>NC_064626.1:1262806495-1265206495 GCF_023864275.1 Schistocerca cancellata
TTTCACTTCGATTTCTGTTCTCTTTTTCTTGTGTTTCCTTTCCTCTTTTAGTGCGTTTCTTCTCTTCTTGTTTTGCCTCTGTATGTGAGGATTTGGAACTGCGTCAGGCCTGTGTCTTTTAGCCGTTCTCCTTGTTCGCTGTCCGTCTTCGTCCCTTCACCGCATGTGTTCCTGTTTCTATGCGTTTGGGCGCTGATGACCACGCTGTTTAGCGCCCGAAAACCTCAAACCACACACACACTAAAAAGTCGTGACAGGTTAAACTGGGCCAGCACAGAGACAACGACAGACCTTCCCTCAAGGAGATCAGGAATGCCAGGAACTTTTCCTGCAGAACACGCCTCGCAGTTCGAGGTGTTTGTATGTGAACCATGGCCGCACCTAGCAGAACTCACATACCCCCAACACAAATTTGTTCAATATTGGGTGAAAGGTTACCAATCACATCGCGAAATAGTGGCGAATTTTTAGTTTCTACATGCACGTTTTCTAAAAACAAAGTTAAGAATCAATGAATCCAGTTACGCGTTATCAATAAATGGCCCCCTCATGATGCTCTCTGGAGCCGCCAGCACTCCAGCAACGCCTATTTTATTTATTCACGCACCCAGACGCATGGGAGCGCGCCTGGTTACTGGAGAATACCAGCCAGTCGCAATGCAAATTTTCAGGCAGTTCAAGTGCGTTTTACACTGCAACAAAATTGCCTTCATTGAATTTATGCACAACGGCTAACTTCTATGGAGAAAGTGGAGGTCATATTGAAGAATTCGCCTCAAAGAACGACGAGAAAGTCGGACGGTAGGTGAACTCTTGTGCCGAATGCCAAGCGGAAAAATTAGTAATTCGTCATTGTGTGGTGATCTCGCGGGTATTGGTAGCCCCACTCTTTTTTCTCAACACGTCTACAGCTGCCCAGAAAGCGCCCACCCACAAATTAACTAACCATCGTGCAGGAAAATCACTTCGGTCGGGAAAATTGAAGTGTGCTGTAAATGCAAGCTCAGCGGTGACAGCTGGCTGTTCGGTAGAGAAGTAGACCGCTATGGCCAACACACTTGGGCTGATGCACCGTCGCTGCTTAGGTAGATGGTAAAAGGCTTTCCCGACCCATCGCATCGAATGAGACAATCTCGTACTACGCCCGCTTCTTAGGCGACTATTCAAGTTTGTAAGTTCCGTTGCGCACCTGCACTACTTTATCTACGAATCTAAACTGAAGCGTAAGGATGTCTGTCTGGAATGTAGCATTATAACGGTGTGCAACGTGGAAGAAAAACACTATAGAAAAGAATAGAATCTTGTGAAATGCGGTGCTGCACAGGAACGGGAAAAAAATTGAACGGATACTGAGTCGAACTGAGAAGAAAGGAACCTTATGGCAAATTTTGTGTAAGAAGAGTTAGGTTCAAACACACATTCTGGGGTATGAAAGAATAGTTAGCCTGCTAATGGCTGGAAACGCGCCGGTTAAATACTGTAAAGGGAAACCAAGGCTTGACAAATGCAAAGAGCTTCAAATGGATGTGGATTGCAGTACTTATTTAATAAAACAATGACCAGAATTCAAGGACACTTTAATAAAATGAAGTGTGCTATTTTGCTAAGAGAATAAAGTATAAATTAATGACCAATGAAATATTCACAAATATTTTCCATATTTTCATAGACGACAGAAAGAGACAGAAATTTGATTGTATTATTCTTTACATGTGGAAGCACTTCTGTATGATTTTCAATTTCGGTGTATCTCATTTCACTTCATAACTATTTATTTTCAGCAAGATGGCGCTGTGAGATGTGTTTCTTTGTATAAAGGAGAAACTACTGTCACTTGAAGCTTATTGTGAACTGGCATCTAAATGTGGTGTCTTCTGTGACAATGGATGCGACCGCGAAAGTTGATAGCAGTCAAGAAATGAACAACTTTGGAGAAGCCATATTAGATTTCGTCCTTTTTACTTACATGCTATGAATACTAGTATATTATACTCTTACAAACATTCCGCTATCATTTGATACCATTAAGTGTCTAGCTCGGCACCACACACGCAGTGGAAATATGTTAGGCCCAGTAGCAACAAATAGGTCGGATCTTGTTGACAATGTCAGCACAGAAACAGGGATTAGCGATCATGATATCATTATACCAACTATGGTTACGAAAGTTGATGAATGAGTCAATAAGGCCAGGAGAACATTTCTGTTACAGACTGCAGATAATCAGTTGTTGGCATTTCACTTAGTTCATTAACGTCACTTAGTTCCAGTAAGATGGACGTAGAGGGATTATGGACAAGGGTTCAAGCAGACTGCAGATCGTGGTCTGGAGAGTTGTGTGCCTAGTAAGTGGATAAAGGATGGGAAAAACCTACCATGGTTTAATAACGAAATTCGGAAGATGCTGAGGAACCAGAGGCTGTTGCACTCTCGGTTCAAAAGAGAACGCACAAACGACGACAAGCGAAGTTTAGTTGAGATTTTTGCGTATGTCAAAAGATCTATAAGCGAAGCGTTCAATAAGTGCCATCGTCATACCTTAGCAAAAGATCTGGCAGAGAACCCGAGAACATTCTGGTCGTATATAAAATCGCTAAGCGCGTCTAAGGCTTAAATTCAGTCCCTTGTTGACCAGTCTGGTGTTGCAGTGGAGGAATGCAAGCATCGTTCGTGCGAAACGGCTCGCCCTTTTTCACATGATACACTGCCAACTATGGATGCCGACCAACAGGCAGATTCCATATTTTTAGATTTCAGGGAAGCGTTTGACACGGTGCCCCATTGCAGGTTGTTACCGAACGTACGGGCATATGGATTAAGTTCACATGTATATGAGTGGCTCGAAGATAACTTAAATAATAAAACCATATATCTTTTCCTCGACGGCGATTGTTCATTAGAGAGTGCCCCAGGGAAATGTGATAAGTCCCTGTTCTTCTCTACACACATAAACGATTTGGCGGACGTGGTGGGCAACAATCTGTGGTTGTTCGCTAATGATGCCATGGTATACGGTAATGTGTCGAAGTAGAGTGGTTGTAGGAAGATGACAGGTGACTTAGGTAAAATTTATACTTGATGAGACGAATAGCGGCAATCTTTAAATGTGGGAAAACGTAAGTTCATGCGGAAAGTTACCTGTAACGATTCGACAATCAACTATTCCAAGTACTTTGCAGTGAGACAATAATAATTAATCATCAGATTACTCCGTCCCTATATTGGTTACGGAAATATTCTATATGGTTCTCAAGAAATGTAGTGATGGAGTGGAATTCGGGCTGGAGGCTGTGCAGGCGTGGGATCAATTTTTATAAATACTTTAGTAAATGTAAAGACTTCTTGGCAGGAGAACATGCACAATTAAACAGAATCTGCAGCTCAATATAGTTTTTGGAAGTAGGACTCAAGCAATACGATAACAGTTAAAACGCATCCAATAAAATGATAGAAAATTCCTTAAAGCGTTTGTTAACGATTCTGTCGACAGTTACAGTATTAATATTAGGCGACTACTTTCGAACGCTACAGGTTTATTTTGAAGCCTCTGTAGTGACAGTGCCTTACCTTAATAATAAACATCAAAGTAGTAACACACATTTACAAATGTTTGCAGTATGAATGCCACAATCTACATGTGTGTCTTAGCAAGTCAAAATCAAACTTGCTATGAGCCACGTATGGACTGTGGCAAACATCTGTAATGAATGTGTTCGCACTTTCTCTTTTTATTATTACAAAGACGCACTGTCACTACAGAGGCTAGAAAATGAACCTGTAGGATTCGAAAATAGTCGCCCAATATTAATACTATAATTGTCGACAGAAACATTACTAATTTTTTAAAGAAATTTAATAAAATTGCCAGTTCCCTGACAACAAAATATTGAAACTGAAAAAAAGAAACAGAATTCACTGAAGCAGAATTAAAACCAACTTTGCTCCAGCACACAGAATCAGGCAACACCAGTAAGAATTACAATATAAGGCTCTTGACCACAGACAGGAAAGGACAACAAATATACCTTTGAAACTTCCCCTTTGGAAAATTAAAAATGACAGTGCTGGTAAACCACTACGTTATTTGATTTTCAAACAGCTGAGCAAAACTGAACGTACTCAGACATTTCTGTTTTTACTTATTCTGATCAACACTAAACTGACACACAATATTTTTAGGGCAACGCAATCTGACTTTCAATAATCCCTACAAAAGAATGGCCGTGACTAACAATAACCTATACCTTTCATGAATCACTTACCTTACATAAATCTTTGTTACTCAAACTACTGCAATCCAGCGAGCGCCCCAATACTGCCAACTAAATAAAAGATTATAACTTCTGAAGGCACTAACTACTGATAGGCATAGTTAGCAAATGAAAGATTGTGGTAGAGAATAAACAATGTATGTACCTTAATATTGTTCAAAAGTCAAAATATATATATCAGTTCATGACATCCAGTTTTACAAATTTCCTTTTTCTGTCGGACACACGTCCAGATCGTCCGCTCTCAAAATTTTGCCATCTCCCTCCCCACATCCACCACTGCTAGTGGCTCACCTCCAACTGCGCAACGCTACGCGCTGTTGACATCCAGCTGCCCAACACTACAATAGCAAATATTCCAACAATGCAAACCAGGCACAGACTGCACACTGCACAGTCAGTGATTTTCATACAGAGCGCTACGTGGCGTTACCAACATAAAAACCTAAACAGCCTACTTACATAGCCCCCATGCTCCACACAAAAAATTTTACAAATTGTTTTGGGCAGTGCCCAATTCAGATTTGAAATTTTTTTTCATAATTACAATAACAAAGATATCAAATGCACACACTTATTGATACACTGTTGGTCAAAAGCAAAAATTGTTCTCATAAAGACAGTCCTGATCATTCATCACAGTAGTAACTACATTGCAGGAAGTCTGATCAGTAAAAGAAAATGCACATGGAAGTAGTGGATTTCCATGCAGTCTTGAAGAAGTAGTGTTGTCCTTTCAAAGGAAAGCAGTGCTGACTCTTGACATGCAAACAGGTAATAGTCCACAACAGAGCAAACACACTGCAGGGTCAGTCGAAATTTTGATGAATATTGGTAGGTAGGTCATCATCGAGCAGACCCACTGTAGTCCTGGTAGCGATTATGGTATTGGTGGGCCACCAAAGGTGCAGACCCACTGTAGTCCTCGTAGAGATGTCCAGCAGCCATCTGTTGCGACTGTGCAGGTGCACAATCACCATTGAAGAGTCTTGCGGATAATATAGCAAGTCCATAAACCACCTCTTGTGCACTTAGAAACTTTCTGGAATGTCCTTAGAACCAGAAATGCTGTTAACCAGTCCCTTGCTGAATTATCAACACACGTGCAAGCACTAACAGTCCCCTTTTTTTCACATATTGTGCATAAACTATCACCAATAGAAATGTCTGCAGTGAAATGAAACTTAATTTGAAGAACTGGTGTCTATACAATTACATACTTAAGACATGGGAATACAATTATAAAGATACAGAATACATCATTAAAGCACATACTGTGTCATCTGTTGGCTATAACAATGCATTCGTAATAACTGTCTTAATAAGTTCTCTAGGTTCTTGACTGAATAGTTAACTTCAAAACATTGTTGCATGTTAACAGTTTCTAAATGAAACAAAGCGTACTAGTAATGTGGAGTGAAACATTTTATGGCAAAGACTTAGTTCAAAAACAGATTATCTCTCAATAAACGGTTTTACATGTGAAATGTGGTATAAACCTTTACTCTTCCTAGTATGCAGAGTTTCAACTTTAACGCAATTATCATTTGGTCCATTGTAAATCAGAAAGAATTTGTGACTCAAGTGTTTTTTCTTATGTGACAATTAATGAGCTTTAATGAGAAGTTTCTGACTGATATATAATTTCTTTGCATTTGCTTTACCGCTTAATTTTCTCCTTTTGTCTGCAGCTGAATTTATATTTTTAATAGCCAAATCAATTATGTCTTTGTGTCGACGTCTACGTGTATTCGGAAAAGGTACAAGCTCTCTGATTCTATTTGGTGGTTCTTCATTCTTCAGTACAAGAACAGGTGGTAAAGCAATGGAGTCATGAGGCATTTCATTGAGCAAATTTTGAAATAAGTGTAAATATCTGTCCCAATACTGATGCTTTCTGTGACAATAAAGTCTGCAAGGCTTATTGATTTCTTTCATCATCCGTTCAGATGGGTTACAATATGGTGAGTACAATGAAATAAAAACAGGTTTGATTTTATGATTCTGAAGCATGCGTGACCAAACAGCAGATCTGAATTGCGGTCCGTTATCAGAAATGACTTTACTAACGTGTCCAACTTCACGTAAGAAATTTTTAACAAAGGCTTTGGATACAGACCGTCCAGTGGCTTTATGTAACGGTGTGAAAGAAACAAATTTTGAAATAAGTTCAACAGCGACTGGAACATGCGAAAATCCATTCGATGTTCTGACAAGAGGTCCCAAGAGATCAACAGCAGCAAATCCTTTTAATTTAGAAGGAATGACAGGAAACAACGGAGCACGATGTGAGATGGTAGATGATTTAGCTTTTTGACAAAGTTTACAAATAGACAAGACTCTTCGAATTCTCTTTTCCATATTATTAAAATAACAAGTTGTCTGAAGAATATGATAACATTTTCGTGGACCAAAATGTGCGTAGCTGAAATGAATCTACAAAATGAGCTTATTGACAAAATCGTCTGGAATGCAAAGTACCCAAAGCTAGTCATTAATAGTGCAACGTTTGAAGAGTATGTTGATTCTAACCAGATAATACTGCGGAATCTGTGTGTCTATCTTTTCATGCCATTTACTTTTGATGTCTTTCCAAATCGGATCTTTATCTTGTTCATGAGCAATGTCCTTTACAGATGTGGTGAAGATTTCAAAAGCGACTTTCTGAATGTAAAGAATACTGAAATTTTTTCGAGATTGCCTTCTGTGTTACTTTCCTCAAGCCTAGCCGGTGCACGTGACAGTGCTTCCGCAACAATGTTGTCCTTGCCGGGAATGTAGACTATTTTGAAGTGGAATTCTTGCAGAAACAATGCCCATCGCTTTAACCTGTCATTATTTAATTTTGAAAACATAATAAATTATAATGCAGGATGATCACTGTATACTTTTACGTGCTTACCAGAAAGAAAGAAACGGAATTTGGTAAATGCAAAAACGATAGCTAAAGCTTCTAATTCAGTAACGGAATATTTTTTTTCAGATTTTATTAGCACGCAGCTAGCAAAATCAATGGTTTTATGAACAGTAGTGTGATTTTCTATGGCTTCTTGAAATAAATGGGCACCGAGACCAATTTTAGAAGAATCCGTCCTAAGGCAGAAATATTGTGACAGATCTGGATGAACTAGTATTGGCGTGTTAAGTAGCGCTTGTTTCAAAGAATTGAATTCCAACTGTGCCTGTTCGTCCCAGTTCCAAATAGTATTTATTTCCAATGAGAGAACAAAGTTTTGGTGTAACTAGAATTTGCATATTCAGAAAACGACAGTAAAACTTTACGAGACCTAGAAAACTGTGGACTCTTTTTTTTTTTTTTTTTGTGGATGGAACTGGAATGTCTATGATTGCTTCTAACTTCTCAGGATTCGGCTGAATGCCTTCAGAAGAAATAATGTATCCCAAAAACTTCACCTTTGTCCTACCGAATTCAGACTTTTCCAAGTTAACTGTAATTCCAGATTCTGCAACAATACGTAACACACTGCTGAGGATGCGATTATGTTGTTCCAATGAGGTTTCTGCTACTAGAATATCGTCCACGTATAAGGTGATGTGACGTTTTAAGAACTCAGGTAATATGGAATTTAGCCCACGAATGAATGCTGCCAAGGAAATGTTCAAACCAAAAGGAAGTTTCCGTAGTTGGTAACAAACGCCGAAACAAAGAAAAGCTGTGTATTTTCTACATTCTGGATGAAGTTCTATCTGATAAAAGCTGGATCTGAGATCAATAGAAGACAACACTTTTACACCATTAAAATTCTGAAGAAGTTCTTCCAACGTTTGCGGCCTGCCTGTTTCAGGAGTGATGATACTATTGATTTGTCTCGAATCTAAGACAAGTCTGATCGACCCATTTTTCTTCTCAACAACATGTAATGGATTGTTGTATGAGCTTACTGCAGGCTCAATAATTCCCTCGTAAAGCATAGATTGTATTTCTGTTCTAACACTGTCTCTATAATGTGCTGGAATTACGTATGGTCTAACAAAATTTAGTATGCTCACGAACACGAAATTGGTATTGAAATCCCTTGATTGTGCCTGTTTTGTGAGTAAAAACTGTGAAATTTGCTTGTAAAACCTCCAAAAGGTCATCCTGCCTATCAATGTCATTACAAGTCTCAATTGTTTGAATTTTATTCTGATTTAACTCATTAGTATCAAATACGCTGTCGATGTCATCCCTGTCAGTATTTGCAGAGTGACTGTTAGTGTCAAGTTCCGTCGAAAGTTCCGAGCTGTTGTCTAACAGGAGGTAAAGCCGATTAATTTCCTCGTCATGGTTTGAGAGCCGATCTTCAAATTTCAAAGCTATTGACTTACCTTCTTTCTCTAAACTTATTTCAGCATCGTGAAAGTTTAAGATTGCTTTGTATTCATTCAAAAAGTCTACTCCCAATATAATTTCAGTTGACAATAATGGAACGATAAGAAAGTTCATAGAGAAACTGTGGCTTTGACAAAAGAATTCTAAGTTGGTTTGTTGGTGTACATCTACACTTTTTCCAAGGATTGCACCTTGTAATTTAATCTTACATAACGGAATTGTGGGGCAATCGTTCGGTTTGTTGCATTTGCTAAAGGCTGTTTCACTAATTACTGAAATGGGACTGCCGGAGTCAAGTACTGCCGTAAATTGTACATCATTTACTGTAATGTGAATAACGGGATATGAAATGTTGTTCTGTTTTATGTCGTGTTCCTGGAGTAATATGTCCCTAATGTCTTCCATTTCTATGTAATTAATAGCCATGGCATCTACGTCGTCAGCCGGTCGGGGTGGCCGTGCGGTTCTAGGCGCTACAGTGTGGAACCGAGTGACCGCTGCGGTCGCAGGTTCGAATACTGCCTCGGGCATGGATGTGTGTGATGTCCTTAGGTTAGTTAGGTTAGTTAGGTTAGTTAGGTTTAATTACTTCTACGTTCTAGGCGACTGAGACCTCAGAAGTTAAGTTGCATAGTGCTCAGATCCATTTGAACCATTTTTTTGAGCTACGTCGTCAGCTTCATAAGTACGTTTTCTGGCTTCCAGCTGTGTGAGTCATTGTCTACTGTCTCTTTGTTGGTGTTCGTCGTTATTGGGATTAGGAGACCTAGCTTCTACAAACTCATCTTGCCGAGAGGGCCCTGCCCTGTTTGAATCCCGCCAGCTCTCATGAAATTCAGGTCTGTCGTTACGATTATATCGTCTGTCGTCATGTCGGTAGTTTCTGTAATTTCTTGCTTGGCGGTCACGTGGTGGAGAACTTCTCCCTGAGTCGTAACTGCGTGCTGGGCTGTTGCGTATGAAATTGTTCTGTCTCCCTTGATAACAATAGTTCTGGTTTTTTTTTGTTTGTTTATTTGGCCTTTGAGTGTGTACTCAATTTATCCATCGGCAACACATAGTGAAAATGTACACATAATTGAATAAACAAATACAGAAAGGTTTGTTTACAAGAATAAAAAGCTTAACTGTTACAGTTTTGTACATAATGTTTTAATAATTGAATTGAATTGGAAAATAATTAAAAGTGTCTTGGCTTACAATTCACACCAATTCTGAAATATCTTCATCAGCAAGACATATTTATAATTTACGTACACCATTAAAACCTACAGATTGTGACCAGTACTCTTGATGAAGTTAACTATCACTTTATATAGACGAACGTCTTTAGCACACAAAAGAGAAGAAGCTGATTGAGGAAGATGGTAGCCCATTCTCAGCAATGTCTTCAGAAAGACCAACCGTTCACGGTCAAATTTGGGGAACATAAATAAGATGTGGTAGACATCAGCTTCCGACTCAGGATCACACTCACAAGCTGGTGAACTGTAAACATTGATCCGATGTAGATGTTGTGGGAAAGAGGCATGATTGAAGCGGAGTCTTATGATGATAGAAATCGTGGATCGGTCCAGATGTGTCGTCATGAACCACGGCTGTGAAGGAATCCGAGGTTGTAGCACTGCGTAATAACTGCCTTTTGTCTGTTGAGAAACGTTCCACATTTCCTGCCGTTGTTGTCTTGCGTGATCCTTGACTTCACGTAAGCAGTCTGTATAAGGAAGGTGCAGATCCAGGACGGTGCCTAAGGTTGCCGCTTATTTGGCTAATGCATCAACTTCATCATTATAGAGGATACCAGAGTGGGAAGGTACCCACAACAAATGGATCGTACGACCCGTGCGTGTGCTTCGAATATATTCAGATATCACATCCAAGATACCATAATGTCTGTCTCTGTGTTTGTATCATTGTCATTACCGTGGAGAGATGATCTTTCCCTGTAATTCTTATTACTCTGTCAACGGTTGGCATATGGGTAGTGTCTGTTTTAGTCACGACTTGCATTGTAGGAATATCCCTGTGATGTCCTGTTATTATTTCTGTCGTCACGGTATTGTAAAAGATGTGACCTGTAATTGCTGTTCTCCTGCTTTCGCGTCCTGCGACTGTCTGTATCAGTTTCTAATTGTTGTAAAAGTCCCTGAAAACGTTCGATGTCGTCTTTGCAACGTCCTGCCAAAACAATATGTCTTAAATGTTCAGGCAATTTGATTAAGCAAATGCGGATGAGTTCTGAGGGGCTGTATGGGTTTGACAGACACTGATTCTTGTGCAACATGTCTTCAAAATATTTGACGAGACTGGAAAATTCAGATTGTTCGAAATGTTTCATCATTATGATACTATGTTTTACGCGATCTTGAGTAGCTTGAGACCAATATGCTGAGAGGAAGACATGATAAAATTCTCCTTCACTGCGACAATCGTGAATGACCGATCGCTTTCTTACAGCTGGTTCATTCTCTAAGTAGCCACACATAAATTCTAATCTGTGCTCTAATGACCAGTTGCCGACCATGGTGGCCGAGCGGTTCTTGGCGCTACAGTCTGGAACCGCGTGACCGCTACGGTCGCAAGTTCGAATCCTGCCTCGGGCATGAGTGTGTGTGATGTCCTTAGGTTAGTTAGGTTTAAGTAGTTCTAAGTTCTACGGGACAGATGACCTCAGAAGTTAAGTCCCATAGTGCTCAGAGCCATTTGAACCATTTTCTAATGACGAGTTGGGAGGAAAACAATGAGAGAATTGATGAAGCCATGCTTGTGGATGCATATCTTTGCCGGAATTCTTAAAAGTTTTGAATTTACATGTAGTAATGAACAGCTTATAGTCAAAGTCATCATGTCGGCGAGTCGCGTATCGGTCATTGTTACGTCGTGTCGGTGTTTCCATCTCAACATTCGGTACACCTTGCCAATTTCTTTCATAATTTCCGAAATGCCCTCTGTTATTATTTTGTGGCTTTTCCGTATTTCTATGTCCCTCTTCCCGTATTGGAGCGCGAGTGTCCTCTGAAATAAACATTCTTGTATTACTTGTGCCAACTGATCTTGTTCTTCCTGGATTTCTATTTTGTGTTGCGTATTAATTTGACTTTAATTTTGTTTAAATTTCTTAATTTTTTCATACTCTTCTGTGTCAGTAAAGGTTACTGGTTTTGTGTCACTGAGATCATCATCTACCTTTGTAGATAAGTTAGTGAACTCACCCGAAAGTTCGGCTACTTTCTCCGATAATGAACTGATTTCCTCCATGTGTTTTTCTGAACCAAGTTTCAGAGTGTCCATTTGTGTTGAAAGCGCATCTACTGTGTCCTTTAAGTTTTCCTGAGTTTTTGCAAGTTGCGTAACCGAATCAGTAGATGTGACTGAGTCAATTTTAGCTTGCAAAGTGTCGATTTTCATGAATAATTGTTTGCAGTTCTTTTATGGCTGTTTCGTGATTCTGTAATGCATTTTCATGCCGTGACAAAAATAGGTTGAATGTTCAAAAATTTGTGTTTTTATGAACCATGGACCTTGCCGTTGGTGGGGAGGCTTGCGTGCCTCAGCGATACAGATGGCCGTACCGTAGGTGCAACCACAACGGAGGGGTATCTGTTGAGAGGCCAGACAAACATGTGGTTCCTGAAGAGGGGCAGCAGCCTTTTCAGTAGTTGCAGGGGCAACAGTCTGGATGATTGACTGATCTGGCCTTGTAACATTAACCAAAACGGCCTTGCTGTGCTGGTACTGCGAACGGCTGAAAGCAAGGGGAAACTACAGCCGTAATTTTTCCCGAGGACATGCAGCTCTACTGTATGATTAAATGATGATGGCGTCCTCTTGGGTAAAATATTCCGGAGGTAAAATAGTCCCCCATTCGGATCTCCGGGCGGGGACTACTCAAGAGGACGTCGTTATCAGGAGAAAGAAAACTGGCGTTCTACGGATCGGAGCGTGGAATGTCAGATCACTTAATCGGGCAGGTAGGTTAGAAAATTTAAAAAGGGAGATGGATTGGTTAAAGTTAGATATAGTGGGAATTAGTGAAGTTCGGTGGCAGGAGGAACAAGACTTTTGGTCAGGTGATTACAGGGTTATAAATACAAAATCAAATAGGGGTAATGCAGGAGTAGGTTTAATAATGAATAAAAAAATAGGAGTGCGGGTTAGCTACTACAAACAGCATAGTCAACGCATTATTGTGGCCAAGATAGACACAAAGCCCATGCCTACTACAGTAGTACAAGTTTATATGCAAACTAGCTCTGCAGATGATGAAGAAATAGATGAAATGTATGACGAGATAAAAGAAATTATTCAGGTAGTGAAGGGAGACGAAAATTTAATAGTGATGGGTGACTGGAATTCGTCAGTAGGAAAAGGGAGAGAAGGAAACATAGTAGGTGAATATGGATTGGGGGGAAGGAATGAAAGAGGAAGCCGCCTTGTAGAATTTTGCACAGAGCATAACTTAATCATAGCTAACACTTGGTTCAAGAATCATGAAAGGAGGCTGTATACATGGAAGAAGCCTGGAGATACTGACAGGTTTCAGATAGATTATATAATGGTAAGACAGAGATTTAGGAACCAAGTATTAAATTGTAAGACATTTCCTGGGGCAGATGTAGATTCTGACCACAATCTATTGGTTATGAACTGCAGATTGAAACTGAAGAAACTGCAAAAAGGTTGGAATTTAAGGAGATGGGACCTGGATAAACTGAAAGAACCAGAGGCTGTAGAGAGTTTCAGGGAGAGCATTAGGGAACAATTGACAGGAATGGGGGAAAGAAATACAGTAGAAGAAGAATGGGTAGCTCTGAGGGATGAAGTGGTGAAGGCAGCAGACGATCAAGTAGGTAAAAAGACGCGGGCTAATAGAAATCCTTGGGTAACAGAAGAAATATTGAATTTAATTGATGAAAGGAGAAAATATAAAAATGCAGTAAATGAAGCAGGCAAAAAGGAATACAAACGTCTCAAAAATGATATCGACAGGAAGTGCAAAATGGCTAAGCAGGGATGGCTAGAGGACAAATGTAAGGATGTAGAGGCTTGTCTCACTAGGGGTAAGATAGATACTGCCTACAGGAAAATTAAAGAGACCTTTGGAGAGAAGAGAACCACTTGTATGAATATCAAGAGCTCAGATGGCAACCCAGTTCTAAGCAAAGAAGGGAAAGCAGAAAGGTGGAAGGAGTATATAGAGGGTTTATACAAGGGCGATGTACTTGAGGACAATATTATGGAAATGGAAGAGGATGTAGATGAAGATGAAATGGGAGATAAGATACTGCGTGAAGAGTTTGACAGAGCACTGAAAGACCTGAGTCAAAACAAGGCCCCGGGAGTAGACAACATTCCATTAGAACTACTGATGGCCTCAGGAGAGCCAGTCATGAAAAAACTCTACCATCTGGTGAGCACGATGTATGAGACAGGCGAAATACCCTCAGACTTCAAGAAGAATATAATAATTCCAATCCCAAAGAAAGCAGGTGTTGACAGATGTGAAAGTTACCAAACTATCAGTTTAATAAGTCACAGCTGCAAAATACTAACGCGAATTCTTTACAGACGAATGGAAAAACTGGTAGAAGCCGACCTCGGGGAAGATCAGTTTGGATTCCGTAGAAATGTTGGAACACGTGAGGCAATACTGACCTTACGACTTATCTTGGAAGAAAGATTAAGAAAAGGCAAACCTACGTTTCTAGCATTTGTAGACTTAGAGAAAGCTTTTGACAATGTTGACTGGAATACTCTCTTTCAAATTCTGAAGGTGGCAGGGGTAAAATTCAGGGAGCGAAAGGCTATTTACAATTTGTACAGAAACCAGATGGCAGTTATAAGAGTCGAGGGGCATGAAAGGGAAGCAGTGGTTGGGAAAGGAGTGAGACAGGGTTGTAGCCTCTCCCCAATGTTATTCAATCTGTATATTGAGCAAGCAGTAAAGGAAACAAAAGAAAAATTCGGAGTAGGTATTAAAATTCATGGAGAAGAAGTAAAAACTTTGAGGTTCGCCGATGACATTGTAGTTCTGTCAGAGACAGCAAAGGACTTGGAAGAGCAGTTGAACGGAATGGACAGTGTCTTGAAAGGAGGATATAAGATGAACATCAACAAAAGCAAAACGAGGGTAATGGAATGTAGTCAAATTAAGTCGGGTGATGCTGAGGGAATTAGACTAGGAAATGAGACACTTAAAGTAGTAAAGGAGTTTTGCTATTTAGGGAGTAAAATAACCGATGATGGTCGAAGTAGAGAGGATATAAAATGTAGACTGGCAATGGCAAGGAAAGCGTTTCTCAAGAAGAGAAATTTGTTAACATCGAATATAGATTTAGGTGTCAGGAAGTCGTTTCTGAAAGTATTTGTATGGAGTGTAGCTATGTATGGAAGTGAGACATGGACGATAACTAGTTTAGACAAGAAGAGAATAGAAGCTTTCGAAATGTGGTGCTACAGAAGAATGCTGAAGATAAGGTGGGTAGATCACGTAACTAATGAGGAGGTATTGAATAGGATTGGGGAGAAGAGAAGTTTGTGGCACAACTTGACTAGAAGAAGGGATCGGTTGGTAGGACATGTTCTGAGGCATCGAGGGATCACAAATTTAGCATTGGAGGGCAGCGTGGAGGGTAAAAATCGTAGAGGGAGACCAAGAGATCAATACACTAAGCAGATTCAGAAGGATGTAGGTTGCAGTTGGTACTGGGAGATGAAGAAGCTTGCACAGGATAGAGTAGCATGGAGAGCTGCATCAAACCAGTCTCAGGACTGAAGACCACAACAACAACAACGTCGTTACAGACTCTTTGACATTTAGATTCAGTTTTAAGTAACTCTGCAGTTAAATCTTCATGCGTTTGATCAAGCGTTTGTCCATTGAGTCTAACTTTTGAAGCTGTTGTCCCATTTGTTGCATTAATTGTAATAAACAATGCACTGGTGTCTGAAACATATTACTCTGTACTTATCGGCAGTGCATTTGCACCGGCAACAATCGAATTTTGGAAAGCAGATAATGTGTCTTGACTTGATTGAAAAAAGTTAAGGACGCAAAACATGAATCTACAGTATATGCAAAATTGTGTCCTGTCATTTCGGGTTCCTGGGGGCGAGCTGTTGCCGACCGATCGATCGACAAGTACCTTGTTCATTAATTGTTTCACTGTGTACACCATTATTTATTGCCTGGTCCATTGCCCTATGCACAATTACCAAATTACTATCTTGAACACTGGTTAATTCATTATACGGTGGCGCTAATACACTACTCTCGTCTTCACTGTAATTTCTCAGTTTACTTTGGAGCCTAGTATTACGTTTTTCACACGCCATAATTGTCACAATATTTCACACGATAACACAGAAAAGCACAATTTGAAGAGTAAAATAAGAAAACACATTAACATAGCACTGAAAATAATATCTAATTAATTGGAAGCGCCGCTGCGAAATACATGGTGCAAATCTACATGCATGCCACAACTGTTTTACGGTACAACAATGAAAAATTACAACTACAAAGAAGATTCTCTCTACAATTACGCGCCAGCAATAAACAATAACTACACTAATTACTCAAACTACAAGAAAAAATCAGAAGATTCCAGTGAGGTACCCTTTGCTAAGAGTCGCCATATGAAACCTCCTCTTATAAAAATTTATGAATTGCTGTGCTGGTAAACTCCTTCCGTTATTTGATTTTCAAACAGATGAGCAAAACTGAACGTACTCAGACATTTCTGTCTTTACTTATTCTGACCATCACTAAACTGACACACAATATTTTTAGCGCAACGCAATCTGACTTTCAATAATCTCTACAAAAGAATGGCCGTGACTAACAATAGCCTATACCTTTCATGAATCACTTACCTCACAAAAATCTTCGTTCTTCGAACTACTGTGGGGCAGCGGGTGGAAATTAATGTAGCTGTTATATAATATTTGGTTTGTAATGTAATGTAGATGCATTTCCCGGTCGATTAACCATATGTGGGGTGGCGGGTAGATTTATTTGTTATATAAATAGAATGTTATGTAGAAATGATGCATTTCCGGACGATTAACCATATGTGGGGCGGCGGGTGGAATTAATTGTTATAAAAATGTTCCTATTATTTATGCTGTCTTTTGCCGTTCTCAACACTGGCTCTCTAACTACAATATTGGCAACCAGAAAGTGATTAGCAAAACGTGAAGCCTGTAATTATAATTCCTAGTGCCCACTTCATCTGAGAAATACACTTATAGCTACAGCTTATAGCTCTGAGGAATTAGGAGATTGTCTGGGATTCATAATCAAAAACGATCCTGTAAGAACGTTTGCTATATTCTGAAAGTCACAGATAAAAAAAAAATCCACACAATCCAACTACCAGAGCAGTTCAGAGTCTAATGCGCTGATGCAACTATAACTGTCCAAATTAAATGTTTAAGTGAATGCTCGCAATAATTTGATGAATATGCTCATCAAACGCCACGCTAAATAATGGTAGAATGTCTGTCCCGCGATGGCACGTGAAAATACGACATACGCAAACTAAAGATAGATCATTAAAGTCATCCCAAAATTAACACTTCACTTGAAAATGATTTCATGGTTACGCGTAACCCGAGTAACTTAATACGGCATCCGAGGCTGTTTATAGCAATGATACCGACACGACGCGACTCCCGACACAGATGGTGTGCTATTCAGCGTCTGCAGAGAACTGGGGCCTTCTTTCCTCGAGCAGCGTTCTTATATATAGAGCCGCGGTGCGGACGGCTAAGGGAACGCCTGATCAAATCGGCTCTAGCCACTAGGCTAGTAATGAACCACTTTAAGTTATTGAATAAATCATCGCTTCCTTTGCTGATGGCCGATGAAGCTCTCAATTTAAATGTGCATTCAGCACACAGGTAAGTAATCATAATAAAAGTCTGACGTGGCTAAGTCAAATATTTTGGGCGAGAGAATTAATTTAATTACACTACATGCAGTAGACGAGCTCTGAACTTGCCCTTTGGAGGTACGCTATGGCTATAGCTTTATAGTTATTCAATTGAAACTTCTCACATCTTTATGATTATAGCGGATCTCCCTTCTACTTAAATTTAAACATCCTAGCCTTATTTATTCGCCTACTTTATCTTGCTTCCTTAATTTTTAAGACAAAAACTCGAAAATCATGAATTTCAACTAAAATCTTAATTTGTGAGATCCAGAAGACTGTTTCTACTAAATTATGAAAAAGGAAGTTAATATAAATTTTTAAGTTTCTAGCTATTTTCTGTTGCCCCAATGATTTTTACAGAAAAACCTCGAAATTTCGAAAATGGTTAAAGTTATTGGACTGATATTCAACACATATTGATTTAGTATTACTCCTGACATGCTAGAAACGTTTCAGGTTATTTACTTGATTTTTAAAGTATTGCGCAACATTTATGACGTCAGAGCTAGTTACAGCGGACTAGGCTGGCACACAATGGAAAGACTGATGAGAATTTTATACTGCGTGATTGGGTTGGTTCTCTACAGTACTGCAATACAGCGAGCGCGCCAATACTTCCAGCTAAATAAAAGATTCTATCTACTGAAGGCACTAGCTGTTAATAGGTATAGTTAGCAAATGAAAGATTGTGGTAGAGAATAAACTATATATTTACCTTAACAGTGTTCAAAAGTCATTACATATATATCATCCAGTCCTACAAATTTCCTTTTTCTGACCGACACACGTCCAGATCGTCCACTGCGCGACGCTACGCGCTGTTCACATCCAACTGCCCAACACTACAATAGCAAATATTCCAACAATGCAAACCAACCACAGACCGCGCACAGCAGAGTCAGTGATTTTCATACAGAGCGCTACGTGGCGTTACCAACATAAGAACCTAAACAGACTACTTACAGCTTGTACAGTTAACCATAAGAGACTAAGGCAGCTCTCTGACTTAGAAGAGATCACAGAGAGAGCACACACCTAAAGTTGGTCTGGGAGTACTCTTGTAACCAGCCTGTCACTACGACAAGCTACTATGATCGATCCACAGGACTACCCTACACACACAGGATGATTCAGGAGGAATGTCACTAATTTGTAAACTAACTTGCTTGCCAGATCACCCGATCTAACCCATCGGACATTTATTTATGTGGCTGGTTGGTGGCGGGTGGGGGGGGGGGGATGTGTACGCTACGAAGGTGGATTAACGTGAAGGGCTTGTCGCTCGCATCACCGATGCAGTTTTCCGCATTAAAGTCCGTGAAGGCAATGTTCGATGTGGAACACAACGTAACCAACAATGCGTGCATTGGGATGACAGACTTTTTCAAAACCTCTTGTAAGATTCATCATTCATTTGTTCCACCATTATTCTGTCCACCACAGCGCCTACACTGCATTTCAGTAAGTAATATCCACACTTGTTTTCATGATCATTCATGCATGTGCAGTCTTCAACCCACTCTAATTCTGTACCGATCGAAAAAAAAAAATGGCTCTGAGCACTATGGGACTTAACTTCTAAGGTCATCAGTCCCCTAGAACATAGAACTAGTTAAACCTAACTAACCTAAGGACATCACACACATCGACGCCCGAGGAAGGATTCGAACCTGCGACCGTAGCGGTCGCGCGGTGTACCGATCGAAAATCGGACACATGTTCACAGGGATTTTCCGGTTTATTTTCACACGTAGAATCATCTCACATCCCTCCGCAGTCACGCTGTATATCTTAATACTATCTTATGTATAATAAAACATACAACTGAAATACTCTCACAGAGAAAAATAGCGAGATAGATTTACTTGTACAAATGGTGAAAAACAAATCAGTGACACTTGCAGCGTGATAGAAACAAGATCACCTTCTTTGCAGTAAAAGGTAGAAATCAATCTCAATCATGATGATTAATTAACAAAACCAAAATGGCTTTCACGTTTAGAGAACATATTCCCAGACACAACGTGCCACCACACAGTAACCATAACATGTCGTACTACAGCCACGAAACTTCTGTGCATAAATTTACTTGTTAAAATAATTTCGGGGCCGTACTTGCAATCTGCACTGTACACAACATTGGACAACTCAGTCAACCTGATGCAGCCGTCGGCTACTAAAACAAGTAGGCAGTGTTAGTCTTCAAATGCCGGAGCCCATTTCCCTGCCTGCACTGGACTGGCCCTCGTGTGGCCTTGGAAAAGACACCAACAGCTCCTTGGTGTAGTTTTTGTCCACCCAGCGGTCGCACCCTGGACGGATTGTTGACGATGTCCCATAGACAGCTCTTTGGTGCACCCATTTGGAAAGGTTTCCCAGTTCTGGCTGCGCATCATCTCATTCCTTTGTTCTGAACCTTACAGCTGCAACTGGGCCACTGACATACACAACTGGCCATTAAAATTGCTACAACAAGAATAAATGTAGATGATAACGGGTATTCATTGGACGAATATATTATAATAGAACTGACATGTGATTACATTTTCACGCAATTTGGGTGCATAGATCCTGAGAAATCATAAACCAGAACAACCACCTCTGGCCGTAATAACGGCCTTCATACGCCTGGGCATTGAGTCAAACAGAGCTTGGATGGCGTGTACAGGTATAGCTGCCCACGCAGTTTCAACACGATACCACAGTTCATCAAGAGTAGTGACTGGCGTATTGTGACGAGCCAGTTGCTCGGCCACCATTGACCAGACGTTTTCAATTGGTGAGAGATCTGGTGAGCGTGCAAGCCAGGCCAGCAGTCGAACATTTTCTATATCCAGGAAGGCCCGTACAGGACCAGCAACATGCGGTTGTGCATTATCCTGCTGAAATGCAGGGTTTCGCAGGGATCGAATGAGGGGTAGAGCCACGGATCGTAACGACATCACACACACCCATGCCCGAGGCAGGATTCGAACCTGCGACCGTAGTGGTCGCGCGGTTCCAGACTGTAGCGCCTAGAACCGCTCGGCCACTCCGGCCGGCTGCGAAGAAGAGGTGACCGAGACGTGTAATCAGTGGTACCCCATACCATCACTCCGGGCGATAGCCAGCATGGCGATGACGAATACACGCTTCCAATGGGGGTTCACCGCGATGTTGTCAAACACGGATGCGACCATCATGAGTCTGTAAATAGACCCTGGATTCATCCGAAAAAAATTACGTTTTGCCATGGGTGCACCCAGGTTCGTCGTTGAGTACCCTATCGCAGGTGCTCCTGTCTGTGCGGCAGCGTGAAGGGTAACCGCAGCCATGGTCTCCGAGCTGATAGTCCGTGCTGCTGCAAACGTCGTCGAACTGTTCGTGCAGATGGTTGCTGTCTTGCAAACGTCCCCATCTGTTTACTCAGGGATCGAGACGTGGCTGCACGATCCGTTACAGCCATGCGGAGAAGATGCATGACATCTCGACTGCTAGTGATACGAGGCCGTTGGGATCCAGCACGGCGTTCCGTGCTACCTTCCTGAACCCGCCGATTCCATATTCTGCTAACGGTCATTGGATCTCAACCAACGCGAGCAGCAACGTCGCGATACGATGAAGCGCAATCGCAATAGGCTGCAATCAGACTTTTATCAAAGTCCGAAACGTGATGGTGCGCATATCTGCTCCTTACACGAGGCATCACAACAACACCAGGCAATGCCGGTCAACTGCTGTTTGTGTATGAGAAATCGGTTGGAAACTTTCCTCATGTCAGCACGTTGTAGGTGTCGGCACCGGCGCCAACCTAGTGTGGATGCTCTGAAAAGCTAATCATTTGAATATCACAGCATCCTCTTCCTTTCGGTTAAATTTCGCGTCTGTAGCACGCCATTCTCTTGGTGTAACAATTTTAATGGCCAGTAGTGTAAAGTCGGCCTACTACGGTGATTTGAGACTAGTCTGGACCGGGACATCAGTTAGCCTAAAATAGCACGGCTTTCAGGTGTGGCCCATACTGTTGCGCCGCATCTCTTGCTCCGCTTTCCGCATCGCCGCCCCTGTTCAGTAACTCACCGTGCTGAACGCCTGCGATGCCACAGGCTAATCGACCGCTGCCCTGCGGTCACAGCAATCGCTAGCGGGTCATGTGTCCACACCGATACCGGATCAGGTACCTGACTCTCCTCTGTCCCCGCCGACCTATCTAAGCGTTATTTAGCTTTGAAATTGGACGTTGAGAGTTGATGGGCGGCCGGAGTGGCCGACGCGGTTCTAGGTGCTACAGTCTGGAATCGCGCGACCGCAATGGTCGCAGGTTCGAATCCTGCCTCGGGCATGGATGTGTGTGATGTCCGTAGGTTAGTAAGGTTTAAGTAGTTCTAAGTTCTAGGGGGCTGATGACCTAAGGTGCTAAGTTCCGTAGTGCTCAGAGCCATTTGAGAGTTCATGTTGATCAAGCATGCCTTGAAAGGCGACAGACACCATGACGCCAAACGCTCATTTCCATTGTACCTCATTGAGTTTGAACGAGGTGACGCAATAGGGTCACGTGATGCTGGATGTACATTCTGCGAATGATCCAGGTACTTTTCTCTCACACACCTGTGATGGCGTCTTTCACGTGCTAACGTACCTTTGATGGCAGGTAGTAACGATTACCTGATGCCAGATAGTAAGTATTACCTAAATTGAATGAGGCTTCCACCTAAGTTTGTAATTTATGATTTCCAAAGTAAAAGACCTATAATATGCGGCAGTTAATAAAGTCTTAGCTGCAAGAAATTGCTGACGGACGTTTCCTGTGTAATCTCATATTTAAATTATTAATCAAGTCGCATGGTTTAAACGCACAGTAATTATTCCTCGAAACAATTGTATGACGATGGTTTGTTTGAGGCACAACAACAGCATTCGCACACAGAGGGCAGTATTTAAATTCTGGAATCGTATCGAGATTCTACGTGGGAAAGTGATGTTTAATAAGCGAAAGTAGCACTTTTGAGAAAAGGAAAGGTTGCACACAAGCACAAACAAACATGTTGTCTGCGGCATGAGCATACTGCATGAAAGGGTGCTGGATCTCGTAGAATACAGAACACTGTCTTGTCCATGTGATTGTTTCCCCAAACTCCATGTATGACTGTTGCTTCTCAGATGCAAAATTCTCAGCGAAAACAAAGAGGAACACCAAATACGGAAAAACGAAAGAGAATTTCTCTTACTCAGAAATGTATGCCGTAAGGATGCAGTCTTCCTCCTCCACTATTGAACCCGTATATCTATTGAAGGAATGGAGGAAATAACATTGATGTTCCGAAGTGGGGTCAAAATTCGGGATGAAAAGATGTCAATTATAAGGTTCGTTAATGTCCTTGCTATTGTCTGTCACAGCGAGGAAGAATTACAGGACATCTTGATTAGGTGGAACAATCCGCAGCATAAAGATTATGGATTGAAATTAACCCTGAGACGGAAGTATTTAGGAGCAGTAGAAATCAAACTAACGTCAAACTGTTGTCATTTAGGACCCTGAAGTAGACGAAACGAGGGCAATCACACAACAAGACAATGCATCGTGGATGAAGGAAGGAGGATATACACTCCTGGAAATTGAAATAAGAACACCGTGAATTCATTGTCCCAGGAACGGGAAACTTTATTTTTGAGAATTTAACCTTATGTGGGTGAGACAGTGGGTGAACGCTTTATTTTTGAAAATTTATCATTATTAAAGAACTACTAAAATATTTTTAAAGCTACGTCTGCGAACAATGTATTTGATTTCTCAGTTACAAGTAAAAAATATATCTATGAACATTGGTATTTGACTTCTTAGTTACAAGTAAAAAATAGGTGGTTCAGTGTTTTTGGAAACTGGACCCCTAACGAGGTGAAATAGGGGGATGACATTTTTAACGAAGATATTTTATTATGGAAGCATCTTTAAAGCTAAATCTAAAACAATTTAAATTTCGCTTCACGATTAGAAAAAAATTCGCGTTTCACAGTTTTTGGAACTTCGACTCCTTTGGGGTGAAATAGAGATTGAAGTTTTTATTGTCCAAGCATTGTTGAAGGTACGTATATGACAATTTGTACACTCCTGGAAATTGAAATAAGAACACCGTGAATTCATTGTCCCAGGAAGGGGAAACTTTATTGACACATTCCTGGGGTCAGATACGTCACATGATCACACTGACAGAACCACAGGCACATAGACACAGGCAACAGAGCATGCACAATATCGGCACTAGTACAGTGTATATCCACCTTTCGCAGCAATGCAGGCTGCTATTCTCCCATGGAGACGATCGTAGAGATGCTGGATGTAGTCCTGTGGAACGGCTTGCCATGCCATTTCCACCTGGCGCCTCAGTTGGACCAGCGTTCGTGCTGGACGTGCAGACCGCGTGAGACGACGCTTCATCCAGTCCCAAACATGCTCAATGGGGGACAGATCCGGGGATCTTGCTGGCCAGGGTAGTTGACTTACACCTTCTAGAGCACGTTGGGTGGCACGGGATACATGCGGACGTGCATTGTCCTGTTGGAACAGCAAGTTCCCTTGCCGGTCTAGGAATGGTAGAACGATGGGTTCGATGACGGTTTGGATGTACCGTGCACTATTCAGTGTCCCCTCGACGATCACCAGTGGTGTACGGCCAGTGTAGGAGATCGCTCCCCACACCATGATGCCGGGTGTTGGCCCTGTGTGCCTCGGTCGTATGCATTCTTGATTCTGGCGCTCACCTGCACGGCGCCAAACACGCATACGACCATCATTGGCACCAAGGCAGAAGCGACTCTCATCGCTGAAGACGACACGTCTCCATTCGTCCCTCCATTCACGCCTGTCGCGACACCACTGGAGGAGGGCTGCACGATGTTGGGGCGTGAGCGGAAGACGGCCTAACGGTGTGCGGGACCGTAGCCCAGCTTCATGGAGACGGTTGCGAATGGTCCTCGCCGATACCCCAGGAGCAACAGTGTCCCTAATTTGCTGGGAAGTGGCGGTGCGGTCCCCTACGGCACTGCGTAGGATCCTACGGTCTTGGCGTGCATCCGTGCGTCGCTGCGGTCCGGTCCCAGGTCGACGGGCACGTGCACCTTCCGCCGACCACTGGCGACAACATCGATGTACTGTGGAGACCTCACGCCCCACGTGTTGAGCAATTCGGCGGTACGTCCACCCGGCCTCCCGCATGCCCACTATACGCCCTCGCTCAAAGTCCGTCAACTGCACATACGGTTGACGTCCACGCTGTCGCGGCATGCTACCAGTGTTAAAGACTGCGATGGAGCTCCGTATGCCACGGCAAACTGGCTGACACTGACGGCGGGGGTGCACAAATGCTGCGCAGCTAGCGCCATTCGACGGCCAACACCGCGGTTCCTGGTGTGTCCGCTGTGCCGTGCGTGTGATCATTGCTTGTACAGCCCTCTCGCAGTGTCCGGAGCAAGTATGGTGGGTCTGACACACCGGTGTCAATGTGTTCTTTTTTCCATTTCCAGGAGTGTATTACACAGGCCAGACAGGTCGCTCGTAAACACGTTGACTGCTGCACGCTTAGTGATGGAGGTTTCAATGTCAGGCGCACGACGAAGGCTTATTTTCATGTGATAAATTTTGTTATGTAACTGTTCATAAATAGCACTCTCTGGAAGATATACATAGCAGTATTACAGAATACGCAGTGGTTTTACTGTCTTAGTACTTGACTGTACAACATGTGACGTATTACACTGTGTAACGATATTTCATGGTATGTTCTCCGTCACTTCCTGTTCTTTTTATATTGTGTATATTGTAAGCAGGGAGAAAATATTACGAACAACGATTTTTCTGTCTATTTTAGATCTTCAGAGGATTGATAGTACAATCGTATCATTTATAAACAAGCGGTCTAGATAAATAAAGTTTGTAATGTCTGTATTTTATTTATGCCTTCATGCTTCCTTCTATTTCATCAAATGGCTCTGAGCACTGTGGGGCTTAACATCTGAGTCATCAGAACTACTCAAACCTAACTAACCTACGGACTTCACACACATCCATACCCGATGCAGGATTCAAACCTGCGACCGTAGTGGTCACGCGGTTCCAGACCAAAGTGCCTAGAACCGCTCAGCCACAGCGGCCGGCTGTATTTTATGACTAAAATATTCCTGCGTATTTGGTATTTTGCCTTACAAGTGTATGCCACACAATACATAAAATACAAAAAACTGGGTTGGCAGTAAATTTCTCCTCCTTTCCTTTATAGATGAAAACCTTCGTTAAACAAATACAAGGCCTAAGTTTCAATTTTATTAGTGTTTCTCTTTATCAGAATTTTCACTGTTGCACGATGTTATGAGGAACTATTTCTTAGTCGCCGAACTAAATTTAGCGCTGACGGTCTGTTTCATATTAGCTGCTCGTATTGAACAAATAAACAACTTTATATATCATCTGTTCTTGCGATTCTGTCCCCATCACTGCTAACTCTTGTTTGGTACATATTTACGTCATTCACAGCGTGAAAAGCGACACGACCTGCTTTAGAGGTGACATCCAGCGCGGCGCGCGCCAGTGCAAATGCAGTGTGGGCCTGCGCTGACGGAGTACACGGTTTTGCTTTTGCACCACTGCTGTCCTAACTGCCCAGTCCATACCGACACAGCCTCCAGTGGTTCCCGTCATAGTGGCCTGAGTTCGTAATGCACTTTTCCTGTCTGGAGTTTGTCGACGAACTACGCTTGTTTACGTCAAAGCCGCTGCTTCACAGAATAAACGCTGCACAATCTGTTCACTTTTCACAATTGTTTTTCGTAGTCCAATATTTGTTTAACATGCTGCAACGTGGAAACACCTACAACAATTATAATAAAAATACCATACCTTCCGAACACGTTCTCCCATGACTGCCCAACAATCTGTTCACCATGTTTTTTTTTTTTTTTTTTTGTGGCCCAGTAACGCTTAAAACTACAATAATACCAATAAAATTACCATGACGTCCGAACACTTTCTCACATGAAAGCCAACAGCGCATTAAAGCTTGTCACAAGCAAGAATTGACAGTACGAGGAATTGAACTTAGGTCCAGGAAGGAGCGAAGCACCTCTGTTACGTTTTCACTTACTAACTGTATCAGATTTCTGGACAAATCGGCTTTTGGACTGTTATGACCACTGAAAAAATTCTTCGTCTATGCTGGAGAAGAGGAAAACGTAATTTCTTGCTCATCATATTGACATAAGGTGAGAGTGAGCGAAACAACACACTACATCTTATAGTCTCTCTTATTTTGTAGTTACTAATCCTTTTTTCAGATTTTATTTTTATGTATTTATTTTAGCCATGTTTTTCCTCTTATTGGTACTCAAATTGACTTTTGCCATTCACTAGGAAGATTACTACTAAGAAAACTTTATAACCTAATAGAATATATATACAACAAGAAGACATATGTGATCCTTACTAGCTATGATAGAACATAAGGAGGGAATGAAACTTGAGAAGAAAATAAAGTTTCACCCAGCTGGGACTGCACGGTACGCCAAATCGTGTATCCGCGAAAGAGTGGCAGACGCCCTACAGTACTTAGTTACTGTTATTTATAAATTCTTAAACGGTCCCTTACGCCCCGGCATAAACTTCTTAATTTTAGATCATTCATTATTTCTTTCTGCTACTAGGTTATTAATGCTGAAACTAGTAGTAAAAACTATTGCTTAGTGCCTCCTTCTCCTATTTTCACTTTTTGCCATAGCATCGGGCACTTTACTACCAAAGTCAGTATCCGTCTACTGATTACTTCATTCCTTTTTACTGTAACAGGCAGTTCCCATGCTTTATTACTACTGCCTCTTTGCTTATATGTAATTTGTTCTATTGTTACTTTATTTATATCACCTGGTAATAACGCCTCGTGCTGTATTGGGCTAGAAGATTTTCCAGTAACACCTACTGTTCCTAAACCACTTTCTTTCATGTCAGCTAATTTATTCTCATCAGGCATAACATCAAAGATTATTTGGGGCACAGTACTTATTTCACTACCATTATCATGATTACAATGATGTGTTGCCGGCCGGGTGGCCGAGCGGTTCTAGGCGCTACAGTCTGGAACCGCGCGACCGCTACGGTCGCAGGTTCGAATCCTGCTTCGGGCATGGATGTGTGTGATGTCCTTAGGTTAGTTAGGTTTAAGTAGTTCTAAGTTCTAGGGGACTGATAACTTCAGATGTTAAGTCCCATACTGCTCAGAGCCATTTGAACCATTTGAACAATGATGTGTTACTCCAGAGATGTCAACTCCTTCAATAGGGTAGATTAATTTAGTCTGAACAGGTTCCTCACAGACATCCTCTAATAATTCCTTCTCAGCTTCCTTCCAGCTATAGTAGCATTGATCAGCTGCAAGTACATTTACACAAATTCTGGGGCTCATCAATCTCTACACTTCTCGCAGCCTTTTCCAACCTGTCCACTAGTTTCAAATCAAAGCATTTGACGATTCCCTCTACTTCTGTTTGCTGCCTATCGGCCGAACTATCCTCTAACTCTGAGCAACTGCGTTCCTGAGCAACATTGCTACATATAATAATGTTGTCAGCTTCTACCATCTGTGGTAAGTTAATATAGCTACTAGATTTCTTCACCTCGTTACTATTGCTACCCCCTTCATACCCTCCTCGTTTCTAAAATTTTGCAAAACTGATTTTACATACGCTATCTCAACTTCATCTTTCAAATTGCCACCATTATCGAAGATGTAAGCTTTTACTTCATCTTTATACATATCAGACTCAAATCCGTTAATTATTTCTTCCCTATCATCTGCAGTGTATTCTTTTTCTTCTATGACCCATTTCGCCAGTGTATCCAAAATACTGTCCACTATGTTATGAGATTGGTTTAACACATCAAATGGTTCAAATGGCTCTGAGCACTATGAGACTTAACACCTCAGGTCACCAGTCCCATGGAACTTATAACTACTTAAACCTAACTAATCTAAGGACATCACACACATCCATGCCAAAGGCAGGATTCGAACCTGCGACCGTAGCAGTCGCGTGGTTCCGGGCTGAAGCGCCTAGAACCGCTCGGCCACCACGGCCGGCTGCCAGTTTCCTCATAGACGGGATTTAGTTTCCCAAACGCGGCCTGTTGTATTCATTTGCTACAGCTTTAGATATTGTAGCATTTTGTTCTCCTTCTGGTCTTAATGGCATTGTGTTTACATTGCTGTTTTCGTCATAATAATTGTTACGAAAGCGTGGTGAATGTCTACCCCCTCTTCCTCTACCAAGGCCTTGATTTTCATAATTTTCCCTTGTATTTCTAACTTCCATACTTCTAACATTCACGTTCCCATTGTCTTGATTTATGTTTTGTACGTGATTGTTAGACGATCTGTTATTATGCTGCATCTGCTCCTCCGCAGCAGCTATTCTTTCCACCTCTCTAGGTATTCTATGAATTTATCTAAAGTATCTCTAGAGGCGGAAATAATTCTTTTCTGCCAGTACCGAGGCAGCTTACCTTCTAATCCCAGAATAACCATATCCGGTTTCATATTTCCCGTCAAAGGTGACAGTCGTGAAACCCACTTCCTATAGAAATCTTTTTTACTGATTCATGTCCTGTTGAAAACTTTTTACCACTCCAAAATTCTCTTAAAACATCATTTTGTTTATTGTGTGACCCGTATTCGTTAAGAAATGCATATTTAAATTCAGACAAAGTTTTACATTTTATCATTACATCAGCTGACCATCGCAAAGCATCTCCTGACAAATGACTTCCTATGAAGGAAATTTTCTCCCTTTCTGACCAGGCATTAGGCTAAACATTTTCAAAGCCATTCCACAAATCAAGAGGGTGGATCTGTTTATCTAGATCAAAATGTAAGAATTGTCGACGCCCAATAAAATCTGCGTCAACTGCAGCCACATGCTGTACGTTAGTACTACTAGAAGTAACAGAGTTTACTCTATTTTCTAGGTTAGCAAAGCTAGTATTCGGTTCTTCTGCTTCTAACTGTACTGCTTCTACCTTGTCATAACATCTTTTGTCCACCTCTTCACAAAATTCTTTCCAAGTTTCTTTAACTTCCTCAATATTTTTCTGACAGGTACCTACCTTATCTGTTCCTCATTTATTCTGTTGGAGCAAAGTTTGCATTCGTTGCCTATTTTTTCTGACAACTTACCTTCCAAAAGTCCATCTGCCTCTTGGAAATCTTGTCAATTTCGTATTTAAAATTACTGTGCATATTACTTAACTGTTGCCTTACTTTTACTTGAATATCTTGATGGATAGCATCCATCTTTTAATGTAAACCGTTCATTTTTGATTTCATTTCATCTTTCAGTTCTTTATTGCTAGAATCAATTTTATTTTCCAGTTTTTTGTTACTGTCCCTCAATTCTTTATGATGGGATTCAAGTTTAGTAAACAATAACTGCATACAATTTGGAGCCTCTGCCTTGCCACTTGGCATTTCCAATGAATTCAAAGGAGTTTCTCGCATTTCCTGATCTGGCGGAATTTGAGACTTGAGACATATTGAGCTCATTTTCATTGTGTGATGAAGTTATTAACTCTATCGGCTCCTTTTTGACTTCTGTCTTAATAATTCCTTCATCAGAGACTGGTTCTAACCTCATAGTTTCAAAAAACTGGTTTAAATGGCTCTAAGCACTATGGGACTTAACATCTGAGGTCATCAGTCCCCTAGACTTAGAACTACTTAAACCTAACTAACCTGAGGACATCATACACAGCCATGACCGAGGCAGGATTCGAACCTGCGACTGTAGCACCAGGGCGGTTCTGGACTGAATCGCCTAGAGCCGCTCGGCCACAGCGGCCGGCCTGGCAGTTTCATTAAAATTCAAATCGGATTATACATGTGACACGTCACCCTCCGATTTTATATTTATTGGCTCAATGGAACCAGCCTCATTCAATTCAGTTTCTGATTCTGAGGGTGTAAGTAGGCTGTTTATGTTTTCTTATTGGCAACGTTATGTAGCGCTCTATATGAAAATCACTGGCTGTGCTGTGTGCAGTCTGTGGCTAGTTTGCATTGTTGTCTGCCATTGTAGTGTTGGGCAGCGGCAGCTGGATGTGAACAGCGCGTAGCGTTGCGCAGTTAGAGGTGAGCCGCCAGCAGTGGTGGATGTGAGGAGAGAGATGGCGGAGTTTTGAAATTACATATATTATGACTTTTGATGATATTAAGGTAAATACATTGTTTGTTCTCTATTAAAATCTTTCATTTGCTAACTATCCCTATCAGTAGTTAGTGCCTTCAGTAGTTTGAATCTTTTATTTAGCTGGCAGTAGTGGCGCTCGCTGTATTGCAGTAGTTCGAGTAACGAAGATTTTTGTGAGGTAAGTTATTTGTGAAAGGTATAGTTTAATGTTACTCAGGACCATTCTTTTGCAGGGATCTTTGATAGTCACATTGCGTTGCGCTAAAAATATTGTGTGTCAGGTTAAGCACAGTCCGTATAAATTGTTCTAAAAGGGGACGTTTCAAGGGTGCATGGTCAGAGATCGGTTTCTTTTTGAAACTTACAGAAGTATCCGTTTCCAGTAACCTGTTAGCAGCAATTAAGAAATACTTTAAATACTCTTGACTTAACTTAATTGCTTGATTTCGACGAATGTTGTCGCTGCGGTGTACCAGCAACCGTGATGCGACGCGTCGCGACGTATTGCAGGCAGCAGCAGCAGCAGCTGTGGCGGTGAAGACATCTGCGGGTATCGCCTACTGCAGTAGCGCCAGGAAAGGGGGGTGGGGGAGGGGGGCCGCAGCCTGCAAACCCACGCAGCTCCGCGATGACGCACTGTCTTCTTCTACCTTCAGTGCCGGGGGCAGCCGCGATCCAGTGTCAGCTTCCTTCCTCCTTCCATCATGATCCAAGTTCCTATCGTCGGCCTCCACTGTTTATTCACCACACTCGCGAGTAAATTAGGACACTGTTGCCGCACTAGTTTCTGCCTATGTCACTTCGGTATCCTGTTCGTACCTGGCAAGTTTGCTGATTGCTACCAATCACTTCCACTGTTCAGTCACATTGATTTGCTTTCAGCTTCCCGACCGATTCACCATACGTCGGGCGGCGGGTAAAAATGATTAATTACCATCTTACTCACGCGAGCCTGGCTACAAATTTTGTGGTCAGCCAGAAAGCGAGGGGAAACATACTGACGTTACCAGAATGAGATTTTCACTCTGCAGCGGAGTGTGCGCTGATATGAAACTTCCTGGCAGATTAAAACTGTGTGCCCGACCGAGACTCGAACTCGGGACCTTTGCCTTTCGCGGGCAAGTGCTCTACCAACTGAGCTACCGTGCTTCGGTAGCTCAGTTGGTAGAGCACTTGCCCGCGAAAGGCAAAGGTCCCGAGTTCGAGTCTCGGTCGGGCACACAGTTTTAATCTCCCAGGAAGTTTCATACTGACGTTAGTTTCCAGTCTGCACGGCTACATTGTGGTCCAGCCAACTGAAAGAAAAGTTTCTATTCTCCTATTTCTTTGCGGGATCAGGACTATGATCTTAAATAAAATTATAAAGTTCGAGTCAAAATTTATATTACGTAAAGTTTCTCGCACACAGCACTTAGAAATTCACTATTGTCAGTTGAAAGCAAATCTTTCTATTCTAAGAGCACATTTAGCAGTTCAGAGGCGACCTCTACGGTACGTTCCTACCAGATTGTCTTTTGCCCTGACTAAAATTACTCAATGAAAGTTTGCAATAAAGGTTCCAAATTAATGCTCACCATAAAAGTGAAAATAAAGTGACCACTTGCCACGCGGAACTGTAATTCTCACGGACGGCACACTAACAGTTACTCTGTAGAATTCTAAGCGATCCAGGACGGTGTACAGTCACCGCGGGTTCACTATCCGTTTTTACCGCAAAATACGCGCTTTGTCACAGCTCCGATGTGACGCAATCCGACGCAGAGCGTGATCCGACGTTGGACAGACGTGGATCTTTCCGTGGCTGAGTGCGAAGTGAACCTTACTGCTGCCTCTCGTGCTGCATTTGTATAGGTGCCGGAGCGGACGGCCCAGGGAACGTCTGTTGCCTACAGCTATCTGCATACTGCAGGAGCCTCTGAACGACCGCTTTCTCTGGCACTTACACTTTAATAATATAGTTACAAATCACTTGAGAAACCTCTTAATTTTTATTTGTAGTCAGTTATGTCGTTTGAAAATACCGAAAAAGTTTCAGCTCGCTAGAATGAAAATTTGCCTTTTAGAATTTTTATAGTGGAACTAATGGTAGATCGTTACCTGTGAACCACATTTTTACTAGAACTCATGTCAGCAGTTATTTATACTAACACTCTCAAATTTGGTATAGCTCTATCACTTGGTACGTTTTATCATCCACTGTAAACAAAATTCTCTATCATTAAAATCATAGGTACTTAATCTACTACGATTGGGTGTACTTTAGTTACAAAATTGGTTTTTAGTTAATTACTCAAAAACTATAAGAGGTGATTTAACGTGGTCTCTCAGTTATTATTTCTGCGGTGAACTTATAACACTCCCACCTTTCTGCTACTGGTCATTACTTTCTCGCAAATAATTGTTGTTATTGTGGGGACGAGATTCGCGATTTCTTCGTCAGTGATTTTCATCCTCTACCCTTTCCAAAAATGCAGAAAAACTTCTGTGTGTACTCCCAACATATCGTTTAGAATCCTCAGGCAATTTTTGCCAAAGAACCCAAACGATTTCGGCTTCAGTTCTTCTTGCTTTTAAATGTATCAGTTTTCTATACCATGATTCGCAGAATTCTTTCATGGTTTGCCTACCTCTGATGTCATACAACCTGGCCATTAGAAATTCACGCCACAACTGGTCTTGTTTTTGTTCTGACCAGTATTCGTCAATAAATTTTTGTTTGAAGGTTTCAAAAGACATCTGGTTAGTATCAAGATTCAACCCCCACCTTTTTGCTTCTCCCGTTAATGCACTGATTACAACATTAATTTTTTCCTGATCAGACAAATATTCAGGAAAATTTTTTTCGCAATTCTTTACAAAGTCTAGGGGGTGCCATCCGTTATGCTTCTTTCCTGGGTCGAATTTTTCCTCGCCCTCCAATATTTTACTGAAAGGCATTTTTTCAGTAAAATGTGTAGGTCCGGTTTGTATTTTTCTTTCCAAGTCATACATTTTGCCTTGGATTTGTGAAGTGTTATGTTCACACTTCTTTTCGCAAGTAGGAATCTGTTTGGTTAGAGCTCTGCTTGTTTCTGTTACAGATTGTTTAATCTGTGCAAATTCCGCGTTACATTCAGTTTGTATTTCGGATTTAATTCCGAATACCTTTTCGTCAAACTTAGTACAGACTAAAGGTTCAATTTGATCTTGAATTTTAATTACTTCAGAGTCAAATCTTTCGTTAATGTCATCAATTTGTCCTTGTACATTGGCAATATTGCCATTGATGACAGTAATTTCGCTTTTAATACTTTTGATTTCATTACTCACTGTTCCTACCCTCAAGTTAACTTCTTCAATTTGTTTACTAAGTCTGGTACCCTGCATTTCGATTTGTGCATTAATATTGCCACTGTGTGCTGCAATTTGTGCCTTAATATTGTCATTAATATTGTCATTTTGCGCTGCAAATTGCGCAGACAGTATTCTAAGTAAATCAGTCAGATCTGGTGTCTTTCCACTTTTAGGTTCTGCTACATTTTTGTGTTCGAGTCCTACTTCCCTTTCAGTTTTTGGTGATTCAAACATATCCCTCGATTCATCAGCATAGCCACTGTCTTCGACAACATCGCCTACATTGTCTTGCTTAGTACGCGCTACACACATAGCTTCGATCTGTTTATTAACGTCTGCATGATAACGTACGTAATTTAACTCGCGCGTCATGCCATCTGTTGGTGTGCTGCCTGAACTGCTCTCGGTTGCATTCTGCTCTCGCGTGTCTACATTTATTTCTAATTTCCTGTCCATTTTAGCTATTATTAAGTACTGATACCTTTTATTTTTAATTTAAACTGAACTTTCACTACTAGTTCTGTCAAGTAATGTACAGGTTCGTGCCGCTGGACGTTTTATGTTCACTCTATGTTTGTAAAATGCTAACTACTTGTAATTTTTTCCGTCTGTAGGTGTAAACTGAACAACGTGCTGTCACGCGGCGCCACGAATAACACTCCCACCTTTCTACTACCACTGTACCATAACCTCAATGCTAGAAGCAGATTGTGACATAAAACAATTTTGTAAAAGCAACTATGGCACAAAGCAACAGAACATTGTTACCCTCTGAGAGGAATTTTGTTAAATTGACCGTGTTGTTCCTAACGGAGGTGGCTTATCGGATATGAAAGTCAGAATTACGTAAATATTGGAATAGTGACAAACAAAATTTTGCCTAGCTATACTATTCCTAGAATAAGGGAAACGGTCGCCAGCCTAATTAGGCAAGAGAAAGATTTACGTTCTCGTTTATGAAAGTAGGTATGAGTAACTATAATGGACAAACACAACCTAGACTTAGCCACACGCGAGTGCAATGAACTCTGACACACATATGTTTTAAGACTGAAACTAACAGTTAGAGCCGCATGAACTATTTTCAGAATTATAACAGATACCGAAACACACTATTACTTTCAGGGTTTACACAAAGTGAATGGTCTTTATAACATTATTATTAATATGCACTTCTAATACTCAAGAGAGACAAACACTTGAAACATGAATATATACTGTTTCACAACTGCAGCTTTCTCACTTTTACTACAGCGAAACACAATGCTGACCAAATTGCAAGAAACTGACTCACCTTTTAGAATTCACTACAGACAATAATGTGATCATTTGCCTTATAAGCCTCAGTCTTAAGAACTTTTAATATTGAAGTTAGCAACAGCACTTTAAATAGCAGTTTTAATAGGAAAACTATTTTTGGACAAATAACATTTGCTTTAACTCTCTCTTTTACCACATTAGCTTTAACTATCTTTTTAATAAGTTCAAGAGGCATTATTTAAAAAAAACTGAGTTTCAATGTACTTTCAGTAAGGACACTCGGTAATCACTTTACTTCAAACGGAGAGGACCCTGAGAGGTGTTATGATGAGGAGTAAAATCAAGGTAGGTACATAAATTCAGATATGAATTACCTTATATTTCAGCACACTAACACATCCATTAGGCTGATCCTTCACTGTACATCAATATAGTATTACGTTACAGTGATTGCGCAACGTGGTGGCAACTGCATGTTGGTAGGTGAAATTGCAGGTAGAATTGCCGGACTCTATCATATCTTCGTGGCGATGATTCATACAAATTCCAGAATAGTTCCAGCTATTTATCCATCCATCAGAGGCCTTGGAAAGAAGCAGGAAAAGCCTCTCTCTGAATCATCACAATATGCACCTTTATACTAGCAGTGACGGACTCGTAGCTCGTCTCCGACTCGTGGCTCGTCCCCGACTCGTAGCTCGTCCCCGACTGCTTGCTCGTCTCCGACTGACTATCAGTTCCACCTTTTCCACCTATGCCAACCACAATTTGCACGCGCTACACAGTTCCGTTCCTGAGGGGAACCACTACACCTTTTACATACGAATTAACTAAGAACCCTAAGTGAAGGTCAGCAGTTTACATAACAGCAAACAAATACATTAAATAAAACAGAACATTTTCACATATCGACACTTCTACAAAAGATTATTCACACAAAATTACAATTATATACAGTAAGTTTTGTTCCCTCCAAATGGGACAAAGAATATAATTTGCAGATACACTACTTTGCATAGAAATAAATCAAGACACCAAAGTTTTTAACAAAGAAAAGAGTACACAATTTTATGTTATCGATTTAAACACATTTATAGACGATCAACAATGTAACATTAAATAAAGAAAAAAAATACAATAAATCCATACAGCATAAGAGCTGTGGTGTTACAAACTGAAGCATAAAACAAATTTTAATGCTTCTAAGTCCATTATTTAACGCTTTTGATTTTTCCTAAAAACGTGGATTCCGGATCTAATTTTTGTTATATGGTTTTGGAAACTTGTACCACTTATTTATGAGCTCTAATGCACCTTCTGACCAAATTCTGGCTTTCTAGCTTCATTCTTTAGCGTCACTTATTTTTCTCTTAAAATGGCATTTCTACGTAAACTGTTAAGTCTAGAACATAGACTTGGTTTTTGGAACATTATAACACTAAACTATACTTTAACGAAGTTTTAAATCTAAAGTTTGATTTTTTCCTTTCATACTTAATTGTCGTGCAACACTTGCAGACGCGTTGAGGTGACGTGGCGCTGCTAGCAGTGAACTGGGGCGAGTGCCGGCACACTCGCTCGGCTGTGTATCCCACACACGACCCAGCGCTTGCCTAGCTTCACGCTGTATTTCGATGGGCTCCGCCTTGGGGGACCGATCGAAACGCGAGCGGGAAAAATAGCTAAGTGTTTATCCGGGTGGCCTGACAAGTGAAACTGCGAATGATATTGCTCTGCACGAAGGCGTCAAAGTACGCGGCCGATTACCGCGGCGGCCGGGAACCAACTCACAAAGTTTATTCAGAATCGGAGTCGTAGCCACGCGTTCTGAGGCGCCCTGCTACGATTCGCGTGCCCCCCCCCCCCCCCCCCCCCGGAGGTTCGAGTCCTCCCTCGGGCATGGGTGTATGTGTTGTCCGTAGCGTAAGTTAGATTAAGTAGTGTGTACGCCTAGGGACCGATGACATCAGCAGTTTGGTGCCATAGGAACTTACGACAAATTTCCAAAATTTCAGAGTCGAAACTTGAAGATGTCGTCCACGTCCACTGTTTCCCGTATGTAAAAGACAAGCGTTCCATAGAACGACCAGAGCCAGAAAGGGAATAGAGGAGAAGTGAAATGGCTCTGAGCACTATGGGACTTGACATCTGAGGTCATCAGTCTCTTAGAACTACTTAAACCTAACTAACCTAAGGACATCCCACACATTCATGACCGAGGCAGGATTCGAACCTGCGACCGTAGGCAGTCGCGCGGTTCCGGACTGCAGCGCCTGGAACCACTCGGCCATCGTGGCCGGTGGAAGTGAAATCACAAAAGCTACGTCTTATACCTTTACTACCATTGAGAATTTCGAAATTTCGAAGTTGAATGAATTCCTTTCCTATAAAACAAGGTAGTGCCAGTAGAAATTTCGGAAGCCACCTTGGAAAATGTTCGATGAATTGAAAACCGGTCAAATAATAGGGGAAGGCAGGGCAAGATGGGGGAAGCTAACTTTAAACCCTTACAAAAGGGACAAAAACAAATTCAAGTAGGTTTGATTGTCATTTCTTTATTTACCATTGATTTACAATAGCATGCAAAGAAACCTGCCAACTTGTTACATTTAGTTAGAATTATCTCGATTTGAAACATAAACTACCAATTCCCCATCTTGCCCCATATGCGGGGTAAGATGGGGAACTAGCATGAATTCATCACTAAAGCTTAGATAAGGACTGGAATAACGAAATCATGTGAAGATAAGGTTTCGAACATGGTTCTGCGCATTGTAGAATCGGGTATTACGATTTATGTAGACAGCCTCGTCATCACCACTTCCTGTCCCTGTACAAGTGTCGTGGGCACCCCGACGCTGAAACACATATTTCTGTGGCACGGTGAACTGTCGAGCAGCCCTGAAAGAACCCATATGACCTTCCATAACAGCATTTACAGCGCCTTCCATTGGCTCCAATGACCAATCTTGCCTAGAAGTCTGTCGCCGATACTTGCGAACCATCTGAAATAAAACACGTGGAACGTACTATTGAGTCAGATCATTCCTGGTAATTTATATTATACAGTAAATACCATATTTCCAATAGTCGTTAAAGCATGGCAAGAATACTGACTTTGCACGTTTTGTGTAATTTTATTCACCAAATAGCCTAAGGCATACTTTGTAATTAATTAGGAAAGTGTTGGAATAACGAATACCATTCTATTTACAATTGTATTCAACGTATAATGTACCTGTTGAAAACCCGCTTTGAGGTAAACACATGGGACGTTAAGAACGTTATGGTTGGACAAATAGTAGGGGCAAGACGGGGAAGCTCCCCATCTTGCCCCACCCCGTCTTGCCCCCTACCATGCTGTCAGGTTACGTTACGCCTACATGAACACTATGTAGTGAACATTGACTACTGACACAGCAGTTTACTGTTAATAAGACGTACTATTCAGTGCTATATATACAGTCTGGACAAATGTTCACGAAACACATGTTTTAGGACCTCGAAAGGTGTAAAACATTGCAAATCAGTATAACAATTGTACGTACCTTGAAAAGCTCACAGAAACCGCCACGAAACTAAGGTTCAGCAATGTCAACACTCTGGGACCTGTGTATTGATGATGTTGACGTAGCTAACCACAGATGGCAGCACTAACTGTAGCTCATAGCCCTTCCCCGTCTTACCCCACCTCCCCTACTTCCTGTATGCTCCAGAGTCATATACAAACTTTCGCTAACCGACGAGATGGAGTTCAGAAAGAGTCCTGTTAATATTGAAACTGGTATATGGTTACATTTAGATAATTGAACTGGAACAAAAACTACAAAATTACCACACCATCATCGAACGGAAAGATGTACCAGTATCCATTGCAGATTCATTGGACGAAACGGAGCGAGAGGAAGGGTGAACATCTCCCCTACCAAATGTTTTTCCTTTTTCCGTGATGCTACTCTCTCAGGCTGGATACGTTGTTTACTGCAGCTCCTCGGAACTGCCGTTACCTAATGTGGTTGTGTGGGTGGCTCATGCAGAAAATCTGTGTGAGACAGAGAGAGAGATACCTCCGCACCCCAATCGTAGACGTTTAGGGGCTCGCGTGTGCAGATTTATTTGGTGATTACGGGGTCCACCTGCCCTTGGGAATCAATCAAGTTATGCTCAGCAAGAGGTTGTGACGCGGAGGCCGCAACAGATGTAGTTTGAGAAGCTGAGACAGCTGGAGAGGTATACCATAGAGCCGGGACAGGCAATTGGAGTCATGAAACAGACTGCTTAAAAGGCAGCGCAGGCAAGGCGTCCAGGATGACGGGAAATCGCCAGATGACTTACCAGTTATGACCTGATCAGATGCAGAAGCACCCAAGAGTTTCTCGTCCACAAACTCTGATCCTTCGACAGAGGGCTAGCGGAAGAGCCAGCCACGGGAAAATGCTCCTCGACTGCATCATCGTCTTGCGTTCTGCGACGCTTGTTTCGAATAATCGGGGCTGGCACAGCGGGAGCCTTATCTCTCAAATATCCACTTTGATCCTCAGTAAACTGGGTTGGCTCAGCTGCAGAATTCTGTTTGTAAGTGGATATTAAAACCAATACACGATGGAGACAATTGGTACGGATGCGGCAGGTCTGATTAAAAAATTAAGCTCGTTCCTTCCTGGTCGGTACAAGTGACATGAATCCGATAACTACATAGGTGCGGGTGAGGGGGAATATTTCTTTTTAATCACAATTTCTACCGACCGAGCAGAACTATAGCCCGTAAGCGGTTCTGAGTAGACCAGCGCTCCCGTCGAATATGTCGTATATCTCCATAAGAGAGCAAGATGGACCCCAAAAAACTGTCATCTGCTTCGAGCGCACGATTAAAATTTCAAAAATATGTATGGACTACTTCTACATTCGGCAAAAGAACCATTGCATGGGGGCTTAATTAAAAAGAAAAGGACTAATATTAATGAATAAATGCAATAATTTTAGTTGCTGTGTGACCGGTTACGAAGTCTCGTAACCGGTTGGCCCTGACTAGTATTAGCACGCAATCTGACTGCATAAAATAAAAATAAAGAATGACAAGGAATTTCCATTAACACAGTTGATTAATTAAGTCCCCTGCAACTATAAAAGCTACGAAACAACAAAGCACAAGTAACTGTTCTGTGTGTGGTAGTGTGACTCAACGTACATGTATCTGGATCGGTTATTTCTCAATACGACAAAATATTTTAAACACCATTTACAATGAAGTAATTGAAAAACCAGAAATACTATAATTGCACATAGAAACCAGAATTATAAGTCTAATAAATGAACACGAGCCAGATGCTTTGTTGACTGTACCTGTGATCAAGAGGGATTGTCATTAAAGAAAGCTGTAATACCTTTTTACCTCTTTATACGAGGGCTATCCACAAAGTACATTACGTTTTGGAATTAAAAATAAATAAAGTATTGGAAATTTTTTATTATATACAGATGAAAGCCACACTTAAATACTACTTTTCTACATAGTTACCATTTAAATTAAGGCACTTGTAGCGATGGACGAGCTTGGAAATTCCTTCGTCGTAAAATTCTGCCGCCTGCGCCTTCAACCACGTGGTTACCTCTTCTTGAAGCTGTGCGTCGTCATCAAAACGCTGCATAGCCAACCTCTTCTTCATTGCTGGGAATAAGTGGAAGTCGCTGGGCGCCAGGTCGGGACTGCACGGCGGATGACGAAACAACTCCCTCTTAGAAGATTCGAGAACTTCACGAGTGTCATTTGCCGTGTGGGCCCGGGCGTTGTCGTGAATCAGCAAGATCTTTGAGCCCAACTTTCCCCTGCGCTTGTTTTGTATTGCTCTTCTGAGAGTGTGCAGAGTTTGACAATACCTTTGAGAGTTTATTGCAGTGCCCCTTTCCAGGAAATCCACAAGAATCACACCTTTTCTGTCCCAAAAGAAAAGATAACCACGTGGTTGAAGGCGCAGGCGGCCGAATTTTACGACGAAGGAATGTCCAAGCTCGTCCATCGCTACGATAAGTGCGTTAATTTAAATGGCAAGTATGTAGAAAAGTAGTACTTAAGTGTGGCTTTCATCTGTATATAATAAAAAAAAATTTCCAATTCTTTATTTTTAATTCCAAAACGTAATGTACTTTATGGATAGCCCTCGTATATTGACGAAAATATTCCATTACACCAACATCATAAATCAAAAGCCCATCTCCTTTCTCAAATATACACTCCTGGAAATTGAAATAAGAACACCGTGAATTCATTGTCCCAGGAAGGGGAAACTTTATTGACACATTCCTGGGGTCAGATACATCACATGATCGCACTGACAGAACCACAGGCACATAGACACAGGCAACAGAGCATGCACAATGTCGGCACTAGTACAGTGTATATCCACCTTTCGCAGCAATGCAGGCTGCTATTCTCCCATGGAGACGATCGTAGAGATGCTGGATGTAGTCCTGTGGAACGGCTTGCCATGCCATTTCCACCTGGCGCCTCAGTTGGACCAGCGTTCGTGCTGGACGTGCAGACCGCGTGAGACGACGCTTCATCCAGTCCCAAACATGCTCAATGGGGGACAGATCCGGAGATCTTGCTGGCCAGGGTAGTTGACTTAAACCTTCTAGAGCACGTTGGGTGGCACGGGATATATGCGGACGTGCATTGTCCTGTTGGAACAGCAAGTTCCCTTGCCGGTCTAGGAATGGTAGAACGATGGGTTCGATGACGGTTTGGATGTACCGTGCACTATTCAGTGTCCCCTCGACGATCACCAGTGGTGTACGGCCAGTGTAGGAGATCGCTCCCCACACCATGATGCCGGGTGTTGGCCCTGTGTGCCTCGGTTGTATGCAGTCCTGATTGTGGCGCTCACCTGCACGGCGCCAAACACGCATACGACCATCGTTGGCACCAAGGCAGAAGCGACTCTCATCGCTGAAGACGACACGTCTCCATTCGTCCCTCCATTCACGCCTGTCGCGACACCACTGGAGGCGGGCTGCACGATGTTGGGGCGTGAGCGGAAGACGGCCTAACGGTGTGCGGGACCGTAGCCCAGCTTCATGGAGACGGTTGCGAATGGTCCTCGCCGATACCCCAGGAGCAACAGTGTCCCTAATTTGCTGGGAAGTGGCGGTGCGGTCCCCTACGGCACTGCGTAGGATCCTACGGTCTTGGCGTGCATCCGTGCGTCGCTGCGGTCCGGTCCCAGGTCGACGGGCACGTGCACCTTCCGCCGACCACTGGCGACAACATCGATGTACTGTGGAGACCTCACGCCCCACGTGTTGAGCAATTCTGCGGTTCGTCCACCCGGCCTCCCGCATGCCCACTATACGCCCTCGCTCAAAGGCCGTCAATTGCACATACGGTTCACGTCCACGCTGTCGCGGCATGCTACCAGTGTTAAAGACTGCGATGGAGCTCCGTATGCCACGGCAAACTGGCTGACACTGACGGCGGCGGTGCACAAATGCTGCGCAGCTAGCGCCATTCGACGGCCAACACCGCGGTTTCTGGTGTGTCCGCTGTGCCGTGCATGTGATCATTGCTTGTACAGCCCACTCGCAGTGTCCGGAGCAAGTATGGTGGGTCTGACACACCGGTGTCAATGTGTTCTTTTTTTCATTTCCAGGAATGTATGTCACTAGTGTTCTACGAGTTTTCTCGAGCTTCCCGTTCGTCTATGGGTAATACGCAGTGGTCTGGATCCTTAATAGTTTACATACACTCTTGAATACTTCACTGACGGCCAGGTGGCCGAGCGGTTCTGGGCGCAGGTTCGAATCCTGCCTCGGGCATGAATGTGTGCGACGTTCTTAGGTTAGTTAGGTTTAAGTAGTTCTAAGTTCTAGGGGACTGATGACCTCAGATGTTAAGTCCCATAGTGCTCAGAGCCAGGCAGCCAATACTTCGCTGAAAAAATTCAACCCTTGGTAGGTCAACAGCACTGACGGAATTCCGTTTCCTTAACACAAAACTTCAACAAATTTCTGCGCCGTTCTTTTGGTTTCCTACCTCTCGACTGGCACCACCAGTCTGAGCTTGGTCAGGTCACGCTTTAATCTCAGGTTGTATCAATTGCCAGTTGTTGTATCTAACGGGTTATCAATGTCCTTGCTACATATCTCGACTACCGTACTTTTATCAGCGTGTCTGTAATTACTAGAGGCATCTCTGTTCGGCTCTGCGCAAGCTTATTCGTTTGCCATTTGTCGCACTTCCTAATCCATTCTTCTACGCCAGTTTTCCGGCCTTTTCACTGGTTGTAATTCTTCATTCGGTCTAAGGTCCTGTGCATTCCTTGGTGTTAGCGTAAGGATTGTCGTGCATTTCCTTCATAATTTCAGCCTTTCCTTCTACACTATGTTCCTCAGCTTCTTCCTCGTGTACTTCCTTTTCCTTAACTGCTCAGACATATCTCGACCTTTCACTTATATCCTCTACATCGCCAGACCTCATTCACCTTAACGCATTCGCATTATTATTAAACTCACACAATGTCATAAAACTATTCCTCCAGTTTCTACCGCCATTTTAGTATAAGTGATAATGGATTCTTGGCTAAGGAAATCCACTTCAGAACTTTGTGATCTCTTACTCTGCTGAAATTACCCCCCCCCCCCCCTAGATATAGGTCGTGAACCGCTCTGTGCTAAGCAGTCTGACTCAGTTGCAGAATAATTCCTTTCAGCCTTATTAACTGACCGTTAAGCGTAGGCGACTGGTACCTATCTTCCCTTGCGACAGAATCGCTCACAACTGTTGTCTAATTGTAACTTTAACGTATGTATCCTTATTCTATCCAAGATATACTGCAGCCTCTCATTATCTTTCTTTAATGAACTTGCACAGCAAATTATATCATCCAAATACAGTTAACACTTTGTCCCTTGAAGTACTGGTGCATTCGTTAGCCCCACTGGTATACGTCCGTAATCTTAGTGTTGATAATTAGCAGTAAATGCAGTCTTTCTTTTATCCGCTGTTACAATTAAAATCCGACAGTAGGGCCTATCCACTGGCCAAAGCTATAGTGGCATGGCTTTCATCTACATCTACATCATACTCCGCAAACCGCCTAATGGTGTGAGGCGGAGGGTACTTTCGGTACCACTATCTTATCCCTCCAACCCTGTTCCACTCGCGAATAGTGCGTAGGAAGAATGATTGTCGGTAAGCCTCTGTACCGGCTATAATTTCTGGAGTTATCTCCTCGTGGTCAATACGCGAGATGTATGTGGGGGGAAGTAATATGTTGTCCAATTCCTCCTGAAAAGTGCTGTCCCGAAATTTCAACAGTAAATCTCTCCGTGACGCACAAGGCCTCTCTTGTAACACCTGACCTGGGGTTTGTTTAGCATCTCCGTGAGGCTCTCTCGCCAGCTAAGCGATCACGCGACGAAACGAGCCGCTCTTCGATGGACCTTCTCTACCTCCTCTATCAGTCCTATCTGATAAGGATCCCAGATGGATGAACAATACTCAAGAATCGGGTGATTAAGCTCCTTTTAGGCCACATCTTGGCTTTCCACATTTTCTCCAATATCTCAGTTATGTTGGGTTGGGAAAGATTCCTAAATTTCCTTCAACTTTCTGGCGTCTCACTCTTTTCTGTGCTAGCAATACAGTTGCAGTGAATGATTATATATATCCTCGGTAAACAATTTCTCACTTTTCATCTGTAATGCCGACTTTTGGGCTTCTGGTGTTCTATGCGGACGTACATTTGCCAACTTTCCTTGGTGTTCTGGCAATACTGAGCGTGCATGTTTTACCGTCTCTGTATGAGAAGTTTTAAATAAAGTATATCGCAACAGGTGCTAGAGATTCTCTCCGCTCGTATCGCTTCTCTTTATTGAAATGATCCTCCGTGTCGACTGTAACTCGCGTCATACGCTTCAGTCTATGGAAAGCTTCGCCGCTAATTACTGCTTCTTTCGTGATCCCCTCTTCCTTTATAAGGCTTATACATGGAGCCGTAGCTATTAATAATAGCGAACGGTGTTTCGCTCCTCATTGGTTCAAATGGTTCAAATGGCTCTGAGCACTATGGGACTCAACATCTTAGGTCATAAGTCCCCTAGATCTTAGAACTACTTAAACCTAACTAACCTAAGGACATCACACACACTCATGCCCGAGGCAGGATTCGAAACTGCGACCGTAGCAGTCCCGCGGTTCCCGACTGCAGCGCCAGAACCGCTAGACCACCGCGGCCGGCCTCGCTCCTCATTGCTCTTGTGAATTTTTGGGAGGTAACAAAATTTTGAAAGGTATTTGGAACATGCGCCTTACACAATCAACTGTGGTACCAAACATTTCTCTTGTAATGAAAGTTGCGTGAAGTTAGAAAGTTGAGGTCTATGCTTGTCATAAAATGTGTTATTTTATTGGTGGATAATCTTTGCTTGTAAACAAAAGTTACATGTGAGGAACATGTCTGAAGTTACAAGCGTAACTGAAAAAATATGAAATGTTCGTGTAAGTATGTAAAACACATTCACTATATACGTTATCAGTTGCATGCACGTTTGTAGTCACATATGTTACACATAATCATCCCTATAGCATATAAAGAAGTGTTAACTACTTCAATATTCGTACGTGTTATACGAGCAAACGACACTCTACTGGCGACTGTGACAGTGCTAAAACTAATTTAACCATTTGAAGATGGGCATAATGGTCCGAAAGCGATAACGGTATAAACAATACAGCTATTTAAAAAAATTGAGCTAACTGCGGTTGCCCTTCAGAGTGATTAATTTTTATTCACCTTGCCCTTATCGGGGTCTACATTTATTAGCACGGGTGTTTCCATCAATACAGTATGATAGGGAAATACTGCAAAGCCGTCTACAGTTCTTACCTTATTTTCCAGTTTCTTTGGCCTCTAGTAACGTTTACACAAGGCGCAATGCAGCATGTCGCTCAATGGAGTTCTGCGTCAGTCGGTTTCGCTTTCTCAGACCCTTCCACCACCAAGCCCTTTTCTGTTAAGCCGATCTGCAAGCTGTATTAGGCCTAATTAACTCCTCTGTAAAGCGGTTTTGCGAACTGACGCTGTTTCGCGGCGGCAGTGAGGAATACAGGCTCCAGGAAGGTAATGCGATCGTCTTACGTCCTCACGCAAAAGTGAAACAACGGAGCGAGTCTATGCCTGCATCTATAGCCATACCCTGAAATCCCATTGTACCACGTATTAGGATACCTCCTTATTTCATGCATAATGACACTTAAGAGCCTCGATCCGCGCTTAATTTGTCCTGACTTGAAAGACACTAAGGGAGCTGAACAATACTCGTACGTCTTGATTCTTCCCTCAAGACTCAAAACTAACTAGTAGGCTTTCATTTCTTTTCATCATCAGGCTCCTGATTGTTTTGATGCAGGGTTCACAAATTCCTCTTCTCTGCCAACCTCTTCACCTCAGAGTAGCACTGTTGTTGTTGTTGTTGTTGTTGTTGTTGTTGTTGTTGTTGTGGTCTTCAGTCCTAAGACTGGTTTGATACAGCTCTCCATGCTACTCTATCCTGTGCAAGATTCTTCATCTCCCAGTAACTACTGCAACCTACATCCTTCTCAATCTGCTTAGTGTATTCATCTCTTGGTCTCCCTCTACGATTTTTACCTTCCACGCTGCTCTCCAATACTAAATTGGTGATCCCTCGATGCCTCAGAACATGTCCTACCAACCGATCCCTTCTTCTAGTCAAGTTGTGCCACAAACTCCTCTTCTCCCCAGTTCTATTCAATACCTCCTCATTAGTTATGTGATCTACTCATCTAATCTTCAGCATTCTTCTGTAGCACCACAATTCGAAAACTTCTATTCTCTTCTTGTCTAAACTATTTATCGCCCACGTTTCACTTCCATACATGACTACACTCCATACAAATACTTTCAGAAACGACTTCCTGACACTTAAATCTATACTCGATGTTAACAAATTTCTCTTGTTCAGAAACGCTTTCCTTGCCATTGCCAGTCTACATTTTATATCCTCTCTACTTCGACCATCATCAGTTATTTTGCTCCCCAAATAGCTAAACTCCCCAAATAGCTAAACTCTTTTACTATTTTAAGTGTCTCAATTCCCAATCTAATTCCCTCAGCATCACCCGACTTAATTCGACTGTAGCACTATGCTCCCAATTATTTTTTGGATGCATCTGTATCTCCCCCTACAGTTTTTAGCCTCTACAGCTGGTTTTCTTTTCATGACGGGTATTCCGTGATGCCTTAAGACAGGTCTTGTAATCTTGTACCTTTTTCTTGTCAGTGTTCTTGATATGTTCCTTTTTTAGCAGATATTGCGAGTCTTATCGGTCCTCCTAATTTTCAGCGTTCTTCTGGAGGACCCATCTCAAACGCTTCGATTCTCTTCTATTCCGGTTTCATTACCGTCCATGGTTCACTGCCGTACAATGCCGTGCTCCAAACATACGTTCTCAGAAATTTTATTTCTCAAATCAAAGCCTTTGCTTGGTTCTAATTTTTTTTTCTGAGTCACCAGTCTTCTGACTTGTTCGATGCAGCTCGCTAGAAATTCCTCTCCTGTGCCAACCTTATCACTCAGAGTAGCGTTGACGATCTACATCATCAATTATTTGATCGGTGTATCCCAGTCTCTGTCGTGTTCTACAGTGTTCACCCTCTACAGCTCCCTCTAGTACCAAGGAAGTTATTCCCTGATGTATTGACGGACTCCGTCTTTCTCTCTCTTCTTGTCAGTATTGTCCTTGTATTCCTTCCGTCGCCGATTCTGTGAAAAGGTCCTTATTTCTTCCCTTATCAGTCCATTTAATTTTCAACACTACCGTAGCACCACATCTCAAATGCTTCTATTCTCTGTTCTGTTCTGTTCCGTTTTTCCGGTAGTCTATGTCTCACTGCCATACAATGCTGTGCCAAAAAGTATAATCCGAGAAATTTCTTTTTTAATTTAAGTCCTATGTATGATACTATTTTACTACTCTTCACCAGGAATGCCCCTCTCGCCAGTGCTAGTCCGCTTTTTATGTCTTACTCGCCTGGTCCGTCATGGGTTATTTTACTATCTAGATATCAGGCATTTCTGCTACTTCTCATTACTTTCATCCATCTTCGATTTACTCTTAATCCATGTTCTGTACTCATTAGCCTATTCATTCCATTCCGTAGATCCCGTAATTATTAACTTTCACTGAGCGTAATCAGTGTACATTAACACTTATCCTTTCACTTTGAATTTTAATCCTACCCTTGAACCTTTCTTTTCTTTCCATTTTATAGATTGGACAGTAGGGGCAAAGACTACTTCCCTGACGTACACCCTTTTCAATCCGGGCGCTTCCTTCTTGGTATTCCACTCATGTTGTCCCCTCTTGGTTCTTGTACATACTGTATATTACCCGTCTTTTCCTATAGCTTAACCCCTATTTTTCTCAAGAATCTGAACCTCTTGCACGATTTTACATTGTCTAACGCTTTTTCTAGGTCGACATATCCTACTAACGCGTACTGATTTTTCTTCATTCTTGCCCTCATTGTCAGCTGCAATGTCAGAACTGCCTCTCTGGCCTCTTACCTTTCTTTCCCACAGCCAAACTGATCGTCATCTAACAGATTCTCAATTTTCATTTGGATTTTTTCTGTATATTATTCTTGTCAGCAACTTGGATGCATGAGCTATTAAGCTGATTGTGCGATAATTCTCACACTTGTTGGTTCTTGTAATCGTGAAAATACTGTGTGTCTATAGTCCCATACGTTCTAGACATCAACGAGAATAGTCGTTTTCTTGCTATTCCCCTAATGATTTTAGAAATTATTTGATCTTAAGTCCTCCAAAGGCCTCTTAAATTATAATATTATTGGATCTCCTAAGCCTTCCATATCCATTCCTACTTCCTCTTCTACTATGTCGTCAGACAATTCCTCCCTCTCAAAAGAGCCCACAATGTACTCTTACCACCTAGCCGCTCGATCGTCTGCTTTGGAATGGAATTCCTATTGCAGTCTTAATGCTGCCAGTCTCGCTTTTAATTTTACCGAAGCTTTTTTGAATTTTCTGTATGCTGAATCAATCCTTCCGATGATCACTCCTTTTTCGATTTCTCCACCTTTTTTCGAACCATTTCGTCCGGCCATCCCTGCACTTTTTGTTTATTTCATTTCTAAGCGGCTGATCTCGAAGTCATTTTGTTTTTCCCTGAATATTTTTGTACTTCAACTCTTGTCCATTAATATCTTTTGTTACCCAAGATTTCATTGCAGTTATCCCCCTATCCCCCTCGTACCTATGTCTGTCCAACTTCTGTGAATGATCTTTTTACAGACGTCCACTCTCTTCAACTTAACTGACTCAGGTATTTCTTATCTCTGTATCCACATCTGCAGCAAATTCAAAACGCGTCTTATCATTCCTCAATACTTTAGTATCCCACATGATTCCACGCTGATTCTTCCGTACAATTCTGTTAAATGTCAGTCTACTCTTCATCATTATTAAATTGCGGCTTGCATTTGTGTCTGCACCTGAATACACCTTACAGACGATTACTTGGTTTCGGAATCTATGTCTGACACTGATGTAATCCAGCTGGAATCTTCCTGTGTCTCCGGCTCTTTTCCAACTGTAACTTCTCGTCTTGTGATTTTTCAACTGAGTATTCCCTACTACCATCAGAAACCTATTGCAGAACTCAGAGTTTTCCTCTTTAATTTCAACTGCCATGCCCATATTCTCCCGTAACTGTCTTCTGCTTCTTCCCCTAAACCATCTTCCAATCCTCTTTTACAATATGTATTCCCCTTTCAGTATCCTCATATACTTTCTCTACCTCTTTATCTTCTCGTCGGCATGTTTTTTTTTTTTTTTGTTTTAGGGCGCAAAACTGCTGTGGTCATTAGCGCCCGGTCCGTGACTTAAGACAGTAAAAAACCGAAATTGAAAACCAGCAGCAATGGGAACAATGTCATAAAATTGGAGAAACTAAAAATAGAAGGAATGCTTAAAAATCCACTACAGAAAGGGGGTGGTTGTCCCCAAAAAAAGCTTCAAATGACTGACGTCATTTCACTGTCACTAATAAACTGGAGAATGCGGTCGGCTGAGCGCGTGTCATCTACTAAAATCGACGATAGATCAGGCGATAGCTGTAGACGGGAGCGTAACGGATTAAAATAGGGGCATTCAATTAAAAGGTGTCTTACCGTCCACAGCTGAAAGCAGTGGGGACAGAGTGGGGGAGGATCGCCGCTTAAAAGATGTCGATGGCTAAAAAGACAGTGCCCTATCCGGAGTCTAGCTAAAATTACCTCCTCCCGACGACGCGTTCGGGAGGAAGAGGTCCAAGCGCAAGGAAGGGCTTTCACTTCCCGCAATTTATTACGGGAAAGTGTTGACCAATGCGCATGCCATAAATGAGCAACTTTGCGACATAAACCGCTCCGTAGATCGGTGAAGGGAAGCGACTGAATAGCTGGCCGAGGAAGAGAGACTGCAGCCTTGGCCGCTATATCGGCCGCCTCATTCCCACAGATACCAGCGTGTCCCGGGAGCCAGAGGAACGCCACCGAGACGCCCCCCAGGTGGAGCAAGCGCAGACAGTCCTGAATCCGGTGGACCAGAGGGTGCACAGGGTAAAGAGCTTGGAGACTGAGGAGAGAGCTGAGAGAATCTGAGCAGATAACGTACTGTATCCGCTGATGGCGGCGGATGTAGTGGACAGCCTGGAGAACAGCGTAAAGCTCCGCAGTATAAACCGAACACTGGTCGGGAAGCCGAAAGCGATTTGGGGTGTCGCCAACAATATAGGCACTCCCTACACCTAACGATGTTTTCGAGCCGTCGGTGTAAATAAATGTGGTGTCCGTCATTTGTGCACATAGAGCAGCAAATGCCCGACGATAAACAAGTGAAGGGGTACCATCCTTGGGAAATCGACAAAGGTCACGGAGCAGGCAGATCCGGGGACGGAGCCAAGGCGGTGCAGTACCCCAAGTTGTCAAGAAGGTTTTAGGAAAGCGGAAGGAAAGAGAATGGAGCAGGTGACGGAAGCGGACTCCCGGTGGTAGTAGGGAGGAGGGGTGGCCTGCGTACCCTACATCAAAGGAGGCGTCGAAAAATATGTCATGGGCTGGATTAGCAGGCATGGAAGACAGATGGCTAGCATAACGACTCAGAAGGACTGCTCACCGATTGGACAGCGGAGGTTCAGCAGTCTCAGCATAAAGGCTTTCCACAGGGCTGGTGTAAATAGCTCCAGACACTAAACGCAATCCACGGTGGTGGATAGAGTAGAGACGCCGAAGAATAGACGGCCGAGCAGAGGAGTAGACTATGCTTCCATAGTCCAATTCCGAGCGCACTAAGGCGCGATAGAGGCGGAGAAGGACCACTCAGTCTGGTCCCCAGGAGGTACCATTCAGGACACGGAGGGTGTTGAGGGATCGCAGACAGCGAGCCGAAAGATAGGAAACGTGGGAGGACCAGCACAGTTTTCTGTCAAACATAAGACCCAAGAATTTAGTGACGTCCGAAAACGGAAGATTGACAGGTCCGAGATGTAAGGAGGGTGGAAGAAACTCCTTACGTCGCCAAAAATTAACACAAACGGTCTTACTGGGAGAAAAACTGAAGCCGGTTTCGACGCTCCAAGAGTGGGGGCGATCGAGACATCCTTGAAGACGTCGTTCGAGAAGGCTGGTCCGTTGAGAGCTGTAGTAGATCGCAAAATCGTCCACAAAGAGGGAGCCCGAGTCATCAGGAAGGAGACAGTCCATAATTGGATTTATGGCAATGGCAAACAGTACAACACTCAGCACGGAGCCCTGGGGTACCCCGTTTTCTTGAGAGAAAGTACGGGAGAGAGTAGTGTTCACCCGCACTCTAAATGTGCGCTCTGCCATAAATTCGCGAAGAAAAAGGGGCAGCCGACCTCGAAAGCCCCAAGAGAATAGTGTGCGGAGGATGCCTGTCCTCCAACAGGTATCGTATGCTCTCTCCAGAACAAAAAATATTGCTAGTGTTTGGCGTTTCCGGAGAAAATTGTTCGTGATATAAGTGGAGAGAGCAACAAGATAGTCAACTGCAGAACGATGCTTTCGGAATCCGCATTGGGCAGGTGTTAAAAGACTGCGGGATTCCAGCCACCAGGCTAAACTGTAATTCACCATACGCTCCAAAACCTTACAGATACTACTCGTGAGAGAAATGGGGCGATAGCTAGAGGGGAGATGTTTGTCCTTTCCAGGTTTCGGAACAGGAACGACGGTAGCTTCCCGCCATCGTCTGGGAAAAGCACTGTCGGTCCAAATTCGATTATAAAGGCGAAGGAGGTAACGCAGACTGTGTGTTGATAAATGCAGCAACATTTGGACGTGGGTACCATCCGGTCTTGGGGCGGATTAGCGGGAAGAAGAGAGTGCATGTTGGAATTCCCGCATGGAGAAAACAGTATTGTAGCTTTCGCGATTTTGAGAGGAGAAAGCAAGATGTCGCACTTCCGCTACACGTTTCTTCGGGAGAAACGCTGGCGGGTAATTTGAAGAGCTCGAAATCTCAGCAAAGTGCTGACCCAATGAGTTAGAAATTGCGACGGGGTCCACTAATGTATCATGCGCGACAGTGAGCCCAGAGACCGGGGAGAAACTAGACGCGCCTGAGAACCGTCGAAACCGACTCCAAACTTCCGAGGAGGGAGTGAAGGTGTTAAATGAGCTAATAAAGAATTTACAGCTTGCCTTCTTGCTATCGCGGATGACTCGACGGCATCGCGCACGGAACTGCTTATAGCGGATACAGTTAGCCAAAGTAGGATGGTGGCGGGAAACGCGAAGAGCACGTCGCCGCTCACGTATGCCACGGCATGCCTCGTTCCACCAAGGAACTGGGGGGCGCCGGGGCAATTCGGAGGTGCGAGGTATTGAACGTTCCGCAGCTGTAAGAATAACGTCTGTAATATGAGTGACCTCATCGTCGACGCTAGGAAAGTGACGGTCATCGAATGTCGCGAGACACGAAAAAAGTGTCCAATCAGCTTGGGCAAAATTCCAGCGTCGCGGGCGCATATATGGCAGTTGAGGCTGCAGTCTAAGGACACATGGAAAGTGGTCACTCGAGTGTGTATCATCAAGGGCGAACCATTGGAAGCGCCGAGCTAGCGGAACAGTACCGACGGCAAGGTCCAAATGAGATAAATTTGTCGTGGAGGCAGACAAAAATGTAGGGACCCCAGTGTTGAGGCAAACTAGATCAGCTTGGTGGAAGACGTCTAGCAATAGTGAGCCACGTAGACAAGGATGTGGAGATCCCCAAAGCGGGTGGTGGGCATTGAAGTCCCCAACCAGCAAATAGGGGGGGTGGAAGCTGACCAAGAAGATGAAGGAGATCAGCTCGTGCCATTGGTATGGACGATGGAATGTATACAGTTCAAAGAGAGAACGTGTATCCAGAAAGGGAAAGACGGACGGCGACAGCTTGGAAGGAAGTGTTTAAGTGGATTTGGTGATAATGGAGAGTATCATGGAGAAGAATCATGAGTCCTCTATGGGCTGGAGTGCCTTCAACAGAGGGGACATCATATCGGATGGACTGAAAATGAGGGAGAACAAAGCGGTCATGGGGACGCAGCTTTGTTTCCTGAAGACAGAAGATGACTGGCGAGTAGGATCGTAAGAGGAGAGACAATTCATCCCGATTGGCTCGAATGCCGCGGATATTCCAGTGGACAATAGACATAGGGTGAACAGAAAATGGAGGAATGTGACCAAGGGTGCTGTCAACTCAACGACTGCTCAGTGCTTGCGACCGACAGCATGGAATGGCATTCAACCGAAGGCACAAGATCCTGATCCATAGGTTGTTCAGGAGCAGCTCCCGCCACCAGCGATCGGCCGGTTGATCGGCCGCCAGCATTGCGCCTCGGCGACACAGAAGACGGCCGAGGGCGATTTCCGCCAGGTGGTGCTGTAGATGGGACACACCTTGGCGGAGAAGGAGATTAACTGGGTTTCTTTGTAGCCTTCTTGGAAATATGATGTTTAGATGAAGGAGGAACCGATGATTGTGAAGCTGGGGGACGTAAAAAAATCTTCACGAGTATGCTCTTTTTTCGAAGTCTTTGTGTCTGACATTTGGACTCGAGATTTAGCAGAACCTGATGAAGGGTGAGCCATAGAGTGGGCAGGCGAAAGTGGTGAGGTTGAACGGGCGATCTTTGCGCTGCCCGATCTGACGACAGTGGCACTAAAGGTGAGGTCGCAAGTCTGCGTGGCCGCCTCCTTTGTTGGCCGAGGAGAAACAAGGACAGTGCTGTATTTTCCTGTCTGAGGCACGGTGGGTTGTCGACTGGCGAATAATTTTCGAGCAGCAAAGGTCGACACCTTTTCGTTCACTCTGATTTCCTGGATGAGCTTTTCGTCCTTAAAAACGGGGCAATCTCGAGAGGAAGCAGCGTGGTCACCCATACAGTTGATCCAGCGAGGGGATGGAGGTGGACAAGGAACCTCATGGGCATCCTTGCCACACGTAACACATTTGGCCGGATTGGAACAGGACTGGCTGGTGTGATTGAACCGCCGACACCGATAGCAACGCGTAGGGTTAGGGACGTAAGGGCGGACGGAAATTATCTCATAGCCTGCTTTGATTTTCGATGGGAGTTGAACTTTGTCAAATGTCAAGAAGACAGTGCGGGTTGGAATGATGTTCGTGTCAACCCTTTTCATAACTCTATGAACAGCCGTTACGCCCTGGTCAGACAGGTAGTGCTGAATTTCTTCATCAGACAATCCATCGAGGGATCGTGTATATACGACTCCACGCGAGGAATTTAAAGTGTGGTGCGCTTCAACCCAGACAGGGAAGGTGTGGAGCAGTGAAGTAGGCAGCAATTTTTGTGCCTGGAGTGCACTGACTGTTTCTAACAACAAGGTGCCATTCCGTAATCTGGAACAAGACATTACAGGACCTGCAATTGCGTCGACACCTTTCTGAATAATGAAAGGGTTGACCGTGGAGAAGTCGTGACCTTCGTCAGACCGAGAAACAACAAGGAACTGTGGCAACGATGGAAGAACTGTCTGTGGCTGAGACTCAGTGAACTTACGCTTGTGAGCAGACATAGTGGAAGGTGAGGAAACCATTGCGAAAGAATGCCCCATGATTACCGGCGTCTCCGATGGCGCGCTCCTCCCTTGTGGGGGCCCTCTCTGAGGGCACTCCCACCTTAGGTGATTGTTCACACCTCAGGTCACACCTCAGGTCACACCTCCCGACAAACGGACGGAGGGACCAATCGGCACTTTCGGAAGGTATCAGCTCGGGTAATCACCCCTCCCTGGGCCTGGCCGTTACCAGGGGGTACGTACATGTCCTACCTGTCTACCCGGGGCGGGGAATTACGCGTTACCCCGTCACTGGCTACGCACAAAAATGCGTGGGTCGGCCTTCAGACACGCACAGGGAGGAAGAAAGAGAAAGGGAAAGGAAAGAAGAGAGGTCTCAAACGCCGCAGCGGAGAAAAGGGTAAGGAGAAGAGGTAAGGAAAAGACAAGGACAAAGGAAGGAAGAAGACATACAAGCAAAGAAGGCGAAGAATGCGTTACATTTACGAGCATCCGTTCCGGGCGTAGGCACAAACCATACTCCCAGATGGGGAGAAAGGGAAGGAAAGAGCCAGAGGTGAGGGGAGGAGGGGCGAAGATGGGGGATGGGGAAGGATGCGGAAAGGGAAGGTATGCAGCCCGGAAAGGAAGGAAGGCCACATTACCTCAGGGTTCCGTGCTCGCTACGCACGTATCCACAAAAGAGTTGTGGACCCCCTGGAGGGGGACGTTGGCATGTGTACGCGAACTATTGTTGTCAGAGCTGGTTTCTTATCAGTTCTGATGAGAACGGTGCTATCACTTAACTGTTCACAGTAATTAACTCTCTGCCTTACTTTGCTACTGATAGCAAATTCCATACCATTTTCTGCTGCTGTTGATATCCCCTTTATTTTACTGACTGAAGTAACGAGGGACATGGGCGATTTTCTTCAACCGTCTTCAAATTTAGGATTTACAGCACATAGTTTACATCCTCCACTGAGTCCAATAAACCTCTGAGTATTTTTTGAAAGCGTTAAATATTCCTCTATATGCCTTCCTCATGTTTTTAACGCACACTTGTACGATTCTCTAGAAAGGATTCTACGAGTGTTTTGTGAGCCTTCTGCACTTCACGATGTACAGTCTTGCTCAAAAGTATCCGAACGACCTGAATTACATTTCACCTGATTCGCATGCAACCAGCCTACCGCAGCTGTCTAGCAGGTCCTCTAATCGCTCCTTGGTACAGTCGTTTGACTATTGAAAATGGTTCCAACGAGTCACCACTAGAAAACACTGCTCTGTATCGCAATAACTCAAGATGTAAAGTAATATCACGATACTACAAATATCAGGGAACACCTGATTACAGATAAGACTGTCCTTAAAGGCTTGTAAGCTCACATTTATTACAATAAATGACATACCTGAAATGTTACCACTCCCATTATTACGTCAGATACGTAATGCACGTAGTAGGTTCGTCGTATTCATGATTTCCTCTTCAAAGTAACATACCGTACTTGTTATTTAACACAAAATGACATTAAAAAATTAAGATATTCACGAGCAGCTAGTTGAGAATGTGTATGAACTTCAAATGACACGGCGAACCGTCTCGTTTTGCATTTGTATTCAAACCCAGGTCAAGCAGACTAAGGTTTCGTGACTAACGAAAACTAACAGTCATTCCTGACTAGGCATAGAGAAAGTGATATACTTAGATTTTAGACGGTATCGGTTAGCGAATATCAACTTTAAATTACGTACAGTAAACATTTTTAACGGACACGAATTCCTACCCAACATCTATTGTCCCTGTTAACGAACTACGAGAGATGTTAAATAATTCCTTCTTCACAAGTAAGTAACATGAAATGCCGTGAGGTAAAGCTTTGTGTTGGACAGGGATTCGAACCCAGAACCTTATCGGATTGTTTTCGAAGCACAATCAACTGTGACATATCGGATTTTCTCGGCAGTAGCTAGATGTTTTAACTGAATTGACGAGACGAAACATTAATTTTTTCCTTCCCAGGACTTCAACCCGGCAACTATCGCTGTTATATACTAGCGAAAACTAACGTTAAATGTGGGTTTGTTACACCAGCAGCGAGACGTGAGCATGTTTGAACGAGAAATAATATGACGAAGAGTTCAGAACTGACTGGGAAACGAACCCCACACATATCGTTTCTACACACAAACAGACGTCAGCTACCAAATTTTTCTCCACCAGCAGCTCGGAATAACATCCTGGAACTTACATTGATCTCGCAAACAGTTGTATGTCCCACTGGGAGTCAAACCGTCAGATATCGTTAGTGTTGACAACGAATGAAAATGCATTAAAAATCAAAATTATTATCCACCAGCAGGTAGGTGTTCACATGCTAGAGCTTGATTCATAATGGAAACCTTAGTGCCGCGCCAGGATTCGAACCTATTCACGCGCAATATGTGGAGATGTTGAGGAATCTGCAGTTTTGAACAAACAACAAATTGTAGTCTAGCTGTATTGTCACGAAGGGATCAAATTCCGCGTTAAGGGCGGTCTGAGTTGCATTCCCAGTTCAGAACCTATTTTATCGGCATGCAGAAGCTCAAATAAAAGATGGAATAAGTATCCTGTGACCCTACATAGCGTTTGTTTCGTCACTAGAAATAAATAACTAGTATAAGAAAGGATACTGGTGATAGTTTCTACATGTCGCCACTCCTAACGTTTACTTGGTAGAGAAGGAATATCATGTTTAATGTGAATTTCAGACCACAACGCCACTGTACCTTCTTTATTTGGCGTAGCCAGAAGAGAATAGAATCTCTCTCCCTATCAAAGATCATGGGCAGAAGATGGAATCGAACCCAGACCATAAAAATATGAACCTATCATCAAACCAACAGACCACCAAACCCCCCCGTTTCTGCCTCATTTTCCTATCATAACACCGGTGCGCCACACTGGAAGAGACTTCTGACACACAGGCTCCCTGTAGTGGTTTTGCAGCACTTTCAGTACAATCATTTACTTGGTTGACCGCATCGCCATGAACTAGCTGTGCAGTGCATACATTCGATTCTATTTTGTAATCACCGAAATAAAATCACGTAACTGCCACCTACGCAGAACTGCCAACAGCGTAGGATGCAAAAATTTAAATAGGAAGTGTTCCTTTCCATTTGAGCTACTCTATTGCGCTATTTGTTTGTTGAAACCGTCCTGCAGTGCAAAAGAAAAGCTGTAACTGTGTCTCTCAGAAGTCTAGATCCAGCCATATGTATTATCTCACAGCACTGTGGAATGTCGAAGTTCTGGAGGAACTCTTGACTTCTGGAGCAGGTGTAGCTACATGGTAGATAGTTGCGTAACAGTAACCGTTGTGCACTGTAGATAAGATGTCGTGAGTTCGCGGACATTCACTACTACACTATTTTAAACGCAATTATGCTGTCTGCTGAAGTTACCAATTTAATGGAACTTTGAACATAATTCCCTTCACTTCTCAACCCAAAATAGTCGCATATGGAAAAAGGGCTAACTTCTGCAACATTTTGTTCTTTTCAGGATTAGTAGACGACCTGGCAGCAGATGCATCTCTAAGTTCTTGTATTATGTATGGGGAGAGCGCATCGTGCCAAAATAGTCAGAAAAGTATTTTCTACATTAGCTGTCGTGTGGTAGTGGCATTTTATTCTTCTTCAAACTTTGTTTGACAGCTTTAACTCAGAACAAGTTTTCTACGTGCGTGTAATCAATAAACTGCATGTGCAGTCAGACTGTTATAGATAGCATCAGATAATTCGCATATATCATTGATGATTAATTTCTCTCTGATGTTTAGTGTTGTTTTAACAACACTAAAAGTAACCTTACGAAAATTGCGCACTGTATTGCAAGAAATGAAATAAAACTGCCGACGATAACCCTACGATGAAAGTCTGTTTTAATAAAACAATCTGTATACAAGTGTGCCTCTATAGTCACGAATTTGTAAAACACTACTCAGATTTCGATTGGGTCTGTGTTTAATTGGTATGCTGTGTCATGCTCAACAGGTATGCAAATGTGGCGTTTCGTAAATTAAGTTATGTTTTTCTAGAAACCCAAAATTACTTGTCAGAAGCGGAAAGAGGCTTCACTTGTTGTGAAACATTGTACGTTTTTCACCATTGCACTATGAGCTGAAAGTATTTTCTTGTGATGTGCTTATCGATGTTTGATTTGACTGCTTGTAGCCGTTTCACAGAAGGGATAAAAACGTTACAGTCAGCCAGACTGGAAACGCGAACCATAACATACGTTTTTCCTCAGGTCAGCACGTCACCACAGAGCTAGCGAAGATATATGCTCGTGCCTTCCTCTTACAAGGTCAATAGTGCTAGAACTCGTAAACCGCTGTTTAAAGGACGAGATTAGTTGCGAATTCCACGTGCAACTACTTTCCTGGGCTGAAAATCATAAATTTACAATCTTCTGTTACATCTCAAGCGATAATAACTCAGATTATTCAATGGAAATGACAGGAAAAAATCAAGTGAACTTTGAGGCTTAATTCCGTGCACACCATGAAGTAACTCGTCGATCACAGTTTTGCCAAACATACCTTGCCTTGTTGCCAAATCTCAGTTACGGAACCATCAGGAAGAAGACGAACCGATGCGATTTTACAACGGGCTGGGAAGTGACCATAGCTGGCGTCTCAAAGACGCTGCTACGGCCTGGAGTAGGTAATGCGTCTGATTCGCCTATCTGGAACTAGGTTTAGGGACTGGAGCGTAGTTACTAATAATACTCGGAACTGACTGCTAACTAAGCATCATAAATCAGTAACTCTCATAGTTGTTTTTATATTTCTTTCGTAACTATACTCAAAACTAAGAAACTCGTTCACGGACGTTTTCGTGCCTCGCCGATAGTCTAGTACAACAAACAAAAATAAAAAGAGAATGTGTGTGTGTGTGTGTGTGTGTGTGTGTGTGTGTGTGTGTGTGTGTGTATGTGCGCGCGCGAGAGAGAGAGAGAGAGAGAGAGAGAAAAAGAGTAAAGAAATTCAATACTGCTATGTAAAGAAATCTTTCATTAAAATGACACGTTCCACATTACGAAATGTCTTGTTCATGATCTATGGAACAAGTATTAATCTAATCTAATTATATCATATTGCTGACTAGTCATGAAGAGTCATGAATTACCGAAATTTTCGCCAATATCAGTAACCAAATCTAAACTTGAAAATAAAAGACGATAGTTTTTTGTAATAAACCGGGACTCCTATCAAGACCCTTTCATCCCTGTTTACTAACCACGAAAGACGTCTGATATACCTCAATTCAGAAGTAACGAAGTGTGTATCCATTTAAAGATGAAGCGCATGATGTGAAGTTCAGTGACGGAGATAAGAACCCAACATGTAATCGGATTGTTAACTAAGTAAAATAAAATGTTATGTATCGGTTTTTCTTACCAGCTGCTAGATGTTTGAATCTAAAATAAGAATACAAATTTTTGTGCCTGAGCGACATTCGAATCGCATTCCTACCGTTATTCTATATCGTCCACGATTATAGCTTAAGTATCAAATGCTTACTCACCAAGATGTGTTCGTGTTTGACCAGAAATTGTTGGCAACACATAAACAGACATTAAAAATGCACGTTAATTTTCACCAGCTGGTGGGTACGCACGTGATAGGCCTAAAAATGAAATTATGAATATTTTTTTACTGGATCAGGATTCAGACCCACATACTTACCTTTGGAGAAGACCTAGAGAAGATTGCAGTCTTGGGAAAAGGAGCGAAATGATTGAACTACACTGTTCCGAGATATTCAGATCCTCGAAAGAGGAGATACGAATTCGAATCACAGTCCAGCACAATTTTTCAACGTCTCTAGTTCAATCAAGTACAAGTAAAATAAGAGCCCTTTTCCTTTAAGTGGCTATCGGTTAATCAAATAAAATTTTGTATTGTAAGTAAGTTTACTGGCGACAGTACTTCTGTTTACCATTACCTCCACCTATGTCATTTCCAAATGTAAACCGTCCTTGCCCAGGTGGGAATGAAGGAACGTGATGTTTAATGAGGACTCTGGATTTATAACGTCTTTCTCTTGAGGTTACCAGAGGTAAAGTAAATCTGTTTGTGCCTCTTAGAAGTAAATGCCTGAACCCACGCATTGCACCTGTGATAGTTCGTTGCACCAGACCATTGTGGCCACATTTCCCAGTCCCTGGAGTGTGCTGTAACGGATCATATGCTTAGCTTACAGAATTGCAATAAACAGAAAGATTTTCATTCTAAGCTATCCAGGTCCAATTTTCGCAATATTAGTTCAAATTTAAGATTCGCTTTCATAATTTAGGAAAGTATTTCATAGCTGCAAAAACTGCATCAGACTCGTTGTCCTTACACTAAGCCGCTAACCATAAAGTCTAGCTCAGAGTGACACCAGTTTAAGTAACCTAATGTAGCGCCGGCCGAAGTGGCCGTGTGGTTAAAGGCGCTGCAGTCTGGAACCGCAAGACCGCTACGGTCGCAGGTTCGAATCCTGCCTCGGGCATGGATCTTTGTGCTGTCCTTAAGTTAGTTAGGTTTAACTAGTTCTAAGTTCTAGGGGACTAATGACCTCAGCAGTTGAGTCCCATAGTGCTCGGAGCCATTTGAACCATTTTTGAACCTAATGTAGCGAAGACTGTTTGCCAGTGCTCTTTCTCACCGGAAAATACGCAGTTCACTCATTGGGCTCCATAAGTACCCTGTAACAGTAATTTTTATGTGTATGCAATGCATACGGATTGTATAATTTAGTGATGCTCTCTCTTCCACTTCTGTATACAATACGCCTGACCTAAACGGGGCCTTTATCATTACAAGCCCTGGGCAGTACAACGTCATATTGCCAACAGTAATGTGCTTATACTGACAACCTCACTGTTCGTTTTAGCTGATTTTGTAATCATTTAAATAAAACAACATGACCTTCCAGTGGGAGACATTTCGTCCCCCTTTTCCTTCTGTGAAATTTGTCTCTAAGCTTTTTGCGTTCCAACCAGCGAAACGCGGCAGAGTACGGCCGGTAAACGATTCACGAAAGATGATTTAGTGCCCTTAAGACGATTTATTTAAACACTGGCGTAGCTGAAGGAATTTAGTTTCTTCTTAAATCGTCTTATGCAGCAACGTTCACAGATATGTCAAATAGGAAAAGCTCTTTATCCAGGTACGAAGGTTGTAAAACAAACTTCCCACAGTTTGTGTCTGATTGATCTTTTCGTCTGATACCACTGCGTAAGTATTTTGTCTAAGAGATATCACAAGCAGTGTTCCTGTAGCTGTGGGAATCATTGGTTGAAAACGAGTTTAACACCAATGGGTACAGTACTGCTAAATATTCAAAATGATTATTAACCTAAGTCTGCGTTCATCCACAAACTGAGGCGCATTTGTCTCCTAAGGGACACGCAAGTGCCAACGCAGGCACAAACGAGAGACTCTAATTTTAATGCCACGCAAAAACCACAGTGTTGACTGCATGGTGGCAAGGCGATAAAGAGCAAGACTACGGATACGAAGGTCTGAGGTTCGATCCCTCAACAGTCTCAATTTTTATGTGCCGTTTTACACATATTTCCCCTGGGGCAGTGTTTGTTGATGTGAAAAATTCCGAGTTGCACTGTGGTCAGAAATCCACGTAAAACTGTAGATTCCCTATTAACTGGCTAGGTTAAGTCAACTCAAAGGTCGGATGAAAGCAACAGCAACCACCTCCAACAAGTCCGTGCCTATTAAAGCACTGTGCTGTTCAAACCACTCTTTCGACTGATGACTGCTTTACTTTACTATGGGTTCCAAAGTAATTGATCTTCGGGTTATTATCTTTTTTTGTTTTCATGCTGTAGCTTTGATACCAGTTAACGTAAGTAACAGGCTGAGCGCCATCACCGATCGAATTGTCAAGGTGGTAGACGACGATGCTGTCGACCCCAGTTACAATCTTGGTCATGGCTACGTTTCAGTTGAATACTTCTATGTCCCTTTCTGAGTATTTCAAGATATACTTTTAAACACTTGGTACGCATCCAAATTGATATCTGATAGACCTGAATTTAGCAACATGAATCATATATGTTTTCCGTGCAATATATCGGACAACAAGTCAGTGCAGCGAGATTTCGTTTGTGTGTTGCACATGGTGCAAGAAATATTTGTGTTTTGCTTTCTTTTGTTATAGGTTTCACCCCACTAAATGCGAGCAAGCTCACGAATAGACTGTCAATAACTGGAATTACGCAATAATACATTTAAAAGTTCTGTTTTTGCATTACGTATCCCAATGAAAATAACTGTAAACAAGTTATATGCCTACTTGCTTATTATTCGCGCTTCTCGATGCTTTCCTCAAAAAAGAAAAAGAGAGAGAGAGAGAGAGAGAGAGAGAGAGACAGAAAACAGAAATGTATTTCAAATATCAGCTCGGTGACGCCATGTTCGTTTCGTCATGTAAAGCAAGGATAGTTGATACGTAATATCTCGTTGTACTAGCGATATGTATGGCTACAGGGTTCTTTCTTTTCTCTCTACAGACAAGCAATACAGAAATCAGTAACAAAGTGGTAAGAACATCTATGCAGTGCGCTAATTAAACACTCAGCCTTTCTTGGTTATTTTGTTAACCGTCTGTAATGCAGTAAACATCCTTGATTATTGATTTGTTATTACTACCATTGTTATTGTTATTCGTCACCTCACAACAGCTTTCCTATCACTCATTGCCGCCGATGCACGTAACGAATGGATCAGGATGAATGGAATGTGGGGTGTTTCGTCACGGAGAATATACACATTTGTCTCGGATTCTTGTGTTCAGGGTAATATGAAAATCTCAATAAGAAATGACGACGACGGGATGCCGGTGATGCAGGCAATAACACCCAACTATTTCTGTCGACTTAACACCATGACGACAGACAAATTGGCGTCTCACTGTATTTTGATTATAATTCGTTAGCCTTCTTGCGACCTCGTTTTGATACCTCGTGGGAGCAGGCATAATATTCTGCTTTTTGAACACTCAACAACACACCAAGATAGTGGATGGAAGGATAAAAGGAACAATCAAACTCATGGATGTCGATGCAGTTCATCATTAGAAGACTAGACAAGAGGGAAACATTACAAAAGCAATGAATACGCCGGTTAGTATACATTATTTGTGTAGATCTGAAGATGAAAAAGCACAGCTCTGTAGTGCCCACATCTGCACTTTAGTTTCTGTCTTAAAGGGCACAATTTTTAGTTTCTTCTCTTCTGAATTTTCAAATGAATTGATTATTACGTGGTGTAGAATAAATAGTTAACTGTGTTTCTTACAGCTTCCATTCGCACCAAAATTTTGCTACATTCTCGTGCAGTTCATGAAATTCTACTTGTGTGATCACAAGACTGCACATAGATGCAATCGATTTCGAGATGCAAAGTGTTTGTTATCTTACTTTTCGTGACAGGCGGGCAAAGTTGATTTCCAAAGACTTTTTATTGTACTGAAATAATCTTTTGTCACAAAGTAAAAAGGTAAGTGTTTTATTCGTGTATATTTTGTGGGAATCTGTAATCGTGATGGAAGATTACACACCTGAATGTTTGACAACTGGTAGAAGAAAACGCTGCATATTAACCAAACCCCGCGCCTCCTCTCCGTATCCTCCTATGACACGAGCGCGGGATTCTCCTCCTATAACGCTACAGAGCAGTTCGTAGCACAGCTGAGAATTGGCAACATCGTGACAAACATTTGGCAACACTGTGGCAGTGCAATCACTTCCGCGTATAGTACTGAATTGACTCGCTGAATTCACTCGATATTCCCTTTCCATTTGAATGACTCGTGCTATATAATCCTCATGTAAACTAAGACACAGACAGAAAGTTCAATTTTTTGGCTACAGAAATACTATTCTTCACATAAGTGACAACTTTTAATATCTATCGCGATATGTTATGAGTCTGAGTGACCAATACCATGATGAGAGTGGCACACAGCAAGCAGTGTGTCCGTAGCCCCGGGGTACCGCACGTTTCTCGTGTTGCAACGGTTCAAGGAGTCTTCAGTTTTAGCCATCGTAGGGACCAGCGTGTGCGAGCTCTTTTTTTGTCCTCTTTTATGGAGCTGCGAAATTCCAGAAAAAAATCTGTAACGAAATCAGAAGAAAACCTTCACACATCAAATCATCTTGGCAGCTCTACTCAGTAAATAGTGTTAATGGTCATAGATCTCGGCTTTCTGACTGCCAAGCTGCTTCACAATACAAGTGTCTGTGAAGAAATTCGAATCGACAATTCATTATTGTTCTTCACTTAAGACTCACATGCCAGGGTGATAAGTATGAAGGAAATAAACTAATAAGCAAATCGCAAGAAAATACTTTCAGCTCATAGTGCAATGGTGAAAAACTTACAATGCTGCACAACAGGTGAAGCCTCTTTCCGCTGGTGACATGCATATTTTGGGTTTCTAGGAACACAATTTATGAAACGCCACATTTGCATACCTGTTGAGCATGACATAGCATACCAATTAAACACAGACCCAATCAAAATCTAAGTGAGAAGTATTTTACAAATTCTTACCGATAGAGGCATACTTGTGTACAGATAGTTTTATTAAAACAGACTTTCGTCGTAAGGCTATCGTGGGTAGTTTTATTTCATTTCTTACAATACAGTGCACAACTTTCGTAAGGTTTCTTTTAGTTTTGTTAAAACAATATTAAACATGAGAGGAATTAATAATCAATGATATATGCGAATTCTTTGATGATACCTGTAACAGTCTGACTGTGCACATGCAGTTTATTGATTACATGCACGTAGAAAACTTGTTCTGAGTTAAAGCTGTCAAACAAGGTTTGAAGAAGAATAAAATGCCACTACCACACGACAGCCAATGTAAAAAATACTTTTCTGACTATTTTGGCACGATGCGCTCTCCCCATACATAATACAAAAGCTTCGAGATGCATCTGCTGCCGGGCCGTCTATTAAACCTGAAAAGAACAAGATGTTGCAGAAGTTAGCCCTTTTTCCACATGCGACTATTTTGGGTTGAGAAGTGAAGGGAATTATGTTCAAAGTTCCATTAAATTGACAACTTCAGCAGACAGCAGAATTGCGTTTAAAAAATGGAGTAGTGAATGTCCGCGAACTCACGACATCTTATCTACAGTGCACAACGGTTACTGTTACGCCACTAGATACCATGTAGCTACACCTGCTCCAGAAGTCAAGAGTTCCTCCAGAACTTCGGCATTCCACAGTGCTGTGAGATAATACATATGGCTGGATCTAGACTTCTGAGGGACAGACAGTTACAGTTTTTCTTTTGCACTGCAGGACGGTTTCAACAAACAAATAACGCAATAGAGTAGCTCAAATGGAAAGGAACACTTCCTATTTAAATTTTTGCATCCTACACTGTTGGCAGTTCTGTGTAGGTGGCAGTTACGTGAATAGTCGAATGTATGCACTGGATAGCCGAGGCAGCTAGTTCATGGCGATTCGGTCAACCAAGTAAATGAATGTACTGAACATGCTGCAAAACCACTACAGCCTGTGTGTCAGAAGTCTCATCCAGTGTGGCGCACCGGTGTTATGATAGGAAAATGAGGCAGAAACGGGGGTGTTTGGTGGTCTGTTGGTTTGATGATAGGTTCATATTCTTATGGTCTGGGTTCGATTCCATCTTCTGCCCATGATTTTTGATAGGAAGAGACAGATTCTATTCTCTTCTGGCAACGCCAAATGAAGGTATAGTGGCGTTGTGGTCTGAAATTCACATTAAACATGATATTCCTTCTCTACCAAGTAGACATTAGGATGAAGGAGTGGCGACATGTAGAAACCATCGCCAGTAACCTTTCTTATACTAGTTATTTATTTCTAGTGACGAAACAAACGCTATGTAGGGTCACAGGACACTTATTCCATCTTTTATTTGAGCTTCTGTATGCCGGCGTAAATAGGTTCTGAACTGGGAATGCAACTCAGACCGCCCTCAACGCGGAATTTGATCCCTTCGTGACAATACAGCTCGACTACAATCTGTTGTTTGTTCAAAACTGTAGATTCCTCAACATCTCCACATATTGCACGTGAATGGGTTCGAATCCCTGCCCGGCACTAAGATTTCCATTATGAATTATCAAGCTCTAGCCTGAGAACACCTATCTGCTGGTGGATAATAATTTTGATTTTTAATGCATTTTCTTTTGTTGTCAACACTAACGATATCTGACGGTTTGATTCCCAGTGGGACATACAACTGTTTGCGAGATCAATGTAAGTTCCAGGATGTTATTCCGAGCTGCTGGTGGAGAAAAATTTGGTATCTGACGTCTGTTTGTGTGTAGAAACGATATGTGTGGGGTTCGATTCCCAGTCAGCACTGAAATCTTCGTCATATTATTTCTCGTTCAAACATGCTCACGTCTCACTGCAGGTGTAACAAACCCACATTTAACGTTAGTTTTCTCTAGAATATAACAGCGATAGGTGCCGGGTTGAAGTCCTGGGAAGGAAAAAATTAATGTTTCGTCTCGTCATTTCAGTTAAATCATCCAGCTACTGCCGAGAAAATGACACAGTTGATTGTGCTTCGAAAACAATCCGATTAGGTTCTGGGTTCGAATCCCTGTTCAACACAAAGCTTTACCTCACGGCATTTCAAGTAAGTTACTTGTGAAGAAGCAATATTTAACATCTCCCTTAGTTCGTTAACAGGGACAATTAATGTTGGGTAGGAATTGGTGTCCGTTAAAAATGTTTACTTTACGTAATTTAAAGTTGATATTTGCTAACCGATACTGTCTAAAATCGAGGTATATCACTCTCTGTATGCCTAGTCAGGAATGACTTAGTTTTCGTTTGTCACGAAATCTTAGTCCGCATGACCTGTGTTTGAATATATATGCAAAACGAGACGGTCCGCCGTGTCAATTGAAGTTCACACATGTTCTAAACTAGCTGCTCGTGAAAATATTAAATTTTTAATGTCATTTTGTGTTAAATAACAAGTACGGTATGTTACTTTGAAAAGGAAATCATGAATACGACGAACCTACTACGTGCATTACGTATCTGACGTAATAATGGGAGTGGTAACATTTCAGGTATGTCATTTATTGCAATAAATGTGAGCTTACAAGCCTTAAGGACAGTCTTATCTGTGATAAGGTGTTCCCTGATTTTTCTAGTATCTTGGTATTACTTTACATTTTGAGTTATTGCGATATACAGCAGTGTTTTCTAGTGGTGACTCTGGAACCATTTTCAAGAGTCAAACGACTGTACCAAGCCGGCCGAAGTGGCCGTGCAGTTAAAGGCGCTGCAGTGTGGAACCGCAAGACCGCTACGGTCGCAGGTTCGAATCCTGCCTCGGGCATGGATGTTTGTGATGTCTTAGGTTAGTTAGGTTTAACTAGTTCTAAGTTCTAGGGAACTAATGACCTTAGCAGTTGAGTCCCATAGTGCTCAGAGCCATTTGAACCATTGGACTGTACCAAGGAGCGATTAGAGGACCTACTCGACAGCTGCGGTAGGCTGGTTGCATGCGAATCAGGCGAAATGCAATTCAGGTCGTTCGGATACTAATGAGCACGACTGTACGTAGGTGGAATGAGTAAACATAAAAAAATGAGATATCAAAATTATTTCGATACTGAACGTTATTACCGGTGGAATTTGGTATTTTCGTCCAATAACACGCCAGAAAGCAGCAGGGCCATAATTAGCATATATACACAGGTTGTATTAAACTATGTTTATTAGCTTGCACAGTTTAAATAGAATGATGCAGATAAATTACATAACCTCACAAGACCACAATGAAGTTTTGTCTTGAACCCCTGTTAAAATCTGCATAAGAAATGCATAAAACATTAAGAATATTTAATTGGTACAATCAAAACTTGCCAGACTCTGAATCCGCAAGACTATCCTGTACAATGACTTCTCTTTTGCAATGTAAATTTATACCAAGGTGTAACGTTAAGGTATAACATAAGGCACACTAGTAACAATAAGGCCTCTTCTAAAACTTCAACGCTCGGCAATGAAGACACTGGGCACACTAACTTCTGACTAAGGAATAATCCAGTTGGTGGCAGGACCGATAGACACTAATGAAATAAAAAACAATTTAAAAAAACAGCACCTCAGCATCTAAAAATTCCTTGAGAACATAGGCACATGAAACCCTCCTTTATAAAAATTAAACTTAACAACCAGCATACAAGGTACAAATATAATGAACAAATGGCTTATAAGGGAATACAGAATTAATAAGGCGGAGCCTCCAGCTATGTGATCGGACACTAATTACAGAGTGATCCAGTTTCACAGGCTTAAATTCATATTTCGAGCGAAAGACGCATCCGCCAAGGCGGCGGAGAAGCTGCAAAGCTTAACGGCCTGACAGAGCCAGCAACAAAGAGAACAGCAACACTCAACTTACAGACGAGATCGATACAGAAGGCTAGCAACCTGGAGCCCGGTCTAATGAACCGCAGTTCCACTGGCAACGGACAAGTCGTCAAGCCCCGGTATCACGCCCCACCGTGCCGGACGAAATACAGTGCGCTCCGCATAACAAACTTAAATCAACTACAACAGCACACTTGCAGTTGCACATTGATATTACATAAAAGAATAAATAATAACATTGAAGCAGGGAGGCTCTCCAAAAAATTTTTTTGATACTCAATACTTAATAAATCATTTCAACACTGCAGTACACGGGTAAATAAGATTGTTCCTTGAAACGCAATTGCAACAGCTAAGTATTAGAATGAAATTTTCACTCTACAGCGGAGTGTGCGCTGATATGAAACTTCCTGGCAGATTAAAACTGTGTGCCGGACCGAGACTCGAACTCGGGACCTTTGCCTTTCGCGGGCAAGTGCTCTACCGACTGAGCTACCCAAGCACGACACACGCCCCCTCCTCACATCTTTAATTCCGCCAGTACCTCGTCTCCTACCTTTCAAACTTTACAGAATCTCTTCTGCGAACCTTGCAGAACTAGCACTTCTGAAAGAAAGGATATTGCGGAGACATGGCTTAGCCACAGCCTGGGGGATGTTTCCAGAATGAGATTTTCACTCTGCAGCGGATTGAGCGCTGATATGAAACTTCCTGGCAGATTACAACTTTGTGCCCGACCGAGACTCGAGCTCGAGACCTTTGTCTTTCGCGGGCAAGTGCTCTACCTTTCTTTCAGGAGTGCTAGCTCTGCCAGGTTCGCAGTAGAGCTTCTGTAAAGGTTGGAATGTAGGAGACGAGGTACTAGCGGAATTAAAGCTGTGAGGACGGGGCGTGAGTCGTGCTTGGGTAGCTCAGTCGGTAGAGCACTTGCCCGCTTAAGGCAAAGGTCCCGAGTTCGAGTCCGGCACACAGTTTTAATCTGCCAGGACGTTTCAGCTAAGTATTACTTTATACGGGCAAGAGACCACCAGAAGTACACTTCCGTGGAATCTGATGTGGTTTTACGAGACAACATAGTATTTCGTTACTCATTAGTTAAGGTGCAAATTTTGGTACTTCATCACAAAGATTACAACAATTTTAGATGTACCATCACTCAATAATAAAGAACAGACCGGTTTTCTTTACATATACCTGCAGATCTTTCCTCAAGTGGTAGCAAACTAAGATGGAAAGCCCAAGCCCCATTATCACGCCACGTGTGACATAATTTTGACACATCTGACGCGTCACTAAAGACAAATTTAGTTAACCATTGACATACCTATAAGCACACAATTGCACCTGTTTAATTCAAACACACACAATATGCCCAGGCGAACGGGTAATGCCAGGTGACGCTCCGGCAAGCTCTTCTTCTCAACATGCACTGCGTGGCGAGAAAAACCAAACACCACGCCTCGTGCCGGAATCCAAAACTTTTCCGCCGTCTCCTGCCGCAGTACTCCAGTAATACAACGTGCAATGAACATGCGCACCAAGTAAAGGCCAACCTCCCTGTCGTGCAATAACCGCAACCGACCGACAACACTGTGAGGGCTGCTGCCTCGACTCTGCCGAACCCGAGACGAACTAAACCGCTATTTCTTTGGATTTGCTGACCATCTGACACTTCGTTCCAGTAATAACGATATATCTGATAAAGACGCATCACAGTCGATATAAAACCGGACAGAAGATGGCTATTTACCCTAAACCAGTCACCATATACAAATGAATCGTGAATTGACTGTTCATAACCAGTCACTGCTGTTCCTCGGACACTATGTCCGAAGTCAGAAAAATTCTCATACCAAGCGTATTGAAATTAAACACTGACTCAATATTAACAAGCACTCCGAACAGATATTGACGGAGTACATGTAGTTTCTTTGGTCTGTCAGTATCTTTCTTAATCTACCTAAGACAAACATCGACGCCTCTGACTTTGAAACGTAAACTGTTTTGGTGTAATAGCAATATGACTATTATTTTTCTTAATCCTTGGTTTGTTTATCTTCTTATATTTTCATGGAAATTAATTGTAAACTAGTTTAAAGAAGAGAAGAATATACAAAAGGCTGTCTTGTGCTCGGACCATGTATTACTATTCACGTTAAACAGCTATTAGCGTCGGTTGTCATATCACGGGACAAGAAACATTCAGCAATATCGAGTTCAGAGATCAGTTTCATTGTGTACTAAATAAGAATTAGGAATAAGGTGTATGAATGTCTTTACCACTGTGTTGTTGGCGTTGCCAGAGAAAAATTCCTATTTCGCTTTATGTTGGTACATTGCTTTACGATTCTCGCAAAAATTATGTTTGTGATTGTTTCCTATTTACTCTCTCGCCGGTTAGTTGGAACACCTTACACGATTTTTTATTTGATTAATTATTAGTTCTTTACTTTTCCTTTGAAGTCTTCTTAATCAAATGTTCTTCATATCAGTTATACATCATTCTATCATTCATTGTGGGAACGACTGTATTCACTCTTGGTTATATATAATATATGTTCGATTCGTCACATCTGATCCCTGGTAATAAGACTCCCACTCACCTTCAAGGTAATGTTATATTTCCTAGATTATATAAGACTACTCAGTACCATTTAAATTGCTGTTGGAACCGCTTATTTTTAATCAGCTCATTTCAAACATTTCTTGTACATAGTATTTGTCTTTGAAAAAGCATCACTTTGGTTACAAAATGGGTTCAATATTTGATTTTGATTTTTATTTCAAAAGAATACAATCAAGTTAAATTTTTCCGGAATAACTTTTTCTCCGCTGCAAAGTGTGCAGTGATTTTCGACTTATTTGGCAGATTACAGCTCTGGTACTCGAAACTGGGACCTTAGCCTTCCGCAGGTAAGTGTTCTATCGATGCTACGTGAAGTACTGTACGATCTGTAAAAACACTGTGGTTACTGTCAACATTGCCTGCAGTGTCGTTAATCTAGGTAATGAACAATAAGTGTCCCAACACACTTCCCTCGGAATGGCAGAGGTTAATTCTATATCCGGCGATGTTACCTCTTCGGCTACTACAAACTGTAACATGGCTATCTACGGATCCTCAGCTGAGTCCAAAATCACGTTTCATAACCCATATGTTCGTACAAACAAGCGTTGGTAAAACACTGTATCAAATACTTTTCGGAGATCAAGTAATACTCTATTCACTTGATGGCCTTGGTCCATGACTTTCGGTATTTCGTAGAAGAAAAGTGCGTGTTGGACGGTTCATCTGAAACGGATATGCCTATTTTCCTTCACTATGCGCCTCCAGCGCAAAATCGTGCTTCATCGTCGTCCCCTTTTACTTCATATTCAGGGTGTAGCAGTCATGGCAGTGGTGCTTCTATAGGAGAAAAGAAAGAGCAATACCTCAGATATGTTTTGTAGAAGGTTCTACTTACTTTTGCATTTCAACGGAACTTGCATCATATTTCATATATTTAAAATTCATGCTGCAGATATATAATGGAAAATCCGAGTGTTTGCAGTTGACGAACACTGTTCAGAACCTTCAGTTGCCAGTAATTTATACGATCAGTTTCAAAATCTAAAGCTTCATAAGAGCGATGTGGTTAGCCCACTGGAGTCGTATTTGGAAGGATTACGGTCCAATCCCGCGTCCAGCCATCCTGATATATGTTTTACGTGATTTCCCTCAACGGCTTCAGGTAAGTGCTGGGGTGGTTCCTTTGAAAGGGTACGGCCGACCCTCTTCCCCATCCTTCCCTAATCCCATGGGATCGATGAACTCGCTTTTTGGTCCCCTCCCACAAATCAACCAACTACCCATACTCAGGTCCCACCGAATGATTACGGAAACAGTCGTGAGGGATCAGATACAAGTCAAATAAATGCATGAGAGCATAGCACCAGCAGGACTCTCCTCAACGGCCAACACGGAAGAGTCAGGTACGTGTCGGCTGTCGAGGCGGTCACACCGGTAGCTGGTCCTATGATTCCATGTGTTTCTTTGGCGTGGGTGTAACGCCTCATTACTAACTGGTCGGACTGCACACATATTTCGATTGCTATTTGGTGGAACCCTGAAAATGAATCTGTAGGCTTTGGAAAAGTTGTGAAATAGATAAGAAAATGCGTGGAACTGAAGCGCATTTTTTTTCTATTTCTATGTTCCTCACTTGCGAATGTTCGTCTAATCAGATGCTTTGAGTTAACTGACTTGAATGAACACGAAAAATGCAGAAGTTGTATACCAAACGTAAACTTGAGCACGTGTTAAGCTACATAGGACATTTTACTAACGAGGAGAAGGTGGCAAGTGCCATAATCCAATTTCTCAGAAACATCCCTCGGTGGAACGGGCTTCAAAAGAAGTGTATCGGCTTGTTCGTACATATACGACCGTTTCTGAGAAAACAGCGGTCAAAGTCTTCTAGTTACTTTATGTGCCTTTTAGAGAGCAAATAGAGCTACCGAAGCGGTGAAAGAATGGCTAGCGTGGTGGCTTCTTTTGCACCCCATCTTCGAAACACGATTTTTATTTTTATTTTTGTTTTTTCATTTATCTACAAATGTCCGAGGAGATTACTACACGAATATTTTGCAATTTACACTAAAAAAAAACCCACACACATGGTCTAGGGGCACCGGCACGGTATGCCATGAGCCGTCCGCTACGACCAAATACAACAAACAATAATAAAAAAAAGGGTAGCGTCTTTGACCAGTAATCAAAACGTCCTCGGTTCTGGGGTTCATAGCCAGCCACTGCTCAAATTTCAGCATTGGCGGCCGAAGGTTTTCGGCATAAGAAGTCACAGTCATTCAGCTAACAGCCTTCTCAAAAAGGGTGGAGGGACGAGCAAAGGTTCAGAGCACTCTCTTGTCCTTGGGGTGGGAAACTACCCACAAACGCGGAAGAATCAGCAATGATCAGTGACATGAGGATACAGAAGGTAATGGAAACCACTGCATTAAAGGTACATGACGTGTTTCCACCGGACGTGTACCCTGTAATTGGAAAGTGTCATGATAATCTGTTCGTTGGCAAAAGATTCCGGAATACTTCCCCATTCGATTCTCCGGGAGGGGAGTGCAAAGGGGGAGATGACCATGAGAAGAAGATTGAATAATCAACGAATGGATAACGTTCTGCGACTCGGGGCATGGAAAGTCAGAAGCTTGAAAGTGGTAGGGAAGCTAGAAAATCTGAAAAGGGGAATGCAAAAGCTAAATCTAGATATGGTAGGGGTCAGTGAAGTGAAATGGAAAGAATACAAATATTTATGGTCAGAAGGATATAGGGTAATATCAACAGCAGCAGAAAATGGTATAACGGGAGTAGGATTCATTATGATTAGGAAGGTAGAGCAGACAGTGTGTTACTTTAAACAGCTCAGTGATAGGGTTGTTCTTACCAGAATCGACAGCGAACTAATACTGACACCGATAATTCGGGTATACACTCCGACATCGCAAGCTGAAGATGAAAAGATAGAGAAAGTGTATGAAGATACTGAAAGGCTAATATACACTCCTGGAAATTGAAATAAGAACACCGTGAATTCATTGTCCCAGGAAGGGGAAACTTTATTGACACATTCCTGGGGTCAGATACATCACATGATCACACTGACAGAACCACAGGCACATAGACACAGGCAACAGAGCATGCACAATGTCGGCACTATCCACCTTTCGCAGCAATGCAGGCTGCTATTCTCCCATGGAGACGATCGTAGAGATGCTGGATGTAGTCCTGTGGAACGGCTTGCCATGCCATTTCCACGTGGCGCCTCAGTTGGACCAGCGTTCGTGCTGGACGTGCAGACCGCGTGAGACGACGCTTCATCCAGTCCCAAACATGCTCAATGGGGGACAGATCCGGAGATCTTGCTGGCCAGGGTAGTTGACTTACACCTTCTAGAGCACGTTCGGTGGCACGGGATACATGCGGACGTGCATTGTCCTGTTGGAACAGCAAGTTCCCTTGCCGGTCTAGGAATGGTAGAACGATGGGTTCGATGACGGTTTGGATGTACCGTGCACTATTCAGTGTCCCCTCGACGATCACCAGTGGTGTACGGCCAGTGTAGGAGATCGCTCCCCACACCATGATGCCTGGTGTTGGCCCTGTGTGCCTCGGTCGTATGCAGTCCTGATTGTGGCGCTCACCTGCACGGCGCCAAACACGCATACGACCATCATTGGCACCAAGGCAGAAGCGACTCTCATCGCTGAAGACGACACGTCTCCATTCGTCCCTCCATTCACGCCTGTCGCGACACCACTGGAGGCGGGCTGCACGATGTTGGGGCGTGAGCGGAAGACGGCTTAACGGTGTGCGGGACCGTAGCCCAGCGAATGGTCCTCGCCGATACCCCAGGAGCAACAGTGTCCCTAATTTGCTGGGAAGTGGCGGTGCGGTCCCCTACGGCACTGCGTAGGATCCTACGGTCTTGGCGTGCATCCGTGCGTCGCTGCGGTCCGGTCCCAGGTCGACGGGCACGTGCACCTTCCGCCGACCACTGGCGACAACATCGATGTACTGTGGAGACCTCACGCCCCACGTGTTGAGCAATTCGGCGGTACGTCCACCCGGCCTCCCGCATGCCCACTATACGCCCTCGCTCAAGTCCGTCAACTGCACATACGGTTGACGTCCACGCTGTCGCGGCATGCTACCAGTGTTAAAGACTGCGATGGAGCTCCGTATGCCACGGCAAACTGGCTGACACTGACGGCGGGGGTGCACAAATGCTGCGCAGCTAGCGCCATTCGACGGCCAACACCGCGGTTCCTGGTGTGTCCGCTGTGCCGTGCGTGTGATCATTGCTTGTACAGCCCTCTCGCAGTGTCCGGAGCAAGTATGGTGGGTCTGACACACCGGTGTCAATGTGTTCTTTTTTCCATTTCCAGGAGTGTATAATAGTTAGCGGAGACTGGAAAGCAGTTATAGAGGACGGAGTGAAGAAAAGATTAAAGCGTAATGTGGGTCTGGGACAAGGGATGAGGGAGTAGGAAGACTAATTGAGCTATGTAATAAGTTTCAGCTAGTGATAGCGATTACTCAGTTCAAGAATTACAATAGGAGGAGGTATGCTTGGAAAAGGCCGGGTGGTACGATACGATTTCAGTTAGATTACATCATGGTCAGACGGAGATCCCGAATTCAGGTAGTGGATTGTAAGGCGTACCTGGGAGCAGATACAGATTCAGATCAAAATTTAGTAGTGATGAAGAGCAGGCTGAAGTTTAAGAGATTAGTCAGGTTCAAAAAATGGTTCAAATGGCTCTGAGCACTACGGGACTTAACGGCTGTGGTCATCAGTCCCCTAGAACTTAGAACTACTTAAACCTAACTAACCTAAGGACATCACACACATCCATGCCCGAGGCAGGATTCGAACCTGCGACCGTAGCAGCCCCGCGGTTCCAGACTGCGCGCCTAGAACCACTAGACCACCACGGCCGGCGATTAGTCAGGAAGAATCAATGCGCAAAGAAGTGGGATACGTAAGTGCTGAGGAATGACGAGATACGCTTGAAGATCCCTAAGGCTATAGATACATCAATAAGAAATAGCTCAGTAGGTAGTACAGTTGAAAAGGAATTGACGTCTCTAAAAAGGGCAGTTACAGCAGTTGGAAAGAAAAACATAGGTACAGCGTAGGTAACTATGATGAAATTATGCGTAACAGAGGAAATACCTCAGTTGATCGATGAAAGAAGTGAGTACAAAAATGTTCAGGGAAATTCAGGAATACAGAAATACTAGTCACTAGGAATGAAATAAATAAGAAGTCCAAGAAATCTAATCCGAAATGGCTGCATGAAAAATGTGAAGCAATGACTGTTGGAAGAACTTACTCAGCATATGGGAAAGTTAAAACAACCTTCGGTGAAATTAAAAGCAAGGGTGGTAAAGTTAAGAGTGCAACGGGCATTCCAATGTTAAATGCAGAGGAGAGAGTGGATAGGTGGTAAGACTACATCGAAGGCTTCTATGAGGGGGAAGACTTGTTTGATGTGATAGGAGAAGGAATAGGAATCGATTTAGAAGAGCTGGGGGATCCAATATTAGAATCAGAATTTAAGAGGACTTAAGATCGAATAAGGCAGAAGTGATCGATAACATTCCATCAGAATCTCTAAAATCATTGGCGGAAGTGGGAACAAAAGGACTGTTCACGTTGGTATGTAGAATTTATGAGTCTGGCGACGAAGGATCTGAGTTTCGAAAAAATATAATTCACACAATTTCGAAAACTGCAAGAGCTGAAAAGCGCGGGAGTTACCGCACAATCAGTTAAACGGCTCACGCATCCAAGTTGCTTGTGAGAAAAATATACAGAAGAGTGGAATAGAAAATTGAGGATATGTTAGATGACGATCAGTTTGGCTTTCGTTAAGGTAAAGGCACCAGAGAGGCAATTCTTACGCTGAGTCGATAATGGAAGCAAGACTAAAGAAAAATCAAGACCCGTTCATAGAATTTGTCAACGTGGCAAAAGCGTTCGACAATGTAAAATGGTGCAAGATGTTCGAAATTCTGAGAAAAGTAGGGATACGTACAGAGAAAATCGGCTAATATACAATATGCACAAAAGGCAAGAGGAAATAATAAGAGTGGACGACCAAGAACGAGGTGTTCGGATAAAGAAGGGTGTAGGCTTTCATTCCTACTGTTCAATCTTTATATCGAAGAAGCAATGATGGAAATAAGAGAAAAGTTCAGAAACTGGATTAAAATTCAAGGTGAAGGGTATCAATGATACGATTCGCTGATGACATTTCTATCCTGAGTGAAAGTGAAGGAGAATTACAGGATTATGGAATGATCAGTCTAATGAGTACAGAATATGGACTGAAAGTAAATAAAAGAAAGACTTAGTTATTATGAAGTAGCAGAAATGAGAATAGCAAGAAACTTAACATCGGGATTGGTGATCACGAAGCAGATGAAGTTAAGGATTTCTACTACCTAGGCAGCAAAATAGCCAATAACGGACGGAGCAAGGAGGACATCAAAAGCAGACTAGCACGGGCAAAAACGGCATTCCTAGCCAAGAGAAGTCTAGTCATATCAAACATACGCATTAATTTGAGGCAGGAACTTCTGAGAATATACGTTTGGGGCACAGCATTGTATGGTAGTGTAACATGGACTGTGGGAAAGGCGGAAAAGAAGAGAATCGAAGCATTTGAGATGTGGTGCTACAGACGAATGCTGAAAGTTGGATGGACTGATAAGGTAAGAAATGGAGGTTCTGCGCAGAATCGGATAGGAAAGAGAAATGTGGAAAACACAGTGAAGAAGGAGGGACATGATGATAGCTGTTAAGATATCAGGGAATGACTTCCATGGTAGTAAAGTGAACTGTAGAGAGCAAAAACTATGGAGGAAGACAGAGATTGGAATACGTCCAGCAAATAACTAAAGACGTAGGTTGCAAGTGCTACTCTGCGATGAAGAGGATGGCACAGGGGAGGAATTCGCGGCGGGCTGCATCAGACCAGAGGAGCGATGACTGAAAAAGAAAATATTGAAACAACATTGTCTTTATTTGTTAACTAATTGTATCTGCTGAATGAATTTAAAAAAAAAAGAAAAAAAGAAATGATTAAAAAAATTATTTGAACTTGGTTCTCTGTGCAATTCCTGTAGTGTATCGTGATTCGTAATCAGCTGCAAGAGCGAGTTTTCGGAAAAGTGAACCGCTATGCATGGTTTGCTGCGAAAGTGTTGACAATGCGTGAAATCTTCAGCACTGTTACGAAGTTTATTTCCAGAGAGATTCACACGAAGAAATATCGCTGAGGGATATCTACCTTCGCACGATGCTCATCATGTTAAGGATTTCTATGTTTCGAATATTTCTAGTATCTTATCATCCCGTACAATAATCATAAGAATAAAACAATAGAATTAAGAATTGATTTAAGAATGAAATATAAGTAAACGAGAATTTAAAAAGACTGTAATTCCTGAAAATACCATACGCACTTATATTAAATGTATGGCATTTATTGTGTATATCAGCTGTCGTTTTACAATGAATTAAATCCCATGTATCTCCTAACTTGATACGAAACATTCGTCGAGTAACCTTCTATGGACATGGGAAGATAAATGAAGAAAGTACAATAAATAAAGACAATAATCGGGTTTAGAAGACGAGACGCAAAAGCGACAGGCTCCGACGATAGCCACTATTCCACGAGTTCGGCTGAACTTAACGCCCTCAAAGTGACATCTAAATTACCTCGAAAACTTTGAAGGTTTCTTTCTCAGTAGCGGTGAAGTATCTACCGACAAGCCGAGACACGTTTTCTTTTATTTTGGTCTCCTCTTCCAGTGAGCGAAGTTTCTGTGTAATCGGGTTATAAAATCTTCTAAACTCCTGGAAATTGAAATAAGAACACCGTAAATTCATTGTCCCAGGAAGGGGAAACTTTATTGACACATTCCTGGGGTCAGATACATCACATGATCACACTGACAGAACCACAGGCACATAGACACCGGCAACAGAGCATGCACAATGTCGGCACTAGTACAGTGTATATCCACCTTTCGCAGCAATGCAGGCTGCTATTCTCCCATGGAGACGATCGTAGAAATGCTAGATGTAGTCCTGTGGAACGGCTTGCCATGCCATTCCACCTGGCGCCTCAGTTGGACCAGCGTTCGTGCTGGACGTGCAGACCGCGTGAGACGACGCTTCATCCAGTCCCAAACATGCTCAATGGGGGACAGATCCGGAGATCTTGCTGGCCAGGGTAGTTGACTTACACCTTCTCGAGCACGTTGGGTGGCACGGGATACATGCGGACGTGCATTGTCCTGTTGGAACAGCAAGTTCCCTTGCCGGTCTAGGAATGGTAGAACGATGGGTTCGATGACGGTTTGGATGTACCGTGCACTATTCAGTGTCCCCTCGACGATCACCAGTGGTGTACGGCCAGTGTAGGAGATCGCTCCCCACACCATGATGCCGGGTGTTGGCCCTGTGTGCCTCGGTCGTATGCAGTCCTGATTGTGGCGCTCACCTGCACGGCGCCAAACACGCATACGACCATCATTGGCACCAAGGCAGAAGCGACACTCATCGCTCAAGACGACACGTCTCCATTCGTCCCTCCATTCACGCCTGTCGCGACACCACTGGAGGCGGGCTGCACGATGTTGGGGCGTGAGCGGAAGACGGCCTAACGGTGTGCGGGACCGCAGCCCAGCTTCATGGAGACGGTTGCGAATGGTCCTCGCCGATACCCCAGGAGCAACAGTGTCCCTAATTTGCTGGGAAGTGGCGGTGCGGTCCCCTACGGCACTGCGTAGGATCCTACGGTCTTGGCGTGCATCCGTGCGTCGCTGCGGTCCGGTCCCAGGTCGACGGGCACGTGCACCTTCCGCCGACCACTGGCGACAACATCGATGTACTGTGGAGACCTCACGCACCACGTGTTGAGCAATTCGGCGGTACGTCCACCCGGCCTCCCGCATGTCCACTATACGCCCTCGCTCAAAGTCCGTCAACTGCTCATACGGTTCACGTCCACGCTGTCGCGGCATGCTACCAGTGTTAAAGACTGCGATGGAGCTCCGTATGCCACGGCAAACTGGCTGACAGTGACGGCGGCGGTGCACAAATGCTGCGCAGCTAGCGCCATTCGACGGCCAACACCGCGGTTCCTGGTGTGTCCGCTGTGCCGTGCGTGTGATCATTGCTTGTACAGCCCTCTCGCAGTGTCCGGAGCAAGTATGGTGGGTCTGACACACCGGTGTCAATGTGTTCTTTTTTCCATTTCCAGGAGTGTATGTTCTCCTCGGAAGTCAGACTTATCCCGTACGAATTAACAACACGAAACAGACCAAATTTGTATACCGAAAAACTGCTAAAACGGCCTATTTAAGGGCATCTAGGGACAACAAAAATTTCATTTTCAGTCTATCACACAATTGTTGATCGAACTGAAATATTTAAAATGCCGCCATAATCTACTCAGTACGGAATATAATCTAATTTTAAAGATTTAGTACAAAAAGTCAAGTATTAATGTTAGAAATTATGTATATGTCTTCAGCCAGCGTAACTCAGTTTTCGTTTGACCTCTCATTAATGTATAGGCGTATAATACGAAACTAATAACACCAACACAATTATTCATTTTTGTCGTCAAAAGTAAAAGATATTATATGCTTAACGTTAACTATTTACTACATTAACTAATTTGTGTAATAATCATGACAGAAACTGTTTTATACATCCGACTTCAATTATTTACAGAATTACGGTTGGATGTGTCTCTGGTTGAGCATCTTAACAATACAGGGCGCCACAGGAGGAACGGTCAATATTCAGGCATATGATAGTAGTGACCAATCGAAGCCAAAATGTTCTGTAAACGTGGGATTTAAAGTGCATACCTGAATATCTGTGAGCACTTCTTCAGTAGAAAAGATGTGTTTCATGGTAGCGAACCAGTGCTCATAGCTCTTAAATTATGCTCTTTAGATCCCATGTTTACAAGAAATTTCTTTTTCTTATTTTTATTTATTTTTATTTATTTATTGTTCTGTGGGACCAAATTAAGGAGAAGTCTCCATGGTCATGGAACGAGGCAATACATGAAATTATAACACGATATTAGAAACAGATAAATTGAAATATAAGAAAAACATATTCAGGTGACAAGTAGTAAGTTTAAATGAAGACAATCAACAATGTAACACTGGAATTTGCTTAATTTTTTAGCTCTTCCAGGAGCTCCTCGATAGAATAGAAGGAGTGAGCCATGAGGAAACTCTTCAGTTTAGACTTGAAAGAGTTTGGGCTACTGCTAAGATTTTTGAGTTCTTGTGGTAGCTTATTGAAAATGGATGCAGCAGAATACTGCACTCCTTTCTGCACAAGAGGCAAGGAAGTGCATTCTACATGCAGATTTGATTTCTGCCTAGTATTAACTGAGTGAAAGCTGCTAACTCTTGGGAATAGGCTAATATTGCTAACAACAAACGACATTAAAGAAAATATATACTGTGAGGGCAATGTCAGAATTCCCAGATTTTTGAATAGGGGTCGACAAGAGGTTCTCGAACTTACACCACATATAGCTCGAACAGCCCGTTTTTGAGCCAAAAATACCCTTTTTGAATCAGAAGAATTACCCCAAAAAATAATACCATACGACATAAGCGTATGAAAATTTGCGAAGTAGACTACTTTTCGTGTTGAAGTGTCACTTATTTCAGATACTGTTCTAATGGTAAATAAAGCAGCATTTAGCTTCTGAACAAGATCCTGGACATGGGCTTTCCACAACAGCTTAAGATCTATCCGAACGCCTAGGAATTTGAACTGTTCCGTCTCGCTTATAATATGCCCATTCTGTCTGATCAAAATATCGGTTCCTGTTGAATTGTGAGTGAGAAACTGTAAAAAGTGAGTCTTACTGTGATTTAGCATCAAATTATTTTTCACAAGCCACAAACTTATTTCATTAACTACATTATTTGTTACTGTTTCAATATTACACACAAGATCCTTCACTATCAAGCTGGTGTCGTCAGCAAACAGAAATATTTTTGAATCACCTGTAATACTAGAAGGCATATCATTTATAGAAATAAGAAACAGCAGTGGCCCCAGCACCGACCCTTGGGGAACGCCCCACTTAACAGTGCCCCATTGGGACTGAACATCACTACCACTCTCAATATTGCGGAGAATTACCCTCTGCTTTCTGTTCTTAAAGTAAGAGGCGAACCAATTGTAAGCTATTCCCCTTACTCCATAATGGTCCAACTTCTGCAGTAATATTTTGTGGTCAACACAGTCAGAAGCCTTCATTAAATCAAAGAAAACACCTAGCGTTCGCAACCTTTTATTTAATCCGTCCAAAACCTCACAGAGAAAAGAGAATATAGCATTTTCAGTTGTTAAACCATTTCTAAAACCAAACTGAACATTTGACTGCAAATTATGTGAATTTAAATGCTCCAGTAACCTTGTATATACAACCTTCTCGATAACTTTAGCAAACACCGATGCCATAGAAATAGCTCTTTTATTGATCCATACAGACAACTCTCAAAATACGTAAAGCAAAAAGCATACAGTAGAAAGCATTTTAGAGCCGATGTCCACTAGAATATTTTGCTTCGTATGACTATTCCTGTAATTTCCCGGAATACTGACCGTTTCTCTTGAGACGCCATGTATATTGTAGTAATAGTGTGTAATGGATCTGAGGGCAGAGGCCTGACCACCCCACTCTTCCCGTGACTCGACTCTGCTATGACAGGCAGATGGCGGCTCCCATTGTAGAGAGGTCACTCCCAAACCTTCCTTCTCAGGGCTTCCATACTATTGTCCACCAGACAGTTTTCTGATCAGTTGAGAAGAAGGGGCGTGGATTCGAACACATTTTAAAACTGTACATAAGACATTTCCAGTGTGCTGTACTTGGGGACTACTGGGTACCCCTGCAGTGCGTGAGACGCTAATGGAAATGGCTATATGCAGTTTACCGTTTGCTGCGAATCCCTTTTAGCGTCTGCATGTGCTGTTTTGCCTTGAGGAGTATGGGCAGGAACTCGCTAAAGTGGAAATATACGTTAGTGGAGGAGGACGCCATAAATTTGTCTCATGAAGAAGTTTCACCCGATACTAATGTCTGCATGCAGTCATCCATTCGTGTGAATTGGAGCGTCCCAGAGGGTTTAACTGTGATGGTATAGAAAAACTTGAGTAGCCAATCGAGTGCAAGGCCACGGTCAGGCACACAACTGTGAGGAACGAAATGCGATAAACTTGGAAGGGATACTTCTGTTCGAGCCGGGAAAGAAGACACTTGTCATCCAGGTAGAAAAGGGGAGGCTTCCTGCCGAGGCTTCGTCCGTGCTGATATCAGCCTGATCATCGCCCGATAAAATACGTTACAGCTCTAACCCAAGTCCGCCTGTCAGCTCATCTGTCTCCTAGCAACCACTAGTACTGCGGTATCGGCTGCCATCCAGTCGCCCGCACTTTAAAATATGCACGCCGCCAGTCCCGCCGTCGTGTTTCTCATAGCCGCCACCGCGGTATGAGTTCGCTGCCACGAACGCTTACGCCGCTGACAATTATATGCAAGCATCCTCTCTCCGGAGCTCCAGCGGCAGATCTACTTAAGTTCAAACATCGACGCACGTTTTGTGTGTTTGCCATTTCATAACATTTACAGACTCTCATAGCGGTCAGGCTTCGTCATCTGTGGAAAAGTCATTGTATGATGGATAGACCGAGTTGTGAACCTTTGTGTCCGTATATGTTTCAACATTTAAATCTACTGTTAGCAACCTACACTAGAACTGCAGCAAACAAAGTTATTTGTTACGTTTACTGTTTAATCAAAATGTTTGATATAGAATAAATTAATATCGGGCTTCTCTGCCCACGAACCGCATCTCTTCCTCGCTCCTGTAACCACTAAAGAACTACAATGAATGTAAAGGATGTTACAACTACGACATTGTGAATTTTGCGATTGATAATGGGCAAATTATTATTTAATTTAACATAAATACAGGGTTATTACAAATGATTGAAGCGACTTCACAGCTCTACAATAACTTTATTATTTGAGATATTTTCAAAATGCTTTGCACACACGTACAAAAACTCAAAAAGTTTTTTTAGGCATTCACAAATGTTCAATATGTGCCCCTTTAGTGATTCGGCAGACATCAAGCCGATAATCAAGTTCCTCCCACACTCGGCGCAGCATGTCCCCATCAATGTGTTCGAAAGCATCGTTGATGCGAGCTCGCAGTTCTGGCACGTTTCTTGGTAGAGGAGGTTTAAACACTGAATCTTTCACATAACCCCACAGAAAGAAATCGCATGGGGTTAAGTCGGGAGAGCGTGGAGGCCATGACATGAATTGCTGATCATGACCTCCACTACGACCGATCCATCGGTTTTCCAATCTCCTGTTTAAGAAATGCCGAACATCATGATGGAAGTGCGGTGGAGCACCATCGTGTTGAAGGATGAAGTCGGCGCTGTCGGTCTCCAGTTGTGGCATGAGCCAATTTTCCGCGGGCTACGCGTGAAACTTGCCCGCACGCGTTCAACCGTTTCTTCGCTCACTGCAGGCCGACCCGTTGATTTCCCCTTACAGAGGCATCCAGAAGCTTTAAACTGCGCATACCATCGCCGAATGGAGTTAGCAGTTGGTGGATCTTTGTTGAACTTCGTCCTGAAGTGTCGTTGCACTGTTATGACTGACTGATGTGAGTGCATTTCAAGCACGACATACGCTTTCTCGGCTCCTGTCGCCATTTTGTCTCACTGCGCTCTCGAGCGCTCTGACGACAGAAACCTGAAGTGAGGCTTCAGCCGAACAAAACTTTATGAGTTTTTCTACGTATCTGTAGTGTGTCGTGACCATATGTCAATGAATGGAGTTACAGTGAATTTATGAAATCGCTTCAATCATTTGTAATAGCCCTGTAAATGTAATTCGTGAAATTATTCGAAAAAATGCGGTCCAAAGACGTTTTTGTTTCTAAATATAAATATTTATGATGAATTTCCTTAAACTGTTGCTGTTGCCGCTAACTTTTTAAATTTAATATACAATTGCAGCACCTAAATTCAATTTGACACACAGTGGTTATTTTGATTTAATACCTGTATGTTGCGAAAATTGACAACTGACCGTAAATAATGAAAAGTTTGAGGTCAGCCACATGAGTGCTAAAATGAATCCGTTAAACTTCGTTTACACGCAAAATCAATCAAATCTAAAGGCTGTAAATTCAACTAAATACCTGGGATCTAAAATTACGAGCAACTTATACTGGAATGAATACATAGAAAATGTTACGGGGAAGGCAAACTAAAGCCTGCGCTTTGTTGGCATAACACTTAGAAAATATAAGGGATCTGCTAAGGAGACTGCCTACACTACGCTTGCCCGTCCTCTTCTCCTCTTCTGGAGTACTGCTGCGCGGTCCGGGATCCTCACCAAGTAGGATTAACGGAATACATCAAGAAAGTTCAAAGAAGAACAGCACATTTTTTACCATCGCGAAATACGGAAGAGAGTGTCACTGACATGAAGCAAGATATGTGGTGGACATCATTAAAAGAAAAGGTATTTTTCGTTCAGGAGGAATCTTCCCATGAAATTTAAATGACCAGCTTCCTCGTCTGAATGCTAAAATATTTTATTGACGCCGACCTACATAGGAAGACACGATTATCGCAATAAAATAAGGGAAATCACAGGTCGGACAGAAAGTATAGACGTTCGTTTTCTTCCGCTCTCCGGTCGAGATTGGAATAATAGAGAATTATTGTAAAAGTGGTTCGATGAACCTTCTACCAGGCACTTAAGTGTGCTTTTCAAACTATCCATGCAGATGTAAGTGAATAGGAAACTGCTGCACTCGGGTGGAATTTAGTATACACTACTGGCCATTAAAATTGCTACACCAAGAAGAAATGCAGATGATAAACGGGTATCCATTGTACAAATATATTATACTAGAACTGACATGTGATTACATTTTCACGCAGTTTGAGTGCATAGATCCTGAGAAATCAGCACCCAGAACAACCACCTCTGGCCGTATTAATGGCCTTGATATGTCTGGGCATTGAGTCAAACAGAGCTTGGATGACGTGTACGGGTACAGCTGCCCATGCAGCTTCAATACGATACCACAGTTCATAAACACTAGTGTCTGGCGTATTGTGGCGAGCCAGTTGCTCGGCCTCCGTTGACCAGACGTTTTCAATTGGTAGGAGATCTGGAGAATGTGCTGGCCAGGGCAGCAGTCGAACATTTTCTATATCCGGAAAGGCCCGTAAAGGACCCGCAACTTGCGGTAGTGCATTATCATGCTGAACTGAAGGTTTCGCAGGGATCGACGGGTCGTAACTCATCTGAAATGTAACGTCCGCTGTTCAAAGTGCCGTCAATGCGAACAAAAGGTGACCGAGACTCGTAACCAATGGCAACCCATATCATCACGCCGGATGATACGCCAGTATGGCGACGACGAATACACGCTTACAATGTGCATTCACCGCGATGTCGCCAAACACGGTTGCGACTGTCATGATGCTGTAAACAGAACCTGAATTCATCCGAAAAATGACGTTTTACCATTCGTGCACCCAAGTTCGTCGTTGAGTACAGCATCGCAGGCGCTCCTGTCTGTGATGCAGCGTCAAGGGTAACCGCAGCCATGGTCTCCGAGCAGATAGTCCATCGTCTAACTGTTCGTGCAGATGGTTGTTGTCTTTCAAAGGTCCCCATCTGTTGACTCAGGGATCGAGACGTGGCTGCACGATCCGTTACAGCCATTCGAGTAAGATGCCTGTCACTTCGACTGCTATTGATACGAGGCCGTTGGGATCCAGCACGGCGTTCTGTATTACCCTCCTGAACCCACCGATTCCATATTCTGCTAACAGTGATTGGATCCCTATCAACGCGAGCAGCAATGTCGCGATACGATAAACTGCAATCGCGATAGGCTACAATCCGACCTTTATCAAAGTCGGAAACGTGATGGTACGGATTTCTCCTCCTTACACGAGGCATCACAACAACGTTTTACCAGGCAACGCCGGTCAACTGCTGTTTGTGTATGGGAAATCGAGCGGAAACTTTCCTCATGTCAGCACGTTGTAGGTGTCGCCACCGGCGACTACCTTGTGTGAATAATCTGAAAAGCTAATCATTTGCATATCACACCATCCTCTTACTCTCGGTTAAATTTCGCGTCTGTAGCACAACTTCGTGGTGTAGCAATTTCAATGGCCAGTAGTGTATATTGTAATGGCCTTAAAATTTTGAGTGCTACAGCTGGTTTCCAAGTTGTTAACGAAACCTGAACTAAAAATAAAAATTATCTACCCGGAACTCGTTAGCAGTGACACGCATGGCGATTATGAAAAGGGGAGAAGCCACAGGACCGTTCCGGCAAACGTAATGACGTGTGAAGGGGTAGCCGACGGCGTCCTCAGTTCAGAATAGCCGTCCAGCTGACTCAGGACCCCTCGTACTGCCCGGGGTGTATTCTCCTCTTCCAAGCGTAAGAGCGCCCGCCCACCCCTCCAGATTCAAATTGGAGCGCCGAGTTGTTGACCTACAACGAACTGACGCCCTCCGGGTCGAGTGATTCTCTCGAGAAGCACTTCGCGACGGCTCTGGGAGTCTCATCAGCCGAACGACCGATGCAGTTACTTGTTGTCGAAATCCTCATCCAATGCAGTCAGATCTCGCTTACTAGCTGAGAGCTGTGCTTCGTTAATTTGATGCTCCTGTTCTACAACGGTCCCCAATCAGAGTCTTCACTGGCACTCCAGACGCCATGGTTCAGACCTGAGTAAACGAGCGTTCATTTAACTGCGAAAGCTGTAAATGAAATCATTACTTTAGGCATGAAGTCGTTCAAAGGGATTTGCCACCACGTTTGCCACCAATAAATTTGTTCTTGTGTTGGTCGTTGCCGTTTCTTTATTTTCCACTCCCTATTAAGCGCTCCGTTTTACAGCATCATCAGATCTTAACGGGTGCATTCTTCGCTAACATCATTGGTCAAATCAATAACGAAATGGCTAATGCCGCCCTATGCTTTATTTACTTGTTTTGTCGATTCTTATTCTCAATAGTGCATCAGCTCCTGTGACAACGTCTTTCACATCTACGAAGTACATCCTCAATTGCACAGTCCAACGATGGAAAAACGTTCGCAGTAGAGGTGTGTAGTAATTTTGGTTTTAAGCGTGCTCAATCATTTTAACATGAGAAGAAGGCTTATCACCGACAATTTTTTTATGCATAATGTGAAGGACAATCAAGGAATATACTGTCAGTGTTGATGAAATAGTTTGTATTAAAATTGAGTGAAAGTCCAAATCTACAATAGCTGTTTAGTGTGTTTTCTCTATATGTCTACCAGTTTCATACCATGCAGGTACGCTATGTGATCAAAAGTATCGGGAAAACCACAAAAACATACGTTTTCCATATTAGGTGCATTGTGCTGCCACCTACTGCCAGGTACTCCATATCAGGGACCTCACTAGTCATTAGAGGGAGGGGAGGAGATAAGTGTTTAACGTCCCGTCGACAACGAGGTCATTAGAGACGGAGCGCAAGCTCGGGTGAGGGAAGGATGGGGAAGGAAATCGGCCGTGCCCTTTCAAAGGAACCATCCCGGCATTTGCCTGAAGCGATTTAGGGAAATCACGGAAAACCTAAATCAGGATGGCCGGAGACGGGATTGAACCGTCGTCCTCCCGAATGCGAGTCCAACTAGTCATTAGACATCGTGAGAGAGCATAATGGGGCGCTCCGCGGAACTCACGGACTTCGAACGTGGTCTGGTGATTAGGTGTCACTTGTGTCATAAGTCTGTACGGGAGGTTTCCACTCTTCTAAACATCCCTAGCTCCACTGTTTCCGATGTGATAGTGAAGTGGAAACGTGAAGGGGCACGTACAGCACAAATGCGTACAGTCGACCTCGTCTGCTGACTGACAGAGACCGCCGACAGATGAAGAGGGTCGTAATGTATAATGTGTAATATGCAGACCATCCAACAGGAATTCCAAACTCCATTAGGATGCACTGCAAGTACTATGACAATTAGGGGGAAGGAGAGAAAACTTGGATTTCACGGACGAGCGGCTGCTCATAACCCACACATCACGCCAGTAAATGCCAAGCGACACCTCGCTTGGTGTAAGGAGCGTAAACATTGGACGATTGAACAGTGGAAAAACGTTTTCTGAAGTGAGGAACCACGGTACGCAAAGTGGCGATCCGATGTCAGGTTGTGGGTATGGCGAATGCCTAGTGTACGTCATCTGCCAGCGTGTGTAGAGCCAACAGCAAAATTCGGAGGCGGTGGTGTTACGGCGTGGTCGTGTTTTTCATGGAAGGGACTTGCACCCTTCGTTGTTTTGCGTTGCACTATCACAGCATAGGCCTACATCGATGTTTTAAGCACCTTCTTTCTTCCCACTGTTGAAGAGCAATCTCGGGGACGGCGACTGCATCTTTCAACACAATCGAGCACCTGTCCATTATGCACGGTCTATGGTGGACTTTCACAGAAGATGCCGGCAATAGGTTAGTTAAATAATAAATATTACAAGCAGAGTAATACGTAAGTGCCGTGAGTGTCATCCGTAAAGAAGCAGGCTTATGTTAGCACATTCCGGACGCATCCCCCTTTTACTCGTCTTTCGTACGTCATTCGTTACGGAGGTACGTCCTTGCTGTGATACATTTTAACTATTTCGTCTATTTTGGTACTTACGCCAGTAGTCAGTGCATCAAACTTTATAGCCTACGCCTATTTTTTGCTTGTTAGAATTTCGATTGTATTTTGATATTTTAAGTAACTGCTATTGTCATCTTGAAGTTACTCCTGCTTATGGAAACAGCACCATTCAGAAAATGGAAAGAAATGAACGAATCTGAAATACTTTCGACCGTTTCGACAATGGTTATTTGGATGTTCCTGGTGTGAATGACAATGCCAATGACTGTGTGAACGAATGCTTTTATGACTCTGAGTACAGTTCCAGCGAGAGTGACATCATTAGACATGTAAAGAAGCGTAAGATTGCTGTTTTCTCAAGTGATTCCCACAATAATGATGAAGGTGATTCTGTTCTTGTGAATGATTCGGCCTGATGTAATGACAACTTTTTCGAGACGTTGCCCGAGTCTCACTCGGGCTCAGTCTACGCCCGTGTACGAGTGGCACTCGGGCGCCTTCTTCAATGTCTTAAGGGGCTCCGGAAAGGCTCAAAAACATGAAAAGTTCAATTTTTACTTTTTTGCGTTTTCTGAATCTGCAGACTATTACCTTTTAATAGATATATAATTTATTCAATTCCGAAGACTACAACTATTTTTAAATTTTTTTTGAAATGTGTTCTACATGGGCGTGACCCACTGTGGCGCTGTTAAACTGCTGTCAAATGGTGTTATTATTAACGTCCGTGTTCATCAGGTACATGTTAGTGATGTGAGATAAAGTATGTGTTGTGGCTAACCTATTTTCAGAGACTTAGCAGCACCTGAACTGTTGAAAAAGTGTATTCACGGAAAAACTCAAAACCCCAATGAAAGTGTAAATAGTGTTATATGGTCGAGAATCCCCAAGACTGTATTTGTTGGAATAGAAACACTTCACTTTGGTGTGTATGATGCTGTTGCGACTTTCAATGATGGCAACATTGTAAGGTGCAAGGTATTTAGAAATATGGGAATGAAGATAGTTTCTAACATGGTACGAGCGATGCTTGCTTTAGACAAGGAACGCCTTCGGGCTGCAGACAGGGCTGTAAAGAGTCTAGAAATACAAGCAAGAGTAAACAGGAGGAGGAACAAGAGGAAGCTGGAGGAGGAGTTTGCAGAGGATGAAGATAATCCATCCTATGGACCTGGAATGCACTAAAAAGTTAATCCGATCTTTGTCGCTCGATTCCCAAAACTTTTATTTTCTCATACTAATTACATGTTTTCTAAGGATCTTCCAAACATATTTGTTTCAAACTTTCAGTAAATGTTACACAGTACCTTCTGCATAATTTAACACAGCCTTTTTCCAAAAAACTGTATATTTTTGAATATATAAATAAAAAATTGCAAAAAAATGTTGTGAATTTTCTTTACAATTGAAAAAAAATCATCTTTAATAACTGAACTAAAATTTTGTAAAATCCCTGTGTTAAGTTGTAGCCCATATTCCAATAAATAATCTGTAAAAAGTTCAACTTCCTACCTCAAATACTTTGTGAGGAAAGATGTAATTTATAAGCGTTATTTTAACATTGCAAGTATAGGGCGTTCCGGAGCCCCTTAAGGTAATTTCCACTTTCAAGTGACATCTGTAGTTTACATTAATGCCTAGTGATACAGAATGTTCTGTTTGGGACTGCTTACAAGCAAACTATGTTATTCATTTGTCATATTCACAACGAATCACTGTTGACGCGGTCACCTTAGGTTCTACACAACGATGAGAGTGGCTGGTAATTAATGAGTTTTGTATGGAGGTTGAGTCATAAGTCTAATATACAGGGCGAGTCACTAACTATTGCCAAGAAGAATAACTCCGAAAGTAAAGTATGATAGGAGCTGAAAAGTGTGAGGGGCAGAAGTTGCATGGGACAACGGTGGCCATAATATGTTGGTTTTTTGATGCTAGTAGGGTTCGTTGCAGAGATATGAACGTCAACTTTGTTTTAATTTTTTTTAATGGGATGCTATTGTGTGTACTCATTTTATGCTAGCGGCTATCGAGACGAAACGAATTATGTGTAACAGTAAGGTCTTTGAAGGACAACGAAAGTCAGAAAGGTGGCATGAACGTCCATTTGCAGAGGGTGTTCAAAGTGATGACCATTGGTATCAATGCCGTGCTGCAATCTTCTTATCATGGACTGAGTGGTATTCCTTATCACTTCGGTAATTATCGAAGCACTTGCTCTGACAAATCTCTCTCGCATATCTTCCGGTGTAGCTCGAACGTCGTTATAAACAACGTCTTTTACGAATCCCCACAAGAAAAAATCCAGAGTCGTTAAGTCTGGCGAACGAGCCGGCCACGACATATCTCCTCCGCGTCCAATTCAACGATTCGGGAATTGTCTCTGCAACTCACTTCTAGTCATCAGCGAAAAATGTGCCAGCCACCGATCGTTTTGGTACCACATTCTGTTCCTTGATCCTAAAGGTATTTCTTACAATAACAGACCTAATGTTTCTTTCAGGAATGTGGTGTACTTTCTACAATCAAGATTTCCTTTGATGAAATAGGGACCTATAGTTCCGACCTCCACCATCCCACACCATACATTCACCGACCACGGTTTTTGGTGTGCAACTTGCCGCAGCCAACATGGATTTTCAGTTGCCCATAACGCATGTTTTACAAACACATGGTTCGTGAATGTAGCCTCGTCAGTAAATAAAATCAAATTAATAAATGTGTCATTCCTCTGAATCTGAAGTTGAGCCCATCGGCAGAATTCAATGCGACTCATGCAATCCGTATCAGTTAATTTTTGGTGGAGACTGATATGGTAAGGTTGGTATTTATAGCGATGCGGAACACGAACGACACTACTCCGGCTCATGCCAGATTCCCTTACGATTTGACACGAACTAACACAAGGATATCGAACCATAGCGGCAAGAGTACCAATTTATGTTTCCTCGTTAGTAATTTTCCTTTGTCGGGTATGTTTCCGATGCGTTAAAGATCCAGTTGTTCTAAGTTTACCATACACATATTTAAATGTACGACGTGTAGGGTGAGTTCGTTGAGGATATCTTTCAGCGTATAAGTCTCTAGCTCTCACTGAATTTCGTTGTCATTCTCATTAAATGAGAAGCATACGACTTCTTCTTCGAAGGAATACATCATTCATATTCGCTTGATTCGACGATACTAGTCTTACCGTTCCCATTAGTGTTTTGCGAAACCGTCGAATGGTGTTTACATGTCAATGGCTCGTTAGATGGATTCTGCGAGTATTTACTGTTTGTACGATATACGAGAGAAAATTGTCAGAGCATGTGCTTCGATAAATGCTGAAGCAATAAGGAATACCACTCAGTCCATGATAAGAAGATTGCAGCACGGCATTGATACCAATGGTCATCTCTTCGAATACCTTCTGTAAATGGAAATTCATGCCACCTTTGTGACCTTCGTTGACCTTCAAAGACCTTACTGTTGCACATAATTGGATTCTTCTCTGCCGGCCGGTGTGGCCGTGCGGTTCTAAGCGCTTCAGTTTGGAATCGCGTGACCGCTACGGTCGCAGGTTCGAATCCTGCCTCGGGCATGGATGTGTGTGATGTCCTTAGTTTAGTTAGGTTTAAGTAGTTTTAAGTTCTCAAGTCTATTCACCGAGAGCTGGGACGAAACATAAACAGTGTCACGTGAGCGACTACGCTCGTTTCCAGAGAAAGCATTCGGTGTTCACGTGATATGTAGGGGTGTGGAAAACCCTTGGCGCACTCTTTGCAGCTGGCGGCGTTCGGCTGGCTGCCGAGCTGTCACAACGGACCGTGAGAAACCTGGGCAACAACGTACGAAATAAATTTAATAATGTTAAACTGAGTTCATTCCGTCGAAGCAGATTTATTTACATTCAGGTTGCTAACAAAACGCTCCATTCAAACACAATTAATTGTTAATTTTTAATAACGCACTTGTTCCAATCCTCTGCAGTCACTGTTCTTACTGCTTCGTCTAGCAGTTCTTTAACTTCCGGCATTTTGTATGTTTTGTTTTTCGCTTCAACATAGCCTTTGATTCTGGCCCACACTAACTTGATGGTGTTTAATTAACAGTGGTACGGATAAATTCTGAGAACAGTTTTCCCGTGATTTTTAACTATATCTAAAAGTTCTTTCTTCAACATACCGTCTTAGAAATCGATGTTTTTATATTTTAGCCACTCCGATATTTCGTGCTTATTGGAATTCGCATTGGGAACTTTTTCTTTTCTCCGAGAATGGTACGGCGCGTTATCAAAAACAAAAACTGCATTTTCCTGAAGCCGAGGAAGAACTTGAAACCACTTCTCGAAGGTTTCGGCACATATCTCCTCATGATAATCTCCACTTTTCTTGGATTCGAAAGTCCACAAACATCCTTCAACGAACCCTTCTTTTCTGCCAATGTGTGCGATAATCAGACGTTTCCCGATACCTGATGGGCCCTTGCATCCGATGGATAATCCGCACAGAAACGGTTTTTTTGAGGAATTTATAGCGTCATATACCCAGACGTAACTTCGGGTATGTCCTGCATTCACCCACGTCTCTTCCAAAAAGTAAATGGGCCTGCCTTTATCTCTCAACCTTTTAATGGTTCGAAGATAACGCCGCGCTCCATAAAATGATGTCATCCCTGTCTATTAGCATGCTATCGCGCCCACGCTGGACGTATTTGAAATTCGTTTCTCTCAATAACTTATAAAATGTAGTTCTCCGAAAATTTCCCAGATCTGCATCTTCGTTCACGACTGTAAGCACTTCGTCAATCGTTGACAATTCCTTACGAAAAAAAAAAAAAATTCGTGTACTTTCCTTCGTATCGCATTTCTATCAAAGTCATCAACACTTTCAGAAAGTTTCGGTCGTAATTTTCCTTTCTTGGGAGACTTCAAAGAGTGTGTGGCCTTGTACTCACTCATCACACGATACACTGAAGAACGTCCAATACCTGTAGCTGCATCTGTTTTCGAAACAATGTCACTGATCGACAGCTCTGGATGTAACATATCCGCTTTATACACATTAAGCAACATATGCTTCTCAGAAGAACTTAATGATTTCTTCTTTGCTCGCTTCTTTGGTGAACTCAAAACTGACACGTCGACCTCGCTCACTGAATCCGTGGATTACAAAATGAGGACAGCCGTATGTGATGCTAATGAAATAAGTGAATATATAAAATAAGAAACCATGCGATGCTATTGGATGCGCACATAAACAGTGAATGCTCAGCGTGACTACAAACACATATACTTACTCTAATAATCAACAACTAGTCTTTCAAGCGTCTTTAGAGACGAACTTAAGATATCCTGAAATCGCCGCTGTTCAACACCCACTAACGAGCTCACAGCTCACACCTGCAACTGAGACGGCCACACTGACTGAGCGCCGCGCCTGTGAACCGCACAATGCATCGCTCATAAAGGACAAACGGTTGCACCCATCGCATTCGAACAAACTACAAAATTAAATTCAAACCTTTCTGAAACTTTTCTCGCTTACACCCCCACAAAAAAAAACTAAAGGGGAAACGTTTGTCGCTTACTATATTTCGGATGATGATTTGGTAAAAGTTCTGCATCAGACGTGAGATTTTAATTTATTACTTCACTATTACCGATTGTATTGGGCAGAACATTTGCAGATGTTATCAACATATAGTACTGAAGGGAATTATAAAATTATTTTGCTGTACGACACACAGTTTAGGAGATATGGCGTGATAAATGTAGAGTAACGCGAAAAAACAACTTTTCCTGAAAGCTTAAATATTTCTCTTTTTCAGTGACAATAAATTTTAATGTAATGTAAAAAAAGATGTCGGAAGGTAGTTCTCGGATCACTTTATCATGTTCAAGTGCCAAATTATAAAAAAACATGACTTTCATTTTTTAATTTCTGACGCCCCTGCCTTGTACACCCCTCGACGGCAGCGCTGTGGTCACGCGTAGAGATGGGGTATCCGCTCTTGAACTAATTGATAGAGTTGAATCTTTCAAAGGAGTGAACAATCAGTGATTCAGAAAAAAAGAACGGTAGCTCCAAACGTTTCCCACGGCAGAGAGAGAGAGAGAGAGAGAGAGAGAGAGAGACGGAGCATATCAGCAGCGCCTCTGCTGGTCAGAGCACAGTGCACGCCACACAACACAGCCAGCGCCGGCCTCTGCCCTGCTTCTACCTTGGCTGCCTGCATTGTGCAGTGCTTCATTGGATTTTGTGTTTCACATATGCCGTGCCGTCTCTGTGCGTCGTCTGACGCGTGCAGTGTCGCACTCTGTCGGCGATCATTTCAGTCGCACGTCCTGCCCTCTGGGCAGCTGATGCGAGCAACAGGACAGAGAGCCACCTAGCGGATAACATAGGAACTACTTGCAACAACCTGCTCGCAAGGGAACGGACGATTTGTCTCGGAGCGGGTGAGTTCACCGTTCCCCCCCCCACCCTCGGAACTCGCCCGTTCAATGCTCACCCCACCGTCTCGACTCTAGCCAGAGCGTTGAGCAAAGCGACTCAGGTGTCACTCTGGTCGCTGCGGTCTCAGCTCACGCAGTAATACAGCTCGTGGCTCGACCTACTTGACTCAGCGCCTCTGCATCGGAGTTCGTCCCTACTGGATATTGTTCTTCGTAGTAACCGATAAATGTATCACAAAATGTGGTACACCAATATTTTCCTTGTTTTATTCTGCGTAAGGCTATATGCAGCATTTTCGTTTTACAGTCAAATTTATATTTTGCGATTCCTTCTTCGGAAGGAAACGTTCACTTTCAAAATATATGGCTTGCGATGTATTTGTATGAGGTTAACGAAATTTTAATACATTATAGCCAAATATATTGTTAATGTAAATCTCAAGTTACGAAATTTTCCGATCACCCAAAAAACCACGATAGTGCAAAATAAATCAATAATCAAAAACTTTGTCATATCGTGGAAATTTCAATAAACAATACAAAATTCTTACTCATTATCTATGTTCAGCTATAGTACTGGAATAAACCAAGTTTAAAGGGCAATGTGCCTTCCATTTATTTTCTACTGTAAATGAGTGGTGAGTCATGAAAAAGAGCTAATTCATTTCAGGGAGTGAACAGTTCTGATCCTATCTCTGAAAAGAACAGTTTTGCCCATCTCTAGTCACGCGCCTTGCCGTGTTCACAGTATGTCTCTTGTTTCGGTGAATGTAGTTTAGGGGACTGATGACCTCAGTAGTTAAGCCCCATAGTGCTCAGAGCCATTTGAACCATTTTTTTGATTCTTCTATATAGCCGCTCTCAGAAAATAGTTCCAAACTACAGCGTCCCATAAAAAAAGTCACCTTGTTATCTATGACGCGACCTCAACTAGTAACAAAAAAACGTCATGTTACGGCACCTTTTATCCGATGCAACATTTGTCCCTCAAACTGTTCTGCTCCTATCATACTTTCGGAGTTATTCTAGGTGGCAATAGTTAGTGATTCCCTCTGTATTATTATCTTTTAGGTAGGATTTCATGATGTTATCGCACTATTACATATCTGTGCGAAGGAACCAATTCAGTGTGGCTCGCAGTTGCACAGTTTCGCACCTGCTTAGCCACAGTAGGATTCTCAGAACTGCCCACTGCAGCAGTGTTTTGCTTGCCCCACCGATGCACGAGGACTGGAAACCCTGCCCTATGCAGACCAGGTGCTGTTGTGACAGCACAAGGCTCATTTATGGCCAGCACCCCGCTACGGTGTTACTGCATCAGGTGAGTTACGTTCATGGCCCAGTAGTCAACTAGGGCTTAACTCACAAGGCCTGTGGTGGTGGTGACGGTGGCTCTAGGCTGATTGCACACATCAAGGTGTTAATGACACGCCAGTGATCGATTCAACAGTTGGCTGGTGCAAGTCACCAAATGCTGCGTTCTGATTCCGCCGCCTCATGACACGAAATACAGTCTTGTCCACCGTCAGAAAGACGAATTTGACTCACAATCTGCTCTTTCAAAAGAAAGTAAATGTATTTCATCACCTAATTCAACGTAAAACCAGTAGAACTTCTGATACGTCCGTGAGTTACAGTAACACGACATAATCTACTTGGCCACTGGTGTTGTTGAATTAATCAAGACTGCATATGATCATTTAGCTGACATATTAGGGACTCAATTATTTGAGGCTAACTCAATAACAGTGTGCAATTATATTTTTATGATATATTTCATTATTTGTATCTTTTTTCACGCATGTTGCGTGAATTGATGGCTCACACGAGGGGAGGGAGAGAAATTTGTAAATTCGTGGTAAAGACTACGGGACCAAACTGCTGAGGTCATCGGTCCCTAGGCTTCATCAACATCAGTTTTCTGCTATGTTAGCAGATCCTTTGTCTCTCCATTTTCTGCGATCCATTGCTTCCTTCTTAAAGCTGTTGTATGTTGTTCCGTCCATCACGTTGTCCAGTAATTGAAATATCTTCCTTCCTCGCTTTCTTTTCCCTCCTACATTACCTTCTAAAACTTTTTTTATCTGTCCGTCATTCTCCCTTAATATATGCCCACTTCAAAGAAATGGTTCCAATGACTCTGAGCACTATGGGACTTAACATCTGAGGTCATCAGTCCCCTAGAACTTAGATCTACTTAAACCTGGCTAACCTACGGACGTCACACACATCCATGCCCGAGGCAGGATTCGAACCTGCGACCGTAGCGGTCGCACGGTTCCGGACTGAAGCGTCTAGAACCGCTTGGCCACCACGGCCGGCATGCCCACTTCAATTTCTTTTTCTTCTTTTTATTACATCTAGTAACTGTATTTTCTCTCCCACTCTTCTCAGTACCTCTTCTTTTTTTACTCTGTCCATCCAACTTATTCTTTCCATCCTCCGCCATGTCCACTGTCTATCTTCCTCAAAGTCCATGTTTCAGCGCCTTACAGGAGAACACTCCATACAAAACGTTTTATGAGTCTTTTCCTCAGTTCTCTGTCCAGACTGCTGCAGAAAATACTCCTTCTCTTATAAAATGCCTCTTTTATCACTGTTATCCTTGTTTTAATTTCTGTGCTGCACTTCCAGTCGGTGTCTCTCCTGCTTCCAATATAATTAAAATTTTGCACCTGTTGTAATATTTCTCTATTCCGTATAATTTTTATTTCTTTATTTCCTCCTAGTACCAATATTTTTGCATTCTTTGTGTTAATTTCCATTCCATAATTTTTTCCGTTAACTTCAATGGTGTCCACTAAATCCCGTAATTCCTTTTCCCCTGTGGTTCAAATGACTCTGAGCTCTATGGGACTTAACATCTGAGGTCATGAGTCCCCTAGAACTTAGAACTACTTAAACCTAACTAACCTAAGGACATCACACACATCCATGCCCGAGGTAGGATTCGAACCTGCGACCGTAGCGGTTGCGCGGTTCCAGACTGTAGCGCCTAGAACCTCTCGGCCACCCCGGCCGGATTTCCCCTGTGGCTAGAAGGACCATGTCATCAGCAAACCTCATACACCCTACTCTTCTTCCTCCGATTTCTACTCCTTTGTCATCTAATGAGCATTGGTCAATCATATTTTGAAAGTAGAGGTTAAAAAGAGTAGGTTATAGACAGCATCCTTGTCTTCCTCCTTTTCCTAGACCGATCCAGTTTGTACTTTCTCCTCTCACCTTAACTGACGCTATTTGATTCAGAGATAATGAGTTTACAAGTCTTCTGGTTTTCCAGTCCACTGTCTTTCCCATCAATATAGTCGCCAACTTGTTCTAAGTCACATTGCAAATCCTTGTTCTGGGTCGATGAAGCACATGTGTAGATCTCTTTCTTTTTCAGTAAACCTTTCTCCCAAGATTCGTAGCCTATTGCATCTCTGGTGCCCTTATTGTGTCTAAAGCTAAACTGCTCCTCGCCAAGAACTTCTCCCATTACATTTTCAAGTCTCGCTCTAGGCTTACTCACTACTTAATGTAACTTACGCTGAGGGCAACATTCACACCCATGCCCGAGGGAGGACTCGAACCTCCGATGGAGGGAGCATTGCGAACCGTGACAAGGCGCCCAAGACCGTACGGCCACCCCGCGCGGCAGGCGGGAGAGAGCTTCAGAGCTTCCCATACATCGAAAACAGTTATGTTCTACTCGCGCATACTTTGGCTTCCGTATCGGTCAAAGATGCCACGTTAGCTGTGCTCAGTAAGGCAAATGACTGTCGAGCAGAGCACAATCGGTCACTACGGGGCAGTTGGGATATCTTAAGTTCAGGTGAAGGATTTGGTGAAAAACCATGGAAAAAACTGGCAGTATTGTGCAGACTCTCCTGCGTATACTTGGGCTGTGAGCGCTGACTGTAAGAGTCCTTACCGACAATGACAAAGGAGTACTTTGGACGATACGTTGCTTGAGCGAAAGAGCTACAATTAATTTTATCTTCATTTCTGTCGTTGCATATGTCATCTCAGTTTGATTATTGCAGCCATTTAATTGATGAAATTGGTTGTTCAAATGGTTCAAATGGCTCTGAGCACTATGGGACTTAACATCTATGGTCATCAGTCCCCTAGAACTTAGAACTACTTAAACCAAACTGACCTAAGGACAGCACACAACTCCCAGCCATCACGAGGCAGAGAAAATCCCTGACCCCGCCGGGAATCGAACCCGGGAACCCGGGCGTGGGAAGCGAGAACGAATCTCTTGAGAGAAACTTATTAAACGCCCGCTTGCTTCTCATCCATCGGTCAATTTTCATATTCACTCGCTCGTTTATTTTATAAACGCTTTGCTTTATGTTTTTCCGTACACGAAATGCTTTGTAGATTAGCATGCCGCGACGATGGTTGGAGTTTCTTGTCAAGCCGCACACTACTAAAGCTGTATTCGAACATTATGGCATTGTTTTTCCTACTCAGCTGAGTTGACTTACATTTTTCTACATTTAGAGCTAGCTACCATTAATGACACCAACTGGAAATTTTGTCCAATTCATCTTGTACCCTCCTACAGTCACTCAACGACGACACCTCCTCGTATACCACAGCATCGTCAGCAAACAACTGCAAACTGCTGCTCGTCCTGTCCGCCAGATTTGTTGTCTATAAACGAAACAACAGCCGTCCTGTCACACTTCCCAGGTGTGCACTTGACTTGCCTCTGATGCACACTCGCCGTCTACAGCGTATTTTGCTCTGTTACGGAAGAAGTCATTTAGTCACTAACGTTATGATGGTACTAGTTGTTGTACGCTTCGTGCATCGATCTTTTAACACACATACAAATCCCTATTAATTTTTGCCTATTGGTATTTGCACGTCCCTTTGAAATGCAAGTGCAACAGTCTTTGCTTCCTCAAGGCTATCCGGATTTTGTTGTTAAACCACTGTGAGTCTTTTCCGTCCCTAATCGACATACTCGGCACATACTTCTCCGGAGCACCATTTATAATCCGTTTAAATTTTCCTCATAATTCCTCTATGGCCATCGTACTGAAGTACTATTTGTCCAAATAGGGTGATGACAAATCCTTATCGGCTGTTTCTAGGGGAAATACTCTCCTAGTCTTCTTGATTGATTTATTATCAGTTCACTATCCCATGTGATGTCCTTAGGTTAGTTAGGTTTAAGTAGTTCTAAGTTCTAGGGGACTGATGACCATAGCTGTTCAGTCCCATAGTGCTCAGAGCCATTTTTCATTTTGTTCACTATTCCCTGTCTCTCTACTGAAGCTGTTGATAAGGTCAGGACTGTCTGTAGCTACAAGAACTAAAATATTTACATTGCACCTGAGCTGTGGAACTAGTTTCTAAAGACGGTTTTCGGGAAACATGAAACATTTAACATGATTTCAAATAATCCTGTTATAAATTCACTGCCATACTCAAATTCGACTACAATAGAGACAATATTTCTGTCGACTGCAATGCACATTTTCCTTCCCATTGCGTCTAAGGCGTCTTTTCGATATACGTTCCATGAACCATTAAATATGTCAGAGCTTTCTATTTTGGACTTTAGCCAACTCTGGGTCCCAAGAATATTTTCAGAACAAGAAATTTCCTGAAGGCCAATAAATTTTGTTACGAATACTTCGACAATTTACTGATATATTTTTGACAGTCAAAGTGTCTTTCACTGAAAGCAGTAAAAAAAAAAAAAAAAAAGAAAAACAAAAAACAACGAAAACGATATACACTGCGCTAGTTCTCTGCTACCCGAGTAGTCGATTACTTTGTGTAATGAACCACTGACTTGTCAAGGGGATTCCCACAATTCCCCATTCGATAGCGGAGGTCCAGAAATCTTTAGCCAAGGTCGTTACAGAGTCAATGAAGTCATTGGTTAAGACTCTCTACTGGGTTCAAAATCAAAGGATCCCTATCAATTCTGGGTGCTATACTACAAATTGTTCGGCTTGCTCCCTGCGTGCAAGGCCACTGTTTCCGCTAGCCACCAGTATGAACTGAGGATGGTCTCACACCCCAAGCGAAAGGTGTCGTCGTTTCCAACGTGAGCTATAACTTGCAGATTACTGCATTCCGCACCCTCTATGGTTACAAGCAAGGCCTTCTCCACTTCTCGGATGAGGCCCCTCCGCAGACATACCGAACGGCCACTGGGTTTCTTCCCGGCCCTGATCGTTGTTTCCCTCACGTATTCCACAACGCGCCTAACGTTCGAGCTCCAGATGACTAGCAGACCCCTGGCCCCGTGTGCCTGTCCATTCATAGGGCGAATAGGCGATTCCAGACGGCCAGTCTGGACCCTCTGAGGCCATCTTTTGTCTCTGGGATTGTCCGCCTCCTACTCTCAAGGTCGTCATGGGGTATGTAGCAAGATAATAAAGCAATATGCTCCTTACGTTAACCCAGTAATCAGCGACATTTGTAATCTTTCCTCTAGGAATGGTCAGTTTTCTGAGCGATTAAATTACTCATCAGTGAAACCACTTTATAAATAGGGGAAATGACGATGTAAATTTTAGAGGTATTTATATACCACTGGTATGTGCCACAGTTACTGAAAAGCCTGTCTGTGTAAGGATAATTGATTATTTCCGTTCGCATGATTTTCTGTCAAATGTACTGTAGGTTTCAGAAGAGGTTTAACAACTGAAACGCCGTATATAACAACTGAAACGCTATACTGTCTATTTTGGGTGCGAATTAAACAAATGCTTACGAACGCTTGGCATCTTTTTTTTCACTTAACTAAGGTGTTGTGTCGATCACTAAACATTACTGCAGAAGTTAAGCCATTACGGATTAAGAGGAGTAGTTCACAACTGGTTCCATTAGTACTTTGATCTTTCTCCACAAAACGCGAACGGCTATGATACAGATTCTGATTGGGGTGCTTCCACGTTGGAGTAAGATGCTGTGGTGGTGTGCCTCATGGCTTAGTTTTGAGACCACTACTGTTTCTTATGTATGTAAATGATATTTCTTTCTCATGTGACAGGTGGTTGTAAATTATTGGTGTTTGCTATTGATACTAGCTTGGTAGGGAAGTATACTGAGCGCAACGTATGCACTGTGTCAAAAAGTGCAGGTCAGGGTATATGTTCATGGCCTGAAGAAAATATATCGGTGCTGAATCACAGCTAGACTCAGTTTTTACAGTATGTAACTCTATTCAATTAAAAGTGACATACACTCCTGGAAATGGAAAAAAGAACACATTGACACCGGTGTGTCAGGCCCACCATACTTGCTCCGGACACTGCGAGAGTGCTGTACAAGCAATGATCACACGCACGGCACAGCGGACACACCAGGAACCGCAGTGTTGGCCGTCGAATGGCACTAGCTGCGCAGCATTTGTGCACCGCCGCCGTCAGTGTCAGCCAGTTTGCCGTGGCATACGGAGCTCCATCGCAGTCTTTAACACTGGTAGCAAGCCGCGACAGCGTGGACGTGAACCGTTGTGCAGTTGACGGACTTTGAGCGAGGGCGTATAGTGGGCATGCGGGAGGCCGGGTGGACGTACCGCCGAATTGCTCAACACGTGGGGCGTGAGGTCTCCACAGTACATCGATGTTGTCGCCAGTGGTCGGCGGAAGGTGCACGTGCCCGTCGACCTGGGACCGGACCGCAGCGACGCACGGATGCACGCCAAGACCGTAAGATCCTACGCAGTGCCGTAGGGGACCGCACCGCCACTTCCCAGCAAATTAGGGACACTGTTGCTCCTGGGGTATCGGCGAGGACCATTCGCAACCGTCTCCATGAAGCTAGGCTACGGTCCCGCACACCGTTAGGCCGTCTTCTGCTCACGCCCCAACATCGTGCAGCCCGCCTCCAGTGGTGTCGCGACAGGCGTGAATGGAGGGACGAATGGAGACGTGTCGTCTTCAGCGATGAGAGTCGTTTCTGCCTTGGTGCCAATGATGGTCGTATGCGTGTTTGGCGCCGTGCAGGTGAGCGCCACAATCAGGACTGCATACGACCGAGGCACACAGGGCTAACACCCGGCATCATGGTGTGGGGAGCGATCTCCTACACTGGCCGTACACCACTGGTGATCGTCGAGGGGACACTGAATAGTGCACGGTACATCCAAACCGTCACCGAACCCATCGTTCTACCATTCCTAGACCGGCAAGGGAACTTGCTGTTCCAACAGGACAATGCACGTCCGCATGTATCCCGTGCCACCCAACGTGCTCTAGAAGGTGTAAGTCAACTACCCTGGCCAGCAAGATCTCCGGATCTGTCCCCCATTGAGCATGTTTGGGACTGGATGAAGCGTCGTCTCACGCGGTCTGCACGTCCAGCACGAACGCTGGTCCAACTGAGGCGCCAGGTGGAAATGGCATGGCAAGCCGTTCCACAGGACTACATCCAGCATCTCTACGATCGTCTCCATGGGAGAATAGCAGCCTGCATTGCTGCGAAAGGTGGATATACACTGTACTAGTGCCGACATTGTGCATGCTCTGTTGCCTGTGTCTATGTGCCTGTGGTTCTGTCAGTGTGATCATGTGATGTATCTGACCCCAGGAATGTGTCAATAAAATTTCCCCTTCCTGGGACAATGAATTCACGGTGTTCTTATTTCAATTTCCAGGAGTGTATTAAATACACAGGATGGACAAATGGTTAAGGGGTCTCAACAATTCAAATTCCTATGTGCTCCGATACACAGTAAGCTGTCATAAGAAGCCCACGTTCAGCCTCTTACTGTTATATTTACCACTAGAACATAATCTGCAATCAGTGACATTCCAAAACGAAAATTAGTCTTTGCAATATGTGCTGTAAGTTCGCAAACCTCCTCTCGACCCCTGTTCAGAATTCTAGGAATTCTGAAGCTGGCTTCTTTTTTTTTTTTAATTTCGTTTGTTGGTAACAATATGAGCCTAGAAAAATTAGCAGTTCTCATCCAGTTAAGGGTAGTCAGAAATCCAGTCTGCAGTTGAATTGCACCTCCTTGATTCTTGTGCAGAAAGGCTAACAGTATTCTGCTGCAATTATTTTAAATAAGTTACCATAATTATTTAAAAAAATGTGAGCAATAATCCTTGTACTTTCAAGTCTAAAAGGAAGAATTTCCTCATGCTACACTTCTGCTATTCGGTCGTAAAGTACTACGAAAGAAATTGACCTACATACTGTGTTATATTGTTTACTATGCTAATTTATACTAGCAGCTTGTTGTTTGCATAGGATTAGTGCATACTTTAATTTATCTCTTATTAGTTTTCCGATGTTCTGCTCATGCACTGACTCGTTCGATGACTATGGAGATTTCCTCAGTTTAGTCCTACGGAAACAGACGTGTACCATGAAAGAAGTTATTTAGAAACTGTGAGGCGAAACAAGTGCAATCTTCCGATACTGCGCTATGGGATTTTCCGAGCTGTTCTGAGCACGCAAGCCTTTAATGTCGCATTCCGCATTACCACCCTCTTTTTGTAGTCTTTTTGTATGACTTTCCCCATGTTCTGCAGTCTTTATTTTCTCTTTAGTCAGGATGTATGGGAAAACCCCATAAGCAATGTCATAGATTATTCGCAGCCATTTTTGAAGAATCGTTAGTATAAGATGTAGCTTGATGCAATTTATATACTGTTTAGATTTCATTTCATGATGATCATTTGCCTCTGAAATGATCGACACTATCTACAAAAATGTTTCTACTTTGTTTCTCGATCTTGTGCTTGAGTTAAACGTCGTGAAACGGTGCCTTTTATTTATATTCCTGCTTCACATGGATATTTTTAATTTAATGATAATTGTAACAGTTCTGATACTAAATGTAACACTTCTGTCACTAAATGTAACTGGGTTTTCTCTTTTGATGCTGTCAATTGTCAGGATGAGCATTCTAAAGCATTCTGTCAGGGTGAAAATATTAAATAAATGAACTTTTCTCTATTAACAACATGTGGGCAGGGTGGGTTCTTCCTTGGCTCGGGTATGAGGTAGAATGAAACAGCATTTTTACATAAGATAACTTTTATTGAAAGTTTCGTACAACTGTATCTTACTGGATGTTCTGGTTCGGACAGCGGCAGCTGTGTCATTTGCGTAGCCTTCTGCTGCAGTCGTGTGAAGTTAGCACCCCTTTTTCAAGAAATATACATTTTTTCACAGTTCTTGATAGATGTAGCATAGTTCTAGAGTTCTTTGTACAAAATTTCAATAGTTCTGCAGAATTTAGCGACGAAAACAACAATATTCGAAAATATTTTCGTATCGAAAACATTCTTTGGCAATTTCCGCAAAATGTAAATAAGTACAAGAGTTCTGAGCACAGCTCTGAACAGAGCTCCAAGAGTTCTTTCGAAATTCCAAGTAACATTTTTTTATGCAGCTAATAGTTTACGAGATAATTGCATTTTAATGAGAAAATCTTTTCACCTACTGTGAAGTTAGCACCCTTTTTTTCAGAAATATATATTTTTTCAGTGTTCTTGATATATATGGCATAGTTCTAGAGTTCTCTGTACAAAATTTCAATAGTTATGCAGAATTTAGCGAAGAAAACAACAATATTCGAAAAAATGTTCGTATCGAAAACTTTTTTTGTCAATTTACGCAAAAATTAAACTTGTACAACAGTTCTGAGGACAGTTCTGAACAGAACCCCAAGATCTCTATCGAAAATCCCAACAACATTTTTCTTTGTTGACAATAGTTTATGAGATAAATTGATTTAGTGTGGGACACACTTTGTCTACGGAAAAAATAAATATGTTCGTACAACAGTTCTTATGACAGTTCTGGACACCACGTGAAGAGTTCTATCGAAAATCGTAGTAGAATTTTTTTTGTTCAGGTAATAGTTTAAGAGATAATTGCAACTTAATTAAGAATTCCATAAGAGCTCCTACTGTGAAGCTGGCACCCTTTTTTTCAGAAATTATATTTGTTTCAGAGTTCTTGATAGATAAGTCATAGTTATAGAGTTCTCAGTACAAATTTTCAATAGTTCTGCAGAATTTAGCGAAGAAAACAACAATACTCGAAAAATTTTCGTATCGAAAACATTCTTTGGCAATTTCCGCAAAATGTAAATAAGTACAAGAGTTCTTAGCACAGTTCTGAACAGAGCTCCAAGAGTTCTTTCGAAAATCCAAGATACATTTTTTACTGCAGCTAATAATTTACGAGATAATTGCATTTTAATGAGAAAATCTTTTAATTTACTGTGAAGTTGGCACCCTTTTTTTCAGAGTTCTTGATAGATATGGCATAGTTCTAGAGTTCTTTGTACAAAATTTGAATAGTTCTGCAGAATTTAACGAAGAAAACAACAATACTCGAAAAAAATTTCGTATAGCAAACATTCGCAATTTTCGCAAAAAGTAAATTCGGACAACAGTTCTGAGGGCAGTTCTGAACAGAACCCCAATAGTTCTATCGAATAGCCTAATTACAATTTTTTGTGCAGCTAACACGTTACGAGATAATTGCAATTTAAGGAGGGAACCTCTTCACTTACTGTGAAGTTGGAATCCTTTTCTTCAGAAATATATATTTTGTCAGAGTTCTTGATAGAAATGTCACAGTTCTAGCGTTATTTGTACAAAATTTGAATAGTCCTGCAGAATTTAGCGAAAAAACAACAATACTCGAAAAAAATTTTCTTATCGAATACATACTTTGTCAATTTTCGCAAAAAGTAAATTCGTATAACAGTTCTGAACAGAACACAAAGAGCTCTATCGAAAATCGTAATAATATATTTTTGTGGCGATGATAGTTTATACGGTAACTGCTTTGATGTTAGACCCACTTTCTCCACAGAAAAAGTAAATTCGTTCAACAGTTTAGATGAACAGTTCTGGTTAACACCTCAAGACTTCTATCGATACTCATAATAAAAATTTTTGTGGTTATAATAGTTTGTATGGTAATTGATTAATTGTGGGGCACACTTACTCAAAAAAAAAAATTATGTCTGTTCGTATGTTCTGATGCCAGCTCTGGATAGGAATGTAAGAGTTCTATCGAAAATACTAGTAACATATTCTGTGCAGGTAATTGTTTACGTAGTAACTGCTTTTATTAAGGAATGCTTATGAGCATTTCCCGTGAAGTATGAACCCCTTTTACGATAAATATACATTTTTTCATAGTTCTTGATATATATGCAATAGTTCTAGATTTCCCTGCTCAAAACACAAATAGTTCTGCAGAATTTCGGGAAGAAAACAATAACTCGGCAAAATTTTCGTATGGTAAAAAATTATTTGTCAGTTTGCAAAAAACAATTTTGTATAACAGTTCTGTTGGCAGTTCTGGATAGCACCGGAAGAGTTGCATTGAAAATGATAAGAACATTTTTGTGGCGATAATAATTAATACAATAATTGTTTTAATCTGATACTCACTTTCTCTACTATAGCAAAATTCGTAGAATAGTTCTGATGACAGTTCTGAATATCACCCACAGAGTTCTACCAAAAACTATAATAACATTATTTGTAACGATGACATATGAGATAATTAATGTGAGACTCACTTTTGTCATGTAAAAGTAATAAATTCGTACAAAAGGTCTGGTGGCATTTCTTAACACGACCCTAAGAGTTATACCGACAACTGTAATAACATTTTTTGTGGGGATAACAGTTAATGAGATAATAGCATTTTCGAGAGACCCACTTGATCTACATTATGATGAATTGGCACAACCCTTTTGCTGACAGTTCTGGGTAGCACCGAAAGAGTTCTTTTAAAAACTCTCATAACATTTTTATGGTGCCAGTAGATTATGAAATAGGTTGTGTGTTCACTCTGCAGTGGGTGTGCGCCGATGTGAAACTTACTGGCAGATAAAAACTGTGTGCCGGACCGGGTCTCTAACCCCAGGCTATGACGAAGGAATATCGTCACAATATCCTTTCGTCCACGAGTGCTTCTTCTGCAATTTTCGTAGGACAACTTCTACGAAATTGGGAACGCAGGAGATGAAGTACTGCTGGAAGTACAGCTATGAGGACGATCGTAAATTCTCACTTTTATTTTGGAAAACCGAAAATCGAAAACTCGGATGTATATTCTACTAATTACAGAAAGTCTAAATGTTCAACACTATACAAATGCCAGTACACCTTCTTAAGACTGACTGTAGTAACTGTAGGTGGATGCGTGGGATGTGCACGCTTAGATGATTCAAGGAGAAAAGGCTCGTCAGTGCAAAACAAACAGATGGCAGAGAGAGCAGGTACATTCACACGCGCCACTAACCAGATGGTGTCATACCTATCGAGAATCGCACCAGAGGTACAATGAGCTATGGTGGAGTGCTGTTGGCGTGGTTACTATGCAACTTACTTGATGGGCATCAATACACCGTTATATTAATGTACAATACTTGAGAAACAATGTCATTCACACACTCCGAGTTCCTTATCACTCAGTACTAGACTAAATTACCTACCTAGTGATAAGCAGCCTATGTTCCTCACCGACTACACATCTTCGTGTTATTAGAAAAAAAGAGAAAAATACCAAGGGACACAAAATATGAATCCGGATATACCGGAAATCCGGATTACTGAGGACCAAATAAACGAGGTTCTTATTTACAAATTTCGAACTTCTTATTAACTTTAATACTGTATCCCCTCAACATAATAACACCTCTATCAGTCATGTATTGAATTAGGATTTAAACATACTACTTAGTTCGTTTGCACAATATAGTCAGTAAATATACTTACATTTCTATACATTGTAAAGACTTTTAACTCTCGCTGTAGTGTAACTCATCAAACTTCCACACTTCCTTTCTAACTAGAACAAATGTTTGCAACAATATTAACGACAGCAATTTCAAATTTATTCGTTACACACAGCACATGTTTTTATGTATCCTAGCGTCTGGTGATGTTCCCACATAACTTTCATCCATGAGGGTCCTGGGCATATTTTTAGCTGTTAGTGGGTCCTGGATGTCATGAGAGCTCAAAACAATTACTGTTTTACGTAATAAAATTCATCTGGTTCTTCCTGATTCTAAAAATATACACTTCATGTATGCCTTTCGTTGTTGTATGATTCAGTATCGACGCTAATGCTCTCTTGATGAGATATGAGCCGATTGCTCGTTTTTATCCACTGTGTCCTTTCGTATTTCATTTCAGCGATTAATTTATTTGTTTATCAACGTAGTAAGTAGTACAAAGCTAATCCAGAATATAAACTGCACTTAAATTCCTTTTGAACTGTTTAATCGTCAGTGTCCGCTGTCTGAACATCAAATATCAGATTAATACACTGCGCCTGGTTGCGTTATTTTATAGGAATTTTATTATTTTAAGTGGGAAGTACTAGATAATGTTGAAGAAATCCAAAGCATATTGTTCGAAGAGCATAATATTATTCGAAATTTACCTGTACCAATAGGTGCAGCCAAAGCATCATTTGTGATGCTGTAATTACCTCATTGATAACGATATTTGTCTATAGTAGTTTTTTATTCCAATCAGAATTTTGAGAGCATCAAAGCCTCATTTCAGCGTGAGAGAGGGGTAAAATCAATAGATGATATTGAACTGAAAGCCTTAATCAGTCTCTTGTTTTTAATTGTTGTTAACAAAAGCACCAGATAAAGCCTGGAAGATCTGTGTGGAACTGATGGGGATGGCACTGAAAAATTTCACCTCGCAAATGAACATAAAACGTTTCAAATTTATTGTGGAGTGCCTTAGATTTTACAGTCGCGCTATTCGTGATGAAAAGAGACAATTAGAGAAGCTAACAGCAATTCGGGAAATATTTACTGTGTTTGTACGCAACTACCAGAAATCTTATACCCTTGGAGAAAATGCTACAGTAGACAAGAAGCTGGAAGGATTCTGTGGAAGGTACAGTTTTCGCCAGTATGTACCTATCAAAATCTATGTTTTTGTGGGTTCTTAAGTATTTTACCTGTACAATTTGGAAATAAACGCTGTGTTGCAACCAGAAGGATTTACCAACTGAGCAAATAACATTTTGATGTTGTTCTGTGACTGTGTAAACCTATATATCATCAGGTCGAAATGTGAAAGCGGACAACTGGTTTACCAGTACTGGAATGATAATAGAGCTATGAAGGGAGAATTTTTCTTTTGTTGGCATGATGAAGAAAAACAAGCGTGGAGATTTCTCTAGAGTTTGCTATCAGTAAAAGAAGGGCTGCCCACATTTCCTTTTTTGGCTTCCACAAGACTGAACTCTAGTTTCCTCCGTACCTAAAAAGGGGAAGTGAGTGATCCAGGCATCACGTTTGCATGAAGATAATTCGATATATGCTGACATTGTAGATAAACGGAAGCAATACACCGTAAATTTTACAATAGCGTTAAGTGTGGTATTTTCACAGCGGATAAGCCGAATGCTTTGTACAACGCTGCAAGAAATGTCCGCCTCTGGTCAATGGTTATACTTTTGTAATGATCAGTACAGTTGGAATCTATGCACAAGTGATTCATTTTGGCAACAGCAAGAATTGTATCAGAAGGAAAGGGATCCTGAATCAGATATGTTATACAATGTTGTTTTCTTCGCTAAGTTCTGCAGAACTATTGAAATTTTGTACAGGGAACTCTATAACTATGACTTATCTATCAAGAACTCTGAAAAAAAATATATTTCTGAAAAAAAAGGGCGCCAGCTTCACAGTAGGAGCTCTTATGGGGTTCTTAATTAAGTTGCAATTACCTTTTAAACTATCACCTGCGCAAAAAAATTCTAGTAGGAATTTCGATAGAACTCTTCACGTGGTGTCCAGAACTGTCATCAGAACTGTTGTACGAATATATTTATTTTTTCCGCAGAGAAAGTGTGTCCCACATTAAATCAATTTATCACAAACTATTATCGCTATAGAAAAATGTTATTAGGATTTTCGATAGTGCTCTTGGGGTTCTGTTCAGAACTGTCCTCAGAACTGTTGTACAAGTTTAATTTTTGCTAAAATTGACAAAAAATGTTTTCGATACGAAAATGTTTTCGAATATTGTTTCCTCGCCAAATTCTGTAGAACTATTGAAATTTTGTACAAAGAACTCTAGAACTATGGCATATCTATCAAGAACTCTGAAAAAAGTATACATTTCTGAAAAAAAGGGTGCCAACTTCATAGTAAGTGAAAAGTTTTTCTCCTTAAATTGCAATTATCTCGTAAGCTATTAGCTGCACAAAAAAATGTTACTTGGGTTTTCGATAGAACTCTTGGAGTTCTGTTCAGAACTGTGCTCAGAACTGTTGTACTTATTTACAATTTGCGAAAATTGACGAAGAATATTTTCGATACGAAAATTTTTTCGTACATTGTTTTTCCTCGCCAAATTCTGCAGAACTATTGAAATTTTGTACAAAGAACTCTAGAACTATGGCATATCTATCAAGAACTCTGAAAAAAGTATACATTTCTGAAAAAAAGGGTGCCAACTTCACAGGAAGTGAAAAGATTTTCTCCTTAAATTGCAATTATCTCGTAAACTATTAGCTGCACAAAAAAATGTTACTGGGATTTTCGAAAGAATTCTTGGAGCTCTCTTCAGAACTGTGCTCAGAACTCTTGTACTTATTTACATTTTGCGGAAATTGCCAAAGAATGTTTTCGATACGAAAATTTTTTCGAGTATTGTTGTTTTCTTCGTTACATTTTGCGGAACTATTTAAATTTTATGGAAAGAACTCTAGAACTATGGCACATCTAACAAGAACTGTGAAAAAAATGTATATTTCTCGAAAAAGGGGTGCTAACTTCACACGACTTTCTGCTGCGGCAGCGGCAGCGGCGGCGGCGGCGGCGGCGTCTGATTACGCGTAGCGGTGTGTATCTCGTGTCGCCGTCTCGCCCAGCTGCCTGGAGACGCGCAGCGCGAGGTGGCCCGTTTAATTATTGCGAGCGAAGTCGTGCATCGGATGGTGATACCTTGGATGTGGCGTCCCAGTGTTTCTCTTCTCTAAGCGGCCGCGTGTCTTGTGCGTTGGCCAGCGGAGCGGCGCGGCGGGGGAAGGCCAGTGTCCCGGACTCGAACAACGGACTCCCGCTTGGCAGTCTTCGGCTGTCAGATCTTCATCCCAGCTCACAGGTGACTGCTGATGTGAGACCGTCTCCTTCCCGTCCTCACGAGTCACCCGGGTGCGTAAAATCAGACTTCAAATACCTTTTAACTTCTGTCTTCTGGCGCTGAGGCTGCTGCTTACTACTCCATTACAGCGGCGGACTTGGTGCGTCTGTGCATGATGGAGTCTCTTCTTGCAAGACGGTCTTCAGCACCGAAACTGACTTAAAACAACTGCTACGCTTCTTCACTTCTTCGTCTTCTTCATCGCTCGTCTCCGTCTTCGTCTCCGTCCGTCGGGCCCACCGCGTCTCGCGTATTTATTCACTTCAGTTTACTGGAGGTGAACGACTTCACGGCCATTGCCTCTTCTGTCACGTTGAAAAGCTTCTCGAAGAATCTTCTTAACGTCGGTCATTGGCTCTTGGGATGTAGGCGAGGGCCTTTGCTCACATGCGACAACTGAGAAACATGTGAGCCGGTCATTGCCTCTTCTGTCACGTTGAAAAGCTTCTCGAAGAATCTTCTTAACGTCGGTCATTGGCTCTTGGGATGTAGGTGAGGGCCTTTGCTCACATGCGACAACTGAGAAACACGTGAGCCGGTCATTGCCTCTTCTGTCACGTTGAAAAGCTTCTCGAAGAATCTTCTTAACGTCGGTCATTGGCTCTTGGGATGTAGGCGAGGGCCTTTGCTTACATGCGACAACTGAGTGCCACGTGAGCCGGTCGGGCGATGCCCTGACGGCTGAATCGACAGCGCCCACTTATGTGGAACTTGCTGACTTCACGGTCATTGTCTCTTCTGTTCTGCTGTTCTGCCCGCTGTTTGCCAGTACGTAACTCTCTAAACTAAACCAAATTTTTCATTTACATTCCAATTTCTACTTCACTTTGATTTCACTAATTTATTTACTTAAGTACCACTCAACATAATGAACGATATTTTCCAGGTACTATCAACCATTTTCGAAAAACAAACAGCTCACTGAATTATTATACGCAGTCACTATTATTCATTTGCGGCAAATGCTGCACTTTCCACCGGCACCAAGAAGTCGTGCACTCTAGCAAGAAATTATTAAGACATACCTGCCGTTTTTCTTAGGTTGAATTTCTGTGACCAACGGAAAGGCGAGAACAAGGTACATTCGTTCTTGCAGCAGGCAAATGCATTCTTGTTGCTGTAGCAGCAATTACTCCAGCGACGATAGAAAAGTGTCCGACGGGCTCCCTGGTATTTCACTGTGTGGAACTTTGCGGTTTTGAGAGGGTCTTATGTGGATACGCACCGACCGCAACGCCCCGCCTGCCACCTGGCGGGTACGCGTGCAATTAACGCGTCCGCTTCCCGCTCCTAACAAGGCGACCCGCCTAACAGAGAACACAGCCTTCTCCCTCAACCCTAAACCCACCCCCCCTCCCCCCAAAACCGAAACCCACACGCAATTAGTACACCCTCTTGGCACATGTTGGCCGTGGCTGGCCTGACCGCCATCTCATTACTCGGGATAATCCGTACTGACGCTGTGCTTAGATAGCCAGAAAGCCTGAAACAAACACAGACCCAAGCGTCGGCGAACTATCGAAGAGAAAGCAAAATTCCGAAACTGTCGATACTGAAATGGTTTATTCGATGAGTTGGAAGACGTGTGCCGTGAAGTAAGTATTACCACAAACTAAAACGAAACTTGGTGCGCCTCAATATTTCTTTAAAGGTGGGTTACTCTGATACCTCACAGGGAAGCATTTCATTAGGGTATGCAAATAACAACATTCAGTACTATTAACATTGTTAAGGACGCCATCTTTATTGAATAAATCATCCTAAATCATCCTAGATTACTACTGTGTGGTTAAACCCAGTGTATCTAACAAGTCAAGAAAGAAACCTAGAAAATGTTGACAAAAAATACTTATTCTCATACACCAATAATGTTAAATTGACACTGAAACTCAAAAACTCGTATTAGAAGAAAGGTAACCGAGTAAGTGCAGAACGGAAATGGGAAACGTTGAATGTGCGAAATGCCAGAGTGTAAGTTCAGAATTTTAAAAAAGATTTAAAAATGAAAATTTAGGTAAATATATAAGTAAATGCGATGCTTCACTGCCAAGGAATCACTGAATGTGCACAGCATCATCTCACTTATTCCTGCGAAGTTGTTGAGAATACAGTACTGGCATAGGTCATCCCCGTTTTCAAGAAGGGACGTCGGACAGCTGTGCAGAACTATAGACCTATATCTCTAACGTCGGTCAGTTGTAGAATTTTGGAACACGTATTAGGTTCGAGTATAATGACTTTTCTGGAGACCAGAAATCTACTCTGTAGGAATCAGCATGGGTTTCGAAAAAGACGATCGTGTGAAACCCAGCTCGCGCTATTCGTCCACGAGACTCAGAGGGCGATAGACACGGGTTTCCAGGTAAATTCTGTGTTTCTTGACTTCCGCAAGGCGTTTGATACAGTTCCCCGCAGTCGTTTAAGAACAGAGTAAGAGGATATGGACTATCAGACCAATTGTGTGCTTGGATTGAAGAGTTCCTAGATAACAGAACGCAGCATGTCATTCTCAATGGAGAGAAGTCTTCCGAAGTAAGAGTGATTTCAGGTGTGCCACAGGGGAGTGTCGTAAGACTATTGTTATTCACAATATACATAAATGACCTTATGGGTAACATCGGAAGTTCACTGAGGCTTTTTGCAGGATGATGCTGTAGTATATCGAGAGGTTGTAACAATGGAAAATTGTACTGAATTGCAGGAGGATCTGCAACGAATTGACGCATGGTGCAGGGAAAGCAATTGAATCTCAATGTAGACAAGTGTAATGTGCTGCGTATACATAGAAAGAAAGATTCTTTATCATTTAGGTACAATATTGCAGGTCAGCAACTGGAAGCAGTTAATTCCATAAATTATCTGGGAGTAGGCATTAGGAGTGATTTAAAATGCAATGATCATATAAAGTTGATCGTCGGTAATGCAGATGCCAGACTGAGATTCATTGGAAGAATCCTAAGGAAATGCAATCCGAAAACAAAGGAAGTAGGTTACAGTACGGATGTTCGCCCACTGCTTGAATACTGCTCAGCAGTGTGGGATTTACACCAGATAGGGTTGATAGAAGAGATAGAGAAGATCCAACGGAGAGCGGCGCGCTTCGTTACAGGATCATTTAATAATCGCGAAAGCGTTACGGAGATGACAGATAAACTCCAGTGGAAAACTGCAGCAGAGACGCTCAGTAGCTCGGTACGGCCTTTTATTGAAGTTTCGAAAGGATCCCTTCACCGAGGAGTCAAGCAGTATATTGCTCCCTCCTACGTATATCTCGCGAAGAGACCATGAGGATAACATCAGAGAGATAAGAGCCCACACAGAGGCATACCGACAATGTTTCTTTCCACGAACAATACGAGAGTGGAATAGAAGGGAGAACCGATAGAGGTACTCAAAGTAGCCTCCGCCACACACCGTCAGGTGGCTTGCGGAGTATAGATGTAGATGTAGATGTACTGGCATCAATGGAACGACGAGAATTAAAATTTCTTGCATTTCACTTCAAGAAAAAAAAACTAATGCTGCAAATTACAAACTCCGCTTGTACCTCGCCCACAAGGTCAGCAGCCTGCACCACTTCCACCAGCCACATGTATGAACTGAGAATGGCCTACGATCCATGTGACAGGCGACTTTGGTTGCGACATGAGCCACAACCTGCAGACCGCTGCACCTTGCACTCTCATAGCCGCGAGCAAGGCCACCTCCACGTCTCGGATGAAGCTTGCCGGCGAACGTACTGAGTGAACACTGGCTTTCTTTCTAGTCCTGAACGCTGTCTTCCTGAGGGGATCAATAATGCACTCAACGTTGGAGCTCCCAGTAACTAGTCAGCCCTTGCCTACTTTTGCCTCCTCTAGCCAGCCCTTGCCTACTTGTGCCTCCTCGAACCCTGCTGAACGAACGGCCATCCGCTCAATCACACGTCGAACAGATGAAGCCGGACGCCCAACCTCCACATTGGTCCTCTGCCTCGGACACTACGAACGCTTTACACTCCACCACTAACGCTGCTGTGAAGGTAGATCCGTCTCGTCGGGTACACTAGGAATTGTCTCTGCAGCAGAGCTCGTGGGCTAAGCAAGCTTGAGGACAGATTAATTATTATGGAACATTCGTTAACAATGTTTTTTTCCCTGTATACTCTAGTAGTTCCTGAATTTATATTGTGTATTATTGTCTAGTGAATTGAGTCCTGTAGGTAATTTATGAATGAATGTTGCTGCTGGCTGTGTTAGTTTAAGCCATGTGGGAGTTGTTTTAAAATTTAATTTTTATTTCCCTTTATAAAATTAACTTGAGTTATATTTTCATTCTACCTAATTCCATGTTTCGCTAGGCTCTCCAGTGATGCTACCTATGGGAGTACAGATAATATTTCTCTGATATATGTAAAGGTCATACTTTCATGGTTTTATAGTTACATATTGCTTGCACCGTGGTATGATTATGGGGGTTAAGTAATGAGTTAATTAAATTCTCAGAGACGCTTGATGTATTGTTTCGGAACATTTGTTAATCACGTTTTTTCTGTCTGCTCCAGTAGTTCCTGTTATACTGCGTTTAAAATTAATGGCGGCTTTTGACGTTTGGCTGACCGGAGGGGGGACTTACCGCCGTTGCCCAGGAACACCAATGGGGAGCCGCCTTCCCCTACCACGCCGCCAGTGGTTCGACTGGTAAAGCGACCGTGTTGCCACACCATGAGTAAATAGCACCACGTGGTGTCAAACGTTAGATGCCTCACGTTCGTCAGCTCTCTTTGTAAAGTCGTATTTTCTGGCGTTGAAGTGCTCTGTAGTGGTCAAGTATTGTGAACAAGTGTTTTGTGTTGGCCTTGGAATAATAACAACAGTGCAGTACATCTGAACACCAGATTTACCATAAAAGTGCCGTCCGAGAACACGTTCGCAGGCTGGGGAGATAACCAACTGCTGCAAAACATTCCTTTGAATTCGCCTACAGTAATGGACAAAACGATATACCACTCCACTGTGATGCATAAACCTCCAACAACGCAGTGGACGAAAGCGGATATTTTGCTCTGGGTACAAAGAAATGTTCCATGAGATAAAGTTGAACTTACCGTGTATAAGGAGAAATTAATGGATCTTTTAGTGTTTTACAAGCCGAAACATCACGCTATCATGTCGACGAAATGGATAACCGTAAAGGACATTGTTTAATTAGGCTTCATCCGTACCATGCTCATTTAAATCCGACAGAGTATGTGGGCGTAGCTGAAAAGTAATGTGACAAAAAACAGCAAGAAGTTTACGCTCACTGAGATTGAAATGCTGACAAAAGAACCCATTGGATATGTCACACGACGAGACTGGTCTTGAGTTGTCAGCCATAATACCAAGAACGTAGTTGAGTAGACATTGATTCACGAAGAACTGTGACGAGTTTGGAGGAATACGTAACTTCTCCTGTTGCCACGTTAAAATTTGCTTGTCTTGTTAAAGCACAGCAGGCTTTAAAAGTATTCATATCACCAATATTGTAATGCAGTTTAAACTGCGACAGAATCCTGAAATAGTGTATTATTAAACTAACAACTGAGGGCAAGTCAGGTCAATGGTTTATGAAACAGCAAATTCTCAGTATAAAAATAAACCTGTAACTTCTTGATGGTTACAAAACTCACAGCAGTTCTCGTTTCACCACGGCCCTCAATAATTATATTATTTCATTGAAAAAGACTGTAGTCGCTTGAATAACGCAGTAGGTATCGAAATTCCGCATATTAATAATACGGCAAAACAGTGTCGTAATCCTCATAATTTTCCAAAATCTTGTTTCGGTATGTCAAAACATTTATGAGACACGAGGAATTTATGACGCTTGAGTTTGTGTGGGAGCGCTTCATGTACATTCCATTTTCTCAAGACTGGAAACAGACAGCGATATCCTCGCAAGTTTAAAGAGCAATTAAGTGTACATTATGTGATCAAAAGTATCCAGAGACCCCTAAAAACATACGTTTTTCTTATTAGGTGCGTTTTCCCGCCACCTACTGCCAGGTACTCCACATCAGCCACCTCAGTAGTCATCAGACATCGTGAGAGAGCAGGATGGGGCGCTCCGCGTAACTCATGGACTTTGAACGTGGTCAGGTGATTGGGTATCACTTGTGTCATACGTCTGTACGCGAGATTTTCACACTCCTAAACATCCTTAGGTCCTCTGTTTCCGATATGATATTGAAGTGGAAACGTGAAGGGACATGTACACTCTTTGAGATAAAACTCGACCGGCGGCCGGCCGCTTCAGAGGCTAAGTCCGCGCCGATCGCGACATGGGACAAAAAAACTGGCCAACTCGCTAATTCTCTAAGTCCGGTTATCTGCACAATCTGGCAACACTGTAGACTGCGGCACTTCCTGGAGGAAAACTTGTCCCAAGACAGAGAGACTCTAGGCTGATTACGCCTGTGGTCTAGCGGTAGCGTGCGTTGTTTCTGTTCATAATGTCAGTGGATCGAGAGCAGCTGGCATAAAATATTTTTATAGCCTCTTCTGTCTGAATGCTGAAGACGTGAATGTAATGGTAGCGCAGATTCAATCTATTTCGCTTTGTGACACACCGATATCAAAATTTTATCTAGTAACGATTTTGCGTCAGATTTCCTGCAGACTGCCCTCCTCTGGACGCAGTATGCGGCAAAGCTCCGGGATCCATTTGCTGGCTACTGGCAGCGGCCGTGGCGACAGCAGCGGCGCTGCACTCCCCCGTTCTTTATCGAAAGCGCCTGCTACCGCTCATCGCTTTTGATGATTTAAAACGCTTTATTATTAAATGTTGCTCCACAGAAAATTTCTACAATTTCCATTCACGCTCAAAAGCAACGGAGACAGACGTCCTGATTAGTAGGCGGGTAATCGGCAAGAGCTGAGTATGGCCCGAAATTAATTTTATAGACTGGGACGAAATTAAACCACCTCACTACATTCGATGAATTTATAAATGCTTCATACCTCGTTTCTTTTCCTTTCAAACTTAATCATTTGTGCAACTTTTGGTCAATGTTTGGATGTTTTCGTCAAGCCAGAGTGAGCGTCTGTGGTGTAAAGTGTATTACAGTTCTTGTTTCATTCCTTATGGTAAGTCTATGCGATAAACTGTGTGAGTACCTTGCAATGCATGCTCTGTAGCAGTGCAGGCACACTGCACATTTGGAGTTCCATGTATGGGTTCATCAAGTATTTATTGTTGATCGGAAGTGATAGTTAAGGTCATCAGATTTAAACTAGAAAAATTTGTCGTTTTGAAGGTTTCAGAGAACGGAAAGGAATTGCTAACGCCGGTGCTAGAAAACGTCTACAGTTAAATGCTATTGCAAAAATTTAGAAGATGGGAACTATATTAATGAACATGTGCACTTCATAAACAACCTTCTGACATGTTAGACCTATATGACGAACAAAGCTCAAATTTATATCGTTGACAGTCGGTTTGAATCTTTTCAGGACCTATTTTACAGTGAAGCACCTTGGAATTTGCAAAGCAGAAATCCATGATATTAACTTAATTTACTAAGTCGAAATCGGACGAAGATTGATGTTTAAAGGCATTCTTCAGATTTCGCATAAGAAATTTTTACTAGCAGTTTGCAACTCCATTAATTAAAATGGAAAATAAAAGGTTGTAGTCAGCGGCTTCTACCGTGATTCGAACTTATAGTACAAGCACTGCAACGCACAAGGGAACCTCTGAGCTAACGATACACTGGCGGCCAGAGGCGGACTATAGTCACTGCGATGTTGCCTGAGCCTCAAAACTCAACCTTAAACATACAAACAGAGGAGGTGGAGATTACTGTTTTAACGTCCCGTCGACAACGATGTCATTAGAGACGGAGCACAAGCTCGGATTAGGGAAGGATGGGGAAGGAAATCGGCCGTGCCCTTCCTAAGGAACCATCGCGGCATTTGCCTGAAGCGATTTAGGGAAATCATTGAAACCTAAATCAGGATGGCCGGGCGCGGGATTGCACCGTCGTCCTCCCGAATGCACACACAAACAGGTGTTACTTATGTGAAGAACGCCGTTCTTGGAGTCCAGAAATTAAATATACTTTCTAATTGTGTCATCTTGCAGTGGATTATATCGTACGAGTCTTCGATGTGGAAAACGAATGTCAAGTGAATTTAGCGAGGTAACGCCGACCTACACCCGGAAGTAAATGCACTATCAGAGTGTTGACAAATACTTGCTACGACGCTGCCATTTCTCGGCTCTCTGACGAGGCAGATCTTCAGCGAAATGCTTGCCGTGATTCTCCGATACGGTTCTTCAGAGTGGAGACGCGCGCGCACGTTTGGTTTTTATGCGGCGTTCTCCCCTGATGGTTTCTGACGTCGCCTTGTGGGCTATGTTTACATATGAGACATTCAATTATCATTAATCCAGAATGATACAAGTTTCAGCTTCCGGCGTGGAAGAAGGCTGTTGACGCCGACATTATATCATTTCAACGTAGGGAAAGCAAAACGGATCATTCAATGTTTCTCATTCAACATAAAGCATGTGAGATAAATTTCCGTAACGTTCATAATCATCTAAAAATACAAACGAAGTAAAAATACACCGGAAGCTTATTCGAATTGAATATAATGTAAGATACCAAACGCTTTGCACCTCGATGTCAAATTTGTCCACTTGCAATCGTTTGCAGCATGCACATAGAATGTCATGATTACCACGAGAATGAAGAAATATATTGGTAAGGATGGAAGCAAGAAGAGACGCAGTCAACAAATATTCTATTCCTCATGGCATTCATTTCATTTGACACGTAAGAAGAGGTAAAGCGGGAATTTACTTTCGTTAACACGAAAGATATGCCGCACATATTGATAACGAGGAAGTCTGCGTCTTCATATGTTTCCTCCTTGAAATCTGTATGCTCTATTATATACTAAGTAGCCCGATCATTGTTTCAGTAATGTTACCCTCTTGTTTGACCCCGCAACGATGAACAGATTCCAAATGCATGTCTCTGCGTGAAAGTAGCTGTTCGAACCCTTCCTGGGTTGTTTTTTGTGTTTTATTGCTTGGAATTCCTGAAGCAGACCACTGTGCCTTCCCCCCTCGTGGGTTAGGTCTCAAAACTAAACCGCTTTGTATCCAATGGCATAATTTATTCATACAGCATCAGCATAAGACTCTTGCGAGTGAGAGAATGACAATAACAATCGTAACAAGAACAAGCAAATAATGAATGATGTTTATTCCAACGCAGAACGAGAATGGCTTTAAATATAAAAATCTATATCTATATCCATATCTATTGATCTTTGAGTTGGCACAATGCAAATATATTCTTAGCATTTAGTTACTGAATTTAGTTCTGGATGTTTGCAGAGAAAAAGGAAAAGTCGGTACTTCTCGCTAGTGTAATATAATGTGAACCAGCAACTACCCTTTCCTTAGAACACGACTCAAGCAGGTCCTCAAGTAGGCACTGCTGAATTCTGTTCCCTGACATTGCTCTGATGACGGTTAATGCAGATAGTTCCGATTATGAAATACAAAACGTATTGCAGGTTAGTTCCTAGGATAGTAACATAAAAATTTGCGTTGTAGACAGCACATGAACGTGACGACTATCCATATTACTCATCAATATAAAAAGACAATATTTTGGGAATTTAGCAGGATTACTCAAAATGAATTCTGAAATTGGGTGACTGACCGCACAGGTGCTAAACGTCGTCAAGAGTATACGATGTCCTCATCGCATTAGGAATATGAAGATCGTCTTCGACAGCTCGCAACTTTCACATTGCTATCTCCACCCTACTCCAGACAGCTCTCGGTGGAGTTGCACTACGTTGCCGATGTTATGGAAGGCCTTCAAACCGACAACAGACGAACATTGTCCTATTCAAAAAAAGTAAAATGTTACACACTGTTGACGTCAAACGGACATTATCTATGTCCTGTCTTGTGTCCTACTCATCTATAATATCAAGTGTACTATGAAAATGATTATATATAATGGATTATAAGGTAATGCATTGATACCAGATGGTGGGGGCCGGCCGATGTGGCCGTGCGGTTCTAGGCGCTTCAGTCTGGAACCGCGTGACCGCTACGGTCACAGGTTCGAATCCTGCCTCGGGCATGGATGTGTGTGATGTCCTTAGGTTAGTTAGGTTTAAGTAGTTCTAAGTTCTAGGGGACTGATGACCTTAGAAGTTAAGTCCCATAGTGCTCAGAGCCATTTGAACCATTTGAACTATTTAACACAAAATGACATTAAAAATTTAAGTTATTCACGAGCAGCTAGTTGAGAATATGTATGAACATTAAATGACACGACGAACCGTCTTGTTCTGCATATGGATTCAAACCCAGCTCATGCAGACTAAGCAAAGATTTCGTGACTGACGGAAACTAACAGTCATTCCTGATTAGGCATACAGAGAGTGATATACCTCGATTTTAGACAGTATCAGTTAGCAAATATCAACTTTAAATTGCATAACGCAAACATTTTTAACAGACGCGAATTCCTACCCAGCATCTATTGTCCCTGTTAACGAACTACGAGAGATGTTAAATATTGCTTCTTCACAAGTAACTTACTTGAAATGCCGTGAGGTAAAGCTGTGTGTTGGACACGGATTCGAACCCGGAACCTAATCGGATTGCTATCGAAGCACAGTCAAATGTTACATATCGGAATTTCGCGGCAGTAACTAGATGTTTTAACTGAAATGACGAGACGAAACATTAATTTTTTCCTTCCCAGGACTCCAACCCGGCACCTATCGCTGTTATATTCTAGAGAAAACTAACGTTAAATATGGGTTTGTTGCACCAGCAGTGACATGTGAGCATGTTTGAACTGAAATAATATGACGAAGAGTTCAGCGCTCACTGGGAATAGAGCCCCACACATATCGTTGTTGACTACACACAAAGAGACGTCAGCTACCGAAGTTTTCTCCACCAGCTGCTCAGAATAGCATCTTGAACTCACAGTCATCTCGCAAATAGTTCTGTGTCTCACTGGGAGTTAAAAACGTCGGATATCGTTAGTGTTGACAGCGAATGAAAATACATTAAAAATCAAAATTATTATCCACCAGCAGATAGGTGTTCTCATGCTAGAGCTTGATAATACATAATTAAATCTTTAGTGCCGGGCCGGGATTCGATCCCATTCACGCATAATATGTGAAGGTGTTGAGGAATCTGCAGTTTTGAACAAACAACAAATTGTAGCCGAGCTGTATTGCCACGAAGGGATCAAATTCCGCATTAAGGGCTGTCTGAGTTGCATTCCCAGTTCAGAACCAATTTTATCGACATACAGAAGCTCAAATAAAAGATGGAGTAAGTGTCCTGTGACCATACATAGCGTTTGTGTCGTCACTTGAAATAAATAACTAGTATAAGAAAGGTTACTGGTGATAGAGTTTCTACATGTCGCCACTCCAGACTTTATTGTGGTTCAACCTACCGTCTACTTGGTAAAGAAGGAATATCATCTTTAATGTGAATTTTCAGACCACGCAGCCATTATATCACCTTCACTTGGTGTAGCCAGGAGAGAATGGAAACTGTCTCTCCCTATCTAAAATCATTGACAGAAGTGGGAATCGAACCCAGACCATAGGTATAACAACCTACCATCCGTCCAACAGACCACGAAATCGTCTTCTCTGCGAGTCATTTTTCTATCGTAACACAGTTGCGCCACACTGGATGAGAATTCTGACACACAGGCTCCCTGTAGTAATTTGCAGCATGTTCAGTAAATTCATTTTCTTGGTTGACCGAATCACCATGAACTAGCTGCCTCGGCTACCCAGTGCATACATTCGACTATTTTGTAATCACAGAAATAAAATCACGTTACTGCCACCTACACACAACTGCCAACATTGTAGGATGCAGAAATTTAAATAGGAAGTGTTCCTTTCCACTTGAGCTATTCTATTGCGCTATCTGTTACTAGAAAACGTCGTTCAGTCCAAAAGAAAAGCTGTAACTGTTTGTCTCTCAGAAGTCAAGACCTGGCCATATGCATAATCTCACAGTGCTGTGGAATCCAAAAGTTCTGGAGGAATAGTTGCCGAGCTCTGGAGCTGTTGTAGCTACGTGTCAGCTTGTAGCATAGATAAGATGTCGCGTCGCGTGGATCTTCACGGAGATGACTGATCCTCCGATGTGTGATGGAGTTCACAGCAGTTAGTGCTTTGCCTCCCATGCATGTTGGTGTTGCGTCTTCATATGTGGATTGTCTTCTGGAAGAACGAATACATTCAGTGCTACATTTTTTAAAACGCAATTCTGCTCTCTGCTGAAGTTATCAATCTAATGGAACTTTGAACATAATTCCCTTCACTTCTCAACCCAAAGTAGTCGCATGTGGAAAAAGGACTAACTACTGTGACATTTTGTTCTATTCAGGTTTAATAGACAGCAGGCACCAGATGCATCTCGAAGATGTGCAGGGAGAGCGCATCGTGCCATAATATGTCAGAAAAGTATTTTCTACGTTAGCCGTTGTGTGGTAGTGATATTTTATTCTTCTTCAAACTTTGATTGACAGCTTTAACTCAGAACAAATTTTCTACATGCATGTAATCAATAAACTGCATGTGCATTGTCAGACTGTCATAGGTGACATCAGAGAATTCGCATATATCGTTGATGATTAATTTCTCTCTCATGTTTACTATTGTTTTAACAACACTAAAGGAAACCTTACGAAAATTGTGCACTGTATTATAAGAAATGAAATAAAACTAACCATGATAACCTTACGACGAAAGTATCTGTACACAAGCATGCCTCTATCGACACGAATTAGTAAAATACTACTCACTTAGATTTTGATTGGGTCTGTGTTTAATTGGTATGCTGTGTCATACTCAAGAGGTATGCAAATGTGGCATTTCATAAATATAGTTACGTATTCCTAGAAACCCAAAATTCGCTTGTCAGCAGCGGAAACAGGCGTTACCTGTTGTGCAGCATTGTAAGTTTTTCAACATTGGACTATGAGCTGAAAGCATTTTCTTGCGATTTCCTTATTGATGTTTGATCTGACTGCTTGTAGCTCTTTCACAGAAGGGATAAAAACGTTTCAGTCAGTGAGACTGGAACTGCGAATCGTAACAGACGCTGTTTCACATGTCAGCACGTTACCACAGAGCTGGCGAGGAGGTATGTGTCTTAGCTTCCTATTACGACGGCAATAGTAACTAGAACTCGTAAACCGCTATTTAAAGGTCGAGATTAGTTGCGATTTCCACCTGCAACGACTTTTCCTGGGCTGAAAACCGTAAATTTTCAATCTTTTGTTACCCTTCAAGCTATAATAACTCAGAGTATTCAATGGAAATGACAGGTAAAATCAAGTGAACTTTGAGGCTTAATTCCGTGCACACCAGGAAGTAACTCGTCGATCACAGAGTTGCCAAACATACGTTGCCTTGTTGCCAAATCTCAGTTATAGTACCAGCAGGAAGAACACGAACCGATGTGATCCTACAGCGGACTGGGAAGTGACCATAGCTGGTGTCTCCAAGTCGCGGCTGCTACGGCGTGGAATACGTAATGCGTCTGATTCGCTTTCTGTAATTAGGTTTAGGGACTGGAGCGTAGTTACTAATAATACTCAGAACTGACTGCAAACTGAGCATCATAAATCAGTAACTCTCATTGTTGTTTTTATATTTCTTTCGTAAGTGCACTCAAAACTAAGAAAGTCATTCACAGGCGTTTTCGTGCCTCGCCGATAGTCGAGCACAACATACAAATAAAAATAAAAAAGAATGTGTGTGTGTGTGTGTGTGTGTGAGAGAGAGAGAGAGAGAGAGAGAGAAATAAAAAGCAGTGAGAGAGAGTGTAAAAAATTGTTGTAAAGAAATTGAATCATGGTATTTAAAGAAATCTTTCATTAAAATGACACGTTCCACATCATTACGAAATGTCGTATTCATGATCTATGGAAGAAGAGTTAATCTAATGTAATCTAATCTAATCTAATCACATCATATTGATGATTAGCCATGAAGAGTCATGAATTACCGAAAGTTTTGCCAATACCAGTAACCAATCTAAACTTGAAAATAAAAGACGACAATTTTTGTAATAAACCGTGACTCCTATCAAGACCCTTTCATCCCTGTTATCTAACCACGAAAGATGTCTGATATACCTCCATTCTGAAGTAACAAAGTGTGCATGCATTTAAAGATGAAGTGCGTGATGTGAAGTTCTGTGACGGAGATACGAACCCAACACGTAATCCGATTGTTAACTAAGACAAATCAAATGTTACGTATCGGTTTCTCTTACGAGCCGCTAGGTGTCTGAATCTAAAATAAGGATACAAACTTTTGTGCCTAAGCGACAATCGAACTGCACACCTACCGTGCATCCACGAATATAGCTTAAGTATCAGTTGCTTACTCATGAACAGTAAGATGTGTGCGTGTTTGACCAGAAATAACGACACCTGTTGCGATTGTTGGCAACACATGAACAGACATTGAAATTGCGCGTTAACTTTCACTAGCAGGTGGGTGTGCACTTGATAAAGCTAGAAATGAAATTATGAATATTTTTGTACTGGATCAGGTTCCAGACCCACATACTTACCTTTGGAAGAGACCTAGAGAAGATTGCAGTCTTGGGAAAAGGGACGAAATGACTGAACTATACTATTCCGAGAGATTCAGATCCTCGAAAGAGGAGATACGAATTCGAATCACAGTCCAGCACCAAATTTTTAAACGTATTTAGTTCAATCAAGTACAAGTAAAATAAGAGCCCTGTCCCTTTAAATGGCTATCGGTTCATCAAATAAAATAAAATTTTCTAATGTAAGTAAGCTTACTGGCGACTGTATTTCTTTTTACCATGACTTCCGCTCTGTCATTTCCCAACGTAAACCGGCTCTGCCCAGTTGGTAATGAAGGAACGTGATGTTTAATGCGGATTCTGGATTATAACGTCTTTCTCTTGAGGTTACCAGAGGTAAAATAATTCTGTTTGTGCCTCTTAAAAGTAAATGCCTGAACCCACGCATTGCACCTGTGATAGCTCGTTCCACCAGACCATTGTGGCCACATTACCCAGCCCCAGGAGTGTGCTGTAACGGATGATGTGCTTAGCTTACAAAATTAGTCACGGTGACGCGAGACCAGCTAATATGATATTGTAGATTCGCTTCAATTACACTCATAGCTTCAGCACCGAGAGGAAAGGGGCGATAAAAATGTTGTCGATATGTGCTTTCGGTCGCCAGACGACATATTAGCTGGTCTCGCGTTTTACCTCAAGACTACGGTCGTGTTCCATCAGCGGTATGAATAAAATGATAGTAATAATAACAGTAATAATCGAATTCTCTGGCAACTTCACACTTCACAGTGGATTTTCTCGAACTAAGAAATTTGCTGAACTTGTGAAAAATCAGAATGGCTTCACATCCAGCCTATGATGCCTAGAAGGGTCTTTACATCCTGCTGACATGAGAATAGCATAATCTCTGCGTCAGAAGCTTGCTTCTACTTGACCATTTAATAGACTCGCATTTTTTCCACCGTGACTAATTTTGTAAGCTAAGCACATCATCCGTTACAGCACACTCCTGGGGCTGGGTAATGTGGCCACAATGGTCTGGTGGAACGAGCTATCACAGGTGCAATGCGTGGGTTCAGGCATTTACTTTTAAGAGGCACAAACAGAATTATTTTACCTCTGGTAACCTCAAGAGAAAGACGTTATAATCTAGAATCCGCATTAAACATCACGTTCCTTCATTACCAACTGGGCAGAGCCGGTTTACGTTGGGAAATGTCACAGCGGAAGTCATGGTAAAAAGAAATACAGTCGCCAGTAAGCTTACTTACATTAGAAAATTTTATTTTATTTGATGAACCGATAGCCATTTAAAGGGACAGGGCTCTTATTTTACTTGTACTTGATTGAACTAGAGACGTTTAAAAATTTGGTGCTGGACTGTGATTCGAATTCGTATCTCCTCTTTCAAGGATCTGAATCTCTCGGAATAGTATAGTTCAGTCATTTCGTTCCTTTTCCCAAGACTGCAATCTTCTCTAGGTCTCCTCCAAAGGTAAGTATGTGGGTCTGGAACCTGATCCAGTACAAAAATATTCATAATTTCATTTCTAGCTTTATCAAGTGCACACCCACCTGCTAGTGAAAATTAACGCGCAATTTCAATGTCTGTTCATGTGTTGCCAACAATCGCAACAGGTGTCGTTATTTCTGGTCAAACACGCACACATCTTACTGTTCATGAGTAAGCAACTGATACTTAAGCTATATTCGTGGATGCACGGTAGGTGTGCAGTTCGATTGTCGCTTAGGCACAAAAGTTTGTATCCTTATTTTAGATTCAGACACCTAGCGGCTCGTAAGAGAAACCGATACGTAACATTTGATTTGTCTTAGTTAACAATCGGATTACGTGTTGGGTTCGTATCTCCGTCACAGAACTTCACATCACGCACTTCATCTTTAAATGCATGCACACTTTGTTACTTCAGAATGGAGGTATATCAGACATCTTTCGTGGTTAGATAACAGGGATGAAAGGGTCTTGATAGGAGTCACGGTTTATTACAAAAATTGTCGTCTTTTATTTTCAAGTTTAGATTGGTTACTGGTATTGGCAAAACTTTCGGTAATTCATGACTCTTCATGGCTAATCATCAATATGATGTGATTAGATTAGATTAGATTACATTAGATTAACTCTTCTTCCATAGATCATGAATACGACATTTCGTAATGATGTGGAACGTGTCATTTTAATGAAAGATTTCTTTAAATACCATGATTCAATTTCTTTACAACAATTTTTTACACTCTCTCTCACTGCTTTTTATTTCTCTCTCTCTCTCTCTCTCTCACACACACACACACACACACACACACATTCTTTTTTATTTTTATTTGTATGTTGTGCTCGACTATCGGCGAGGCACGAAAACGCCTGTGAATGACTTTCTTAGTTTTGAGTGCACTTACGAAAGAAATATAAAAACAACAATGAGAGTTACTGATTTATGATGCTCAGTTTGCAGTCAGTTCTGAGTATTATTAGTAACTACGCTCCAGTCCCTAAACCTAATTACAGAAAGCGAATCAGACGCATTACGTATTCCACGCCGTAGCAGCCGCGACTTGGAGACACCAGCTATGGTCACTTCCCAGTCCGCTGTAGGATCACATCGGTTCGTGTTCTTCCTGCTGGTACTATAACTGAGATTTGGCAACAAGGCAACGTATGTTTGGCAACTCTGTGATCGACGAGTTACTTCCTGGTGTGCACGGAATTAAGCCTCAAAGTTCACTTGATTTTACCTGTCATTTCCATTGAATAATCTGAGTTATTATAGCTTGAAGGGTAACAAAAGATTGAAAATTTACGGTTTTCAGCCCAGGAAAAGTCGTTGCAGGTGGAAATCGCAACTAAACTCGACCTTTAAATAGCGGTTTACGAGTTCTAGTTACTATTGCCGTCGTAATAGGAAGCTAAGACACATACCTCCTCGCCAGCTCTGTGGTAACGTGCTGACATGTGAAACAGCGTCTGTTACGATTCGCAGTTCCAGTCTCACTGACTGAAACGTTTTTATCCCTTCTGTGAAAGAGCTACAAGCAGTCAGATCAAACATCAATAAGGAAATCGCAAGAAAATGCTTTCAGCTCATAGTCCAATGTTGAAAAACTTACAATGCTGCACAACAGGTAACGCCTGTTTCCGCTGCTGACAAGCGAATTTTGGGTTTCTAGGAATACGTAACTATATTTATGAAATGCCACATTTGCATACCTCTTGAGTATGACACAGCATACCAATTAAACACAGACCCAATCAAAATCTAAGTGAGTAGTATTTTACTAATTCGTGTCGATAGAGGCATGCTTGTGTACAGATACTTTCGTCGTAAGGTTATCATGGTTAGTTTTATTTCATTTCTTATAATACAGTGCACAATTTTCGTAAGGTTTCCTTTAGTGTTGTTAAAACAATAGTAAACATGAGAGAGAAATTAATCATCAACGATATATGCGAATTCTCTGATGTCACCTATGACAGTCTGACAATGCACATGCAGTTTATTGATTACATGCATGTAGAAAATTTGTTCTGAGTTAAAGCTGTCAATCAAAGTTTGAAGAAGAATAAAATATCACTACCACACAACGGCTAACGTAGAAAATACTTTTCTGACATATTATGGCACGATGCGCTCTCCCTGCACATCTTCGAGATGCATCTGGTGCCTGCTGTCTATTAAACCTGAATAGAACAAAATGTCACAGTAGTTAGTCCTTTTTCCACATGCGACTACTTTGGGTTGAGAAGTGAAGGGAATTATGTTCAAAGTTCCATTAGATTGATAACTTCAGCAGAGAGCAGAATTGCGTTTTAAAAAATGTAGCACTGAATGTATTCGAACTCGCGACATCTTATCTATGCTACAAGCTGACACGTAGCTACAACAGCTCCAGAGCTCGGCAACTATTCCTCCAGAACTTTTGGATTCCACAGCACTGTGAGATTATGCATATGGCCAGGTCTTGACTTCTGAGAGACAAACAGTTACAGCTTTTCTTTTGGACTGAACGACGTTTTCTAGTAACAGATAGCGCAATAGAATAGCTCAAGTGGAAAGGAACACTTCCTATTTAAATTTCTGCATCCTACAATGTTGGCAGTTGTGTGTAGGTGGCAGTAACGTGATTTTATTTCTGTGATTACAAAATAGTCGAATGTATGCACTGGGTAGCCGAGGCAGCTAGTTCATGGTGATTCGGTCAACCAAGAAAATGAATTTACTGAACATGCTGCAAATTACTACAGGGAGCCTGTGTGTCAGAATTCTCATCCAGTGTGGCGCAACTGTGTTACGATAGAAAAATGACTCGCAGAGAAGACGATTTCGTGGTCTGTTGGACGGATGGTAGGTTGTTATACCTATGGTCTGGGTTCGATTCCCACTTCTGTCAATGATTTTAGATAGGGAGAGACAGTTTCCATTCTCTCCTGGCTACACCAAGTGAAGGAGATATAATGGCTGCGTGGTCTGAAAATTCACATTAAAGATGATATTCCTTCTTTACCAAGTAGACGGTAGGTTGAACCACAATAAAGTCTGGAGTGGCGACATGTAGAAACTCTATCACCAGTAACCTTTCTTATACTAGTTATTTATTTCAAGTGACGACACAAACGCTATGTATGGTCACAGGACACTTACTCCATCTTTTATTTGAGCTTCTGTATGTCGATAAAATTGGTTCTGAACTGGGAATGCAACTCAGACAGCCCTTAATGCGGAATTTGATCCCTTCGTGGCAATACAGCTCGGCTACAATTTGTTGTTTGTTCAAAACTGCAGATTCCTCAACACCTTCACATATTATGCGTGAATGGGATCGAATCCCGGCCCGGCACTAAAGATTTAATTATGTATTATCAAGCTCTAGCATGAGAACACCTATCTGCTGGTGGATAATAATTTTGATTTTTAATGTATTTTCATTCGCTGTCAACACTAACGATATCCGACGTTTTTAACTTCCAGTGAGACACAGAACTATTTGCGAGATGACTGTAAGTTCAAGATGCTATTCTGAGCAGCTGGTGGAGAAAACTTCGGTAGCTGACGTCTCTTTGTGTGTAGTCAACAACGATATGTGTGGGGCTCTATTCCCAGTGAGCGCTGAACTCTTCGTCATATTATTTCAGTTCAAACATGCTCACATGTCACTGCTGGTGCAACAAACCCATATTTAACGTTAGTTTTCTCTAGAATATAACAGCGATAGGTGCCGGGTTGGAGTCCTGGGAAGGAAAAAATTAATGTTTCGTCTCGTCATTTCAGTTAAAACATCTAGTTACTGCCGCGAAATTCCGATATGTAACATTTGACTGTGCTTCGATAGCAATCCGATTAGGTTCCGGGTTCGAATCCGTGTCCAACACACAGCTTTACCTCACGGCATTTCAAGTAAGTTACTTGTGAAGAAGCAATATTTAACATCTCTCGTAGTTCGTTAACAGGGACAATAGATGCTGGGTAGGAATTCGCGTCTGTTAAAACTGTTTGCGTTATGCAATTTAAAGTTGATATTTGCTAACTGATACTGTCTAAAATCGAGGTATATCACTCTCTGTATGCCTAATCAGGAATGACTGTTAGTTTCCGTCAGTCACGAAATCTTTGCTTAGTCTGCATGAGCTGGGTTTGAATCCATATGCAGAACAAGACGGTTCGTCGTGTCATTTAATGTTCATACATATTCTCAACTAGCTGCTCGTGAATAACTTAAATTTTTAATGTCATTTTGTGTTAAATAGTTCAAATGGTTCAAATGGCTCTGAGCACTATGGGACTTAACTTCTAAGGTCATCAGTCCCCTAGAACTTAGAACTACTTAAACCTAACTAACCTAAGGACATCACACACATCCATGCCCGAGGCAGGATTCGAACCTGTGACCGTAGCGGTCACGCGGTTCCAGACTGAAGCGCCTAGAACCGCACGGCCACATCGGCCGGCCCCCACCATCTGGTATCAATGCATTACCTTATAATCCATTATATATAATCATTTTCATAGTACACTTGATATTATAGATGAGTAGGACACAAGACAGGACATAGATAATGTCCGTTTGACGTCAACAGTGTGTAACATTTTACTTTTTTTGAATAGGACAATGTTCCTCTCCAATAATTTTTAGATTAGTTACAATAAGCTTACGCTGCAAGAGAATTCGCTTGTATTTTTCAATATGTGGTCTGTTGTCGGTTTGAAGGCCTTCCATAACATCGGCAACGTAGTGCAACTCCACCGAGAGCTGTCTGGAGTAGGGTGGAGATAGCAATGTGAAAGTTGCGAGCTGTCGAAGACGATCTTCATATTCCTAATGCGATGAGGACATCGTATACTCTTGACGACGTTTAGCACCTGTGCGGTCAGTCACCCAATTTCAGAATTCATTTTGAGTAATCCTGCTAAATTCCCAAAATATTGTCTTTTTATATTGATGAGTAATATGGATAGTCGTCACGTTCATGTGCTGTCTACAACGCAAATTTTTATGTTACTATCCTAGGAACTAACCTGCAATACGTTTTGTATTTCATAATCGGAACTATCTGCATTAACCGTCATCAGAGCAATGTCAGGGAACAGAATTCAGCAGTGCCTACTTGAGGACCTGCTTGAGTCGTGTTCTAAGGAAAGGGTAGTTGCTGGTTCACATTATATTACACTAGCGAGAAGTACCGACTTTTCCTTTTTCTCTGCAAACATCCAGAACTAAATTCAGTAACTAAATGCTAAGAATATATTTGCATTGTGCCAACTCAAAGATCAATAGATATGGATATAGATATAGATTTTTATATTTAAAGCCATTCTCGTTCTGCGTTGGAATAAACATCATTCATTATTTGCTTGTTCTTGTTACGATTGTTATTGTCATTCTCTCACTCGCAAGAGTCTTATGCTGATGCTGTATGAATAAATTATGCCATTGGATACAAAGCGGTTTAGTTTTGAGACCTAACCCACGAGGGGGGAAGGCACAGTGGTCTGCTTCAGGAATTCCAAGCAATAAAACACAAAAAACAACCCAGGAAGGGTTCGAACAGCTACTTTCACGCAGAGACATGCATTTGGAATCTGTTCATCGTTGCGGGGTCAAACAAGAGGGTAACATTACTGAAACAATGATCGGGCTACTTAGTATATAATAGAGCATACAGATTTCAAGGAGGAAACATATGAAGACGCAGACTTCCTCGTTATCAATATGTGCGGCATATCTTTCGTGTTAACGAAAGTAAATTCCCGCTTTACCTCTTCTTACGTGTCAAATGAAATGAATGCCATGAGGAATAGAATATTTGTTGACTGCGTCTCTTCTTGCTTCCATCCTTACCAATATATTTCTTCATTCTCGTGGTAATCATGACATTCTATGTGCATGCTGCAAACGATTGCAAGTGGACAAATTTGACATCGAGGTGCAAATCGTTTGGTATCTTACATTATATTCAATTCGAATAAGCTTCCGGTGTATTTTTACTTCGTTTGTAATTTTAGATGATTATGAACGTTACGGAAATTTATCTCACATGCTTTATGTTGAATGAGAAACATTGAATGATCCGTTTTGCTTTCCCTACGTTGAAATGATATAATGTCGGCGTCAACAGCCTTCTTCCACGCCGGAAGCTGAAACTTGTATCATTCTGGATTAATGATAATTGAATGTCTCATATGTAAACATAGCCCACAAGGCGACGTCAGAAACCATCAGGGGAGAACGCCGCATAAAAACCAAACGTGCGCGCGCGTCTCCACTCTGAAGAACCGTATCGGAGAATCACGGCAAGCATTTCGCTGAAGATCTGCCTCGTCAGAGAGCCGAGAAATGGCAGCGTCGTAGCAAGTATTTGTCAACACTCTGATAGTGCATTTACTTCCGGGTGTAGGTCGGCGTTACCTCGCTAAATTCACTTGACATTCGTTTTCCACATCGAAGACTCGTACGATATAATCCACTGCAAGATGACACAATTAGAAAGTATATTTAATTTCTGGACTCCAAGAACGGCGTTCTTCACATAAGTAACACCTGTTTGTGTGTGCATTCGGGAGGACGACGGTGCAATCCCGCGCCCGGCCATCCTGATTTAGGTTTCAATGATTTCCCTAAATCGCTTCAGGCAAATGCCGCGATGGTTCCTTAGGAAGGGCACGGCCGATTTCCTTCCCCATCCTTCCCTAATCCGAGCTTGTGCTCCGTCTCTAATGACATCGTTGTCGACGGGACGTTAAAACAGTAATCTCCACCTCCTCTGTTTGTATGTTTAAGGTTGAGTTTTGAGGCTCAGGCAACATCGCAGTGACTATAGTCCGCCTCTGGCCGCCAGTGTATCGTTAGCTCAGAGGTTCCCTTGTGCGTTGCAGTGCTTGTACTATAAGTTCGAATCACGGTAGAAGCCGCTGACTACAACCTTTTATTTTCCATTTTAATTAATGGAGTTGCAAACTGCTAGTAAAAATTTCTTATGCGAAATCTGAAGAATGCCTTTAAACATCAATCTTCGTCCGATTTCGACTTAGTAAATTAAGTTAATATCATGGATTTCTGCTTTGCAAATTCCAAGGTGCTTCACTGTAAAATAGGTCCTGAAAAGATTCAAACCGACTGTCAACGATATAAATTTGAGCTTTGTTCGTCATATAGGTCTAACATGTCAGAAGGTTGTTTATGAAGTGCACATGTTCATTAATATAGTTCCCATCTTCTAAATTTTTGCAATAGCATTTAACTGTAGACGTTTTCTAGCACCGGCGTTAGCAATTCCTTTCCGTTCTCTGAAACCTTCAAAACGACAAATTTTTCTGGTTTAAATCTGATGACCATAACTATCACTTCCGATCAACAATAAATACTTGATGAACCCATACATGGAACTCCAAATGTGCAGTGTGCCTGCACTGCTACAGAGCATGCATTGCAAGGTACTCACACAGTTTATCGCATAGACTTACCATAAGGAATGAAACAAGAACTGTAATACACTTTTACACCACAGACGCTCACTCTGGCTTGACGAAAACATCCAAACATTGACCAAAAGTTGCACAAATAATTAAGTTTGAAAGGAAAAGAAACGAGGTATGAAGCATTTATAAATTCATCGAATGTAGTGAGGTGGTTTAATTTCGTCCCAGTCTATAAAATTAATTTCGGGCCATACTCAGCTCTTGCCGATTACCCGCCTACTAATCAGGGCGTCTGTCTCCGTTGCTCTTGAGCGTGAATGGAAATTGTAGAAATTTTCTGTGGAGCAACATTTAATAATAAAGCGTTTTAAATCATCAAAAGCGATGAGCGGTAGCAGGCGCTTTCGATAAAGAGCGGGGGAGTGCAGCGCCGCTGCTGTCGCCACGGCCGCTGCCAGTAGCCAGCAAATGGATCCCGGAGCTTTGCCGCATACGGCGTCCACAGGAGGACAGTCTGCAGGAAATCTGCCGCAAAATCGTTACTAGATAAAATTTTGATATCGGTGTGTCACAAAGCGAAATAGATTGAATCTGCGCTACCATTACATTCACGTCTTCAGCATTCAGACAGAAGAGGCTATAAAAATATTTTATGCCAGCTTCTCTCGATCCACTGACATTATGAACAGAAACAACGCACGCTACCGCTAGACCACAGGCGTAATCAGCCTAGAGTCTCTCTGTCTTGGGACAAGTTTTCCTCCAGGAAGTGCCGCAGTCTACAGTGTTGCCAGATTGTGCAGATAACCGGACTTAGAGAATTAGCGAGTTGGCCAGTTTTTTTGTCCCATGTCGCGATCGGCGCGGACTTAGCCTCTGAAGCGGCCGGCCGCCGGTCGAGTTTTATGTCAAAGAGTGTACAGCACAAAAGCATACCGACCGACTCGTCTGTTGACTGAGAGAGACCGCCCACAATTGAAGAGGTTGTAATGTGTAATAGGCAGACATCTATTCACAGCATCACACGGGAATTCCAAACTGCATCAGGATCGATTGTAAGTACTACGACAATTAGGCAGGAGGTGAGAAAACGTGGATTTCATAATCGAGCCGCTGCTCATATGCCACACATCACGCCGGTAAATGCCAAACTACGCCTCGCTTGGTGTAAGTAGGGTAAACATTTCACGAGTAAATAGAGGAAAAACGTTTTTTGGAGTGACGAATCACGGTACACAGTGTAGCGAGCCGATGGCAGGGCGTGTGTATGGCGAATTCACGGTGAACGTCATTTGTTTGCTTGTGTAGTGCCAACAGTAAAATTCGGAGGCGGTTGCGTTATGGTGTGGTCGTGTTTTTAATATTGTTTTGTTGTCATGCGTAGCACTATCACAGCAAAGGTCTACATTGATGTTTCAAGTACCTTCTTGTTTTCTACTGTTCAAGAGCAATTCGGGGATGGTGATTGATCTTTCAACAGGACCGAGCATCTGTTCATAATGCACGGCCTATGGCGGAGTGGTCACACGACAATAACATCCCTGTAATGGACTGGCCTGAATAAACCTCTCCTCAGTGCTGCACTTTGTGAAGAGTAGGCTGCCGTTTCCCAAGAAACATTCCAGCACATGACTGAACGTATTCCTGCGAGAGTGGAAGCTGTCATCAAGGCTAAGGGTGGGCCAACATCATATTGAATTCCAGCATTACCGCCAGAGGGCGCTACGAAGTTGTAAGTCATTTTCAGCCAGGTGCCCGTATACTTTTGATCACATAGTGTATTACATACATTTCATTCACAGCAACATGTAACCTAACACGTATCAGACACAAATTCATAGCGACGCCTATTTTTCCTGACAAACTAAGAATTTCTTGCAGTAATTTACCTACTACCGAAATATGACGATGACTATGTCCATTAACGAAACGACAAATGGTTCGTGATGACGCTGACGACTTAAACTATAGCACGTGTGAGAATGAGAGTTTACACCAGAAATTTCTTTAAAATCGTTTCAGAAAGATCGCAGATCGGCCAGCCTGCTGTTGATGCAGTCAAGCGAACCTGCCGGGATCCGAGCCGAGTAGGACTGGCATTACAGTGTGGTCATCTGCTGACATGCCCTAAACACACTGGAAACTACACTTCCCTCCACTCGCTCCACGCTAAACTGTCAAAAGTCGCAACTTATGTTTCCTGTGTATTAATAAGTTTATTTGGCGACAGAACCACGTAAGTGAGGTGAATACGCAACGACACTTTTGCAAGCATCAAATTGAAACAGCTCAGATTTCAAGTACTAGATGCTTGTTTTCTTCTAATCACTTGATTTTGCCAGATATAAGATGCTAAAATATTTATAAAAACATTTTGAGCAACTACTGAATGAAATATTTTCGGTACGGCGTGTTAAATTTTTGTAGCCTGGCCCTTACCACTCTCTGCTTTTCACTTGCTATACTATTTCAAAAACATTAAATATTACTAAGATGTGAGTCATGCTTGCACATAATTCTCCTGTCCCAAACGAAGTGTGTTACGACACAAGGGAACTTAAGATATTAGCTGGCAGTGGATAGTTATTTATATCATGGAGCAAGTGGAACATTTATGTTACACCAAGATTAAAACCTGAGTATCCTGATCATGAATCATGAAAGAAGGTTGTATACATGGAAGAACCATGGAGATACTAAAAGATATCAGATAGATTATATAATGGTAAGACAGAGATTTAGGAACCAGGTTTTAAATGGTAAGACATTTCCAGGGGCAGATGTGGACTCTGACCACAATCTATTGGTTATGACCTGTAGATTAAAACTGAAGAAACTGCAAAAAGGTGGGAATTTAAGGAGATGGGACCTGGATGAACTGAAAGAACCAGAGGTTGTACAGAGTTTCAGGGAGAGCATAAGGGGACAATTGACAGGAATGAGGGAAAGAAATACAGTAGGAGAAGAGTGGGTAGCTTTGAGGGATGAAGTAGTGAAGGCAGCAGAGGATCAAGTAGGTAAAAAGACGAGGGCTAGTAGAAATCCTTGGGTAACAGAAGAAATATTGAATTTAATTGATGAAAGGAGAAAATATAAAAATTCAGTAAGTTAAGCAGGCAAAAAGGGATACAAACGTCTCAAAAATGAGATCGACAGGAAGTGCAAAATTGCTAAGCAGGGATGGTTAGAGGAAAAATGTAAGGATGTAGAGGCCTAGCTCACTATGGGTAAGATAGATACTGCCTACAGGAAAACTAAAGAGACCTTTGGAGATAAGAGAACCACTTGTTGAATGTCAAGAGCTCATATGGAATCCCAGTTCTAAGCAAAGAAGGGAAAGCAGAATGGTGGAAGGAGTATATAGAGGGTCTATACAAGGGCGATACACTTGAGGAAAATATTATGGAAATCGAAGAGGATGTAGATGAAGATGAAATTGGAGATACGATACTGCGTGAAGAGTTTGACAGAGCACTGAAAGACCTGAGTCAAAACAAGGCCCCCGGAGTAGACAACATTCCATTGGAACTACTGACGGCCTTGGGAGAGCCAGTCCTGACGAAACTCTACCATCTGGTGAGCAAGATGTATGAAACAGGCGAAATACCCTCAGACTTCAAGAAGAATATAATAATTCCAATCCCAAAGAAAGCAGGTGTTGACAGATGTAAAAATTACCGAACAATCAGTTTAATAAGCCACAGCTGCAAAATACTAACACGTATTCTTTACAGACGAATGGAAAAACTAGTAGAAGCCGACCTCGGGGAAGATCAGTTTGGATTCCGTAGAAATACTGGAACACGTGAGGCAATACTGACCTTACTACTCATCTTAGAAGAAAGATTAAGGAAAGGCAAACCTACGTTTCTAGCATTTGTAGACTTAGAGAAAGCTTTTGACAATGTTGACTGGAATACTCTCTTTCAAATTCTAAAGGTGGCAGGGGGTAAAATACAGGGAGCGAAAGGCTATTTACAATTTGTACAAAAACCAGACGGCAATTATAAGAGTCGAGGGACATGAAAGGGAAGCAGTGGTTGGGAAGGGAGTAAGACAGGGTTGTAGCCTCTCCTCGATGTTATTCAATCTGTATATTGAGCAAGCAGTAAAGGAAACAAAAGAAAAATTCGGAGTAGGTATTAAAATCCATGGACAAGAAATAAAAACTTTGAGGTTCGCCGATGACATTGTAATTCTGTCAGAGACAGCAAAGGACTTGGAAGAGCAGTTGAACGGAATGGATGGTGTCTTGAAGGGAGGATATAAGATGAACATCAACAAAAGCAAACCGAGGATAATGGAATGTAGTCGAATTAAGTCGGGTGATGTTGAGGGTATTAGATTAGGAAATGAGACACTTAAAGTAGTAAAGGAGTTTTGCTATTTGGGGAGAAAAATAACTGATGATGGTCGAAGTAGAGAGGATATAAAATGTAGACTGGCAATGGCAAGGAAAGCGTTTCTGAAGAAGAGAAATCTGTTAACATCGAGTATAGATTTAAGTGTCAGGAAGTCGTTTCTGAAAGTATTTGTATGGAGTGTAGCCATGTATGGAAGTGAAACATGGACGGTAAATAGTTTGGACAAGAAGAGAATAGAAGCTTTCGAAATGTGGTGCTAGAGAAGAATGCTGAAGATTAGATGGGTAGATCACATAACTAATGAGGAAGTATTGAATAGGATTGGGGAGAAGAAAAGTTTGTGGCACAACTTGACCAGAAGAAGGCATCGGTTGGTAGGACATGTTCTGAGGCATCAAGGGATCACCAATTTAGTATTGGAGGGCAGCGTGGAGGGTAAAAATCGTAGGGGGAGACCAAGAGATGAATACACTAAGCAGATTCTGAAGGATGTAAGTTGCAGTAGGTACTGGGAGATGAAGAAGCTTGCACAGGATAGAGTAGCATGGAGAGCTGCATCAAACCAGTCTCAGGACTGAAGACCACAACAACATATATATATATATATATATATATATATATATATATATATATATATATATATATATATATATACACTCCTGGAAATTGAAATAAGAACACCGTGAATTCATTGTCCCAGGAAGGGGAAACTTTATTGACACATTCCTGGGGTCAGATACATCACATGATCACACTGACAGAACCACAGGCACATAGACATAGGCAACAGAGCATGCACAATGTCGGCACTAGTACAGTGTATATCCACCTTTCGCAGCAATGCAGGCTGCTATTCTCCCATGGAGACGATCGTAGAGATGCTGGATGTAGTCCTGTGGAACGGCTTGCCATGCCATTTCCACCTGGCGCCTTAGTTGGACCAGCATTCGTGCTGGACGTGCAGACCGCGTGAGACGACGCTTCATCCAGTCCCAAACATGCTCAATGGGGAACAGGTCCGGAGATCTTGCTGGCCAGGTTAGTTGACTTACACCTTCTAGAGCACGTTGGGTGGCACGGGATACATGCGGACGTGCATTGTCCTGTTGGAACAGCAAGTTCCCTTGCCGGTCTAGGAATGGTAGAACGATGGGCTCGATGACGGTTTGGATGTACCGTGCACTATTCAGTGTCCCCTCGACGATCACCAGTGGTGTACGGCCAGTGTAGGAGATCGCTCCCCACACCATGATGCCGGGTGTTGGCCCTGTGTGCCTCGGTCGTATGCAGTCCTGATTGTGGCGCTCACCTGCACGGCGCCAAACACACATACGACCATCATTGGCACCAAGGCAGAAGCGACTCTCATCGCTGAAGACGACACGTCTCCATTCGTCCCTCCATTCACGCCTGTCGCGACACCACTGGAGGCGGGCTGCTCGATGTTGGGGCGTGAGCGGAAGACGGCCTAACGGTGTGCGGGACCGTAGCCCAGCTTCATGGAGACGGTTGCGAATGGTCCTCGCCGATACCCCAGGAGCAACAGTGTCCCTAATTTGCTGGGAAGTGGCGGTGCGGTCCCCTACGGCACTGCGTAGGATCCTACGGTCTTGGCGTGCATCCGTGCGTCGCTGCGGTCCGGTCCCAGGTCGACGGGCACGTGCACCTTCCGCCGACCACTGGCGACAACATCGATGTACTGTGGAGACCTCACGCCCCACGTGTTGAGCAATTCGGCGGTACGTCCACCCGGCCTCCCGCATGTCCACTATACGCCCTCGCTCAAAGTCCGTCAACTGCACATACGGTTCACGTCCACGCTGTCGCGGCATGCTCCCAGTGTTAAAGACTGCGATGGAGCTCCGTATGCCACGGCAAACTGGCTGACACTGACGGCGGCGGTGCACAAATGCTGCGCAGCTAGCGCCATTCGACGGCCAACACCGCGGTTCCTGGTGTGTCCGCTGTGCCGTGCGTGTGATCATTGCTTGTACAGCCCTCTCGCAGTGTCCGGAGCAAGTATGGTGGGTCTGACACACCGGTGTCAATGTGTTCTTTTTTCCATTTCCAGGAGTGTATATATATATATATATATATATATATATATATATATAGGTGGCTAGCTTAAAAGGATCGTCATTCCGGCATCCATCCACTGCTGCTTTCACAATTCACATTGTTTGCGCTAGTTTTAAAATAATAGAGAGTTTTGGTAACGGTTATTTGCAAAATCAGTAAACTAATTATTAAACGAAATTAAACTTTAACTACTTATCATCTTGCTTTATAAAAGGCAGCTGTAGGTATCCCCTGCTGCTTTCACTGTACATGTTACTGTTGAGGGCTCAGGTAAATTGTACATTTGCATAATCATGCCGTTGTATAATCGGCTGTAACTACAGGTAAAGTAATTGGAATTTGTAATAATTGCGTTATCACCTTTTCTGATTTATGGCATACTGACTTCAGAGATGAAAACCATTCAAAAGTAGACAGTTAGTCAGCCAGAAATGAAGAGATGCCGTTGTAAGTTGACACGAGTCACAGGAAAAGAAACATCTGTACCATGGAACACACTGGTGCTAAGACGTAAATGTTACAGTAATGATAGAGAAATGGAATGGGCAATATACAGGGTGAGTCACCTAACATTACCGCTGGATATATTTCGTAAACCACATCAAATACTGACGAATCGATTCCACAGACCGAACGTGAGGAGAGGGGCTAGTTTAGTTGATTAATACAAACCATTAAAAATGCACGGAAGTATGTTTTTTAACACAAACCTACGTTTTTTTAAATGGAACCCCGTTAGTTTTGGTAGCACATCTGATTATATAAACAAATACGTAATCAGTGTCGTTTGTTGCATTGTAAAATGTTAGTTACATCCGGAGATATTGTAACCTGAAGTTGACGCTTGAGTACCATTCCTTCGCTGTTCGATCGTGTGTATCGGAAAGCACCGAATTACGTAGGGATCCAAAGGGAACGGTGATGGACTTTAGGTACAGAAGAGACTGGAACAGCACATTACGTCCACATGCTAACACCTTTTTATTGGTCTTTTTCACTGACGCACATGTACATTACCATGAGGGGCAAGGTACACGTACACATGTGGTTTCCGTTTTCAAAGTACGTAGTGGAATAGAGTGTGTCCCGACATGTCAGGCCAATAGATGTTCAATGTGGTGGCCATCATTTGCTGCACACAATTGCAATCTCTGGCGTAATGAATGTCGTACACGCCGCAGTACATCTGGTGTAACGTCGCCGCAGGCTGCCACAATACGGTGTTTCATATGCTCTGGGGTTGTAGGCACATCACGGTAGACATTCGTCTTTAACGTACCGCACAGAAAGATGTCCAGAGGTGTAAGATCATGAGAACGGGCTGGCCAATTTATGCGTCCTCCACGTCCTATGAAACGCCCGTCGAACATCTCGTCAAGGGTCAGCCTAGTGTTAATTGCGGAATGTGCAGGTGCACCATCATGCTGATACCACATACGTCGACACGTTTCCAGTGGGACATTTTCGAGCAACGTTGGCAGATCATTCTGTAGAAACGCGATGTATGTTGCAGTGCTCTCCGATACACACGATCGAACAGCGGAGGAGTGGTACTCAAGCGTCAACTTTAGGTTACAATATCTCCGGATGTAATTAACATTTTACAATGCACCAAACGGCACTGATTACGTATTTGTTTATATGTTCAGATGTGCTAACAAAACTAACGTGGTTCCATTTAAAAAAAACGTAGGTTTGTGTTAAGAAACATACTTCCGTGCATTTTTGTATGGTTTGTATTAAACATTCCACTAGTCCCTCTCCTCACGTTCCGTCTGTGGAATCAGTTCGTCAGTATTTGATGTGGTTTACGAAATATATCCAGCGGTAACGTTAGGTCACTCACCCTGTATAAGGCCTCAGCAATGGATGATTGTGTGACAAATGAATTTTCCTTACTGTTTTTCAAGAGATAAGAAAAGAAGAAGGCACGTATTCGACATCATAAACTTTGCAGAAGCGGCAGCGACGCCCATAGCTGAAGACTAAGAACGAATAAGACTGGGGTGGGGGGAGTGGGGTGTCTTTTCTCCGCAGTGGATTTTGAATGGTAGATGGTTATTAAGAACTCATTACGGATAAGGGACATCAGAAGGACATTTTCAACTTATTCGGGCGCGCTCGTTCGCCTTAGGGAAATGAACTTTTTGCAGCCGGCCCCTTTGAGTGACCCGATCAATAGATGGTGACGTCACGTCACAGCCCCTCTGTAATTATTGCCAGTGGTAGCGCGAGCTCCCTACACCCGTTACACGGCACGTGGCTTGGAGGACGAAGCTTGGCTCCGAAACAGCAACAGGTGCCAGGGAGGACAGTTGTTCAAAAGCGTTCTTCACAATACGCTATTGTAAAAAATAAAATAACGCACGGATATAACAAGATCACTTTACTATCAAACGGTGTGCGAATCATTGTGTAATCATTCCACAGGACAAGTCGGGTCGAGCAAGCGTAGTGAAGAGCTAGCTACTGGGCGTGGTGTGTGCTACTGTGTCACAGGAGTCGTGGATAGCCCCTTTATTAGGTGGAATGGGGTGGAGGGTACTTAGTCTTCCGATTTATACATACATACTCCGAAAACGACATTACAACATTAGGACAGACGGCGGTGCGTGGATCACTATCTATCTTTCCCTTTCCTGTTCCACTCGCAAACAAGGAATAACGACTATCTGCCTACGTATGAGACCTACTTTTTCTTATATTGTCATGGCGATCTTTATGTGGTGTATGTTGGGGGCTGTAGAATTACTCTGCACTCAGCCTGAAATGCCCCAATACGGAAATAATATCGTCTTCCCTCCGGGGATTTCCATTTGATTTCATGAAACATCACTTTAATACAAGTGTGTTGATCGAAATTCGCGGTAACAAATATACCAGCATGCCTCTTGGTTGCCTCGATCTCTTCCCGTAACCCCTTCGGCAAGTTGAAAAAGAGAAGAGAGAGAGAGAGAGAGAAGGAGAGAGGGAAGTGATATATACGCGTGCGTATGATAAACCTCTTCCCTCAGAAACATTTCTTTTCTTCATACCTCCTCTGTTACCACAGATGACGTGTCACTGATCTCATTTGTACTAAGACTGCAGGACACGCGAGGTGCCTATCTGCTTCCACCGCCCTGAGTGGAATGCATAAGTTCTAACAAATGTTCACCAACCTGCAGTCTTACATAGTTGTTGTCCCCTGCGCAGAATACAGCACGTGGGTCGTGAATCCGTAATCTTGAGGCTTCTTTGCGAAGAACTGGGAGGATTAAATTTGCAATCAGTTCGTTTATACGGGATGCCACTCGCTTTTTTTATTGGCGAAACACTAGAAACTGCACAATTACATTCCTTTTTAGAGTCACAATTGATTTCTATTCTTCAGAAAATTAATGGACTACGTATTTCCGTAGTTAGTATCACACTGTTCTCAACCACATGTCTGTCTTCCTACACTGCCAAACCAGCTGTAATCTTACACAGTAGACATTGCTAGCAAAGTCTTAACTGGCACCACGGCTGACAACATGTCCGTACTCCGAGACTGCTGAACGAGCTCAGATCTTATAGCCGAAACACTTCGCCCGTCATCCAAGTTAGGCAAAGTCTTTTCTGTACCGCCTGTGCGTGGACAGGTCGCTTTGTTTGTTGAAATCCGCCGCGTGCTGGGTTAGGAGGACTGGGGTACACCAACTCACGATTATGACAGCAGCGGTTTTGGCGTAGGTTACTTAGTGTTTAGTAGGATTAGACGTAGATACTAAACTAAGGACCTGCAGCGACAAGTAGTTTTTGGCCCGCCCACTGTCAGGGGCACACTCATCGGGATTAGCTCGATGAACGAGGCTTTGTAGTAGGTTTATATCAATGCTGACACACCTGTAACGCTGCAGGCAGTTAAGAATACTAACAAGTAGGTAGTAGTGTATAGTTTAACAAATCGTAATTTGCCTATAAACATGTACTGTGTCGCACTGTATGTAGCTCACAAATTAACTGTAATAACTGTAATAACAGTAATAGCTACAAATAACATATAATATTGTATTAACATTAGGACCCACTAATCACTAGGGTGGTGGGTTAATTTGTATAATTATTATTGTTATAGAAATAAAGATTTTTTTACTGTTTCGTCTGCCTATTCGTTTCGCAATTGTTTATTATTCTATTGGTTATAAATACTTGTGAAATAATAATATGATAGCAAGCTATTGAGAGATGTTTTTGTGGTGTCACTGCCAGACACAACACTTGCTAGGTGGTAGCCTTTAAATCGGCCGCGGTCCGTTAGTATATGTCGGACACGCGTGTCGCCACTGTCAGTGATTGCAGACCGAGCGCCGCCACACGGCAGGTCTAGAGACACGTCCTAGCACTCGCCCCAGTTGTACAGCCGACTTTGCTAGCGAAGCTATAATGACAAATACGCTCTCATTTGCCAAGACGATAGTTAGCATAGCCTTCAGCTACGTCATTTGCTACGACCTAGCAAGGCGCCATTACCAGTGTATATTGAGATTGCACTTGTGTATCATCAAGAGCGATGTTCAACAATTATGGATTAAAGTTAAGTATTCCAGAAGCTATGTACTAGTTTTGGCTACTATAATTCTTTGTCATTTTTCAGACCTCACGCCAGTCTGCGTGAGCTTTAACGCGTGAATTTCGGCCTCCTCTAGCTATACGGTGTTGGCTCTTCTGCCAACACATCAGTTTTAAATATGAAATCCAAGTAAATACGTTGTTTAGTTTTCTAATATTAATGATAGAAGATTGTCACTTTGCCGCACAACTTCCGAATGCAGCAGCCAATCGCGGAGAAGGGCCACAATTTACGAAGGCTTTCTCACGATACTCGTACTGAACAAACCATCAGTAATCGGTACATCACACCACATTACGTCATCTCGCCACAGCTGCCTTCTCGACTGCTCTAAAAAGAGCTTCCTGTTGCTGAACATGATGGCTGCAAAGCCATATATATTACACCCCCAATAAACAGAAGCCGAACCTTGTCTACTTTCGACCTCATGTTCTCGTTCAATTTCACATTGCTTTGCAACATTACACGCAGATGTATAATTGACATGAATCTGTCAAGCAGCACACCACTAACAACGTATTCGAACGTTATGGATTGTTTATCCTCCTCATCTGTATTAACTTACGTTTTTACTGCATTCAGTGCAAGCTGCCATTCATCACACCAAATAGAAAGTCTAGGTCATATCGTATCTTCCTATAAAACTTTCTAGTACACTACGGCGCCGTCAGGACATGTTCACAGACTGCTGCTCATCCTACACGTTACATCATTTCTGTATGAAAATATAAAAAGCGGTACTATCACGCTTACCTGGGGCAATCCTGACAATACTCATATCACTCATCAACTTTCGCCGTCCAGCACAACGTACTGGATTCTATTACTTAAAAATTCTTCGAGGGGCCCGTGTATTTGAGAACCTATTCCATATGCTCGTACCTTCCTCAACAATCTCCAATATTGCACTGTGTCAAACGCTTCCCTGAAATCCAGCAATATGGAAACTTCTTGTTGTCCTTTCCCGTCGCTCACAGAATGTTTTGTGAGAAAAGGTTACTGATAAGATTTCAGGGCATAACTTCTATGGTACTACAGGGAGATGGAAAGGTTTAAAACTGTAGAGAAAGACAGAGACTGGAATACATTAAGGAAATAATTTGAGGATGGCACAAGAGAAGAAGTCGTGGCGGGCCGCATCAGACGGAAAAAAAAAAAATGAAAAAATGCAGATAAGATATTATGTCTGTACGATTTGCTTGAGAAATGATTTTTTAAACATGAAATTTAATACTTCAACTTTCGTTTCGTTGTCTTCTGTTTCCACGCCAGACTGGTCGATCAGTGGCTGGATAGTCTTTCCACCTACGTTATACATAGGACCAGAATTTTCTGTCTGGTTCTCGGCAAGTCTTTCCTTAAAATATGGTGGTGGAAGTTGTTTCATGGTTAACGCATCGATCACATTTAATTGCATGAATTTCTACTAACTTTTTCCTGTCAACATTTCAGCTTTCTTTTGTGAACAGTCTTTGTTTCCTCAGCTTTTTCAAAACTCTGTTATGAAACCGCGGTTTTGCCTTTCCATCCTTAATCCACATACAAGACACCGAATTCTCCAGAACTCGATTTACAGTAAATTTAGAATTTGTCCATAGATTGTCTAAAAAGGATGATAACAACTGCTTATCTGATATTTACAGCAGCTTTACTTTCTTGATGGCTTTATTATCCATTAGTAACTGTAGGTCCCAAGATGATGTCATGATCAGCGCCCACTGACGATAAGGTCAGGCCTGTTTCTACACACAAAGCCTAAAATATTTCCAGTACGAGTGACCTGCCGAACTAGCTGCTCGACTTAGATTTTGAAAAAAGTATTCAGAACAATTTCATAAAACTCTTTGTCCGCACCAACTGTAATCAATCTACAGGTGTCCCAGTCTATATTCTAGTGATTAATGCATTCTCCAACTAATACTGCATGATGGGGCTACTTCCGCGCTACTAAGCACAGTCTTTCTTTGAACCATTATAAAACTATTGTGTTAGAATCGGATAGCGAGATTAAGGAGCAGCTCACCAGTTGCAGCATCGTCGACAGAACCGTTTGTGGTCCTTTGGTGCAGACCCGACTGGAGGGTATGAATCAGAGGTTCAGGCGGTTCTGTGACCGTGTCGGCTGCAGATTCCTTGACTTACGCCGTCTGCTCTGTAGGAATCAGCATGGATTTCGAAAAAGACGGTCATGTGAAACCCAGCTCGCGCTATTAGTCCATGAGACTCAGAGGGCCATAGACACGGGTTCCCAGGTACATGCCGTGTTTCTTGACTTCCGCAAGGCGTTCGATACAGTTCCCCACAGTCGTTTAATGAACAAAGTAAGAGCATATGGACTATCAGACCAATTGTGTGATTGGATTGAGGAGTTCCTAGATAACAGGACGCAGCATGTCATTCTCAATGGAGAGAAGTCTTCCGAAGTAAGAGTGATTTCAGGTGTGCCGCAGGGGAGTGTCATAGGACCGTTGCTGTTCACAATATACATAAATGACCTGGTGGATGACATCGGAAGTTCACTGAGGCTTTTTGCAGATGATGCTGTGGTGTATCGAGAGGTTGTAACAATGGAAAATTGTACTGAAATGCAAGAGGATCTGCAGCGAATTGACGCATGGTGCAGGGAATGGCAATTGAATCTCAATGTAAGCAAGTGTAATGTGCTGCGAGTACACAGAAAGATAGATCCTTTATCATTTAGCTACAAAATAGCAGGTCAGCAACTGGAAGCAGTTAATACCATAAATTATCTGGGAGTAGGCATTAGGAGTGATTTAAAATGGAATGATCATATAATGTGGATCGTCGGTAAAGCAGATGCCAGACTGAGATTCATTGGAAGAATCCTAAGGAAATGCAATCCGAAAACAAAGGAAGTAGGTTACAGTACGCTGGTTCGCCCACTGCTTGAATACTGTTCAGCAGTGTGGGATCCGTACCAGATAGGGTTGATAGAAGATTTGAGAAGATCCAACGGAGAGCAGCGCGCTTCGTTACAGGATCATTTATTAATCGCGAAAGCGTTACGGAGATGATAGATAAACTCCAGTGGAAGACTCTGCAGGAGGGACGCTCAGTAGCTCGGTACGGGCTTTTGTCAAAGTTTCGAGAACATACCTTCACCGAAGAGTCAAGCAGTATATTGCTCCCTCCTACGTATATCTCGCGAAGAGACCATGAGGATAAAATCAGAGATATTAGAGCCCACACGGAGGCATGCCGACAATCCTTCCTTCCACGAACAATACGAGACTGGAATAGAAGGGAGAACCGATAGAGGTACTCAAGGTACCCTCCGCCACACACCGTCAGGTGGCTTGCGGAGTATGGATGTAGATGTAGATGGTGGGTTTCCGGGTTCCGTTTAATAGGTCAGGAGTCCACTACATAGAGGAAGCGGCTACACGGCTAGCGGGCCCTGTGTGGATGGGACTGGGAGGCTTTTTATGTTAGAGGGGCTCAGGAAACCACAGAAAGGATAGCAAAAGCATACTTGACCCCTTAGCGACAAATAATATTGGACAGATAGGGAGTATCATGACGAATACATGAATTAGCGACCACAAAGCAGTTGCTGCTAGGCTGAATATCGTTAACACCCACAACAATAAAAAAATGCGAAGTAAAACTATTTAAAAAAGCTGATAAAAATGCTCTTAACACCTTTCTAAGAGAAAGTCCCCACTGCTTCCGATTTTGTCGTGTAAGCGTAGAAAATATGTAGAATTATTTCAAAGAGATAGTATTGGCGGCAGTTGAGAGATATATACCACATAAATTAATAAGTGATGGTACTTATCCCCCGTGGTACACAAAACGGGTCAGATCGCTATTGCAGAAGAACGAAAAAGGCATGCCAAATTTCAAAGAACGAAAAATCCCCAAGGTAGGCGAAGTTTTGCAGAATTTGGAAATATAGCGCTTACTTCAGTGCGAGATGCTTTTAATAATTCCCACAACGAAACTCTGTCTCGGAATCTGGCAGAAAACCCAAAGAGATTCTGGTCGTTCATAAAGCACACCAGTGGCAAGACAAAGTTAATACCTTCACTACGCGATAACAGCGGTGAAGTCACTGATGACAGTGCCGCTAAGCAGAGTTATTAAACACGCTTCTCCCAAAACTCCTTCACCAAAGAAGGCGAAGTAAATACTCCTGAATTCTAATCAAGAACAACTGCCAAGATGAGAAACATAGAAGTGGATATCATGGTGTAGCACAGCAGCTTAAATAACTTAATAAAGGCAAGGCCTCCGGTCCAGATTGTATACCAGTCAGGTTCCTTTCAGAGTATGCTGACACAATAGCTCCATATTTAGCAATTGTATACAACTGCTCCCTCACAGAAAGACCCGTACCTAAAGACTGGAAAATTGCTGAAGTCATACCAACACCCAAGAAGGTAAGCAGGAGCAATCCGCTGAATTACAGGCCCATGTTACTAACGTCGATCTGATGTAGCGTTTCGCGACATATACTCTGTTCGAACATTGTGGAGTACCTCGAAGAAAACCATTTATTCACACGTAGCTCGGATTCAGAAAATATCGTTCTTGTGAAACACAAATAGCTCTTTATACTCATGAAGTTATGAATGTTACCGGCAGGGGATATCAAATTCATTACATATTTTTAGATTCCCAGAAGCTTTCGACACTGTTCCACACAAGCGTCTTCTAACCAAACTGTGTGCCTATTGACTATGCCTCAGTCGTGCGACTGGATTCGTGATTTCCTGTAAAAAAGGTCACAGTTCGTAGTAATAGACGGAAAGTCATCGAGTGAAACAGAAGTAATATCCGGCGCTCCCTGATCCATATAAAAGACTTAGGAGACAATCTGAGGGCCCCTTAAATTGTTTGCAAATGATGCTGCCATTTACCACCTTATAAAGTCATCAGTGACCAAACAGAATTGCAAAATGATTTAGGTAAGATATCTGTATCGTGCGAAAAGTGGCAATTAGCCCTGAATAAAGAAAAGTGTGAAGTTATTCATATGAGTACTAAAAGAAATCCACTAGATTTCGATTGCGCGATAAGTCATACAAATCTGAAGGCTGTAAATTCAACTAAATACTTACGAATTACAATTATAAATAACCTAAATTGGAACGATCACATAGTGAAACGTCACTTTTGAACAATTATACATGACTGTGCTTAGACTGACACACAATATTTTTAGCGCAACGCAATCTGACTTTCAAAAATCCCTACAAAAGAATGGCCCTGACTATCATTAACCTATACATTTCACAAATCACTTACCTCACAAAAATCTTCGTTACTCGAACTAATGTATATATATATATATATATATATATATATATATATATATATATATATCAATTCATGACATCCAGTATTACAAATTTACTGTCTTTGATGGACACACGTCCAGATAATACGCTCTCAAAACTAAGCCATCTCACTCCCCACATCCACCACTGCTGGCGGCTTAACTCCAACTGCGCGACGCTACTCGCTGTTAACATCCAGCTGCCCAACACTACAATGGCAGAGAACAATGCAAACTAGCCACAGACTGCACACAGCACAGCCAGTGATTTTCATACAGAGCGCTACGTGGCGTATATATAAACCTAAACAGCCTACTTACATAGCCCCCACGCTCCCCACAAAAAATTTTACAAATTGTTTTGGGGGTGTGGCCAATACAGATTTGAAAAAAAATTTTCATAATTACAACAACAAGAATATCAAATGCACACACTTATTGGTACAACGTTGGTCAAAAGCTAAAATTTTCTCACAGTCCATGAAGACAGTCCTGATCATCCATCATAGTGAAATTGCAGTTTTTTTCTCAAAGTCTGACCAGTAAAAGAAAAAGCACACGGAAGTAGTTGATTCCCATGCAGTCTTGAAGAAGTAGTGTTGTCCTTCCAACCAAAAGACAGTGCTGACTCTTGACAAGCAGACAGGTAATGGGCCACAAGAGAGCAAACCCACAGCAGGTTCAGTCGAAGTTTTGAAGAATATTGGTAGGTAGGTCATCACAGAGTAGAACCACTGTAGTCCTGGTAGAGATTACGGTATTGGTGGGCCACCAGAGGTGTAGACCCATTGCAGCCCTTGTAGGGATAATGGTATTGGTGGGCCATCCATCGTGCAGACCCACTGTAGTCCTTTTAGAAATAATGGTATTGGTGGACCATCAAAGATGCAGACCCACCGTAGTCCTCGCAGAGATAGCCAGCAGCCATCTGTTGTGACTGTGCAGGTGCACAATCACCATTGAAGAGTCTTGCAGACAATATAGCAAGTCCATGAACCACCACTTGTGCACTCACAAAAATTTTTTTTTGAAATGTCCTTAGAACCAGCAATGCTGTTAATCAGACCCTTGCTGAATTATTAACACACGTGCAAACACCAACAGTCCACTTTTTTTCACATATTGTGCATATACTATGACCAACAGGAATGTGTGCAGTGAAATGTAACTTACAAGTTACTTAATTTGGGGGAACTGGTGTCAATTACAATTTTATAACATAAGAATACAATAACAGAGATACAGAAAACATCATTAAAACATAATAATACAGAAAACATTTGTAGTAATACAGGCTTTACAAAAGAATAGAATTAAACATATACGTCAGTGTTACAGGAATTGTGACATAAGTAAATATATAAAATAATGAGAATAGTTTTCGAAACATTAATTTCACACATGAGCATTAAAACAGAACAGAATAAATAATGTCTAAGCATCTTTACAAAGAAAATAACATAATATTTGAAAAATTTTACAACATAAATCTTATTAGCTAAACACATAAAGACAGGAAAAAGACAAATACAGAAGGGTACATAAACACATAGCGGAATAATACAAAAGGAAAGGCAGGCTTCGTTTTCAGTGTAACATTTGGTACTGCAGTCCAACCCAAAACTTCATTCCATAGATCTTTCCTCTTATTTCAACATTTGTTTCCACCAAAAAAATCATATCCAAGCATGCTTTCTGTATTTATGTTCACATATTTCTTACCTCATTATTTATTTTCCATTATCTTACCTCATCATTTATTTCCAAGAAAATCCTACCTAAACCTGTTGTCCCTAAACCCTACTTTTTTGTTCATATCCTCTTTCAAAATACTTTTATGGCCAAACCATTTTCTTATAGCTTCTCAATGCATTTCTTCCAATTCATGACAACTCGTTCTCTTATATAGCCTACCCCATCTTAAGCTAACTTAAATCTACTGACTCAGATGCTAAACTAAGGGATGAGGCAATGCACCAGCACAAAACAATTAATACAAACAGCAATGAAAAAATGGAAATTGTCAATGCAAGCAGCAGCAAATCTAAATTAGCAGAGCAAATGCAACATTACAACTAATATGAGCCAATGTGCAGAAACAAGAAAAATAAATCAGTAATAAAACTGGCTTAACAGAGTAATAAAAAGTGAAATTCAGTAGCACTATGCCTGGCAAACAGCAGCAGCAAATACTATAACTTATACCTAAACATGACAAAGCTCAAGCAGAAAAAATATTACAGTAAAGATGCCCATGTCTAATACCTATGTCACATCTTAGTGTCTATGTAATTAAAGTGGTGTACCACAACAACTTATTGTAAAAAAAAAAAATATTACCACCTCCTTGAAAAGAAAATTATGTATTCAGTTACTGTTACTAGTCCCTTCTTATTGTTCTTTCCTTTCCAAGTGCTCCTTTTTTGAAGAATGTGGTTCATAAAATTACTATTTAACAGATCTGTTGACAGAAAGTTTTCACATTAGCAAATGAATTTAATTTAATTTTATAAAACCAATGCTTCAACACAGCTGGAAACCAGATATCAAATGAAATAAGCAACTATCTAAAGCAAAGCATAAAAATATCATTCAGTAGTCATGTGGCATTACATAAGTTAGTAGAAATTCTGTCAACTCTCGTAGAAAGACGCTTGTCATAATCAGGTGTGCAGATGTAAGTATCTTTCCAAGTAACGAGTGTGTCGTATTTGCGATGCTTTCTACAAAGGAATGTCAATAGCGAGGATAATGGCCTCTTTTTTTCTCCACCTAATGGCTTCCTTTTGTCACACGACTATCACACAGCTGGGCGCCCAAAACGCATTACGTCAAGGTCACTTACCTTTCTTACCGAAATATTTATGACAGTGGTTTCCGCTACAGTTGCAGTCTCGTACAAAAAAAATTTCACAGGTTGAGAATTTGCATTACAAATGTGAAGAAACAAAATCCTATCAATATAACAGTGTGCAAAAAATTGTGATACATTCATGCATTTACACACATTTCATAACTCTTAAAGTACGATTCTCAGCTCATTGATCATAAACATACCTCAACAGCATAATACACATCGTCGTCATAATAATATCATAACACCTCAGGCATTTCTCAAAAACGTCTTAGCTTTTTGCAATTATTTTGAAACCTAAAAATAATTCTCTGCTCATTTCAACAGTGTCATCTACCTCAAACGTACTTTAAAATTCATGATCCCATACCAAATACATCATTCAAAGCTCTCATAGTATCACAATGGTTCCGAAAAATATATGAACAGTTCACAAAGTACATACAAAATACAATTTCACAAATGTGGAATTATCCAAGTGTGTAATTGCGTAAACATGTGTCACTGACATAGAAAAAAAAGTTTGTTTCTCTGCTAAATAATAAGATAGCTGTGTAATTCTGTGTTAGAGAAATATGGTACCGATGTGTAAAGTTGTATAAGCCAATACCATATTAGCTAGGGCTCCTTGTGCTTGCCAAACACATGGTACACAAAGTAAGCGTATACCCCCCTGAGGATTAATGTAATTATACCCTAAGGTGTTACAGATTACAGCAATGGAATGAAATGTATCACGGAAAACCTTTGTATCATTGTAATTCAAAAATCTTTAAAAATAAATGTTTTAAATACAAAATTAATCACCCAAATACGTGTACTGTAGCGCTAAACTATGCGTCTTGTTGTAAAATAATCTCTGTGGAAGTGTCGTAGTTATCGTCCTCCGAAAGCTAAGTTCTGCAGAAGTCAATGTGCTTACCTCAAGATAAACAAAAGTGAAATGCTTTGCGTATAGATACGCTTATTGCCATGATGAAGAAAGTACTGTGTTGTAACGTATTGTTGTGCTACAGAAAAGACTGTCTCATTGTAGCTATACCACAAAAGTTACTAGTAAAACATGTTTTCCTTTCCAGAAGAACTCAGAAAAACTGTGCAGATATAAAACAGAAACACCGCAAAAGCAACATTGTAAATTGTCACTCATTAGTAGCGTCGTGATAAAATCGTGTAGCTGTCACATAAACTAGCCACTGTGTCATCTGGTATCTTTCAGAAAGTACTTTAAATCCAGAATGTATTTTCAAGTAAACCAAAATGTTGCATTAAAATCTCATTAGCAGTACCAGTATATTTTCTAAGTATGTAAGCCTGATAGTCGTTACGTAGCAGCAAGCAAGAATGTACACACACAAAACACTGTGTCATCTGTTCTCTATACCAATGCATTCGTAATTTCTGTTTTAATAAGTTCTCTTGGTTCTTGACTGGATATTTAACTTCAAACATTGTTGCATGTTAACAGTTTCTAAGTCTGACAATGCATAGTAGTAACGTGAGGTGAAAAGTTTTATGGCAAAGACAAAGTTACATAGCAGATTATATTTCAATTAACGGTTTTACATGTCAAATGTGTTGCGAGCCTTTACTCTTCCAACTATGCAGAGCTCCAGCTTCAGCAGAATTATCATGTGGTATATGGTACATCGGTAAAGGATGCTCAAATTTTTCTCAAGGTTAGCGTCTATGTTACTTTTCTCTGAGCCAGCTGGCGCACGTGGCTGCCTGCGGTGCGAGTCATTGTCTGCTATCTCTTTGCTGGCATGCGTCGTTATTGGGATTAGGAGACCTAACTACTACAAATTCACCTTGACGAGAGGGCCCTGCCCTGTTTGAATCCCGCCAGTTCTGATGAAATTCAGGTCTGTCATTTTGTCGGTAGTTTACATAGTTTCTTTTTTGTCGGTCATGTGGTGGAGCATTTCTGCCAGAATCGTAACTGCGTGGTGGACCATTGCGTCTGATGTTATTCTTTCTCCCTTGATAATAATTGTTTTGGTTCCCATGTTGTCTGTTTCTATGGTTGTCTCTGTCACATTCATTACTATGGAAATGCGATCTTTCTCTGTAACTATTGCTGCTCTGCCAACGGTTGTCATATGGCTGGTGTCTGTTTTGGTCACGATTTGTGTTGTGAGAATAGCCTTGTTGTGTCCAGAATTGTTACGGACATGACCTGTAATTGTTGTGTTCCTGTTTTCGCGTCATGCGATTGTCAGTGTCAATTTCCAGTTCTTGTAACAAAAAAATGGTTCAAATGGCTCTGAGCACTATGGGACTCAACTGCTGAGGTCATTAGTCCCCTAAAACTTAGAACTAGTTAAACCTAACTAACCTAAGGACATCACAAACATCCATGCCCGAGGCAGGATTCTAACCTGCGACTGTAGCGGTCTTGCGGTTCCAGACGTTCTTGTAACGGTCCCTAAAAAGCTACAATGTCGTCTTTGCAACGTCCTGCCAAAATAATATGTCGTAAATGTTCAGGTAATTTGATTAAGCAAATGCGGATGAGTTCTGAGGGGTTGTATGGGTTTGACAGGTACTAATTCTTGTGCAACATGTCTTCAAAATATTTCACAAAACTGGAAAATTCAGATTGTTCGAAATGTTTCATCATTATGATGCTGTGTTTTACTCGGTCTTGTGTAGCTTGAGACCAATATGCTGAGAGGAAGGCATGATGAAACTCTCCTTCACTGTCACAATCGTGAAAGACCGATCGCATTCTTTCAGCTGGTTCATTCTCTAAGTAGCCACACATAAATTCTAATCTGTGCTCTAATGACCAGTTGTGAGGAAAACAATGAGAGAATTGATGGAGCCACGCTTGTGGGTGAATGTCGTTGCCAGAATTCTTAAATGTTTTGAATTTACGTGTAGTATTGAACAGTTTATAGTCAAAATCGTCGTGTCGGCGAGCAGCATATCGGTCATTGTTACGTCGTGTCGGCGGTTCCATCTCAAAATTCTGTGCACCTTGCCAATTTCTTTCATAATTTCCGTAATGCCCTGTGTTATTATTTTGTGACTTTTCCGTATTTCTAAGTCCCTCTTCCCGTGTTGGAATGCGAGTGTCCTCTGAAATATGTAATTTTTGAATTACTTGTGCCAACTGATCTTGCACTTCCCAGATTTTTCTTTTGTGTTGCGTATTACTTTGATTCTGATTTTGTTTGAATTTCTTAATTTGTTCATACTCTTCTGTGTCATTGATGGCTACAGGTCTTGTGTCATTCAGATCATCATCTACCTTTGCAGATAAGTTAGTGAACTGATCCGAAAGTTCGGCTACTTTCTCTGATAGTGTACTTATTACCTCAGTGTGTTTTTCTGAACCAAGTTTCAGAGTGTCCATTTGTGTTGAAATCGTATCTACTGTGTCCTTTAAATTTTCCTGAGTTTTTGCAAGTTGCGTATCCCAATCGGTAGATGCAACTGAGTCAGTTTTAGCCTGCAAGGTCTCATGATTTTCATGAAAAATAGTTTGCAGTTCTTTTATGGCTAATTCGTGATTCTGTAATGCATTTTCATGCCGCGAAAAAGTAGGTTGGAAATGCTCACAAATTTGTGTTTTTACGTCATTACAGACTTTTTGACATTTCGATTCCATTTTATGTAACTCAGTAGTTAAATCTTCACGTGTTTGTTCAAGCGTATGTTCCACTGAGTCTAGCTTTTGAAGCTTTTGTTCCATTGCGTCTAACTGTTGTGTTTGTCTCTGGTGTTGTTCCATTATGCCTAAGTTTTGAAGATTTTGTTCCACTGTGTCTAACATTTGAAGATTTTGTTTCATTGTGTCTAACTTTTGTAGCCTTTGTCCCATTTGTTGCATTAACTGCAATAACAATGCACTGGTTTCTGAAACATGTTCCTCAGTGCTTTTCAGCAGTGAAGTTGCACCGGCAACGTTCACATTTTGACAAGCAGAAAATGTGTCTTGACTTATTTGAGAAAACGGTGAGGACCCAAAACCTGAATCTGCAGTATTTGCAAGATTGTGTCCTGTCATTCCCGATTCCTGAGGCGGGCTGTTGCAGACCGATCGATCGATAATGCTTTCCTGTTCACTAATTGTTTCACTGTCTACACCATTGTTGCCGGCCGCTCCTCTTCCCTATGCACAATTATCAAATTACTATGTTTAACATTAGTTAATTCATTAAACGGTGGCGGTAACACACTGCATTCGTCTTCACTGTCATTTCTCAGTTTACTTTGGAGCCTAGTATTACGTTTTTCACACGCCATAATTGTCACAATATTTCACAGGATGACACAGAAGGGCACAATTTGAAGAGCAAAAATAAGAAGAAAAAATCATTAACATAGCACTGAAAATAATATCTAGTTAATCGCAAGCGTAGCTGCGAAATACTTGGTGCAAATCTACATGCTGCCACAACTGTTTTACTGTACAACAATGAAAAACTACAACTACAAAGGAAATTCTCTCTTCAATTACACGCTAGCAATAAACAAAAGCTACACTAATTACACAAACTACAAGAAAAAATCTGAAGATTCCAGTGAGGTATCCTCGGCTAAGGGTCGACATATGAAACGTCCACTTTTAACAATTATACATGACTGTGCTTAGACGGACACACAATATTTTTAGCGCAACGCAATATGACTTTCAAAAATCCCTACAAAACAATGGCCCTGACTATCACTAACCTATACGTTTCACAAATCACTTACCTCACAAAAATCTTCGTTACTCGAACTACTGCAATACAGCGAGTGCCAATACTGCCAGCTAAGAAAAAGATTCTAACTACTGAAGGCACTAACTACTGATAGGCACAGTTAACAAATGAGAGATTCTGATAGAGAACCAACAATGTATTTACCTTAATAGTGTTCAAAAATCATATATATATATATATATATATCAGTTCATGACATCCAGTATTACAAATTTACTGTCTTTGATGGACACACGTCCAGATCATCCGCTCTCAAAACTCCGCCATCTCACTCCCCACATTCACCACTGCTGGCGGCTCACCTCCAACTGCGCAACGCTACGCGCTGTTACCATCCAGCTGCCCAACACTACAGTGGCAGACAACAATGACTGCACACAGCCTCTGATTTTCATACAGAGCGCTACGTGGCGTTACCAATATAAAAACCTATACAGCCTACTTACAATAGATAATGTTAAGGGTAGAGTAAGCCAAACACGGGCAGAACACTTAAAAGGTGCAACAGTTCTACTAAAGAGACTGCTTACACCACGCTTGCCCACCATATGGAGTATTGCTGTGCGGTGTGGGATTCGCATCGGGTGGGACTGACGGATGACATCGAAAAAGTACACTCCTGGAAATGGAAAAAAGAACACATTGACACCGGTGTGTCAGACCCACCATACTTGCTCCGGACACTGCGAGAGGGCTGTACAAGCAATGATCACACGCACGGCACAGCGGACACACCAGGAACCGCGGTGTTGGCCGTCGAATGGCGCTAGCTGCGCAGCATTTGTGCACCGCTGCCGTCAGTGTCAGCCATTTTGCCGTGGCATACGGAGCTCCATCGCAGTCTTTAACACTGGTAGCATGCCGCGACAGCGTGGACGTGAACCGTATGTGCAGTTGACGGACTTTGAGCGAGGGCGTATAGTGGGCATGCGAGAGGCCGGGTGGACGTACCGCCGAATTGCTCAACACGTGGGGCGTGAGGTCTCCACAGTACATCGATGTTGTCGCCAGTGGTCGGCGGAAGGTGCACGTGCCCGTCGACCTGGGACCGGACCGCAGCGACGCACGGATGCACGCCAAGACCGTAGGATCCTACGCAGTGCCGTAGGGGACCGCACCGCCACTTCCCAGCAAATTAGGGACACTGTTGCTCCTGGGGTATCGGCGAGGACCATTCGCAACCGTCTCCATGAAGCTGGGCTACGGTCCCGCACACCGTTAGGCCGTCTTCCGCTCACGCCCCAACATCGTGCAGCCCGCCTCCAGTGGTGTCGCGACAGGCGTGAATGGAGGGACGAATGGAGACGTGTCGTCTTCAGCGATGAGAGTCGCTTCTGCCTTGGTGCCAATGATGGTCGTATACGTGTTTGGCGCCGTGCAGGTGAGCGCCACAATCAGGACTGCATACGGCTGAGGCACACAGGGCCAACACCCGGCATCATGGTGTGGGGAGCGATCTCCTACACTGGCCGTACACCACTGGTGATCGTCGAGGGGACACTGAATAGTGCACGGTACATCCAAACCGTCATCGAACCCATCGTTCTACCATTCCTAGACCGGCAAGGGAACTTGCTGTTCCAACAGGACAATGCACGTCCGCATGTATCCCGTGCCACACAACGTGCTCTAGAAGGTGTAAGTCAATTACCCTGGCCAGCAAGATCTCCGGATCTGTCCCCCATTGAGCATGTTTGGGACTGGATGAAGCGTCGTCTCACGCGGTCTGCACGTCCAGCACGAACGCTGGTCCAACTGAGGCGCCAGGTGGAAATGGCATGGCAAGCCGTTCCACAGGACTACATCCAACATCTCTACGATCGTCTCCATGGGAGAATAGCAGCCTGCATTGCTGCGAAAGGTGGATATACACTGTACTAGTGCCGACATTGTGCATGCTCTGTTGCCTGTGTCTATGTGCCTGTGGGTCTGTCAGTGTGATCATGTGATGTATCTGACCCCAGGAATGTGTCAATAAAGTTTCCCCTTCCTGGGACAATGAATTCACGGTGTTCTTATTTCAATTTCCAGGAGTGTACAAAGACGGGCAGCTCGTTTTGTACTATCGCGAAATACGGGAGATAGTGTCACAGACATGATACGTGAACTAGAGTTGCAATCATTAAAAGAAATGCGTTTTACGTTGCGATGGGATCTTCTCATGAAATTTCAATCACCAGTTATCTCCTCCGATTGTGAAAACATTCTGTTGGCACCCACCTACATGGGGAGAAATGATCATCACGATAAAGTAAGAGAAATTAGGGCTAGGATAGAAAAATTAAGTGCTCGTTTTTCCCGTTCGCCGTTGGAGAGTAGAACAGTGAAGAGACAGCTTGAAGGTGGTTCATTGGACCCTCTGCCTAGCACTTTATTGTGAAAGGCAGAGTAATCACGTAGTAGTAGACGTGGACGTAGCCGGTAAATACATCCGATGGTTAACGTGAGTTCACGGAGCTCGGTTATTCAAGTCCATATATAACTTCGCAGTCGGACTCAATTTTGACCTCGAGAGAAAATAATTTTGTCGACAAAATATTTTTGTCGACTGCAGTAAACACTCCGCCACCTATGGCATGTAGCAAGTCTTTCTGATGTACTTTCCCTGTTTCATTAAATATTAAGGTGATTTTCTAGTTTATGTTTCATCCAGATTCCCTGGAGGGTGGTAAATTCGCGAAGTCTGTTACGAATGCTACGGAAATTTACTGTAAAATTTTGGCATTCTAAGAGTCTCCACTTTGGGCACAATCCGATTTCAATCAGCATGTCGGCTGGCGAGTGTTCATCAGAAGACGTCAAACTATCGCCTGTCCTAAGAAAGGAACCTTGTGCACTCCACAGACAGTATGCTACCTGAGTAACCGCTCCCTCTGCGTAAAGCACCTCTGATTTATCGAGGGTAACGCTATAATTCTCTGCTCTATAAAAATCGCCACAAAAATTAAGTTCGCCACTATTCCCTATCGTGTACCAATTTTCTCCTCTCAGGGTATGACCTACCTAGTTGTATGTATTCCAGCATCTGTTGCCCTACAATTTGTGCCCTCCACGGTTGTTTCTAGTACCGTAGGAGACAGACCATATAATCCTGGCCCTACTTACTGTTTGGCTTGTTATATATCTCTTATCTCGCCGTTGTTGCGGAAAACAATATTTCTGTTTTAGCAGTCAAAATATTTTACACTTTCTTTCCGTAACACTACACCTGAAACAGTTCGATTCTCTTCTTTCTCCTTTCAAATTAAGGGTTATGTTTTACACAACTAGCTGTATGTGCAGAACGTTCACCTTGCTTGTCCTAGTATTGTTAAACCTTCGCTCTGTCACCTGTCTCGCGTTATTTAACTTTCAAAGTACCCCACAATTTTGACGTTAAATTTGTTCATGATATAATGTCCACTGATACTCAACATTTTAATTTTATTTACACAGAAACCATATTTTATACTCGTAGAGCATTCATTTCCACAAATCTTGCAATATGTTTAATGTTTCACAGAGAATAGCTATTTCATCAACAAATCTTGTCATTGACACTCTTTCACCATAAATTTTAATCCCACGTCTAAACATCTATCTTATTTTGTTGATTTCTTCTTCGATATTCAAGATGAAACACAATGAGATGCTGACTTACGCCGTTTATAATCCGATATTTCTCTCTTGCTCCTCCACAACAAATTATAACATTGCCGAATTTATGTAAAGTGTCTGCACCTTGCATGTGACATGTGTTAATGTCAAACGCCCAGTCGCTTATGATAAAGATTTTGTATACTGCCAAATATCATATCACGTTCTTCTGAGACAAGGTATTTGGCAACCCTCACTGCAAGGACAAGTTGGTTGCTTTGATAAATTCCGGAACAAAGTTTCAGTAAAATTTCATAAATAAGATCCCTCAAAAACATTCAGTGTGATTGTGTTATTCAGATAAGTCTTTGTTCTCAAATGTACTTACAGTAAACAAATGATTTTAAAATAGTTAATTCCACCTGAAACATATTCTTAAAAATTCTTACCGTGATTTACTTGCAAACTGAATGCGCCTAACGTGGGTTATCATTAACGTACCACTAATTACTCACTGGGGCAGTGAAAGAAGCGTTACTAAGATTTGCACTAACAATCTGTACAACAATAAAGTATAACAACTGCTAAGATGAATCTACGATTCAGCACATTATAAAATTAAGTTTACCAACCACCTTACTACAACATGTAGACAGTAGTAACGATGGTCCTTAACATTTCTCCTTATTTAATAATTATCGATTGTTACCTGATTAGTAAAAACTTTTGAAGCGCATTGAGTTCAGGAACATGTTCAGGTACTTTGTCTGCGTTGTAGTTATCCGTATCAGCCTCAGATTGCGACAAATCTTCCTGAAAAGCACTTTGCTGGCAGGAACGCCACATAGTTGCCGCTACTTGCAACTATATTTTTGGCACTTACCACTGTTTACGCGCACACATCCTAAGGTTCACTCACGAGAATCTCAAATTTGAGATAAAGCTGCCAATCGCAGTTTATTGTGGAAGTGTCAGCTAATGTGAACAAAGCACATTATTTTTCATACTTTACATGCAATAACTCAGTTTCTACGAGCTTCCGTTAGCATAGTTTACAATGGGGTCTTCATTTATATTCAGGCTTAAGCGTATCGGTCAGGTATGTTTTAAGGAACGATTCGTCGCTTAAATGTTACGTACTATTACATTTCAGCAAATGTTTTTCACATATAACTATCCCATACTAATCGGTTGATGTTTCCTATGCAAATAGCTTTACCATATATAACAATGGGAATTCATGAGTGATTCTTTGGAAAGAATACCCACCACCAGTAAATATTACTTGGTCAATAGAAAGAAAAGAGTTATTACCTGTTTCGAATTACGAAAGTTATGTGTGTAATTTCTCATATTCTGTATCCATTACCGTGACATGTGTTCTTGTACCACTGTGAAACTCCTAAACGTACTCTCTTCGTACTATCTTATCTGCTCTGTTAGAAAATTACTGGTACGACCTTGTTCTTCACTGAGTCCTACCTTGTGCTAACATTTTCATTTTGACGCAATAGTTACACCAAACAGTCTCTGTAATCTGTTTTCCACATTCTAATACTTGTCTGCCCCTACTGTTTACTGCCCCTTCCTGTACCGACTTAACTATTCCTGGGTATCGTAGCAGATGTTTCGGTAATATCACTCATCTTTAGACAAATGATCTTACACGGACTTCCGCCCTGACCTACTCATTTTACATCTTACTATCGTTCTTAATTTGTCCACTTTGTTTTTAACGTTCTTTGACTGCCGCACATTTCAAATGGTTCCGGTTCTTCTTCTCGGTATCAGTCCAGTCGAAATGCTGACGACACAAGAGAACAGAACTGACCAGTTGATTGAAGTCACGCCAAAGCCCTGCTTTGCTTGTGATTGGCTACGGAACGCAGTGGGCAAGCGGATGTGCTAGCCGCAGTGCGGGAACGCGGCTGCAGTAATCTGGCTTTCGGGACGAGAGTGATTTGCTAATGGCGTGAACGGGGCCGCGCTCCGTAATGGAGCGTTAGAGGGAGCCCCGCCGCCGCGCACGCACAGCCACACAATACAATACACTACGTACACAGCGCGTCCCCTGAATGTGGGCCACCGGGTGAGCCACACAGCACTTCACTGAGCCGCTAATCTCCTGCGCTGAGGCTGGACGTAGTAAATTAATACAGCCGGCCACCAGCGCCGTACCAAAAGGAATTTCTCAATGACAGCGATTTATTTCCTCGCGAGAGTAGTTCACTTGCCGTCCAACTTTCCAGTCTGCTGTCAAAGAGTGATATAGGGAGCGATTTACTATTCTAACGGGGATAGTTATAGCTTTATTTATTTTTTATATTTATTTCACCTTGTAATATTAAGGTCTTCAGGTCCATTTTTACACTCGGTGATACATCCTTAGTGCTTCAGTATTACAATTTGTACAGTGCAGCAGCAATACAGGATGATTCAAAAAGAATATCACAGCTTCAAAAATGTGTATTTAATGAAAGCAACATAATATAACCTTCTGTTATACATCATTACAAAGAGTATTTAAAAAGGTTTTTTTTCACTCAGAAACAAGTTCAGAGATGTTCAATATGGCCCCCTCCAGACACTCGAGCAATATCAGCCCGATACTCCAACTCGATCCACACACTCTGTAGCATATCAGGCGTAACAGTTTGGATAGCTGCTGTTATTTCTCGTTTCAAATCATCAATGGTGGCTGGGAGAGGTGGCCGAAACACCATATCCTTAACATACCCCCACAAGAAAAAATCGCAGGGGGTAAGATCAGGGCTTCTTGGAGACCAGTGATGAAGTGCTCTGTCACGGGCTGCCTGGCGGCCGACCCATCGCCTCGGGTAGTTGACGTTCAGGTAGTTACGGACAGATAAGTGCCAATGTGGTGGCGCTCCAGCCTGCTGAAATATGAATTGTTGTGCTTCTTGTTCGAGCTGAGGGAACAGCCAATTCTCTAACATCTCCAGATACTGTAGTCCAGTTACAGTAGCACCTTCGAAGAAAAAGGGACCAAAAACTTTATTGGCTGAAATGGCACAGAAAACGTTCACCTTAGGCGAGTCACGTTCATACTGAGTTGTTTCCCGCGGATTCTCAGTGCCCCATATACAGACATTATGACGGTTGACTTTCCCGTTAGTGTGGATAGTTGCTTCATCACTAAACACAATCTTTGAAACGAAAGATTCATCTGTTTCCATTTGAGCAAGGATAAAATCACAGAAATCGATTCTTTTAATCTTATCAGCTGCAGACAGTGCTTGAACCAATTTCAGACGATAAGGTTTCATAACTAACCTTTTTCGTAGGACTCTCCATACAGTTGATTGTGGAATTTGCAGCTCTCTGCTAGCTCTGCGAGTCGATTTTCCTGGGCTGCAAACAAATGCTTGCTGGATGCGTGCTACATTTTCATCACTCGTTCTCGGCCGTCCAGAACTTTTCCCTTTGTACAAACACCCATTCTCTGTAAACTGTTTATACCAAAGTTTAATACACCACCTATCAGGAGGTTTAACACCATACTTCGTTCGAAATGCACGCTGAACAACTGTCGTCGATTCACTTCTGCCGTACTCAATAACACAAAAAGCTTTCTGTTGAGCGGTCGCCATCTTAGCATCAACTGACGCTGACGTCTAGTCAACAGCGCCTCAAGCGAACAAATGTACAACTAAATGACACTTTATAGCTACCTTAATTCGCCGACAGATAGTGCTTAGCTCTGCCTTTTGTCATTGCAGAGTTTTAAATTCCTAACGTTGTGGTATTCTTTTTGAATCACTCTCTATAATAATAATAATAATTATCTGGAATTCAAGAAATATCGTATTATCATTAACCAATTCCTTATTATGTTCTTGTCGGAAGTGACTAATAGCACCAACAGAAACATTCGGCAACGATACAGAAGGAATCAGTGTGGAGACGTTGAGTGGTCAGAGGAAGAGCGAAAAATTTTGTGGTAAACTTAGAAAATGAGATGAAAGAAGAGCAGAAACAACATTAGAAAACCACGGATAGTTTGCAATGCGACAAAGATATTGGTTCCTCGTTGGACAGGTTTAAACGGCTGGATATTCTGAGAAGAAAGCTAAAACAATGCGAACAGATAAACGATTTAATCTCTTCTTGAAAGCAGTGCGGTTTTGGACATTATGTGGGTCACAAGGCAGTTTCTTTCACAGTCGTATGACTGAAACGGGGAAGCTGATGGATATAGGTTTAGTGTAGCGGAAGGGTACAGCCAAGATGCTGGACCTATCCGATCTGGTTATGTAGTTATGGTGTTGTGACAAGTATTTTTTGTGTTGGAAGAAGTACTGAGGACACCTTTGTCTAAGATACTGCAGATCAAACAAAGCATGTGAAAATCAGTCATTTATCCGACTGCATCCAGTCTGCGAATAGGAACAACTCATGAAAGCGTAAACCGAAAGTTACTGACAAATCTTAAGCAAGCATTCATACCTAGTTTGAGTCGTCTGTATTTTTCCATATTTTTTGCGTGCTGAACTACATCAAACTTGTAGGGATTCAGAGGATATAAAGATTGGACTAAATTCTGTTTGATTTGAAACGAAAATATTTTTCTAAATATTTGGATTGCATTTGGCCAACAGAAAGATTTCCTGCACGCTGCGACAGACTGCTGTTCCCAGTTTAGATACTCATCCAAGATTATGCTGAGGACATTTACCGTATTTTTTAAAACTCTTTATCCTGCTGGTTTTGGTGAAGAGGAAGAGGTGGATTCGGTTTATTGAGTTCATATTAACATTTACACACTTATTCATTTGTTAATGCCTTGAGTCAAGATCAACAAAAAAGTGCAACTTTACTTGAACATAAACCTGTCGTAATAACTAAAAGCAGAGGACAGGGAGATGTTTTAAACACTCTGACTCTACAAAATTCTAAAGCATTTACTGTCATAAGAAATTAAGCATAAGTGTAACAACAGTGGAACAACTGCTTCCAATTTTTACTCAGGTTGAAAAATGAAATTTTTCCAAAAACATTCTCTAATCGAATTCCCTAAAATGACAAGTAAATTACTCTAAATTCCACTAAAATGTAATGGTATTTAGGAAAGTAAGTGCTCAGTTTAGCAATTTAGAAACAGATCCGTACCAAACCTGAATTTACATAGAATTTCCCTGGCATAGTCCGCTAGATCCCAAACAGTTATTCTGTCATAACATGCACTTTAGCGTATAAACACCATTCCGCTCCATGTCATACTACTCTGAAATAACTCAGTATTAGAAACTGGAAACCAGGGCATCATAGCGCAGCCAGACGGTATAATTGCAGTATCTACAAGTGTAAAAAGTCAGTTGTTCATCAATAACATGCACTCATCCCTACAAAATAACATTAATGGGGGATGTTCATGTAATTGATCGAAAATGTCAGTTTTCAGTTTATATATTATTTAGTAGAGGAACACGCGGACAATAAATTCTCAAAATCTCAATGATGAAATCGCATCCTAAGTACCCGAAAAATAATGAAATGTGTGATACGATCTTTCTCCGATAAACCCATTTTTAAGTTACGCTTCAATACTAGCTGGATGAACAACGATTCTGTGGATTATTTTCAAGAAAACTTGCATGGGACGCATCCAGAAGGCTGTGATTTCTAAACTTCTAAAGAAGTGTGTTCTTGGCAAAACTCAGAATGCAAATGAGCCTCTAAATTCACTGGTATGGAAACAATGCTCTAAAACCATATTTTCGTCTGTTACAGTTGTGAGAATTGCAACTTAGGATGCTATTCTTTTATTTAAGGGTTAGAATGTAAGGAAGGTGAAGTTGTTTGAGAGAATGAGCCTTAAGGTAGGAAATTTCATTAATGACATACTGAGAAAAATTTATAGTCAATTATTATATTGGTAATTTCTGCTACCAGTCCCTTTTTTACTTGTTTTATGTTTAATCTAACATAACACAATGAGTTGCGAACATGTTCTGTTCATCATCAAGTGTTTACACACATACAGAAAAGGTTAATTAAAAATAAATTGTCTTAAACCAAATTAACCTAGAACTTTTTGTCCATTGTTCGTTTCTGTAGTCGCTGGTGTGGCATTTGGGAGGCGGAGGGAGGGTGGCAGTGGATGCCCAGGAGTCAATATGAGTGAAGTCTTCTGCTGGTGACGCATGTCATCACAGCTTCTATGTCGTACTTAACCAATTTATTTTTAAGTAAAATTTCTCTGTATGTAAGTATGTATAAACGCCTGATGATGGACAGATCATATTCTAAACGCCTTGTATTATATTAGATTAAACATGAAACAAATAAAAAGAGACTGGTAGGAGAAACTGCAAATAAGTAATTATCCCACACAGTCACGGTTCAGAAACGTAGCCATTATGGCCGACAATAATAAATTTATAGCTCCTCTCAGCTGAAAAAAACAGTTGAGGACCTGGTAAAGGAAAGAAGCAAACAACAAGGAATCCGAAGAGAGTATAAATCTGGGCCTTCTGAAGAGTTGACATAAGAAAACAAACGTTATGTTGAACTTTAAATTGCATTTCCCGAAAATTCTATTTCTTAATGTTTATGCACCTTTCTGTCAAAATCTAAGAAGGCTAGAATTTTGAAATTCTGTACACTTGTTTCTATGGACCCAAAAAATGTTGTCTCAAGAGTAAATTTTGAAATTCTGAGTGTAAGCTCAGGTATGGGGCAAAGGGCTTGGAATTTTGCATTAACTATATATACACTTACAGAATTATAATTAAAAATTATTAAAACTCTCCTATTCCATAAATTCAAAAATTCTCTTGAGAGAAACTTGCTATATGCATATATATTAAACAGAGGAAATTTCGTTGAAATCTCTTTAATAATTTCTGAGAAAAAAGTACATATGTTATTTTTTTAAATAAAATTTTTAAATTCTGTAAGAACATTATATATATATATATATATATATATATATATATATATATATATATATATATATACTTCAAGGAACTTAACAGTAAATGTGTTAATTCCATATGAATCATTTCCATATGTTCAAAACTGTGGGTCTGATGTATCTTTTAAGTAGTGTGTGGTTTTAGTGAACGTCAGCTACTGAAACACATTCATAGGAACAGTTTATGCTAATCAGACAACTGGCAACATACGCTCATAAGAAGTCTGTCGCTGTACAGAACCACATGAACGCTATGTATGGCCGAATCTGCGAACACAATTTAAATAGCTACCGTCGGGGCACAATGTGAGTGGTAACTAGAAAATGGCGATGTATCCACACCAGATCTCAGTCACTGTGTCAGTCTGAAGCCTACATGTATCACAGCCAGAATTCACTCGGTGTGTCCCACTAGAATCGACACACTACAGTCACTGTAGTAAGCAAGCAGAGTCTACGTCGACTTCAGACGCTACAGTATCAGGCTTTTGATCGCTCAGTGAGTGCGGCCGGCACCATAAACAAACCGCTTCCACAACTTGCAGAAAGGTTCCTCGAGAGCGAGCGAGAAATTGCCCTTTCTCTTGTCTGCGTGTGCCGAGTGACTGAGCACTGACCTGTCTCCACTGCGGCCATAGAAGTACTCCGCAGCCGATAGAAGTACTCCGCAGCCGCCGGAGAGAGCAGACCACACGGCACCAGGAAGTATAGCCAACGTCTGACTTAGGCCTGATAGTGCCAACCTAGGCAACACTGCCGCATATGGCACACTGTAATGGAATATCGTTAAGAAGTATTGGAGGAACTGTTCAAACAGCCTTGTACGTATTGTATGTTAACCGGGGACCTAGAAACGACGGGGAGGCTCCGTCCCCGCCGCAGCCGCAGTGGTCCACAACCGCATAACGTCTACCGCAGTCCACTTCACCTCGCCGCCGCCCCACACCGAACCCAGGGTTATTGTGCTGTTCGGGCCCCAGTGGACCCCCCAGGAAATGTCTTACGCCAGACGGGTGTAACCCCTATGTTTGCATGGTAGAGTAATGATAGTGTACGGATACGTGGAGAATCGCCGACGTAGTGTAGCTGAGGCGGAATAAGGGGAACCAGCCCGCATTCGCCGAGGCAGATGGAAAACCGCCTAAAAACCATCCACAGACTGGCTGCCTCACCGGACCTCGACATAAGTCCGCCGGGCGGATTCGTGCCGGGGACCAGGTGCTCCTTCCCACTCCAGAAAGCCGTGCGTTTGACCGATTGGGTAACCGGGCGGGCTTCAAGCAGCCTTACTGCTGACGTCTTTGACGGCGGCCAATTTGTCGGCAGCAGCCACGCAGACATTTTCAAGGCAAAAACCCAACGAGAGGGTGCTGTGCTAGGAAACTTGAAACCTACTACAGTGCTGTGTTCACCGAGAAGCATAATACGAAATAAGCATACGGACAACATACATACCATAAACATGTAGCAACGTCGCATAATCACTCGTGATCAAGTTCAGAAGTTATCGCTTATGAATATCAATTACCAGTGTGCCAGCAAGCAGCATTAACTTTGCCCCATTGGTGACTGACCAGAGTGAGAGCAGGATTCCAAGCAGGATTTAAGCCTCTATTTATAAGGGCACTTTCTAATTTAATTTAAATTGATTTCTTAATACCATCATACCTGGATGTGGACGCCAGAATCTCTGTGGTCTTTTTTTTCCCTTCCTTTATGAGACGATTGGTATACCATGTCAATAATCTGCAATAGCAAATTCGCTGAACTTCTGTAAACTGTGTTTCACTTGCGATCAATAAATTGGTCTTCCACAGTCCTGATGGTCTAACCGACGTGCGACATGCCACAATTTCGAGGGATACGGTAGGCCCCCGACTTACTCAGGCTGACATCATTCATCAATGATAATTTTTAATGGAGATAGAAAGATCCATTTCACACCGTGTTTCCGCGGAATACGATCAATCGTGCTGAAAATTCTACCTGCGGAAGACGAAAAAGTCATGGACATAGGTGCCACCTTGATATTTTTATCACTCACCCTATACAAAATTTGTCGAAAGCGCAACGCTCGCCTAGTCTGTCTTTCGCTATAGCCATTCTGGTGGAAGGTGACTTTGATACGAGATAACTCAGTTGAAAAACTCTCAAAGTTGGAGGTGATGTGGTCCATATGAACCAAGATGCGAAGTACTCCTTCACGCTGATATCAGTCTCAAGATACAAATCAGTGTGAGTTGATTTCCTTTAAACGGCATATCATGTAACCTCCCCACAAAAATTTACAAGACAATATTATATAGAAATGGAGCCAAGTGAAACCTTCCCACAAATATGTTGACCGGACAATAATTTGAATGTTAACAAGAATACAACCTAACGTAATCTCCCAGCAAATAAATTTACTGACAATGACAATTAAACAAAAATTAGCAATCTGACTCTGGTGTAAGCTTCCGCAAAAAAAATGAAAGTCGATTCAGTGATAAGAAAATCTCAGTGATAATGAAATTTCAATTAAACCGAAATATCGGTCTTTGGCCCTGTACAAAAATCAGAATTAAATTCTTACCTCATTGTAACTGCTGGTCAAATTTCTGCTCTTATTGTGCGCACAGCTTGGAGGAACTGCATTGCAAATAATATTCCTTTTTTTTTTGTAATTTAACTGAAATTTGTCTTTAAGGGAAGTGGAATGAGATCGTTAATTCAATTAAATAAAATTTTTTTGTAAAGTTGCTTTTGACATCAAAATTATTATTGTGGCACTTGTTGGAAATTAATTACAATAAATAAACTTTACATTATCTGATGATTACCTTAATTAAAAATATACCTCATTCAGCATCTTGACCAGAATGCCATGTCGGCGCTCCCCGACTGCGTCCCGCTCGCGACCGTGACAGGACCAGACCACTACTGAACTGAACTACATGACAACTACAACCGTACTGCTCTACGACTACTGCCGAACTGCTTGCAACACTCGCGCGGTCAAGCGCAGACTAACCACGAAAATAGGCTCTCTGGTCAAAGATTTTAACGTGCCTCACCATCGCTGCTATGTTACATACGTGTTTCATAACCCTCCACTGGGGGGGCAAAAATTTGGCAGCGATGGTGAGTCATTTGTACTTGCCATCGCAAGAAATTTGTACAATTTACAGAATATTCAATTTTAGTACATAAATTAAATGTTGTGCACATGCACCGAGTACAAAATATATCAGACAAAGACAGGATGTGAATACAAAACATAGTAGTAAATCAGAAAACTGTATATACAAATTATTTGACAGATAGCAAAGTGCACACGCACTGAAAAAATTCTTTAGCATTTTCAGAACAAATAAACAGAATGGCAGAAAATCGTGTTGATAAGTGACATGAGTGTACTCGCACTGGAGTTGAGAACATATTAGCAATTTACGAAATGTATATACAATTAGTAACAAATGACATAAGTGCATACGTACTGAAGTATTGAATATACAGAATGAGTACAAATCATATTGAAAATGCACAGGCAGTGAAGTTCAGTAGAAAACATTTTAACACACAACATAAGTGCACATGCACTGTAGTTCAGAACATATCATTAAAATAAAATAATAAAAAAAATGTATATACAATATAAAAGACAAGAGTGCACATACTGTACTTGAGAACAAATCGAAAAAATGTCTTAGGCATTTTTGCAATAAATAAACATAATGGCAAAAATCATATCGACAAGTGACATAAGTGTACTCGCACTGGAGTTCAGCGAATCAAAAAAATGTATAACCCATGAACATAAATAATGTTAGCAAAAAAAAAAATGATTTTCACTATGTGACAAGAATTAGGATAGGAAAGGGAAGGATTGCATCATGGTTGTAGCACTTTAGATTGCACACAGCTGTTCTGAAAGTCCATATCTTTCCACAGAAGTACAACACCAAGTGACACAATTTGAAGTTCTTTTCCCAACAGAATCTACTTTTCCCAACAGAATCTATCAGTGTAGTCAAGACACTGAACTGTCGTAGTAATGTTCCATGTTTTCATTTTGGCAGTACATTAGGTACACCAAACAGTGGGACTGTAATAACGTCTTCATCGCTCACGGTGGTGGACAGCATGTCGTGTCAACACCACGCTCTTACAAGGCACACCAACGTAGAATTAGTGCAAAACCAAAGATAGTGCTCCATGATCACTAGGATAGACAGGACAAATGGACATTGGAGTAATTCAGTGTAGTTAGTTCATGAGGTGAAGGACATTAAGTCACATAATATTGACAATTACAGTCTTCATTAGTAGTTTGCGGCATTCATAGCCCAGTGATTGAACATTTCTGTACCAAGTATGTAGTATTACAGAAAAATGTTCATTAATTGTTTTACATAGAATCAGTATCCTTCTTTTCCTAGTTACAAAGCATTATTAAATAATCGCATTCTTTTCCAGTTACAAAGTATACCATAGTTAATTAATCATTGGTCATTCCAATAGTAATAATCATTAGCCTTCTTCTAATTACAAAGCATTATGAAACAATCGCATTCTTTTCCAGTTACAAAGTATGGCATCATTAATTAATTATTTGTCATTCCAATATAGTAATAATCTTTAGCCTTTTCCTAATTACAAAGCATTATTAAACAATCACATTCTTTTCCAGTTACAAAGCATAATTAAGAATCATTAGCCTTCTCCTAATTACAAAGCATTATGAAACAATCATATTCTTTTCCAGTTTCAAAGTATAGCATAGTTAATTAATTATTTGTCATTCCAATATAGTATTAATCATTAGCCTTTTCCTAATTACAAAGCATTATTAAACAATCACATTCTTTCCCAATTATAAAGCATAGTTAATCATTTGTCATTTCAATATAGTAGGAATCATATTCTTTTCCAGTTACAAAGTATCAACATTGAAAACAAGAGCTAATTAATGGCATAATTAATAACATAATTCATTGAGTGACATTAATTATTGGCACTCAGTGGCCTTCAAGTATTGAATAGAATAAAACATTGTTCATCATTCAGTATTATTCATATCATTATGAAATCATTATTAAAAATCAGCTAATTACAGTCATAGCATTAATAATCAGTATTACTCAGAAATCTCTTAAGTCATTATTCGGGACTGGTAATACATTTTTTTTTGTGCTAGCAAAGCATTGCTTTTGGTAATTATAAGAGAAAGCAAGAAGAGAAAAAAAGAAAGAAAAAAAATTGGTACTGGGTTGTTCCTGTAAATCAAAAATGTGTAACGTCATTCGTCATGAGTCAGCTGTAGCAAGGTTATGAAACAAGGCAGTATATGTGATCACATTTATAAATGATAAACATAAATGGGTAAAAAATAAAAATGCAAGTACTAGAACAGGTATAATATGTAACATGTTTAGTATCATGAAAAGCTTCTCCTGGAAAAAATACAAAATGGATTATTGACCTGAAAGAAGAAACGCACACTATGCTGAAAAGTAGTGAACTTCGAATTAACAGGTAGTGAAATGTGTATAAAATGTGTTCCATAGCTGTCCTTTCCAAAACTTTCCGTCATCCTACTATGCAATATAACACCTGCTGTCAAAACAAACTGCAACAAATACTTAAACAACTACGTAGCATAAATACATAACTTCAACATTATCCTCATCTGTAAAGAAAAAAACTTCATTATCAATCACTTCATTATCCATATTATCATAACTTCATTATTATCATCACCTGTAAAGAAAAACTTCATTATTCATAATAGCATATTCTTCATCATTATTCATCAGTATTCATTATCATCTGCAAAAAATCACTTAATTATTCATTATACAATTATTCCGTATCTCTATCATATTTCATCACTAAAACTAAGATGTGTAGTTCTGTCTGACAGCATGCATCAATCGCTTCGTATTCTGAAAGAAAAAATTAGTTAAGACTGCTATTCTGCGATGTGTACAGTATATTCTTGTTAATGCTTGTTAATTCTCATCCATTTACTCTTCTTCATAAGGTTTTTGTATCCTCTTTCGTCTATTCCGTAGTTGAAATTCCCATTTCTGTTTAATTTATTTCCTTTACACGTTATTTCTTTCTGAAAATGATGAACAAAGATTAATGTCTTGCATTCAAATCATATACCCACTAAATAATTACTGATTAACGGTAACAGAATTAAGCATACAGCATAACATAAAAGAAAACGTAATATGTCAAAAGCATAGACAGTGTTCAAAGGCAAAAAATGTACACGGAATATCACAATGCAGCAGCAAAAAAAAAAAAAAATTGTAAAATAGTCACGATGTTGAAATATCATAGGGCAAAAAAAGTGTCAAAGTCAACTGGTGTGTTATACCTTAACTATTTCACAGTGCATACAAGCAAAACAGGAAAATAATCATACATACATAAAAAAATGAAAAATGTGCACGGTCTGATGTGTAACGACAAAAAAGCAACCTGCTAACCTTACCTTGCCAGGCACTTGCCAAGACAAAATACGATAATCATCAGTAAGTGTCATGTGAGTATAATTGCATACGTGATCATAAAAAAATTAGGAAATGGCATTACTGTGCGATAAATCATAAAGTATGTTCATTGAATAAAGGGTTTGATGTTGGAGACGTGGTGATTGCCTTTACTTTTTCTCGTTCTCAAAGTTTCGACGTGTACAACATTGGGGTGAGGAATGCTGCGAATCCGATATGGACCTGCGTATAGAAGTTCAAATTTACTCCACTTACCTTTTATTCTGCTGGATAAATAGTGTGTACGTACTAATATCTTCTGTCCAACGTGAAAGTCTCGGCGTGTACAAACCTGTTTTTGCTGTCTTCTCCGGCGCTCTGCGGCACGTTTGATGTTGTTCAGTGCAATGTCAATTATTTCACGGTGTCGTAGTCTATGATATCTAGGAAAGTTTATTAATTCTTTAATTTTGTTTGGTGGTTCAACGTTTTTCAGTATAACAGACGGAGATAGCATAGTGGATTCATTTGGAATGGAGTTAATTACATCCTGGAATGAGTGTATGTGTGTGTCCCAATCAATATTTCTTTTATGGCAGTAAATTCTACACAGTTTACCGATTTCTTTCATTAATCGTTCACAAGGATTCGAAGAAGCATGGTACTTGGATATATAGATCGGAGAAATGTTTCTAGCTCGTAACATACGTGTCCATATTGCAGATCGCAACTGTGGTCCATTGTCGGAAATTACTTTCATCACATGCCCTACATGAAATAGAAAATGTTTTACAAATACTTTTGAAACAGTTTTAGCAGTAGCTTTGCGTAACGGAGTGAAAGTAACAAATTTTGAAGTGAGCTCAACAGCGACAAAGATGTAGCAAAAACCTCTGTTAGTTCTCGGAATCGGACCAAAAATATCTACTGCGGCCATGTGTCTTAATTTAACAGGTACAATGGGATATAAAGGAGGAATATGTGAAGTGGTGTCTGATTTAGCTTTCTGGCAAATTTTACAAGACGCTAAAACTCGTCGTATACGTTTCTCCATGTTGTTAAAATAACAGTTCTGTCTCAGTATAAGAAAACATTTTCTTGCTCCGTAATGTGCGTAACTTAAATGAGTGTACCAGATTAATTTGTTAACCAGTTCGTCAGGAATACATAATAACCAATTGTTGCTGTCAGGGTGAGAGCGGCGAAACAAAATGTCATTGCGTACAGTGTAATGGTTTCTAATCGTAACATTATTCTTATCTTGCCAAAGCCGTTTAATTTCTTTCCACACGTTGTCTTTACTTTGCTCTTTTGCTATGTCCTGTAATGACGACGAAATAAAATTTTCAAATGCAACTTGTTGGATGTACATTACGCTGAAATTTGCTTTACAGAAGTTGGTTGCGATGTCTTGCTGATTGTTGCAAAGAGAACGGGATAATGCGTCTGCTACAACATTTTGTGTGCCGGGAATGTGAACAATTGTGAAATTAAATTCCTGCAAGTAAAGTTTCCATCTGCTTAACCTGTCGTGAGTGAATTTAGCTGAAAGTAAAAATTGTATCGCTCTGTGGTCTGTGTAAACTGTAGTGTGTCTTCCATAAAGAAAGTGCCGAAATCTCGTAAAAGCCCAAACAACACATAATGTTTCATGTTCAGTAACGGAATAATTTCGTTCAGCAGGTGACAGAATGCGGCTTGCAAATGCGATGTTTTTAATTACTGTAGAACCATCTTCTTCAATTTCCTGAAAAATATGTACGCCTAAAGCTGTGTTGGAACTGTCGGTGGCAATGGAAAAATTTTTGGTAAGATCTGGGTGCGATAAAAGTGGAGCATTCAACAAGGCTTCTCTCAGTTTCACAAATTCAGAATGTGCTTGCTTATCCCAAGACCAAATACTGTTTTTACCTGTTAATTGGCATAACCTGGGTGTGTCTAAAGCGGAGTGATGAATAAATTTACGAAAAAAGTTAATTAAGCCCAAAAAGCTGCGTAATTGTTTCTTTGTCGTAGGAACAGTAATGTCACGTAGAGCTTGAAGTTTTTTCGGATCAGGCGCAATGCCTTCTGCTGAAATTACGTGTCCAAGAAATTTTATAGAAGTTTTGCCAAAATGCGATTTACTGAGGTTAACTGTGAGTCCTTGCGCATGAAAAGTTTGTAACAGATGTTCGAGAATCATATTGTGTTCAGACCAGTTAGCTTCTGCAATAAGAATGTCGTCTACGTACGTCGTGATTCTGTCTTTAAGTTCTGTCGGAAGTATTGTGTTCAAACCGCGAATAAAAGCTGCAGAAGAAATAGTTAAGCCGAATGGTAATTTACAAAATTGATAACAGTCGCCAAAACAGAGAAAAGCTGTATATTTTCTGCAATTCGGATGAAGCTGAATTTGCCAAAATCCCGATTTCAGATCTAATGTAGAATAAATAGCAGTACCGTGAAATTTCTGTAAAAGTTCCTCTAATGTCTGTGGTCGATCTGTTTCATTAATAATAATGTCATTAATGTGACGTGAATCAAGTACGAGGCGAAGTGAGCCATCTTTTTTCTTAACAATATGTAGCGGGTTTATGTACGGACTAACTGCTGGTTCTATAATTCCTTGATCAAGCATATCCTGCAATTCTTTTTTAACTTGTTCTCTGTGAATATACGGAATAGGATAATGCTTTGCTTTAAATGTGTCGTGCTGTTTCACTTGAAATTCATACATAAAACCGGACATAGTACCAGGAATGTTGTCGAAAACTGGAGCTTGCTGTAAAAGAATTTCGTGTAAGTGCGTTCGTTCGTCGTCTGTAGTTGCACTGCTTTGTCTAACTTTATCGGAAATCATTTGCATTACGTCGTAGTCAGCTTCGTCTGGAGTATTATCGTTGTGTACGTACGTATCCGTGAACAATGTGGGACCACAGTCCATGTCACGTGTTGCGGAAATGACCTCTGTGCGGTTAATTGTTTGTTCTTCCGCAGATAAAGAGTGCTGAAATTCTAAAGCCAATTGTACATTTTCATCTTTTAACATTAAACAAGAATTTTGAAAATCGATGACTGCATCGTGTTGTACCAGAAAATTCGTACCTAAAATTACATCTGTTGTCAATAAAGGAACAATCCAAAAATTAGAGTGGAAAGTATGACCTCCAATACAAAGTGATAAATGCGTCTGTGATTTAACGTCTACTCCTTTACTCGATACTGCTCCTTTCACTTTTGTTTTGCCTAAAGGTAATGTCGGATAAGTATTCTCTTTGTTGCACTCGTTAAAAGTCTCCTCATTTATTACTGATATAGGTGACCCAGAATCAATTACTGCTGAGAATTTCGATGAACCAATTCTAATTTCGATGACAGGATGTGAAATAGTTTTCTGAACAAATGGTCTTTCCTGCAAGAGGGTGTCTCTGATATCGTCAAAAGTAATTACATTTTCGTGAACAACATTTTGCGTGTCAAACGTAGTGCTTGTGTTATTGGAAGATGCGTCCTGTACATTATCTAGTCAGATTCTGTCTGACGTGTTATTATTATTAGGAGCATTCTGTGGCATTTCTACTATTTGAACAGTTCTATTACTTCTTCCAGACGTGTTACGCTCTGGATGGTACCTACTGTCGGGTTCATTCATGAGAATATGTTCTTGTTGATTACTTTGTTGCTGGTAAGACCGACTGTTATTATATGTACGCTGATAATTGTGCTCATCGTTTTTACGTCTGTCGTGATAGTCATTCCTATACGGTGCATTGCGATAGGAATTGAAATATTGTCTTCTTTGTACGTAGTTGTTTCCTTGCTGTCGTGCGTTACTATTTGTTGGATCTGGGACTATACGTGCACGCGGTGGAACATTAAAGCCTGGTTGACCTTGTGCATTACATTGTTGGTGATGTATTCCAACCGGCTGACTTTCATGCTGTTGTGGTGGAAAACGTCTGTTGTTACCAAAATGTGCTTCCTGTTGCTGAAAATTTTGACGATATTGATAATCTGAATTTTGTCTGTGATCTAAGTTCTGGTAGTTGTCGTTCCTAAAGCGTCTGTTACTTTTCCTATTGAAATTACGTCCCTGATCATAATTACTGTAAGTTTGTTGACCTTGGTTATTATACGAAAAGTTTTTGTTTACAAAAGAATAATCAGATTGCTGCACTTCTAACAGCTGCAACAGATCCCTGAACACCGAAATATTTTCTTTTTGTTGACCCGTCAGAAGTGACACTCTTAATGACCTTGGTAATTTAGAGATGCATAATTGAATAAGTGCTGATTCACTGTACGGTTCACTTAGGTACTGGTTTTGTTGCACCATGTGTTCAAAAAATTGAGTGACACTGGGAAAGTTTGAGTTCTCATAATTCGGTAAGCTAATTAGTTGATCTTTAATTCCGCGCTGTGTCGTCTTCGACCAATACGCTGATAGAAAAGCATTCTGAAATTCTTCAACCGAATAGCATTGTCTCGCGATCGGTCTCATACGAGTTGCCGGTTCACCTTCCAAAAAACTGCAAATAAATTCAAGTTTATGCGTAACGGGCCAAGTCGGTGGAAAAGCAAAGCTAAATTGTTGTATCCAATCTAGTGGGTGAATCTGTGTTCTGTCATTCTTAAACACTTTAAATTTTCTCACTGACAGAAAATGTTTGTAATCAAATTTATCGTCTCTATGTGATGGAACAGGTTCAGGATTGTAAGAGAATCTGTTGAACTGTGGTTGTTCGGAATCTAAGTCCCGTACTCTCTGTAGATTACCCAAATTATACGCGTTGCGCGAGTCTGACAAATGTTCATAAAGTGGCGTCTGTTGTGGTATGTTATTAACTGAAGTGTTTTTCATCTCTGTTACCTCTTGTTGTAAACTCGACAATTTTCTACGCAACGTGTTATTAGACGAATCGATCTCATTAATTGTCTGCTGTAAATTTTGAAATTCAGGTGTTTGGTTAAATGAAATCGGTGTAGTATCGTCTGATTTATTGTCATTACTACTTTCAATAGCATCAATACGACTGGCTAATTCATCATATTTTTCAGTCAGTATTTTTGCCTGATCATCGGTTTTAGAATCGGACGCATTAATCTGTTTCTGCAACTTACGCGTAGTTTCGCTCAGTTTTCTAACATCAGCTTTGATGACATCGCAATCCTGCGTTAGTTCTAATTGTTCGAATCTGTCTGTCACTGTTTGAATATCTACTGTGTGTGTATCTGTTTTTGATTTAAGATTGGAAATTTCGTCACGTAATTCCGCGTTCAACTGTTCTATGGTATTAATTTTGTCGGACACTGTAGTAATATTATTGTCTACATACGTCTTCGCTTTCGCGAACATTTTACGTTTGTCTTCTTGTCTTTGTGCAGTGATTGTTTCCATGACCTGACGTTTGACTTTATTTTGATCCTGAATAAATTTGCGGAAACGCGTATCACTGTTTTGTATGTGAAGATTAAAGCGTTCGTCAATCTGAGTATTCTGTTGTTCGAATTTCGCGTCTATCTTTGAATCCATTGTGCGCGAAAGTTCTACCGTCATTGCTTTAAACTCGTCGCGTAATTGTGTAGCCTTATCAGAGCATTGTTTAGCGACCGTACTAATTTCGTCTCTAAGTATTTCTGTTGCAGCTGTTTGCATTTCCCTTAATTCCTGAGCAACAGACCTAATTTCTTCGCTACTTTTTCTTGAACAAGCCTCAATTTCCTCGCGCAACTGTTCCTTAGTGTCATGACACTGCGCGGCAACGGCTCTAATTTGTTCACTTAACTGTCTGGAATTGTTGTCTAATTTTTCATTTAACTGTCTGGAATTGTTGTCTAATTTTTCATTAAACTTGTCTTGTTTTTCGTTCTGTTGTTTAAAATTTTCTTTAAATTGTTTGTTATCTTCGCTATTTTGTATCAATATCGCCATAATTTGACCCAATGTAACATTATCTACTCCTTTCTCTGTACCGTTTGACGGTGTATTTGCAAGTGTCGCGTTTTGCGTGACCATTTGGTCATTCTGTAATTTACAATAAGATTTGTCAGTCGAACGTACACTGTCAGTCATTATTTCGGAATTAGATAGATCCGTCCTACTTTCAGTACACTGACCATTTTCATTCGAAACATTTGTCTGTACGTTACTTGAATTTTCTAAATCGGGTGTGTTAAGCTGAGCAGCGCTCATTACTATAGATCGTCCAGCGTCATCAATTGTCGTCAAATTAACAGAAGAGACAATTGAGTTCGTTTGTTCATCATTAAGATAAAAGTCATCATTAGTGGTTGGAACGCATTGATTGTTAGTGAACGCAGGATTGTCATCATTACACTGCGTGTCACATGTCCTATCGGTAAAGTCGTTTAAGTCGGTAAATTCATTCATAATACCTCGCGATACACTATTCACAGTCTTTCGCGGCATTTTTACAGTAGTCACAATTATTCACAAAACAATAAACACAAATGCAAAAGCAACACACTAATACAATAGAGCAACGAATTGCCGTTGACCTGTAGAAAGAAAGTCACAAGATTAGTAAAAGCGTTGCGCCAAATCCTAATTATATCTAAGCAAATAAGAGCAGATATCTGACTGTTGTTCAAAAGACTCTCAACGAAATACGATCCTGGCAGGGTCGCCAAGTGTAACCTCCCCACAAAAATTTACAAGACAATATTATATAGAAATGGAGCCAAGTGAAACCTTCCCACAAATATGTTGACCGGACAATAATTTGAATGTTAACAAGAATACAACCTAACGTAATCTCCCAGCAAATAAATTTACTGGCAATGACAATTAAACAAAAATTAGCAATCTGACTCTGGTGTAAGCTTCCGCAAAAAAAATGAAAGTCGATTCAGTGATAAGAAAATCTCAGTGATAATGAAATTTCAATTAAACCGAAATATCGGTCTTTGGCCCTGTACAAAAATCAGAATTAAATTCTTACCTCATTGTAACTGCTGGACAAATTTCTGCTCTTATTGTTGCGCACAGCTTGGAGGAACTGCATTGCAAATAATATTCCTTTTTTTTGTAATTTAACTGAAATTTGTCTTTAAGGGAAGTGGAATGAAATCGTTAATTCAATTAAATAAATTTTTTTTGTAAAGTTGCTTTTGACATCAAAATTATTATTGTGGCACTTGTTGGAAATTAATTACAATAAATAAACTTTACATTATCTGATGATTACCTTAATTAACAATATACCTCATTCAGCATCTTGACCAGAATGCCATGTCGGCGCTCCCCGACTGCGTCCCGCTCGCGACCGTGACAGGACCAGACCACTACTGAACTGAACTACATGACAACTACAACCGTACTGCTCTACGACTACTGCCGAACTGCTTGCAACACTCGCGCGGTCAAGCGCAGACTAACCACGAAAATAGGCTCTCTGGTCAAAGATTTTAACGTGCCTCACCATCGCTGCTATGTTACATACGTGTTTCAATCCCAACACAATATCACCTTTCCTTCTGACCACCATACCAAGGAAAGAAAGGCTGCCATTCTTTTCCATCATCTGTACTGAGAATGAATATTTGGGTACAATGAATTTAGATGTTTTCACTTCCATGAAGCCAAAGAACAAGAGTATATGTCTGAATAAAATATCAGGCAGGTTTCAATATTTCTGACTGCAGGATGCATTCCTCGAAATCTTCCTTAAACACATTGACAATAACAGGTGAAAGAAGGGCTATCCATCGCAGCTGCGCCCATATGTTCATATAATTCGTTTTTGAATAAAAATCAAGGGAAGTGAACACATGTCGAAATACGTTGGTTAATTCAACATCAGGCCTAAGCTCAAGTAACGAATCAAAGCGAGGGACGCAAGTGCAGAAAAGACGATTTCAGAATTATCTAAAATATCAGAAACATTTACTTAATTACGTAATACTGTATGGTAATAAATGTTAATTTATTTCGGTGCAACTAATAAGTAAAAATAAAAAAAAAATAGTTCACTTTCGTTAAAACAATGCTATTCAATATTTATGAAAATTTCCATTCATTAGTCTGTATGGAATTAAAAAGAAAGAAAGGAAGTTGAAATTACTGACATTGCAACTGGTGACTGTATGGCTTAAAGACGTTTTTAAAATACATTTATTTAATACATTTTACATATAACAGCCATAAAGACCATATTTTATGAAAATACAAGGTGTAACAACCGCAGTTATAAATTTAACAAGTGTCAGAGAGATTAAATAACATTGATTTTGATGTTAATTACTCTGGAAATGATATTTATATTTTTCAGTCAGAAATCTGGAAGGTCGACAGTATTGTCTTTGGCGAGGTGAAGATCTTCCAATGTACATACTGTCAGAAGCAAACAGGCAGGGAAAAAAGTGCTGGATAATTTGTGCTCTCTCCAGACTCACAGATCTGTATGGTCTCGAAGGTGCTTCCATTTTGTTTTAGACACTTCTTTCTTTTTACTCTGCTCCTTAAATTGATGAGTTTTCCGGTTGATCAATCTAGATTGCCATCAAATGCTAGGATGTCTTTGGGAGAGGCTACATTTTGTAGGCTGTTGACTCTAGCTGTATAGGTAGCCTTTGTCCATACAGAGAGTTGTCTTTGTTACGTCCTATCTTACATCTTTCTGCATGTTCGGCCGCATGGTTTTCATCAACAGCTGTCAGTTTGAAACAGTTCATATTCTCTTATTTTATTTGTACGAATATCTGAAATGAATAAAACAAATATTTAAAAGAAAAGGAAATTTAAAATACACATATTTCTTAAATTTGCCATTCTTCTTAATTTTCAGTTTACTTACTCGAAACCTCCATCCTATTTCACACCACACAGCAGTGTTCCTCTCCTGGTCACGAGGGTTTTAGCTTGTAATACTATTGTTAGATATTTAACTTAAAACTTGCAGTCAATGAAATTTCCCCGTTCGTAAAGATTAATTACATTAGTTACCAAGTCTTCCATTAGCCGCATTGTTGCGTCCTTTATTCCATGGTAAAGAGTTACCTAATGCCATGGTCATATCTGGGCTTTAGATATTCGACATAAGAGAGCTATATTCCTTCGAATCCATTTCCAATTTTCCATATGTCCACCATATGTGACTCTGTGAATTGTAGTAACATTTGTGGCATTTGTCTGTTTCACTAACTACAGTCTGGTAAAGTCTTTCATTGTCTCATTCACAGCGTTGTACCGTGATGATTTACCTATGTTTGAATGTATCTAAAGCTTTATGTTTTCTCAGACACTTTCCCATGCTATGTTTGGAAACTTGTATTGAACGTCATTCTTCTTTTCGTCCTCCTGAAGATCCTTAATCATCTCTTTTTTAATGATATTTAGATAATTTTTACCATTTTGACGACATAGCTCTATAATTGAGTCGATAGAGTATGTCTCGGTTTGAAGTTAATCTTTTTCTCTTTTGTTAGAGCTGTGTCATTGTCATTGGCACACAGATATTACGTGCATGAGTACCAACAAGCTCAGAACTCTTCCACTCTTCATCGCCCGTTTATTGAGTTTCTGGAGAACTGCTTCGTACTGTTTTAGGGTAATGATGTCTTGGCCCTGACTCTCAGATCCTGCAAGGATAAGGGAAATCGAAGAGACAGAGGAGTTCGTAAGGCAATCTTGCTTCATAAGTATCATACACACATCACACTCAAGTGGGATCCGAAGTTTTCGAAATTTTGTCGAAGAAGCTGATGCTTTAAGGAACTAAGTTATAATGGAGTTTGGATGTCCGAAAGCCCATCAATCCTTTCAAAGGATTACAAGTTGTGCTTCAGAACTAAAAAGTGACAATCGTATTGGGAACTCTTCTGATTAATTCATATATTCATTTCAAAATTATATATTGAATCTTAAATAATGGCATTAATAAATTTTGTTCGTAAATCCTAAAGTGGAAATCATGGGGAAATTGCTTTCGAAAACACGCACTAACATATGAAAAAAAAGTTCCAGCGAATCGAGGCACCTTGTGTTAATTTTAACACATAGTTTTAAGAGACTTGTAAATTACAGGGTGACAGTTATTGAACTATATGAAAAAAACGTAAATTACTTACAAACTACGGCGTGCACACACTTTACTCACCTTTTAATGTCACTACAGATATTTGTAACTAGGTTATGACACGTTCGATATGCCTGCCGTCATTGGTGATGTGGCGCAGACGTATAGCGAAATTCTGCATGAACCGCTAAACTACTGGAACATCAGTGCTGTGGATGTCCACTTGACTGGCTCTTTTCAGCGCAGCAGTGGTTTTGGGATTATTGCTGTAACCTTGTTTTTATAATATAGCCTCACAAAAAAGAGTCGCATGTGTTCAGATCGGGAGAACATGGCGGCCAAACGTGGCCCATATCAGTGGCCTCCGGGTACCCCAGAGGCAGAATGCGATCCCCAAGGTACTCCTCCAGGACATCAAACACTCTCCTGCTTCGATGAGGTCGAGCTCAGTCTCGCATGAACCACACCTTATCAAAATCAGGGTCACTGTGGACAGTGCGGATGAAACCATGTTCCAAAACCTTCACGTCCCGTTCGGTAGCCACCGTGACATCAAAGAATATCGCACCGATTATTCCGTGACTTGACACCGCACTCCACAAAATCACCCGTTGGGTGTGAAGAGACTTTTCTATCACAAATTGCGGATTCTCAGCCCCCAAATGCGCCAATACTTGCTTATTGACGAATCTGTTCAAATGAAAGTGACCTTCGTCGCTAAACCAAACCATAAAGCGCTTACTAATTCCCGTTATGCCTCGCTTCCAACCATGCGGTTCGAACGTCCTAACGCAAACCGTGCAGAAGTTATGACGACTTTGTTTTATATAATTCAATAACTATCACCATAGACCTGCCGGTCACGCTGAACGGCGTACGCAAAGAAAGACACTGTTGTACAAAACTGAAGGACGAATGTAATTCCAATCCTTGCAGCTCGGTTAAAAGTGTTAGTAACTGTACCTTGTAACACCTCCGATTTATAATTTCGACCTGATCTGATCTGATCGAATAGCAGCCCAATAATTATTAATTAATGCGACCGTGTACCTAATGGGGCTGGCAATCGGAATTGACTGCTACGGAGTTGTTACTTCCCAGTTTGTCCTTCTCAAATGCTGTAATAATGAAATGTCTGGTAACAAGAAGAACACCAACACAGTTTCACTAATCAAGAACCTATATTCATCTCAAAAAACACAAAAAGGAGGAGACAGCCATTGCCTTCGTCATACACATCTAATTACGGCTAATCTCAGCACAGGCTTCTTCATTATTTCATTACCGTCACACGATAATCCAATCACTGCAATCCAACACTGCAATCCAAAATGATGCCGGCGCGGTAGATGCGAAACCAAAATATCGGCACTGAAATATCACTGACCACTCTCGTAATTATACTTCGTCACTTTCCCCGTATTATTCTAGCACAAAGCGGTTAAACCGCGGCGATGGCCACTCCCTTTGTCGGTAAAGCCTTGCATTTTAGCAACACGCCTCCACACAGCTCGGCCCGCAACGTGGGACTGACTCAACTCACACTCGCTCTCGCACACGACAAAATCGATTATTTGCCCTATCGACCTGTGCCGAGTGCAAACTTATAGTAAGGGCCTACAGACCCCTTACAACCTGCAGTTTGACGCAGGTTAATTTTGGTCTGCTGCACAATGTAGCGGTCATTTGCTACTGTAGTTGAGCCAGCCGCTGTGGCCGAGCGGTTCTAGGCGCTTCAGACCTGAACCGCGCTGCTGCTACGGTCGCAGGTTCGAATCCTGTCTCGGGCATGGATGTGTGTGATGTCCTTATGTTAGTTAGGTATAAGTAGTTCTACGTCTAGGGGACTGATGACCTCAGATGTTAAGTCCCATAGTGCTTAGAGCCATTTCAACCAGTTTAGCTGTATGAAACTTCCTGGCAGATTAAAACTGTGTGCCCGACCGAGACTCGAACTCGGGACCTTTGCCTTTCGCGGGCAAGTGCTCTACCAACTGAGCTACCGAAGCACGACTCACGCCCGGTACTCACAGCTTTACTTCTGCCAGTACCTCACCTCCTACCTTCCAAACTTTACAGAAGCTCTCCTGCAAGTTTCGCAGAAGAGCTTCTGTAAAGTTTGGAAGGTTGGAGATGAGGTACTGGCAGAAGTAAAGCTGTGAGTACCGGGCGTGAGTCGTGCTTCGGTAGCTCAGTTGGTAGAGCACTTGCCCGCGAAAGGCAAAGGTCCCGAGTTCGAGTCTCGGTCGGGCACACAGTTTTAATCTGCCAGGAAGTTTCATATCAGCGCACACTCCGCTGCAGAGTGAAAATCTCATTCTGGAGTTTAGCTGTAGTTGACTGTAGTCGACCAGCTCATCTCCTGCGGTTGGAAATGCTCCCCAAGCACGTGAAATAATGCTGTGAGCAATATCAGACCATTGGGCTACACTCGTCACACTTCGTCGTTCTTCCAGTTTCCCAACTATTCTTCTCCGTACAAAGTCATCCAGATGTTGTCTCCAGGACGTGTTGTAATGAAGAACAACCCCACAGTACACCTTAACTGCAACCTGACTGACGTACACAATTTTCCCATTTCTTCAACAATCTCGTGTTGGGTGGTCACACAATGTGGCGCTCTGGTCGCGCTGAACTCACTCCATGTAATTTACAGAAACATACTGACCATATACTCCTGCACATTCATTCATTTCCGCCGAGTTGTGTTACTTATCTACCTCGTTCTTAAATTTTGCGAGGTAACGTAGAAATCTAGATTTCGAGTACGATCTAAATTAGAACCAAGAATGGTTGAGCCAGAACGAAGAACGGGTGACTATCTGAAAAAAAGAGACGACATTTCGAAGGACAGTGTAACAGTAGAGATTTAGAGAACGATCTAAATTTGAACAACGACGGTGTAGCTACAACGAGAAATCAGTGTCCTCCCGGAAGTGAACGAGACCGACCGAACGAGGCAGACACAAAAACGAGGATCAGTTGCACCGGAAAGAGGAACGATAAAAATTGAACGACACCGTGATGTGACCGAGTCCGAAGGTGAACGACTATTCCTTAGAAGTCGTCCGCTGGTCCTGCAGTTTACTGAGCCATTCCTTAGGATTCGTTCCTTCGTGAGCATCTCTACTCTAGTACACTATGTCGTTTTACTGCGCTCAACAAAGCAGCAAGACATTTTGTTTCACAGCATGCCGGAGCACCATTGTTGCCGTTAATAGGCCTACGAGGAATCCCTTATGTATTTTTGGAAGGCTGTGTGATCTGTGGGGGAGAGGACAATAAAAGTCAACATTCTTGACAGTCTCTTACGACCAGAACCTTTTTTCAGAGGTTTGCTAGTCTTCCTGTCGAGTCAGCACTGAGTCTGCGATGCGGTGGATCACATTGTAAACATTGCACTTTCTCGAAACAATCCAGCTTGTCCAACAAAGCCGTAGTTTGTTTCAAAGGTAAGATAACAGCATTAGGAGCCTCTTTGAATGAAAGCAGAGTAGCACTCTTAGCAGCTGTGGTATTACTCTCGGGTGAATGTTCCCTAGTGAACATACGATATGAATATGTCCCAGCATGCTGCTGTGATGTCACTTGATAATGTCCAGGAAGCGGAATCATTAATCGTTAAATAATGAAATAAGGTGGTTATTTCAAAATAAAACATCTTGCGCAGGATAGTGACATTCCTCAAGTCATTCAGATTTCTTTGACCAGGCTTGAAACTTCTAGAAGAGACCGGGTCAGAATGGCCCGTCTGAAGTTTGGAACAAATTTTGGAGGTCTCAGTCATGAGAAACAAGAAGAGAAAAATTAGGAATTGTTTATTAAAAGGAATTTTTAATAAAATTTCCAAGTGAAGGTAACACAAAATAATATATTTTGTCTGTTACGTCAATATACTATAGTTCAATTCTTTTATCTTGGCGGTTCGCGCATGCCCGACCAGATTGCTGCGTTGCCAGTTGTACACGCCAAGAGAAGCAGCGCCATAGTATAGTTCGCAAACTTACGTTTAGGGGGGAGCGCGCAGTTTATGAAGTAAAGCCACCATGGCCGCATTAACCCTTTCGCTGCTACAGAGATGTGCTCCCCGCATTCCGCGATGTGCGCGATTTTGTCATCATTGCACTGTTCGTCTGTGCAGACACACGGTGTTACGACTGCTTTGACACACTTTATAATTCGATTTCACGAAAACTATTTGGTACAAAAATTTGAATTTTACACATCTTCTTGACTGATACCTTCCCCCCATAAATGACTTAATTTTGTTTCGATGTTCAACGCAGTTATTGTGCAGCATTAGATGTAGTAAACCATTGCACGAAATTTTGAAGAGTTTGCAGAGGTAAAAGTCCATAGCGTATACTTACCATATGGTCGATTTTAGTTGCCACTAGAAATTTCAAAAAATTACATTCAAACGAATAAAATTCATGAAGTAAGACACTTCGATATTGTTTTTAAAATAAAGAAAATATTAAGCATCGATCAAGGTTTGAACTCAAAACCTTTCGTTTTGCAGCCATACACTTAAACCATTATGCTAGCGCAACTCACCATTCAACATCCCACCAGGAGGACCATAAAACATAACGCAAAAAACCGACATACACTGTTGGTATGATTATGAATTACCCACGTTTTGTCGAAGTACAGTAGGAAATAAACAACTACCGCTGTTCTTTATTGCGAAAAAGCGGTTAGTGAGAATGATACAAACACCTTTCCTTGCTATCGCCTGAATTAGGGGGCTTATTGCTTGTTTGGTTTAATTAATTAATAGAATATGAACCAATTGGTATAAAGAATGCTTTTTCCAAACTTTCCATAAAAGAAAGTCTGCTATCAAGACATTGATTTTGTTCAATTACTTTATTTATAACTGAACGTTTCTAAAACTGAAGACACTCGTCCGTGTTCTGCACTGCAGTCGAGCTCTGGCAACGTCGTTCTCTGTTCATTGGCTGACTGTGTTTTGTGATGTCAGATGCGCAGAACGAACCTAAACTCGGCCGCTGTCATAAATGACGCGCATTTTAGACAAGTGTCTTTAAGCCCGTTGCACCCCGTGGACAGGGCGGAATGGTCTCCTTTTTTTATTTTTTACTTTGTTGGATGACATATCTTACAAGTAAGCTAGGCTTCATCATCCTCAATATCTGTGCCAACACACGATTTATGAGGCCACTGTCTGCACAGTTTCCTGAAACTTAAGTCAGGATTACAAGCCAGGAATACAAGGAGCCAACTTCTGCAGCCATTTTCGTTTCATTGTGAAATACGTATGGGCATCCATTTGGTTCTGCAAGTTGATACGCTAATCTCCACAGATCTTCCATAATCATACCAAAACGTCGCTTCTGCAGAGCCTTAACATATCTGACAAGTTCCAAGTTTCGCACCTTATTTAAAACACACCGGTATTTTCCGCGAGTTTTGTGATTCAACAGTTTATTCCATGTATTTTGTGGACCAGTTTCGTCTCTCTGATTGCCGTTCGTAATGATGTACCGTCTACAAATGAGAAAGGCAAATAACGCTGTTGAATCCGTCAAATAAAGAATGAAACGCCGACTATACCAGCAGACCATTCCGCCCCTACAGCACATCTACTGAGAAAACATTGAGTATCCACCGTGAACATCTTTTTTCACAACTACATTGTAAACAAAGACAGATAAGAACATGTTGATTTAGGTGACAAACGTTGTGAAGAAAAGAAAAATATAACAGACCTATCCTAGCTGGAAATGGCCAGGAAAGTTACAATAGGCATACTAAGCAACTAGTGTGCGGCAACACTTGCAACCTTACTAAAAACAAATATTTGTGAGTCCGGGCGCTCACTAGCGCCTCTAGACTACATCAGACAACCGAGACCATTCTGCTCCGATAGTTCATTCCGCCCCGGTCTCCCCTACGTTATCCAACCACTAACGTATGATGGTGCGTTGTCGCTGTACGTTTATATCAACTCAGAATGGATTGTAGGACCGTTGTTCCGCTTCAGTGTTGAAAACGAATTACTGCCCATACTCCGTCTGTCAGTGGTCTGCGTCAACTTGTTTCAACACATCTAGCGTGGCGATACGCTAATGTATTCCAGGGTTTGAGTATGCACCACGACTCTAACAAGGACCTGTAAACAAAACAAAATTAATTATCTAGCTTTCTTCATCAAGGTGATGATCTCATGAGTACATCATGTTTCCCAAGATTTTTATTTCCTGTTGTTGATACTTCTGCTTTACTACACTACTGGGCATTAAAACTGATACACCAAGAAGAAATGCAGATGATAAACAGGTACTCATTGGACAAATATTTTATACTAGAACTGACATGTGATTACATTTTCACGCAATTTGGGTGCATAGATCCCAGAACAACCACCTCTGGCCGGAATAACGGCCTTGATACGCCTGGGCATTGAGTCAAACAGAGCTTGGATGGCGTGTACAGGTACAGCTGCACATGCAGCTTCAACACGATACCACAGTTCATCAAGAGTGGTGACTGGCGTATTGTTACGAGCCAGTTGCTCGGCCACCATTGACCAGACGTTTTCAATTGATGAGAGACCTGGAGAATGTGCTGGCCAGGGCAGCAGTCGAACATTTTCTCCATCGAGAAAGGCCCGTACAGGACCTGCAACATGCGGTCGTGCATTATCTTGCTGAAATGTAGGGTTCCGCAGGGATCGAATGAAGGGTAGAGCCACGGGTAGTAACACATCTGAAATGTAACGTCCACTGTTCAAAGTGCCGTCAATGCGAGCAAGAGGTGACCGAGATGTGTAACCAATGGCACCCCATACCATCACGCCGGGTGATACGCCAGTATGGCGATGACGAATACACGCTTCCAATGTGAGTTCACAGCGATATCGCCAAACACGGATTCTACCATCATGATGATGTGAACAGAACCTTAATTCATCCGAAAAAAGACGTTTTTCCATTCGTGCACCCAGGTTCGTAGTTGAGTACACCATCGCAGGCGCTCCTGTCTGTGATGCAGCGTCAAGTGTAACCGCAGCCATGGTCTCCGAGCTGATAGTCCATGCTGCTGCAAACGTCGTCGAACTGTTCGTGCAGATGGTTGTTATCTTGCAAACGTCCCCATCTGATGACTCAGGGATCGAGACGTGGATGCACGATGCGCTACAGCCATGCTGATAAGATGCGTGTCGTCTCTACTGCTAGTGATACGAGGCCGTTGGGATCCAGAACGGCGTTCCGTATTACCTTCCTGAACCCATCGATTCCATATTTTGCTAACAGTCATTGGATCTCTACCAACGCGAGCAGCAATGTCGCGATACGATAAACCGCCATCGCGATAGGCTACAATCCGACCTTTATCAAAGGTTGAAACGTGATGGTACGCATTTCTCCTCCTTACACGAGGCATCACAGCAACGTTCCAATAGGCAACGACGGTCAACTGCTGTTTGTGAATGAGAAATCGGTTGGAAACTTTCCTCATGTGAGCACGTTGTAGGTGTCACCACCGACGCCGTCCTTGTGTGAATGCTCTGAAAAGCTAATCATTTGCATGTCACAGCATCTTGTTCCTGTCGGTTAAATTTCGCGTCTGTAGCACGTCATCTTCGTGGTGTAGCAATTGTTATGGGCAGTGGTGTATTAGGATTGTCTCCTTTTATTCAAATATCCGTTCTATCCTCGCATAGGAGAGAGAGAGAAGAACGGGCCTACAGCTCGGTTAGTAATTTCGGAGCGGTTAGGAACAAATGCAGAAAAACAAACATTCTGTGGTGGCCGACTGATTACTTGAATCAGCGACAAAAATTGTCATAGAGCACCTACGATAGCAACGGATTTTGGGGCTTGATAGGATACTCGCAAGAGACTCAGGAAACTCAAGAGTTTAAAGAAACTTATTTGTTTCCTTCAAACCAACCACTACATAGCAGGCTAATTCTAACCACTAGAAAAGCAAAGAATGCATCTGGTCGCACGACAGAAATCAGTCACTGAGCCTCGGCGGTGAGAACTAACAGAAGGGTCGTTTTGGGGAAGGAGACCAGACTGCGAGGTCATCGGTCTCATCGAATTAGGGAAGGATAGAGAAGGAAGTCGGCCGTGCCCTTTCAAAGGAACCATCCTGGCATTTGCCTGGAGCGATTTAGGGAAATCACGGAAAATCTAAATCAGGATGGCTGGACGCGGGATTGAATAGTCGTCCTCCCGAATGCGAGTCCAGTGTCTAACCACTGCGCCACCTCTCTCGGCGACTAACAGAAGTAGCAATCACTAGCGGCATAGTAAAGTAGAGGAAAACAGAATTTGTCGGAGCTCACCGGACGTTAGCGACGAGCGACACGGAGTGTGCGTCCCAGCGATCTGACTGAGAACTCGGTCGAATAGAAATCCCTGGGTTTTTAAAGGATTCTGGCGGCGCTGTGTTTCTCCCTTTATATAGTTGGCCTGTCAACCAACCAGCACTTTACAGACCAGACATCGCCTACCTGATGGGTGACTTTGCAGCTCCCTGGTACCTCTGGCCAGGTTACATTTAGACCCTTTCGCTCCTCCCATAGATGGGGATGTTTCTGGCCTTTCATTAACAAACACCAAGTTTGGTAGCAACAGCGTTCATATGACAACTAAGCGTCAGTGCATGTCCTTTTATGACTAGCTACAGTGTTCCACGTCACTTGGGATCGCTCTCGGAGCTCTCATGAGTATGGATCGCTGTTCCACCAGTTCTATTCATTTCCCATTCCACTCTAAACCGCATGAATCCACTGACTTTGCTGTTGTTAGGAAGAAGTATCAAGCTCGCTGGCTCTGCCAAGGCGTGTCTGTTTGAAATCTTTATTACTGTGACACGCTATAACAGCATCTAGGCGGTGTACGAAGTTACCAGTTAATTCTCTTAAGTGAACCTCCTAACCTGGGAAAAATATTTGGAGCGTCAGCAAGTTCATAGCCTTCTACTGTTTCTGTTTACCTCTGGTAACCTAAGCGCTAGCACTTTTGCCTCTTCTTTGCTTGATGTCTCCGCTTTCCTATCTTAAAGTGACCTCACCAACCACACACACAGATGGAAACACACACACACACACTCACACACACACACCCCTTATACTCTATGTTGCTAAATGTAAGCACTCAAGTATGCTGTGTAATATGAAAACTGACGATGTTACACACATTTCATTAAGTTATTTAAGTGTGATGGTATTAAATTTTTACAGTAAAATAAAAAGAATTCCATCGACGATGGTGTAATAATCTTGAAATAAAGTGAGAAAGGAAAACAATAATTTTTCTCAGAGATGAATAAACACACATTTATTTACTTCTCTTCAGTCTAACCTAGGATTACGTTTAAAGAGCTAAGAGAGCTCTACGCGTTCTTAGAGACTCTTACATCTGCTCACCCTTCTCTTTACATTCTTCTACTTTCCTTTGTCTTCTCTGACTTTATGGAAGTGTTTTGCCTTAGAAATATTCCCGCTTCTTCCTTTTCCTGTGTCGAATACAGTTTCTACTTCTAGCAGTTTCTTCTACATTACCATATTCTTTTCTAAGCCCACTATATTTTTCCAGTAATTAATTATAAAATTTGTGCAGTCTTCTTTGTCAGTCTGCTAGGACTCTTTCTTTGGATGTGCATCTGGAAAGACACCTTTGCCTAGTTTTATCAACATTTTTTCTGCATATTTATATAGTATGTTTTTATTCTCAGGTAAAACGTCGCTTTCCTGGTCGTACTTTCTAATATGTGTCCCACGGACTATCTTCGCTTTACCCTGTTTCTTCATTTTCCTGCATCTGTCCTAATATTCTTTTCTTGCAACGATGTTTAATTGCTTCTCGTGCGCTATGTTAAGGAACACAATCTTCTTCCAGACTTGAGTGTGCTATTTACGAATCTGCAACCTCAGCTGGGGTACGTGTGGCACCCTGATTGTGTTACAACCGCCAAGAGTCGTCTCCATCATGCATTGTTCAGTTTTAGCGCCACTCTGGGAGCGCACGGGGGGGGGGGGGGGGGAGTTCACGCTGGCGAAAGTGGGCCTCGGCATAAACTGGCGGCAGTTAGCACCTTGTAACGAGGCAATTTGTATACATGGCTAACGGATGGATATGGTGCCGTAGAGAGCTCAGCATACAGGAGAGGCCTTCCAGAGGCGCGTTAATTTGCCTCCACCTGTAAATAACCTTGCGAATAGAGTGAGAACTGTCCCCATATGTTATGCATAGCAGTGTTTTCCCGAAAAGATGCATTCTGCAGGTGCTTCACGTACTGTTACTCCATTTAACATCCAGGATGCATTGGTTTATGGAAACACGCGGACAGCTGCTTGGCGAATCCGTTTGTGGTACTGCCAGTTTCTTTCTGTAAGAGAATTATCTGGCCACAATGTACATAAAATGCGTAATGTTTTTGATAGTCATCTTCTGTCTTAGGTTTGAACCATGTAACGCCTAATCTGCATCTAAATTCCTGTCTTTGACCTGTCAGGAATAAAAAACATTTTTACAGCTCCAATGCGTGATGTGATCAATGTCACTGAATATCTAATGAAACCTGGGTCTGAGGGAGGAGGGGCAATGGTAAGACATTTGACGCAAATTCGGGGGGACGACATTTCACATCCCCGTCCAGATATCCAGATTCAGTTTTCCCTGGGTTTCTATAAATCCCTTGAGTCTGGATGCCGGATTAGTTCCTCCGAAATGGACGTTGCCGACCTTTCCCCTGTCCTCCCATCATCCGAGCTTGCGCTCTGTGTCTGATTATAACGTTAAATAGTTGTCTTACTTCCTTCGATTCGAAAATATTTTATAGTTGAGATAAAAAATTTATTTTTTAAAACATGGTTAAATATACAGGACTATTACAAATGATTGAAGCGATTTCATAAAATCACTGTAGCTCCATTCATTGACATATGGTCACGACACACTACAGATACGTAGAAAAACTCATAAAGTTTTGTTCGGCTGAAGCCGCACTTCAGGTTTCTGCCGCCAGAGCGCTCGAGAGCGCAGTGAGACAAAATGGCGACAGCAGTCGAGAAAGCAAATGTCGTGTTTGAAATGCACTCACATCAGTCAGTCATAACAGTGCAACGACACTTCAGGACGAAGTTCAACAAAGATCCACCAACTGCTAACCCCATTCGGCGATTGTATGCGCAGTTTAAAGCTTCTGGATGCCTCTGTAAGGGGAAATCAACGGGTCGGCCTGCAGTGAGCGAAGAAACGGTTGAACACGTGTATCTGGACATGCTGGAAAATTGGCTCATGCCACAATTGGAGACCGACAGCGCCGACTTCATCTTTCAACAGGATGGTGCTCCACCGCACTTCCATCATGATGTTCCGCATTTCTTAAACAGGAGATTGGAAAACCGATGGATTGGTCGTGGTGGAGATCATGATCAGCAATTCATGTCATGGCCTCCACGCCCTCCCGATTTAACCCCATGCGATTTCTTTCTGTGGGGTTATGTGGAAGATTCAGTGTTTAAACCTCCTCTACCAAGAAACATGCCAGAACTGCGAGCTCGCATCAACGATGCTTTCGAACTCATTGATGGGGACATGCTGCGCCGAGTGTGGGAGAAACTTGATTATCGGCTTGATGTTTGCCGAATCACTAAAGGAGCACATATCGAACATTTGTGAATGCCTAAAAAAACTTTTTGAGTTTTTGTATGTGTGTGCAAAGAATTGTGAAAATATCTCAAATACTAAAGTTATTGTAGAGCTGTGAAATCACTTCAATCATTTGTAATAACCCTGTACATACGTATGGTAAGTTGATGATTTGGGATTCAATGACGACTTTGTAGAACGAAACTAGTAACTCAATAAAGCAATAAACTGTTTAATTCAGAGTCTTTCGATTTTTTTTTTCGATTATGACTTCCTTTGCGCTACAGCTGTGAAGAACCGCCTGGAAAAAGTAAATATTGTTGAATAGCACATACAAACTATGCTATTTCTCTGTAAAGATACAACAATTTTGTATTTTCTACAGTCCTCTTTCACAACAATAGGAAACAAAAAGACTCCTTGCAGTCACTTACATTATTTATTTTTCCCACCATCTGATTACCTCATCTTCCCGTCGACGGTCATGTAACATCAATGAACCTGTATATCACGATGCTTCTGCTACCTACTGCGTGTTTTTGCATACAGTTACTACAAATATTACCCTCAATGGTTGCTGTTATTGGCGAATGATGTCATTAATAAACTAAAATGTTATTTGCTTGTTGTTTACTTACAACACATAGACCTGCCCGTATTGTCTGCACGCTACTTACGAAATTGGGACAGTCGTACCGGCCTGGGATCGAAACCGCCTGATGGATTTACGAAATGGGTCGTTGTGCTGGCCGGCCTGAATATGGTTTTCAGGTGGTCTCCCACATGCGATTAGGTGAATATTGGGCTGGTTACCACGTCCCGCGCCCGCCGCGGTGGCCGAGCGGTTCTAGGCGCTTCAGACCGGAACCACGCGGCTGCTATGGTCGCAGGTTTGAATCCTGTCTTGGGCATGGGTGTGTGTGATGTCCTTAGGTTAGTTGGGTTTAAGTAGTTCTAACTTCTAGCGAACTGATGACCTCAGCTGTTAAGTCCCATTGTGCTGAGAGCCATTTGAACCATTTTTGAACCACGTCCGGCCCCAGTGACGCAACTCCCGAATATTGCAAAAACTTCCTCACACTTTCGTATGGGATAACACTGGACGCACACAGATGGAGGTAGACGGGAAGGGGAGGTGACTGGAAGGTCATCAGACTACCCTGGGCCAACAACATTGCCGCCAGCCGGTGTGGCCGTGCTGTTAAAGGCGCTTCAGTCTGGAACCGCGTGACCGCTACGGTCGCAGGTTCGAATCCTGCCTCCGGCATGGATGTGTATGATGTCCTTAAGTTAGTTAGGTTTAAGTAGTTCTAAGTTCTAGGGGACTGATGACCACGGATGTTAAGTCCCATAGTGCTCAGAGCCATTTGAACCATTTGAATAACATTGCCAGATTCAGAACAACAGGCTGACGTTGTGGATACTCGTGATAAGGAGAGGAAAATATTAAAAAAAAAATTTGTTTACAACAGACAAGAAAACATGCTGTAGATCACCATCCACACACGAATACATTTCATACCATATTTCATCTTCTCCATATGTAAAAGGCAGTGTCCTGACTGAATGACAGCCCAAATAGCTAAAGACAGAAACTTGAAATTTGGAGAAGATGGGGATCTTATACTGTAGACGTCGTTTCGGAAATCCTACCCTAAGGGAATGAACTAGGGGATGAGGGACTTACTAAAAAAAATATCGCTATTAAGGCAATTTTGAAGCTAGGCCTACGAAATTGGTTGCCGGTCAGAAGTATATGCGTTTCAGCATTTTTGAGAATTTAACCCTATGTGGGTGAAACAGTGGATGAACGCTTAATTTTTGAAAATTTATCATTATTAAAGAACTAATAAAGTATTTTTAAAGCTACATCTGCAAACAATGTATTTGATTTCTCAGTTACAAGTAAAAAATACGTCTATAAACATTGGTATTTGACTTCTTAGTTACAAGTAAAAAATTGGTGTTTCAGTGTTTTTGGAAACTGAACCCCTAACGAGGTGAAATAGGGGGATGACATTTTTAACGAAGATATTTTATTATGGAAGCGTCTTTAAAGCTAAATCTAAAACAATTTAAATTCTGCTTCACGATTAGAAAAAAAATCGTGTTTCACTGTTTTTGGATCTTCGACTCCTTTGGGGGTGAAATAGAGATTGAAGTTTTTGTTGTCCAAGCATTGTTGAAGGTACATATATGACAATTTGTATTTGACTTCCATGGTAGAAATAAAACATATGCATGTCCTGTTTTTGGAAATTCAATACCTAAGGCAATGAAATACGGAATAAAACGTTTTATGAAAATACAACTCCAGAAGATAGACGTTGACTGTAAATATTGTATCACAGACACAGTCCCTTTGATCCTTCAGAGATGTCACTAAACCCGTCCAAAGCTGTAAACAACCATGCATGAGCAGCGCCTGTTAGACGGAGTGGGACCGACAGCCCCTCAGTTCCAGTCATTCCACCAGAAAGGAGGTACACGGCTCGTGTTGTCTGTAGTTCAACCACGCCTAGACGTCAATACTGCTGTTCGATTGCGTCCGCGTTGTTACTTCCTGCCAGGCAGGGCTCTCAGCAATGGAAGTGTCCAGGCGTCTCGGAGTGAACCAAAGCGATGTTGTTCGGACATGGAGGAGATACAGAGAGACAGGAACTGTCGATGACATGCCTCGCTCAGGGCGCCCAAGGGCTATCACTGCAGCGGATGACCGCTGCCTACGGATTATGGCGCGGAGGAACCGTGACAGCAACGCCACCATGTTGAATAATGCTTTCCGTGCAGCCGCAGGACGCTGTGTTGCGACTGAAACTGTGCAGGTAGCTCTCTGGTGGCATTAAAGGCACTTTTAAGTCATGGTAAGGAAATATCATACTTAGTTTAAGCGTCAGAGTGGAAAGCATCAGCGAGGACTCCAGGCTACGATTAACCACTCCACGTATGAAACTAGGGGATAATAAGGTTTCATTGTGACGTTTTTAAACTCCATCGAAGAGAAACAAGGCGCATTATCGCTGACAATGACCTGTGGAGGACCGAACAAAGATAAAATCTTACTCACATGCCTAATACTTTGGCCGGCAGTAATTCCACTGCTGAAGAGCAGCTGGACCGAGTAAAACCATCAACCATCACAACCGCGGGTCTGTGGAAAAGGACCGACGTAATCAATGAATAGACGCTTCATCCAAGTGGACTGAAGCAACCCCCTACGCCTTTTGGAATTCGGCTTAGCCATCTTGCATTCCAGACGATGAATAACCATTCTTATAACGTCACGATACAGGGTGCGGGAAGGTTAGGGACTCACAGATGTCGTGAATGGGTTTATATAGCCCCAGGTGATCTTCCACAACAGAATTATGGTAATATGATATTTGAAAACAGCTGGAACAAGAGCGGTAGACAGACAGATTTTAAGCTCTTCATCCCTGCACCCGCGGCGGCTGAGAATGTCATTGTGCCATTCGTAAGCGGGAATTTGCTGACCGGCTCTCAACTGCTCCCTAATGAACATGATGGGGTCCTGCTCTTGTTGTTGCACCAGGTCATCAAACAATACCGGAACCTCGGTAAGCACTGAATTAACAATACCTTCTACCACCTCAGCATCATGGGGCGACGAACTCTCCTCCTCCTCTTCGAAAATTCTAATCAAGTTATCCGGTAAAACGTTATTGTATAATATTTTACGGTGTACGTTGAAGCAGAAGGCGGAAATTCGGACAATCCACCTCGCAATTCGCCCGATTTTAGGCGGGAGAGCCACAATCCAGTTAACGGCGTGGTTGTCAGTCTCCAGTGTGAATTCCCGGTGTTCGACGCAGTATTTAAATTTCTGCAGCGAGAGGAGCACGGCCACTCCTTCCAACTTATAAGTAGAGTATTTCTTGTCAGCTACATACAGGAACCTAGAAGCATAGGCTAAGAGTCTCCGCTCTCGATCTTGCTCCTGAAGCAACACGGCGGCAATCCCTGAGTCAGAGGCATCTGTTTGGACCACGAAGGGTTTACTCAAGTCAGGAACGGCAGGAAGGACAGGGGAAATAAGAATTGAACAATTGTATCCACAGGACATGTGGCCTGTAATTGAAGAAGTGTCATGATGATCTCTCCATTGGCAAAAGATTCCGGAATAGTCCCCCATTCGGATCTCCGGGAGGGGACTGCCAACGGGGAGGTTACCATGAGAAAAAGATTGAATAATCAACGAAAGGATAACGTTCTACGAGTCGGGGCGTGGAATGTCAGAAGCTTGAACGTGGTAGGGAAACTAGAAAATCTGAAAACGGATATGCAAAAGCTCAGTGAAGTGAAGTGGAAGAAAGACAAGGATTTCTGGTCAGATGAGTATCGGGTAATATCAACAGCAGCAGAAAATGGTATAACAGGTGTAGGATTCGTTATCAATTGGAAGGTAGGGCAGAGGGTGTGTTACTGTGAACAGTTCAGTGACCGGGCTGTTCTAATCAGAATCGACAACAGACCAACACCGACAACGATAGCTAAGGTATACATGCCGACGTCGCAAGCTGAAGATGAACAGATAGAGAAAGTGTATGAGGATATTGAAAGCGTAATGCAGTATGTAAAGGGGGACGAAAATCTAATATTCATGGGCGACTGGAATGCAGTTGTAGGGGAAGGAGTAGAAGAAAAGGTTACAGGAGAATATGGGCTTCGGACAAGTAATGAAAGAGGAGAAAGACTAATTGAGTTCTGTAACAAGTTTCAGCTAGTAATAGCGAATACCCTGTTCAAGAATCACAAGAGGAGGAGGTATACTTGGAAAAGGCCGGGAGATACGGGAGGATTTCAATTAGATTGCATCATAGTCAGACAGAGATTCCGAAATCAGATACTGGATTGTAAGGCGTACCCAGGAGCAGATATAGACTCAGATCACAATATAGTAGTGATGAAGAGTAGGCTGAAGTTCAAGACATTAGTCAGGAAGAATCAATACGCAATGAAGTGGGATACGGAAGTACTAAGGAATGACGAGATACGTTTGAAGTTCTCTAACGCTATAGATACAGCAATAAGGAATAGCGCAGTAGGCAGTGCAGTTGAAGAGGAAAGGACATCTCTAAAAAGGGCCATCACAGAAGTTGGGAAGGAAAACATAGGTACAAAGAAGGTAACTGCGAAGAAACCATGGGTAACAGAAGAAATACTTCAGTTGATTGATGAAAGGAGGAAGTACAAACATGTTCTGGGAAAATCAGGAATACAGAAATACAAGTCGCTGAGGAATGAAATAAACAGGAAGTGCAGGGACGCTAAGACGAAATGGCTGCAGGAAAAATGTGAAGACATCGAATAAGATATGATTGTCGGAAGGCCAGACTCAGCATACAGGAAAGTCAAAACAACCTTTGGTGACATTAAAAGCAATGGTGGTAACATTAAGAGTGCAACGGGAATTCCACTGTTAAATGCAGAGCAGAGAGCAGATGGGTGGAAAGAATACATTGAAAGCCTCTATGAGGGTGAAGATTTGTCTGATGTGATAGAAGAAGAAACAGGAGTCGATTTAGAAGAGAAAGGGGATCCAGTATTAGAATCGGAATTTAAAAGAGCTTTGGAGGACTTAGGTCAAATAAGGCAGAAGGGATAGATAACATTCCATCAGAATTTCTAAAACCATTGGGGAATGTGGCAACAAAACGACTATTCACGTTGGTGTGTAGAATATATGAGTCTGGCAATATACCATCTGACTTTCGGAATAGCATCATCCACGCAATTTCGAAGACTGCAAGAGCTGACAAGTGCGAGAATTATCGCACAATCATCTTAACAGCTCATGCGTCGAAGCTGCTTACAAGAATAATATACAGAAGAATGGAAAAGAAAATTGAGAATGCGCTAGGTGACGATCAGTTTGGCTTTAGGAAAAGTAAAGGGACGAGAGAGGCAATCGGAGAAAGACGAAGGTAATGAGAAGTAGTAGAAATGAGAACAGCGAGAAACTTAACATCAGGATTGGTGGTCACGAAGTCAACGACGTTAAGGAATTCTGCTACCTAGGCAGTAAAATAACCAATGTCGGACAGAGCAAGGAGGACATCAAAAGCAGATTCGCTATGGCAAAAAAGGCATTTCTGGCCAAGAGAAGTCTATTAATATCAAATACCGGCCTTAATTTGAGGAAGAGATTTGTGAGGATGTACGCCTGGAGTACAGCATTGTATGGTAGTGAAACATGGACTGTGGGAAAACCGGAGAATCGAAGCATTTGAGATTTGGTGCTATAGACGAATGTTGAAAATTAGGTGGACTGATAAGGTAAGGAATGAGGTGGTTCTACGCAGAATCGGAGAGGAAAGTAATATGTGGAAAACACTGATAAGGAGAACGGACAGAATGATAGGTCATCTGCTAAGACGAGGGAATGACTTCCATGGTACTAGAGGGAGCTGTAGAGGGCAAAAGCTGTAGAAGAAGATAGAGATTGGAATAAGTCAAGCAAATAATTGAGGACGTAGGTTGCAAGTGCTACTCTGAGTTGAAGAGGTTAGCACAGGAAAGGAATTCGTGGCGGGCCGCATCAAACCAGTCAGTAGACTGATGACCAAAAAAAAACATCAAGATTTTTATTGACACTCCTTAGGAAAAGTAACTTTACCAATTAGGTCAACAGAACCTTGACATATTAAGCGAAAACAATTGAATAAAATAAAACTATTTTGGAATGTTTACTGATAATCGACAAAACAATGTCTCCAGGGAAACTATAAACGTGTGGTATCGATCGCTACGATGCCACGGCGTAGGTGCAAGTTCGTAGGTTGGCGCTAAGGCACCGACACCAACGACAGCGTCCTCTAGCCGGCGCTGTGCAGCTCTACGAGCGCCGCTCCGGATTCTACCCATTTGATTCCGAGCCGACAACCATGCAACTTAGCTTGAACTTCATAGGGGGCTTGCCACTACAGCCTTTGTTACTTCAATGATAGTTTGTCCTACTACCAGCGGCTATTAGCGTTGATGCCTATCCAGCTGCGCACCTACGTGCTCTTCAGTGCAAAGTAGCGTAGAGGAAAGGCGCCTAATATGAGACACACTTTTTGTGGTGTCACCGCCAGACACCACACTTGCTAGGTGGTAGCCTTTAAATCGGCCTCGGTCCATTAGTATACGTCGGACCCGCGTGTCGCCACTGTCAGTGATTGCAGACCGAGCGCCGCCACACGGCAGGTCTAGAGAGACTTCCTAGCACTCGCCCCAGTTGTGCAGACGACTTGCTAGCGAAGCTACACTGACCAATACGCTCTCATTTGCCGAGACGATAGTTGACATAGCCTTCAGCTACGTCATTTGCTACGACCTAGCAAGCCGCAATTACCGGTTAATATTGAGATTTTGAAGCATGTACAGTCAAGAGAGATGTTCACCAATTGTGGATTAAAGTTAAGTATTCTGCCAGTTACCTCCTTTTTTTACTAGACTCAACTCCTATAACTGTTCCAGACCTCACGCCAGCCTGCGTGAGCTTTAAAAGCGTGCATTTCGGCCTCTTCTAGCAACACGGTGTTGGCTCTTCTGCCAACACAATACTTTTGTAACCCCATTTAAAAGACCTAAAAGTAAGTGCAATTGTATTTTTTATGATGGTAATAATATCTTGCATTATTTAATTTTATCCTACAATTATCGTGTATGCAATAATAAACAATCTTTCAGAGTAGTAATTAAATCTTCACAAGCAAGGCATTTCGTAGAAATGAGATCAAGGTTTCCTAATATGAGACAGCAATAATATTTTGCTTCAATTATTTTATTACAGAATAATGACATATGAATATACAATTTTTACATGTTCCTTCATTTCTGTGCCGGCCGAAGTGGCCGCGCGGTTCTGGCGCTGCAGTCTGGAACCGCGAGACCGCTACGGTCGCAGGTTCGAATCCTGCCTCGGGCGTGGATGTGTGTGATGTCCTTAGGTTAGTTAGGTTTAACTAGTTCTAAGTTCTAGGGTACTCATTACCTCAGCAGTTGAGTCCCGTAGTGCTCATAGCCATTTGAACCATTCATTTCTGTTATCTTTCACTCATTTCACACTACTTAGGTTTTTATTTACGACATCCGGGGCAAACAAAATAGTCTTCTGTGACACCGCAATCTTCATGAGCCCAGCGATAACATTTCGTGCACTGTGCCCATGTCTTCTCGTGTTTGTCTTCAGAAAAGCGGCCAGCACAGAACAGACACGCTCCGTCATTGTCATCACTGCTGTCTGAATCCCCACTGCCCTAAAGATGGTCATCGGATGCCGAGTCACTACTCGATTCTTCTGCTTTATTTAGGTCTACGATTTGAAGATTTTCCACTCTTCTCCCCAAATAACTTTCTCGCTGCTTTCTTAGCTCCAGTCTCTGATTTCTCCTGTTTAGATTCTTGCGATTGCTTCGCATAAGGAGTTGAAGGTAGCAGCGCAGCAGAGCACGGACGCGATGTTTGACCTACTTGACTATCTCCAGTTGGTTTTGCGATGTGTAGGAGAGGTCTGATGTCTGCCGGGCTGACGGCTTGACCGTCACCGTCAGTAGTTTCATTTTCGTTTTTGGAATCTCTTCCTTGAAGGGCATCAGCATGGCGATGAACTGAAAATTCATGTTCCCTAAAGATGTTTCTGTTGCGTGGGATGAGACCTGTTTTTCTGAAGGCAACACAGATGCTTCCTTTGTTACTACTCGGTTGTAAGCTGTCCCAAATAACCTGGCTATTAATAATGGGGCTATAACACGACACGGGTTACTTGCCAACCACGTTTCTATCTTTTGGGTATAGTAGGTTTTCAAAGGCCCCTTAAATCCAACGTCAAGTGGCTGCATTTTATGCGTTGAGTGAGGTGGTTCAAATGGTTCAAATGGCTCTGAGCACTATGGGACTCAACACCTTAGGTCATAAGTCCCCTAGAACTTAGAACTACTTAAACCTAACTAACCTAAGGACATCACACACACCCATGCCCGAGGCAGGATTCGAACCTGCGACCGTAGCAGTCCCGCGGTTCCGGACTGCAGCGCCAGAATCGCACGGCCACCGCGGCCGGCGCCTACCCTTCAGTTTACAGGAGCAGACCCACCCGCCGACTTCCAAGCGGGATACAAAACAACGATTAGTTGCAACACTCAACAATGCCTCCAATGACGGTATTCTGTAACTAGTATAACATGATAACAAAACAGTCTTCGAAACAGGCAGGCTATAAACATCTTTAAAATGTGTTTGACTAAAATACAACAAATAATTCAGGTTTACTTAAAAGGAGTTCATTAGAACGAACGTAAAACGATGAAAGCTGCTTAATATGAAACCTCTACGTATCGCTCAATGTGATCTGGAGGAACGGCCTCGAAATTACTTAGGACAGGCCTGATATGCTGCTGACCACACTCCTCATTTCCTGCCTGTGGGAACAAACCCCAAGACACAATCATACAACGACAATTTGACGAACAGAGAAGTAACTTTCAAGTAAAACGAGTAGAAACTTAAGCCATCGAATTGAAACGTCCCCTTAGAACAACTTATACAAGACGGTGCTTAACCTGACACACAATGTTTTTAGCGCAACGCAATCTGACTTTCAATAATCCCTACAAAACAATGGCCCTGACTAACTTTAATCTATACCTTTCACAAATCACTTACATCACAAAAATCTTCGTTACTCTAACTACTGCAATACAGCGAGCACCACTATTGCCAGCTAAATAAAAGATTCAAACTACTGAAGGCACTAACTACTGATAGGGATAGTTAGCAAATGAAAGATTTTAATAGAGAACAAACAATGTATTTACCTTAATAGTCATAATATATATAGCAGTTCATGACAAATTACAAAACTCCGCCATCTCTCTCCCCACATCCACCACTCCTGGCGGCTCACCTCCAACTGTGCAACGCTACGCGCTGTTCACATCCAGCTGCCGCTGCCTAACACTACAATGGCAGACAACAATGCAAACTAGCCACAGGCTGCACACAGCACAGCCAGTGATTTTCATACAGAGCGCTACGTAACGTTGCCAATAAGAAAATATAAACAGCCTACTTACAGAATTACTCTTTGACAGAGTAGACGAAACATTTGTAATAAGTCGCTAAAACGTGATAAGGTAATTGGACAAGGAAACCATCCTCCAAGGAAACCATGGCAACGGCCTTGCCGCAGTGGGTACACCGGTTCCCGTGAGATCACCGAAGTTAAGCGCTGTCGGGCGTAGCCGGCACTTGGATGGGTGACCATCCAGCCGCCATGCGCTGTTGCCATTTTTCGGGGTGCACTCAGCCTCGTGATGCCAAATGAGGAGCTACTCGACCGAATAGTAGCGGCTCCGGTCAAAGAAAACCATCATAACGACCGGGAGAGCGGTGTGCTGACCACACGCCCCTCCTATCCGCATTCTCAACTGAGGATGACACGGCGGTCGGATGGTCCCGATGGGCCATTTGTGGCCTGAAGACGGAGTGAAGGAAACCATCCCCCACTTACAATTGATTGTAAAGGAGTTCAGTGGCCAAATGAGATTCAGCCTCAAATCACGCAATCAGGAGGAAGTGATCAAAACTTGACGTTCGTGTTGGATGGAAACCTTAGGTGTAAGGAAAATGGAACTATAGGCTTATGAAGCTCACAAACATTATATACAATCTTGTCTTCGAAGGATAACCCACCAAAATACAAGCAACAAGATTTGCCTCATAAGACCCATAAGCTTGCGGGCTCCAAATAACTAAAGAAAGGGACTTAAAGATTTATTGCACAAGATACTAGGGAAAAGATTGAGCGTCAAAAACTGCATAACCCAAAGTCCAAAACCCCGGTTATTTAGGACACACAATCACATCGAAACACTGTCACGGTTAACAAACTGAATCTATTACGTTTTAATACGTCCAACACAGTCCTCAGATCGCCTGATCAGACAAAGTAACAGGGAACAGCAACGACAGGGGACTTAACCGAGTATGATACAGAAGCAGCAGGTCACGAACGCGCCCGGGAAGCGAACCATTCACAATGATCATGCTCACAATGGGGAGAAGATCAATCTTTACGACTGCCACGTGTTTTCAGCACCGAAGAAACGAACCATAATAGCTTACCGAGCATCCAAACCCACTGTGCGGTGACAAACAGTGGAAGAACATGGAGCCGCCAGCAGACGCATGGATGACGGCAAACCGACGCCGCGCTTCAGATCTGGCCAGCTAAACAAATAATGTGTCCTTTACCGTCTCCGATGCGCGTCGCTTGGGTCCGGATGATGCTCAGCGAGACAAACTTGGAAGTCACACGGGCGGTAGCACAAACAGCCGGCCCGTCTCCCCGCCGACCTGAAACCTTCCTGCTGCTTCACCCACTGCCTCTCCCAGAAAACGGATTCAACTTCACTCGCGGCAGAACTTGTCACGCCCCCCTCATGCCAAAGACCGTGTTGCAGGAGACGTGGTGCGAGCTATCCAATGCGCAACGTTTTAATCACCATCTAAATATGGGTTGACGCGTTTCATACGGGATGTCCAAAGAAAATTGAGAATGCGCTAGGTGACGATCAGTTTGGCTTTAGGAAAAGTAAAGGGAAACCCCATGGTGGAACAACATATGTAAAGAGGCAGTACATCGAAAGAACAAAGCCTTCAGAGAATGGTTCCAGACCCGAACAGAGGAAGCTAGGGTAAAATATAAGGAAAGCAAGAAAGCGGCACAGACCATAGTAAGGGCGGAGAAGAAGAAGTGGTTGGAAAAGTGGACAAGAATGTTAGAAGAGGACAGTGAAGGGAACAAAAAAGTACTTTACACCATGGTAAGAAATAAGAGGAACGACAGAAGCGAGTGCCTGAGGATCATGGATAATAATAGAAGAGTTGTGGAGGAAATGCATGAGCTCAAAAAGATTTGGAAGGAGTACTTTGAAGATCTGTTGAATGCCGCCAAGCGGGTAACTAACAGCGATGGAGAGCCTAAGGCAGCAGACGATTATAATAGTGGGGAAATTGATGATCTAACTTGGAATGAAGTGGAAGAAGCCATAAAGAGAATGATAGGGGGAAGGCACCAGGTTGGGACGAAGTAACAGTGGATATGATACGAGCAGCAGGAGAAGAAGGAACCCAGTGGCTATACAGAGTGCTGAGGGTGGTGTGGAAGGAGAACAGAATTCCTGAGAATTGGAAGAAAGGAATTATAGTCCCGATCTTCAAGAAAGGGGATAAAAGGAGATGTGAGAACTACAGAGGAATCACCCTGCTATGCCACTGTGGAAAAATCTATGAAAAGATCCTGGAGAAGAGAATAAGAAGCAGTATTGAAAGTAGACTGCAAGAGGAGCAGTACGGTTTCAGACCGGGAAGATGAACAACGGACCTCATATTTGCGGTAAGGCAACTGCAGGAGAGGCACTATGAGTACGGGAAGGACTTAATCATGGCCTTTTTGGATATTGAGAAGGCGTATGACAGTATCTGTAGGGACAAGCTCTGGGATGTGCTGAACGCAAAAGGGATAGATGAAGAGATAACACGAAAAGTCAGAAAAATGTATGAGGGAAGTGAGAGTTGTGTGAAAGTGGGGAGGGAACGTACTGCGTGGTTCAAGCTGGAAAATGGGCTGCGACAGGGAAGTGCACTTTCGCCTTTATTGTTTATTATTGTTATGGATGAAATCCTACAGCAAGTATCAGATGCAATTGGAGATCATAAAATGAAAGCAGTGCTTTTTGCCGATGACCTGATGTTATGGGGAAATTGCGAGAAGGAGGTGCAAGAGCAGTTAGATGCATGGGAGGTAACGGCAGCACAATATGGAATGCATTTCTCTGCAAAGAAAAGTGAAATAATCGTCACAACAAGGAAGAAGAATAGGCCAAATGTGGATATAACTTGTGGAGGGGAAAAACTACAAGTGGTAGAGAACTTCAAGTACCTGGGAAGCGTGATTGAAAGTAAGGGGGGAAACGCAATGGAAATAAATGAAAGGTGCAGAAAAGCAGGGCAGTTCTATATCGAACCTACTTTGTCCCCATATTGGCATACGGAAGTGAGACATGGGTAATGCACGAAAGCGACAAAAGTAGAATACAGGCTAGTGAAATGAAGTTCCAGAGGAGCAGGTTGGGTGTAACAAGACGAGACAGATTGCGAAATGTGTATGTGAGGGAAAGACTAAAGGAGGAACCAGTACAGGACAGGGTAGAAAAATCAAGACTGCAGTGGTATGGACACATGAAGAGAATGGTTGAGGGAAGAATTCCAAAGAGGATGTTTGATCTGCAACTGGAGGGGAAGAGGCCCAGAGGAAGACCAAGAGATAGATGGGTGAAGGGAGTGAAGGAATGTGTGATGAGAAGAGGAGAGAACTGGACGAAGGTGGAAGAGGGGGAATAGTGGAAAGACAGAACACGATGGAGAGGCTTGTGTTCCCGACAGACCCGGCCAGTGGCTGGAAACTGTCCAAGATGAAGAAGACGAAAAGTAAAGGGAAGGGAGAGGCAATTCTGACGTTACGGCTAATAATGGAAGCAAGGCTAAAGACAATTCAAGACACTTTCATAGGATTTGTCGACCTCGAAAAAGCGTTCGACAATATAAAATGGTGCAAGCTGTTGGAGATTCTGAAAAAGGTAGGGGTAAGCTATAGGGAGAGACGGGTCTTATACAACACGTACAACAACCAAGAGGGAATAATAAGAGTGAACGATCAAGAACGAAGTGCTCGTATTAAGAAGGGTGTAAGACAAGGCTGTAGCCTTTCGCCCCTACTCTTCAATCTGTACATCGAGGAAGCAATGATGGAAATAAAAGAAAGGTTCAGGAGTGGAATTAAAATACAAGGTGAAAGGATATCAATGATACGATTCGCTGATGACATTGCTATCCTAAGTGAAATTGAAGAAGAATTAAATGATCTGCTGGACGGAATGAACAGTCTAAAGAGTACACAGTATGGTTTGACAGTAAATCGGAGAAAAACGAAGGTAATGAGAAGTAGTAGAAATGAGAACAGCGAGAAACTTAACATCAGGATTGATGGTCACGAAGTCAAAGAAGTTAAGGAATTCTGCTACCTAGGCAGTAAAATAACCAATAACGGTCGGAGCAAGGAGGACATCAAAAGCAGACTCGCTATGGCAAATAAGGCATTTCTGGCCAAGAAAAGTCTACTAGTATCAAATACCGGCCTTAATTTGAGGAAGAAATTTCTGAGGATGTACGTCTGGAGTACAGCATTGCATGGTAGTGAAACATGGACTGTGGAAAAACCGGAACAGAAGAGAATCGAAGCATTTGAGACGTGGTGCTATAGACGAATGTTGAAAATTAGGTGGACTGATAAGGTAAGGAATGAGGAGGTTGTACGCAGAATCGGAGAGGAAAGGCATATGTGGAAAACACTGATAAGGAGAAGGGACAGGATGATAGGACATCTGCTAAGACATGAGGGAAAGACTTCCATGGTACTAGAGGGAGCTGTAGAGGGCAAAAACTGTAGAGGAAGACAGATATTGGAATACGTCAAGCAAATAATTGAGGACGTAGGTTGCAAGTGCTACTCTGAGACGAAGAGGTTAGCACAGGAAAGGAACTCGTGGCGGGCCGCATCAAACCAGTCAGTAGACTGATGACCAAAAAAAAAATAAAAAAAATAAAATAAAATAAAATTCCAAGGAAGTGACGGACTTCTGGTTAGAGCGAAGATTTCCGAGGAGAAACATTCTTGTTGCACAGTTTTATTCCAATAACGACGAGCTTATGCTCTGTCTTACGCAGTGAATTCTTCGTACGTGTCCGTTTTCTGGAGGAGTTTTGTTTTGAAGTGTAGGACGTAAGCAGTTGTTCGTTTTAGCTTCCAGAAAGAGCTGGGACTGTTTTAGTCTATGATTGATTGTGGAGCCTAAATGACGAAAGTCAGAGGAGATGTATCTAACTTTCCAGCTTGCAATAAAGTTTTAGGTGCAATGGATGCGTGACTGCAGCTCATCCATAAATTAGGGTGCTGTAATAGTCATGGTGCTCCATTTCACCATACGCCTAGTAATCCCTATTTCCGAGCTACGGAACATGTTGAAATTAAATGTGCACCGTTGTCGCCTCCTGGACAGTGCCACCATTACGAAGATGTGGTGAGTGTTTGTATTTCTGATGCTGTTGGATACAAAAGTTATCCGTGGTGGGAAAAACCCTTCGTGCATTCAGGGGTTACAAAGCAATCAGTCGAAGTGTCGCTCTGGTAAGGTCAGGGATTGTGACCTTGCAATAGTAGTGTGATGCCCTGGCCCTTGTCTGTGTTACTAGCAGTTCGAGCCGAGGAACTATTACACGCATCATAAAAATTTTGCATCCCCCAGGTTCCCAGAACTCGTGAAGATAGACGTTGACTGTGGATATTGTATCACAGACGCAGTCCCTTTGACTCTTCACAGATATCACTAAACCCGCCCAAAGATGTAACAACCAAGATGGGCAGCGCCTATTAGATAAAGGGAGTCCGACAGCCGATCAGTTCCTGTCATTCCACCAGTAAGGAATACGTGGCTCTTGTTATCTGTAGTTCAACCATGCCTAGACGGTCAATACCGCTCGCGACCGCATTGTTACTTCGTGCCAGGAAAGGCTGTAAACAAGGGAAGTGTCCAGGCGTCTCAGAGTGAACCAAAGCGGTGTTGTTCGGACATGGAGGATATACAGAAAGACAGGAACTGCCGATGACATACCTCGCTCAGGCCGCTACTACTGCAATGGCTGACAGATACCTATGACTTATGGCTCGGAGGAACCCTGACAGCAATGCCACCATGTTGAATAATGCTTTTTGCGCAGCCACAGGACGTCGTGTTACGACTCAAACTGTGCGCAACAGGCTGCATGATGAGCAACTTCACTTCCGACGTCCATGACGAGATCCATATTTGCAACCACGACACATTGCAGCGCGATACAGATGGACCCAACAACATGCCGAATGGACCGCTCAGGATTGGCATCACGTTCTCTTTACCGATCAGCGTCGCATATGCCTTCAACCAGACATTCGTCGGAGACGTGTTTGGAGGCAACCCGGTCAGGCTGAACGCCTTAGACACACTGTCCAGCGAGTGCAGCAAGGTGGAGGTACCCTGCTGTTTTGGGATGGCGCTATGGGGCGGACGTACGCCGCTGGTGATCATGGAAGGCGACGTAACGGCTGTACGACACGTGAATGCCATCCACCGACCGATAGTGCAACCATATTAGCAGCATATTGGCGAGGCATTCGTCTTCATGGACAACGATTCGCGTCCCCATCGTGCACATATTGTGAATGTCTTCCTTCATGATAAAGTTGGCCAGCAAGTTCTACAGACATGAACCCTATCGAATATTCCTGGGATAGGTTGAAAAGGACTGTTTATAATGACGTTCAAATGGTTCAAATGGCTCTGTGCGCTATGGGCTCTGAGCACTATGGGACTCAACTGCTGTGGTCATAAGTCCCCTAGAACTTAGAACTACTTAAACCTAACTAACCTAAGGACATCACACACATCCATGCCCGAGGCAGGATTCGAACCTGCGACCGTAGCGGTCGTGCGGTTCCAGACTGTAGCGCCTTTAACCGCTCGGCCACTCCGGCCGGCGTGCGCTATGGGACTTAACATCTGACGTCTGAGGAATTTAGGATTACTTAAACCTAACTAACCTAAGGAAATCACACACATTTATGCCCGAGGCAGGATTCGAACCTGCGACCGTAGCAGTCACGCAGTTTCGGACTGAAGCGCCTAGAACCGCTCGGCCACCGCGGCTGGCTTATCATGACGCGACCCATCAACCACTCTGAGGGATTGTAATGGTCGCCTAGTCGTAGATATTCCTAATTGCTATAATCGCACTATTTCACTCCCATTTACGGAGCTTGTTAGCACTTGATGTTAGGTTGGCACCATTAAAATGCATTGTGGTAATCGCTGCTGCTTGCTGGATCGCTGCTGTGTCTCGATGCTGATGCTGGCTCTAAATCTGGTTGTCTAGGGTTAAAACATGAGGTCCCGTGTTTTTTATGAGCTTTATGATGATAAAGAACGAGCGAAAGCAACAAATATGTAAACTTCAAATATTTATTACTTTGGTGGCCATCTTAATTCCACTGTCCACCAAAGACCATGACACAACACAAAGTAGTACTTCCTTTACATGTTCTTTGCATTGTTTATCCACCTCAAACAATAACACACAAACACACTTTACCAAAGTGACATTCCGACTGCGCCCCCGACCCTTCTTGCTGCTGAACTACTAAAAAGAGATATAGTTTATAAGTCACATGTACACCTGTTATCATAATTTGTGCAGTAAAGTTACTAATTTGCATCGAGTGACATAATTTAACATGTTATTAAAATGACAGACAGATTTGTTGACTTGATAGAACAATTCTTTGTAAAAAAAATGCCGTTTTTTAGAAGTTTGTCAATTGACTTCTCTAATTAGCATAAATAAGTAAATAACATGAATTATTAAGAATTACATTGGTTTTCGTCTAAAATAGGATTGATTACATGAATACTGAGTGAAAACGCTCCTAGTGAACAAATAGGTTTCACTGGGTGATTTTTATTTAAGGAGATCCAAAATACCTAAGTTGGCCACTATTTTTCGTACTTCATATTAATTATTTAAGATGAACTTAGTGTTTTTACATGATGACATTTGTAGTGATCAAGTGATATTAACTTTTGTGTGGGTCAGTTATTCAGTATAATTTAATGGGTTGACTGTTTATGGAGACATGTTATGCAATCATTGTTAACATACACAATAACTTTTCTATAATCATAAATACTCGTTAAACTGGTTGAATTTGGAGGGTATCGCATACTTCGGTAAAGTAAAGCCTTTAATATGTTCCGTTGCAGGATCTACGATGAATCGCCGTTGACGAGTAGGACATTCTGGACCAACAGGACCTTGATGAACTTGTGTGCGACGACGAACACAGGCATGCATCAATGCAAGAGGACGTGCTACAGGGTGGTGGAGGTACCGGTGTGTACAGCAACCTGGACCACAGCCTCTGAAGGTCTCGGTATATTGTGGTACAACATGCAAAGCGTAGTTTTTATGATTAATAAAAAGGGCGGATATGATGCTTCTTTTGATCTCTCTTCCGAACCAAGGTGATGCAAAACTTTTCTTGATGTGCCTATTTTCTTCACATTAGTGTGGAAATGCTATCGCTAAACGTGATTCATAAGAAGGCACCATGTTCTCTCTCAGATGCTTAACAGAAAACGTGAATGTAGGAACCATCTTTCTCCGAGATATCATCATCTGACAATTGTCTCCCCCATGGAATAATAGATAGCTTATGAAGGTATGGCATCGAGCTGCGCCATCCAATCGATAAGTTGCGGAGCAGTCCGAGCAGCCATATATCTTGAAAGAGAATTTTTGCTCGATAGATATCGAAGTCATTAATCCCAGAGGGTAATAAAGACCCGTTGTCCCTCGCAATAAGGTTCTTCTCGTTGTAATTATCTCTGACAGTGCCTTGTCGCTGACTCACTGAGAATATGTCTTCTTCGGAGTTCCAAGTCATCTCTAGAATCATGACTTTCGTATGAATGTCTCGTCCTTCCACCACCCAAATTCCAGATAGTTGTTGCGATTTAATCGCCCACAAGTTCGACAGAGTCCATTTGATTTCTTCATTAGCGAATTTGTAATATAGCGAGACCTGGCTGCTTTCTGATCAGTTTCTGCAGCAAAGTCATCCATGTACATGTTCTGATGCCACTGGGAGCTATAACTGATAAGTGTCTACTAGTTCACGGATGGTAGCTGGAAGCAGAAACGGACTGCGTGCGAGGCTGAATGTCGAAAGGAGTCGGATTCTCAAAAGGAAAACCACTTCAAGCGACACATTAGGCCCGATTTCTAAAGTGTTATTAAGAGACGTTACGCCATCAAAGACTATTCACAATTTTTTACTCCCCTGTTTTTCTCCCTTGACCAACTGATGTGGCAAAGAAAATGAATTTGCACGTTGTTCTGTAGGAGCCAACTCTACGTCGTTATTTTTAATGTATTCTAACATTAAATGGTCGTAAACGGGTTTTGGGTCATCATTTCTGTAAGGCGTCTTTTCAGTAAGGCAAAGAAATGCCTATCGGCATTGTGAAAGTTGGCGAAGTTTTCGAAAGAGGTTAACTACGCGCCGCTGGTCCACAAGCATGTACGTTGCGTAAAACTCCTTCAGTGACGCCCATTCTTTCTCACTCGTTAAGCGTTCTTGACAGGGGCTGATTCCGAATAATTCTATGCCACAAAAGCTACGTATAGTGTCATAATCCGGTTCGCCAACAATTAAATTACTAAGATTAACGGTTGTGTTTACCTAAAACACCTGGTAAACATCCACTGAGGAACCATTCGAGTTTAGAGGACAACTATGCTAGAGACGGAGATATGCATATTGGCGATGCGATGTCTACTATTTCGAAGTAGTGATACATCTACATCTACATCAACATGGATTGTCTGCAAATCACATTTAACAGCTTGCCAGAGGTTCATCGAACTACCTTCACAATTCTCTATTATTCCAATCTCGTAGAGGACGCGGAAAGAACGAACACCTACATCTTTCCGCGTCAGCTCTGATTCCCCTTATTTTGTCATGGTGATCGTTGCTTCCTATGTAGGTCGGTGGCTAAAAGATATTCTCGCATTCGGAGGAGAAAGTTGGTGATTGGGATTTCGTGGGAAGATTCCTCCGCAGCGGAAAACGCCCAAATATCGTATCATTTCAGTGACACTCTCTGCCCTATTTCGAGATAATACAAAATGTTCTGCCTTTCTTTGAACTTTTTCGACGTACTCCGTCAGTCCAATCTGGTAAGGATCCAACACCGCGCAGCAGTATTCTAAAACAGGACGGAGAAGCGTAGTGTAAGCAGTCTCTTTAGTAGACCTGTAATATTTTCTAAATGTCTTACCAGTAAAACATACTCTTTGGTTTGTCTTCCTCACAACATTTTCTGTGTCTTCCTTCCAATTTCAGTTGTTCGTTATTGTAATTCCTAGGTACTTAGTTGAATTTACAGCCTTTAGATTAGACTGATTTATCGTGTAACCGAAGTTTAGCGGAGTCCTTTAGAACTCATGTGGATGACCTCGCAGTTCTCGTTATTTAGGGTCGATTGTTAATTTCCGCACCAAATATTTTTTTTAAATCGTTTTGCAATTTGTTTTAAGCTTCTGATGACTTTACTAGTCCATAAACCACAGCGTCAACTGCAAACAACCTAAGACGGCTGCTCAGATTGTCTCCCAAATCGTTTATAGAAATAAGGAGCAGCAAAGGGCCTATAACACTACCTTGGGGAACTCCAGATATCACATCTGTTTTACTCGAGGCCTTTCCGTCAGTTAGTACGAACGGCGACCTCTCTGACGGGAAATCACTAATCCAGTCACGTAACTGAGACGATATTCCGCAAGCACGCAATTTCACAACAAGCTGCTTGTGTGGTACTGTGTCAACAGCCTTCCGGACATCCAGAAATACGGATCCATTTGAAATCCCATGTCAATAGCACTCAACACTTCGTGCGAGTAAATAGCTCAATGTGTTTCACAATAACGATGTTTTTTAAATCCGTGTTGACTGTGTGTCAATAGACCGTTTTCTTCAAGGTAATTCATAACGTTTGAACAGAATATATGTTCAAAAATCCTGCTGCATATCGATGTCAATCATAAGGGCCTATAATTTAGTGGATTACTACTATTACATTTCTTGAATATTGGTGTGACCTGTCCAACTTTCCGGTCTTGGGGTACGGATCTTTCGTCAAGCGATCGGTTGTGTATCATTGTTAAGTGCGGAGCTATTGCATCTGCATAATCTGAAAGGAACCCAAATGGTATACCGTCTGGACCGGAAGACTTGCTTTTATTAAGTGATTTAAGTTGCTTCACTACTCGAAATATATCTACTTCTATGTTATTCATGTTAGCAGCTGTTCTTGATTCGAATTCTGGAATATTTACTTCGTCTTCTTTTGTGAAGGCATTTCTGAGGGCTGTGTTTAGTAAGTCTGCTTTGGCAGCACTGTCGTCGATAGTATCTCCATTGCTATCGCTCAGAGAAAGCGTGTCTTGTCTCTTGCGTACTTCACAGATGATCAGAATCTTTTTGGATTTTCTGCCAGGTTACGAGACAGTGTTTCGTTGTAGAAACTATTATAAGAGCCGCGCGGGATTAGCCGAGTGGTCTGAGGCGCTGCAGTCAGGGACAGTGCGGCTTGTCCCGGCGGAGGTTCGAGTCCTCCCTCGGGCATGGGTGTGCGTGTTTGTCCTTAGTATAATTTAGATCAAGTCGTGTGTAAGTTTAGGGAATGATGACCTTAGCAGTTAAGTCCCTAAGATTTCACACACATTTGTCAAACTATTATAAGCATCTCGCTTTGAAGTCCACGGTAAATTTTGAGCTTCTGTAAAAGATCGCTCATCTTGGAGATTTTGGTCTGTTTAAATTTTGCGTGTTATTTTCGTCGTTTTCATCCGTTTAGTGTACCATGGGATCATCTCTGTCGTTTGTTAGCCGGCCGGTGTGGCCGAGCGGTTCTAGGCGCATCAGTCTGGAACCGCGCGACCGTAGGGCCCCGTAGTGCTCAGAGCCATTTTTTCGTTCGTTAATTTATTTGGTATAAAACTCTCAACTGCTGCCGATACTATTTCTTTGAAATCGAGCCGCAGTTGGTCTACACTTACATTGTTAATCTGGATGAGTGGAGATTGTCTCTCAGAAAGGCGTCAAATGAATTTTTATCTGATTTTTTGAATAGATTAATTTTTCGTTTATTTTTGGAGGTTTGAGGGTTACAGTACTCAATGTCGCTACGACAACCCTGTGTTCACTAATGCCTGTATCCGCTTTGATGCTCGTTATTAACTTAGGATTATTTGTTCCTAAAATGTCAAGTCTGTTTTCACAACCGTTACTATTCGCGTGGGCTCATGAACTGTGTGGTGTCACCGCCAGACACCACACTTGCTAGGTGGTAGCTTTTAAATCGGCCGCGGTCCGCTAGAATACGACGGACCTGCGTGTCGCCACTGTCAGTGATGGCAGACCGAGCGCCGCCACACGGCAGGTCTAGAGAGACAGATCCTAGCGCTCAGCCCAGTTGTTCAGCCGACGTTGCTAGCCATGGTTCACTGAGAATTACGCTCTCATTTGCCGAGACGATAGTTAGCATAGCCTTCAGCTACATTTGCTACGACCTAGCAAGGTTTGCCGAGACGATAGTTAGCATAGCCTTCAGCTACATTTGCTACGACCTAGCAAGGCGCCATTACCAGTACAGATATTGAGATTCTATTAATGTATCATCAAGAGCGATGTTCTACAAATGTGGATTAAAGTTAAGTATTCCAGAAGCTACGTACTTTTCTTTATAGCATTCATTACGTATCCTGTTTCAGACCTCACGCCAGCCTGCGTGAGTTTAAGCGCGTGCCTTTCGGCTCCCTCTCATTGTGTCTAGGCTGTCTTGTCTAGACACAACAAACTGCTCGAAATAATTTTCAGAAAATGTGTTTAGTACAATTTTGGATGATGTTTTCTGCGTACCTCCGGAATTGAACATGTATTTTCGCCAACATATCGAGGACAAATTAAAGTCGCCGTTAACAGTTGTGTGAGTCGGGTACGTGTTTGAAATCAAAATTTTCTTTGAACCTTTCAGCAATTGTATTATCTCAATTAGGAGGTCGGTAAAAGTATAATAATTTATTTTATTAAAGTATAATAATTTATTTTTTTCCGTTTACCAAGAATGACCTCTGCCGGTACTCACTCACAGGAACTATCTACTTCAATTTCGCGACGAGATAAACTACAAATGTGTTTAGCTTATCATTCCGGAACACCGTTAGGTTCTTCGCAAAAATTTCGGCTCAATTTATCTCCAGCTTTAGCCAACTTTCAGAGCCTATAACGATTTGAGCATCAGTGCTTTCTATTGGCGCTTGGATTTCTGGTACTTTCGCAACACAGCTACTACAGTTTACAACTGTTATACCGATGGTTTCTGTATCTACGTTCTTCCTGTGTTCGGCCTGCACCCATTGTGACTGATTCCCTTTTCGTGCTTTCCAGAAACCCTCTAATCTAAAAAGCCGCCCAGTCCACGCCACACAGCCCCTGCTACCCGTGTAGCCGCCTTCTGTGTACAGTGGACACCTGACCTATTCAGCGGAAACCGAAACCCAACCACCCTATGGTGCAAGTCGAGGAATCTGCAGCCCACACGGTCGCAGAATCGTCTGAGCCTCTGTTTCAGGCCCTCCACTCGGCTCTGTACCAGAGGTCCGCAATAGGTCCTGTCGACTATGCTGCAAATGTTCAGCTCTGCTATCATCTTGCAAGCAAGACTGGCAGCCTTTGCCGCTTCTGTTATCCGTTCGAAACAAGAGAGAATCTCTTTCAATCCAAAGCGACACACATGATTGGTACCTACGTGAGCCACCACCTGCAGTTTCTACACACTGTGCTCTTCATGGCACCCGGAAGGACCCGTTCCACGTCTGGAATGACTCCGCACTGTATGCACCCGGAATACAGATTGGCTTTCTTCCCCACCTTGACAGCCATGTCCCTAAGGGGCCCCATAACGCACCTAACGGTCCAATAAGTGATTCTATTGGAATGTCATCTCCCTCTTTAGGGGATCCACCAACTCTAAGTGTAGGATATTTTCATTTGTGTTTCTTTTGGGTACAATCGGATATTTTGAGCCTAACATGAGCGTTCTTGTATACGCTGCGTTGCTTAAGACGTACAAATATACGAGACATAGATGTCAAAGAAGGTTGGAATGTATCTACTGACAGAGACGAGTTTAGATTGTCGATGAGATTTCGGCAAATCAACTTGGACGGCTGCCTGCATTCAAAATACGTGTAAGTCGGCTTTTTCCTAAGGGCCATTTTAGAAACAAGCGTGCCCTCTGAAGGCGTGAAGGTGTGAAACCTGAGCGTCCCGTAACGACATTGCTCACTCAGCTGTAAGTGTGACAATCAGACTGTTTTCGAATCAACTCCGTCGATGACTCCATTCGCGGAAAGTACAGGCTGCGTTTCCTTTCTTCCAACAATCTTTGACAGTGTTGCCTTGATTGAGACAAAGAAATCAGCGATTTCTCGATCTTAGTAAGTTGAGGGGCTGTGGAATATCCTTTACCGCTTTGCAGTCTTGCGTCCAGTGATCACTATGTACGCAAAATTCGCAGTAAGGCTTCATGGTACGTGTGGTACTGTGTTTCGAAAGACTTTGCTTCGAGCTGGCGTTGAGAGTGGATGCGGCGGAGTTAATGAACGCGAAGGACCACATGAGCCCTTGAGTGACTTTTCCTTATGTATTTTTCGCACAGTGAGCACACCATCGACTTCTTTCCCTAAAAGTTTCATTAAACGCAGTGTGTCTCTGTCGGATAATTTCTCCCTCTTGATTTAGATTAGTCAATGCCGGAAATTATCTGTGGGAAAAGCGCACCAAGATTTTGGCACGAGAACTGGCCATTACAAGCTCACCTGGGATCTCTGAGCTTTGATGTGTTTATTGCGTTATATGAAAGTCATAGTAAGAGTTTCACGACATTCAACTCGAATGGGTAGCAGTTCTTAATAGTCAGATTTTGCCTGTAGTATGTAACTTCGGTTTCCATATCATGCCTGAAGAATTCGCATGGTGTCTTCGTAACTATAAGCAATTACTGCTATGCAATCAGCCAGTTGTTTGAGCTCACCCACAAGATATACCCTTAGGAAGACGTATTTATTAATGGTAGATGCGGAAGAATTTCTGTCGCTGCAGCTTTGGAGCTGTTGCAAAAATCTGGCCAGGCCTCATTATCTCCAGAGAATGGTAAGAGATTAATAGAAGGCTGTTTAATTTACTAAGGATGTGAAGCAAAAGCGAGACTGGAGCAGTCGCGTACGATGTCAGGGCAGAAGTGGACAGTTCTTTCTCGTCGACACCATATTAGGCCTTGAAAATTGCATGTTTCGCCTTGTCAAGATATTAGTCACAAAGAACTAAGTCAGTGTTATACTGCTCGTCCGAGAGATAAAATGTCGCCAAACTGTGAGAGAAGTGACAACTCTTCTTCCATGTGTTCTTTGCGATATTTAATATCCTCTTGCGGTTTGTCATCTGAAAATTCTTCAGTCGTGTATTCTAGAATCGTGTTAACATTTCTCTGACGAGGTCATTTTCTTTCCAAATCTTGTAACTATTTAATTATGTAAGCTAAGGGAAGAGAAGGACTCTGGGTGCTGGTAAAAGGTAGAAAGCAAAGAGCGAAAAAGGGAAACAATTGATAAAACTTCTAAAATTCACTTAGCAAATCAGTTTGTCTTGCTATCTGAAGTAGTGGAGGAGGGGCCTCATTCAGATGTAGTTGAATGTAGGTTGAAGCAAAATACTAGCTTAAAAACAAAAGACAGGTCGGGATCAAACCAGAATAGGAAAAGAAGAATTCTGCTTATAGGTAGCAGTCATGGTAGGGGTGTTGGCCAACAGCTTCAGGAGAAATTAGGGACAGAGTACCACCGTCACAAGTTTTGTGAAACCAAGTGCTAGCCATAGGCAGGTGACAGAAAACTCAGGTCAGCTATGCAAGGACTTTGAGAAGGAAGATCAGGTAATTATAGTTGGGGGAGCACGAAACAGCCTGGCTATGAATCCAAGATATAGTATTAGGGGTGACCTGTATAAAATAGGAGTAGAAACTGGGCACACGAATGTGGAGTTTGTGTAGGTCTTTCAGTTCCATGATCAGCCCTGGTTAAACACTGCTGTAAGGCGTGTTAACACTGAGCTGAACGGGATGCTCCAGACACCGGCAAAGTCTCACATGAGTGTTGTTCTAGTTGATGCTATTGGTAGGTGGGGTTACACTATACATAGCCTGCTCCTTAATAGGAAGGAGAAAGATAAGTTAGCTCTTCTATTAGCAGATACTGTAAGGGGGGCCACAGTCACACAAAGGGTGATCCCTGTGGGACCAGGCAGACAGGTTTTGTAGGTTAAACCAAATTCCAGACAGACAATAACAAAGGAAAATAGAAGAAAAGAAACTTCATGCACAGCAAATAGGGATAAAGCTAAGGGTGGTATCAACTTACTTCACCAAAATATCATGGGAATAAAAAATAAAGTAGATGAGCTGATAGTGTGTATAGATGATCTCAAAAATAAGAATGAGATTAATATACTTTGTCTGTCTGAGCACCATGTAACTGTGGGGATGGAAAATGTCAATATAAATGGGTATAATTTAGCATCTTACACTTGCAGATCTAAAATGGATAAAGGAGGAGTTACCATTTTCATAAAACAAGAGTATAAATACAGAACTGTTGAAGTAAGCTGTAAGTAGGTTGTTTAGGTTTTTATATTGGTAACGCCACGGAGCTGTGCTGTGCTGTGTGCAGTCTGTGGTTGGGCGGCATTGTTGTAATATTCGCTATTGTAGTGTTGGGATGTTGGCTGTTAACAGTGCGTAGCGTTGCGCAGTTGGAAGTAAGCCGCCAGCAGTGGTGGATGTGGGGAGAGAAATGGCGCAGTTTTGAGAGCAGATAATCTGGACGTGTGTCCATCAGAGACAGTAAATTTGAAAGACTGGATGTCATGAAGTGATACATATTATGACTTTTGAACACTGTTAAGGTAAATACATTGTTTGTTCTCTATCAAAATCTTTCATTTGCTAACTATGCCTATCACTAGTTAGTGTCTTTAGTAGTTAGAATCTTTTATTTAGCTGGCAGTAGTGGCTCTCGTTGTATTGCAGTAGTTCAAGTAACTAACATTTTTGTGAGGTAAGTGATTCATGAAAGGTATAGGTTATTGTTAGTCAGGGCCATTCTTTGTAGGGATTTTTGAAAGTCATATTGCGTTGCGCTAAAAATATTGTGTGTCAGTTTAAGCACAGTCATTTATCATTTCTCTAAGGGGACGTTTCAAAGCAAGTTTTGTGTTGATCAGCACTTTGAGGTTTGTACATGTGAACTTCAGCTAGATAATGTTGTGTTGATATTAGCAACAGTGTACAGCTCTCCAATAGGAGATTGGGAGCTATTCATAAAAAAGTTTGACTCACTGTTATGCTGCCTGTCAGACAAAAAGAAGAAGTTATTAATCTGTGGTGATTTCAATGTTAACTTTCTAAGCAATTCTGATAAGAAAAGTGAACTAGAAGTGTTGTTAACAACATATAACTTAGAATCAGTGATCAATTTCCCTACATGTATAGCTCAGGACAGTAGTACTCTAACAGATAATGTATTTGTACAGCAAGAGGATGTACAACAAACACATGCTTTCCCTGTGGTAAATGGATTATCTGATCATGATGAAATCTAACAGGGCATACACTTCAGAAACCATCAAGTAAAAGTGTGAGGGTGCTCAACCCAGTATCTATAGATCACTTCAGAAAAAGTTTGAGAAATGTAAACTGGGAAGATGTATATAATGAGCCAAATGCTAATGATAAATGCTGCATATTTCTTGAGAAATTTATATCCCTTTTTGAACATTGTTTTCCAAAGAAAATTACAAAATGTAACACCACAAACTTTTCAAAGAAACCTTCGATTACTACAGGTATTAAAGTGTCTTAAGAAATAAAAAGAAAATTGTATGAGACAGCAAAAACTAGTAACGATCCAGAAGTAGTCTTACATTATAAAAATTATTGTAACATACTGAGAAAAGTTGTAGGGAAATCAAGAAAGATGTATATTAGATAAGAAATCAACAACTCCAGCAATAAAATCTACTCAATATGGAATGTAGTTAGAAGGGAGACAGGAAAAGTATCCACTGGGGTAGGTAGTATTACTGTTAAATAGAATTAGACCATCTTAACCAACAGTACACAGGTAGCCAATGTATTTGACAATCACTTCTTAAGTGTAGGAGAAAAAATTGGTGAGAATAGTTCAAAAGAAAAAGCCAGGCAGTACATAGAAGAGTCAGTTCTGAAAAATTTTAGTCAGATTAAGTTTCATCTAACAACCTCGTGTGAAATAAGGAAAATTATTAAATCATTGAAAATTGTATGTTCTGTTGGAGTAGATGACATCTCTAAGAAGTTATTAAAACAATGTGGAGAAATTACAGCTGATGTTTTGAGTCACATATGTAATACATCACTGACTCAGGGTGTTTTTCCAGACAGGTTAAAATATGCCATTGTCAGGGCTCTCTACAAAAAGGGGAAAACCACAGATGTCAATAATTACCGGCCAGTATCCTTGCTTAAAGCATTTTCGAAAATCTTTGAGAAAGTAATGTACTCAGGAGTGGTTAGCCATCTCAGCAGTAATGGGATACTTAGTAAATCACAGTTTGGATTTCAGAAATGCTGTTCCACTGAGACAGCAATATACAATTTCACTGTCCACATAATAAAGTCTTTAAATAGTAAAATGTCACCAGTAGGAATATTCTGTAACTTATCCAAAGCATTTGATTGTATGAACCATGACATTATGTTAGAGAAATTACAATTCTATGGTATAACTGGAAAAGCATATGAGTGGTTTAAGTCATATCGAGAGAATAGGAAGCAAAACGTCTCTTTATATGCTTCAAGTTATTCAAAGGAGTTTGCTACTTCATCTTACTGGGGTGAAATTGCATTAGGTGATCCACAAAGTTCGATCATGGGTCCCCTCTAGTTCTTGGTATATGTGAATGACCTCTGTTCTTACGTGAAACAAGAGGCTGAACTGACACTGTTTGCTGATGATAAAAGCATAATTATTAATCCAGTAAAAGAAAGTCCAATAGAAAATGATGCAAATAAGGTCTTTGGAAAAGTTATTAATTGGTTTTCTGTGTATGGGCTTGCTCTGAACTTCGAAAAAACACATCACACCCAATTTTCTGCTACAAAAAGTGTAATTCCTTCAATAAACATAACACATCAAAAGAAGGCAGTAGACAGGGTAGAGCATACTAAGTTTTTGGGTGTGCTTATAGATGAGAATCTTAGTTGGAAAAATCATATTTTGGATCTTCTAAAGCAACTATGTTCAGCAACTTTTGAAATCAGAATAATTGCCAATTTTGAGGATGTAGAAATTAGTTAGCTAACATACTTCGCATACTTCCTCTCTCTGATGTCATACTGAATAATATTCTGGGGCAACTCAACACTTAGGCAAAAGGTATTCACTGCTCAAAAGAAAGTAGTTAGAATAATATGTGGAGTTCATAGTCGCACATCTTGTAGGCATCTGTTTAAAAGGTTAGGAATTCTTACAACTAGTTCACAGTACATTTACTCAGTAATGATATTTTTTCTCAGCAACATGGACCAGTTTAAAATCAACAGCGACATTCATGATTACAATAACAGAAAAAAGAAAGACCTAGACAGTCCTCTACCTTACCTATCTTTGGCACAGAAAGTGGTAAAATATGCTGCTATAAAACTTTTTGATAATAAGATGTCTGATAGACAGCAATACTAGTTTCAAAAAAGAATTGAAATAATACCCCCTTGACAATTCCTTCTATACTATAGATGAATTCTTGAATATCAGTAAATAAATCTGGAGATATAATATATGCATTTTGTGCCATTTGAGGGAATGGGATAGATAATAGAAATATTTAGGTATAACACACCCCCATGAACCATGGACCTTGCCGTTGGTGGGGAGGCTTGCGTGCCTCAGCGATACAGATAGCCGTACCGTAGGTACAGCCACAACGGAGGGGTATCTGTTGAGAGGCCAGACAAACGTGTGGTTCCTGAAGAGGGGCAGCAGCCTTTTCAGTAGTTGCAAGGGCAACAGTCTGGATGATTGACTGATCTGGCCTTGTAACAATAACCAAAACGGCCTTGCTGTGCTGGTACTGCGAACGGCTGAAAGCAAGGGGAAACTACGGCCGTAATTTTTCCCAAGGGCATGCAGCTTTACTGTATGATTAAATGATGATGGCATCCTCTTGGGTAAAATATTCCGGAGGTAAAATAGTCCCCCATTCGGATCTCCGGGCGGGGACTGCTCAAGAGGATGTCCTTATCAGGAGAAAGAAAAATGGCGTTCTACGGATCGGAGCGTGGAATGTCAGATCCCTTAATCAGGCAGGTAGGTTAAAAAATTTAAAAAGGGAAATGGATAGGTTAAAGTTAGATATAGTGGGAATTAGTGAAGTTCGGTGGCAGGAGGAACAAGACTTTTGGTCAGGTGAATACAGAGTTATAAATACAAAATCAAATAGGGGTAATGCAGGAGTAGGTTTAATAATGAATAGGAAAATAGGAATGCGGGTAAGCTACTACAAACAGCATAGTGAACGCATTATTGTGGCCAAGATAGATACGAAGCCCACACCTACTACAGTAGTACAAGTTTATATGCCAACTAGCTCTGCAGATGACGAAGAAATTGAAGAAATGTATGATGAAATAAAAGAAATTATTCAGATAGTGAAGGGAGACGTAAATTTAATAGTCATGGGTGACTGGAATTCGAGTGTAGGAGAAGGGAGAGAAGGAAACGTAGTAGGTGAATATGGATTGGGGCTAAGAAATTGAAAGAGGAAGCCGCCTGTTAGAATTTTGCACAGAGCACAACTTAATCATAGCTAACACTTGGTTGAAGATAGATGATAGAAGGTTGTATACATGGAAGAACCCTGGAGATACTAAAAGGTATCAGATAGATTATATAATGGTAAGACAGAGATTTAGGAACCAGGTTTTAAATTGTAAGACATTTCCAGGGGCAGATGTGGCAGGTGGGAATTTAAGGAGATGGGACCTCGATAAATTGAAAGAACCAGAGGTTGTACAGAGTTTCATGGAGAGCATAAGGGAACAATTGACAGGAATGGGGGAAAGAAATACAGTAGAAGAAGAATGGGTAGCTTTGAGGGATGGAGTAGTGAAGGCAGCAGAGGATCAAGTAGGTAAAAAGACGAGGGCTAGTAGAAATCCTTGGGTAACAGAAGAAATATTGAATTTAATTGATGAAAGGAGAAAATATAAAAATGCAGTAAATGAAGCAGGCAAAAAGGAATACAAACGTCTCAAAAATGAGATCGACAGGAAGTGCAAAATGGCTAAGCAGGGATGGCTAGAGGACAAATGTAAGGATGTAGAGGCTTATCTCACTAGTGGTAAGATCGATACTGCCTACAGGAAAATTAAAGAGACCTTTGGAGATAAGAGAACCACTTGTATGAACATCAAGAGCTCAGATGGAAACCCAGTTCTAAGCAAAGAAGGGAAAGCAGAAAGGTGGAAGGAGTATATAGAGGGTCTATACAAGGGCGATGTACTTGAGGACAATATTATGGAAATGGAAGAGGATGTAGATGAAGATGAAATGGGAGATACGATACTGCGTGAAGAGTTTGACAGAGCACTGAAAGACCTGAGTCGAAACAAGGCCCCCGGAGTAGACAACATTCCATTGGAACTACTGACGGCCTTGGGAGACCCAGTCCTGACAAAACTCTACCATCTGGTGAGCAAGATGTATGAAACAGGCGAAATACCCTCAGACATCAAGAAGAATATAATAATTCCAGTCCCAAAGAAAGCAGGTGTTGACAGATGTGAAAATTACCGAACAATCAGTTTAATAAGCCACAGCTGCAAAATACTAACACGAATTCTTTACAGACGAATGGAAAAACTAGTAGAAGCCGACCTCGGGGAAGATCAGTTTGGATTCCGTAGAAATACTGGAACACGTGAGGCAATACTGACCTTACGACTTATCTTAGAAGAAAGATTAAGGAAAGGCAAACCTACGTTTCTAGCATTTGTAGACTTAGAGAAAGCTTTTGACAATGTTGACTGGAATACTCTCTTTCAAATTCTAAAGGTGGCAGGGGTAAAATACAGGGAGCGAAAGGCTATTTACAATTTGTACAGAAACCAGATGGCAGTTATAAGAGTCGAGGGACATGAAAGGGATGCAGTGGTTGGGAAGGGAGTAAGACAAGGTTGTAGCCTCTCTCCGATGTTATTCAATCTGTATATTGAGCAAGCAGTAAAGGAAACAAAAGAAAAATTTGGAGTAGGTATTAAAATCCATGGAGAAGAAATAAAAACTTTGAGGTTCGCCGATGACATTGTTATTCTGTCAGACAGGCAAAGGACTTGGAAGAACAGTTGAATGGAATGGATGGTGTCTTGAAGGGAGGATATAAGATGAACATCAACAAAATCAAAACGAGGATAATGAAATGTAGTCGAATTAAGTCGGGTGATGTTGAGGGTATTAGATTAGGAAATGAGACACTTAAAGTAGTAAAGGAGTTTTGCTATTTAGGGAGCAAAATAACTGATGATGGTCGAAGTAGAGAGGATATAAAATGTAGACTGGCAATGGCAAGGAAAGCGTTTCTGAAGAAGAGAAATTTGTTAACATCGAGTATAGATTTTAGTGTCAGGAAGTCATTTCTGAAAGTATTTGTATGGAGTGTAGCCTTGTATGGAAGTGAAACATGGATGTTAAATAGTTTGGACAAGAAGAGAATAGAAGCTTTTGAAATGTGGTGCTACAGAAGAATGCTGAAGATTAGATGGGTAGATCACATAACTAATGAGGAAGTATTGAATAGGATTGGGGAGAAGAGAAGTTTGTGGCACAACTTGACCAGAAGAAGGGATCGGTTGGTAGGACATGTTCTGAGACATCTAGGGATCCCCAATTTAGTGTTGGAGGGCAGCGTGGAGGGTAAAAATCGTAGGGGGAGACCAAGAGATGAATACACTAAGCAGATTCAGAAGGATGTAGGTTGCAGTAGGTACTGGGAGATGAAGAAGCTTGCACAGGATAGAGTAGCATGGAGAGCTGCATCAAACCAGTCTCAGGACTGAAGACCACAACAACAACAACAACAACGAAAAAAAATGTATAAGACCTTGCTTCCTGTGCGCATTTATTGTGCATTCGATACGTTCCACATCATAACGGTTTTCCGTGCAGTTGATCAATGGAACACGTAACTAACTAACTAACAAGAGAAATCGTTGTTCTTAGCTACGTGCGGAGTCAAAATATTTCACGGTTTCAAGGAAACATCGATTAACTACGTGAGGCAACTCGATGCTATGTAGACATGCCATCATCTACCGTGTGTGTCAACAAACTGGATATATAAACCTTTTCTCTCTGTTACGTAGCTTCATGTACTTAAAGTCGTCCCACTTCTGGCGAGACATTGAAGTCATCCACTTCTAGCACAGAATACAGAGGATGCGTTTTCAGATGCTTTTACAGAGTGATTGTACATCTGGAAAGAGGCAACAAGGACAATGTTCTTATTTACCTCAAGCCTTAACTGCATGTGCGTCTTCTCTACGCGGGCGCTTGTGTGAGTCAGCTGGAATATGTCGGTTGATTATTTATTGAACGGAATGCAGCTGTTATACAGGGCTATTACAAATGATTGAAGCGATTTCATAAATTCACTGTAGCTCCATTCATTGACATATGGTCACGACACACTACAGATACGTAGAAAAACTCATAAAGTTTTGTTCGGCTGAAACCGCACTTCTGGTTTCTGCCGCCAGAGCGCTCGAGAGCGCAGTGAGACAAAATGGCGACACGAGACGAGAAAGCGTATGTCGTGCTTGAAATGCACTCACATCAGTCAGTCATAACAGTGCAACGACACTTTAGGACGAAGTTCCACAAAGATCCACCAACTGCTAACTCCATTCGGCGATTGTATGCGCAATTTAAAGCTTCTGGATGCCTCTGTAAGGGGAAATCAACGGGTCGGTCTGCAGTGAGCGAAGAAACTGTTGAACACGTGTATCTGGTCATGCTGGAAAATTGGCTCATGCCACAACTGGTGAACGACAGCGCCGACTTCATCTTTCAACAGGATGGTGCTCCACCTCACTTTCATCATGATGTTCCGCATTTCTTACACAGGAGATTGGAAAACCGATGGATCGGTCGTGGTGGAGATCATGATCAGCAATTCATGTCATGGACTCCACGCTCTCTCGACTTAACCCCATGCGATTTTTTTCTGTGGGGTTATGTGAAAGATTCAGTGTTTAAACCTCCTCTACCAAGAAACATGTCAGAACTGTGAGCTCGCATCAACGATGCTTTCGAACTCATTGATGGGGACATGCTGCGCCGAGTGTGGGAGGAATTTGATTATCGGCTTGATGTCTGCCGAATCACTAATGGGGCACATATCGAACATTTGTGAATGCCTAAAAAAAACTTTTTGAGTTTTCGTATGTGTGTGCAAAGCATTGTGAAATTATCTCAAATAATAAAGTTATTGTAGAGCTGTGAAATCGTTTCAATCATTTGTAATAACCCTGTATTTACCAGTTCGCTTCATTGTTCAGTGTTTGAAAACAGCAACTTATATTTGTTTGTGGACGACATCTATCACCATCATCAGTGGGTTATTTAAATCTAAAACATGGAGAAAATAGCGTAGTTATACAACCACAATAACACATCATTACATTTTCATTGTTAGTTTTTTGAAATATAATTTTATTTATATACATTCATACTACCTTATTTATTGTATGTTATGGCATGTTTTTGGAGAATTATTGTCGCTGTTCGCGGCATATTTTCTGTGCTTTTTTCTGTTGCTGTTTTTTCTCTTCTGTTACACCGGAGAGTACCTCAGAGAAAAATCATCCTCTGTCCGCCGACAGGGTTTCTCACTCACTGACCAATCGACGCAGACTGTAGCAGCGTAATGATACTCCCAGCACAGTCTTTGGTAGTCAAGAGTAAGATATCACTCATGTGTTCAGGTGTCCAAGGCGCTTACGTTATCTAAAAGCTTCCTTTCTACTTTCCAAAGAAAGTTTGGGCTAAAAAGCAGAGAACTTAGTATTCTTATCGTAGCTTTTTGGCACTCGTTTTATGCGGGGTGTGCGTTTTGAACATGTGAGTGTTAGTTTCATATCTCGCAGTCTGTATTCTGAGCATCTCGCGTTTATCTGGTTTCCTTTGCATCGTGTATATGGATTACATTGGATTATTTGTCGTCGAAGGGCAGCTGAACGGAATGGACAGTGTCTTGAAAGGACGATATAAGATGAACACCAACAAAAGCAAAACGAGGATAATGGAATGTAGTCCAATTAAATCGGGTGATGCTGCGGGAATTGGTTTTCTTTGCATCGTGTATATGGATTACATTGGATTATTTATCGTCGAAGTGCAGCAGAACGGAATGGACAGAGTCTTGAAAGGACGATATAAGATGAACACCAACAAAAGCAAAACGAGAATAATGGAATGTAGTCCAATTAAATCGGGTGATGCTGCGGGAATTAGGTTAGGAAATGAGACGCTTAAAGTAGTACAGGAGTTTTGCTATTTGGACAGCAAAATAACTGATGATGGTCGAAGTAGAGAGGATACAAAATGTAGACTGGCAATGGCAAGGAAAGCGTTTCTGAAGAAGATAAATTTATTAACATCGAGTGTAGATGTAAGTGTCAGCAAGTCTTTTATGAAAGTATTTGCATAGAGTGTAGCCATGTATGGAACTGAAATGTGGACGATAGACAGTTTAGACAAAAAGAGAATAGAAGCTTTCGAAGTGTAGTGCTACAGAAGAATGCTGAATATTAGATGGGTAGATCACGTAACTAATGAGGAGGTATTGAATAGAATTGGGGAGAAGAGGAGCTTGTGGCACAACTTGACTAGAAGAAGGGATCGGTTGGTAGGACATGTTCTGAGGCATCAAGGGATCACAAATTTAGTATTGGAGGGCAGCGTGGAGGGTAAAAATCGTAGAGGAAGACCAAGAGATGAACACTAAGCAGATTCAGAAAGATGTAGATTGCAGTAGGTACTGGGAGATGAAGAAGCTTGCACAGGCTAGAGTAGCATGGAGAGCTTCATCAAACCAGTCTCTGGACTGAAGACCACAACTCACAATTTGAATATGACGTTTTCTTACCTGTTCGTCTGTTAGTCTTTCTAACGATGACAGTCAAATTTCCACATTTTTAAATTCTGTATTTCAGGTTAGTTTTCTGTCTTTTTCAAGAGACACATTGCAAAAATCAAGGGTTACCTCGTAATATCGTGTCGAACCTCCATTTTCCCCTCGTAGTTCAGCAGCTCGACATGGAATGGACTCAACAAATCGTTGGAATTAGAAATATTGAATCTTCCTCCATCGATAGCCGTCCCTAACTGCGAAAGTGCTGTCACTGCAGTATTTTGTGCACGAACGGACCTCTAAATTATGTCCCGTAAATGTTCGGTGGGATTCATGTCGGGTGATCTAGGTGCCCGAGTGATCCGCTCGAACAGTCCAGAATGTTCTTCGAACCAACCGCTAACAATTGTGGCCCTGTAAAATGGTGCATTGTCGTCCATAGGAATTCCATTGTTGCCTGCTACAAATATGGTTCAAATGGCTCTGAGCACTATGGGACTTAACTTCTGAGGTCATCAGTCCCCTAGAACTTAGAACTACTTAAACCTAACTAATCTAAGGACATCGCACACATCCATACCCGAGGGAGGATTCGAACCTCTGACTGTAGCGGTCGCGCGGTTCCAGACTGTAGCGCCTATATCCGCTCGGCCATCCCGGTCGGCTGTTGCCTGGGAACATTAAGTCGATGAATGGCTGATAATGGACTCCAAACAGCCGAGCGTCCAGAACTTTTTTTTTTTTTTTTTTGGTCATCAGTCTACTGACTGCTTTGATGTGGCCTGCCACGAATTCCTCTCCTGTGCTAACTTCTTCATCTCAGAGTAGCACTTGCAACCTATGTCCTCAATTATTTGCTTGACGTATTCCAATCTCTGTCTTCCTCTACAGTTTTTGCCCTCTACAGTTCCCTCTAGTACCATGGAAGTCATTCCCTCATGTCTTAGCAGATATCCTATCATGCAGTCCCTTCTCCTTATCAGTGTTTTCCACATATTCCTTTCCTCTCCGATTCTGCGTAGAACCTCCTCATTCCTTACCTGATCAGTGCACCTTATTTTCACCATTCGTCTATAGCACCACATCTCAAATGCTTCGATTCTCTTCTGTTCCGGTTTTCCCACAGTCCATGTTTCACTACCATACAATGCTGTACTCCAGACGTACATCCTCAGAAATTTCTTCCTCAAATTAAAGCCGGTATTTGATATTAGTAGACTTCTCTTGGCCCGAAATGCCTTTTTTGCCATAGCGAGTCTGCTTTTGATGTCCTCCTTGCTCCGTCCGTCATTGGTTATTTTACTGCCTAGGTAGCAGAATTCCTTAACTTCTTTGACTTCGTGACCATCAATCCTGATGTTAAGTTTCTCGCTGTTCTCATTTCTACTACTTCTCATTACCTTCGTCTTTCTCCGATTTACTCTCAAACCATACAGTGTACTCATTAGAGTGTTCATTACGTTCAGCAGATCATTTAATTCCTCTTCACTTTCACTCAGGATAGCAATGTCATCAGCGAATCGTATCATTGATATCCTTTCACCTTGTATTTTAATTCCACTCCTGAACCTTTCTTTTATTTCCATAATTGCTTCCTCGATGTACAGATTGAAGAGTAGGGGCGAAAGGCTACAGCCTTGTCTTACACCCTTCTTAATGCGAGCACTTCGTTCTTGATCGTCCACTCTTATTATTCCCTCTTGGTTGTTGTACATATTGTATATGACCCGTCTCTCCCTATAGCTTACCCCTACTTTTTTCTGAATCTCGAACAGCTTGCACCATTTTATATTGTCGAACGCTTTTTCCAGATCGACAAATCCAATGAAAGTGTCTTGATTTTTCTTTAGCCTTGCTTCTATTATTAGCCGTAACGTCAGAATTGCCTCTCTCGTCCCTTTACTTTTCCTAAAGCCAAACTGATCGTCACCTAGCGCATTCTCAATTTTCTTTTCCATTCTTCTGTATATCATTCTTGTAAGCAGCTTCGATGCATGAGCTGTTAAGCTGATTGTGCGATAATTCTCGAACTTGTCAGCTCTTGCCGTCTTCGGAATTGTGTGGATGATGCTTTTCCGAAAGTCAGAGAATTTATCGCCAGACTCATATATTCTACACACCAACGTGAATAGTCGTTTTGCTGCCACTTCCCCCAATGATTTTAGAAATTCAGATGGAATGTTATCTATCCCTTCTGCCTTATTAGACCGTAGGTCCTCCAAAGCTCTTTTAAATTCCAATACTGGATCCCCTATCTCTTCTAAATCGACTCCTGTTTCTTCTTCTATCACATCAGACAAATCTTCACCCTCATAGAGGCTTTCAATGTATTCTTTCTACCCATCTGCTCTCTGCTCTGCATTTAACAGTGGAATTCCCGTTGCACTCTTAATGTTACCACCGTTGCTTTTAATGTCACCACAGGTTGTTTTGACTTTACTGTATGCTGAGTCTACCCTTCCGACAATCATATCTTTTTCGGTGTCTTCACATGTTTCCTGCAGCCATTTTGTCTTAGCTTCCCTGCACTTCCTATTTATTTCATTCCTCAGCGACTTGTATTTCTGTGTTCCTGATTTTCCCGGAACATGTTTGTACTTCCTCCTTTCATCAATCAACTGAAGTATTTATTCTGTTACCCATGGTTTCTTCGGAGTTACCTTCTTTGTACCTATGTTTTCTTTCCCAACTTCTGTGATGGCCCTTTTTAGAGATGTCCATTCCTCTTCAACTGTACTGCCTACTGCGCTATTCCTTATTGCTGTATCTATAGCGTTAGAGAACTTCAAACGTATCTCGTCATTCCTTGGTACTTCCGTAGCCCACTTCTTTGCGTATTGAACGTAGCCCACAGTATTATGGAACCACCACCAGCTTGCAGAGTGTCTTGTTGACCCCTTGGATCCATGGCTTCTTGGGGTCAGCGTCACACTCGAACCCCACCCTCAGTTCTTGCTTACTGAAATTGAGATTCATCTGAACAGGCCACAGTTTTCCAGTCGTCTAGGGTCCAACAGATAATTATTGTGTGGAGCACACCAGAGCCACTGCAGGCGATGTCGTGCTGTTAGGAAAGGCACTCGGGACGGCCGTCTGCTGCCACAGCCCATTAACACCAAATCTCGCCGCACTGGCCTAACGGATACATTCGTCGTACGTCCCACATTCATTTCTACGCTTACTTCACGCCGTGTTGCTTGTCTGTTAGCACTGACACCAGCATTATGGAACCACCACCAGCTTACACAGCGCATTGTTGACCACTTGGATCCGTGGCTTCTTTTGGTCAGCGTCACACGCGAACCCTACTCTCAGCCCTACGAACTGCGAAGCCCTCGGTCGTTAAGACCGTCAGCCACTGCTTTGAACGTGGTGAGAGGTAAGCCTGAAATGTGGTAGTCTCGCCACAGTCATGACGCTGTCGATCGTGGATACGGAATTCCCTAACGATTTCCGAAATGAAGTGGCCCATGCGTTTCGCTCCAACTACCAATCCGCGTTCAAAGTCTTTTAATTCCGGCCGTCCTCGTGATTTGTGGTGTGAGGGGTTTCGGCCGTTGATTACCTAACAGAATGAGACAACTGCATCAAAACTACTGCTGCAGGTGTCCCATTTTATTACGTCTGTTAATTCCCGTCTGCGACCGTTATTAGGTAGGATACCTTTTCATACGAAACACCTGAGAACAAATGACAGCTCCACCAATGCACTTCTCTTTTATACCTTTGTACGCGATACCACTGCCATCTGTAGGCCTATATGTGCTTATCGCTTTTCCCTGTCTTTTGTCACCCCAGTGTAGGTACCACTTTCGGTTAGAATCTGAATAAAGGTTTCGTAATAGTGTTATCGATTTCCATTCGTGAATCCTGCTTGCTACAGCTTCTCCCATTGCTAGGCGACATTTATTTAACAAGATGTTTATTACGGTGACGAATGGGTAGCGCTTCCACGCTTAATTTAGAGCCAAACTAGGTACTAATGCAGACTGCTTTCAATGGGTGAGTAGGATGGAGGTATGGGATAAACCCAATATAGCCACTGTATAACGGTCTTTAAGTGATCCAGAAATCCTATTACACAGCAAACTCAAATTCATAGGTTCACTAGCGCACACACTCATTCATTCATACGTGGATCTCTCAACTCAAATACGTACATTCTCTCTCCGTCTGTATCTCTCGCTCGCTCTCTCGCACTCACACACAGACACATTTGATTAACTGCCCAACGAATGCTGCCTACCCATACATAATTCAGTGACCCTGCGGCTGCTGTGATGAATTATTCTAGCGGTCCTTCCCCCTCAGCTACCTTCACGCTTACGCAGTTTCATATCACCCTAGGGCCCGTATTCTTAACGCAACACGGAGCCACTAATCATGAAACAGCAGTTACCTACTCGACCGATAAACCTGACATAAACCGTATCATTTCTAGGCAGTGTCAGTGATATAACATTATACTGCATACCGTTTACTGTGAACAAATCTGCAGTGGTGCCACTGCCAAGTAACATATCTGATGAAACTTGGACCATAAAGAGCAAGATACAGAACAGAAGGCAACTTAATGAAATAAGCAGAGAGACAAACTGAAATAACACTTTTATTACACTCAAGTCACGATAAATTATGCTGGTTCCGGGGACAACACAAAATGCGGGACATGGTTGTTAATAATGTGTGCCGTCACAAAGGACGACAAAGAATACTCTGCGACGTTCTCTCAGGTCTGTAAGGAGTTGTTGTGATAGAGCGTACCATTCCTTGACCAGTGCGGATGAAAGCTGCTGATTGGCCGTTGGTGTAAATGGACGTGCTTGCTGCAATAAGCCTCCCCAGCGCATCTCACACTTGCCTAATGGGATTTGAGTCAGGGGGAACAGGCGGACCATCCCACTCGTCGTATGTTGTTCCATGAGTTACTCCACCAGCGAAGTTCGATGCGGCCGCGCATTGTCATCCATAACAATGAAGTCATGGCCGAATGCACCCCTGAAAAACGCACGTGGGGAAGAAGTAAAGTGTCACAACATCATTCCTCAGAGCTTCCGTATCCCACTTCTTTACGTATTGATTCTTCCTGACTATCCTTCAGCCTACCATTCATCACTACTGTATTGTGATCTGGGTCTATATCTGCTCCTAGATACGCCTTACAATCGAGTATCTGATTTCAGAATCTCTGCTTGACCATGATGTCATATAATTGAAATCTCCCCTATCTTCCAGCCTTCTCCAGGTATATCTCCTCCTCTTGTGATTCTTGAAAGGAGTATTCGCTATTACTAGCTGAAATGTATTACAGAACTCAATTAGTGTTCGTCCTTTATCATTCCTTGCCCAAAGCCCATATTCTCCTGTAATCTTTCCTTCTACTCCTTCCCCTACAACTGCATTCCAGTCCCCCCATGATGTTATTATTGTTGTTGTGGTCTTCAGTCCTGAGACTGGTTTGATGCAGCTCCCCATGCTACTCTATCCTGTGCAAGCTTCTTCATCTCCCAGTACTTACTGCAACCTACATACTTCTGAATCTGCTTAGTGTATTCATCTCTTGGTCTCCCTCTACAACTTTTACCCTCCACGCTGCCCTCCAATACTAAATTGGTGATCCCTTGATGCCTCAGAACATGTCCTACCAACCGATCCCTTCTTCTAGTCAAGTTGTGCCACAAACTTCTCGCCTCCCCAATCCTATTCAATACGTCCTCATTAGTTATTTGATTTACCCATCTAATCCCATATAATCTTCAGCATTCTTCTGTAGCACCATATTTCGAAAGCTTCTATTCTCTTCTTGTCCAAACAAGTTATCGTCCATGTTTCACTTCCATACATGGCTACACTCCATACAAATACTTTCAGAAACGACTTCCTGACACTTAAATCTATACCCGATGTTAACAAATTTCTCTTCTTCAGGAACGCTTTCCTTGCCATTGCCAGTCTACATTTTATATCCTCTCTACTTCGACCATCATCAGTTATTTTGCTACCCAAAGAGCAAAACTCCTTTACTACTTTCAGTGTCTCATTTCCTAATCTGATTCCCTCAGCAACACCCGACTTAATTCGACTACATTCCATTATCCTCGTTTTGCTGTTGTTGATGTTCATCTTATATCCTCCTTTCAAGACACTATGCATTCCGTTCAACTGCTCTTCCAAGTCCTTTGCTGTCTCTGACAGAATTACAATGTCATCGGCGAACCTCAACGTTTTTATTGCATCTCCATGGATTTTAATACCTACTCCGAATTTTTCTTTTTTTGTGAGAATTACATCGTCTTTCTCGCCTGGCTTCCAATTTAAGTTCTCCGAGCGTTCCTTGAACCCCTTCCTATCGGCGATTACGGCCTATTACGATCCTAAGCGCACGCCTTTGAATTTGTTCGATGCTTCGTCATTCCTACCGTATCAGGACTCCAAATACTGTAACAGTACTCAATATTCGCTCGCAGTAGCGTCTTCTGTTAGATCTTTTTCACGTATGCTTTGCGCTTTCTCAGAATTCTGCAGACAAATAGAAGTTTTCTATTTAGCTTTCCTAATAATGATTTTATGCGAGCGTCCCATTTTATATCTCTTCCTACTGTTGCCCTACAGCAATTGTACGATGCGACTTGCTCAATCACTATTATCGAATATTATCGGATTATTTTCTTTGTTGTAGACTAGTGGTTCCCAACCTGGGGGTAATTACCCCATGGGGATAAAATGCAATTATCTGAGCGGTAAAAACACGGGGTTCAGTTGTGCTTAGGTCAGGAAACTAAAGTACTTTTAACGGATCGGTGATGTTATCTCTATTTTATAAGATCATAATACTGATTATACACTCCTGGAAATGGAAAAAAGAACACATTGACACCGGTGTGTCAGACTCACCATACTTGCTCCGGACACTGCGAGAGGGCTGTACAAGCAATGATCACACGCACGGCACAGCGGACACACCAGGAACCGCGGTGTTGGCCGTCGAATGGCGCTAGCTGCGCAGCATTTGTGCACCGCCGCCGTCAGTGTCAGCCAGTTTGCCGTGGCATACGGAGCTCCATCGCAGTCTTTAACTCTGGTAGCATGCCGCGACAGCGTGGACGTGAACCGTATGTGCAGTTGACGGACTTTGAGCGAGGGCGTATAGTGGGCATGCGGGAGGCCGGGTGGACGTACCGCCGAATTGCTCAACACGTGGGGCGTGAGGTCTCCACAGTACATCGATGTTGTCGCCAGTGGTCGGCGGAAGGTGCACGTGCCCGTCGACCTGGGACCGGACCGCAGCGACGCACGGATTCACGCCAAGACCGTAGGATCCTACGCAGTGCCGTAGGGGACCGCACCGCCACTTCCCAGCAAATTAGGGACACTGTTGCTCCTAGGGTATCGGCGAGGACCATTCGCAACCGTCTCCATGAAGCTGGGCTACGGTCCCGCACACCGTTAGGCCGTCTTCCGCTCACGCCCCAACATCGTGCAGCCCGCCTCCAGTGCTGTCGCGACAGGCGTGAATGGAGGGACGAATGGAGACGTGTCGTCTTCAGCGATGAGAGTCGCTTCTGCCTTGGTGCCAATGATGGTCGTATGCGTGTTTGGCGCCGTGCAGGTGAGCGCCACAATCCGGACTGCATACGACCGAGGCACACAGGGCCAACACCCGGCATCATGGTGTGGGGAGCGATCTCCTACACTGGCCGTACACCACTGGTGATCGTCGAGGGGACACTGAATAGTGCACGGTACATCCAAACCGTCATCGAACCCATCGTTCTACCATTCCTAGACCGGCAAGGGAACTTGCTGTTCCAACAGGACAATGCACGTCCGCATGTATCCCGTGCCACCCAACGTGCTCTAGAAGGTGTAAGTCAACTACCCTGGCCAGCAAGATCTCCGGATCTGTCCCCCATTGAGCATGTTTGGGACTGGATGAAGCGTCGTCTCACGCGGTCTGCACGTCCAGCACGAAGGCTGGTCCAACTGAGGCGCCAGGTGGAAATGGCATGGCAAGCCGTTCCACAGGACTACATCCAGCATCTCTACGATCGTCTCCATGGGAGAATAGCAGCCTGCATTGCTGCGAAAGGTGGATATACATTGTACTAGTGCCGACATTGTGCATGCTCTGTTGCCTGTGTCTATGTGCCTGTGGTTCTGTCAGTGTGATCATGTGATGTATCTGACCCCAGGAATGTGTCAATAAAGTTTCCCCTTCCTGGGATAATGAATTCACGGTGTTCTTATTTCAATTTCCAGGAGTGTATAAGTTACCAATAAATATATATTTTTAAAAATATTATCATAATACACCACACAATGTGGTGTTACAACTTGTGAAATATATATGTAAACATAATCCTCGACACCTACTCCAGCCGCTACCCATACAATTTCTACCATGTGTCTATGACGGTAAAATTGAGGCATATAAATCACATATGCGTATATCATATATCTCAGGCAAATGCCTTATGAATTAGACCAGAAATTACTTCATTATTGACTTCACAATAATAAGCGAACTGAAAACAGAACACTAACTATATGATGGCTACTGTATAGCTGTACGGCCGACACAGTATTATAATAATAATTATTATTGTTGTTAGCAGCGGTGGTACGACAAAGCATTGGCAGGTGTTGTCTTCAAATTTCTGCCAGTTCATAAGTAACAAATCCAGTGATCAAGCTGGTATAGTACACGCGTTTTGACTTGGTTCACTTTAAATTTGGTCGTAGGGTGTGGCGAATCAAGTGCCGCTAGAGAAAGGATTGCCGCAGAGGACAGGAGTGGTTAGTTAGCTTTCTTTTACGTACCACATGCGATGCGCTTAGATTAGCTTCATCATTCATTAGAAATAAGAAGTATCAATTGACTTATTTACTCGTGGTTTAATAAAACACCTACAAAAACAAAACATTGTGTCTTTCGTTAGATTTAAAAAAAAAAGAAAGAGTTGAAAGGAAGTTCTTTCTTAAGTTGCTTAGGTGCTAATACTGATGATGATAGAGGATTGAGGGTAACCAGTTAATATGTGATGATTCCGTTCAGGAACAATGTTCTCAGGAATGTCGGGAAGCAGTGTTGTAGGTCGAAAGGAAATCCAAGAATCCCACGTTCAGCAGTTGGCCTGGCGGGTAGTAATGAACGCAATAACCAAGGCTGCAGAAAAGGATGTATACAGGTTGGTCCATTGATGGTGACCTGGCCAAATATCTCACGAAATAAGCATCAAACGAAAAAAAAACTACAAAGAACGAAACTCGTCTAGCTTGAAGGGGGAAACCAGATGGCGCTATGGTTGGCACGCTAGATGGCCCTGCCATATGACAAACGGAGATAAACTGCGTTTTTTTAAAAAAAATAGGAACCCACATTTTTATTACATATTCGTGTAGTACGTAAAGAAATATGAATGTTTTAGTTGGATCACTTTTTTCGGTTTGTAATAGATGGCGCTATAATAGTCACAAACGTATAAGTACGTGGTATTACGCAACATTCCGCCAATGCGGACGGTATTTGCTTCGTGATACATTACCCGTGTTAAAACGGACCGTTTACATATTGCGGCAAAGGTCGATATCGTGCTGATGTATGTCTATTGTGATCAAAATGCCCAACGGGCGTGTGCTATGTATGCTGCTCGGTATCCTGAACGACATCATCCAAGTGTCCGGACCGTTCGCCATGTAGTTACGTTATTTAAGGAAACAGGAAGTGTTCAGCCACATGTGAAACGTCAACCCGACCTGCAACAGATGATGATGCCCAAGTAGGTGTTTTAGCTGCCGTCGTGGCTAATTTGCACATCAGTAGCAGACAAACTGCGCGAGAATCGGGAATCTCAAAAACGTCTGTGTTGGGAATGCTACATCAACATCGATTGCACCCGTACCATATTTCTATGCACCAGGAATTGCATGGCGAAGACTTTGAACGTCGTGTACAGTTCTGCCATTGGGCACAAAGAAATTACTGGACGATGATAGATTTATTGCACTCGTTCTATTTAGCGACGAAGCGTCATTCACCAACAGCGGTAATGTAAACCGGCATAATATGCACTATTGGGCAACGGAAAATCCACGATAGCTGCTGCAAGTGGAACATCAGCGACCTTGGCGGGTTAATGTATGGTGCGGCATTATGGGAGGAAGGATAACTGGCCCCCATTTTATCGATGGCAGTGTAAATGCTGCAGTGCATGCTGATTTCCTACGTAATGTTGTACCGATGTTTCTTCAAGAAGCTTCACTGCATGACAGAATGGCGATGTACTTCGAATATGATGGATGTCCGGCACATAGCTCGCCTGCGGTCGAAGCGGTATTGAATTGCATATTTCATGACAGGTGGATTGGTCGTCGAAGCACCATACCATGGCCCGCACGTTCACCGGATCTGACGTCCCCGGATTTCTTTCTGTGGGGAAAGTTGAAGGATATTTGCCATCGTGATCCACCACAACGCCTGACAACATGCGTTAGCGCATTGTCAGTGCATGTGCGAACATTACGGAAGGCGAGCTACTCGACGTATTGCCAAATGCATTGAGGTTGACGGACATCATTTCGAGCATTTATTGCATTAATGTGGTACTTACAGGTAATCACGCTGTAACAGCGTGTGTTCACCGAAATGATAAGTTCACAAAGGTAAATGTATCACATTGGAACAACCGAAATAAAATGTTCAAACGTACCTACGTTCTGAATTTTAATTTAAAAAACCAGCCTGTTACCAACTGTTCGTCTAAAATTGTGAGCCATATGTTTGTGACTATTACAGCGCCATCTATCACAAAGCGAAAAAAGTGGTCCAATTAAAACATTCTTATTTCTTTACGTTCTACACGAATATGGAATAAAAAATGGGAGTTCCTATTAAAAAAAACGCAGTTGATATCCGTTTGAGCTATGGCAGCGCCATCTAGCGGGTCAACCATAGCGCCATCTGGTTTCCCCCTTCAAGCTAGACAAGTTTCTTTCTTTGTAGTTTTTTCGTTTGACGTTTATTTCGTGAGATATTTGGCCCTTTCAAGATCAATGGACCACACAATATATATATAAAGCGACTATACTTGTGAATTTAATTTGTACTTACTGAGCGTGGGTAATATTTTTACTGTTAGAATTATAAATGCGGTACAATTTAGATCGGTACATCAGCGCAACTTTCAACTTGTATTTAGGCCAGTTTCATTAAATAATTATTTACTTACAGTCATGTTACAAGATGCATCCATTACCACAAGAAATAATAGAGCAGCGCTTCAAACGGTTCAAAATTGTTCAAATGGCTCTGAGCACTATGGGACTTAACATCTGTGGGCATCAGTCCCCTAGAACGTAGAACTACTTAAACCTAACTAACCTAAGGACATCACACACACCCATGCCTGAGGCAGGATTCGAACCTGCGACCGTAGCAGTCGCACGGTTCCGGGCTGAGCTCCTAGAACCGCGAGATCACCGCGGCCGGTGCTTCAAACGGTGTATGTGATAGTAGCCGACTGAGGGTAGTTGCAAAGGGGGTTGAGTTGGGTTGCATTAGGAATTGGACATACAGTGGTATAAACAACGATAACGCCGCTATTTTTGGATGTAGAATAATCTACCATAACAGTAACCACTGTATTTACGAGACAATGGTGAGCATTGAATTATCATTTTAGTACGCTTACAGATACTGGTATGAGAGGGCTCACTTAGTGCAGATTTGAATACATGTAGCTGCAGCTAAAAGCTGCCCTTGGCACACAACATCTTTAGCAGTGAACACCCTCACTGACAGATGGACGTCGTAGATGACTGATGACGCCAGGCAGCCACTGACAGGTGGACATCGGAGCTGATTGATGGCGACAGGCAGCCGGACCAGGTGACCGCAGCGAACGTTGCTATAGTAACCGGCAGTGAGGATGGAGCTCTCTGCTTCTTGAGTCGTGGCAGATGAAACGAAACGCGCATTCTTAGCTCCAGCTGCAGAGAGTAGGTAGTTGTCAATCGGTGTACAGGCGACTATAATTGTGAATTTAATTTGTAATTACTGAGCTCTAGTAGTACTTTTAACCATCGAATTATATTTGAATACAATTTCGATCAGTGCATCACCGCTGCTTCTTGAGTCATTGCAGGTGGCAGGAAACGCGCATTGTGAGGTCTAGCTGCAGAGAACGGGCATTTGTGAATCGGTATATAGGTTGCGGCCATCCGAACGAAGGTCAGCGGCCTCCAGCGGCAAGGATGAGAACTAAACACAGCAACTGCTCGGCTCCCTCCTCGCAGCGTCAACTACGCTGGGGGTGCAGGAGGTTAAGAGCACCGGGGCGAGTACACAGGTAGAACTGCACTTCCCCCGCTTTCTAGGCAGCGGGCGAGGCGAGGTGTGGACATACGATGACCGCACACCGGAAACACCACTCCGCGACTTCAGGCATGCAGTGAGCTTGTAACAGCTAGCGCTGCTCAGCGTCCATACGAAGCCTAACATATATACAATATTTTAACAACCAGTATAAAATTACTAAATAAGTCACTGTTCGTTAAGATTCGACAGTCTTTGAAATTGCAAGTGCCACACAACAGGCTGTTTGTGGCTGAATGACGTGCACAGTGCCTGGTGTCAACAACTCTTCCCTGTTCTTTGTTCTCCTTCCCCACTGCACAACATTTGCGTCATTGTAGGTCATCAACCGACAATATGTCACTCCAGCTCCGCCTCTTGCGCTTCACGCCAATCTTCGCGCTTACGTTGAGCACGGCCGATCCAACTTCCGGCATTCCACATTCTTCCACGCTTCCTTCCATAAGGTGGCGAGCTGTTGTAATTTCGCCCGTCTTTGCGACGGTTCTCTCGTCTTATTTTGTTCCCTTCACTCACATTTGCTCTTCAATAGCGTTGTCTCTTCTCTCATCGGTTGCGTGCGAATCTTCGGCGCGCATCTCATCTACTTCCCTGTTATTGTGTCAGTCAGAATACCACACACTTTGCATTTTAGTCAGTCCGTCTTCCCGTATAATGTTGTTTTCTTTATACCGTACTTCAAAACACTTGTTTCTTCCTGTTTCTTCTCCTGCAAATTCCGCGTCTATTTCGTTATATTTCTATTACTAATTAGCGTTACTTACTTATTATTTTAACTTTCGTGCTTCTAGTCTGGTATTTTTCCATGAAAATTTCCGTAACACCTTCGCACGACGTGTTTTCTGCTTCCTTCTTCGCAAATAACATTCTCCGATTTCCTTCTTGTGATCGAAAAAATGCTGATATTCCTCTTCTAAATCTTAAATTTGTTTTGCAATAATTTTTCGAACTTTTTTCTCACAATAACCTTCATATCCTCTGCCTGAAACTCAGTCTGCATTACAGTACCCAAGATCTTCTCCCTTCCTCCGCGTATGACAAACTTTCTTCTCTTTGCTTCAAACACAACACGTCAGCACGTTTCTTGTCAGAATCTGACTTTATTTCTGAATCATGTTTTTGTGCAGTATCGTTTTGCTCCAACTTCTCTGCAACCACTATCTACTCATCTTCCGTGATGACTGGGTGTTGTGTGATGTCCTTAGGATAGTTAGGTTTAAGTAGTTCAAAGTTCTAGGGGATTGATGACCATAGATGTTAAGTCCCATAGTGCTCAGAGCCATTTTTTTACTCACCTTCTGCTTCAATATTTTCTCTGAACTATGTCCGCTATCCACTGAAAAGACATCTGCATTCATAACAACACTGCGTGTATCCGACAATGTATTACTGCTAATTACCAGTTTTGTACCAGCCTAGGATCCAACCGATATGGTCACGAGCCCACGAGAGGCGCTGCAGGCGATGTCGTCCTGTCAGCAAAAAACACTCGCTTCTTCGTACGCTGGCATAGTCCTTTAACGCCAGACTTCGCCGTACCGTCCAAACGCATACGTAAGTCGTACGTCTCACATTGATATCTGGCTTATGTCCTTAAATGTTGCCTGTCTGTTAGCACTGACAAATCTACGCAAACGCTGCTGTTCTCGGTCGTTATGTGATGGCTGTACGTCACTGCGTCGTCCGTGATGAGAGATAATACATGACATTTGAGACTCTCGTCACAGTCTTGACGCTATGGATCTCAGGATATTGGATTCCCTAACTATTTCCGAATTGGAATGTTCCATGCGTCTTCTCCAACTACCATTCTGCGTTCAGTCTGTAAATTCCCATTGTGCGATGATAACCACGTCGACAACCTTTTCAGCTGAATCACCTGAGTACAAATGACTGCTCCGCTAATACACTGTCCTTTTATACCTGGCGTACACGACAGAACCGCAATCTGTATATGCGCATACCACTATGGTTCAAATGGCTCTGAGCACTATGGTACTTAACATCTGAGGTCATTAGTCCCCTAGAACTTAGAACTACTTAACATAACTAACCCAAGGACATGGCACGCAGCCATGCCCGAGGCAGGATTCGAACCTGTGACCGTAACAGTCTAGCGGTGCAGGACTGAAGCGCCTTGAACCGCTCGGTCACCGAGGCCGGCTGCATACCACTATCCCATGAATTTCTTGACACCTTACAAGGGATCCTCCCCATCGCACCCCCCTCAGATTTAGTTATAAGTTGGCACAGGGATAGGCCTTGAAAAACTGAACACAGAACAATCGAGAAAACAGGAAGAAGTTGTGTGGAACTATGAAAAAAATAAACAAAATATACAAACTGAGTAGTCCATGTGCAACAAATGCAACATCAAGGACAGTGTGGGTTGAGGAGCGCCGTGGTCCCGTGGTTAGAGTGACCAAATACGGAACGAGAGGTCCATGGTTAGAGTCCTCCCTCGAGTGAAAATTTTACTTTCTTTATTTTCGCAAAGTTACGATCTGTCCGTTCATTCATTGACGTCTCTGTTCACTGTAATAAGTTTAGTGTCTGTGTTTTGCGACCGCACCGCAAAACCGTGCGATTAGTAGACGAAAGGACGTGCCTCTCCAATAGGAACCGAAAACCATTTGATCGCAAGGTCATAGGTCAACCGATTCCTCCACAGGAAAACACGTCTGATATATTCTATACGACACTGGTGACGGCATGTGCGCCACATGACAGGAATATGGTGTCGACCCACCTAACTTACACACTTGGAGAATGGGAAAAAAGATTCTTCTACCTTGCCCGATTTAGGTTTTCTTGTGGATGTGATAATCACTCCCAAAAAGTGACAAAAACATTGGAGTTTGTCACATAAACTGCAACAAATGAATGCAACAGTTTCACAGTCCCACAGTTTTCCCTGTGCTCTGTCAAAACATATGTTTTTTACGTTTTAAAATGTTTCCGTGTGTAGACCGTCAAATCCTGCATATGTCCAAGCAAATCTAAACATGTCCTGGAATTTTGGAGAGCGAAGTTGATTATGTGTGAGTGCCTGAACTTTAATAATTGTCTGAAAATAAAAAATTAAACTTTTCACTCGAGAGAAGATTTGAACCAAAGACCTCTCGTTTCGCAGCTGCTCACGCTAACCACGGGACCACGGCGCTCGTAAGCTGACCGTTTCCTAGATGTTGCCTACCTTGCGCATGGACTACTCAGTTTGTATATTTTGTTTATTTTTTTCATAGTTCCACACAACTTCTTCCTGTTTTCTCGATTGTTCTGTGTTCAGTTTTTCAAGGCCTATCCCTGTGCCAACTTATAACTAAATCTGAGGGGGGTGCGATGGGGAGGTTCCCTTGTTAGTATATATCATGAAGTAATGATATTCTACTCCCCACGTGTCGCTGGCTTCAGGAATATTCGAGGTCAAGCGCACCTTTTCTCTGTGAAACCATAGTCTTGCTGTATAATTACAACAATGCCTCAGTGTTAGTCCTCACGTGCCATCTTGGGGTCCTAAGGAACGAGAACCAGTAGATAGTGCTCTTGTGGGCGGTCAGATTAGTGAAGAGGAAATAAAGACACCACTAATTGTGGTAAGAGAAACTATGCAAGAAGGTAACACGAATCTAGGCAGGAATTCAGTGAGTTCAGGAAAAGTCAAGAGAAGGAATTCAAAGAATTTAGTGGTCAAAAGAAACAAATCAAAGAATTTAGGGAAAGTCAAGTGAAGTAATTCAAAGGGTTTAAGGAAAGCCAAAAAAAAAAAAAGAAAAAAACTGCAAAGGTACTTCGGGAGAGGGGAGAGCCAACAGGATACCTTAAAAGACTTAAAAAATTTCGAGAAAGGCAAAAAGAGTCATAAAGGATTTAAAAGAAGTAAATGAACGCTATAACGAAACGATGGGGTATATGAAAACAGATAAGAAGAGAAACGCACAGACACTGGTAGACGAGTAGTTAATGTCGCAGAAGTTCAGCTTGGTCGTGGCACAATGAGTATGAGGAATAAATGGATATCAATATTGCTCGGGGGGAAACTGGAGGAAAATGAGGAGAAAAACAGAAACAAAATAGCGAAAGTGAGTGCAATGTGCCTAAAGATCAGAAAATATAGAGAGAATCACGCAGGTGTCGCAAAAGGATGTAAACAAAGTACAAGATGAGAAACGCACGGAGTTTGCAATTATTACAAACTGTACGTCACTTGACGATGTAGAAGCAGATATAAAAACGGATGTGTTCAATGAATTGCCTAACTGTGACCTGAACATGCCAAACGACCTTAAATGACGAAATATACTTTACCTCGTATTACTACTAACTACCGGTAGATCTCTCAGATAATGTATGAAAGAGAAATTGACTGAAGAACTAAAACGTGAACATACCCATACCTGAGTTCTCAACCAACTGAATCCTACAACATGATTGTAAACTTTTAAAAAAGGTAAAATTTAATGGTAACCAGGTGTAAAGAGAATAATGGTATTATAAGAAGGAATTAAATAATGAAGGATCAAGAATGGATAATTACTCAGTGTTCTGTAGTTGAATCGTACTTGAATGCTTACAAGGGAACCTCCTTACCGCACCCCCATCAGATTAAGTCATAAGTTGGCACAGTGGATAGGCCTTGAAAAACTGAACACAGATCAATCGAGAAAACAGGAAGAAGTTGTGTGGAACTATAAAAAAAATAAGCAAAATATACAAACTGAGTGTTCTATGCGCAAGATAGGCAACATCAAGGACACTCTGAGCCCAGGAGCGCCGTGGTCCTGTGGTTAGCGTGAGCAGCTGTGGAACGAGAGGTTCTTGGTTCAAGTCTTCAGTCTGCTTTCAGCCGGTGAGCGGCGAGGACGTCTTGTTTACGTCCCGTCCGCAGAGTCTCGGTCCCGTCCGCAGAGTCGCGAGCGCGCGTAGTTTGTTTACTTCCTCGCCGCAGCTAATACTCGCATCCGTTAACACTGAGTCGCCATGGCTCATTCGTACAGAAAAGCTACCTTCAAGATCAGCTTCCAGCCCGACTACGCACGACCACGAGCTTTTGAAGTCGAACGATTCATCCGTGACGAAGTTCAAATACCAACACAGCACATCATCGGTATCCACCTATCCATCACAAGCAGCGTCGTTTACGTCAAGATGGTCGATGACGAGTTATGTCACGCAGTTGTGAACAGATGCGCGAACACTCTCAAGTTCAAACACTCCGATGGTCACATCGGAGAGGTTACTGTTGACCATGCTGGACTAGGATTACGCACACTAAGAGTCTTCGAACTCCCTTCCGAAGTACCACCGGACGTCGTTACCTCAGCTTTCCGCCCTTATGGGACGGTACTTAGCCACGTGGCCGAAAAATGGAACACCTTCGAGACGTACCAAGTCCTCAACGGCGTCCGACAAGTGAAAATTGAATGAAAGAAACACGTGCCGTCCTACTTAGTCATAGGTGGCTGTCGAGCAATAATAATGTACGACGGCCAACCTCGTACTAGTTCTGGTTGCGGCCAGGAGGGTCATGTGCGCTCGGCGTGTATTCAACGTCGGGTTACACAACTTCCATTGCATGACACGATGCCACCTCCTACGCTCACGGCCCTCCCCCTCAATTACGCAGAGGTGACACGATCGACCGTCATGACAGACGACAGCCCCCCCGGAAGACAGGAAGCGTTAGAATGCGCCCCTGTCGCCGGTCCTGGATTGACCAACACCATTACGGTGTCTGCAGGGGTTGAAGAACGCCGCCCATCGACTCCGCATGAAGATTCGGACGAGAGAATGGAACTCGACGCTAGGGTTGTACCGACCTCTGCCTTTCTCCCTGAGGGGGATGCTATACGGGAACCACAAACTCTTTCGGACACAGAAACCCACGTCCGCAAACAAAGGTCACCGAGAAAACATAAAAAGCGACGTCGCACACCCTCAGACGATTGCCTCCAGCGGACGTCTTCTCCAGTTGACGACCGGACGGCCGACGAAACGACGAGGAGAATGGATGACACGAGATCGCCCTCACCTGTCACTTTGTCTGATTTTAACAAACCCGATTCCGCTCTCTCGGACAAACGGATGGCCAGCACAGCGCCCGCCGTTGGTACACAACCGGAAACAACTGCGGATTCACCCTTAGTCACTCAGCCCACAAGTGTTCGACCGCAGCCACCGTTAACTTACGGACCTTGGGCGGATGACATTGAAGACGATTCTACGGCCGCTGTGGTGGATGAGGAGAGGGGTCTCTCCTCCCACACCTCGGCCCTTCCCGAGTAACAACAGATGACGGCGCGGACGCGGCCAGCAGATCACAGGCCCCACCTTTTACGGCGACACTGACGGCAGCCCCCACCGCAGGAGACGATCTACAAACCTATCGCTTAACGACCATCAACATTAACACCATTCGCACACGTACGAAGTTGTCGCTGCTCCAAGACATGCTCAATGCAGCAGACGTTGACATTGTCTTTCTCCAAGAAGTCTTCGTCGCCGATTTCCCGGGTATGTATGGTTATACGGCTCATGTGTCCCACGCCTCGCCAACTAACAGTGGAGTCGCCATTCTCCTCCGAGAGGGCCTCGAGGCGGACGAAGTCCGATATCTCCCCGACGCTAGAGGAATGGCCGTAACGGTGCAAGGCGTCCGGTTTATCAATGTGTACGCCCCTTCCGGAACGAATCGCCGTCGTGACCGATCGCTCTTCTTCGCAGAAGGAATAGCACCGCTTTTTCAGGGCAGGCACGATGACTTGATATTAGGGGGCGATATCAATTGCACCCAAGCACCTAAAGATCAGCTGCCACGCCATTCACCGTGCCCCGAACTTGGGACACTCATCGGCGATCTCCAGCTAGTAGATACATGGGAGCATGTCCGAGGAAATAGACCGGGATACACCCATTTCACGAGTCACTCGTCTAGTCGCATCGATAGGATTTACGTCTCCCGTTCTCTCGCGGCAACGGTGAGTGACGCGGAGGTGTGGCCAGTCGTCTTTTCTGATCACGAGGCCTATATATGTGCCGTCACCCTTCGTCGCCAACGGGTGTGGCGCAGCCGACATCCCTAGAAATTAAACCTTGCTCATCTCGCTTCTCCGGATTGTCGACGCGCCATGGAAGACACGTGGAGTTTGTGCGTCCGCCGCCTGCCAACGTATCCTACGTCGATTAGTTGGTGGTTAACCTGCGCCAAGCCGGCCCTACGGCGAACCTTTATTACGTATGGTCGTGAGACTGCTGCTTGGAGGCGGCAGACCCTTGCTTTTTATTTCACCGTCCTTCGCGAATGCACCTCCTTGCCACCCACACCGAAACGACAGCTGACAGTTCAGCGTGCGAAAGCACAGATCATAGCCCATATGCGCCGACACCTCGAAGGGACGATCGTCCGAGCGCGGACACAAGACAGGCTCGCAACGGAACGACCCACCATGTACCACGTCATCCGAGAACGTACACTGCGAAGACGGGCGCTGATACATGCCATCACCACTGAGGACGGCCATCATCACACCACACAACGCGATATTGCTGCAGCCTTCTTCGACCATTACGCACGACTTTATTCTGCTCAATGTTCCGACCCGACGACGGTGACAGCAGTCTCACAACTGGTTTACGGCATTGTCCCACAGGATTTATAAACTGAATTATTGAACGACATTACAGAAGACGAAGTTATCGACGCCATCGGTAAAGGAGCGGCGAATAAGTCTCCTGGCCCCGACGGGCTCCCTGTGGAGTTTTATAGAACTTTCCAGTATTTACTGGCTTCCAAGTTAACAGACATCTGTCGGGAGCTTATGTCCCCCGCGGTGCCGCTCCCTGCGACCTTCGTAGAAGGAATAATTATACCTGTTCACAAGCCTAAAGGTGGGGTTCGAATACAAGATTACCGCCCGCTAACACTCGTCAACTGCGACATGAAGATATTCACCAGACTACTAGCAAACCGTCTACGACCGACCCTACCTTACGTCATCTCGCCAGATCAGACTTCCCTATGGGGTATCAATAACATCCACACAGCACTGTGTCGATACCGTGACTTAATAGCCCTAGCCAGGGCACGCCGCATCCCGGGAGCGCTGGCATCACTAGATTTTAGCCAAGCTTTTGATCGAGTGGATCACGCGTACCTAACGTCCGTTCTCCAGCACATGCAGTACCCACAGCAATTCACAGACGTCGTGATGCGCCTACTCCGAGGGGCGACTTCCAAAGTGCTCGTTAACGGGCGTCTCTCGCAGTCCCTCCCGATTTTCCGCTCCGTCCGTCAAGGCTGCCCCTTGTCGACGTTACTATATGCTCTGGCACTGGAACCTCTCCTCTGTGGTCTCCGTCAACGCCTCACCGGTCTTACCCTAAGTGACGTCACATTTCGCTGTACAGCATATGCAGACGACCTGGTTCTCGTGTTCCGCACTCGCGACGATGTCAATAGAGCACTAGAATGGATTACCACGTACGGTGTGGCTTCCGGCAGCTGTCTCAACGTCGCCAAATCGGTCGTCATGGCCATAGGAGACGGGTTGACCCCAGCGTGTGTCGAACCCCTACAGCTTCGTGGCACTATCAAATGTCTCGGAATAGAGTTTCACGACGACATACGGCGCACCGCGGCTCTTAACTACCACCGCTTATTACAGCAAATTCGGGTCCAGATCTTCAACCTTCGTCTGCGGACCCTCGACATTCTCCAAAGAACACACTTCGTCAATGCTTACCTCGCATCGCGCCTTCCACACATAGCGCGTGTTCTCCCAATACCGTTACTGATGGCTCGACGTCTATTAGCGGCATTCGGAGCCTACGTCAGTACAGGCATGCTCTTCAAAGTCAGTTATGAGTCACTGACCCTTCCCCCAGAAAGGGGAGGTCTTGGTCTAGTCCATGTCCACGACAGAGCTGTGGCCCTGTATGTCAGCTCACACATCAAGCTGTGGCGCCACCACCCGGAAAGTTTGACAGGTTTGCTGTTGGAGTCCTTAGCTCCGCCCTCCATTATGCCCCCACTGACGACGCAAGACATACCCCCACCCTTCTACTACTTCGGGAACTTTTACATTGAACACAGCTATGTCCGTATCGTAGTACCACCGACGAAACAGGCGTCGGCGCGGGATATATATCATGTCCTACAGCAGAGGCGCCCTCCAAACATCGTGGAAACCAAAAGCCCTCAGGTTAATTGGAAGGTGGTGTGGAAGACGATTCATGCGATTCCACTGGACACAGCCGTCCGATCCACATGGTACATCACAGTCAATGGTAAACAGATCACCCGATCACGCCTCCACAAGATAAACATGGCGGAATCGCCTCTCTGCGCAGACTGCGGGATACCAGACACGGACGAACACAGTCTCATGTGTGGCGCGGCAGAAGACGTATGGCGCTTGGTGCGACAAATTTTGTCGTATTTTCTACGAGTGACTCCGGAACACATTACACCTCGGTTTCTACTATTTCCGGATCAACAGTATTTCCCGCGCGCCAAGACCAACGCTGTCACGTGGATCCGTGCGCATGCGGTACACTACTTATTTCACGATGGACCTAAAGATGTATTAGACTTTTGGAACTACCTACAAGAACGTCATTACAAGATCGTACGGAACCCAAAATACAGACAGTATTTTTCTAATTACTTAGGGAGTGCCCTACGCGACCCTCCACGCAGCTGGATCATCAACAGGTAGGAGAAGATACCCATTGAGTGAGCTGACATGACTAAGTTCGATTCTCGGTGGAACAACATGATATACGTGAAGACGTACCTGGATGATGAAGCGTAAGGAGAGTAGCGACACACCCTTCTGCATCCTGTATGAAGCACTTTTTTTTCGTTTTCCCCATATACATTACCTCGGTGTAGGAACGTGCCGAGATTTTGTTTTCTTTTTCTCAGACCACGATGCGCTGCTAGATACATTTATTTTTGTTGTGGTATAAAGTAAAACCACATTAAGAATGTATTCAAAACAGTAAACAAAAATAAAAAAATAAATAATAATTCCCACAAAAGATTTCCCCTTCCCATCCCTGATTCCTTGACGGACGAGGGGGACACTGCGACCAGGCCTCGGGTTACGACCCCTGATCACTCTGCCTTCCCCGCCCTCCCCCGCCTCCTTAATAAAAAAAAGTCTTCCCTACAGTGATAATTTCAATTTTTTTTTAAAAAGTCTTCCCTCGAGTGAAAAGTTTGATTTTTTATTTTCAGACAATTATCAATTTTCACACATAATCAACTTCGCTCTCCAGAATTCCAGGACATGTTCGGATTTGCTTGGACATATGCAGGATTTGACGGTCTAGACAGGGAAAAATTTGAAAACGATAAAAACATGTGTTTTGACAGAGCACAGGGAAAACTGTGCGACTGTGAAACTGTTGCATTCATTTGTTGCAGTTTATGCGACAAACTCTTATGTTTTCATCACTTTTTTGGGGGTGATTATCACGTCCACAAGAAAACCTACATCGGGAAAAGGTAGAAGAATCTTTTTACCCATTCGCCAAGTGTACAAGTTAGGTAGGTCGACAAAATATTCCTGTCATGTGACGCACATGCCGTCACCAGTGTCGTATAGAATATATCAGACGCGTTTTCCTGTGGAGGAATCGGTTGACCTATGACCTTGCGATCAAATGTTTTCTGTTCCCATTGGAGAGGCACGTCCTTCCGTCTACTAATCGCACGGTTTTGCGGTGCGGTCGCAAAACACAGACTTTAAACTTATTACAGCGAACAGAGACGTCAATGAACGAACGGACAGATCATAACTTTGCGAAAATAAAGAAAGTAATCTTTTCACTCGGGGGAAGACTTGAACCAAGCACTTCTCTTTCCGCAGCTGTTTACGCTAACCACGGGACCACGGTGCTCCTGAGCTCATACCCTCCTTGATGTTGCCTATCTTGCGCATGGACTACTCAGTTTGTATATTTTGCTTATTTTTTTCATAGTTCCACACAACTTTTTCCTGTTTTCTCGATTGATCTGTGTTCAGTTTTTCAAGGTCTATCCACTGTGTCAACTTATAACTAAATCTGACGGGGGTGCGATGGGGAGGTTCCCTTGTTAGTAACTTCAGTTGCCCGCCCGGCTAGCGCCGTGGTCTAAGGAGCTGCTTCCGGCACGGATCCCCGGGCGGATTAGTGTCGAGGTCCGGTGTGCCGGCCAACCTGTGAATGGTTTTTAGGCGGTTTTCCATCTGCCTCGGCGAATGCGGGCTGGTTCCCCTTATTCCGCCTTAGTTACACCATGTCGGCGGTAGCTGCGCAAACGCCCAATCGCGTATACCATCATTACTCTACCACGCAAACATTTGGGGTTACATTCGTCGGATAGGAGACGTTCCTGGGGGTAGGGGATCCACTGAGGGGCCTCACTGGGTTCGATGTGGGGTGGTGGTGGGGTGAGTGGACTGCTGTGGTCTGTTCTGAGGTTTTGAACCACTGAGGGCTACGGAGCCTCTCCGTCGCTTCTAGGTCCTCGGTTTCAGTACATACATACGTATATAACTTCCGTTCATTAGAAGTAATCTTCAGACAAGTTGAGACAAGAGTAATCTATGTGACAGAATCTTGAGTTATTTGAAGAAAAATGAGGGTAATAGCTTGAGTAAATGCAACTAAATCTCCATGTAGCCCGGAGAAGATGTGACGTGATATTTTGAACACCTTGATAGTAAATTTGTATGTTATGAGCAAAAAAATGGTTCAAATGGCTCTGAGCACTATGGGACTTAACTTCTGAGGTCACCAGTCCCCTAGAACTTAGAACTGCTTAAACCTATCTAACCTAAGGACATCACACACACCCATGCCCGAAGCAGGATTCGAACCTGCGACCGTAGCGGCCGCGCGGTTCCAGACTGTAGCGCCTAGAACCGCTCGGCCAGCCCGGCCGGCTGTGAGAGAAGGTTGTATATTTGTATCTACTTATATCTATGAAAACTGTCACTAATGATTGCTATGTATACTTATTATGAGGTCCTCAAATCAAACGAGAGCCAGAGGTATCAGAAACTGAACCATAGGCAGGCACTAGCGACGCACGAAACTACACTCCTGGAAATTGAAATAAGAACACCGTGAATTCATTGTCCCAGGAAGGGGAAACTTTATTGACACATTCCTGGGGTCAGATACATCACATGATCACGCTGACAGAACCACAGGCACATAGACACAGGCAACAGAGCATGCACAATGTCGGCACTAGTACAGTGTATATCCACCTTTCGCAGAAATGCAGGCTGCTATTCTCCCATGGAGACGATCGTAGAGATGCTGGATGTAGTCCTGTGGAACGGCTTGGCATGCCATTTCCACCTGGCGCCTCAGTTGGACAAGCGTTCGTGCTGGACGTGCAGACCGCGTGAGACGACGCTTCATCCAGTCCCAAACATGCTCAATGGGGGACAGATCCGGAGATCTTGCTGGCCAGGGTAGTTGACTTACACCTTCTAGAGCACGTTGGGTGGCACGGGATACATACGGACGTGCATTGTCCTGTTGGAACAGCAAGTTCCCTTGCCGGTCTAGGAATGGTAGAACGATGGGTTCGATGACGGTTTGGATGTACCGTGCACTATTCAGTGTCCCCTCGACGATCACCAGTGGTGTACGGCCAGTGTAGGAGATCGCTCCCCACACCATGATGCCGGGTGTTGGCCCTGTGTGCCTCGGTCGTATGCAGTCCTGATTGTGGCGCTCACCTGCACGGCGCCAAACACGCATACGACCATCATTGGCACCAAGGCAGAAGCGACTCTCATCGCTGAAGACGACACGTCTCCATTCGTCCCTCCATTCACGCCTGTCGCGACATCACTGGAGGCGGGCTGCACGATGTTGGGGCGTGAGCGGAAGACGGCCTAACGGTGTGCGGGACCGTAGCCCAGCTTCATGGAGACGGTTGCGAATGGTCCTCGCCGATACCCCAGGAGCAACAGTGTCCCTAATTTGCTGGGAAGTGGCGGTGCGGTCCCCTACGGCACTGCGTAGGATCCTACGGTCTTGGCGTGCATCCGTGCGTCGCTGCGGTCCGGTCCCAGGTCGACGGGCACGTGCACCTTCCGCCGACCACTGGCGACAACATCGATGTACTGTGGAGACCTCACGCCCCACGTGTTGAGCAATTCGGCGGTACGTCCACCCGGCCTCCCGCATGCCCACTATACGCCCTCACTCAAAGTCCGTCAACTGCACATACGGTTCACGTCCACGCTGTCGCGGCATGCTACCAGTGTTAAAGACTGCGATGGAGCTCCGTATGCCACGGCAAACTGGCTGACACTGACGGCGGCGGTGCACAAATGCTGCGCAGCTAGCGCCATTCGACGGCCAACACCGCGGTTCCTGGTGTGTCCGCTGTGCCGTGCGTGTGATCATTGCTTGTACAGCCCTCTCGCAGTGTCCGGAGCAAGTATGGTGGGTCTGACACACCGGTGTCAATGTGTTCTTTTTTCCATTTCCAGGAGTGTATGTTAGCAGGCCTCTCAGCCGGGGTGCGTGACGTCCTTCATAGCATGTCACTTAGAGCCGCTACCTGAGGGAGATCCACATACCAAAATATTAAGCCGACTGCAGTTGCTTCATATATGGTGAAGGAGTAGACTAATGAGCGTATCGAAACACTTGCACGACTGTATCGCGAAAGAACTTGTCTGTGGAACACGTCGCATAGACATTACATGAAGAGGATTGTAAAAAAATAGGGCGCAAAAAGAACTGGGCGCAACATTGCGAAGGAAGAAATGAGTGAAAATTTCTGTGAAGTAAATTGAAATAAAAACTAATCCACAAAATTTTTGATGAAGTTGTAGAAAAGAGCTGAGAGAGGTGCTGTGAAAGAAGCGGGAAAGGGGAAGGATGAATTGTTCAAACCAATAAAAAGTTTCCTGAACTATGTTTACTATTTTATAACACAGAACTATTTTACTCCATTACTTTACAGTATTACGAGTTACTGTACTTTTTGGAAGGATCAAGAACGCCTTATTCCTGGCGGATCAAACCTTCAGGGTTCTGAGAAAAGTACCCGCGAGTCAGAAAGCCAAACCTTGTTCTAGTGAAATGCTTTCACGAGTTACTGTAACTTGTTTATGTAGCATAGAGACCGTAACTTCATAAAAGAAAAGATAAGATGGTGTTAGTATTTGTAGAGTGAGATGCCCTACATCTATCGAGTGCTAACAAAGACGAAATGGACTGACATAACTATGCGACGAAGCTATGCAGACTCATTTTTAAGTAGTTGTTGTATTCCGCAGTATCTCTGAGACTCTGAATCAGACCCGTACGACTGGAATGTAGCCTTTCGAAAAAGTACAGGGTTATTACAAATGATTGAAGCGATTTCACAGCTTTACAATAACTTTATTATTTGAGAAATTTTCACAATGCTTTGCACACACATACAAAAACTCAAAAAGTTTTTTTAGGCATTCAAAAATGTTCGATATGTGCCCCTTTAGTGATTCGGCAGACATCAAGCCGATAATCAAGTTCCTCCCACTCTCGGCGCAGCATGTCCCCATCAATTAGTTCGAAAGCATCGTTGATGCGAGCTCACAGTTCTGGCACGTTTCTTGGTAGAGGAGGTTTAAACACTGAATCTTTCACATAACCCCACAGAAAGAAATCGCATGGGGTTAAGTCGGGAGAGCGTGGAGGCCATGAAATGAATTGCTGATCATGATCTCCACCACGACCGATCCATCGGTTTTCCAATCTGCTGTTTAAGAAATGCCGAACATCATGATGGAAGTGCGGTGGAGCACCATCCTGTTGAAAGATGAAGTCGGCGCTGTCGGTCTCCAGTTGTGGCATGAGCCAATTTTCCAGCATGTCCAGATACACGTGTCCTCTAACGTTTTTTTCGCAGAAGAAAAAGGGGCCGTGAACTTTAAACCGTGAGATTGCACAAAACACGTTAACTTTTGGTGAATTGCGAATTTGCTGCACGAATGCGTGAGGATTGTCTACCGCCCAGATTCGCACATTGTGTCTGTTCACTTCACCATTAAGAAAAAATGTTGCTTCATCACTGAAAACAAGTTTCGCACTGAACGCATCCTCTTCCATGAGGTGTTGCAACCGCGTCGAAAGTTCAAAGCGTTTGACATTGTCTTCGGGTGTCAGGGCTTGTAGCAATTGTAAACGGTAAGGCTTCTGCTTTAGCCTTTTCCGTAAGATTTTTCAAACCGCCGGCTGTGGTACGTTTAGCTCCCTGCTTGCTTTATTCGTCGACTTCCGCGGGCTACGCGTGAAACTTGCCCGCACGCGTTCAACCGTTTCTTCGCTCACTGCAGGCCGACCCGTTGATTTCCCCTTACAGAGGCATCCAGAAGCTTTAAACTGCGCATACCATCGCCGAATGGAGTTAGCAGTTGGTGGATCTTTGTTGAACTTCGTCCTGAAGTGTCGTTGCACTGTTATGACTGACTGATGTGAGTTCATTTCAAGCACGACATACGCTCTCTCGGCTCCTGTCGCCATTTTGTCTCACTGCGCTCTCGAGCGCTCTGGCGGCAGAAACCTGAAGTGCGGCTTAAGCCGAACAAAACTTTATGAGTTTTTCCACGTATCTGTAGTGTGTCGTGACCATATGTCAATGAATGGAGCTACAGTGAATTTATGAAATCGCTTCAATCATTTGTAATGGACCTGTATTTGTCACCCATTTTGTGCGATTTTTCTTTGGAGAAATATAAAAGTATATAGCGTACAAAACGCTCATACTACCTTCCTCTCGATGATATAAACGAGTTTTAAAGTACGAAATATAACACAACAAAACAACACCTACAGAGGCCAAAGTGCACAACATACTTTCGGTGAGACACAATTCCCGAATAGATGACTAAAATCCGGCGACACCTCCAGATCTAGATCTGCGTGACGGCGCCTGCAAGTTAATGGTAAACGTCAACTGTGAGGTTGAAAGGCCGGATCCGTCATAAATACCGTGGAACTCTCCCGCAGTTCTGGCCCGTCCTAGAAATACATTCCTCTTGCGGGCAGCTATTGCAGGTACAATGGCTTCACAGACAACGACAATCCGGAGGAAAGAGCAGATAATACTGCAGGGAAAAGGCGGGAAAAAGATGCGGTAGCTCGTTTGTACAAGTTTTACTCCGCAAACGAGCTGACCATGGCAAGAGATGAGCTCGCAGCGTACTGCTGATTTCCCGTGGGCCACCAGCAGACCGAGAAATACGAGTTGTGCGAAGCAGCTTCCCAAATTATGCAGCAGAATGATCAAATTTTCTCCCCCTGTGCGCATCGCATTACCTTATCTTCAGAGTAGGATAACCTAGTTGCCTGCTCATTTTGTGCGGGTTCTTGTGGAGGGGAAAAAATTGTTCTGGCTATGACATTCTGGGCTGGACTGCCATTACCAGGATAACACCACTGGTACAGTCACCCTGATTGCAGACGGGGAAACGAGACAATGATCACAACTAGAGGGTTATCAGGCGGATTTCGGAGGAAGAGCTTAGCGATCCCTCTTCTTTCTTCCTGAGGCCTAAGTAAAGGGCGACGGCAGAAACTAGAGATTAGCAGGCCGAAGAGACAGTGCTATTCTGTTAGGTACGTGTCTCGCTAGTGCGACTGCTACCGAAAAGACAGAGCAACTCTCTCTATATGCTCCTTCGACTTACGCTTCCTGTCTGAACAGCGATATATACAGTTATAATTACATGAAAAATAACTTTATCTGTAGTGGAGCTATGGAAAAACTAGAAGCACAATTTTATGCATAATTTCAGGAGACTTAATATAAAAACTGAAACATGCTTAGCTGTTTTATTTTAAAAGTTACTATTAATCGGAATATTCTTGTTTGAGAAATGAAGTACATATGTAAAATTACACATACGTTTCCTTTAAAAGTGCTACATATCCCTATTGTCCTCTCGTAAAATAAGTGTTGTTTGTCAAAAATTTACAATATAAAATGTTTCATTGCAAGACTTTGCTTTCATGGCAAATGATTCCTCATGTATAAACATAAAATAAAACCACTACATAATAATTTACAAAAAGTTAATTTTAAACGTTACATAAACGACCATCCTATGGCACCACACACTTGTGTAGTAGTGTGTATGCCACAGCCAATACAAAAAAGTATAGTTTGGACACAACAAAACATATATTTATGTGTATAGCCTTAGGATTATACGTGTTACCACTCTCGATGGAATAAGACATAAGAAAAGGAGTTGAACCTTGATAGGTGTTTTACAAGCAAAGAGGTACAACCGTTCGTGTTGTCTTCTGAGAAACCTGTTATCTTCTAATGTTCTGACTGACAACAAATGTGATGTTATTCCTAAAAAAAAAATATGCTTCACAGAACATGATCTTAATCATATTTCACAAAAAATAATGTTAAGTATGTTTTTGTGTAAGTTCATACAGTTGTATTTAAGGCGTTATTCGTAACTGAAAATAATCGCATGAAAATCATTAATAAAAAAACTCGTCCATTTTTCCTACATAGAAATGACTTTCTTTCAAATTTAAGCAACTGTAGTTGAAGCACTTCACTACATTCTATATCCTCAGAATTATCTTTACCTCTAGAAAGAATATGCCTACGAAATTTTTTTTTAATGTCAGCCTTATGAAATAAGACTCTGAGAAACAAAAATAAGAACAATGAAAAGTTCTTAAAAATTTTCTTTTGTACTTAAAATTTACACTAATTCATACATCTCTAATTACCAGTATTTTGTATTCTATAGAAGATCCAGAGACATGTAGGAACACACGAGGGAATACTAGTCGCACGACTTCTCTTAAAAAATAGCTTAAGAAAAGGCTACATTCCATTATCCTCGTTTTGCTTTTCTTGATGTTCCTCTTACATCCTCCTTTCAAGACACTATCCATTTCGTTCAACTGCTCTTCCAAGTCCTTTGCTGTCTCTGACAGAATTACAATGTCATCGTCGAACCTCAAAGTTTTTATTTCTTCTCCATGGATTTTTATTCCTACTCCGAAATTTTCTTTTGTTTCCTTTACTGCTTGCTCAATGTACAGATTGAATAACACTGGGGAGAGGCTACAACCCTATCTCACACCCTTCCCAACCACTGCTTCTCTTTCATGTCCCTCGACTCTTATAACTGCTATCTGGTTTGTGTACAGATTGTAAATAGCCTTTCGCTCCCTGTATTTTACCCCTGCCACCTTTAGAATTTGAAAGAGAGTATTCCAGTCAACATTGTCAAAAGCTTTCTCTAAATCTACAAATGCTAGAAATGTAGGTTTGCCTTTCCTTAATCTTTCTTCTAAGATAATTCGTAAGGTCAGTATTGCCTCACATGTTCCAATATTTCTACAGAATCCAAACTGATCTTCCCCGAGGTCGGCTTCTACCAGTTTTTCCATTCGTCTGTAAAGAATTAAAATGATAGTTCTGTAATTTTCACATCTGTCAACACCTGCTTTCTTTGGGATTGGAATTATTATATTCTTCTTGAAGTCTGAGGGTATTTCGCCTGTTTCATACATCTTGCGCACCAGATGGTAGAGTTTTGTCAGGACTGGCTCTCCCAAGGCTCTCAGTAGTTCAGTTCAAAGAATTATACCTGAACTTATTGGAATTATGTCAGATGATGGTGAGGAAATCATATTAGGGAACGAGACACTTGAAGTTGTAGATGAGTTTTGCTATTTGGGAAGCAAGTAACTAGTGATGACCACAGTAGAGAGAATATAAAATGTACACTGGTAATGGCTAGAAAAGTGTTTCAGGAGACGGATTTGTCGACATCTAATATAGATTTGAGTGTCAGAAAGGATTCCCTGAAGGTCTCTGTATGGAGTGTAATCAAATATGGGAGTGAGACAAGGACGATCAACAGTTTATATAAGATGACAATAGAAGCTTTTAAAATGTGGAGGTACAATAGAATATTGAAGATTGGGAGGGTAACATAACTAATTAAGTAGTACTGAATAGAATCGGGGAGAACCGAAATTTGTGCCACAACTGACCTAGAAGAAGAGGACAGATTCTGAGACATCAAGGAACCACCAGTTTAGTGCTGCTGTTGGGAACTGTGTGAGTGTGGGGGCTGAGTGGGGAGAGGTAAATATCGTAGAGGAAGACCAAGAGACGAATACAGTGAGCACATAGAGAATGATGAACGTTGCAGTAGTTATTAGGAGGTGGAGAGATTTTCACAGGAAAGAACAGCAAGGAGAGTTGTATCAATTCATTCTTCAAACTGAAAACCACAATAACAACAATAACAACCCAAAATACTTACATACTAACTAATCCATCCATTCACAAAATTTATTTGCGTCTTTGGGAACCGGGATAGAAGGCAAATAAATATAATATCAACATACGTGCTTATTATTTAAATACATTCTCGTATTTTAACTTACGATAATGCATTTTAAATTACGATAATGTATTTTAACTTACATCCTCCCCTTGGTCGGGAGGTTTGCGTGCCTCAGCGATACAGATAGCCGTACCGAAGGTGCAACCACAGCGGAGGGATATCTGTTGAGAGGCCAGACAAACATGTGTTTCCTGAAGAGGGGCAGCAGCCTTTTCAGTAGTTGAAGGGGCAACAGTTTATATGATTGACTGAGGTGGTCTTGTAACATTAACCAAAACAACCCTCTAGCTCTGATCAATGGGTCTGAGCACCATGGGACTTAACTGCTGAGGTCATCAGTCACCTAGAACTTAGAACCATTTAAACCTATCTAACCTAAGGACATCACACACATCCATGCCCGAGGCAGGATTCGAACCTGCGACTGTAGCGGTCGCGCGGTTCCAGACTGTAGCGCCTAGAACCGCTCGTCCACTCCAGCCGGCCATGCTGGTATTGCGAACGGTTGAAAGCAAGGGCAAACTACCAAAAAAAAGTTCAAATGGGAGTGAAATCTTATGGGCTTTAACTGCTAAGGTCATCAGTTCCTAAGCTTACACACTACTTAACCTAAATTATCCTAAGGACAAACACACACAACCATGCCCGAGGGAAGACTCGAACCTCTGCCGGGAAACTACAGCTGTAGTTTTTACCGAGGGCATGCCGCTTTACTGTATGGTTGAATGATGATGGGGTCTTCTTGGGTAATATACTGCTGAAGTAAAATAGTCCCCCATTCGGATCTCTAGGCGAGTACTCCACAGGAGGACGTCTTTATCAGGAGAAAGAAAACCGGCGTTCTACCGATCGGCGCGTGGAATGTCAGATCCCTTAATCGGGCAGGTAGGTTACAAAATTTAATAAGGGAAATGGATAGGTTAATGTTAGAGATAGTGGGAATTAGTGAAGTTCGGTGGCAGCAGGAACAAGACTTCTGGTAAGGTGAATACAGGGTTATAAATACAAAATGAAATCTGGGTATACACGTTTAGGTTTAATAATGAATAAAAAAGTTGGAGAGCGGGTAAGCTACTACAAATAGCATAGTGAACGCATTATTGTAGTCAAGATAGACACGAGGCTCTCGCTTACCACAGCAGTAAAAGTTTATATGCCAACTAGCTCCGCAGATGGCGACAGATTGACAAAATGTATGAAGAGGTAAAAGAAATTATTCAAATCGTCGAGGCAGATTGGAGTTTAATAATCATGGGGGACTGGAATCCGATAGTAGGAAACGGAGGAGAAGGAAAAGTAGTAAGTGAATATAGATCAGGGCAAGGAATGAAAGAGGAAGCCACCTGGTAGAATTTTGCACAGAGAATAACTTAATCATAGCTAACTTGTGGTTTAAAAATCATGAAAGAAGGTAGTATACGTGGAAGAGGCCTGGAGACACTGGAAGGATTTAGGTAGATTATACACTACTTGTCATTAAAATTGCTACACCACGAAGATGACGTGGTACAGGCGCGAAATTTGACCGACAGGATGAAGATGCTGTGATATGCAAATGGATACGTTTTCAGAGCATTCACACAAGGTTGGCGCCGGTGGCGACACCAACAACCTGCTGACATGAGGAAAGTTTCCAACTGATTTCTCATACACAAACAACAGTTGACCGGCGTTGCCTGTTGGAACGTTGTTGTGATGCCTCGTGTAAGGAGGAGAAATGCGTACCATCACGTTTCCGACTTTGATAAAGGTCGTTTTGTAGGTTATCGCGATTTCGGTTTATTGTATCGCGACTTTGCTGCTCGCGTTGGTCGAGATCCAATGACTGTTTGCAGAATATGTAATCGATGGGTTCAGGAGGGTAATACGGAACGCCGTGCTGGATCCCAACGGCCTCGTATCACTAGCAGTAGATATAACAGGCATCTTATCCGCATGGCTGTAACGGATCGTGCAGCCACGTCTCAATCCCTAAGTCAACAGATGGGGACGTTTGCAAGACAACAACTATGTGCACGAACAGTTCGTTGACGTTTGCAGCAGCATGGACTATCAGCTTGGAGACCATGGCTGCGGTTACCCTAGACGCTGCATCACAGACAGGAGCGCCTGCGATGGTGTACTCAACGACGTACCTGGGTGCACGAATGACAAAACGTCATTTTTTTCGGAGCAATCCAGGTTTTGTTTACAGCATCAAGATATTCGGATCTGTGTTTGGCGACATCGCGGTCAACGCACATTGGAAGCGTGTATACGTAATCACCATACTGGCGTATCATCTGGCGAGATGGTATGGGCTCCCATTGGTTACACGTCTCGGTCACCTCTTGTTCGCACCGACGGCACTTTGAACAGTGCACGTTACATTCAGATGTGTTACGACCCATGGCTCTACCCTTCATTCGATCCCGGCGAAATCCTAGATTTCAGCGTGATAATGCACGACCGCATGTTGCAGGTCTTGTACGTGCCTTTCTGGATACAGAAAATGTTCGACTGCTGCCCTGGCCAGCACATTCTCCAGATCTCTCACCAATTGAAAACGTCTAGTCAGTGGTGGCCGAGCAACTGGCTCGTCACGATACGCCAGTCACCACTCTTGATGAACTGTGGTGTCGTGTTGAAGCTGCATGGGCAGCTATACATGTACACACAATCCAAGCTCTGTTTGACTCAATGCCCAGGCATATCAAGGCCGTTATTACGGCCAGAGGTGATTGTTATGGGTACTGATTTATCAGGACCTATGCACCCAAATTGCTTGAAACTGTAATCACATGTCAGTTCTAGTATAATATATTTTTCCAATGAATACCCGTTTATCATCTGCATTTCTTCTTGGTGTAGCAATATTAATGGCCAGTAGTGTATAATGGTAAGACAGAGATTTTGGCAGCAGGTTTTAAATTTTAAGACATTTCCAGGGGCAGATGTGGAATCTCACCACATCTGTTGGTTATGACTGTAGATTTAAACTGACGAAACAGCAAAAAGGTGGAAACTTAAGGACATGGGACGTGGATAAACTGAAAGAACCAGAGGGTGTAGATAGTTTCAAAGAGAGGAAACGATTGACAAGGACTGCGGAAAGTAATACAGTAGATGGAGAATGGGTAGCTTTGAGAGCTGGAAGGCAGCAGAGAATCAAGTACGTAAGAAGATGAGGGCTAGTAGAAATCCTTGTGTAACGGAAGAGAAATTGAATTTAAAAATGCAGAAAAGAAAAAAAAAGTCTCAAAAATGAGATCGACAGGAAGTGCAAAATGGCTATGCAAGGATGGTTAGAGAACAAATGTAAGGATGTAGAGGCATATATCACTAGGGGTAAGATAGATACTGCCTACAAGAAAACTAAAGAGACATTTGTAGAAAAGAGAACCACTTGTATGAATGTTAAGAGCTCAGATGGAAAACCAGTTCTGAGCAAAGAAGGGAATGAGTATATAGGGGTTCTACACAAGGGCAATGTTCTTGAGGACAATATTATTGAAATGGAAGAGGATGTAAATGAAGATGGAATGGGAGGTACGAAACAAGGCCCCCGGAGTAGACAACATTCCATTGGAACTACTGATAGCCCTGGGAGAACCAGCTCAGTCAAAACTCTACCATCTGGCGAGCAAGACGTACGAGACACGAGACATACCCTCAAGAAGGATATATTAATTTCAATCCTAAGAAAGTAAGTGATCACAGGTGTGAAAATCGTCGAACTATCAGTTCAATAAGTCAGGGCTGCAAAATACTAAATCGATTTCTTTACAGACGAATGGAAAAACTGGAAGAAGCCGACCTTGGGGACGATCAGTTTGTTTTCCGTAGAAATATTGGAACACGTGAGGCAATACTGATCTACGACTTATTTTAGAAGATAGATTAAGGAAAGGCAAACCTACGTCTCGAGCATATGTAGACTTAGAGAAAGCTTTTGACAATGTTGACTGGAATACCCTCTTTAAAATTCTGAAGGTAGCAGGGGTCAAATATAGGGAGCGAAAGACTGTTTACAATTTTTACAGAAACCAGATGGCAGTTCTAAGAGTCAAGGGGCACTAAAGAGAAGCAGTGGTTTATAAGGGAATGAGACAGGGTTGTAGCCTATCTCCGATGTTATTCAAGCTGTATGTCGAGCAAGAAGTAAAGGAAAGAAAAGAAAAGTTTGGAGTATGAATTAAAATCTGTGAAGAAGAAATAAAACTTTGAGGTTTGTCGACGACATTGTAATTCCATCAGAGACAGTAAAGGACCTGGAAGAACAGTTGAACGAAATGGACCGTGTCTTCAAAGGAGGATATAAGATGAACATCAACAAAAGCAAAACGAGGATAACGGAATGTAGTCGAATTGAATCAGATGATGCTTGTAACACTCCGTTTATTTTGCGTTCCCGCTCGATCGGGATCTGATAGCAGCCCAGATAATAATTAATTAATGTGACCGTGTACCTAATGGGGCTGGCAATCGGAATGGACTGCTACGGAGTTGTTACATTCCATTCTGTCCTTCGCAAATGCTGTAATAATGAAATGTCTGGTAAGAAGAAGAACACTAACACAGCTTCGCTAATCAAGATCTATAATCGTCTCAAAAACATAAGAAAAAGAGGACAGCCACTGCCTTCGTCATACACTTCTAATTACGGCTAATCTCAGCACAGGCTTCTTCCATATTCATTATCGTCACACGCTAAATACAATCACTGCAATCCAACACTGCAATCCAAATGATGCCAGCGCGGTGGACGCGAAATCTCAAATGTCGGCACAGAAATGTCACTGATCACTCTCGTAATTATACTTTACCACTTTCGCCCATTATACTAACACAAAGGGGTTAAACCGCGGCGATGGCCACTCCCTTTGTCGGTAAACCTTGAATTACAACCACTGCTGGCTTCCGCACAGCTCGGCCCGCCACACGGGAACCTACTGACTGACTCTCATTCGCTCTCGCAACCCGACACACTATCGATAGTTTGCCCTGTCGACCTGTGCCGAGTGCAAACCTACAGTAAGGGCCTACGGACCCCTTACATCCCGAGGGAATGATGTTCGAAGTACATAGGATATAAAATGCAGACTGGCAATAGCAAGGAGAGCGTTTCGGAAGAAGCTCAGTTTGTTAACGTCGCGTATAGATTTGAGTGTCAGGAAGTCTTTTGTGAAACTACTTGTATGGAGTGTAGCCATCTATGGAAGTGAAACAAGGACGATAAATAGTTTAGACAAGAAGACAATAGAAGCTTTCGATAAGTGTTGCTACAGAAGAATGCTAATAATTAGGTGGGTAGATCACGTAATTAATCAGAGAGAATTGAATAGACTTGTAGAGAAGAGGAACGTGTGGCACAACTTGACTTGTAGAAGGAATCGGTTGGTAGGACACGTTCTGCGGCATCAAGGGATTATCGTTTGGTATTTGAGGGAACCACGGAGGGTACAAATCATAGAGGGAGACCAAGAGATGAATACATTAAGCAGATTCAGAAGGATGTAGGTTGCAGTAGTTACTGGGAGATGAAGAAACTTGCACAGGATACAGTAGCACGAAGAGCTGTATCGAACCAGTCTCTGGACTGAAGACCACAAGAACAATATTTTAACTTAACCAAATAATCTCCTTTGATTAGACTCACTGTCAAAGCCTAACTGCTCCTGGGATCCCATCTGCCGTTTTCGTCTTTCACATCTCTGTATCATGCCCTCTTTTTACTATAGCTTGAAATATGTTGTTTAATTATTGACGATATTACCTCCCAAATGGTAGATGCAATAAGCAAGTCGCTGATGAAATCTTTTCGGGCTTCCATCCGGGTAGCTGCTTCGAAAATCCACGACGTTTCGATGAGCCTCATTCTCATCATCCACGTCGTGGATTTTCGAAGCAGCTACCCGGATGGAAGCCCGAAAAGATTTCCTCAGCAGTATACACCGGCAAAGCCTACATTCACATAACAAGTAAGTCATCTATAAAAATGTATACAATTATTGTACAATTGAGCTCTAACTTCCTCCCCCCCCCCCTCCCAGCACATATTGAAAAGTCCCGATACCTATTAAAGATTTAATACGTGTCCACCCTGACTAACTGTTGCCTTCATCAACCCCTTCCTGTAGTAGGTCCTCTTCTACAGCTTCCTGGGTCTATTCTCCACTTTAAACTCTTTGTACATGTGATTCGTCAGTCCTTTTCGTCACAGCAATCGATTCTTATACTGCCACTTCAACATTTCTCCATACTTCCAGCTCTTGAATCGCTTCACCCGTTTGTAAACCATAAAAACACAAACTTTATCCTCCCTACCTCCAAAAATACTATTGAGTAGCCTAAACAGTTAAATCGGGTGATGTTGAGTCAGTTAAAATGTAAAACATGACACTGAAAGTAGTTTATAAGTTTTGTTGAATAGCAAGGAAATCATTTCTGAAAAGAGGGATTTACTAAAATCGACAATGAATATAAGTGTTAGTAAGTAAATTGCTAATCTGGAGTGCAGTTTGTATGGAAGTGAAAGGTGTACAACACTCAATTCAGACAAGAAGTAAACAGAAGCCTTGAAAATGCCATGACACGGAAAAATACTGAAGATCACATCCGTATGTCAGTTACATAATGAGAAACGGGAAGGAAATAATTTGTGGTACAATTTAATTAGAAGAAGGAATTAATTAATAAGACACGTCCTGAGTCATTAAGGCAGCACCAGTTTCGTGATAGACGGACGGGTGCGGGCTTGAAGTTGTTTCAAGGAGACCGAGACTTAACTACATTAAGCAGCTTGTAGTAAATGGAGATTCAAACGGTTGTACACGTATCAAGATGTTTACACATGGCAGAATATAAGGACAGTTGTATCAAACCAGACTTCAGACGAATGACCAAATCAATAATTCTTAAAGACAAGTTTCGGATTTTGGGTACTCTGTCGTGATATACAGGACATAAAATCCCGTCTGAGGCCTGCGATCATTTTTATGTTAATGATTGATAACCAATACTGAAAAGCTGGAGGCTTTTGAGATGTGGACATGGCGGAGGATGGAAAGAATAAGTTGGATGGAGAGAGTACAAAATGAAGAGGTGCTGAGAAGAGTGGGAGCGAAAAGACAGTTCAAATGGTTCAAATGGCTCTGAGCACTATGGGACTTAACATCTGTGGCCATCAGTCCCCTAGAACTTAGAACTACTTAAACCTAACTAACCTAAGGACATGACACACATCCATGCCCGAGGCAGGATTCGAACCTGCCACCGTAGCAGTCGCGCGGTTCCGGACTGCGCGCCTAGAACCGCTAGACCACCTGGCCGGCCAAAAGACAGTTACTAAATGTAATAAAAAGAAGAGAAAGATATTGGATTGAGCATATATTAAGAAGGAATAACAGACTGATAAAAACAGTTTTAGAAGGTTATGTAGAAGGGAAAAGGAAGCGCGGTAGGAAGACATTTTAGATGCTGGATTACGTGATGGACGGTACAACAAACAGTAGCCTTAAGAAGGAAGCAATGGATAGCAGAAGATGGAGAGGCAAAGGACCTGCTAATATAGCAGAAAACTGATGATGATGATGCTGTGCAATCGGGTTAAAATCATGAGATGTTCAATTGACTCTTTTATTAGATCATGTAACGCGTTTCCGGATTACACCCATCTTCAGACATCACAAACTTCAACTCCTTCCAGTCTAAAGATGGGTGTAATCCCGAAACGCGTTACATGATCTAATAAAAGAGTCAATTGAACACCTCATGACTTTGTTGCGATTGTACAGCATTGGTTGCCAATTATTATTACTCTGTCGTGCCTACAACTCATTTGATACTACTACCCTAATCGTATGAGTAATTTAACTATCCCGGCTGAGATCCTGAAGAATAAAAATTATTAACTCAAAAGTGGTTCGCGGCGACCTTTCTTTCAGTGACCGGTTTGAGGCACTCACGGCTTGAGAGTTGCTATTGCTGATGTCAGTTTATTATTCATCACCTCTCGGTACCGGCCAACTTTTGCGGGGCTGTTTGACTATAGGGCTGTGTAACTAGGTGAGTGGAGAAACTGTAAGAAGTAAGCTGACCCTGAAACGTCCCCTTTCAACAATTATACAAGACTGTGCTTACACTGACACACAATGTTTTTAGCGCAACGCAATCTGACTATCAAAGATCCCTGCAAAAGAATGGCCCTGAGTAACATTAAACTATACCTTTCAGAAATCACTTGCCTCATAAAATTCTTCATTACTCGAACTACTGCAATACAGCGAGCGACACTACTGCCAGCTAAATAAAAGATTCAAAGTACGGAAGGCACTAACTACTGATAGGGATAGTTAGCAAATGAAAGATATTAACAGAGAACAAACAATGTATTTACCTTAATAGTCATAATATATATAGCAGTTCATGACAAATTACAAAACTCCGCCATCTCTCTCCCCACATCCACCACTGCTGGCGGCTCACCTCCAACTGCGCAACGCTACGCGCTGTTAACATCCAGCTGCCGCTGCCCAACACTACAATGGCAGACAACAATGCAAACTAGCCACAGACTGCACACAGCACAGCCAGTGATTTTCATATAGAGCGCTACGTAACGTTGCCGATAAGAAAACATAAACAGCCTACTTACAACCCTTCCGTAAGCTTCTTCACCTACAGCTGTAGAATCAAAAGACGTAAACAAACAACTTTGCAGAAACATGATTGTGACCGTCTCTTCCTGCTGCCTGAGTCGGTAAACTCATAAGTTTTTCACCGTTACGAGCTGCTTTCGGTGCAAAATTATTCTACAAATCTCGAAGACGTGCAAAAATGGGAGCTAATTTACAATAAAGAACCAATGCACGCAATAAAGTTCTCTCAATGCATCTATTAAAGCCGGCAAACAAATGCTTTGCAGAAACAGTTCTACAGCTACTGCTATTGGTCCTGTAAAAGCCCACAAATTACTGAGAGGAATAACTCGAAGAAGTATATTCTTTACCGTACCCGCGAGTACAATAACCGAAAAATAAGCCCGGTGGTACATTACACGCCTGGCGAGCTGAAGAAAACGCCAGCGGATGGAGAGTATGGGCAGTGAACCGGGCAAAAGTGATAAGGATGACCAAAATTTAATAAACACAGAGATAAAGTACTCTCCCGTCGAGATAACCATTGAAACCCCTGCGGTAATTCCTCGGGTGATCCCGCCCTCTTCTGGCTGTCTGTCCAGCACGACCTCTGGCAAAATGTTTCATTTTTATTTAGCCGATACAGTGTTCATGTACGGATGATGAACATTTAGTGTGATGAATTTCTGGCTCTGCAAGCGCCTCGATTTATTGTATCACAGGCGTATCCTACCACTATCTCCACCTCAAACATCAGTAGCCTATGTTTCTAAGACGCTTGTCTCTTGACTTATTCTATGCTGTTTACCTTTTTTTATCTTATTTTTCTTTGCCGATCTTTTCATCTCTACGTAACTACAATGCTCAACATCCTCTATAGCAGGAGTTTTCTAAGTGTGCATCATGGCTCCCAGGGGTGACTCAGCCTTACAAGGTTTGTTTACTTTCTGAGTAAAGACAACTTGTGCATAGTAGTGATATCTAGCGGGCCGGCAAGTAAATATTGTTACTACGGCAGCGTGGTAGTCGGCAGCCGAATTGTATTACGTGACTCATTTGATTTTAGTCAGTAATGATCAGACTGAAAGTCAGTTTTGTCAAATGCAAATCTTTTATATTCTTGATTATCTATTGTGATTAGTGTCTTTCTGTCAGCATGGACAAATTTTTAAATGTAAGAACAAAACATTATATTTCCAATGTAACATGCAGTTCTAAAGATATGAATAGACGAAAATGCAGGAATTATACAATTGCTGGAAATTCGCGTGTACTGTGCTTTAAACATAAGACAGTCAGCTACTGAGAGTATGCTTTCCGATAAAACGAAAGCGAATATTGGAGTCAGATCACGGCAGTTCTATAAACAAAAACTGAGTAGCAAAGAGCAAGAAGCCTCACACCGGAACAGAAGGCCTTACATTATCAGCTGCTCTGGACAAGTTACCTACGAGGAGAGCCCAACAAGGAATGTAGTCCATTTTATATTAAAAAAAAAAAAACATATCTACATCTACATCTACATCCATACTCTGCAGCCACCTGACGGTGTGTGACGGAGGGTACTTTGAGTACCTCTATCGGTTCTCCCTTCTATTCCAGTCTCGTATTGTTCGTGGAAAGAAAGATTGTCGGTATGCCTCTGTGTGGGCTCTAATCTCTCTGATTCTATCCTCATAGTCTCTACGAGAGATATACGTAGGAGGGAGCAATATACTGCTTGACTCCTCGGTGAAGGTATCCTTTCGAAACTTCAACAAAAGCCCGTACGCTACTGAGCGTCTCTGCTGCAGAGCTTTCCACTGGAGTTTATCTGTCATCTCCGTAACGCTTTCGCGATTACTAAATGTTCCTGTAACGAAGTGTGCTGCCCTCCGTTGGATCTTCTCTATCTCTTCTATCAACCCTATCTGGTACGGATCCCACACTGGTGAGCAATATTCAAGCAGTGGGCGAACAAGTATACTGTAACCTACTTCCTTTGTTTTCGGACTGCATTTCCTTAGGATCCTTCAAATGAATCTCAGTCTGGCATCTGCTTTACCAACGATCAACTTTATATGATCATTCCAATTTAAATCACTCCTAATGCGCACTCCCACATAATTAATGGAATTAACTGCTTCCAATTGCTGACCTGCTACATTGCAGCTAAATGATAAAGGATCTTCCTTTCTATGTATTTGCAGCACATTACACTTCTCTACATTGAGATTCAATTGCCATTCCCTGCACCATGTGTCAATTCGTTGCAGATCCTCCTGCATTTCAGAACAATTTTCAGTTGTTACAACCTCTCGATATACCACAGCATCATCCGCAAAAAGCCTCAGTCAACTTCCGGTGTTATCCACAAGATCATTTATGCATATTGTGAATAGCAACGGTCCAACGACAGTCCCCTGCGGCACACCTGAAATCACTCTTACTCCGGAAGACTTCTCTCCATTGAGAATGACATGCTGCGTTCTGTTATCTAGGAACTCTTCAATCCCATCACACAATTTGTCTAATAGTCCATATGCTCTTACTTTGTTCATTAAACGACTGTGGGGAACTGTATTGAACGCCTTGCTGAAGTCAAGAAACACGACGTCTACCTGGGAAACCGTGTCTATGGCCCTCTGAGTCTCACTTGAGCTAGCGGTTGTTCTTACTGGATACTGTATCGCCATGTATACTGACTCTTGTTTTTTTTTGGGCTGCTTTTGATGGGCTTGACCCTTCCGTACATCTCTTGGAATAACGCTTGTCATGTCTGCATAAACCGTTTTACGTATTCCTATATAGTCTGTGTATTTAATGTGTCCTCTCCAGTGCTGGTGATAGCACATTACTTCTTCTTACGTTCATTCCAACTGCTTTAGAAAATTGAGAATGTTGGTAACACTTAGAAAAATAAATGAAACTCTGTATTAAAAAGATGGCAGTTACAGTGATGTGTAACGTAAACAGTGAACTGAAAGTGAACTGTAAAATGTCCATCTGCAGTTTGTTTAGATGCAATAAATTAGAAGTTACCAGCATGTGCCTTTTCATTTCATAAAAAAACGTTAAGGAAGTGTTCTTAAATCTATAACATAGATGTGAAACCATAATCTATGTGTAAAAGTAGACAAATCATCTAATATTTCAGTACACCCACTGAAGATGCATTGTAGAGAAGGCGAAACGAGTCTGGGCGCATAAATAAAAATAAAAATTTCGATGTGCAGCATACAAAAAAGGCATTTTCTTTGAAACAACTGTAACTTAGAATATAAACGCTGTGTACGATTAGTAAGGCAAAATAAATGTCTGATAGCGGAACACGACCGTTTCTGTGGACAGCTATCTTGTACGTGGAAGTCCGTGTGCTGGCGAAAGAGTCATGGATGCGCCAACGAAATATTAGAGAGGCGACTGAAATTATGAAGCAGGACGGTTGCAAACTTCCGGTGTCGTGGCTGCCGACTATCCCTGTCCGACGGGTCGCGAACAGTCGAGTGGCAGAAACCTCACCTCGTCAGTCTAAACTAACAGCTACAGAAAACTGTCAGTTCATCCCTGAGAACACCAAGAAGAAAACATGTCCACTGGAAGCCAAGCGCTGAACTGCAGACCGTCACCAATCACTGAAAAGCTGGCTAGCCCACGATTAGCTTATTTCCTACACTCCCCGCTTCCGTCACGACTAGTGCATGAGGGCTTAATTAAAATTAAATATGAATGCAAATATTTTTAGTAGCTGTATGTCCGATTACGCAAGTCTCGTAAACGGCTGGCCCTGACTAGTTTTCGTACGCAATCTGACTGCATAGAATAACAACAAACAATGAAACAAAATTTTCGTTAACACAGTTAATTAATTAAGTCCCCAGCAACTATAAAATCTACGAAGCCAACATAGCACAAGTGTAGCTGTTCTGTATGTGGTAGTATGACTCAACGCACATCTGGCACGGTTCTTCTTCAACAAGACAAGAATTTTTAAATATCATTTATACTGACGTGATAAAAGAAAATTAGAAATACTATAATTGTGCAAGAAACCCAGAATTACACTCTAATACAAGAACACACGCCAGATGCTTTGTTGACTGAACCTGTAATGAAGCATTATTCAGGACACACAAATAATAAGAAAATAAGGAACAGTCGTTAGTTACCTTAATTTATATTGACGAAAAGCACTCAGATCATTACAATATCTCCATTGGAACAACATCTGCTATCTCTCCCATCAAATAACTGCATAAACATGGAACAACACTCTCCACTACCGCATCTCACTCTAACTTCAGCTACACGCAGTGTCCACCACAACTTCTCGGCAAGAACAGCCTGTCGCTGCGTCTCAATAATCACTGCCAGTGGAGGCGGCGGAACAATACTCTCTGGCGCTGTGGCTCAGTGTAGCCACCTTTCATATGCCCTTCCTCCACGGGCTATAATTTGATGGTATTTTTGACAGCATTGGTGGTGAAAATACCACCAAATTCGTCAAAAAAAAATACAGACAAAAATAAAAGATAATATTAATACGTAAATATCACATAACTAGATAAAATTTTGGCTTTGCACTGACCTTTCAATAGCCTAATATATAAAATGCACCAAGCAATACAAATTCTTTCATACATGTGACTTTACATAATAGTTTACACAAGTATTATGTGGTTAAACAGTTCAATCAATAGCGTCAGCAATGACGAATATGTACAGGTAAGAGTCTCATAACTTTTCACAAACAGTAATACACAAAAAATCAGTTTATACAAATTTTCACATAAAATGTTTACACAACAAGTGGTTGACAGTTCCAGCAGTAGCACCCAGCAATGTTGAGTAGGTGCAGACACCATCAGGTGACATCATTTCAGTAGAAGCAGTCCATCAGTGGCACCCAGCAATGTTGAGTAGGTGCAGACTCCTACAGGTGATATCATTTCAGTAGAAGCAGTTCATCAATGGCACCCAGCAATGTTGAGTAGGTGCAGACAGCAGTCCATAATATTCACTATCACTGCTCACACAGTTCATCAGCAGAAATTAAACATGTCCTAGTGGCACCAATCATGTAGAAAAAGTACAAGTAGCAGTCCATAATTTCACCATCACTAATCAGACAGTTCAAGCATGAACAAATAGTTTGAATGCACATACAAATGCTTTTACAACGCTCTTACACTAAACATACAAATCATAACAAACACACAAATGATATCAGATAATTGTCATATTACTATTACAAATACTCAAACATCAGTAAACCTATAATATTTATGGGTGTCAGTGCAAGCCACTACAAACAAATAAAATAATATTTAGGAGATAGGTGGGCAGGATTAGGAAAGGAAAACACACAAAACACACTCACTCATCTTTCATCCACATTAAGTACTACTGTGTAATTGAATAGTGTTAACTGTGTGAATCCACTTCTGTCAAAATTTAATGTTCATCATGTGTATCAAGTAGTAGTGACAGCAATGTATAACAGTCAATAATAGTTAAGTCAACGTCATAGTCATCATGTCAAGACCAATGTTTGCCAAGCCAGATCAAAATGTACGGTTGCTGAACAACTGTCAGTGTGCCAAGATATGCAACTTCCTCTCTCCAAAAACAAAAGTACATACTGCTTAGTGATTTAACGAAGTGTGTGTAGACAATCCTCCTTCCATTTTAGTGTTCTAGTTTGCTATCTTCATCCTCCTTGTTCCATATAGACCAACAACAAAAAAAAAAAAAAATATGCACCTCACTCATTTTACCTCTTATACACCATAACTCCAATCAACTTCATATAATCTCAATACCTCCATAATACCTCTTCAATATGTCGATACATATAAACCTTATTGCCAGTATCATTTCACTTCCATAACAACTCTTTCCTCTAGTCAGTCTCCTCGATCGAGTACAGATAAAATCCTAATGCAAACCTCCTCATCCCATACAATCCGAAGACACACTGTCAACACACAACCTCTGTGTAATCCATCTGACCAAAATCTTCTACTCATTATGAATTATAAACAAAGAATGCATACATGACCTCTAACAGACTTAGTTCGAATAACTCTCAGTAATTAAGTACGATTACGGAGTGTGAATGATCCTAATGTTTCACAGTGTGTACACCACTTCAAGAATTATGGCAAACAGAAGCAAACATGTGGAGTATTTCTTGTGTCAAGTGTCACTTCCTATTTCAATTGCTCACGAAAAATGCAGTGTAATAACTGTCAATGGTCTAAACCTAGTTTTGGTATGTCATATCGTTAGCTTCCTTCCTATTAGCATAAATTTATACAGCTTCCATAAAACCTCCAGCTCATGTGACTTCTATGATGTTTCTTGTACTAAAGTCGCTCGTCGAATTACTGCAGTTCATTTTCTAATGTTAAAATATAAAGCACTGAGCGTAAGCAAAACAAGCAACAGCGAGTAAATATACCAGTAGTGAACAGAATGTCAACAAGTGGATGCAGCACTATTTCTATAACGAGGCTTCGCCAAGCGAACAATCTGTAACCCATACCACATCGTAACCCACACTCCATGTCCGTACACTGTACATCAGCATTGCTATATACCAAATTAAAGTATAGTTATGACAACAAGCAGAAATGTGTAAATGTGCAATCCATACGCATAGCAGTAAACATATATCTTACGTACTAAACAGGTCATTAGCATCGTATCTTAATAAGTAAACATGAAGGCGCAAGCAGATAAATCACAAAGTATAACTTACATACCTAACCACATCCGCACAATTAATCAGGTGATAATTATAATTTAAATAAATAAGCACAGCAGGCACATAATAAAAAGAATATGACATCAGTGAAAAAGCATAGCAGCCAAGCGATGCATAATATACACAAGTTACAACTCAGTTCATTAATAATCATTGTCAAAATCAGTTAACGTACGCAAGCACGCCGCTTCACAAGTAATTTCATAGAACATGTAATTAGCACAAAGTATGAATCACGTAATCGCGAGCAGCAAATTACGTCTAAAGTACGTACCTAAGTGGAAATATGTTACCTGAAAAATAAACTCAATTAATAGTTACCTTTTTTAGTTTATTACTTTCTTCTTCGAAATGACATTTTTCCTGAAATTTTCTCGATAGCAAGTCGTCTTAACGTCGGACACGCACAGAATTTACCTGAAGTTCTTAAATATTTTATAGAACCGTATCCTGAAAAATACTGAATGTTAATAACAGAATTCATCAAGTCACTATAGCTTTATACTGAATTTAGTCGGAGAAATTAGACTGTGTATTTATTTACGGCTGTCAGTGCATTCGCACTGAGCTCTCGATCAGCTGTAGGCGCGTGACGTAGGAAGTGATTGTTTGCGGTCAACGACTGCCTTATGCGGCGCGCAGACTTGACTGTTGCTTTGAGTATATGCCGCCGCCAAAACACAGCGCGGTATCCTTGTACTCTCCGTGTGCTTACATACAACTGTTAGTTTCTCAAAAGTATGTCATTCTACAAAAATTTTTCAAAAGTATATCATTCCACAAAAATTTTAACGTTAGATATATGATGTATTCCCTTAGAGCGTCGTGATTTAAGAGTTTCTACTTCGACAGTGTTATCATGAATAATTTTGCGAATTCTATATGGACCGTTATAAAGCAGAAAAAATTTGCGACACAAGCCTTTTCCTTTGTGAGACAAACGATGAGCCTTAATTAACACCTTCTGACCAACTGACAAGATTTTTAAACGACCAGGACGCTTAGCTGATTTCTCTCTTCTAGCAGCCGCAGATGCAATATTTTGTAGAGCCAGGTTGACAACTTCAGAATGCCGCAGTTTCCGTGTAGGCGGAAAAGGAACGATTTCAGAAATGCGATTTGTCGGTGCTTTGTTTTTTAGTATCAGTATAGGTGGTAAAGAAGTTGAGTCGTTAGGAAGTTCATTCAGAATGTTTTGAAAAATATGAAGATACTGATCCCAAGTTCTGTGATTCTGACGACAATAAAGACGACACAATTTATTGATTTCCTTCATCCATCTCTCTGAAGCGTTAGATTGAGGGTGAAAAAGTGAAATGAAAATTGGTTTAATTTTACGACGCCGTAGAGTACGAAGCCAAATTTTAGAACGAAACTGTGATCCATTATCTGATATAACCTTATCAACATGACCCACTTCTTTAAGAAAATGTTTGATGAAAGCATTAGATACTGAACGAGCTGTTGCTTTGCGTAACGGTGTAAAACACACATATTTTGATGTCAATTCCACTGCTACGAAAATGTACGCAAAACCATTAGTAGATCGAACCACTGGACCGAACAAATCAACTGCAGCCATGTCCTTTAATTTCGCTGGAATGATAGGAAACAACGGTGCTCTGTGAGAAACTGTCGGCGGCTTAGCCTTTTGACATAATTTGCATTTGGCAAGAACAAATCGAATACGTTTTTCCATATTATTGAAGTAGCAATTTTCTCGTAATTTATGAAAGCATTTTCTGGGACCAAAGTGTGCATAACTGAAATGCGTATACCAAATCAGCTTATTAACCCATTCATCAGGAATACAAACTAACCAAACAGAGTTGTCGACCGATTTTCGTTTAAAAAGAATGTCATTGCGAACTAAATAATGCTGTCTAATCGCTACGCTTTCCTTTCTCTTCCACTTCTCCTTAATGTCCTTCCAGATTGGATCCTTATTTTGCTCCTTAGCGATGTCCTGGAGCGAAGACGAAATAAAGTTCTCAAACGCAACACCTTGAATATACATCAAACAATAATTGTTTTCCTTGCAGTCCTCTTCAGCGCTTTGTTTCAAACCCATAGGTGCACGTGATAAAGCATCAGCAACAATATTTGAAGAACCCTGTATGTAAACAATACTAAAATCAAATTCCTGTAGCTACAACGCCCATCGTGACAATCTGCCGTGAGTTAATTTTGTTGACATAAGAAATTCCAGAGCTCGATGATCGGTGTAAACCTTAGTATGCCTGCCAAACAAGAATGTCCGAAATTTTGTAAAAGCCCAAACAACAGCCAAAGCTTCAAGTTCCGTAATCGAATAATTCTTTTCTGATTTAGAAAGAACACGACTTCCAAATGCAATAGTCCTTTGTACTACAACGCCGTTTTCTTCTATCTCTTGAAATAAATGTGCACCTAGGCCTTTGTATGATGAGTCCGTCGCCAAACAAAAATCTTTGGATAAATCCGGGTGTGAAAGAAGTGGAGCAGCAACTAAAGCATCACGGAGTTGTTCAAATTCTGACTGAGCTTCCTCATCCCAACACCAATTAGATTTCTTTCCAGATAGTTCACATAAACGAGGTGTGGCCAAATTGTCCAATCTAACAAAGCGTCTAAGAAAATTACAGACACCAAGGAAACCACGAACATCACGTTTTGTGGTAGGAACAGCATAATTACGAATAGCGTCTAATTTTTCTGGATCAGGAAGAATACCTTCTGTAGAAATAATGTGACCGAGAAATTTCACCTGAGAACGACCAAATTCAGATTTTTCCAAGTTTACTGTAATGCCAACTCTTGCAAAGATACGTAACAATGAATCCAAAATTTTGTTGTGCTCACTCCAAGAACGTTTAGCAGTAAGAATGTCGTCAACATATGAAGTAATATTGTCACGAAGATAAACGGGTAAAATTTCGTTTAAGCTACGAATGAATGCTGCTGAAGATACAGTAAGTCCAAACGGTAATTTCCGAAACTGGTAACAGTTACCAAAGGCTAAAAAGGCAGTATATTTTCTACAATCAGGGTGGAGTTCTATTTGCCAAAAACTTGCGCGCATATCAATCGTGGATAAAACTTTAATTCCATGAAAATGTTGAAGAAGTTCATCTAAATTTTGTGGACGGTCAGTTTCAGGAATGATGATATTATTTATCTCTCTGGAATCCAGAACCAAACGAATTGACCCATCCTTTTTAAGAACAACGTGTAATGGGCTAGTATAAGGACTGACTGCAGGCTCAATAATGCCCTGATCTAACATGTACTGAAGTTCATTCTTAACCTTGTCTCTGTAAGCCAAAGGAATAGCGTACGTTTTCCCCCGAAATGGTGTGTGTTCTTTTACTTTAAATAAATATTGTAAGCCTTGTATAGTTCCCGTGTGATGACTAAATACTGTAGCATGTGAAGTCAAAATGTGGTGCAGCTCTTCTCTTGCAACGTCATCTGGCACTTCAGCTTTCTTAACCTTTTCATTAATTAGTTCTTCGCTATTAATTATATCATCCATCGCGTCTCTGTATCTATTGTCATTGTCATGAATAAACACATTGTCGTCATAATGCTCAACGAAAACATCAGAAGTAAGAAACCTTAAACATTTTGTATCTGACTCAGATCTTGTTAAACACTCGAAAAATTTCAAACATTTCGGCATTCCGGCAATAGTCAAATTCACACTTCCTTCTTTAAAGTTCAAAATTGCCTTATGTGCGTTAAGAAACTCCATACCTAATATAATTTGTGTACTGAGTAATGGAACAATAATAAAATTAGCAGAAAATTCGTATCCTTGACAATTGAAATTTAGGTTGGTCTGTTGTTTAACTTCTACACCTTTTCCAGAAATCGCTCCTCGAATTGTAGTTTTAGAAATAGGTAACACAGGACAGGCAATAGTCCTTTCACATATACGAAAAACTAATGACGTTCAATGGGCTCCCAGAATCTAAAACTGCAGTGAACTTATTCTTACCCACACATACTTCAATAACAGGATGTAAAAATGCGTCTACATTATTTTCCTTTTCGTCTAACAAAATGTCTCTCATGTCTTCCAGGCGTACGTAGTGTAAAGCCGTAGTGTCATTACTTTCTGAACCGTCTATATTGCTGCCAGAAGCCGAAGCTGCTAGTCATTGTCGATTGTTTGCGTCACGTCTTTGATTATTCGCGTCATTTCGCGGATCCATTTCTATGATTTGCACTTGTCTCTCTGAAGTTCTGTCACGTGGAGGATGCCAATTAGGTCCCTCCTGTCTGTTAGATACAAGTTCTTGGTTGTGTCTGTTATTAAAATTTCTGTTTTCCTGTCTGTGTGCATAGCTACTTCTTGTGTAGTTTCGACTGTCACTTCTGAAATTATTGTTGTATCTACTACCCTGATTATTTCTGTAGTAAGAATTTCTATTACTGTTTGAATAATTTCTGTCTTGATAATGCCGATTACTGTTTCCGTATGATTGATCATTCCGGTACGAATTACCGTTATTATAATTGTCTGTGTAATTTCTGTTAGAACGTCTGTTATTGTCATAGGGCTGGTATCTATTGTCCTGTCTGTTACGTCTGTCATTCTCAACATTACCCATATAACGCCCGTTCCGATCACTATCCCTTTTCTCTGAAAATCTACTGTAATTACTGTTACTGAAAAAATTACAGGAAGTCCCATCGTCGTTGTCATACTCAAGTTCTTGCAACAAAGTCTTAAAAGACTCAATGTCGTCTTTACATCTTCCGGCTAAAGCAATTTGTCTTATGGATTGTGGCAGCTTAGTTAAACAAATGCGAATTAATTCAGTCGGGCTATAAGGGTTGGAAAGGAACTGATTCTTTCGAATCATGTCTTCAAAATATTCTGCCGGCGTGCGGAACTCAGACTGTTTAAAATTACGCTGCATAATCAGACTATGTTTGACTCTGTCTTGTGTGTTTTCGGACCAATATGCCGATAAAAATGCATGATAAAAATCATTCAGATTATTACAATCTGTAATGAGTGCGCGCATCCGCGTCGCCGGTTCGTTTTCTAAATATCCACACATAAATTCCAGTTTGTGACTTAGTGGCCAATTTGGTGGAAGTGCGTACATAAATTGATCTAACCATGCACATGGATGTATGTCATTCTTAGAATTGCGGAAGATCTTAAATTTCCGAACAGTCAAAAAGTGTTTATAGTCAAAGTTTTCGCCTCGTGGCGACAAAGACCTACCGCGTCTGTCCCAGTCCGAATGCCGATTATTGTCAAGTTCGCGCGCCTGGCGCTCTCTTGTTGCATCCCGTAAATGAAACAAATTGTTTTCTTCTAACCCCTCTGGTATCTGTGATTCTAAATTTCTTCTGCTATCTTTTCCTACGATTTCGTCTTCAATTTGTTTGACTTGCTTTTTTAATGCCTCAAATTCCCTTTTCACGCGTTCATTAAATTTTCCCTGATTTTCAACATGTTTATTTATGCTCTGGTACTCTTCGGTTTCTGAAAATGGCAATGGAGCTGTGTCATCTGAATCTCTGTCCCCATTTAAACTAAGATTTGTCAATTTATCTGAAATCTCCTCCACTCTTTCCGATAAGTCACCAATTTGTTCTTTCTGTTTAGTTACGTCTTCCGTAAGTGTCGCGACTCGCGTTTCAGTATTAATGCATTTAGTAGTTAACTGTTCATACTGTTGTGTTAGGTTATTTAATCTGTCATTTGGTACGGATTCCTCGATTCTCTCAAATATTTGTTCCTTATCTTTTGCACGTTGTAAATTTAACTCTGAAAATTTCTGTACTATCACGCGATCTCTTTCTTCCTGTTCTCTATCCTGTTCCCTTTGTCTAATCTCTACTGCAACTAATCTATTATTGTGAGCATTCAAAATCGGTTGTACCTCTTCTCGAATTTCTTTCTTTAATTCATCTTCCATATTTTTGAAACATGTCCCTATTCGTGAATCTAACCGTGTTTCCAAAGTTCCCATCTCGGTTTTAATTGTTCCTATCACTGTTTTTAATTCAGATCCTAACTGCGATCCCAATGAGTCTAACCGTGTTTCCATATCTGTTTTTAATTCAGATCTAAACTGAGTTTGCATTGTTCCCATATCAGTTTTAATTTCAGATCGTAACTGTGATCCCATATTTAATATAGCACTCATCAACTGCTCCATATTAAATGGTTCAGAATTCTTTTCGCCCCTAACATTTTCCGCAATACTAACTTCCTTCTGCATAGCCATAAGGCTATCTGTGTTCGATACTATTCCAGAATCTTCTGTCGTTAATCTCGGATTCTGTGAATTTTCTGGTTGAGAAAAATTTTGAAATGGTTCCGGACTATTTTCTCGACTGATTAAATTGTTTTCCACTTCATTATTCATGATACTGTTTTGCTCTGTTGGCGAGTTCGCCATGTTAACAATTTCGTCATTCTCACTATCCATCATTTTTGCCTTTTTCATCGATCGCGTAATCATTTACAAAACATACAAAATTCGTCACTGTACGAAAATTTATACACAATGACACTTTATCACCAACAATATCAATCACACGAAATGCTTCCTTCAAACACGATTAACGAACAATAGAAGAATGACAATTACCAATCTACACATGCAAAATAGACTACAATTACTGAACTACAGATTACTACAACAATACTACTGTCTACTATTTTTGCAATCAGAAGAATTCCAAGGGACGATCCGAAGCAGCGGTCGCCACGTGCATGGGGGCTTAATTAAAATTAAATATGAATGCAAATACACTCCTGGAAATTGAAATAAGAACACCGTGAATTCATTGTCCCAGGAAGGGGAAACTTTATTGACACATTCCTGGGGTCAGATACATCACATGATCACACTGACAGAACCACAGGCACATAGACACAGGCAACAGAGCATGCACAATGTCGGCACTAGTACAGTGTATATCCACCTTTCGCAGCAATGCAGGCTGCTATTCTCCCATGGAGACGATCGTAGAGATGCTGGATGTAGTCCTGTGGAACGGCTTGCCATGCCATTTCCACCTGGCGCCTCAGTTGGACCAGCGTTCGTGCTGGACGTGCAGACCGCGTGAGACGACGCTTCATCCAGTCCCAAACATGCTCAATGGGGGACAGATCCGGAGATCTTGCTGGCCAGGGTAGTTGACTTACACCTTCTAGAGCACGTTGTGTGGCACGGGATACATGCGGACGTGCATTGTCCTGTTGGAACAGCAAGTTCCCTTGCCGGTCTAGGAATGGTAGAACGATGGGTTCGATGACGGTTTGGATGTACCGTGCATTATTCAGTGTCCCCTCGACGATCACCAGTGGTGTACGGCCAGTGTAGGAGATCGCTCCCCACACCATGATGCCGGGTGTTGGCCCTGTGTGCCTCGGTCGTATGCAGTCCTGATTGTGGCGCTCACCTGCACGGCGCCAAACACGCATACGACCATCATTGGCACCAAGGCAGAAGCGACTCTCATCGCTGAAGACGACACGTCTCCATTCGTCCCTCCATTCACGCCTGTCGCGACACCACTGGAGGCGGGCTGCACGATGTTGGGGCGTGAGCGGAAGACGGCCTAACGGTGTGCGGGACCGTAGCCCAGCTTCATCGAGACGGTTGCGAATGGTCCTCGCCGATACCCCAGGAGCAACAGTGTCCCTAATTTGCTGGAAAGTGGCGGTGCGGTCCCCTACGGCACTGCGTAGGATCCTACGGTCTTGGCGTGCATCCGTGCGTCGCTGCGGTCCGGTCCCAGGTCGACGGGCACGTGCACCTTCCGCCGACCACTGGCGACAACATCGATGTACTGTGGAGACCTCACGCCCCACGTGTTGAGCAATTCGGCGGTACGTCCTCCCGGCCTCCCGCATGCCCACTATACGCCCTCGCTCAAAGTCCGTCAACTGCACATACGGTTCACGTCCACGCTGTCGCGGCATGCTACCAGTGTTAAAGACTGCGATGGAGCTCCGTATGCCACGGCAAACTGGCTGACACTGACGGCGGCGGTGCACAAATGCTGCGCAGCTAGCGCCATTCGACGGCCAACACCGCCGTTCCTGGTGTGTCCGCTGTGCCGTGCGTGTGATCATTGCTTGTACAGCCCTCTCGCAGTGTCCGGAGCAAGTATGGTGGGTCTGACACACCGGTGTCAATGTGTTCTTTTTTCCATTTCCAGGAGTGTATTTTTAGTAGCTGTATGTCCGATTACGCAAGTCTCGTAAACGGCTGGCCCTGACTAGTTTTCGTACGCAATCTGACTGCATAGAATAACAACAAACAATGAAACAAAATTTTCGTTAACACAGTTAATTAATTAAGTCCCCAGCAACTATAAAATCTACGAAGCCAACATAGCACAAGTGTAGCTGTTCTGTATGTGGTAGTATGACTCAACGCACATCTGGCACGGTTCTTCTTCAACAAGACAAGAATTTTTAAATATCATTTATACTGACGTGATAAAAGAAAATTAGAAATACTATAATTGTGCAAGAAACCCAGAACTACACTCTAATACAAGAACACACGCCAGATGCTTTGTTGACTGAACCTGTAATGAAGCATTATTCAGGACACACAAATAATAAGAAAATAAGGAACAGTCGTTAGTTACCTTAATTTATATTGACGAAAAGCACTCAGATCATTACAATATCTCCATTGGAACAACATCTGCTATCTCTCCCATCAAATAACTGCATAAACATGGAACAACACTCTCCACTACCGCATCTCACTCTAACTTCAGCTACACGCAGTGTCCACCACAACTTCTCGGCAAGAACAGCCTGCCGCTACGTCTCAATAATCACTGCCAGTGGAGGCGGCGGAACAATACTCTCTGGCGCTGTGGCTCAGTGTAGCCACCTTTCACTAGCCTATTATATTCTACGGCCAGTAACGTTTCAAGAAAACATAACATATTGGCACCGATCGTCTACATTAAATAATGCCACCTTTTCTCCATCAAAATCAGTCTTGCCCGGAGGAAGGCCGTTTTAATGCGGTCGAAACGTCAGTGTTAACTTCACAATCAAAATATTTAATACTATGACGAGTTTCAACACATAGAATAATTTTAATGAGTATAAAAACCATGTTCTGGAACTATCAGTGAGCGCTACTCGTTCACTACCTGCGTCGCAACACAACGGTGAATGCAGGGAGGTACTATAATGTCTTGCGGAATCTGCATCCTGGAGCTTAGTCTCACAATATTCTCTATTTTAATGGAAATTCTCCATCTCACGTAGCTCCACTGACCCAGAAGGATGGTCAGAGGAATTGATTATGATGTGTTCATGCATCTCCCAAATTCACCAGATCTCGCCGCACGTAATGTTCACATGTCTCTCCAACTCAAAGGTCATCTTGGCGATAAGCAATTCAGAACCGATGATAAAGCCACATCATCAGTGAACAGCTGGTTACGAGCACAGCTCTGAATCTGGTACAACACTGGTTTGGAAAAACGTATGTCACCTTACCAAAAATACTTGGAGAAACAAGACGCCTACGTAAAAACGTATCAGAAGCATTGCAGAATGTTGAATAAAATTTCCAGTGACAAAAAGCAGATTTCAGAGTACTTGACAACTCAACACAAAAGTTTTGTCTCAAGTACAGATAGTGTTGAGGATCAATGGACAAAGTTAAAAACCATCGCACAATATGCATTAGATGAGTATGTGCCAAGCAAGGTCGTAAGAGATGGAAAAGATCCACCGTGGTACAACAAACGAATTAGAAAACTGCTGCGGAAGCAGAAGGAACTTTACATAAACATAGTCAATGCCTTGCAGACAAACAAAAATTCTGCGAAGCGAAATGTAGTATGAAAAGGGCACAGGTCATCCCCGTTTTTAATAAGGGACGTCGAACAGATGTGCAGAACTATAGACCTAAATATCTACCGTCGATCAGGTGTAGAATTTGGAACACGTATTACGTTCGAGCACAATGACTTTTCTGGAGACTAGAAATCTACTCTGTAGGAATCAGCATGGGTTTCGAAAAAGACGATCGTGTGAAACACAGCTCGTGCTATTCGTCCACGAGACTCAGAGGGCCATAGACACGGGTTCCCCAGTGGATACCGTGTTTCTTGACTTCCGCAAGGCATTATATACAGTTCCCCACAGTCGTTTAATGAACAAAGTAAGAACATATGGACTATCAGACCTATTGTGTGATTGGATTGAAGAGTTCCTAGATAACAGAACGCAGCATGCCATTCTCAATGGAGAGAAGTCTTCCGAAGTAAGAGTGATTTCAGGTGTGCCGCAGGGGAGTGTCGTAGGACCGTTGCTATTCACAATATGCATAAATGACCTTGTGGATTACATCGGAAGTTCACTGAGGCTTTTTCCGGATAATGCTGTAGTATATCGAGAGGTTGTAACAACATATCCTCAGGAAATGCAATCCAAAAACAAAGGAAGTTGGTTACTGTACGCTTGTTCGCCCACTGCTTGAATATTGCTCACCAGTGTGGGATCCGTACCAGATGGGGTTTGTAGAAGAGATAGAGAAGATCCAACGGAGGGCAGCGCGCTTCGTTACAGGAACATTTAGTAATCGCGAAAGCGTTACGGAGATGATAGATAAACTCCAGTGGAAGACTGTGCAGGAGAGACGCTCAGTAGCGTACGGGCTTTTGTTGAAGTTTCGAAAGGATACCTTCACCGAGGAGTCAAGCAGTATATTGCTCCCTCCTACGTATATCTCTCGTAGAGGCCATGAGGCTAAAATCAGAGAGATTAGAGCCCACACAGAGGCATACCGACAGTCTTTCTTTCCACGAACAATACGAGACTGGAATAGAAGGGAGAACCCGTAGAGGTACTCAAAGTACCCTCCGCCACACACCGTCAGGTGGCTTGCGGAGTACGGGTGTAGATGCAGATGTAGATTATGGTAATTTAGCAAAGCTGACGCTGTACCATCAGAATGTACTCCGGCAACGCTGATTCCACAGGGAATTAGTTGACAGAGCAACCAGTATTGAGCGAAGTGTATTAATGCAAATGAAGTACATCTTGGTGGAGAAATTCCGGGTATTCCTTCGTGAGCATTGTATAAAGTGTTCATACTGTTTTAGTGGCTCTACTCCAATGCAAACTACAGCGTAATGTTCTGTTGAGAGGACGCTGCAAACACAACGCTGACGTCACCCACGGGATATGAAGTGCTTGACAGTTATACTGACTGAGAGCGTCTCAGCTGATAGAGAATGCAGCGTGTGTGGCGAGTGGCATTTGTAAATGAATAAACAGTGAAACAGTAGCTTTAGCACTATGAATTAGTTTGATTGTAATGGGTGTAGTTCTCGTTGTAAACAATATGGTATGTTGGGTGTTAAGTGTATGCAGTGATTGTGATTTATTGCGAGAATGTATAAATAAAACAGTATTGCAAAACTAAGGCTACACGAACAACCTTTGCGTATTACCTTTGCGTCAACCGACTGTCGTAACTCTATATCTATGATATATATATATATATATATATAAAGTATTCAAAAATATTACACTAGTCTCGTGTGGGTTTCTTTCATAATGTATAAAACAGTCTAACGGTCAATCAATGCAATTAAACATGCCAACACAGTACAATTATCCGTCATTTAAAAGAGGTTAATGAAACAAGAAGTAAACGTGTGTCAACATATTTGGTTCAATAAACAGTGCCTTCAGAAAAATCTCGTTCCGAAATACACGTGCGTTAACAATAAACTCAAAGATTTCTGCTTTCAAGAGGGCAGCGTTGTACATCAATTACAGAAAGACATGCTTTCAACAATTGAAAGAAGAAAGTGGCTTATAATAGAGTTACGGCAGTTGGTTGACGCAAAGGTAATACGCAAAGGTTGCTCGTGTAGCCTTAGGGTGAGTCACCTAACATTACCGGTGGATATATTTCGTAAACCACATCAAATACTGACGAACCGATTCCACAGCCCGAACGTGAGGAGAGGGGCTAGTGTAATTGTTTAATACAAACCATACAAAAATGCACGGAAGTACGTTTTTTAACAAAAGCCTGCGTTTTTTTTAAATGGAACCCCGTTAGTTTTGTTAGCACATCTGAACATATAAACAAATACGTAATCAGTGCCGTTTGTTGCATTGTAAAATGTTAATTACATCCGGAGATATTGTAACCTAAAGTTGATGCTTGAGTACCACTCCTCCGCTGTTCGATCGTGTGTATCGGAGAGCACCGAATTACGTAGGGATCCAAAGGGAACGATGATGGACCTTAGGTACAGAAGAGACTGGAACAGCACATTACGTCTACATGCTAACACCTTTATATTGGTCTTTTTCACTGACGCACATGTACATTACCATGAGGGGTGAGGTACACGTAAACACATGGTTTCCGTTTTCAATTACGGAGTGGAATAGAGTTTGTCCCGACATGTCAGGCCAATAGATGTTCAATGTGGGGGCCATCATTTACTGCACACAATTGCAATCTCTGGCGTAATGAATGTCGTACACGCCGCAGTACATCTGGTGTAATGTCGCCGTAGGCTGCCACAATACGTTGTTTCATATCCTCTGGGGTTGTAGGCACATCACGGTACACATTCGCCTTTAACGTACCCCACAGAAAGAAGTTCAGAGGTGTAAGATCAGCAGAACGGGATGGCCAATTTATGCGTCCTCCACGTCCTATGAAACGCCCGTCGAACATCCTGTCAAGGGTCAGCCTAGTGTTAATTGCGGAATGTGCAGGTGCATCATCATGCTGATACCACATACGTCGACGCGTCTCCAGTGGGACATTTTCGAGCAACGTAGGCAGATCATTCTGTAGAAACGCGATGTATGTTGCAGTGCTCTCCGATACACACGATCGAACAGCGGAGTGGTACTCAAGCGTAAACTTTAGGTTACAATATCTACGGATGTAATTAACATTTTACAATGCAACAAACGCCATCACCTATATATATATATATATATATATATATATATATATATATATATATATATATATATATATATATACTACGCCATTACGCCATCACCTAGAAAATAGACGAATATGTTGACAGTTAAATTTTTGTTGGTTCAATATTTTAAACTAGTGCATTTACGGAGAATCTCAACTGGTTTCAGAATACGGGTATTTTTAATGTTCGGCAAGGACTGAAACTGGAGGAATTATGTCGGAGAAAATGCGTAGGGAAACTAACTGTTGGACTCTCATTAAATATGTCAAATTAAATAATGAACTATAAAAATAAGGCATTCTTAATAATAATAATTGTATCGGGCTATCTTTCATGCAAGCATTTATGTGTGTGTGCTGTTTATATCGCTGGCATTAGCTTTAGGTAGGGGTGAGGCTAGTAGCTAATTCGTACTACAGAAGCTCAGCGTCGAATTAAATAGTCTTGCTGAGACTGGTTACGAAGTTCTCACAGTAGCATTTCAGGATGGTTATGTAGGAACAGTGACAGCACGTCATACTTGAATCGCTTTGCTTCGTATTGGCAGAGACTAAGCAGAATTGGAATTTATTGTCTTCGTCAGTAGCTGCAGGCCATTTTCTGGTGTACATCAGAAGCGTTCAAGCGCTACAGAACATTTGCTTGGGACGCATACCTAATCACGTTAGCGGTACATTACCATGGTCAGTTACCAGCAAAATGGTTCAGTCAATAGATGAGCTACAGGGCTATTACAAGTGATTGAAGCGATTTCATAAATTCACTGTAGCTCCGTTCATTGACATATGGTCACGACACACTACAGATACGTAGAAAAACTCATAAAGTTTTGTTCGGCTGAAGCCGCACTTCAGGTTTCTGCCACCAGAGCGCTCGAGAGCGCAGTGAGACGAAATGGCAACAGGAGCCGAGAAAGCGTATGTCGTGCTTGAAATGCACTCACATCAGTCAGTCATAACAGTGCAACGACACTTCAGGACGAAGTTCATCAAAGATCCACCAACTGCTAACTCCATTCTGCGATGGTATGCGCAGTTTAAAGCTTCTGGATGCCTCTCTAAGGGGAAATCAACGGGTCGGCCTGCAGTGAGCGAAGAAACGGTTGAACGCGTGCGGGCAAGTTTCACGCGTAGCCCGCGGAAGTCGACGAATAAAGCAAGCAGGGAGCTAAACGTACCACAGCCGACGGTTTGGAAAATCTTACGGAAAAGGCTAAAGCAGAAGCCTTACCGTTTACAATTGCTACAAGCCCTGACACCCGATGACAAAGTCAAACGCTTTGAATTTTCGGCGCGGTTACAACAGCTCATGGAAGAGGATGCGTTCAGTGCGAAACTTGTTTTCAGTGATGAAGCAACATTTTTTCTTAATGGTGTAGTGAACAGACACAATGTGCGAATCTGGGCGGTAGAGAGTCCTCACGCATTCGTGCAGCAAATTCGCAATTCACTAAAAGTTAATGTGTTTTGTGCAATCTCACGGTTTAAAGTTTACGGCCCCTTTTTCTTCTGCGAAAAAAACGTTACAGGAGACGTGTATCTGGACATGCTGGAAAATTGGCTCATGCCACAACTGGAGACCGACAGCGCCGACTTCATCTTTCAACAGGATGGTGCTCCACCGCACTTCCATCATGATGTTCGGCATTTCTTAAACAGGAGATTGGAAAACCGATGGATCTGTCGTGGTGGAGATCATGATCAGCAATTCATGTCATGGCCTCCACGCTCTCCCGACTTAACCCATGCGATTTCTTTCTGTGGGGATATGTGAAAGATTCAGTGTTTAAACCTCCTCTACCAAGAAACGTGCCAGAACTGCGAGCTCGCATCAACGATGCTTTCGAACTAATTGATGGGGACATGCTGCGACGAGTGTGGGAGGAACTTGATTATCGGCTTGATGTCTGCCGAATCACTAAAGGGGCACATATCGAACATTTGTGAATGCCTAAAAAAACCTTTTGAGTTTTTGTATGTGTGTGCAAAGCATTGTGAAAATATCTCAAATAATAAAGTTATTGTAGAGCTGTGAAATCGCTTCAATCATTTGTAATAATCCCGTAAATAAGTATATGCTCACTAAGACCATTTTAATATCAGTTAATTAACTGAATTATGCAAACTCAAGGTCAACTTCACAATTTGAACTTCAATAGAAAAATGAAACTCGATAAATAAACCCACATGAGCTGGAGTAACAACGTGAGAATTGAGATCTTATCTCTGTAGACAGCTTTATCTCTGTGAACAGGAAAAGTTGGACTCCTATGGTGTGATTTTGTCGGCTTGGTCTATAGTGTTATGTCCAAAATATTTGCTATTCCTCCCAAAATAAATAGCTTTTTAACTTCGCATCCTGTGGTCATCAACGTTACCATTGATGAACTTTTCACACGAGTTCTTAACCAAATGGTATGACACTAATATACGTATTGCAAAAAAATTTTACTGCAAGTAGTAGAAGTCGTGGTAGTAGTGCAAAATGTGTACGGTAGGCCACTGAGGACCGGTCAAAAGTAAGCAAGCACACAGGGAATGCGTATGTCAGGGGAGAAGAAGCCTATTATTATTCGAACTAACAGTCCTTATGCACTAGGAGCCGTGGTTAGTCAGCGACTGTACGTGGCTGTCCGTCAGGCAGGCAGAGTGGCGTGTAATGGACGCCCGGATACGCAGCTAATTACTGTGCGTGCATATGCGTGACTGTATGTGTGAGTCTCCTTCTCTTCGTGACGAGACATACTCGATATGGACGGCTGTCCGATCACCTATGACCGGTCTGGTTGAGCGTGATTAGCAAATGATGGAGCTGGTATTTAATAACCTCGTAACACTGCTTTTCAGTGATGAACTGAGATGCAGAAGAGCTTCTATGACAGGGAAAATTTGGCAGGCGTCACTATCGCTTAACTGATTCACTACTCTGAAATGGACAAAAGACGTCAGTCAAAATTTAAATGCATTTGAGCCTTCAGTAGTATTGCGACCATACTCGCAACAAATTAACGGAATTACGAATTATGACAATATCTTTGGCGTCAAATGTTACAACGTGCATTTCTGCAACAAACTCATTTACACTTTACAACAGGATGTGAGGCAACTTTTGGGCTTCAAAATTTGGTATAGTTCTTTTAATGTTTTTATGGTAAAGGAGTTTTGCTATTTGGGGAGCAAAATAACTGATGATGGTCGACGTAGGGAGGATGTAAAATGTAGACTGGCAATGGCAAGGAAAGCGTTTCTGAAGAAGAGAAATTTGTTAACATCGAGTACAGATTTAAATGTCAGGAAGTCGTTTCTGAAAGTATTTGTATGGAGTGTAGCCATGTATGAAAGTGATACATGAACGATAAATAGTTTGGACAAGAAGAGAATAGAGGCCTTTGAAATGTGGTGCTACAGAAGAATGCTGAAGATTAGGTGGGTGGATCACATAACTAATGAGGAAGTATTGAATAGGATTGGGGAGAAGAGGAGTTTGTGGCACAACTTGACAAGAAGAAGGGATCGGTTGGTAGGACATGTTCTGAGGCATCAAGGGATCACCAATTTAGTATTGGAGGGCAGCGTGGAGGGTAAAAGTCGTAGAGGGAGACCAATAGATGAAAACACTAAACAGATTCAGAAGGATGTAGGCTGCAGTACATATTGGGAGATGAAGAAGCTTGCACAGGGTAGAGTAGCATGGAGAGCTGCATTAAACCAGTCTCAGGACTGAAGACCACAACAAACAAACAATGGTATTATTCGCTTGGTCGTATTTCTTAGCTTCGGTTTTCTTGTTTATACAGCTCAAGGTGACTGTAGCCTCCATACTAAATCGATGGTTTGTAAGGTTTATAGTTTATTTTTGGCATTCAAGGAATGTGATGTACGGTCTATATTTTCATTCCATGTAGTTCATGTTGGGGCTCTGGACTTATTTCAAACAGTGGTCTTCAATAATCGATATTATTAGCCACACAGGTTCTGAGTACAACCAAAGTGATCTTTGGTTGGAAGTACAATTTTCGTTGTCGTGTTGGCCGTACTACTGAACGATCTGGAAGTCGCTTGCAGAGCAGAGAGATAAAAATACAGAGGATATTCAGTTTTAGAAATATGATATGGTAAAGATTAATTTGAGAAGTGTGGAGATTGTCAGGTAATGGAGGTGCCGCTTTGCGTCCCTGCACGTGTTTGGGAAACTGAATGTTTTAGTGAGACATTTTTATTTGTTTGGGTTTTATAATTTCATTATTCAGACGTGAATAAGTAAAGCTGTCTTTCATATGGCTTCCACACAGAAGTTATAGATCTACCAATCCTTTACTATTTCAACAAATGATTTCATGAGAAAATCATATTTCTTAACAGGCAGTAAATTCGTAAAGATGATTGTAATAGTCAAAGAATGTGTTTCATTATTCACAATATAGTTTTTGAATGTTAGTCCCCGCTTAATCATTCAGTAAATGCACTATCCTCCATCGTCTTCTCACGAATTTCATTTTTTTAATTGTGTGTGTCGCCGCATTGCACTGCGTGGAACATAGTTACTTAAAAGTGAAGTTAAATCTGATTAGCATAATTTCACATCGGCGTATTTCAATGCGCAAGGCCTTTTTTATTTTTCTGGATTTTTTACAGTGGTCTGCGTTAACGTTCATCACATTCGAGCAGTACGGAGTTCCTCCGGCTACAGATAAGCCAGATTAACATCGCAGTCAGAACACAGCAAGATCATTTACAGTTAGCTTTGCATTTCAAAATTGTTATCGGGCTCATTTCAGATAAGGTTCATCTCACATTTCGTTCCATATGCAGACAGTCTTTTCTTACTGTGCGCCGGCCGGAGTGGCCGTGTGGTTCTAGGCGCTACAGTCTGGAGCCGAGCGACCGCTACGGTCGCAGGTTCGAATCCTGCCTCGGGTATGGATGTGTGTGATGTCCTTAGGTTAGTTAGGTTTAATTAGTTCTAAGTTCTTGGCGACTGGTGACCTCAGAAGTTAATTAAGTCGCATAGTGCTCAGAGCTATTTGAACCACTTTTCTTACGGTGCAGTGTTACATTCGAGTGCGCATCATGTAGTGTTCGTAATACTGCTTTCGTAGAATTACAGAACGTTTTTTTTTTGGGAAAAATGTTTGGTTATTTATTCTTTCCAAATTCATTTTGTAATTTCTTGAAGCATTTTTTTAATCTGTTAGTTTTGTAGACTGTAATTACAAGCCATGTATTGCGACGTAACGCGTTGTAGCACTGCTCACCGTGATGCACAATATAGATTTCCACAAGTCAACTTATTTACCATAAAGTTTTACGTTTTCTAATTAGTTGGTAAAATGATAATTCAAAAGCAGTTATACAGTTGGAGATAGTTTTGGCCACTCATTCTTACCACTAGCGTTTCCGTCATAACACCACTTGCATTGATCAGGATTACAACGCATAACATACCAAGTTAAAGGTCGGAAACAAGTTCATTTGAGTTTAGTTCAGTTCTAGTTCAAAACATTCAAACTCAATTTTATGAATCTATGCTACATATTTCGCGACTAAAAATAGTGATTTACTTCTAGTTAAATTGCAGAAAAAGAACATTCACTGTGTTTACTTCGTTCCTTACCTTTCTTTCCTTCATAATATGAAAAAAAAACTAGTTATTGCCAGCAAGAGTACGTAACTAAGAACTAAATCTAAAAGTCTGTCCAGATAACTTTTGTATCACAGAACGTTAGTGATACCGAGAATTGTGTTGATAAAGTGCTGACTGACTGCTTTCATTAATTAAAAATTACAATGATGAAATTTAAATAACTATTTGACATGAAAATTAAACATTATACTGTTTACAAGGAATAAGCTGGTTCAATCCTTTGGAGGAATCTTCCTCTATTGCTTACAGTCAGTCAATACATAAGGTAGTTCGCGACCATGTACAGAATCTTAGGCCGGCCGGAGTGACCGAGCGGTTCTAGGCGCTACAGTCTGGAACCGCGCGACCACTACGGTCGCAGGTTCGAATCCTGCCTCGGGCATGGGTGTGTGTGATGTCCTTAGGTTCGTTGGGTTTAAGTAGTTTTAAGTTCTAGGGGACTTATGACCTCAGCAGTTAAGTCCCATAGTGTTCAGAGCCATTTGGACCAGCGAACAAAATCTTATATATAATGGATAATCTGATGATCTATTAAATAAATCACATTAGGATAAGGCCAAGACAAAGGACTATAATCTGTAGACCCCTCTGCCTTCTCAAGCGTGACGATTAAACTTATTCTATCCACATGATTAAAATGGTTCATACCTCACATTCCAGGATTAGAGTCTTAAGAGAAGACTGCAAGCTATTGATCAACCAAGTAGTACTCCAGAGGGTGATGAGTGTGTGCAGAAGAACATGTGTTTAAACAACACCCTATTACGTCAGAGTTTAAAGTATAACTGGCATAGAGGAGTAAAACAAAATATCACTACCTGAAATTATTATCTCGTGGAGATCCACTTAACGTTCAAGTCGTCAAGACAACGTCATATAACATAGAACCTGTCACATAGTAGTTAATAACGATACCAAGCACTTGTTTAAATTAAATATTAATAGAGACGAACTATCAGAACACAATGGCACTTCCAACGAACCGACCTACCTCAAACACAGTCTACAATTAAGGTGTCCCAAACAGATAACAGTGAGAACGTACCGTTTGCACTGTATATTTCGTTGACTAGAGTGCATCTGCCCACAAACATTCTTTCTTGGAAATTCGAGTACTCACAAAATGACGTGCTAAGGATTCGCTTAGAAGCTTAGTTTCGAACATTCATAGCGCCGGGTGCTAATTAAAATTCCAGGATAGACGAAAACCAATTATCTGGGGCTGGTACGATTGTTAGCAGTGACGCGACTGTCCTCTCCCACTTCACGTATCGTACAGTAACAGTCGGAGCGCACACGCTGCCAACTCCCACGGTCAATTAAGTGTCACATCCGGTTCTTCTGTTTGTAGGCTCACAATCGACTTCACTCGCAGACGCTCCGACATGTCCCGCCGGCTTCATCACACAGTAGGCGCCACCAGTGACGCGAAGCGGTAACATAGAAAGAAAACATAAAAAAGTTTTCTTCAAGTCCCACGGTCATAAACTTAACACGCAAGATGAGGTTTCGGGGGGTGTAACTAAAACCAATGAACGTCGATACCACGTCATATGAGTCGCTGTCGCAATTGACACAATGATGGGTGGAATGAGACCCGTGGAATCATAAGTGGGCTGAAACTGTTCAATTTACCCGACACCCAAGTTTTGACCACAAGTTGTGGTCAAATAGAAATAGTCTTCTTATATCGGACTAAATCACCTTCGTTAGCTCTTCAGAAGCACATCCTGCTCTGGAGTGAAATGTAATGTTTCTCATTAGTTAAAGAATGTGGAAAAAAGTAGCTACACTACGCATGTCAACAAGACAGAGTTCATTGTCTGATCCCTCTAAGCCGTGATTCAGTGATGAAGCTAAATGAAGAAAAGTTGTTATCTCTTCCAATACAGCATCTTTTCTCCCAAGTGGTGTTCAGTGATCGCACAAAACTATTCAGTTTCTCATCACGCTCTACAACTCGGAAAGTTCACCATTATTATATAACACAATAATATACAGAAGAATTGAAAAGAAAATTGAGAATGCGCTAGGTGACGATCAATTTGGCTTTAGGAAAAGTAAGGGGACGAGAGAGGCAATACTCATGTTACGGCTAATAATGGAAGCAATGCTAAAGAAAAATCAAGACACTTTCATAGGATTTGTCGACCTGGAAAAAGCGTTCGATATTATAAAATGGTGCAAGCTGTTCGAGATTCTGAAAATGGTAGGGGTAAGCTATAGGGAGAGACGGGTCATATACAATATGTACAACAACCAAGAGGGAGTAATAAGAGTGGACGATCAAGAACGAAGTGCTCGTATTAAGAAGGGTGTAAGACAAGGTTGTAGCCTTTCGCCCCTACTCTTCAATCTGTACATCGAGGAAGCAATGATGGAAATAAAAGAAAGGTTCAGGGGTGGAATTAAAATACAAGGTGAAAGGATATCAATGATACGATTCGCTGATGACATTGCTATCCTGAATGAAAGTGAAGAAGAATTAAATGATCTGCTGAACGGAATGAACAGTCTAATGAGTACACAGTATGGTATGAGAGTAAATCGGAGAAAGACGAAGGTAATGAGAAGTAGTAGAAATGAGAATAGCGAGAAACGTAACATCAGAATTGATGGTCACGAAGTCAATGAAGTTAAGGAATTCTGCTACCTAGGCAGTAAAATAACCAATGACGGACGGAGCAAGGAGGACATCAAAATCAGACTCGCTATGGCAAAAATGGCATTTCTGGCCAAGAGAAGTCTATTAATATCAAATACCGGCCTTAATTTGAGGATGAAATTTCTGAGGATGTACGTCTGGAGTAGAGCATTGTATGGTAGTGAAACATGGACTGTGGGAAAACCGGAACAGAAGAGAATCGAAGCATTTGAGATGTGTTGCTATAGACGAATGTTGAAAAATAGGTGGACTGATAAGGAATGTGGAGGTTCTACGCAAAATCGGAGAGGAAAGGAATATGTGGAAAACACTGATAAGGAGAAGGGACAGGATGATAGGACATCTGCTAAGACATGAGGGAATGACTTCCATGGTACTAGAGGGAGCTGTAGAGGGCAAAAACTGTAGAGGAAGACAGAGATTGGAATACGTCAAGCAAATAATTGAGGACGTAGGTTGCAAGTGCTACTCTGAGATGAAGAGGTTAACACAGGAAAGGAATTCGTGGCGGGCCGCATCAAACCAGTCAGTAGACTGATGACCAAAAAAAAAAAAAACATCACAGCACGCTACGCGGAATATATGCAGGGTGGTCCATTGATAGTGACCGGGCCAAATATCTCACGAAATAAGCGTCAAAAGAAAAATCTACGAAGGGGGAAACCAGATGGCGCTGTGGCTGGCCCGCTAGATGGCGCTGCCATAGGTCAAACGGATATCAACTGCGTTTTTTTTTTTTAAATAGGAACCCCATTTTTTATTACATATTCGTATAGTGCGTAAAGACATATGAATGTTTTAGTTGGACCACTTTTTTCGCTTTGCGATAAATGGCGCTGTAATAGTGCATGGGGGCTAAATTAAAATTAAATATGAATGCAAATATTTTTAGTAGCTGTATGTCCGATTACGCAAGTCTCGTAAACGGCTGGCCCTGACAACTAATTGTTACGCTATCTGACTGCATAGAATGACAACAAAGAATGTAAGAACATTTCTGTTAACACAATTAACTAATTAAGTCCCCAGCAACTATAAAATCTACGAATCCAACAAAGCACAAGTGTAGCTGTTCTGTATGTGGTAGTATGACTCAACGCACATCTGGCACGGTTCTTCTTCAACAAGACAAGAATTTTTAAATATCATTTATACTGACGTGATAAAAGAAAATTAGAAATACTATAATTGTGCAAGAAACCCAGAATTACACTCTAATACAAGAACACAAGCCAGATGCTTTGTTGACTGAACCTGTAATGACACATTATTCAGGACACACAAATAAATAGACAACATAATATTTATTACCTTCATATATATTGACGAAAAGCACTCTGACCATTACAATATCTCCATTGGAATAACATCTGCTATCTCTCCCATCACATAGCTGCATAAAACATCGAACAAACACTCACTACTACCCCATCTCATTCCAACTTTAGCTACAAGCAGTGTCCACCACAACTTCTCGGCAACAACTGCCTGTCGCTGCGTCTCAATAATCACTGCCAGTGGAGGCGGCGGAACAATACTCTCTGGCGCGATTTTTGGCGCTGTGGCTCAGTGTAGCCACCTTTCATATGCCCTTCCTCCACGGGCTAGAATTTGATGGTATTTTTGCCAGCATTGGTGGTGAAAATACCACCAAATTCGTCAAAAAAAAAAATACAGACAAAAATAAAAGATAATATTAATACGTAAATATCATATAACTAGATAAAATTTTGGCTTCGCACTGACCTTTCAATAGCCTAATATACAAAATACACTAAGCAATACAAATTCTTTCATACATGTGACTTTACATAATAGTTTACACAAGTATTATGTGGTTAAACAGTTCAATCAATAGCGTCAGCAATGACGAATATGTACAGGTAAGAGTCTCATAACTTTTCACAAACAGTAATACACAAAAAATCAGTTTATACAAATATTCACATAAAATGTTTACACAACAAGTGGTTGACAGTTCCAGCAGTAGCACCCAGCAATGTTGAGTAGGTGGAGACTCCAACAGGTGACATCGTTTCAGTAGAAGCAGTCCATCAGTGGCACCCAGCATTGTGGAATAGGTGCAGACTCCAACAGGTGACATCATTTCAGTAGAAGCAGTCCCTCAGTGGCACCCAGCATTGTGGAACAGGTGCAGACTCCAACAGGTGACATCATTTCAGTAGAAGCAGTCCATCAGTGGCACCCAGCAATGTTGAAGAGGTACAGACAGCAAGAAGTAACATCATTTCAGTAGAAGCAGTTCCATTTGTGGTACCCAGCAATGTTGAAGAGGTACACACAGCAACAAGTCACATTTCTCAGTAGAAGCAGTTCATCAATGGCACCCAGCATTGTTGAGTAGGTGCAGACAGCAAGAAGTAACATCATTTCAGTAGAAGCAGTTCCATTTGTGGTACCCAGCAATGTTGAAGAGGTACACACAGCAACAAGTCACATTTCTCAGTAGAAGCAGTTCATCAATGGCACCCAGCATTGTTGAGTAGGTGCAGACAGCAAGAAGTAACATCATTTCAGTAGAAGCAGTTCCATTTGTGGTACCCAGCAATGTTGAAGAGGTACACACAGCAACAAGTCACATTTCTCAGTAGAAGCAGTTCATTAATGGCACCCAGCAATGTTGAGTAGGTGCAAACAGCAACAGGTGACATCATCTCAGTAGAATCAGTCCATCAGTGGCACCCAGCAATGTTGAGTAGGTGCAATCAGCAACAGGTGACATCATCTCAGTAGAATCAGTCCATCAGTGGCACCCAGCATTGTGGAATAGGTGCAGACTCCAACAGGTGACAGCATTTCAGTAGAAGCAGTCCCTCAGTGGCACCCAGCATTGTGGAACAGGTGCAGACTCCAACAGGTGACATCATTTCAGTAGAAGCAGTCCCTCAGTGGCACCCAACAATGTTGAACAGGTGCTACAGCAACAAGTGACATTATTTCAATAGATGCAGTCATCAGTGGCACCCAGCAATGTTGAGCAGGTGCAGACATCAGTCCATAATATTCACTATCACTAATCACACTGTTGATCAGAGTTTATCAGCAGAAATGAAACATGTCCTAGTGGCACCAATCACGTAGAAAAAGTGCAAGTAACAGTCCATAATATTCACTATCACTAATTAGACAGTTCATCAGCAGTAATTAAACATTTCCAGGTGGCACCCATTATGTTGAACAAGTGCAGGTAACAGTCCATAATATTCACTATCACTAATCAGACAGTTCATCAGCAGAAATTAAACATTTCTAAGTGTCACACATCAATTTGAACAGGTGCAGGTGTGAACAACAGTTTGAATGCACACACAATTGCTTTTACAAAATTATTATCAATGCTCGTACACTAAACATACAAATCATAACAAACACACAAATGATGTCAGATAATTGTCATATTAACTATTACAAGTACACAAACATCAGTAACCTATAATATTTATGGGTGTCAGTGCAAGCCACTACAAACAAATAAAATAATATTTAGGAGATAGGTGGGTAGGATTAGGAAAGGAAAACACACAAAACACACTCACTCATCTTTCATCCACATTAAGTACTACTGTGTAATTGAACAGTGTTAACTGAGTACATGCACTTCTGTCAAAATTTCATGTTCATCATGTGTATCAAGTAATAGTGGCAGCAATGTATAACAGTCAATAATAGTTAAGTCAACGTCATAGTCATCATGTCAAGACCAATGTTTGCCGAGCCAGATCAAAATATACGGTTGCTGAACAACTGTCAGTGTGCCAGGATATGCAACTTCCTCTCTCCAAAAAAAAAGTACATACTGCTTAGTGATTTAACAAAGTGTGTGTAGACAATCTTCCTTCCATTTCAGTGTTCTAGTCTGCTATCTTCATCCTCCTTGTTCCATTTAGACCAACAAAAAAAAAAAAAAAAAAAAAATATGCACCTCACTTACTTTACCTCTTATACACCAAAACTCCAATCAACTTCATATAATCTCAATACCTCAATAATACCTCTTCAATACGTCGATACATATAAACCTTATTGCCAGTATCATTTCCCTTCCATAACAACTCTTTCCTCTAGTCAGTCTCCTCGAATAAGTACAGATAAAATCCTAATGCAAACCTCCTTATCCCATACAATCCGAAGACATACTGTCAACACACAACCTCTGTGTAATCCATCTGACCAAAATCTTCTACTCATTATGAATTATAAACAAAGAATGCATACATGACCTCTAACAGACTTAGTTCGAATAACTCTCAGTAATTAAGTACGATTACGGAGTGTGAATGATCCTAATTTTTCACAGTGTGGACACCACTTCAAGAATTATGGCAAACAGAAGCAAACATGTGGAGTATTTCTTGTGTCAAGTGTCACTTCCTATTTCAATTGCTCACGAAAAATGCAGTGTAATAACTGTGTTGGTATGTCATGTCGTTAGCTTCCTTCCTATTGGCATACATTTATACAGCTTTCATAAAACCTCCAGCTCATGTGACTTCTATGAAGTTTCTTGTACTAATGTCGTTCGTCGAATTATAGCAGTTCATTTTCTTATCTTAAAAATATAAGGCACTGAGCGTAAGCAAGGCAAGCAATAGCGAGTAAATATACCAGTAGTGAACAGAATGTCAACAAGTGGATGCAGCACAATTCTTACAACGAGGCTCTGCCAAGCGAACAATCTGTAACTAGTACCATAGTGTAACCTAAACTCTATGTTTGTACACTGTACATCAGCATTGCTATATACCAAATTAAAGTATAGTTATGACAACAAGCAGAAATGTGTAAATGTGCAATCCATACGCATAGCAGTAAACATATATCTTACGTACTAAACAGGGCATTAGCATCGTATCTTAATAAGTAAACATGAAGGCGCAAGCAGATAAATCACAAAGTATAACTTACATACCTAACCACATCAGCACAATTAATCAGGTGACAATTATAATATAAATAAATAGGCACAGCAGGCACATAATTAAAAATATGACATCAGTGAAAAAGCAGTGCAGCCAAGCGATGCATAATATACACAAGTAACAATCCAGTTCATTAATAATCAATGTCAAAATCAGTTAACGTACGCAAGCACGTCGCTTCACAAGTAATTTCATTGAACATGTAATTAGCACAAAGTATGAATCACGAAATCGCGAGCAGCAAATTACGTCTAAAGTACGTACCTAAGTGGAAATATGTTACCTGAAAAATAAACTCAATTAATAATTACCTTTTTAGTTTATTACTTTCTTCTTCGAAATGACATTTTTCCTAAAATTTTCTCGATAGCAAGTCGTCTTAACGTCGGACACGCACAGAATTTACCTGAAGTTCTTAAATATTTTAGAGAACCGTATCCTGAAAAATACTGAATGTTAATAACAGAATTCATCAAGTCACTATAGCTTTATACTGAATTTAGTCGGAGAAATTAGACTGTGTATTTATTTACGGCTGTCAGTGCATTCGCACTGAGCGCTCGATCAGCTGTAGGCGCGTGACGTAGGAAGTAATTGTTTGCGGTCAACGACTGCCTTGTGCGGCGCGCAGACTTGACTGTTGCTTTGAGTATATGCCGCCGCCAAAACACAGCGCGGTATCCTTGTACTCTCTGCATGTTTACGTAAACTGTTGGTTTCTCGAAAGTATGTCATTCCACAAAAATTTTAACGTTTGATATATGATGTATTCCCTTAGAGCGTCGTGATTTAAGAGTTTCTACTTCGACAGTGTTATCATGAATAATTTTGCGAATTCTATATGGACCGTTATAAAGCAGAAAAAATTTCCGACACAAGCCTTTTCCTTTGTGAGACAAACGATGAGCCTTAATTAACACCTTCTGACCAACTGACAAGATTTTTAAACGACCAGGACGCTTAGCTGATTTCTCTCTTCTAGCAGCCGCAGATGCAATATTCTGTAGAGCCAGGTTGACAACTTCAGAATGCCGCAGTTTCCGTGTAGGCGGAAAAGGAACGATTTCAGAAATGCGATTTGTCGGTGCTTTGTTTTTTAATATCAGTATAGGTGGTAAAGAAGTTGAGTCGTTAGGAAGTTCATTCAGAATGTTTTGAAAAATATGAAGATACTGATCCCAAGTTCTGTGATTCTGATGACAATAAAGACGACACAATTTATTGATTTCCTTCATCCATCTCTCTGAAGTGTTAGATTGAGGGTGAAAAAGTGAAATGAAAATTGGTTTAATTTTACGACGCCGTAGAGTACGAAGCCAAATTTTAGAACGAAACTGTGATCCATTATCTGATATAACCTTATCAACATGACCCACTTCTTTAAGAAAATGTTTGATGAAAGCGTTAGATACTGAACGAGCTGTTGCTTTGTGTAACGGTGTAAAACACACATATTTTGATGTCAACTCCACTGCTACGAAAATGTACGCAAAACCATTAGTAGATCGAACCACTGGATCGAACAAATCGACTGCAGCCATGTCCTTTAATTTTGCTGGAATGATAGGAAACAACGGTGCTCTGTGAGAAACTGTCGGCGGCTTAGCCTTTTGACATAATTTGCATTTGGCAAGAACAAATCGAATACGTTCTTCCATATTATTGAAGTAGCAATTTTCTCATAATTTATGAAAGCATTTTCTGGGACCAAAGTGTGCATAACTGAAATGCGTATACCAAATCAGCTTATTAACCCACTCATCAGGAATACAAACTAACCAAACAGAGTTGTCGACCGATTTTCGTTTAAAAAGAATGTCATTGCGAACTAAATAATGCTGTCTAATCGCTACGCTTTCCTTACTCTTCCACTTCTCCTTAATGTCCTTCCAGATTGGATCCTTATTTTGCTCCTTAGCAATGTCCTGGAGCGAAGACGAAATAAAGTTCTCAAACGCAACACCTTGAATATACATCAAACAGTAATTGTTTTCCTTGCAGTCCTCTTCAGCACTTTGTTTCAAACCCATAGGTGCACGTGATAAAGCATCAGCAACAATATTTGAAGAACCCTGTATGTAAACAATACTAAAGTCAAATTCCTGTAAGTACAACGCCCATCGTGACAATCTGCCATGAGTTAATTTTGTCGACATAAGAAACTCAAGAGCTCGATGATCGGTGTAAACCTTAGTATGTCTGCCAAACAAAAATGTGCGAAATTTTGTAAAAGCCCAAACAACAGCCAAAGCTTCAAGTTCCGTAATCGAATAATTCTTTTCTGATTTAGAGAGAACACGACTTCCAAATGCAATAGTCTTTTGTACTACAACGCCGTTTTCTTCTATCTCTTGAAATAAATGTGCACCTAGTCCTTTGTATGATGAGTCCGTCACCAAACAAAAATCTTTAGATAAATCCGGGTGTGAAAGAAGTGGAGCACCAACTAAAGCATCACGGAGTTGTTCAAATTCTGACTGAGCTTCCTCATCCCAACACCAATTAGATTTCTTTCCAGATAGTTCACATAAACGAGGTGTGGCCAAATCGTCCAATCTAACAAAGCGTCTAAGAAAATTACAGACACCAAGAAAACTACGAACATCACGTTTTGTGGTAGGAACAGCATAGTTACGAATAGCGTCTAATTTCTCTGGATCAGGAAGAATACCTTCTGTAGAAATAATGTGACCGAGAAATTTCACCTGTGAACGACCAAATTCAGATTTCTCCAAGTTCACAGTAATGCCAACTCTTGCAAAGATACGTAACAATGAATCCAAAATTTTGTTGTGCTCACTCCAAGAATGTTTAGCAATAAGAATGTCGTCAACATATGAAGTAATATTGTCACGAAGATAAACAGGTAAAATTTCGTTTAAACTACGAATGAATGCTGCTGAAGATACCGTAAGTCCAAACGGTAATTTCCGAAACTGGTAACAGTTACCAAAGGCTAAAAAGGCAGTATATTTTCTACAGTCAGGGTGGAGTTCTATTTGCCAAAAACTTGCGCGCATATCAATCGTGGATAAGACTTTAATTCCATGGAAATGTTGAAGAAGATCATCTAAATTTTGTGGACGGTCAGTTTCAGGAATGATGATATTATTTATCTGTCTGGAATCCAGAACCAAACGAATTGATCCATCCTTTTTAAGAACAACGTGTAATGGGCTAGTATAAGGACTGACTGCAGGCTCAATAATGCCCTGATCTAACATGTACTGAAGTTCATTCTTAACCTTGTCTCTGTAAGCCAAAGGAATAGCGTACGTTTTCCCGCGAAATGGTGTGTGATCTTTAACTTTAAATAAATATTGTAAGCCTTGTATAGTTCCTGTGTGATGACTAAATACTGTAGCATGTGAAGTCAAAATGTGGTGCAGCTCTTCTCTTGCAGCGTCATCTGGCACTTCAGCTTTCTTAACCTTTTCATTAATTAATTCTTCGCTATTAATTATATCATCCATCGCGTCTCTGTATCTATTGTCATTGTCATGAATAAACACATTGTCGTCATAATGCTCAACGAAAACATCAGAAGTAAGAAACCTTAAACATTTTGTATCTAACTCAGATCTTGTTAAACACTCGAAAAATTTCAAACTTTTCGGCATTCCGGCAATAGTCAAATTCACACTTCCTTCTTTAAAGTTCAAAATTGCCTTATGTGCGTTAAGAAACTCCATACCTAATATAATTTGTGTACTGAGTAATGGAACAATAATAAAATTAGCAGAAAATTCGTATCCTTGACAATTGAAATTTAGGTTGGTCTGTTGTTTAACTTCTACACCTTTTCCAGAAATCGCTCCTCGAATTGTAGTTTTAGAAATAGGTAACACAGGACAGGCAATAGTCCTTTCACATATACGAAAAACTGATTCACTAATGACGTTCAATGGGCTCCCAGAATCTAAAACTGCAGTGAACTTATTCTTACCCACACATACTTCAATAACAGGATGTAAAAATGCGTCTACATTATTTTCCTTTTCGTCTAACAAAATGTCTCTCATGTCTTCCAGGCGTACGTAGTGTAAAGCCGTAGTGTCATTACTTTCTGAACCGTCTATATTGCTGCCAGAAGCCGAAGCTGCTAGTCATTGTCGATTGTTTGCGTCTCGTCTTTGAATATTCGCGTCATTTCGCGGATCCATTTCTACGATTTGCACTTGTCTCTCTGAAGTTCTGTCACGTGGAGGATGCCAATTAGGTCCCTCCTGTCTGTTAGATACAAATTCTTGGTTGTGTCTGTTATTAAAATTTCTGTTTTCCTGTCTGTCTGCATAACTACTTTTTGTGTAATTTCGACTGTCACTTCTGAAATTAATGTGGTATCTACTACCCTGATTATTTCTGTAGTAAGAATTTCTATTACTGTTTGAACAATTTCTGTCTTGATAATACCGATTACTGTTTCCGTATGATTGATCATTCCGGTACGAATTACCGTTATTATAATTGTCTGTGTAATTTCTGTTAGAACGTCTGTTATTGTCATAAGGCTGGTATCTATTGTCCTGTCTGTTAAGTCTGTCATTGTCAAAATTACCCATATAACGCCCGTTCCGATCACTATCCCTTTTCTCTGAAAATCTATTGTAATTACTGTTACTGAAAAAGTTACAAGAAGTCCCGTCGTCGTTGTCATACTCAAGTTCTTGCAACAAAGTCTTAAAAGTCTCGATGTCGTCTTTACATCTTCCAGCTAAAGCAATTTGTCTTATGGATTGTGGCAGCTTAGTTAAACAAATGCGAATTAATTCAGTCGGGCTATAATGGTTGGAAAGGAACTGATTCTTTCGAATCATGTCTTCAAAATATTCTGCTGGCGTGCGGAACTCAGACTGTTTGAAATTACACTGCATAATAAGACTGTGTTTGACTCTGTCTTGCGTGTTTTCGGACCAATATGCCGATAGAAATGCATGATAAAAATCATTTAGGCTATTACAATCTCTAATGAGTGCGCGCATCCGCGTCGCCGGTTCGTTTTCTAAATATCCACACATAAATTCCAGTTTGTGACTTAGTGGCCAATTTGGTGGGAGTGCGTACATAAATTGATCTAACCATGAACATGGATGTATGTCATTTTTAGAATTGCGGAAGATCTTAAATTTCCGAACAGTCAAAAAGTGTTTATAGTCAAAGTTTTCGCCTCGTGGCGACAAAGACCTACCGCGTCTGTTCCAGTCCGAATGTCGATTATTGTCTAGTTCGCGCGCCTCGCGCTCTCTTGTTGCATCCCGTAAATGAAATAAATTACTTTCTTCAAAGCCCTCTGCTACCTGTGATTCTAAATTTCTTCTGCTATATTTTCTTACGATTTCGCCTTCAATTTGCTTGACTTGCTTTCGTAATGCCTCAACTTCCCTTTTAACGCGTTCATTAAATTTTCCCTGATTTTCAACATGCTTATTTATGTTCTGGTACTCTTCGGTTTCTGAAAATGGCAATGGAGCTGTGTCATCTGAATCTCTGTCCCCATTTAAACTAAGATTTGTCAATTTATCTGAAATCTCCTCCACTCTTTCCGATAAGTCACCAATTTGTTCTTTCTGTTTATTTACGTCTTCCGTAAGTGTCGCGACTCGCGTTTCAGTATTAACGCATTTAGTAGTTAACTGTTCATACTGTTGTGTTAGGTTATTTAGTCTGTCATTTGGTACGGATTCCTCGATTCTCTCAAATATTTCTTCCTTATCTTTTGCACGTTGTAAATTTAACTCTGAAAATTTCTGTACTATCACGCGATCTCTTTCTTCCTGTTCTCTATCCTGTTCCCTTTGTCTAATCTCTACCGCAACTAATCTATTATTGTGAGCATTCAAAATCGGTTGTACTTCTTCTCGAATTTCTTTCTTTAATTCATCTTTCATGTTTTTGAAACATGTCCCTATTCGTGAGTCTAACCGTGTTTCCAAAGTTCCAATCTCTGTTTTAAATTCAGATCCTAACTGTGATCCCAATGAGTCTAACCGTGTTTCCATTGTTTCCCTATCTGTTTTTAATTCAGATCGTAACTGTGATCCCATTGTTCCCATCTCAGTTTTAATTATTACTATTTGTGAGTCTAACCGTGTTGCCACTGTTTTTAATTCAGATCCCAAATTTAATATTGCACTCATCAACTGCTCCGTGTTAAGTTGTTCGAAATTCTTTTCGCCCCTAACATTTCCCACAAAACTAACTTCCTTCTGCATAGCCATAAAGCTATCTGTATTCGATACTATTCCAGAATCTTCTGTCGTCAATCTCGGGTTCTGTGAATTTTCTGATTGAGAAAAATTTTGAAATGGTTCCGGACTATTTTCCCGACTTATTACATTGTTTTCCACTTCATTATCCATCATACTGTTTTCCTCTGTTGGCGAGTTCGCCATGTTAACAATTTCGTCATTCTCACTATTCATCATTTTTGCCTTTTTCATCGATCGCGTAATCATTTACAAAACATACAAAACTCGTCACTATATGAAAATTACACACAATGACACTTTATCACCAACAATATCAATCACACGAAATGCTTCCTTCAAACACGATTAACCAACAATAGAAGAATGACAATTACCAATCTACACATGCAAAATAGACTACAACTACTAAACTACAAATTACTACTACAATACTACTGTCTACTATTTTTACAATCAGAAGATTCCAAAGGACGATCCGAAGCAGCGGTCGCCACGTGCATGGGGGCTAAATTAAAATTAAATATGAATGCAAATATTTTTAGTAGCTGTATGTCCGATTACGCAAGTCTCGTAAACGGCTGGCCCTGACAACTAATTGTTACGCTATCTGACTGCATAGAATGACAACAAAGAATGTAAGAACATTTCTGTTAACACAATTAACTAATTAAGTCCCCAGCAACTATAAAATCTACGAATCCAACAAAGCACAAGTGTAGCTGTTCTGTATGTGGTAGTATGACTCAACGCACATCTGGCACGGTTCTTCTTCAACAAGACAAGAATTTTTAAATATCATTTATACTGACGTGATAAAAGAAAATTAGAAATACTATAATTGTGCAAGAAACCCAGAATTACACTCTAATACAAGAACACAAGCCAGATGCTTTGTTGACTGAACCTGTAATGACACATTATTCAGGACACACAAATAAATAGACAACATAATATTTATTACCTTCATATATATTGACGAAAAGCACTCTGACCATTACAATATCTCCATTGGAATAACATCTGCTATCTCTCCCATCACATAGCTGCATAAAACATCGAACAAACACTCACTACTACCCCATCTCATTCCAACTTTAGCTACAAGCAGTGTCCACCACAACTTCTCGGCAACAACTGCCTGTCGCTGCGTCTCAATAATCACTGCCAGTGGAGGCGGCGGAACAATACTCTCTGGCGCGATTTTTGGCACTGTGGCTCAGTGTAGCCACCTTTCAATAGTCACAAACATATGGCTCATAATTTTAGACGAACAGATGATAACAGGTAGGTTTTCTTAAATTAAAATACAGAACATAGGTACGTTAGAATATTTTATTTCGGTTATTCCAATGTGATACATGTACCTTTGTGAACTTATCATTTCTGAGAACGCATGATGTTACAGCGTGATTACCTGTAAATACCACATTAATGCAATCGATAAGTTCAGGTCTGTTTGTTGCCAGCAGGTCTAAGACGATGCCCTCACGATTTGGTTCTCTATATACCTGCTGAAGGTAAATTCATGACAAGACATCCAGAACAATGCCACAAGAATCCCTGTGTCTGTCACCAGTTTTGATAGCGTAACACTCCCAATCTATACCTGGAAAGTTGAAGTCGCCCCCTATCACAACGGTATAATCAGGAAAATTAGTTCTGATAATCTGCAAGTTCTGTCTGAAGCGCTCTACAGCTACATTTCCTGACCCATGTGGTCTATAAAAGCATCCGATCACCATATTAGACCGTTATTTGATACTCAGTTTCACCCACGTTAATTCACATTCGCAATCTGTGATAAACTCGCTAGATTTTATCGAAATTTTTACTGCAATAAACACGCGGCCACCACTGGCAACTAACCTAACCTTACGATAAACGTTCCAATCTGAACTTAGGATTACGATGTCACTAACGTCTGGTTTCAACCAGCTTTCTGTTCCCGATACTATCTGTGCATTATAACCTTCAATAAGCGATACTAATTCTGGGACCATTCCTTGGGTGTTCCTGCAGTTTACTAAAACCATATTAACCTTTTCTATCTATGATTTGCGAGGACAAAGATTTATGAGCTTACTGTGGTTGCTTTAACAGGCAAATCGTCTTTGATCCCAAAGTTGGGGATCTATTACCTAAAAAAGCCACATGTGCACACCACACGTATCCCGCTGCCCCAGTATCCGCTTCCTGCGTGTAGTGCCCCTAGAATTCTGCACCCGATAGCTGAGGTCGAGAAATTCGCATCCGATACCGTGGCAGTCATCTGAGCCTCTGGTTTAGACCTTCTACTCGGCTCCAAATTAGAGGACAGCGATCAAGCCTGGGTACGATGCTACTAATACAAAGCTTAGCCTGCACCCCGCTTGCGTTGCTATTTGCCTTCACTAAATCAGCCAGCCGCCGAAAGGAGCCGAGGATGGCCTCAGAACCCAAGCGGCAGGCGTCATTCCTGCCGACATGTGACACTACACGAATCTAGTTGCACCCAGTGCGCTCGATAGCCGCCGGCAGGGCCTCCTTCACATTATGGATGAGACCTCTTGGCATACATACCTAATGCACATTGGAATTCTTTCCCAACATGCCTGCTATCTCTCTGAGGGGTTCCGTTACCCGCGTTAAATTGGAGCTCCCAATGACAAGCATACCCACCCTCTGTACGTGTCTGGAAAGGGCAGGAAATTCGACAGCTGGCCCAACAGGAGGGACATCTCGTGCTGGGTCAGAACTTGAAACGTCCCCTTTGAAAAATTATACATGACTGTGCTTAAACTGACACACAATATTTTTAGCGCAACGCAATCTGACTTTCAATAATCCCTACAAAACAATAGCCCTGTCTAACATTAACCTATACCTTTCACAAATCACTTACCTCACAAAAATCTTCGTTACTCGAACTACTGCAATACAGCGAGCGCCACTACTGCCAGCTAAATAAAAGATTCAAACTACAGAAGGCACTAACTACTGATAGGCATAGTTAGCAAATGAAAGATTTTAATAGAGAACAAACAATGTATTTACTTTAATAATCATAATATATATAGCAGTTCATGCCATCCAGTATTACAAATTTCAAAACTCCGCCATCTCTCTCCCCACATCCACTACTGCTGGCGGCTCACCTCCAACTGCGCAACGCTACGCGCTGTTCACATCCAGCTGCCGCTGCCCAACACTACAATGGCAGACAACAATGGAAACTAGCCACAGACTGCACACAGCACAGCCAGTGAATTTCATACAGAGCGCTACGTGGCGTTGCCAATAAGAAAACCTAAACAGGCTACATACATAGCCCCCATGCTCCCCACAAAAAATTTTACAAATTGTTTTGGGCACTGGCCAATACAGATTTGAAAATTTTTTTCATAATTACAGTAAGAAATATATCAAATGCACACACTTATTAATACAATGTTGGTCAAAAGCTAAAATTTTCTCACAGTCCATGAAGATAGTCCTGATCATTCATCATAATAGTAATTACAGTTTTTGTTTTTCACAAAGTCTCATTAGTAAAAGAAATTGCACACAGAAGTAGTGGATATCCATGCAGTCTTGAAGAAGTAGTGTTGTCCTTCCAACGGAAAGACAGTGCTGACTCTTGACATGCTGACAGGTAATGGGCCACAACAGAGCAAACCCACAGCAGAGTCATTCGACGTTTTGAAGAATATTGGTAGGTAGGTCATCACAGAGCAGACCCACTGTAGTCCTGGTAGAGAATATGGTACTGGTGGGCCACCAGAGGCGCAGACCCACTGCAGTCCTTGTAGAAATAATGGTACTGTTGAGTCCCCACATCCACCACTGCTGGCGGCTCACCTCCAACTGCGCAACGCTACGCGCTGTTCACATCCAGCTACCACTGCCCAAAACTACAATGGCAGACAACAATGCAAACTAGCCACAGACTGCACACAGCACAGCCAGTGATTTTCATACAGAGCGCTACGTGGCGTTGCCAATAAGAAAACCTAAACAGGCTACTTACAAACTGTCCATTATAATTATCCGGGCTGTTATGCCGTGGTCGGTTGATGAATTCTGTGTCGACACAGAATTCATCAACCGACTACGGCATAACAGCCCAGATAATTATAATGGACATGATATTTCCGGCCGTGAAAGTCTACATTTTAGTATGGGTCAGAACTATCATCAACACTGGGTAGCACCTCCTACCTGTTGCTAAGACGGAGGGAGTCAACCACGCCACACAGCCTGCACCTTCTTTCACCTTCCGCCCAGTGACATGTGAACTCACCACTGTCTGCCACCCACTCTGGAGTGAGGACGGACTGGTCAGATGTTGCTTATCAGAAGCTGCAGCAACATCTGGATCACCACAGGATTCCAGTGGCACCAAAGGTGTCGCAGGTCTCGTCACTGGCGCTCCGGCGTCACTGCAAGTTTTGGCATTAGCTAGAAGTTTGTCGACGATAGCCAACCCAGCTTCCAGCTGTTTACGGGCAGCAGGCAACTCTCCTTCTGTCCCGTCACATGAAGCACGATCCCTGGCCATATCGTACTGTGTATAAAATACACTCCTGGAAATTGCAATAAGAACACCGTGAATTCATTGTCCCAGGAAGGGGAAACTTTATTGACACATTCCTGGGGTCAGATACATCACATGATCACACTGACAGAACCACAGGCACATAGACACAGGCAACAGAGCATGCACAATGTCGGCACTAGTACAGTGTATATCCACCTTTCGCAGCAATGCAGGCTGCTATTCTCCCATGGAGACGATCGTAGAGATGCTGGATGTAGTCCTGTGGAACGGCTTGCCATGCCATTTCCACCTGGCGCCTCAGTTGGACCAGCGTTCGTGCTGGACGTGCAGACCGCCTGAGACGACGCTTCATCCAGTCCCAAACATGCTCAATGGAGGACAGATCCGGAGATCTTGCTGGCCAGGGTAGTTGACTTACACCTTCTAGAGCACGTTGGGTGGCACGGGATACATGCGGACGTGCATTGTCCCGTTGGAACAGCAAGTTACATTGCCGGTCTAGGAATGGTAGAACGATGGGTTCGATGACGGTTTGGATGTACCGTGCACTATTCAGTGTCCCCTCGACGATCACCAGTGGTGTACGGCCAGTGTAGGAGATCGCTCCCCACACCATGATGCCGGGTGTTGGCCCTGTGTGCCTTGGTCATATGCAGTCCTGATTGTGGCACTCACCTGCACGGCGCCAAACACGCATACGACCATCATTGGCACCAAGGCAGAAGCGACTCTCATCGCTGAAGACGGCACGTCTCCATTCGTCCCTCCATTCACGCGTGTCGCGACACCACTGGAGGCGGGCTGCACGACGTTGGGGCGTGAGCGGAAGACGGCCTAACGGTGTGCGGGACAGTAGCCCAGCTTCATGGAGACGGTTGCGAATGGTCCTCGCCGATACCCCAGGAGCAACAGTGTCCCTAATTTGCTGGGAAGTGGCGGTGCGGTCCCCTACGGCACTGCGTAGGATCCTACGGTCTTGGCGTGCATCCGTGCGTCACTGCGGTCCGGTCCCAGGTCGACGGGCACGTGCACCTTCCGCCGACCACTGGCGACAACATCGATGTACTGTGGAGACCTCACGCCCCACGTGTTGAGCAATTCGGCGGTACGTCCACCCGGCCTCCCGCATGCCCACTATACGCCCTCGCTCGAAGTCCGTCAACTGCACATACGGTTCACGTCCACGCTGTCGCAGCATGCTACCAGTGTTAAAGACTGCGATGGAGCTCCGTATGCCACGGCAAACTGGCTGACACTGACGGCGGCGGTGCACAAATACTGCGCAGCTAGCGCCATTCGACGGTCAACACTGCGGTTCCTGGTGTGTCCGCTGTGCCGTGCGTGTGATCATTGCTTGTACAGGCCTCTCGCAGTGTCCGGAGCAAGTATGGTGGGTCTGACACACCGGTGTCAATGTGTTCTTTTTCCCATTTCCAGGAGTGTAGATATAAGATCTTAAATGGCCCTACTCAGTTTGATATGTATACAAAATATGCTGGACAATAAAATAACACTAAAGATTGCTATGTAGAATTCTCACTGTACTCTGAGACGGCAAGCTACTAAACAGAAATAAATTTCTCTACTGAAGTTGATGTTTTTACAGAAAGCTGTCATTAGAAATCCTGTTTACTGAGAAGTTACTGCCTGGGATTAATATTCAAACTAGAAATCACTGATCTGAACTGTATGCTGTCTGCTACCACAAAATTGAAACTTAGTGGCCTGACGAAGTATCTGGCGTCGGGAAAATTTACACTAGGAAGCCAGCATACACAAGGATCTTCACAAGACTTACGCAAAAATAAAACTACTCTGGTACCACGCGCCACGGGTTTAGAATTTGCACCAGACAGCATGGACGTCGAAGACCACTAGAGGTCTCCACACTGTCGCATCGCGAGCTGTGGCGGCCTGCGCCTCCTGGCCCACGTGTAATGTGAGGGCTCCACAGTGATTGCAGCAGCCAATAGCAATGTCCCGGATCATGTATTTCTGCGCATGCTGTCGCTCAGGCTGTAATACCTCGGCCTCACCCTCGTATGGCACCTCACCTAGACTCCACATCTCCTTACCATCCAAGACAAAGCTCACAACAGACTCCGCCTCCTGAAACTCCTGTTCAGCCAGACATGGGGTCTGCATCCTTCCACCACCCTCCACACCTACAAATCCTTGATCTGCCCCAACCTCTGTTATGCCAGCGTGGCTTGGATTTCTGCCCCTACCAGGTTCTATAAATCCCTCCAAATCCTCGAATGCCATGCACTCTGTCTTGCCTTCCACATCCACCTGAAGTCCCCCACGTGCATCCTCTATGACCTCATCCCCTTCCCACACCCTCTCCTTTTCCTTGAACACATCTGCACACTATGTATTGTCCGCCACATTGATCCCCCTCACCCACTGGTGTCTCCTTTCCTCTCCACCCCCAGCCCATTGCTGCACCTTTACTGTTGTGTCCCACCCTCTCTCCATCTCCACACCCTCCACCTCCTTTCCCAACGCAACTTTCACCACCTCCCCTCCTGGTTAATGAGCTTCGCCCTGACATCTACCTTTCCTATCAACTCTAACCCCGTCTTCCTCCTGCCTCCTCCTCAGGGATCCCTCTCCTGCCCCTCCCTTCTGCTGAGTAGCTTTCCCCTCCTACTCCCCTTCCCACTCTTGTGCTCCCCTTCAGTGTCTCTGTACTCCCTCCTGCCTTGTCTTCCCTCTTCATCTGCTGCCCCACCAGTCTTCTGCTTCCCGGTGTATCTGCTGTCGCCCCTACTCTTTTCATCCCGCCACCTCCCCTGTTGCACCTTGCTATCCCCTCCTTTTCCATCTTCTCCGGCCTCTCCTTCGGCAGGTCCGACCTGGAAATTATATTCTTCATCGAGTGTGCTCCAAATGGGTTTAAAGTGTGTTGTTCCGGAGTGTTTTTAATACTGTGGCCGACTTTTAACCTGTGTGTGTGCCTTCGGTGTCTTCTTCATGTTTTAAGAATCGCCAACTGTGTTTTTTAAATTTATGTCGACTTTTTTAATTGTCTCCTCATGAACGTCTCCATGTCAGTGTATTTTTACCTCCATTATCTCCCCTTATTCTGTTTTATGTCCCCCTTTTTTTATCATCTAATATGTAACATTTTATTCTTGGATGAGTTGTCATGTCACTCGGCTGAAGAGTGGCGGATCGTGCCGCTGACAGGTCTCCACTACCCATATGGGGCAGGGGAATGATATCACAATAAAGAAAAAAAAAGCTCAGCCTGTCAGTCTGATCTTTGGGTGCATCTATTGACATCTCTTCTACAGACAGCTTGTTTACGTAGCTTTGTTCCGTGTATGAGAGGGCATGGTTGATTCTTGGAGTTTTCTTGTGACTCCGCTGCTTCTTGCGTGTTGTCCGTAAGGTCTAGCCCGGTTGTCGTTCGTTGTTCATGTCCGTCTTTTTCCATTTGTGTTGGTCTTCACGGGCCACTCCGTGGGTCCCGCCGCACTTTCCTTCACGGCAATCCTCTGACCAGAACGGCCGCGGTTATAGCAACTACGATTAATTTTCTAACCACTTGTCTACACAGTAAAATACACACATACAGTTCACTTCTTTGCAGAATCACGTGAACAAAAAACAAAGACTAAATTAAATTTACTGTTTATCAGACAACTGCTGCTGGTGGCTCTGCTGCGCTTCTTCTCGGCTCTGTGGCTGCCACTACTCAGCAGAGCATGCAACTTCAAGAGTTCCTATCACTTAGTAAGCGTCTTCCTTGGCTGCATGTTTGCTCCATGTCAGCTCCTCGTCGCTACTGGGGGCTATCTCTAGTGCAGCTCACATTTAGTGAGCAGGCTTCATACGACAATCTTATAAAGAACTCCACTAACAGTTGTTAAAATTGTTGTTTATTAAAACACTACCTGTTTCGTGGCCTAAAGCCGCATCAGGTGCAACCTACAGGGTAATAAGCAAAGTATAATGTCACCACCTTTTGTAGATACTAAAATTAATAAAGGAATGTCTAAAATATACTCGCATGCTGTTGTGGCTGAGCGGTTCTAGACCCTTCAGACCGGAACCGCACTGCTGCTACAGTCGCAGGTTGGAACCCTGCATCGAGCATGGATGTGTGTGATGTCCTTAGGTTAGTTACGTTTAAGTAGTTCTAAGTCTAGGCGACTGATGACCTCAGATGTCAAGTCCCATAGTGCTTAGAGCCATTTGAACCATTTTTCTAAAATAGACCATTATCATACCATAGCTCCTAGTGAAAATGTACTGTTCAGTGAATATCGTTAATACTGTGGCGAGCTAAAAGTACTGAAGAAGTGCTCCATTGTATTAAATTTGCCTACCTCTAAAAAGAAAAAAGAAAATTTTTTATAGTGAGCTGACTCTAAAAGTTTTTAAAAAGGTTCTGTACTGGTGATAAAAATTGTCACTGCTAACATGATTAGTCGTGGCTTTACGCAAATGACTCTATGGAATATATCAGGTGGCAGTGAGTTACCGTTGTGGCGCCAGGGCAGCTCGGTGCAGGGCGAAGCAAAAGGGGCCCGCATCAACGACAAAGAGAGACTAGCTGGCTGGAATAACGGAAGCTACCCATGTAGAAAGACTGACGTCATATACTCCTGACAAGGAGCCCTGGGTCGCTACCCTTACATGCGAGAATAATACAGAACTGTGTTGCGTTCTGAAACTTCTTAGTAAAATTTTACTTACTTGGACTGAAATAATTGGGAAGGTGAAACTTCTACATTATTTGATTCTGAAACTACTGAGTGAAACTGAACGTACTTTCTCTTTACTTATCATCTCAAAACTGACCCACATTATCCTGGCGCAACGCAATCTGACTGCTCAAAAATGATAAACTGACTTCAAATAATTAATACAAAAGAACGGCCCTGAATTACAAGACATACTAACAATAACCCATACATTTCATAAGTCACTTGTCACTTAACTCACAGTAAATCTTCATTACAAGAACCACAGCAATGCCGCAAGCACCAATACTGCCAGCTAAATAAAAGATTCTAATTACTGAAGGCTCGAACTACTAGTAGGCACGTGGTTAGCAAAGGAAAGATTTAGTTGCAGAGTAAACTATTTATTTACCAGATTTTATTAATCAAGTGAAAACCAGTTCAAAAAAATTATATAATCATCAGTAACAAATCCCCATGACGGAAACACATTCGTATCGTTCGCTCGCGCTAATGCTGCAGACCTCCAACACCGCTAAGTGTTAACCACTAACCTCCAACACTGCTGACTACTTACACACAACTTCCATCACTGCTGATTGTTCACCTCCAAGTGCGAATCCAACCACCCACAGAGAGTCTCTTACAGAGTGCGCACAGTGCTGTTAATGCAGAGCGCTACATAGCGCTGCCAACATGCAAACACATAAACAGCTTACTTACACTTCTAACACTTCATCACATAAACAATCAAAATTAGCCAGAATGCTATGGTGCTTTATTTCCAACTGGTTATTCAACTTGCACTATTCGTTTTCGTTTTTATATCTAAAAATTTCTACTTGCTCCAAAATACACAAAATATATCCTTTTTTATGTAGCGTTTTTAAATTTTCTGATGGGCTTCCGATGTTGTGCCCCTCTTGTCTAAGTGCTCTGTTCATGCAGATTGTGGTTTATTTAAGGTATTCCTGAAATCTTATTCGAAATGACCGGCCGGCCTCGGTGGCCGAGCGGTTCTAGGCGCTTCAGTCTGGAACGGCGCGACCGCTACGGTCGCAGGTTCGAATCGTGCCTCGGGCATGGATGTGTGTGATGTCCTTAGGTTAGTTACGTTTAAGTAGTTCTAAGTTCTAGGGGACTGATGAACTCAGATGTTAGCCCCATAGTCCTCAGAGCCATTTGGACCATTTTTTCCAAATGACCTACAGGTTTTCCCTATATACACTCCTGGAAATTGAAATAAGAACACCGTGAATTCATTGTCCCAGGAAGGGGAAACTTTATTGACACATTCCTGGGGTCAGATACATCACATGATCACACTGACAGAACCACAGGCACATAGACACAGGCAACAGAGCATGCACAATGTCGGCACTAGTACAGTGTATATCCACCTTTCGCAGCAATGCAGGCTGCTATTCTCCCATGGAGACGATCGTAGAGATGCTGGATGTAGTCCTGTGGAACGGCTTGCCATGCCATTTCCACCTGGCGCCTCAGTTGGACCAGCGTTCGTGCTGGACGTGCAGACCGCGTGAGACGACGCTTCATCCAGTCCCAAACATGCTCAATGGAGGACAGATCCGGAGATCTTGCTGGCCAGGGTAGTTGACTTACACCTTCTAGAGCACGTTGGGTGGCACGGGATACATGCGGACGTGCATTGTCCCGTTGGAACAGCAAGTTACATTGCCGGTCTAGGAATGGTAGAACGATGGGTTCGATGACGGTTTGGATGTACCGTGCACTATTCAGTGTCCCCTCGACGATCACCAGTGGTGTACGGCCAGTGTAGGAGATCGCTCCCCACACCATGATGCCGGGTGTTGGCCCTGTGTGCCTTGGTCATATGCAGTCCTGATTGTGGCACTCACCTGCACGGCGCCAAACACGCATACGACCATCATTGGCACCAAGGCAGAAGCGACTCTCATCGCTGAAGACGACACGTCTCCATTCGTCCCTCCATTCACGCGTGTCGCGACACCACTGGAGGCGGGCTGCACGACGTTGGGGCGTGAGCGGAAGACGGCCTAACGGTGTGCGGGACCGTAGCCCAGCTTCATGGAGACGGTTGCGAATGGTCCTCGCCGATACCCCAGGAGCAACAGTGTCCCTAATTTGCTGGGAAGTGGCGGTGCGGTCCCCTACGGCACTGCGTAGGATCCTACGGTCTTGGCGTGCATCCGTGCGTCGCTGCGGTCCGGTCCCAGGTCGACGGGCACGTGCACCTTCCGCCGACCACTGGCGACAACATCGATGTACTGTGGAGACCTCACGCCCCACGTGTTGAGTAATTCGGCGGTACGTCCACCCGGCCTCCCGCATGCCCACTATACGCCCTCGCTCAAAGTCCGTCAACTGCACATACGGTTCACGTCCACGCTGTCGCGGCATGCTACCAGTGTTAAAGACTGCGATGGAGCTCCGTATGCCACGGCAAACTGGCTGACACTGACGGCGGCGGTGCACAAATGCTGCGCAGCTAGCGCCATTCGACGGCCAACACCGCGGTTCCTGGTGTGTCCGCTGTGCCGTGCGTGTGATCATTGCTTGTACAGCCCTCTCGCAGTGTCCGGAGCAAGTATGGTGGGTCTGACACACCGGTGTCAATGTGTTCTTTTTTCCATTTCCAGGAGTGTATTTATTCGGGAAATTATTGCATGTAATGTAGTACACACCCGCTCATTACATTTGTTTACAAGATTTTCTTTGTACCTGAATTTTCTGCCTACATCCGAAAATGTGAAACACCTTGAATAATGTTTTTAAGTCTCAGGCGTTTCCTAATTTTTTTGGATAATGCACACAGGTGAGGTAGTCTGCAAAAAATCTGTGGTGACACTGTACCACTTTGCTTTTTACCACGTAGGTTGCCCCTGATGATGCCGCGAAACAGGTTGTGTTTTAATAAACAATAATTTTGCCAGCTATTAGCGAAGTTGTTCCTAAAATCATGCCTCTCAATAACTGTGGATGCCCGTAATATAAAGCAGTTTCTCATACGATAACTGCAAGCCCACCGTGGCCGGTGGGGTGGGGTGGTGAGGCTGACGGAATGTGGGGACGATGCACGAGCCGCCTCTCTCGAGGGTCTCTTTCCGGGTTGTTCTCCACCTGCCGAGCCATGAATATGGAGGCCGCTGAATATTCATAGAGAATTATTGCAGTCGCGCAGACACATTAAGCACCACGATCCCACCATTTCGAGTAACGTCTACAACGCTTTCGCATCTCCTCAGCCATTTGGAGGTTTATGATATTCAACACGTCGGTATCAGCTGTCAGAGACAATCTTGTAGTACTTTGTATTCCCGATTACAGTTTATTGTGTTTCATAGACTGTGTACAATGGAGATCGTAATGTACTGTGTTTCATAATACATCAGAACAACACACATATTTTAAAATTTTTTAAAGGTTGTCATTTTCCTGCTTAGGCTGTTTTTTATGGCGTCGACGACCCTAATTGTGTTGTTTTTACTATAATACGAGGGTTGCTTTTTTAAGTAAGGGCCGTTCGCGCGTATAGTCCCGTAGTTCGCGCGGACGCCGCAACAAGCCACCGCGCCACTTGCCGGCATCCTTCCCGTTCACACTGATGCAAGTTGCAGCTCTGTAGCTGACGTGTACGCATCGCTGTGCTACTTTATAATGTTTACGATTATTGAATCGCCCGCCGCGTGTGAGATACGGTCAGTGATACGTTTTTTGACCGCGAGAAGCCTATCAGCTACAGAAATTCATCGTCAGTTAACAGAAGTTTATGGCTTGAATGCAATGAGTGGAGGTAAAGTGCGTCAGTGGGTTAGAGAGTTTAAAAATGGCCGCCGTCAAAACGTCCATGACGAAGAACGCCCAGGCCGGCCCTCTGTGATCACTGATGATTTGGTGGCTGCAGTCGAAACAAAGATTCGTGAGGACAGAAGATTCACAATTTCCACTCTTTCTTTGGAATTTCCACAAATTTCAAGATCGGTTTTGTACAAAATTGTGTCTGAAAACCTAAACATTAAGAAACTGTGTTCTCGGTGGGTACCCAGACTCCTCACAGAGGACCACAAAGGGAAGAGATTTGCCACTTCATTGGACTTTTTGATTCGTTACGAGGAAGAAGGGGATGACATGTTGAGTCAAATTGTCACTGGAGATGAAACATGGGTATCCCATATCACTCGCGAAAGCAAGCGACAATCGATGGAATGGCGACACACAACCTCACCCGTCAAGGTCAAAGCCAAACAGACGCTGTCAAAGCGCAAGATTATGGCAACTGTGTTCTGGGACCGGCGCGGTGCTTTGCTAGTGGACTTTATGCCACGAGGAACGACAATCAACTCAGTTGCCTACTGTGCAACTCTAAAGAAGCTCCGCAGAGCAATTCAAAACAAAAGGCGCGGCATGCTGTCAAAAGGAGTTTTGCTCCTGCACGATAACGCTAGGCCTCACACCTCTCAAAAGACTCGGGATTTGATTGATTCTTTTGGATGGGAAGTTTTGGACCATGCACCATACAGCCCCGACCTTGCACCTAGCGATTTTCACCTTTTCCGGTACCTGAAACACCATCTTGGCGGGCAGCGCTTCAATGACGACGATGAAGTGAAAGCGGCCGTGAACTCTTGGCTGTCGGAGCAGGCGGCCGAATTCTTTGAAGAGGGAATTAAAAACTTAGTTGTACGGTATGACAAGTGCTTAAATAAACAAGGCAACTATGTAGAAAAATAGGTAAAAGTGTGTAGAATCAGAAAATAAAAGTTTTTTTACAAAAGTATTTGTATCTTTTTTTTTTAAAATAAAAACGGCCCTTACTTAAAAAACAGCCCTCGTATCTATATTAAGCAATTTTAATATGCTATATATATGTGACAAGACCAATACTCTCTCCCTTTTACATTTGGGCTTCACATTCTTTGTAACTGTGCACGTACATACTATAGCTGTGCTTTAGGAACAACATCACCCATTGCTTTCTCCCTAAACTAATGTGTAGCATAAAACAAGCTGTAACCATAACAATTTTTATGATGCTGGAGCTTGATAATACCTAGTGTGGAGTAACTAGTTAAATTCTCAGTAATGAAACAGAACAATAATTTCAAAATAACAAAACAAACCATATAGCAAAATGATTTACTTCAAGAAATGTAGTAAAATAGCTCCCGTCCTCCATACTATTGGCATCAATTTCAGTTAATCTGAATTTACTGTTTGCGTCAAATCTTTAAAATTATTACTTACTCACAACTTTAAGCTGATATAAAGAACTGAATTTAGCAATCAAATGAATAGAAAATGAGTGGTTGGAAGCGCCCACATATTTAAGTCCGATGATCTTTCCGGTCGCCTGCAGGTTCACTCGCGATCTTCCAACACTCCCGTCACTTCCATGCTGACGAGTAGCTGAAACATTGATAAGTGGAATAATTACATAAGTAGGCGTTAGTACATCCATTTAGCTTTACTATCCACCTCGCGACGTAACATTTACTGCTTCTTTTGCATAAGAACTCCACAACCAGTAATGACAACGTATATGGGGCCGATTTGGTACGTTCAAAAATACATTCGTTTAAGTTTACAAAAAGCGACGACAATATGCATCCAGATTATAACAATAGAATGTAGAAAGAATAAAGAGCGCAAGGGGCTCGTGAGGCCGCTACCGTAACGTAAATATACTACCTAGCTATGCTCGGAAAGGAGGCACAGTGCCCGTAGGGATATTTACCTTGCTTCGAAATACAATAAAGAGTGATATTACAGCAAAAAAACTGGTTCCATTAAGACATTTTCAGCGAATGTGAATCGATATGCAAAAACGCTTAAATGTACTAACTTATCCTGTAACCTAGCGTCGAGTGAATACAACATTGTCTTAGGTCTGTGTCCTTTTTTTTCTTTTTTTTGTACATTTATGCATAGTAACAGGAGGGTAGGGTATCAGTTACTAAATCCATGGATTATTTTGCAAAGTAAATCATAATGATGCGAAACGGGTTAGTTTATATTCACACCGTAAATTAATTTTGTAAATATGGCTACATGCGGAACATGCTATAAGATTTCTTTCTTAATGTGCAGATGTGACTTAGTAAATCCTATCCACCACCTGTTACACATTACAATAATAGAAATTCCTCTACAGAATAGAGAGTGTTGCTAAGGAGAAACCTCCTCAATTTGTTTTGAAATTTTACTTTACCATCTCTCGAACATTTTATATCACTGGATCAGTGATAAAGAATTTTATTTGCAACATTAAGCAGTGTTTTTGTGTGTTAAAGCAACCTTAATGTGGAGTAACGTGTGTAATTGTTTTCTTCTGGAATTGTAATTATGCTCATGATTGTTCCTTTTGTATTGCAGTAGATAATTTATAATAAACTACTGCTCTTCAGTATCCCCTTACCCTTTAGATGATTGTGAAGGATTCTTTGTAAAAGTGTTTTTCCTTATTATTTGCACAGATCACCTCAAGATGTGTTTTCAATTGATGTAAATCCGATCGTGACTTTAGCAAAAAGTATTCTGCAGCCTGTGCGGATCATTATTCAAACTGTGGAAATTTGACTGCGATTGTGCGCAATTTAAAACAAAAGCCTCCAGTGTACCTGTTGTCAGGATCCGCAGATCTCTATTGATGGCATAAATCAATTAAAATTTCTAATCTAATTTTTTTTTCTTTCGAATAACCCATTTGGAGGGTACGATGAATCAACTTTGGCTACTCTTCATTGTATTAGATTTCTTCAGTTTCCAAATTTCCTTCATCCTTTTAGAGTGTTGTTCCCTTTCTTCTTTAGTCCACTTTCGTCTAGTTATTTTCTTTCTCTCCTGAAATTCTGCCTTTTCAACTGCCTTCCTGAAATGTGTTCTGTTTTCTATTGTGTCTATTGTAACTCCAGCATTTTCAATGTCCTTTTCAGTCTCTATGAACCATGCTGGCTTGGATTTGTAGCTATTGAGTAATGTGAATATCCGCTTGGTTAGTCTGTTGTTATCCATTCTGAATATATGTCCAAAAAACTGTAGTCTCCTCTTCCTCATTACATCAGTTAGTTTCTCCGTTTTCAGATAGAGCTCTCTGTTTGGTCTTAACCTGTATTCAGCATTATCGTTTCTTTTAGCTCCCAGTATTTTCCTTAAAATTCTTCTTTCGATCTTCTCTAGTTTCTCAACATCTCCATTTCTTGCTAGTTTAAGTGTTTCTGCCGCATAGAGAGCTTCAGGTCTGGCCACTGTTTGGTAGTGTCTTAATTTCGTGTTCCAGGACAAGGATTTTTTATTATAAACGTTTTTGGTCATATGAAACACTCTTTCCATTTTGTGCACTCTAGTTTTCTTTGGCATTGTATGTAATCCACTCTCCTAGGTATTTAAAGGAATCTGTTTTGTGTATTGTGTTGTTGTCAACTGCAATATTTTGAGGAGCATCACAGATGTTTGTCATAAACTTTGTTTTTTCATAGGATATTTGTAGTCCTACTTTGGCTGCTTGTTTTTGTAGTTCTCTTATTTGTTCTTGGGCATTGTCTAGTGAATCTGTAATCAATGCCATGTCATCTGCGAAGGCTAAACAGTCGACAGTGATCTTGTTTGGATTTCTCACTAGTTGAATCCCTTTAGTATTGATGGCCTTCCTCCATTCTCGAACTACCTTCTCCAAGACACAATTGAAAAGCAGAGGTGACAGACCATCTCCCTGTCGAACACCTGACTTTATTTCAAACGATTTTGAGAGCTCTCCCCTAAATATTACTTTCGATTCTGTATTTGTCAAAGTACCTTTAATTATTGCAGTTGTTTTAGCATCGAGTCCCAATTCTTTTAAGATATCAAGCAGTGTATTTCTGTCAATTGAATCATAGGCTTTTTTAAAATCCACAAAAGTAATTACATATTTTAAGTTCCTGATTTTCCTGATTTCTATTATGTTCTTTAAATTTAGTATTTGTTCTGCACATGACCTTCCCTTCCTAAGTCCAGCCTGATACTCTCCTAGCTGTTTGTCAAGTATCTCTTCTGCTCTTTTTAAAAGCGCCTTAGACAAGATCTTATAGGTCACTGGTAAGAGGGAGATTCCCCTATAATTGCTAGGATCTGTTTCCTTCCCTTTTTTATGTAGTGGATGTATTAATGCAGATGTCCAGTCTGGTGGTAATCTGTGTGTTGTCCAGATTTCTTTTAGTATTTCTGATAGACACTGTATCATGTTGTCACTAGAGTACTTCCATAGTTCAGCAACTATATTATCCTCTCCAGGGGCTTTATTATTTTTAAGCTCTTTTATGATTTCTTTTATTTCTTCTGTGGTTGGCGGCTTGGAGTCTGGTGGTGTTGGGTTTACAATATTGAAATTAAATTTTTCTTTCGGTGGATAACAGTTATGTAGTTCTTCAAAATATTCAGCAAGTATTCTACAGTTCTCTATGCTATTGTATGCAGTTTTCTGCGTTTTTGGGTCCGTGAAAAATAGACTAGGAGGAGAGTATTTCTTTAAGTTACTTCTGAAAGTTTTGTAAAAATCCCTAGCATTGTTCTGTTTGAAGTTGGAGTCTATTGATGGTAGTTGGTCTTTTATGCATTGAACTTGGATCTTTTTAAAGCCTTTTGAAGCTTGCTTCTGGGCTTCTTTTAGGGAGTTCCTATTTTTATAACTTTTGTTGGCATTCCAAATGTTCCAAGCTCGTTGTCTTGTTAGGATTAGTTTGTCACACTCATCATTCCACCAGGCAAGTTTCCATTTTTTGGTAAGGAGAATGGTTTCTTCTGCTGTCTGTACTATATCTTTTTGAAGTTGTTCCCATGTTTTAGGTGTTTTCTTTTCCAAAAGTGTCCTGAAATTGTGTACCTTGGTTAATTTCTGAGTGTCAAACTTTTTAGGTTGATATTCGCTCTTTCTTTTATATATTGGTCTAATTTTGAATTTGACGACAGATAGAGAGTGATCTGAATCTAAACTTGCGCTCTTAGCAACTTTTACATTGAGTATCTCTGATGCAGACAGTCTGCTTATAGCAACATGGTCAAGTTGTTTCTCTCCACAGACTGGATTCGGGGATATCCATGTAGTTTGTTTTCTAGGGAGTTTTTTGAAATATGTAGACTTTAGAACTATGTCATGTTCTCTGCATAAACTAATAAGTCTTTCTCCATTTGCATTGGTTTTTTTATGTGCAGGGAATTTGCCTACTATGGATTGGTGATGACGTTCTTTGCCGATTTGAGCATTAAAGTCTCCCAACAATATTGTTGTGTTTTTGGATGAAATCTGGTCTAAGGTGTTTGACAGTTCCTGCCAAAAATTTCTGTTTGTTCTTTTTGTGTTCTGTTTTTCTCATTTGTTGGTGCATGTGAGTTTACAATGGTACACAATTTGTTTACTGATTTGAAGGTTAATGTTGAAAGCCTTTCATTGACAGATTTAAATTCTACTATCGAGTTTAATATATTTTGGTTTACAATGAATCCTGTTCTAAATTTGGGTACATTCTTCATAACTCTTTTTCCTGGCTTCCCTTTGAAGATTCTGAATCCCTCTGAATCAAATGATGTTCATCAATATACCTTGTTTCTTGGAGTGCAGTTATCATTATATTTTTCTGTTTTATAAAATTTATTAACGTTTTAAGTTTTCCTGTTTTTAGAAGTGAGTTTACGTTGAACGTTGCCAAGTAGTTATATTTTTGTGTTTAATTTTATTTGTTGCTTGCTTAAGGCAGGTTTCAGGATGCTCCGACTCATCCTTCGCACATTGCTGTAGGCCCCCAGAATCCGAATGCCTACTTTTAATTTCCTTAGAAATTGGAGATTGGTTACTCCCTGGGGTAAAATCTCTTACAAGGTGCGTATCCACTGTTGATTGTTCGTTGGGTTAGGGGAACAAGTCCCCTAAGGATTCTACTCGAGGTTATTAGCTCCGAGGAATGGTTTTCAGCCGCACCACTGGTGGACAGACGCTGACCACTCAGCCGCTTGTTTCAAGACAGACGCCAAGTGGATTTTTTTCTTTAGTTGCCTCTTCCGCTAGTTCCGCCGTACGGAGAACTATTCCCTCCGCCTTCACTACCGTTGAGGTCTTCACTGTAGTCCTAGCAAGGAGCCCTTACAAGGTGCTATCACCGGGCCAGGTGAACCTTGGTTTTTAACGAGGTTGTTACTCCTCCCCCTCCTCCTTCCTCACCTTTTGTATGGTGAGGCCCCGGGCTTGGGACCGGCGTAGCGAAGTTTTCTAATCTAATAGAAGATTTTATCAAAATATAACATCGATGTTGTTATTGGTGATGAAACACATACTGAAAATGAATATTAATTGAGTCAGAGCGCGAAAGTTCCTGACTTCGACTTACTATGAGCAACGTGCCATCGTGCGCATCGTCAAATTCTAAACGACTGTCGTTCATATGATATGAAATTTTATGTTCTCTACAGACGAAATAAAGACAGAAATCTAACATTACATGAAGTTTTGACTATCAGTAAATAAATTCCAATCATAGAATCCTGACTTAATCCCTCATAACGAAACACAGTTGGATTACTCAGCCACTCTAAAGCAGCAGCAGACAGTTACCATAACAGTTTCCTCACCGTAGGATAAGATGCTTCCTTTGAATAGCATAGCTGGTCCCCTCACACATTCCATTGATTCCTTCCTACCCTCGGTCCTTTTCCCATTTTTTCCTCTTAATCAGATTCACCAGCAATTTTGTCCATATGACATTAATAGTTTGTGGCAGTCCTCACGTGGGCACTGGTTTGGTCTGTACATTCTTATACAATGTACTTTATAGTACTTCTGTTTTTCAATTCTATATGTAGCCATAAAGGGTCACGTGCTGTAAAATATCGCTGATGTGTGGGCTACCTGTATAGTCTTAATTTGTTTGAAGATGGATTGTAAATTCAAATCCCGCTCACAAAGAACTACATAGTAATTGCCATTGTGGAACATAGATAACACGTATTTTACACTAAAGAGCCAAAGAAACTGATACAACTGCCTAATATCGTGTAGGGCTCTCGCACACACGCAGAAGTGCCGAAACACGATGTAACATCGGACTCGACTAATGTCTGAGGTTGTGCTGGAGGGAATTGACACCATGAATCCTGCATGGCTGTCCATAAACCTCTTCTGAACAGCACGTAGCAAGGCATCCCAGATACGTTCAATAATGTTTGTGTCTGGGGAGTTTGGTGGCCAGCGGAAGGGGCTAGGCTCAGGAAAGTGTTCCTGGAGCAATTCTGTAGCAATTCTGGACGTATGTGGTGTCGCTTTGTCATGCTGGAATTCCGCAAGTCAGTCGTAACGCACAGTGGGCATGAATGGATGCAGGTGATCAGACAAGATGCTTACGTGTGTGGCATCTGTCAGAGTCGTATCTAGACGTATCAGGGGTCGCATATCACCCCAACTGTACACGATCCACACCATTACAGAGTCTCCACCAGCTTGAACAGTCACATGCAGGGTCCATGGATTGATGAGGTGGTCTCCATACCCGTACACGTCCATCTGCTCTATACAAATTGAAACGAGACACGTCGGACCAAGCAATATGTTTCCAGACTTCAACAATCCCGGGTCGGTGCGGACGGGTCCAGGCGAGGCGTAAGGCTTTGTGTCGTGCATTCATGAAGGGTGCAGGAGTGGGCCTTTGGCTCATAAACCCCACATCGATGATGTTTCCTTGAATAGTTCGCACGCTGACATTTCTTGATGGCCCAGCATAGCAATCTGCAGTAATTTGCAGAAGGGTTGCACTTCTGTAACGTTGAACTATTCTCTTGAACCGTCGTTGGTATCGTTCTTGCAGGATCATTTTCCGGCAAAAGCGATGTCTGAGATTTGATGTTTCACTGGATTCCTGATGTTCACGGTACACTCGTGAAATGGTCGTTTGTGAAAATCCCCACTTTAACATTAACTCGGAGATGCGGCGTCCAATCGGCCGTACTCAGACTGTAACACCACGTTCTAACTCACTTAAATCTTGATAACCTGTCATTGTAGCAGCAGTAACCGATCTAACGACTGCGCCAGACTCTTGTTGTCTTATATAGACGTTGCCGCCACAGCGCCGGATTCTGCCTATTTACATATCTTGTAAGACTACAATCAATATTGTTAATAACTTGTACTGATTAATTCTGCATAATGTCAAGTGTATACTCTTTACTATGTGATGTCTTTGATCTACTGTAAAGAAGTGGAAAGGTAATGTGACATGTTTACTCTTTGTAAGTTAAGTTCTTTGTATTATTTGGAGGGAAGTGGTATTTAATTATGTATATTTGTGTTGACTTCTTAATATGTTTAAATAATGATATTTTTAAAAATATGTTTGCTGACAACTATGTAATAAGCATTAACAACTTTACAGTGCACATTATTGATGTGTGGCAAAGTTTTATGCCAGTACACTTAATATGCTGGACGAGAATTTCTTGTTTCTCATACATATAACAGAGACTACCTGTGTTTTTTTGAATATTTTTAAACTTAACTAAGGAATTAACTTAAATATCAGTTCAAGGAAGAGTCTTACTTGGAAAAGAGTGTTCTATTGTTTGTTGCTTTAAAGTTGTTTTCAAAAACTACTTGCTTCACAAATTGTATCATAAAACACTTTGCCTTGAGGTCGTTTGAAATAAAATTTTACTGGAGATTATCTCTAATTTTGTAGAATTTTGTGAGAGTAAAGAATGTTACAATAGTACAAAATTAAAGGTCTCAAATGAAAGAGTAATCCACTTCTACTTTAATGCTACATAATTTTGAAAGTGTGTATAGTTTTGTTCTCACAATGAAAGGGATACTTTGTGGGACCACATTTCTTTTCCATCGCAATGAAAAGGATAAATAAGATTAGTAGGTTTCTGGTTAATGAATCTTGAAGTGATTACTGAGAAGCAAAGGTAGAAGGCTTATATGCTGTGTCTCCTTATTGGTTTTGTGTAATAAATGTGTATATTAATTGTACTTCACTATTATCATGTACTATCTGTTCTTGTGTGGGTTGTGAAGAGCAAGTTTGGACTACATTAGTTAAAGGCAAAATTAATGATTAAATTAAACACGAGATAGGGCTCATTTGCAACTCTTGTGAGTGCTTTAATGGTAAAGTGACAACTGCTGCTACTCGCTGTGTAGTTCGACCATTTGGGGCGTGTTCAGTGCACTTCTCAGAACAGTATTTAATGAAAGTTCGTTTTGAATTAGTAAACACAGGTTCCTTATAAATAATGTTTTTACATTATTATGCCTAATTAGGCTGCCGACCGTATAACTATTTCATTTAACAGTAATCAGTTGCTGTAACTACTTGCAAAATTATTTCTTTCTGCTGTTTACCTACAGCTATTATTACGAAATTAAGGTTCGATACCAATCTTTCCGTTAGGTAAACTCGGCAAGTTTTCTAAACTTCTCTCAGGAGGTAACATTTACTGCAAGTTTAGGCGATATTTGGCAAATTTACTACCGCAGTAGTGTTATACGTGGCTGCCTTGTGACATAAATAAACCTTTTTGTCACTCGGTTAAACTTTGTATCGGCATAACAAGCGAAGTAGTAGGGTTATAATCTCTGTATTTGAATACGCATGCGTTGTTGTTGTTGTGGTCTACAGTCCTGAGACTGGTTTTATGCAGCTCTCCATGCTATTCTATCCTGTGCAAGCTACTTCATCTCCCAGTACCTACTACAGCCTAATCCTTCTGAATCTGCCTAGTGTATTCATCTCTAGGTCACCCTCTTCAATTTTTACCCTCCACGCTGCCCTCTAGTACTAAATTGGTGATCCCTTGATGCCTCAGAACATGTCCCACCAACCGATCCCTTTTTCTAGTTAAGTTGTGCCACAAGCTCCTCTTCTCCCCAATTCTATTCAATACCTCCTCATTAGCTATGTGATCTATCCATCTAATCTTCAGCATTCTTCTGTAGCACCACATTTCGAAAGCTTCTATTCTCTTCTTGTCCAAACTATTTATCGTCCATGTTTCACTTCCATACATGGCTACACTCCACACAAATACTTTCAGAAACGACTTCCTGACACTTAAATCAATACTCGATGTTAACAAATTTTTGTTCTTCAGAAACACTTTCCCTCCCATTGCCAGTTTACTTTTTATATCCTCTCTACTTCGAACATCATCAGTTATTTTGCTCCCCAAATAGCAAAACTCCTTTACTACTTTAAGTGTCTCATTTCCTAATCTAATTCACTCAGCATCACCCGACTTAATTCGAGTACATTCCGTTATCCTCGTTTTGCTTTTCTTGATGTTCATCTTATACCCTCCTTTGAAGACACTGTCATTCCATTCAACTGCTCTTCCAAGTCCTTTGCTGTCTCTGGCAGAATTACCATGTCATAGGAGAACATTAAAGTTTTTATTTCTTCTCCATGGATTTTAATATCTACTCTGAACTTTTCTTTCGTTTCTTTTACTGCTTGCTCAATGTACAGATTGAATAGCATCGAGGAGAGGCTACAACCCTGTCTCACTCCCTTCCCAACCACTGCTTCCCTTTCATGTACCTCGACTCTTATAACTGCCATCTTATAACTGCCATCTGGTTTCCGTACAGATTGTAAATAGCCTTTCGATCCCTATATTTTACCCCTACCACCTTCAGAATTTGAAAGAGAGTATTCCATTCAACATTGTCAAAAGGTTTCTCTAAGTCTACAAATGCTAGAAATGTAGGTTTGCCTTTTCTTAATCTTTCTTCTAAGATAAGTCGTAGGGTCAGTATTGCCTCACGTGTTCCAACGTTACTACGGAATCCAAACTGATCTTCCCCGAGGTCGGCTTCTACCAATTTTTTCCATTCGTCTGTAAAGAATTCGCGTTAGTGTTTTGCAGCTGTGACTTATTAATCTTATAGTTCGGTAATTTTCACATCTGTCAACACCTGCTTTCTTTGGGATTGGAATTATTATATTCTTCTTGAAGTCTGAGGGAATTTTGCCTGTCTTATACATCTTGCTCACCATATGGTAGAGTTTAGTCTGGACTGGCTGTCAGTAGTTCTAATGGAATGTTGTCTACTCCCGGGGCCTTGTTTCGACTGAGGTCTTTCACTGCTCTATCAAACTCTTCACGCAGTATCGTATCTCCCATTTCATCTTGATCTACATCCTCTTCCATTTCCATAACATTGTCCTCAAGAACATCACCCCTGTATAGACCCTCTATATACTCGTTCCATCCTTTCTGCTTTCCCTTCCTTGCTTAGAAGTCGGTTTCCATCTGAGCTCTTGATATTCATGCAAGGGGTTCTCTTTTCTCCAAAGGTATACCCGTTTCCTTTGCGCATCAGTGTAGCTTTTACTAAGAATACCTGACAATCAAAAGTAATGGAAAACAACAACAAACCGATATTACCATTGATGATTAGAACAACAACCATCACGGGATTAATTTTTACATGCAACATGTGCCAAATTGTCACTTTACCTTGATGTTGCGGTGAAACGTTTCCAAACCAAACAAAACAAAAAATCAAATAAAAATACAAATAAGAAAAGGAGGGGGAAATGCTGTAGCAAGTAAAGTCGTACGGGTGTTTCGTGCAGTTGGCAGCAGTTGTGTGTTCTCTTTGTCTGAGAGAGAGTGGAGATGGTAGTGCGGTAAAGGGGAGGGGGCAGTTGAAGAGTGGTGGGGAGTGGAGAGCTGTTGCGGAGGGAGGGGGGGAAGGGGTTATGGGGAGGAGCATATCGCGCAGCTGGCCACGTAGGAAATTGAATCCCGCGGGCAGTGCGGCCGCAGACTCTTTTATTGAATCGCCGCCTCGGCCGCACAGTGGAGAGAACGGTCACGGGAAGGGGCCGTCGCCGGCACGGACAGCTGTTACCGCACGCCTCCCCCTCTGCGGTCACCACCACCACTTCACTACACTCATGTCTGGACCACAGTGTCCACCTGCAGAGGCTGCACTGCAATATCCAGACACTGATTCTCCACACGACTGCGTAAAAACTGTAGTTCATATAATGCTGCAACACTAGTGTTAACTTTAAGTCACATCTGGTAGGAGATTTGACTTCTCTAACAGTATGCCGCTGTCCATTATTTTTTCAGTTCTCATACGACGCCTTTGGATGCGTCCTCCTCCTTAAGCGCTAACTTAGAGAACTGGTTTTACAATTACGAACAACTTAAATTGGCAGGAACACACGGAAAATTTTGTGGAGAAGGAAAACTAAAGCCTGCGTTTTATTGTCACGATACTTAGACAATGTAACAGATCTGCTAAGGGTCCTGGGACCTCTGCTGTTCCTGATCTATATAAATGACCTGGGTGACAATCTGAGCAGTTCTCTTAGGTTGTTCGCAGATGATGCTGTAATTTACCGTCTAGTAAGATCATCTGAAGACCAGTATCAGTTGCAAAGCGATTTAGAACAGATTGCTGTATGGTGTGGCAGGTGGCAGTTGACGCTAAGTAACGAAACGTATCCGTTGCAATTCGATTACTCGATAAATAGTACAATTCTCAAGGCTGTCAATTCAACTAAGTACCTGGGTGTTAAAATTACGAACAACTTCAGTTGGAAAGACCACATAGACAAAATTGTGGGGAAGGCGAGCCAAAGGTTGCGTTTCATTGGCAGGACACTTAGAAGATGCAACAAGTCCACTAAAGAGACGGCTTACACTACAGTCGTTCGTCCTCTGTTAGAATATTGCTGCGCGGTGTGGGATCCTTACCAGATGGGATTGACGGAGGACATCGAAGGGGTGCAAAGAAGGGCAGCTCGTTTTGTATTATCATGTAATAGGGGAGAGAGTGTGGCAGATATGATACGCGAGTTGGGATGGAAGTCATTAAAGCAAAGACGTTTTTCGTCGCGGCGAGATCTATTTACGAAATTTCAGTCACCAACTTTCTCTTCCGAATGCGAAAATATTTTGTTGAGCCCAACCTACATAGGTAGGAATGATCATCAAAATAAAATAAGAGAAATAAGAGCTCGAACAGAAAGGTTTAGGTGTTCGTTTTTCCCGCGCGCTGTTCGGGAGTGGAATGGTAGAGAGATAGTATGATTGAGGTTCGATGAACCCTCTGCCAAGCACTTGAATGTGAATTGCAGAGTAAACATGTAGATGTAGATGTACTAAGGAAACTGCCTACACTACGCTTGTCCGTCCTCTTTTAGAATACTCCTGCGCGGTGTGGGATGATTACCGCATTGGACTGACGGAGTACATCGAAAAAGTTCAAAGAAGGGCAGAACGTTTTGTATTATCGCCAAAATTATGAGAGTGTCACAGAAATTACACAGGGTTTGGGCTGGACATCATTAAAAGATAGGGGTTTTTCGTTGCGACGGAATCTTCTCACGAAATTCCAATCACTAACTTTCTCCTTCGAATGCGAAAATATTTTGTTGACACCGATTTACATAGGGAGGAACGATCACAAAGATAAAATAAGGAAATCAGATCTCGTACGGAAAGATATAGGTGTTCATTCTTTCTGCGCGCTATACGAGATTGGAATAATAGAGAATTGAGAAGGTGGTTCGATGAACCCTATGCCAGGCACTTAAACGTGATTTGCAGAGTATCCATGTGCATGTAAATGAGGGAGCAGTCCCATAGACAGTGCGATATCTGTTTCATAGTGTGATCCATGTACAGTACATTGGAACATTGTCACTCCCTATACCCACACTACTTACAAAGTTTCTGTCAACAGTTAAGTTCTTGCGAAATTCAGACTTATGCACAGTTGACGATCGCTTTGTGTACAGTGTAACAGCTGACTCGAATTACAAATAAATTAAATGTAGTGCACGTTATAACACCACAAGAACCGATATTGTTTCATTATATAATCTGTTCTTTATGTTGTGGTCTTCAGTCTAGACACTGGTTTGATGCAACTCTCCATGCTCCACTGGTTCAAATGGTTCAAATGGCTCTGAGCGCTATGGGACTTAACATTTGAGGTCATCAGTCCCCTAGAACTTAGAACTACTTAAACCTAACCAACTGTAGGAGGATACAAGATGACTTGGACAGGATTTGTGATTGGTGTAAAGAATGGCAGCTGACTCTAAATATAGATAAATGTAAATTAATGCAGATGAATAGGAAAAAGAATCGCGTAATGTCTGAATACTCCATTAGTAGTGTAGCGCTTGACACAGTCACGTCGATTAAATATTGCAGAGCGATATGAAGTGGGACAAGCATGTAATGGCACTTGTGGGGGAGGCGGATAGTCGTCTTCGGTTCATTGGTAGAATTTTGGGAAGATGTGGTTCATCTGTAAAGGAGACCGCTTATAAAACACTAATACGACCTATTCTTGTGTACTGCGCGAGCGTTTGGAATCCCTATCAGGTCGAATTGAGGGAGGACATAGAAGCAATTCAGAGGCGGGCTGCTAGATTTGTTACTGGTAGGTTTGATCACCACGCGAGTCTTACGGAAATGCTTCAGGAACTCGGATGGGAGTCTCTAGAGGAAAGGAGGCGTTCTTTTCGCGAATCGCTACTGAGGAAATTTAGGGAACCAGCATTTGAGGCTGACTGCAGCACATTGTTTTGCCGCCAACTTACAATTCACGGAAAGACCACAGAGATAAGATAAGAGAGATTAGGGCTCGTTCAGAGGCATATAGGCAGTCGTTTTTCCCTCGTTCTGTTTGGGAGTGGAACAGGGAGAGAAGATACTAGTTGTGGTACGAGGTACCATCCGCCACGCACCATATGATGGATTGCGGAGTATGTATGTAGATGTATATGTAGAACCTAAGGACATCACGCACATCCATGCCCGAGGCACGATTCGAACCTGCGACCGTAGCGGTCGCGCGGTTCCAGACTGACGCGCCTAGTACTGATCGGCCACAACGGCCGGCCATGCTACTCTATCCTGTGCAAGCTTCTTCATCTCCCAGTGTTTACAGCAACCTACATCCTTCTGAATCTGCTTAGTGTATTGATTTCTTAGTCTCCCTCTACAATTTTTACCCTCCACGCTTCCCTCCAGTACTATATTGGTGATTCCTTGATGCCTCAGAACGTTTTCTACCACCCGACCCAATCTTCTAGTCGAGGTGTGACACAAATTCCTCTTCTTCCCAATTCTATTCAGTACCTCCTGATTAGTTACGTGATTTACCCATATAATCTTCAGTATTCTTCTGTAGCACCACATTCCGAAAGCTTCTATTCTCTTCTTGTCTAAAATGTTTATCGTCCGTATTTCACTTCTGTACATGGCTGCACTCCATACACACACTTTCAGAGAAGTCTTCCTGTCAATTAGAGCTATACTCGAAGTTAACAAATTTCTCCTCTCCAGAAACGCTTTCCTTGCCATTGCCAGTTGACATTTCATATCCTCTCTCCTTTGACCATAATCATTTATTTTGCTCCCCAAATAGCGAAACTCATCTACTACTTCAAGTGTCTCATTTCCTAATCTAATTCCTTCAGCATTACCTGATTTAATTCGACTACATTCCATTATCCTCGTTTTGCTGTTACATAATCTGTACTGATAACAAATCTGTAAAACTGTCATATCTGTCTGCATGAATACGCTTCTCCAAGGCTACTTGTCGAATTTTCATGGGATTTTCGCAGGTAACTTGAGCATAGCACAGGCTTTGTATAAAAAAAGTGGGAGCACGGAAAAAATTGTATCGTAACTGAAAGTGCTGTCCACACTAATGCTGTAAATGGGAAAATAGTTGTGTCTGTTAGGTTTTCACAACTAACCCGCAGAACCGATTTCGATGAAATTTGGTATGTATATATGTATTGAACTGGGGACCTAGAAACGACAGAGAGGATTCGTTCCCGTCATAGCCCTCAGTGGTTCACAACCCCACAACAGACTACAGCAGTGTTATTGTGTTATTGTGCGATTCGGCCCCCAATAAAGCGCCTCTACAGGCCCCCCCATTCCCCCCTCCGGCAACGTCTCATTCCAGACCAGTGTAACCCCAATGTTGGCGTGTTAGAGTAATTATTGTGTACGCGTACGTGGAGACAGTGTTTCTGCAGGAATTGCCGACATAGAGTAACTGAGGCGGAACAAGGGGACCCAGCCTGCATTCGCCGAGGCAGATGGAAAACCGCCGGCTCACCGGAACTCGACACTAATCCGCCGGGTAGTGTGTAGTACAAGCTACTTATCGACTGAAGAACATTACGCAAATTAGCGAAAATACTTACTCTTTTTGTAAAAGGTGTTTACTCTTAGGCTTTCGATCTGTATTATCTTTGTGGAAACGTTCTTATTGGTTCATATATGATACGTGATGCGACTCAAGATAACGAATGCAACGCTTATACAATCCTTAATGAATACGACGCTTATACAACCTTCAGTGTGTTTAATCCATAGTTCGATGCTGTTTGTTGCATAATGTACACGTTGTATAATGTATAACTACTTCACTAACGTCATGCATAAATGCATGATCCTGCCCGTGCTCCTCTGTATGCACTGCTCGGCAACGACGCTGCGCTTGCCCACGCATCGTGCATTAGAACAGCTTGGGAGGGTGAGGGGATGGGGGAGAGCAGGGGTTGCCCATCAGAAGCCACGCTTACCTGAACAAGCAGATAGTTTTTTTTTTCTTTATTGAATTTCAATTTCCCCCGAAGGGGGCGGGCTGGCAGCAGCTTTGTATGCCGCTCTTCAGCCTACAGACTTTGTTAGAAAGATGAAGAGAATAAATAATAAAAACAGGCGATAAAATCGGGGACTTAAAGAGTAACATGGCGAAAAGAAATCGTGGAACTTAAAACAAAGAACAGAGGGATGATGATGCTAATAAAATACATACGAAGCAGACAGGTAAAACAATAGACAGACAATTAAAAAACACGGCAACAGTCTGGATTCTGTTCGCAAAACACATAGAATTCACACCTAGCGACAGCATGGTTTCGATGATGATGATGATGTTAGGTTTGTGGGGCGCTCAACTGCGTGGTTATCAGCGCCCGTACAATTTCCCAACCTTTGCTCAGTCCAATTTCGCCACTTTACTGGATGATGATGAAATGATGAGGACAACACAAACACCCAGTCATCTCGAGGCAGGTGAAAATCCCTGACCCGCCGGGAATCGAGCGCGGGACCCCGTGCAGCATGGTTTCTGTTCGCAACACCAGAAAGATGAACAACACTGAATAGTCACTGGAACACTGCACTAAAAAGTTGGCAAATGTGACATACCACAGCCGAGAGCAGGTGGGGGGAAACTGGACAGATGATGGGAAAACAAAAAAGGGGGGAAAGGAGAGTAAAAGCGAAGGGGGGGAACCGGGAAAGGAGCTGATGGAGGATGAGGACCAATAAGAGGGGTGGGGGGCAGATGCGACAGGAAGTGGGGTAGGCAGAGGAGGGGATACAAAAGGACTTGGGGGAGGGGGGAGAAGGGAGGTAGGGAGAGGTTTAGTGGGGAGAAAACCGGATGGAAGGGGGGAAGAGGGAGCCCAGGGAAAGGACAGAGGAAAGGAGGGGGAGTGAGGATCAGAGTGGATAGGAGGGATAAATGGAGGGAGAGAGGGCATCGTCCGAGAGGGGGAGTTGATGGAAGCCACCTTGGGAAAGGAGCTGGAGGGTGCGTAGATGGAGGGTAGGGGGGACACAACGGTGAAGACGTGGCAGGGGGCGGGGATGGGAGAGGAGAGGAGCAACCAGGGGGTGAGGGGTTTCAAGATGGCGGGAGGTGTAGAGGATGCGGATATGTTCGAGGAATAGGAGCAGATGGGGGAAAGGAATGAGATCATAGAGGATCCGCTTGGGGGACGGGAGGCGTATACGGAAGGCGAGGCGGAGTGCATAACGCTCAAGGATCTGGAGGGACTTATAGAATTTGGGGGGGGGGCAGATATCCAGACAGGACTGGCATAACAGAGGATGGGACGGATTAAAGATTTGTAGGTGTGGAGGATGGTAGAGGGGTGCAACTCCCATGTCCGGCCAGAGAGGAGTTTGAGGAGTCGGAGGCGGTTGTGGGCTTTGGATTGGATGGAGCGGAGATGAGGGATCCAGGTGAGGTGACGGTCAATGGTGAGGCCAAGGTAGGTGAGGGTGGGGGTGAGGCGGACAGGACGTTCGCAGACAGTAAGGGAGAAATCCAGGAGCCGGAAGGAGCGAGTGGTACGACCTACGATGATTGCCTGGGTCTTGGAAGGATTGAGTTTTAGGAGCCACTGGATACACCATGCAGCAAAGAGGTCAAGGTGATTCTGGAGAAGGCGTTGGGAAGCAGATAGGTGAGCGCAGCTCATTTACTGCATGTACAGTAGCTTACTTATTCAGCCTAACTCATTTTAACAAAACTTCTGATATGCAAGCGCAGTTGCATTGAACAGCAGAACCGAAAATATCCACAAGTACACTACCGGCCATTAAAACTGCTACACCAAGAAGATGACGTGCTACAGACGCGAAATTTAACCGACAGGAAGAAGATGCTGTGATACGCAACTGATTAGCTTTTCAGAGCATTCACGCAAGGTTGGCACCGGTGGCGACACCTACAACGTGCTGACATGAGGAAAGTTTCCAACCCATTTGTCATACACAAACAGTAGTTGACCGGCGTTGCCTGGTGAAACGTTGTTGTGATGCCTCGTGTAAGGAGGAGAAATGCGTACCATCACGTTTCCGACTTTGATAGAGGTCGGATTGTAGTCTATCGCGATTTCGGTTTATCGTATCGCGACATTGCTGCTCGCGTTGGTCGAGATCCAATAACTGTTAGCAGAATGTGGAATCGGTGGGTTCAGGAGGGTAATACGGAACGCTGTGCTGGATCCCAACGGCCCCGTATAAAGTGTACTCAACGACGAACCTGGGTGCACGAATGGCAAAACGTCATTTTTTCGGATGAATCCAGGTTCCGTTTACAGCATCATGATGGTCGCATCCGTGTTTGGTGACATCGTGGCAAACGCACATTGGAAGCGTGTCTTCGTCATCGCCATACTGGCGTATCTCCCGGCGTGATGGCATGGGGTGCCACTGGTTACACGTCTCGGTCACCTCTTGTTCGCAATTACGGCACTTTGAACAGTGGACGTTACATTTCAGATGTGTTACGACCCGTGGCTTTATCCTTCATTCGATCCATGCGAAATCCTACATTTCAGCAGGATAATGCACGACCGCATGTTGCAGGTCCTGTACGGGCCTTTCTGGATACAGAAAATTTTCGACTGCTGCCCTGGCCAGCACATTCTCGAGATCTCTCACCAATTGAAACCTTCTGGTCAATGGTGGCTGATCATCTGTCTCGTCACAATACGCCAGTCACTACTCTTGATGAACTGTGGTATCGTGTTGAAGCTGCATGGGCAGCTGTACCTGTACACGCCATCCAAGCTCTGTTTGACTCAATGCCCAGGCGTATCAAGGTCGTTCTGGATACTGAGTTATCAGGATCTAAGCACCGAAATTGCGTGAAAATGTAATCACATGTCAGTTCTAGTATAATATATTTCTCCAATGAATACCCGTTTATCATCTGTATTTATTCTTGGTGTAGCAATTTTAATGGCCAGTAGTGTATTTAAAATCGATATCTTTAAAGTCCTGGACGGCTATATCAACTCCGATTGATGACGAGAATGCAACTTCAAGTGTGTTCCAGTCTGGTATTTGAAACTGAGCCTCCAGCATGTGTGCCAAGCGTCAGCTGTATCTTTTCTTCTTTACGCACATCAGGATATCCCTCTCTGTTTTCTCTCCTGTCCTTCCTTTTCACTTCGAATGGAATCCTTCCTCTCTACACTCACTCTAACTTGTTAAATGCACCATTACACTCTCAACCATCTGTTGCTATAGTATGGCCACAGAATCCATCACCAGCCCCACTCTGAGTATCCCAATTTATGTGCAGATCCCTCATGCGTAGTGCAGTGCAGCTGTTCATTAAAAATCCCTCACCATCACCGAGTTTTACAGAGATAACTATAAGTATGTGAAATTTTCAATTACCTGTAACATTATCATTATAATAATTTTAAAACTGTTGTAAGTATTCAGTAACTCTTTAGTTTAAATTTCCTTTACTTTACGTCTATGGTCACAAATTTTTTGTCAGACAACCAGTTTCGGTCTCTTCAGATCTGTTTTATAAAAACATAAGTAGTGCTGCTGACAAGATGACTCTTGCATATGCTGTTATTTTTGTATATTTCACGATTCAAGTGCTGATTTTGTGATTAACTTTTGATGATACCACTATAGCTGCATTACATTAGGACATGTTTTTTATAAAACACATGTGAAGGTGGCCATTGTAAACCGAATTCGGTTGTCAAATGGCAAAAATTTGTGAACATAGACGTAAAGTAAAGGAAACGTATTCTATATTCGGGTCGCTGTTCTACTCGTGACCAGGTCGCAGCTTGTCAAAATTTTCAGTTTTTATATCCTCTATTGTATTTTAATACTTTTCCTGACGAGCAGAATGTTGGACTGGTACCTGGACACTGTCACTCGTCAGGGACGAGGAAATGGAGCACAGAATGCAGAAATCATCTTTAATCGGTACTTTACTGTCGGTCGGCCGGCCGGAGTGGTCGAGCGGTTCTAGGCGCTACAGTCTGGAACTGCGCGACTGCTACGGTCGCAGGTTGGAATCCTGCCTCTGGCATGGATGTGTGTGATGTCCTTAGGTTAGTTAGGTTTAAGTAGTTAGTTCTAGGGGACTGATGACCTTAGAAGTTAAGTCCCATAGTGCTCAGAGCCATTTGAACTGCCGGTCACCTATATATAAGATTTCACAATCAATGATGAAGCAGCGAAGCTCTACTGCGTAAAGGACACACTGCCAGCGCACATTATAGTTGTGTTAGCGATTTCATACAGGGAACACACATCGAAATCATTAAGTTAAGGTAGTGATAGGTGACCTGTAGTACGAACAGCAAGTCGAAATCGTAGTCGAGAAAGAGAATGTGACATTGCGTAGTAAGATCTGAATGCCGCTGCACTAAAGACTTCACACAGGAACAATGGAACTACCGCAATATCTAACAAAAACGAAGGGACTCGATCTGCCGTCCGACACATCGCCCGCACGCCCTATCTCTGTTGAGAAGGGGAAGAAGTATTTCTGTAGGCAGTATCGAACCTGACGTGAGTGGAAGTGACGGGGTTATCAATATATATCTGTTGGTGCCACGAAATTTTATATGATGTAATTATTTGCAACAGGCTCTGTGAATAAATAATACATCTGGCTGGAGTTGAGTGACATGTGAGGAAAAGTAGTAAATACTTTTCATTTCCTTGCGGTTTTAATTGTAACGAAGGTTACTTGTGGATTGATTTTGTCTAATATTAGTGAATGTGCGATTTATACTATACCATTTACAATATCACGCTGCCAATTATAGGTAACCTATTGGATACAGAGTGAGTGATTAGAGTGAGAGTGGGAGAGAGTGTAATTTTCCTCCCAGATCACATCTTGTTTCTGGCACTGTCTACAAGAAAGCTTTGGTGTAAACTGCTGTGGCAGCAGATCTTGTATGATCAGGTTGCGGGGATGAAGCAGAATTAGCTCGTACATCTTCGCTCTATTTCTGCCTGTCATGTATAAAGCTCCTTGCTGCTGTGCTGTTTTAGTCCCTGACAGTTTAGTAACGTTGGGCAGTAGACACAATGGCATGCCCTTTGTGCCGGTGAGAATATAACGGACGTAGGAGCAGTTTGGCATAAAACACTAACGGGAGCTTCGCAACTATCGCTTTCCATGATGGAGACGCTTGTGCCGGTGAGAATTTAACGGACGTAGGAGCAGTTTGGCATAAAACACTGCTGGGAGCTTCGTAGCTATCGCTTTCCATGACGGAGAGGAAAACTAGTGCACCAAGTTAACGGCGTAATGCACGAACATTTACGAGTGAATGTTGCCGGATATGGGCTCAGTAGTAAGGTGAGTGATTACATTGCTTTTGAAAGGTTAGTGTCAGTTCGTGTGTATCAGGATAATCGATTGGATTTTTGTGCCTCTAAGGCCTGAAGGTTACTTAAGTTTGTCAGTAGCTACTAACTGGTATACATACAAAAAGTTCTCAGTTTATTTTTCGCTTGAAATTCGAATATAATTTCCAACTTTCGTTTATGTTTTTCATCATCATCGTCGAAGGGTTAAAACTGACTGCCTTGGATCCCATCTTTATACCACAGGGCGGCGTCTGACTGGTATATTATGTCATAATGACAAAACGGAAATGGCGCGTAAAGAGGCGACACCCTGTATGTCCGTAGATTTATTTTAAGCTCTCTATCCAGCTTTACTTACAGCACCATCTCTCGCACCAGCCGGTAAACTGCGAGAAGTATTGTTCTTTTTTTTTCGTTACCAAGTGCACGCTTCCATGAACTGCTGACTACATAGCTGGTGTCTCTATAGAAGTTGATGCGTGGGTAAGTACACTCGTTTCTTCAAACAAAATCTTCTGCTTGTTTAACAGGCTGCGCTCCGCCATCGCTGGTTTTTTCAGATACATTTATTTAAGGTGACGAAGGTGCTTGACACGGCGATCGGCAACGGTGCTTATAGACTGGCTCACATAGACTCTGACACACAGAGAGTGCAAGAGAGATGGAACAAATGTTTGATGATGTAAATACGCGGAAAGCATCTAGTAAATCACATAAATAACTGTAAATGATGAATTGATTGTCTTCACAGCTCATACAAACTCTTCATTCAAATATCCCATCTGATGAAAACTGCCAGAAATCTTTGGAAGGCCTTTATTATATATTTCGTGAATTCGCTTTCGTCTATAAGGTAAGTGTGCTTCAACCAGTATACTCAGGTGTTATCATGCTTCAAATAACAGGTTATTTATAAGAATTTTATTGGAGGTTAGGGGAGAAAATGCCGTATGAAAATAGGGGGAGAGGAAATAGAGCAATTGAATAGCTTCAGTTACTTGGGAAGTGTAATAAGGAGATATGTATTGTTCAACAGAAATTAGGAAAATAATTGCAATAGCAAAAGAAGGGTTCAAGAGGAAACAGAAATTACTTTGCGAACCACTAAACAAATGGCTCAAATGGCTCTGAGCACTACGGGACTTAACATCTGAGGTCATCAGTCCCCTAGAACTTGAACTACTTAAACCTAACTAACTTAAGGACATCACACACATCCATGCCCGAGGCAGGATTCGAACCTGCCACCGTAGCGGTCACGTGGTTCCAGACTGCAGCGCCTAGAACCGCTCGGACCACTAAACAAAAATCTGAGGAAAATACTTGCCAAGTGTTACATATGGAGCCAGGTACTGTATGGTGCGGACACCTGGACATTGAAGAAGGAAGGTGAAAGAAGATTGGAGGCACTAGAGATGTGGATATGGAGAAGATGGAAAAAGTAAAATGGGAAGACCGAGTAAGGAAGGAAGAAGTATTAAGAATAATTGGAGAAGAAAGGAGAAGAAAGAAAGATGTTGAAAGTCATTAGAAAGAAAAAACGGAACTGGATTTTGAGGAGGAGCTGTTAATTGAAGGAAGGAATGGAAGGAATTGTGGAGTGAAAAAAGGGGAAGAGGGGAAAGAAGATATCAAATGCTGGACAATATCCAAGAGGACAAATATTCAGAAATGAAAAGAGTAACTATGGACTGACAAAAGTGGAAGAGGTTTAAACCATGACGGGATCTGCCGTAAGGCAGAAAACCTAGTAATACTACTACATTAAGTTTGTCTCGTTCGCCAGAAATGTTATAAACTCCCAGCGTTCCCATGCCGAGTTATCCTTAAATGGTCGCAACATTTCTTTTATTTTTCTGGGTAGCTCGAAGACTGATCTGATTCCTTGGCTCTTTAGGACTACCTATCTTGCTAATTGTTGTACTGCAAAATGGAAGTCGCGCTATGTGTTGCTCGGCATCACGCCTTGGTTTCCTCGACAGTGTTGATCTAATAACACAGGCAGAATAACTGTTGCTTATGAACACTGTCGTAGATGATTAATCTCGGAGGCGATGTGATCCTTGTCCAAACAGTCCTGGCTCTGTGTATTAAGGTGTCCAGCATAGCTTTCTTCTGAGCGGGAATAGAAAACCTACGTCCGTTCACGTGCAGATCCGTATGTGCCGGTTTACTACACACAGAACGGTCGAGTCGTCCATCTTCCCCTTCGGCCAGTACATCTAAGAAAGGTAGCTTCCTGTTCTTCTCTAACTCCGCTGGAAATCTTATGTTTGGATGTATATCATTCAATACGAGGTGCATTCAAGTTCTAAGGCCTCCTATTTTTTTTCTCCGGACTGGAAAGAGATAGAAACATGCGCATTGTTTTAAAATGAGGCCGCATTCATTGTCAATACGTCCCAGAGATGGCAGCACCGTACGGCAGATGGAATTTTACCGCCAGCGGCGAGAATGAGAACTGTTTTAAATACTTAAAATGGCGACGTTTTCCTTACTTTAACAGCGTGCAATCATTCGTTTTCTGAATTTGCGTGGTGTGAAACCAATCGAAATTCGTCGACAGTTGAAGGAGACATGTGATGATGGAGTTATGGATGTGTCGAAAGTGCGTTCGTGGGTGCGACAGTTTAATGAAGGCAGAACATCGTGTGACAACAAACCGAAACAACCTCGGGCTCGCATAAGCCGGTCTGACGACATGATCGAGAAAGTGGAGAGAATTGTTTTGGGGGATCGCCGAATGACTGTTGAACAGATCGCCTCCAGAGTTGGCATTTCTGTGGGTTCTGTGTACACAATCCTGCATGACGACCTGAAAATGCGAAAAGTGTCATCCAGATGGGTGCCACGAATGCTGATGGACGACCACATGGGCTGCCCGTGTGGCATGTTGCCGAGCAATGTTGACACGCAACGACAGCATGAATGGGACTTTATTTTCGTCGGTTGTGACAATGGATGAGACGTGGATGCCATTTTTCAATCCAGAAACAAAGCGCCAGTCAGCTCAATGGAAGCACACAGATTCACCGCCACCAAAAAAATTTCGGGTAACCGCCAGTGCTGAAAAAATGGTGTCCATGTTCTGGGACAGCGAGGGCGTAATCCTTACCCATTGCGTTCCAAAGGGCACTACGGTAACATGTGCATCCGACGAAAATGTTTTGAAGAACAAATTCCTTCTTTCACTGCAACAAAAACGTCCGGGAAGGGCTTCGCGTGTGCTGTTTCACCAAGACAACGCACCCGCACATCGAGCTAACGTTACGCAACAGTTTCTTCGTGATAACTTTGAAGTGATTCCTCATGCTCCCTACTCACCTGACCTGGCTCCTAGTGACTTTTGGCTTTTTCCAACAATGAAAGACACTCTCCGTGGCCGCACATTCACCAGCCATGCTGCTATTGCCTCAGCGATTTTCCAGTGGTCAAAACAGGCTCCTAAAGAAGCCTTCGCCGCTGCCATGGAATCATGGCGTCAGCGTTGTGAAAAATGTGTACGTCTGCAGAGCGATTACGTCGAGAAGTAACGCCGGTTTCATCAATTTCGGGTGAGTAGTTAATTAGAAAAAAAGAATCGGAGGCCTTAGAACTTGAATGCACCTCGTAGATAAACGAACTGCCACAGTGCCTCACTGCTGTGCGACAAGATTCAAAATGTATCGTCAACATATCTGAAGAAGCAAGATGGCTGGAAGGAGGCACCTTTCACCGCTCTAAAATAAAAATCGACCATGAAAAAGTTAGCTACGGCTGGTGACAGTGGCGAACTTAGGGCTGTTCCATCAGTCATTTCATAATAATTTCCACCGTATGAGAAGTAAGTGGTCATCAGAGTGTACCGATATAATTTCAGAAAATCAGGGAAGAAATGAGCGACCAACAGTTTTAATGTGTCTTCCACTGGTACTTTAGTAGACAGCGAGACCACATCGACGCTCTATCCTCACCTGCTATATAGTACCTAAAAACATTTGTGAGTTTTTAATATGGCGTCTACAATGGCAGACTATAGGTGCCAATAGTTTAGCTAAGTACTTTGCCAGCCTGTGTGTTGGAGAGGTGTTAGCAGTAATAATAGGTCTCATTGGAAAGCCATAATTGTGTATCTTAGAGAGGCAGTATAATATCTGGGTGGCTTAGGTGCTCTTGGCTTTAAAATCTTCACAAGTACGTCAGAGAGGGATGGGGGAGGGGGGGGGGGATGTGGAAGTGGATGTCCAGCATAACACTTTATACTACAGCCAAGTATATCACTGTTGCTGACCTCTTGACCCTATGTAGGTTATACATTGATTGCGTGAAACACAAATTTCTTAGAACAATATACGAACGTTGGTCAACAGATGGCACATGGCGTTGAATGTCACAATGTTCAAATACTAGCTTTAGATGGTACGGTAACCTAACTGTGATTGAAATCGCAGCCAGATGCTGTGCAGGCCTAATTATGAAAGCTGCGACTTCTCAATCACTGTGATTTGTTACAGACACATGATTCCTTGGCCATGCAGTGGAAGGTGTTTCAGTAATGAAGAAGACATTGAAGGAAAATTGTTAGTTCCAAATATTACATGTAAGCGAAGTATACACTACAACAAAAATTATAACAATGTAAACCTAATCAATGCAAGCATTAAGGAAAGGAAAACTGTCTCTCTGCATAACTAGTCGATCTAGTGCAATGAAATTCTTGTTAACAGGCTGTAGTTTGAAGAGTGATAACACCTGAAGATACTGGTTGAAGTACATTTATCTAATAGACGAAAGCGAATTAACGAAATTTATAATAAAGGCCTTCCTTAGATTTCTGGTAGTTTTCATTAGAAGGGATATTTGAATGGAGAGTGTATATGAGCTATGAAGACAATCAATTCATCATTTACAGTTATTAATGTGATTTACTAGATGCTTTCCGCTTATTTTTAGAAAGACTCTTCTGCGTTCACTGGAGTTTTCTACTCTCGTTTACATGTTTTTAAGTCTACCGTTTTTTTTTTTTCCTCCGTTGCTAGCAGAGGTTGGAGTCGACGAAAACATGGTACCACATTTACCTCTATCAATTTCTCGGCTTTTACGAACGCGTTTTTCCTTTTGTGGCATTTGAGAGACTTTGCACTTCACATCACTTTTGTAAGCTTCATAAAAGTTGTTTTGATAGAAATCGTACTATCCACCTGCTCAACACTAAGCACTTGAGCAAACATGTTTTTCTTCCACTAACACCTCCGCTAACAAAAAAGGAGAAAACAGTGGCAGTTAAAAATTACTAAGGAAGATCAAAAACACGTAAGATGCTTTGCAAGTTTATCCTTGACGATTCTGGCAATAATCTGCTCTTAAATTGTAGTAAACATATGACGGAAAACCAATAAATGTAAATTTGTAAATGAAAGAAAAATACGTCTGATGAGAACACTCTCTTTAACTGCAGAAAGCTTAATGCATTTAAAATAGTAATTATCTATTCTTTACATCTGCTGTGGAAGATGACAATTCAAGTAAACATATTACATCGTTTCGATCCAAAAGTCCTGAGCAATACGTTACAAATAACAAAAACTATGTTTTTTCAGGAAGGCAGTCTTGCTGTTTCATACATTATCAGATAGTTGAAATCCATTTTTGACGCCGGCCCCTGTGGCCGTGCGGTTCTGGGCGCTTGAGTCTGGAAAAGCGTGACCGCTACGGTCGCAGGTTCTAATCAAATGGCTCTGAGCACTATGGGACTCAACTGCTGTGGTCATAAGTCCCCTAGAACTTAGAACTACTTAAACCTAACTAACCTAAGGACAGCACACAACACCCAGCCATCACGAGGCAGAGAAAATCCCTGACCCCGCCGGGAATCGAACCCGGGAACCCGGGCGTGGGAAGCGAGAACGCTACCGCACGACCACGAGATGCGGGCAGGTTCTAATCCTGCCTCGGGCATGGATGTGTGTGATGTCCTTAGGTTAGTTAGGTTTAAGTAGTTCTAAGTTCTAGGGGACTGATGACCACAGATGTTGTGTCCCATAGTGCTCAGAGTCATTTGAACCATTCCATTTTTGACGTATTTTTGACTTCAGGGTCCCTTCATCGAATGGATTGATCTGAGGCTGGATCTCCTCCGACCTCGGAGTAAGCGCGTTGACGACCCGGGCGAGTAAAGATGCTTTTTTTTTCTTTTATGAAGTGTTACTTCAGCTCAGCATTGTACACAATGATAAACTCTGTTTTTGTGAATCAAAACTTTCAGTTCAATACTTTTCCCACAATTACTGAAACATCATTTATTAGAGAACAGAGAATATCAACCTGTATTTGGAAAATAACTTCCAAAAGCTTGTAGGCGATTCGACAACAAGAATAACCACTTTATGAATTTTCCGACACTGTCATTACCATATGGGTAACTTTATTGCACAAAGTCGGAACCAATGTAAATATAAACAATAATGAACGAATCACAACATTCATGTTAAATACTCTTAGCAAAACTAGTGATTAATCTTTTGTCTCTTGCATCTGCTACTTGCACTATAAATGATGTCTCCACATCAGCAGGCTTACTACCAGTTTTAAAGTTGGGTGCTCCAGGAATATCAGGTTACTAGTACACAGGGTGTTCCACTGATCGTCACCGGGCCAAATATCTCACGAAATAAGCGTCAAACGAAAAAACTACAAAGAAGGAAACTTGTCCAGCTTGAAGGGGAAAACCAGATCGTGCTATGGTTGACCCGCTAGATGGCGCTGAAATAGGTCAAACGGGTATCAACTCCGTTTTTTAAAAATAGGAACCCCCATATTTATTACATATTCGTGTAGTACGTAAAGAAATATGAATGTTTTAGTTGGACAACTTTCCTCGCTTTGTGATAGATGGCACTGAAATACTCACAAACATATAGCTCACAATTTTAGACGAACAGTTGGTAACAGGTAGGTTTTTAAAATTAAAATACAGAACGTAGGTATGTTTGAACATTTTATTTCGTTTGTTCCAGTGTGATACATGAATCTTTGTAAACTTATCATTTCTGAGAACGCGTGCTGTTACAGCGTGATTACCTGTAAATACCACATTAATGCAATAAATGCTCAAAATGATGTCCGTCAACCTCAATGCATTTGACAGTACGTGTAACGACATTCCTCTCAACGGCGAGTAGTTCACCTTCCGTAATGTTCTCACATGCATTAACAATGCGCTGACGCATGTTGTCAGGCGTTGTCGGTGTATCATGATAGCTAATATCCTTCAACTCTCCTCACAGGAAGATATCCGTGGACGACAGATCCGGTGAACGTGCGAGTCATTGTATGATGCTTCGACGACCAATCCATCTGTCATGAAATATGCTATTTAATACTGCTTCAACCGCACGGGTGCTATGTGCCGGACGTCCATCATGTTGGAAGTCACCGCCATTCTGTCATGCAGTGAAACATCTTTTAGTAACATCGGTAGAACATTACGTAGGATATCAGCATACACTGCACCATTTAGACTGCCATCGATGAAATGGGGGCCAATTATCCTTCCTCCCATAATGCCACCAAGGTCGCTGATGTTCCACTTGACGCAGCCATCGTGGATTTTCCGTTGCCCAGTAGAACATATAATGCCAGTTTACGTTACCGCTGTTGGTCGCTAAGTAGAACGCGTGCAAAAAATTTGTCATCGTCCAGTAATTTCTTTTGTGCGCAGTGGCAGAACTATACACGACGTTCAAAGTCGTCGCCAAGCAATTCCTGCTGGATAGAAATATGGTACGGGTGCAATCGATGTTGATGTAGCATTCTCAACACCGACGTTTTTGAGATTCCCGATTCTCGCGCAATTTGTCTGCTATTGATGTGCAGATTAGCCGCGACAGCAGCTAAAACACCTGCTTGGGCATCATCATGTGTTGCAGGTCGTGGTTGACGTTTCACATGTGGTTGACCACTTCCTGTATCCTTAAATATCGTAACTATCCGGCGTACGGTCCGGACACTTGGATGATGTCGTCCAGGAAACCGAGCAGCATACATAGCACACGACCGTTGGGCATTTTGAGCACAATAGCCATACATAAACATGATATCGACCTTTTCCGCAATTGGTAAATGGTCCATTTTAACACGGGTAATGTATCAAGAAGCAAATGCCGTTAGTACTGGCGGAATGTTACGTGATGCCACGTACTTATACGTTTGTGACTATTACAGCGCCATTTGTCACAAAGCGAAAAAAGTGGTCCAACTAAAACATCCATATTTCTTTACGTGGTACACGAATATGTAATAAAAATGGGGGTTCCTATTTAAAAAAAAACAGTTGATATCCGTTTGAAGCGCCATCTAGCGGGCGCCAACCATAGCGTCATCTGATTTCCCCCTTCAAGCTAGACGAGTTTCGATCTTTGCAGTTTTTCGTTTGATGCTTATTTCGTGAGATACACTACTGGCCATTAAAATTGCTACACCAAGAAGAAATTCTGATGATAAACGTGTATTCATTGGACAAATATATCATACTAGAACTGACATGTGATTACATATTCACACAATTTGGGTGCATAGATCCTGAGAAATCAGTACCCAGAACAACCACCTCTGGCAGTAATAACGGCTTTGATACGCCGGGGCATTCATCGCCGGTGGTAGCTCGAAAGAGTACCGCCCTTCGATAACGGCATAGCCACTTATCGGAGAGTTAGGTGTTCCAGGACCAGCGATCCAGCGATCCAGCAGCCCAGCAGCCTTTGCGGTCACCTCCTGCCAGCGGCAGCGGAGTGGGGCTTTGGTCCCAGTGAGCATTTCTTTCGTCTTCGTCCGTCTTTGTCTTCGTCTGTCTACGTCTGTCTTTCTGACTTCCTTGTTTTCTTCTTTAGTTTTGTATAGCCCTGTCCTGTTCCTTTTCCTTCTTTTCCTATTGTAATCATGACAACCTCCACCACCACTACCACCATTTCCGCCATTGTACATACCTCTCCCTCCGCCGCCACCACCACAATTATGTGGTGTGCCCAATCACCCCCCCCCCTCAACCATCCCCTAACTTCTCACCCTCCCTCCTCCTTCGCTCTTCATAGCCCCATTCCCTGTTCCTTCCTCTCTCGCCTCTGATCCCTTCCCATCATTCCCTCACCCTGTTGCCACCATCTCTGCAGCCCCCACCAGGGTGGTGGCCCAGAGGGCCATGGCCCATGCACCACTTTCGCTACCACCATGGTCATCATCATCGTCATCGCCATCGCCATCGCCATCACCATCATCATCCCCGTCTTCGGCGCCAGCTACCTCCCGCCATCTCCCAGTTGCTCCTGTCCCCCATGTCTCTTCTCACTCGTCAACACTGTTAAGCGCCCTAGCAGAACTCCTGTCTCCTCTGCTCCCAAAAAGTTCCAGCTCCGTCCTCCTCCCCCATCCCAGGATGCCATGGATGTCTCCACACCTGTCCCTTCTGCCACCTCCACTACCTCCTCCTCCTCCTCCTCCTCCTACTACTACTCCTCCTCCTCCTCCCCCATCCTGATCCCTCACTCCTTGAGGCCCGCAACCCCACGCTGCTCCTCTGCCAACACTATCACGGACTTCCCATCTCCCTCCTCACTCCCTGTGGGACTCTCTTCTCATCACCTCCCCTAGCCCTACTCTTCACTCAGACATCCTCACCCACTTTGGCCCCAATGCCTCCCTCTTCCCTGCTTCTTCCCCTTCCCCCTCCCACAACCCCAAGCCCCACATAGCCTGCTGACTGACACTGCTGTGATCACTCAGCTTAGTCCAACAATCTCAGAGGAGGAGGTGCTGGTGGAGCTTAAGGTGCATCCCTATCTAGGCGTCTGTGCGGTGCGCTGCAACGCCTGCGATCTCCCACATCCCACCTACTCCCAGAAATGCAAGGCCTGACAACACCCCCCCCTCCCCCACAGCTCCAGAACTCACCGTCCTCATCCGCCCACAGGATGACATTCCCCCCCCCCCCACTGCTGTGGACATCATCAGGTTTGTCACCATTGTCCTCCAGAATATACACCCATTCCAGCGCCTCCACACACTCTAGCAGGTCTCCCTCACCACCCGATCCACCTTATCACTTATGCCAACTGTTTTGACACCCAAGCCCACTTCACTTTCTTCCATCTCTACACAATTGTCTAAATTCCTGTCATGGCACGATAGTAGTATATCTTGTTTAACAACATCTACTCCCTACCTACCAACAAAAACCTCCTCATGCACACCCTCACAACCCCTTGTGTGGATGCCTTCCTCTTAAACGAAACCTTTCTACAGCCCCAGCATACCATCCACACTTTGCGCAACCTCCTCCACCACTCTGATAATCCCCTCCTGATAGTGCATGGAAGAGTAGCCATCGGCCACCACTGCCAGATCCCTGTTCAGCTCCAACCCCTCCTTCCCGACCTCACAGAACACCTGATCCTTAGTCTCTTCTTCCCCGGCCTCACCGTTACCTGCGCCAACATCTGTGTCCGCCGTAATGCCCCTATTCCTTTTGACTTCCTTTCCAACATTACCCACACCTTCTCCTCCTAGGTGATCACCACTGACTCAACATCCATAGCCGTTCCGCCGCCCAGTTATGGCTGTGGCATCGGTTCCTCTCCTCCCTCCAAGGCGACCTTATTTCCATTCCCCAGCACACCCACCCTGAATCCAATACCACTCCAGATGTAGTCCTCACCTCACCAAACCTCCTTGGCCACATAGTGGTGGACTTCCTTGACCCTATTGGTAGTGACCATCTCCCTGTCCTCACCATTTCAGATGGTCCTCGCCCCCATCCCAATCCTCTCATTGAGCCTCCCCTGAAATACGCCCATGATTATTCCCGTGTTGACAGGGATGCCTACCGGGATACTCTCTCTACCCCGGTCGATCGGTCGATAGCCAGCCCCTCACCTACCACCAGCCTACTGATGTTACCCATGCTGCCTCCTTTCTGCAGCAGACCTTGTCTGAGGCTGTGGAGGCCCACGTCACTACCATCGCCATCCACCCGCACCATCCCACCTTACCCCCACAGGCCATCCTCCTCCTCCTCTGTGAATCCCGCTGTCTCTATCGTGCCTTCCTTCACGTGCATGACCCGGGCAAACTACAACGCCAACGGCAACTACAAAGGCACGTCCCAAACTTGCTCGCAGCTGAGAAACGCTGGGACTGGCGATAGACATGCACCTGTCTTAATGTTAAACTTCCTATCAACTCATCCAAGTACTGGGCTGCCTTCCTTCACCTTACCAGACCCATACTACCCTCTCCTTCATAATGACCAACCCTACCCTGACAACCTTAGTAAGGCCAATCACTTTGCCCCTACCTGTCCAATATCTTTACCTTCCCTGACAATCCCCAGTTCGATTACTCCCTCTTCACGTATGTCCGCAATTGAACTGACACCTCTGTCCCTCCCCTCGCCCATGGCTTCCAGTTCAACATTACACCCAACGAATTCAATTCCCCCATCATTACTCAGGAAATCATCGCTACACTCTGCATGAAACACAACACCACTCCCAGTCACGATCGTGTTACCTATCGCCACCTTGGTGAAGCTCACGTCTCATTCGTCTCCACCATGGCCAGACAATATAATGTGGTCTTGTACACCAGCTGCTACCCCAGCCTGTGGAAAACCTCCCATATCCTGATGTTCCTCACACCCAACAAATTGCTATCTGCTGTCTCCTCCTACCGCCCCATGAGCCTTATCTCAGTCTTCAGCAAGGTCCAGGAATCCATCCTTACCTGACACATCCACCAGCATCTCCGCCAGCACCACCTCCTTCCCGTTACCCAGTGTGGTTTTCGACCGTCCTTCTCTACCAATGATCTTCTCCTTCACCTCATCTCCTCTCCAAACAGCTCAACTCCTGTCACTCCACCATCTTCCTCTCCCTCGACCTTGAACGCACCTACGACTGTGTGTGGCATTCCAGTCTCCTCCTCAAGCTCCAAACCTTTGCCCTTCCTATCAATTACGTCTGTCTGATCGGGTCCTTTCTTTCCCAACGTCCTTCCTATGTCACCATCCATAACACGGATTCCTACACCTTGCACCGCTCCACCAGTGTGCCCCAAGGTTCCATCCTCTCCCCTCTTCTATACTTTTTGTATACGGCAGACATGCTGCCGTCTTCACCCCCCATCCACCTTCTCCAGTACGCCGATGACACCACCTTACTTGTCCTCTCCCCCACCCTGCAATGCTCCCAACACCTTCTCGAATCACATCTTGACTGGTTCACCGCTTGGTGTAACCAGTGATTGCTCAAGGTCAACCCTTCCAAGAACCAGGCGATCCTTGTAGGCAAAACCACCCTTTCCTTCCACCTCCTCGACTTCTATCTCACCATTTATGGCTGTCCTATCGCCCTCACCCCCATCATTAAGCACCTTGCTGTCATCCTTGACCGTCGCCTCTCCTGGACCCCCATCTATGGTCAATCGAAGCCAAGGCATGCTCCCAACTCTGTCTTCTCAATCTCCTTTCTGGCTGCACATGAGGTCTGGACCCCTCCACCATCCTACACACCTGTACATCCCTTATCTGCCCTATCCTCTGCTATGTTCACACCCCTGGATCTGCACCCCTACTACCTTTTACAAATCCCTTCAAATCTTAGAACGCCATGTGCTCTGCCTCGCCTATCACATCCGTCTCCCGTCCCCAACATGGATCCTATATTATCTTATTCTGTTCTCGCACTTCCTCCTTTTCCTCGAATGGATACGGATCCTCTACACCTCCTGCAAACATGATCCCCCTCACCTGCTTGTCTCTCCCATCCTCTCCAACCCCCGTCTGCTGCTGTGCCTTCATTCCCACTTCCCACCAGCTCTCCATCTCTCCACTCCTTATACCGTCACCCAAGGTAGCTTCCACCAACTCCCTCTCCCTGATGATGCCCTCATCGCCTCCATCTACTCCTCCTACCAACTTTGATCCTCCTCCATCGCACCCTGTGTTTTTTCCTGAGGGCACCCTCTCTACCTTCCCTCTCTCCTCCCTTCCTCGCTGTCTCCTTCCCTGGGCCTCCCCTACCCCCTACCTTCTTTCCTCCCCCTCCAATCTCCTCTGCCACTGGCATCTACACCCTCCCCTCTCCCTCCTCTCCTCCTTTTTCCCCTTTTGCTATGACCCCGGACTCGTACATGTATAGTGAATTTAAGCGCGCCAGAGATCATCGCCTAGTGTTTGTGTGTGTCGTCTTGATCATGTTCAAAGGTTCCAGTGTTTCATCGTTTGTGCTCCAACGTTCGTGTGTGTCATCTGTCATCTCTGTGCGTTTCACATGTCTGAACACTTTTATCTTGGACTCTGCGCCCGTGAATGGCTCCGTGTGTTTTAATTTTGTTTGTCTAAGTCTGTATATCCACCATGTCTGTTCTGCGATTGTCTTTTTTGTATAATTAGTTTTATCTGTGGCCGAAGAGCAGTGTAGTACGCCGCTGCTGGCCTACCTGTATCAGGTGTAAAATTGACAATAAAGAAAAAAAAACCTGGGCATTAAGTCAAACAGAGTTTGAATGGCATGTACAGGACAGCTGCCCATGCAGCTTCAACACAATACTACAGCTCATCAAGAGTAGTGACTGGCGTATTGTGACGAGCCAGTTGCTCGACCACCATTGACCACACGTTTCCAATTGGTGAGGGATCTGGAGAATGTGCTGGCCAGGGTAGCAGTCGACCATTTTCTGTATCCAAAAGTCCTGTACAGGATCTGCAACATGCGGTCGTGCATTATCCTGCTGAAATGTAGGGTTTCGCAGGGATCTAATGAAGGGTAGAACCACGGGTCGTAACACATCTGAAATGTAACGTCAACTGTTCAAAGTGGCGTCAATGCCAACAAGATGTAACCGAGACGTGTAACCAATGGCACCCCATACCATCACGTCAGGTGATACGCCAGTATGGCGATGACGAATACACGCTTCAATGTGCGTTCACCGCGATGTCCCCAAAAACGGATGCGACCATCACTATGATGTAAACAGAACCTGGATTCATCCGAAAAAATGACGTTTTGCTATTCGTGCACCCAGGTTCGTCGTTGAGTACACCATCGCAGACGCTCCTGTCTGTGATGCAGCGTCAAAGGTAACCGCAGTCATGGTCTCCGAGCTGATAGTCCATGCTGCTGCAAACGTCGTCGAACTGTTCGTGCAGATGGTTGTCGTCTTACAAACGTCCCCATATGTTGACTCAGAGATCGAGACGTGGCTGCACGATCCGTTACAGCCAAGCAGTTAAGATGCCTGTCATATCGACGGCTAGTGATTCGAGGTCGTTCGGATCCAGCATGGCGTTCCGTACTACCCTCCTGAACCCACCGATTTCATATTCTGCTAACAGTCATTGGATCTCGACCAACGTGAGCAGCAAAGTCGGAAACGTGATGGTACACATTTCTCCTCCTTATACGAGGCGTCACATCAACGTTTCACCAGACAACACCGGTCAACCGCTGTTTTCGTATGAGAAATCGGTTGGAAACTTTCCTCATGTCAGCACGTTGTAGGTGTCGCCACCGGCGCCAACCTTGTGTGAATGCTCTGAAAAGCTAATGATTTGCATATCACAGCATCTTCTTCCTGCCAGTTAGATTTCGCGTCTGTAGCACGTCATCTTCGTGGTGTAGGAATTTTAATGGGCAGTAGCGTACATTCGTAACAGAGGGAAATTTTAGATCAAAAGTTGCGAACACGAAGTAGATGAAGATAAGGAGTTTTGCTGCCTAGGTAGATGAGAACCCATGATGGACAGAGCAAGGAGGACATAAAAATCGGACTAGCACAAGCAAAAAGGACATTCCTCACCGAAAGAAGTCTACTAGTAACCAACAAAGGCCTTAATTTGACGAAGCTATTTCTAAGAATGTTTGTTTGGAGTAGATTACTGAATGGTAGTGAATCGAGGATTTTGGGAAAACCGGTATAAGAGTATCGAAACATGTCAAATGTGGTGCTACAGAGAAAGTTGAAAATTAAGTAGACTGATAAGGAATGAAGAGATTTTCCGCAGAGTTGGCGAGAAAGTAATATAAGGAAACACTGAGAAGAAGAAGGGTGAGAATAATGGAGCATGTGTTAAGACTTTAAGAAGTAACTTTCGTGGCACTAGAGTACGCTATATAATGTAAAATCTATACAGGAAGACATATACTGGAATATATACAGAAAATGATTTGCAAGTGCTACTTTGATATGAAAACGTTGGCACAGGAACGCCCTTAACCCAAAAACACACAACCTACACATTTACAAAAAATCTAATGTGATTGTCTGATAGTGTTCAATGGTACCTGTCCATAGACAATTTGGCTGCGGAAATCGTCTGCAGCGTTATCTAGATATTAATTTTTAAATTTAATTCGATTCATAATACATTTAACGTGAAGTAACTTAAAAAAAAATTACACTTTGTACCAAGCGTGAGTTTTCACCCTCGCACTCGTCTTAACTAGACCTTTGTAACCTAGCTACTGGCTGCTACAGGTCTGATTGAATTTAGTCTTATTTGATAATTCTTCTGTACGCTCCTCCGCATTTCACGCCAACAGACGGGTTTATCCACCACGTGGTCAGATAACTGGTTGACCTGATCTGCATTCTTCGTAATTCTGATAAGAGTGTTTAGCAAGCACGGAGGCTCTATTAATGCATCGCGAAACCAGTGGAGCTACTGAGCTCTGCCCGGGTCAGTCCCCACGTCTCCTCAGCCGCGCCCCTTTCTCTCATCGAAAACGCCCGCGCGTTTTTGAAGTTTCTGGGGTGTACTGTCTCAAGCTGCAAGCGTTGTTCTTTACCACCGTCATGGAGAGTGAAGCAGTAAACCCTATACAAATTGGAACAAAAATGTCACTATAATACATACTAGACTTACAATGAGGAATGGTTGTCTCACAGCTGCAACGAGAAGTAGATTTCCTTGTTTAATGTGCTGTGCACGTCTAACGAGCACATGTGGGCGACCAGAGGATTTGCCCGTACAGAAACAACAAGTGGCTTGATACTACTCATACCACTGTACAATACTTAGAGCAGGAAGAGGTGCAGTTCCGTACTCTCGATTCCGTACTTTCGACGATAATCACATTCCTCAGTGTGGTGCGTGGGTTTGCTATTCTGTCATTCTGTGCAACGGATTAACCTGAGATGTACCCTTTACCCTGGGGCTCCTGCAAGATGCAATTTGCACCTCCACATTACTACATAAGTCAGACAGACGCTCCTAACGTTCTAAAGAATAATGCCTGAAAACTTTCAGCAATAAATATCTTCTGGAGTCGTCTGCTGTAAGGAAATGACACAAAAATTCACAAAATGTCTTACATAACTAGTGGGATACTTGGGTACTGGAGTAGTGCTAGTCAGTGTAAGAAAAACATGAAACTAACGAAAATACTTATTTATTTTACTAAAATTCTCAGAAATCGCAATGGCACTTTTAGTTATGAACTTAACACGTTATTTCATGGTTATTTTCGGAATGTGAAGTTACCTCTTAAGGATAGGATTCACTAATGAAATTTCTATACAAAGTTTAAGATTGTTATTGACTTGGCAGAATGGCTGAGAGCTACCCCTTCTCCACTTCAATAATTATCCGTTAGAATGTTGCTAGGTACGGTTGAGGCTGTCGTGTGTGAAATGCAGGGAAGTGTACTGTTGTGGAGGAAATACGGGGCTCGCAAGAGCTGTAGCACACAATACCGTAAGCTGCAATGACTGCTGTCTGCACCGCTTGCTGCTGACAAATACGATAACTCTCATTCTATCTGGATTGACCTTCGCCAATAACACTCTCCCTACACCTTGATGAAGTCAAGAACTCCCATTCGCCCCTAGTCTAACTATTGGCGTGGTACACCAGTCAGGTAACCAGTCCACTGCGATGCCACTTAGAAATTCGCTCGCAGGCGTTTAACTACAACTCAGTCCGTTCACACCGCACAATAAGTGTGGCAGCCAACACAGTGAACAATGCTTAATCGCAAGGACTCAATATAGAGTCGCACTTCGATTCGCTCTCGACAGAGGTGCTCTCCCAGTGAAGTACTGAGGAGAGACTTGTTCCTCGCTCTTTGAGTACACATATGAGCGCGCACGTTCTCGTTATGTGTTCTCGCTCCAAGAGCGACAACAGAACAGCCCTTTTCCACACTAGACATGAAGGGGTATATCTTTTGGTCTCTTCAATTACTCCTTCTGCTCAAGGCGTCAGAAACATCGTCTGCCAATCAGCATTGCTCTTCGAAAACGGGAGAATGACGTTTCGTTTTAGGCGACCAATCCGGAAATCTGTAGCATGGGCGTTTGGCGTTTTGCTGTCTCCCTGTGAAAATCTCTGCAACTGCGTGCTATGTGTAAAGAATGTGTAGGCTGGGTGCTCCCACACAATGTAGCGGAATTTGCTTTTAAGCCGAACACGGGGTCGTCCTTTCACTCGGGCAAATGCTGTCTGCTCTACAGGCGGTCACTGGCCGACGTAGGTGGGTTGGGACCGGCCTCCTGGCGTGCAGTTGCCTCTCTAGAACTAAAAGATCCTGTGACCGTCGTGTCTGGAAAGTATATGTGTACGCCAGCCTCGATTATTTCAACCACGGTGCGCACTTGCGATTTATTAGTTATTTGCAAATCGTTCACATGAATTCATACAACATTGACTTTATCTTATAGAGTTTGGGTTCGAATGAAGCATCTTGATGTGCGGAATATGATTGTGAGGGCGATATATGTAAGCAATGAAGATCAGGAGACCACGACATTTTACATCAGTTGTAACTCAGCTGCAACTTAGCTTTAACGAGCGCGGTAGCTGCTTCAGGGAGATCCCTACCGGTAACCAAATCTATTGCAAACATTCAACTAGAACCATAGTAAACTTTTCGACTACAATTGCACATCATCTTTGACGTAAGAGATACTGTATCACTGTGATATGTGATGAATGCTTTTGAAATGATTTGTAAGTTAAAAATAAGGCAAATGCTTTTAAAGCAAATAAGCCTTGTGTATGGTACTTCATCATGCTGCATCCATGATGTTGTGGTATCTGCCAGGCCCACTTGGTTACACAGCAGTTCTATATACACTCATCTTGTGGTGTTTCAGTTCTTCTTGTCGGTGCTTGCTACGAAATGGGAAGAGGAATTCCACCTTATGGAAGACACCTTTTTCCTGTTTTGTTTCACCCAGACACGTTTCAGCACATTTTGTGTTACCTTCAGTGGGTTCCTTTTTTATTTTTTACCTGTAAAACTGTTGTTGCAAGTTAACATTTAACGAAACTTTTGATACACAACATTTACAGTTGTGAGTGAATTATTGTTGTAAAATATTATACATAATTTGTTCATAGTTCATAGTTGAGATATTTGTTATCGACCTGATGCGCTATGTGTTGTTTATAACATCATGTCAGAGTTCTGGTTACACCTAATTGTCAAAAAGAGTGGATGTATGCATTAGTTTACATGCCTTACATGATGCTATTTCACATTTATTTTAGTAGCTATTCTGCTACACAATTTACAACATCTCATCTGCAAAACAGCAAAACGTAATTTTTATTTTTCTGTTTATTATGCGTATACAAACGGAAATGAATATATATATAACGTTTGTTGTGTGCAACGTATGTTTTTGATATCGTGGTGCTTTCTCATATGTTGTTGGCGAAGTGAATAGGCAGATTTCGTGACCCATGGTCGCTTGACACTGCACTTTCTCCAATTCTTTTCAAAACATAAGCATAATTTTCGCTGCAATTACGTGTTGTTTTCTCACGAAGTTCTTTTTTGCGAGGCTGTGGTTCATCTATTAAGCAAATTATGTCATCTACATGTCTGTACTAAAATATTATTTTGTACTGTAAGTAAAGGAACCCACTGAAGATAGCACAAAATGTGCTGAAACGTGTCTGGGTGAAACAAAACAGAAAAAAAGGTGTCTTGCATAAGGCGGAATTACTCTTCCCATCTATGAGGGTTGGAACTTTAATAGTGTCACCTATTTATTTACAGGTCGTAGAAAATAGATACGATTTTCAAAGTTTTACTGACCTTCAGAGTAGTGATCAGCATTTGTATAATCCGTTGGCAGCGATGTCGAAGTCGCAGTTCCAGTTGTGTTGACAGTTCGAGCGGCGCGGTCTATTGCCCGATGAATTTGTTGCAGTTCCGAAGCGAATGCTATGAACTGTTTCCTTCAGTTTAGAAATCGAGTTGAACTACGAGGGTTTAAGTCAGGGAGGTGCAGTAGGTGGTATAGCACTTAGTAGCCCCATCAGGCAAGCAAATCAGAAACAGCTTGCACTGTACGTGCTTGAGCATTGTCCTGCAAAATGATGGTCCGGTCCTGCAGAAGGTGTCATCACTTCTGCCTCTTTGCGGTTTATTTTTGGAACACAACCTACTACCTACTTCAGAACTGCTACAAATTCGTCGGGCAATAGACCCCGCCGCTTGAACCGTCAATACAACTGGCACTGCTAAGAGTATCCTACAACTTCCACATCGCTGTCAACGGGTTATACATAATGCTGATGACTACTTTGAAGGTCAGTAAAACCTTGAAACAGTTTATTTTGTACGAGCTGTAAATAAATAGTTGCCACTATTGAAGTGCCAACCCTCATATATACACTGCCTGAAAAAAGCATGAAGCACCCATAAGGGGAGAACGAAATGATATGAAACTATATGCTTTGAGAGGATATATTATTTTAGGGGGATATTATTTTACAATATCGTCTCAAATTTACAAAGCACTTGGCAGTCCGAGCCCACTTATGACGATGACTTTGTATCAGCTCCGTCCTGGACTCATGCGCTGATTCGATTTGGGTATTTCCATAGAACCAGCTTATCTTCTCCTGAGACAAGCTTACCTATAGCTGTTATAACAGGTACTTGATATCCTGCATACTGGCTCTTGGACAGACTTCCGAGATGATACCATTAAATTTTTATTGGGGGCAGATCCAAGGACAGCATATAATCTCCCCCTGACTTATCGACCTTAATGGCAGTAAAAATTAAACCGCGTGTACCTAATGGAAATTTGGGAAATGCAATCGTCACCGATGTTTATCTGTCGGTAAAGAGGGAAGAAAGGGTTACATCTAAATGAAAGGAAAAATGCAAATGAAACTCGTGGAAATTAATTTTGAGAAAGGGTAAAGTTTATAAAGAAAGTAAATGTGCGGTCGTTACGTTAACAATTAACTGGCGTTAATTAGATATTTGAGATTTGGGAAAAATTAAGGTCGCCAATCCTATGGACAACTACTATAATAACTGAAAAAGAAAGGTTATTGCACATATAATTAGCACTAAAAGCGTGGCAACTGAAAGTTGACATGTGTTATGTGAAAACTGAATGTTTGTCAGAAGTAATAAATTTCGCTACACTCTGGCCTAATTTAGCAAAACAATTAGTAAAACCGGAAAATTGAAAGTTAATTTAGTGACTGAAACTAATAGTGAACTTTGTTTCTGAAGCACTACGAAATTCAATAAAAAAAGGTTTAGTCTTGGGCTACCTCAACAATCATTTCAAAAGCTACTTCTATCTGCGCAATTTAGAAATAAGAGATTTAACTTTCTGAACTTGAATTAAATGATTCTAAACAATTAACAAGAGTAAAATTTAGTACATCCCAAGCTGAGCTACAGTCACAGGTAAGCTAAAATATGGTAACAAAACTCGCACTCTTAATTTGTGCTTGTGTAATCTAAATATTGTAGCCAGCTATGAATACCTTAACTGAACTTTGAAATTAAAGTAGTGAAATCGAATGATATTACTTTAATGCTGGCGTTTGAATTTCAGCGACACTAGAGTTCATTTTGGAAAAGGAAGGGACCCTGCTTGGTAATGAAATTGGGACAATGAGCAACAAAGGTCCATGCTAAGTTGTTGAATTTTAGTGATGCTAATCGAATAGTTTGAAAAGATGAGGTCTGCCATACAGTTCTAGAACTTTAAGTGCTTTCAGTCTTCCTTGTTGGTTGATTGAAGGTTTGAAGTCGTCGATCGAGGAGGTGGCGACAGTTACTCATTGTTGGCCGTAGCTGTTGCAGAAGCTGGATGTTTGTGCGCCTTCTTCTCGACATGGCCACCAGGCAAAATGGGCTCTTTTGTGTGCCTGCTAATGTTTCCTGTCCACGACACCGTGCCAGAAACTATCATAGGAAGTCGAGTGCAATTACACGCTGCCAAACCTCAGAAGCGCGGCAAATCACGGGAACATCACTCAACACACCTGCTCCACCGCCCTACTCCAGCCAGACTCTGCCCTGCCCGCGCTCCACGCGGCACAGTTAACACTACCAAAGTTCAAAAACACTTTGGTTCTCCACACGACTTGTCGATGTAATCGTTCGATAGCATAGTTTTCCCTAGGCAAGACCAAGTGTAAAAATACAAATAATATTTACAAAAAGTTTTTATACATCGACATAAATGCATAAACATGTATATACAAATAGTAAAACAATTACAATATATAAAGACACAGAAATGTCATATCTTCAGGTAGCAAAATAAGGAAAACAGTTATAATACAATGGCTGGAAACAGGAGGATATGCATTTCCGGCGTTACAAGCATCACGCAAACAGGTTATAGAGACACATGCCATATGTGGACGAGTATTACTCCGTTGAAAAATGGCACCACAAGACTGTCACATGAGTGGTTGCACATAAGGAGGCACGATGTATCATTGTGCCTTCAGAGTTCCCACTACACCTACCAGCTGTGACCTGATGTCGCAGCCCATGGCTTGTCACTCCTAGACGCCAGGAGTAACACGGTTGTGCCTGTCGAAAACATTGCAAAAATGGGACCTCTCAGGACGTCGCTGCCATATTCTCAGATGATGGTAATGCACAAACACGATTCATTGCAGAACACAATGCGACGTCATTCATCAGCATCCCATGCGTCCAGGTCACTGCACCATGCAATACACAGCCTTTTGTGTTGTGGTGCTAACGGCAGCCTATGCATGGGGGAGTTAAAGCTCTACCATGGCTGCTCCTAATCTCCGAACAATGGTGTTTAGATTAGATTAGATTTACTTTCATTCCAATTGATCTGTAGTAACGAGGTCCTCCAGGATGTAGAACATGTCAGAAAAACAGCAATACATGACAAATTATTACAACTCAAGCGAATAAGCTAATGAACCATTCCACAGGTCCCAAGTGGAATGATCATAATTTTTTTAATGAACACTACATGAAAGAATAGGTTTACAAACACTAATGCAATGAATTAAAAATAAAAAAGTTTTTTATTTATAGTGTAATAATCACGTAATAGAACCACTATAATACTATTATACTTATTTACAATGTACACATTACTGCACTCAAATGGTGCAGAAGTTAGATTGTATTTACACACACACACACACTCACACACACTTATTTGCAAATGAACACATTACTGCACTGAAAAAAAAAAAAAAAAAAAATATATATATATATATATATATATATATATATATATATATATATATATATATATATATATATATATATATATATCAGTTGGTTCTACTGAGAAATTCAGCAATGGAGTAGAAGGAGTTGGCCACCAATAAATCCTTTAGGCTTCTCTTAAACTGAACTTCATTGGTTGTTAACCTTTTATGGCTGCTGGCAAGTTATTGAAAATGTGTGTTCCTGAATAATGCACACCTTCTTGTGGAAGAGTAGGTGACTTTAAATCCTTGAGAAGATTATTCTTATTTCTATTATTGATTCCGTGAATTGAGCTGTTGGTTTGAAAAAGTGGTATATTTTTAATGACAAATTTGATTAAGGGATAAATATATTGGGAAGCAGTAGTTAGTATCTCTAGTTGCAAAACAGCCTTTTGCAGTATGTTCTTGAGTTTACACCACATATAACCCGTACTGCACGTTTATGTGCCTGGAAAACTATAGCTTGGCTTGGTGAATTACCCCAAAAAATAATCCCATAAGACATTATGGAATTAAGGTAAGCGTAGTATGCCAGCTTTCTGATTTTTATATCTGCTATGCTTGACACAATTCGCATGGCAAATAGAGATTAGTTAAGACGCTTCAGCACTTCTGTGGTGTGCTCCTCCCAGTTGAATTTATTATCAAGCTGTAATCCAAAGAATTTAACACTGTCCACTTCTTCTATCTGCTTGTCACCGTATGTTAGTCATATGCTCGTGGTACACCTCTTACAAGTTCTGAACAGCATGTAGAGTGTTTTTTCAAAGTTCAGTGTCATGGAAATTGGATAGGAACCAGTGATTAATGTCTACAAATATTTTACTAGCTGATCTTACTAAGACTACACTTGGTTTTCTATTTATTGCAATGTTTGTATCATCGGCAAACATTGTGTGAGATGACACTGAATGTTGGAAGGAGCCCATTATTAGTTTTCAGATGGAGTGTACAAACGTGCAGGGGTTAAGGTGTGCTTGGTGCACAATACGGCGATCATCGTCTCTTGTGGTGTCGATGAGAACCTGCACAACGTGTATATCTGCCCTCGGGTTTCCATGCAGTCCATCATCAGAGTACTGTCATATCCGAGTGCTCCAAGAATCTGGATATTACTCGATTCGACCAACTGGCCAAATGGACACCCCCAATGAAGCTCCTTTGAAACTCCGCCCTTACTCTGCCTCTTAAAAGTTCCTGGCATCTGCGTGTTCTTCGCTGTCATCACACAACTTCTGACGCTTTTCAAGCCCCTTATATTCCCTGTAAGGCCTGCAACAATGCGAAACAGGGCCAAAATCAGCAAAATTTGATATCCGTTCTACCTGTCATAGCGAACTGAATAATCATTTACACATCTCCACCAATGACGACTATGTCGACCATGTCGTCTTGGTGCTCCACGGATTTTGTCAGGCAGTGTATTTAACATACTTTTCAACCATGCTGACGTGGTATATAACATTTTGCACATTAACATCAGTCCAATGATTACGAAATAGTCTATTTTCGGTAAAATAATTTTTTTTCTGTCAACTTGTTGGTGATTTATATGAATCTGTACTTTATTAAAGGTGTGGACCATAACATAATTTGAAATAACAGACTCTTGGAAAACATGTAACTGCCATTCACTGACTTGTTCTGTTGCTGCTCTCAAAGCAATGCGTTCACCACTATATCTGTTGCACCACAAAAATCAACCCCAGCCTAGGACAAGGACATTTTCTGTGTCTCTCCCAGGATCGTCTAGCAAAGTGGTGTAAGCACCTCTGCCTCGGACATGTAATTGACCATTAGTGTATTCTATCTGTACAATACTTACCCTTTAACTTTATATGACTTTGCTTGTACAATGGTAATAAATCACACGTAGCTCTCCTACAGCTCTTAACAGTCCCAATTATGTTATTATTATTCATCTGTAAACTGGATGAAACTACGTTGGTTGTTTTTTTTCAGTGAAACCTTGTAATGCGTGTGTATATTCTAGCAGTAGAAATATTAACTAATGGTAATTCTAGGTAAAATATATGTTCTTCTTTACGTTTCTTTTAGCAATTCGGCCAATTTATTCATGTTAACGCATTTGTAGCTCGCGCTGTTTAGCTGTCTCCATGAAGGAGTTGGAAGAAGGCAAACATAAACGTGGACTCTTTTTTTCTGTCTTTTATCAGTCGTACCACCAAACGTAATACAGTAAAACAAGTTTTTTTTTATAAAAGCTGCTAGGACGGGCTACTTTACTTCAGATTCTTTAAAAGTTTCTCTTAGATGATACATGGACATGTCGGGACTAGCCGCTGAAATTAATGTCAATCTCTGTGTCAAGGTATGTAAGTAATAAACTATGGTAGATGGTGTTATGTTATCCGTATTATACGGTTCAGTTTGTTTCTTTTCAACCGACCGAAGACGAGATACTTCGACAGAGGAAAACAATCACTTACGGAACCTCGATTACTTTGCTGACACAATTCTTTACATCTTAATTTTATAAAAATTTCTATCTTGAAACATCGCTCTCCATGCGACAAACGCAGTCCGTGGTGTGTGCATAGCTGTAGATAAAAATTGACCATTCTCTCACAGGGTAGCGATAAAACAGTTTCTTCTATTGCGACATGAACACAGAAGGACTGGATCACGGTGGAGAAGCCTCTACGTTTTGATATAGAGACGACAGAGCTGGCTTCTGTAACGTTGCGCAACTGCGCCCTTTCGTGTTCAGCATCGCTGAGGGCCGGATATTACGGAGCTGCCTCGTCTGTGCAGCGGCAGCCGTTTGGCTAACGCACCTCTGAAACTTTAGACGTACTGCTCGTGGCGAAACGTTTTTGTGGCGGCACGACACAGAGAGATGTGCAGTAAAGGACCTGGTACGCCATTTCCTGCTGCTAACGAGATCCTCTCTGCAGCGACTGTTGCTTAGCTCCGATTCGCTCTTTAATCGCTCCTGGTGATCGCGAAGTTTGTGATGGAATGTGAAGCCTGTAGTACTGTACATCTCTGCTCTGTATCAAAAGCTAATCTTGTGTAAACCTCATTCAGTCTCGTCGAGACGACTTGTGTCCCGATGTACGACCGGAGCAGAAGTTTCCAACTCAATAACAGAAATACAGACACAATAAAGAAACATGCAAATTTCCTGTTTTCATTGTATGTTCTCTACTAGACGCTCCCCTGATACGATTTTTCCTGTTCATTTTTTCGTCTAGGGAACAGTCATGTCCAAACTAAAATGTTCTTACTGGGAAGACAACTAAACGCTAAGTATCAAGATATGGCAACCTATGTGACACGATACAGGAGGTAGCTAAAGAAACAACAAGTAATTGAGTTCTGCTAGAACTATTTGTTTTGCTACAATATTACGATGATTGTAAAAGGAGATGTAATTTGTTTGCGTGCGTTCTTAGAAGATTAAAACCGTAAGGATCTTCAATTACGCTCTTGCAAAGAGGAAAGGATGCATTAATTCAATGCTTAGGAAAGGAAAATAGTGTGACCATTTGAAGGAAATGCGCCTGCCGAGTGTGGCGTTTGAATAATACTCCTTAAATGTAAATTATTTTATGTAAATTATTTTATTTCTATAAGGACGTTAAATCAAAACCTCTCGTGTCCCTATTGCAGTTTCTCTAATGCGCAAAGTGGTACAGCGACACAAACCATATTCAACATGAACTTCTCCGTTCTCCAGCTTCAGTAAATTGAAACATGTCATTTTAAATATGTGTTGACTCAAGCTCCCGCTAGAGAAAAACTGTAGCCCACAAAAACCGTTATTAGCAGTATCTGCAGTAAAGAAAAAGTCTGTTTTGAAATACAACTATCTCTAGTCTACAGCATTTCGTAGAAGTTAATTTGGCTGGTATTTTTCAATGTTATTGAACTTGCCTTCTACATATTGATTTATCAGCGTATGCCAGGCACATTTGGCGAAAACCTGCATAATTATCTAATTATATGGTATAGGTAATCTTCATAAAAATTTGGGTACTGTATACGTATCCTGTTAAAGTAGATTATCATATTTAGAACCGAAATTATATATTCTGTGATATAAACAACTCAGGCATTACACGTGGATGTAAATCACATCGCCAGTAACATTTACACAATATCCAAAGATAGAAAAGTAAATCCTATCACGTTGTACGGTATCCGTTGTACGGTATCGTACTTCTTCTGGCAGACCTCTACTCGCGAAAAGTATTACAGTTGTGGGTCTACCTTGTGTAGACACTTTTCATTTTATGGTGCCTGAACGGGCTTCAGCGATATTTTTTAAGTACTTTTAGAATAAAATGTCACTAACAGTCGTCAAATTTACATCAGAAACTCGAACAGGGATGAGTCAGTACCGCTACGTCCCATCGTTAACTGTATCCATAGCCCAACCTACAATATCAGTAAATAACTAAACACCCTACTCAAAGAGTATTATGCTTTTGCTACCCAGTAGACAGTGCGCTATTCATACGAAATAGCTAACGGCCTAAAGAATATCCAAATCCCAGAGGATGGAATGTTTGTATGATTTGATATTGAAAACATGCATACACATATTCCTGTAATGGGAACAACTGAAATGTTGTTGTTGTGGTCTTGAGTCCAGAGATTTTTTTGATGCAGCTCTCAATTCTACTCTACATCCTTCTGAATCTGTTTTGTGTATTCATCTCTTGGTCTCCCTCTGCGATTTTTTCCCTCCACGCTGCCCTCCAATACTAAATTGGTGATCCCTTGATGCCTCAGAATATGTCCTGCCAACCGATCCCTTCGTCTAGTCAAGTTGCACCACAAACTTCTCTTCTCCCCAGTTCTGTTCAATACCTCCTCATTAGTTATGTGATCTATCTACCAAATCTTCAGCATTCTTCTGTAGTACCACATCTCGAACAACTGAAATAATAAGGAAAATTTTACTGAGACACCAAAAGATTACCCTGGCAGAAGTGTACGAATTTATGGATTTGTTAGAATCCGTTACCTCTCAAAACTACTTTATGTTCCAAATGGAAATATATACACAACAGGATGGCCTCGCATGGGTAGTCGTCTAGCAGGAACCCTAGCTGACATTTTTATAAACACTTTAGAAACACTTTTTTACGGAATTTCAACAGACATAAGATAAAATTCGATACTACAAAAGATATATAGATGACACTTTCGTAATTTCGGAAGGCTCTACACTCGCTTTAAGCATAATGCATAACCTACTAAACAGCCTGGACCCAAACATAACGTTTACAAAAGAAACAGAAAATAATAAAAGCATAAATTTCTTAGACCTCAAAATCACGAATGTAAATGGCCACCACAAATTCGGAATCTTCGGAAAACCCACGATAACAGGTTGTATCATAAGTATTGTTTCATGCCATCCAAACCAACATAAGCTAGCATACTTCAACTGTATGATACATAGACTATGTGTCCTACCACTGGACGAGTAACAGAAACAAATACAGAAATAGAAGCCGCTGAAAAATGAAACAAATAGCACGTGCATGGAAACTAAGACGAAATGGGTGCATGAAGAATGAGAAGAAATAGAAAAAGAAGTGATTGTCGGGAGGATTGACTCAGCATATAGGAAGGTCAAAATGACATTGGGTGAAATTAAAAGCAAGGGTGGTAACATTAAGGGTGCAACCGGAATTACACTATTAATTCCATCAGAATTTCTAAAATCATTGAGGGAAGTAGTAACAAAATGACTATTCGAGTTGGTGTGTAGAATGTATAAGCCTGGCCATATACCACCTGACTTTCGGAAAAATATCAACAAAACTACAAGCACTGCAAGATCTGACAAGTGCAAGAATTATCGCACAATCAGCTTAACAGCTCGTGGATCCAAGCTGCAGACAAGAATGATATACAGAAGAATGGAAAAGAAAATTGAGGATTTGTTAAATGACGATCGATTTCGCTTCAGTGGAAAAATTTTTCGACTTTGTAAAATGGTGCATGGTGTTCGAAAACATGAGAGAAACAGGGGTAAACTATAGGTAGAGACGGGTAATGTGCAGTACATACAAGAGCCAAGAGGGAATAATAAGAGTGGACGACCAATAACGAAGTTCTCGGGTTCAAAAAGGTTTAAGACAGGGATGTAGCCTTCCGACTCTACTGTTCAACCTGCACATCGAAGAGGCAATGTTGGAAATAAAAGAAAGGATCAGGGGTGGAATTAAAAATTAAGGTGAAAGGATATCAATGATACGATTCGCTAGTGACATTACTATCCTGAGTGAAACTAAAGAAAAATTACATGATCTGTTGAATGGAATGAACAGCCTAATGAGCACAGAATATGGATTGAGAGTAAATCGAAGAAAGAGGAAAGTAATGAGAAATAGCAGGAATGAAAAGAGCGATAAACTTAACATCGGGATTGTTGGTCGCGAAGTAGGTAGAGTTAAGGAATTCTGCTACCTAGGCAGCAAAGTAACAAATGACGAACGGAGCCAGGAGGACATAAAAAGCATACTGGCACTGACAAAAGGGGCATTCGTGGCCAACAGAAGTCTACTAGTATCTAGCATACACCTTAATTTGAGGAAGAGATTTGTGAGAATGTGAGTTTGGAGCATGGCATTGAATGGTAGTGAAACATGGACCGTGGAAAAACCGGAACGGAAGAGGATCGAAGCCCTTGAAATGTGGTGCTACAGACGAATGCTGAAACATAGATGCGTTGATAACGTAAGGAAGAAGAATATTCTGCGTAGAAAGGGAGAGAAATTGAATGTGTGGAAAGCACTGACAAGGAGAAGGCACAGTATGATGGAACATCTGTTAAGACATAAAGGAATATCTTCCATGGTACTAAACAGAGCTGTAGCGGGAAAAATAATGTATAGCAAAAGAGAGACTGAAATACATCCAGCAAATAATTGAGGACGTAAGTTGTAAGAGCTCCTCTAAATGAAGAGATTGGCACGGAAGAGGAATTCCTGGCGGGTCGCATCAAGCCCTTCAGAAGACTGATGGCTGAAAAAAAAAATCCGAGTACTTCCTTCTTGCTTTCACCAAATCGACTGTTCACATTAATGTGTCTTTATTTTTATCTAGTCTTGCTTCCATTTCCAACTGCAGCGTCAGTATCACTTCTTTGGTGCCATTACATTTCCTAAAGCCAAACCGATCATTATCTAACAAACACTCAAATTGCTTTTTCGTTCTTCTGTATTCTTGTCAACAACTTGGATTCATGAGCTGATTATACGTTAATTCTCGCCCTTGTCGGCTCTTACAATCTTCGGAATTATGTGGATGATGTTTCTCCGAAAGTCAACTGTACATGGCCAGACTCATACATTCTACACGCGAACTTCCCTCAATGATTTTAGAAATGCTGATAGAATGTTATCTATCCCTTCTGCCTGATTTGATCTTAAGTCCTCAGAAGCTCTCTTACTTTCTGATTCTAATATTGGATCCGCTGTCTCTTCTAAATCGGCTCCTATTTCTTCTTGTATCACACCAAACAAATCTTCCCCCTCATAGAGGCCTTTAATATACTGTTTCCACCTATCCACTCTCTCTTCTGCATTTAACAGTGGAATTCCCTTTGCACCCTTGCTTTCAGTTTCATTGAAGGTGGTTTTTACTGTTCTATATATTAAGTCAATCCTTCCGTGAATAATTTCTTTTTCGATTTCTTAACTTTTTTCTTGCAGTCAGTTAGCCTTAGCTTGCCTGCACCTCCGATTTTAATTCATTCCTAAGTGACTCGAATGTCTTTATTCATGAATTTCCCTGGACGTTTTTGTGCTTCCTTCTTTCATCGATCAACTAAGTACTTCTTCTGTTATCCGTGGTTTCTTTGGAGCTACCTTCTTTGTGCCTATATTTTCCTTCTGTCTTCTCTTATTTCCCTGTTTAGTGATGCCCATTCCTCTTCAGTTGCTACTGCCTACTGAACTATGAATTTTAATTTATTTCACCTAGGAATAACTATTCACTGCACTCTGCCCTGGGCCAAATAAATCCAGAAAATAAAATATAAACGAATTACATAGATGATGCGCATAAACACAACATAAACACACATAACCGCTCTGACTGCCAACTTCGTCTACATCAGCATTATTAGACCACTTATCAAATATGGGTCCATAGTACGGCTGGGCAATGAGACAAAAATGAGTAAGATCTCAGACTCAGAAAGAACGTATTTGTACTCAGCTGTTTGCTTCAGTCTCTCTACAGTAAACAAGGTAGTATGTAACCTCATGAACACGCCACCACTCAAGGAAATGATCGAAAACCTAATAGCCAGATATGGAAATACGGAATAAGCTGACTTGAAACCGAAAGAGTTATATAAGACTTTTAAAACAACGACTGATCGTGTTTATCTGACCTACCTCTCTTCCCAAAGAGTACTATCTGCAGGCATTAACGTCTCACTTCCCAGAGGAGAGACGATATGAAAGAGAAAACCTCGATGACCTGCCAGAATATACACTCCTGGAAATGGAAAAAAAAAAACACATTGACACCGGTGTGTCAGACCCACCATACTTGCTCCGGACACTGCGAGAGGGCTGTACAAGCAATGATCACACGCACAGCACAGCGGACACACCAGGAACCGCGGTGTTGGCCGTCGAATGGCGCTATCTGCGCAGCATTTGTGCACCGCCGCCGTCAGTGTCAGCCAGTTTGCCGTGGCATACGGAGCTCCATCGCAGTCTTTAACACTGGTAGCATGCCGCGACAGCGTGGACGTGGACCGTATGTGCAGTTGACGGACTTTGAGCGAGGGCGTATAGTGGGCATGCGGGAGGCCGGGTGGACGTACCGCCGAATTGCTCAACACGTGGGGCGTGAGGTCTCCACAGTACATCGATGTTGTCGCCAATCGTCGGCGGAAGGTGCACGTGCCCGTCGACCTGGGACCGGACCGCAGCGACGCACGGATGCACGCCAAGACCGTAGGATCCTACGCAGTGCCGTAGGGGACCGCACCGCCACTTCCCAGCAAATTAGGGACACTGTTGCTCCTGGGGTATCGGCGAGGACCATTCGCAACCGTCTCAATGAAGCTGGGCTACGGTCCCGCACACCGTTAGGCCGTCTTCCGCTCACGCCCCAACATCGTGCAGCCCGCCTCCATTGGTATCGCGACAGGCGTGAATGGAGGGACGAATGGAGACGTGTCGTCTTCAGCGATGAGAGTCGCTTCTGCCTTGGTGCCAATGATGGTCGTATGCGTGTTTGGTGCCGTGCAGGTGAGCGCCACAATCAGGACTACATACGACCGAGGCACACAGGGCCAACACCCGGCATCATGGTGTGGGGAGCGATCTCCTACACTGGCCATACACCACTGGTGATCGTCGAGGGGACACTGAATAGTGCACGGTACATCCAAACCGTCATCGTACCCATCGTTCTACCATTCCTAGACCGGCAAGGGAACGTGCTGTTCCAACAGGACAATGCACGTCCGCATATATCCCGTGCCACCCAACGTGCTCTAGAAGGTGTAAGTCAACTACCCTGGCCAGCAAGATCTCCAGATCTGTCCCCCATTGAGCATGTTTGGGACTGGATGAAGCGTCGTCTCACGCGGTCTGCACGTCCAGCACGAACGCTGGTCCAACTGAGGCGCCAGGTGGAAATGGCATGGCAAGCCGTTCCACAGGACTACATCCAGCATCTCTACGATCGTCTCCATGGGAGAATAGCAGCCTGCATTGCTGCGAAAGGTGGATATACACTGTACTAGTGCCGACATTGTGCATGCTCTGTTGCCTGTGTCTATGTGCCTGTGGTTCTGTCAGTGTGATCATGTGATGTATCTGACCCCAGGAATGTGTCAATAAAGTTTCCCCTTCCTGGGACAATGAATTCACGGTGTTCTTATTTCAATTTCCAGGAGTGTATGTGGAATTAGTATAGCATATGAAGAGACAATGCAGAAAAAAGTACGACAACGTAAACTTAGGATAAAATATGTAAATACATACATCTGTGGTAAAACTGGGATAGGGCGTAAGATAAGATCAATAGACAGTTAAAGTAGCATCGTCATTGCAAAAATTACCAGCAGTTTGAAATGTAAAAACAAAGTACAACAGTGGCAAAACATTTCGACACATTACTCCTTCTGCAGAAACTGTGCAAAAATATGGAAGAAACTGAACAAAACGAGGTGACATGACGTCGCAAACAGATGCGTGAAAAACTTCCTCATCATGCATGAACTTTGAATACTTTTGTGCTTTCCTGATAGGGCACTCCTACAGTCTGGTCCCAAACAGTCTAGTCGGTTTGAAGAAATCCCTGACACCTGGCAGCGCTTTTGACAGCTTTAATCTGCGAAGCGCAAATGGATGTATGCGGAAACAATAGTCGTCTATGGAACTATGAAGAGGCGTTCACGAAATTGCGTTGTAGACACGCGAAGTAGCTGAATGTAGCCTACACGAAGTTTTTCATCATTTCAAAAGTGGTTTCACGAATATAAGGATATGAAAATATTTCGATATTACACTACAAACACAATTCTTTTTTTTTCGTTTCTTGCATAAAATTGGCAAAAAACCAGGAAAATGCTTCGCTTATCGAATATTACTCAATAAACGGTGTAAAAAAATCATCACATTACTAAACTTTAGGACAAAATACAGGGAAAAACATTCAGAAATATAAATCTAGAGGCCCAGAATTAAGTAGAGTTATGGGGTTTTTGGTGGTAGTTTTGACTTTCCTGTATGCTGAGTCTGTCCTTCCGACAATCATATCTTTTTCGATGTCTTCACATTTTTCCTGCAGCCATTTCGTCTTAGCTTTCCTGCACTTCCTATTTATTTTATTCCTCAACGACTTGTATTTCTGTATTCCTGATTTTCCCCGAACATGTTTGTACTTCCTCCTGTCATCAATCAACTGAAGTATTTCTTCTGTTATCCATGGTTTCTTCGCAGCTACCTTCTTTGTACCTATGTTTTCCTTCCCAACTTCTGTGATGGCCCTTTTTAGAGATGTCCATTCCTCTTCAACTGTACTGCCTACTGCGCTATTCCTTATTGCTGTATCTATAGCGTTAGAGAACTTCAAACGTATCTCGCCATTCCTTAGTACTTCCGTATCCCACTTCTTTGTGTATTGATTCTTCCTTCTAATGTCTTGAACTTCAGCCTACTCTTCATCACTACTATATTGTGATCTGAGTCTATATCTGCTCCTGGGTACGCCTTACAATCCATTATCTGATTTCGGAATCTGCATGTAAGTAAATAAAACGTATTTTGTCCATTAAAATAATGATACGTCACGGTCTTATTTAGAAACTAAAAATTACTGCCTAATCTACGTACTGATGTCAGTACGGAGATGAAATGATTTTGGTCGGTTTTTGGAATCTAAAGCAGACTCCATCTCAGTATAACGACGCAGTAACAATGCTACACAAAAAAAAGAAAGCTTCAGTCATGCAGTGTTACAGAAAAATGATGACAGTTGTATTGGTAGATTGGATACCAAGTAAAGAAGTCTGACTCAATTCAGTAATAAAAGAGCTTTTTGGAACTACTTAACTGATGAAAGTGGTAGGTTGATAAAACACATTCTGAACAATCAAAGAATAGTTAATTGATAAAACAGAAAGGTACAGGGAGTAAAAATCGAAGAGGGAAACAAAGGCTGTAATACAATAATCAAGTTCAGAGGATGGTAGTCTGTAGGTGTTATAAAGGGTGAATCTGATTTCCCCCTTCAAACTTTCAGAAGCTTTCCAAGGTTAATTTCTGAGCAATTTGCTATAGGAGACCCACAGTCTCCGGTGCCTAATTATGATTATTGCAATGCGTTTGGTTTCTTGCCCCAATTAGCTTTGCATCTGCGTTCAGCTGAAAGCAGTGCACGACAGTGCAGATGAAGACGGTAGGCACTGTATGTCTTCTCTGTCAACGAACTTGTTCCATTCACTGCTGGTATTTGCTCTCTACAATAATAATGCCCATTTTACTCTTGGTCGTCAAGCTTGCAACCAGTACAGCTCTGTTCTGTCTTCGGTTTGTTTCCCTGGTAGTGTTAGCTTTATGTTTGACACACAGCAGTACTGATTGATTTATTGATAAAGAGTTGACCGATAAGCATTTCGTCTACGGTTTCACTGAATGCAATGGAAGAGCTCTTTCCACAGTGACGCCAACCACATCAAAATCCTTTTGCAAGCATACATCGAGTTCTACGACAAATCGTATGCATTGTATGTTTTAGAGATTGTGTATTAGTCTTTTTCATTGTCAACAGAATCTTCCGTCGGTTCTTGGTAGAACAACACTATAATAAATGAAAAGCACCAGTTTGCTTTTGTTCTACAATATTACTTTTATTGTTAACCGGTTTTCGGCTTACAAGTAATACTCAGTAAATGTCTGAAGATGGCGTTGTAAGCCGAAAACGGGTTAACAATAAAAGTAATATTGTAGAACAAAATCAAACTGGTGCTTTTCATTTATTTTTCTTTGTTGTGACCGTCTTTGCACAGAATCTAAGTAATTGGGACTAGGAAACTAGGTCCCTCATGCAAATTACTCAGAAGGTATCCTCAAAAACCTCTGAAAGTATGTGGATGGAGTTCTGGTTAGCACTGCATACAAATGAATAATCTTACAAAAGAGAGACTTTAATGGAGATTTGCATTAGACCAGTCTTCAGACTGATCACTACAATAGTGGCCGTGACTAATATGTTAGCTCCCATTAACATCATCTACATATGGGCACAGAACAACACTACATATTATAGAAAATAAAATATTTACAATAAAATTGTAACCAGGCTCATTATATCATTATCAAAAGAATATAAAAACTGAGAATAACATCACAGGCAGCCAAGATAATACACCACTGTTGTATAAATGCCTACTCTGCACTTCTCCATTATTTACCCTATTTAGCCATTAAATTCCAGGCTGCTCCTGCGTATTTTTTAATGTTGCCAGATAATGCTTCATTGGGTATTTGAGGGTGTTCTCTGATCCTTGTGCACACAGCAAAATACCAGTCGTTCGCCTGTCTGCTTGTCCTGTCCAGGTGTATAGAGTTTCAGTTACGTCGTAGTTATGTTACAGTTTGTGACAAATTTGTTCCCGAGACTCTCACACTAACTGGCATCATACCTTAATACATTTCCTGGCGAACAGATTTCCAGACTCGAAGTCAATATCTTGTTACCGTAAGAAACCCACCAATAAACCCATTGTAAACATTCCGTTTCAGATTCGTCGAAAGCTTTATTTTAGCAGAAGCTTTACTGGAAACTTTTATTCCTCTTCATTTCATTCACTGTCGACAACTGTCTTCAGCTTTTCTTGATATTACAAGAATTAGTCCGAAAATTTTTGAATAAATTTCAATTTATGATACTACTAAGTGTTTGGTTGGTTATGTGGCAGACTGCGTGTCCAAAGGCATGGGGATCAATCACCTATTAGTCTTAGGAGCTTTAGTGTCACTTATCGCAGAGGAGCATTATTACTTGCGTTACCAAATGCATCTCCAGCATGGATTAGCCCTCTAACCAGGCAGTCAAATTGCAATAGGTACTAAAGAATACTACAATTAATTAATATTCCAAAGTCTATAGAACAATATCTTCTAAGAACGGCGAATTCTTTCGAGCCTAACACGAATCATTATTAAAAGCAAGGAAGTAGAGAACGAACAATAAGTTTGAAACCTCAAGTAGTAAACAAACATTAAAAATAGTTGATCATCATAACAACTGGCTTCATACGGAAAATATTTTCACTCTGAACGAAAGATGCAACAGAAGGGAATAAGTGCTAGAAGTATTCACTTACGAGAGTAAATATGAACGGGGAGCAGGATCAGGCATACCAAGTTTCATGGACAAAACACCAAATTATCTAATAAAATAGGAAATGCGACATGAATGCTCAAACAACAAAGCAGAGTGCTTTGTCATTTTAAAGTCTCTCCGAAAGCATTAGACGCTCACAAAGAAAGGCAGTAATACAGACTGACGGTAGAAAGAACATAAAAAATTTTGAGGTCTCTAAACCATCTTATCAGCCTAACTGGAGAAATAAGATTAAAGTGTTCTAAAAGAAGGACTGACAAGCAGATTTTACATTAGTTAAAGCTCAAACAAGTATTCGCAGAAATAAATTTGCACCTGCCGAAGAGGTATCCATATCACAATGGGAAGCCAGCTAGTTATATCAAATGAACCAAAAGTTTCGTGAACTAATGTGGCGGTAAGCATCTCTGGAAAAATTGGACAAAGAATGGCAACTGCCTATAAAAAGAATCATTAAAAGACAATATTTTCCAACGGTGTACCAAAAGACTGGCGATGAGATTATCGATCTCTCGTAATTTCACGGCGATGTTGGTTCGACACGGAAAACTGAAAGCTTACTACCATCGATTCAGAACAACGAACGACGCCATGTGTCCATGCACTGGAGGTAGGCAGATTGAGGCCGGCGTGTTACTGGAATATAGCATCTTCGTCAGGACGGAAATGGTCAAGAATGAAAGGCGGAAACAGGTCTATAAGGATGAATGAAGTTGTACAACTCATTTTAAAAGATTTCTACAAAATTTTGAACAACTAGTCAGTTTCCTAATTCAAGAATTCCAACCGCCCATTTCCAAACAAAACAAAAACTAAACTGCGCCCGAACAGTCGTGAAGGCCCAACAGTACCTACCGGCCGCCGTGCCATCCTCAGCCCAAAGGCGTCACTGGACGCTGATATGGAGGAGCAAGAGGTCAGTATACCGCCCTCCCGGCCTTGTGTCATTTTACGAGACCGGAGCCGGCACTTCTCAATTAAGTAGCTCCTCAGTTTGCCTTACAAGGGCCGAGTGCTCCCCACTTGCAAACAGCTCTCGGTGATATGACGGAAACCCGCATTACCTCTGCGGCAAGGCCGTTGACGATTTCAAAACCAACTCTGAACTAATATTAAGGCAGTAACTATTGTCAGAGAAATCGTGCGATGTTTAAAAAATTGTTTCTGTGTCTAGAACGAAGGAAGTAGATAGGTGAAATAACGAATGTCGTATTAGTTAATTAATGAACTATGTTAATGACAAGAATGATAATAATAATAGTAATGAAATGGTCACCATTTTTGTAGCTTTAGCAATGTTCGTCAAAGTGAAAATTTCCAAGTTCCAAGATGGTTCAGTGTCCCCCAGTAAATGGCTGTGCAAGACAGTTTAGATGTCAGAGGATAGAAGCGCATACGACCGTGCCCACTAAAGCAAAGTGGCGTTCTAGTCAACCGACGGGTGGCTGATAATTCTTTTTAATGATGTATGAGACTTTTTGTTCTGCCTTACGGCAGGTCTCGTCATTGGGGAGGCTCGTCAGAGAGGTCCACCGCATGAGCGTCTAGGAAAGTGATTCCAGTGGTGGTTTCCCGTTGCCTTCCACATGATGAAATGATAATGAGAATCACACAATACCCAGTCCCTGAGCGGAGAAAATCTCCGACCCACCCGGGAATCGAACCCTGGCCCCTTGGCGTGACAGACCACCGCGTTGACCACTCAGCTATCGGGGCGGACTTAATGACGTATAATTAAAAATAATAATAACATTGCTCTAAATAACGGAAAATAAGCGTAGCTACCACAGTTGCACCGGCGTTTTATGTTGCTTCGTGCAAAGTGGTCTGAACTATGCGAATGTTACCCTATACATAGAATTCTTTGTTCACGATAAATATTACTCTTGTCCACGTGCATAAACAACGAGATGAAGACCGCGCTCTCTGTGGCAGAGTCGCCTTGCATAATGTCCTCCAGAGGCCAGCGGCCGCCACGCTACGTTATTAAATTGTTAAGCGGGCTTCCCTCGTACAGAGGAAGTGCTCCGAGGTTTTACTACGTATATGAGAAGCACTGCAGGTACCAACCGCTCTCCCGGGCTTGCTACTCAAAGCCCTGTGTCCGTACAAAATAGGGTCAGGTCTCTGCGAGCTATTCAGATTAATGCTAAAGGCAGCTTAGCTGTTCACGTACTAAACTCTGGCAAACCACGGGTAGTGCGAAGAAAGGTACTCCATCTGGCAGTTCGTAAGATTACAGATATTTACACTGCTTAACCTTACCCATCTCCGCTGGACTCAAGATCAAAGACTCGTGGCGATAAAATATTGGACTTTCTGCTGACAAACAGACCCGAACTATTTGGAACAATTAACACAGAACAGGGTATCATCGATCAGCGATCATAAAGCGGTTACAGCATCGGTGATTTCAGCCGCAAACAGAAATATTAAAGAAGGTAGGAAGATTTTTCTGTTTAGCGAAAGAAATAAAAAGCAGATTTCAGACTACTTGACTGCTCAACACAAAAGTTTTATGTCAAGTACAGATAGCGTTGAGGATCAGTGGACAAAGTTCAAATCCATCATACAATACGCATTAGATGAGTATGTGCCAAGCAAGGTCGTAAGAGATGAAAAAGAGCCACTGTGGTACAACAACCGAGTTAGAAAACTACTACGGAAGCACAGGGAACTTCACAGCTAACATAAACATAGCCAAAGCCTTCCAGAAAAACAAAAATTACGCGATGCGAAATTTAGTGTGAGGAGGGCTATGCGAGAGGCGTTCAACGAATTCGAAAGTAAAGTTCTGTGTACTGACTTGGCAGAAAATCCTAAGAAATTTTGGTCTTATGTCAAAGCGGTAGGCGGATCAAAACAAAATGTCCAGACACTCTGTGACCCAAATGGTACTGAAACAGACGACGACAGACTAAAGGCCGAAATACTAAATGTCTTTTTCCAAAGCACAGAGGAAGACTGCACTGTAGTTCCTTCTCTAGATTGTCGCACAGATGACAAAATGGCAGATATCAAAATAGATGACAGAGGGATAGAAAAACAATTAAAATCGCTCACAAGAGGAAAGGCCGCTGGACCTGATGGGATACCAGTTCCATTTTACACAGAGTGTGCGAAGGAACTAGCACCCCTTCTTACATCGGAGTACCGTAGATTTCTAGAAGAGCGTAGCGTTCCAAAAGATTGGAAAAAGGCACAGGTCATTCCCGTTTTCAAGAAGGGACGTTGAACAGATGTGCAGAACCACAGACCTATATCTCTAACGTCGATCAGTTGTAGAATTTTGGAACAGGTATTACGTTCGAGTATAGTGACTTTTCTGGAGACTAGAAATCTACTCTGTAGGAATCAGCATGGGTTTCGAAAACGACGATGGTGTGAAACCCAGCTCACGCTATTCGTCCACGTGACTCAGAGGGCCATAGACACGGGTTCCCAGGTAGATGCCGTATTTCTTGACTTCAGCAAGGCGTTTGATACAGTTTCCCACAGTCGTTTAATGACAAAGTGAGAGCATATGGACTATCAGACCAATTGTGTGATTGGATTGAAGAGTTCCTATATAACAAAACGCACCAAATCTTTCTCAATGGAGAGAAGTCTTCCAAAGTAAGAGTGATTTCAGATGTGCCGCTGGGGAGCGTCGTAGTACCGTTGCTATTCACAATATACATAAATGACCTTGTGATCGAGAGGTTGTAACAATGGAAAATTATACTGAAATGCAGGAGGATCTGCAACGAATTGACGCATATTGCAGGGAATGGCAATTGAATTTCAATGTAGACAAGCGTAATGTGCTGCGAATACATAGATCGAATCATCCTTTATCATTTAGCTACAATATGGCAGGTCAGCAACTGGAAGCAGTAGAAAGAAGACGTGCAGATAGCTCGTCATCTACGGAGGGAGTGGGATGAGGTTTCACTATCTGCAGGAAAGGCGCATAAGTGGTTAGTTCCTGAGAGCAGTGCCGCAACCGACACCATCAGTGATACAGAATCATTGTAGCTGTCAGTGATCGACTACAGCCCAGAGTCCTCACCCCAGGTTTCACCGCAGTCAGTGCGAATTCTGTTACGGCGTAACGAAAGCATCGGCACGAAGACGAAGATCGCAAGAGCAGAGAAGGCTGTGAGACGACGTCAGCCAATAGCTCGCTGACTAGGACCGCACAACGAGAGGAGCGGCCTCTAGCCGAAGAGAATATAAGAGCCGCTCCTACCAGCCTTGATCTCTACACCCTCCATCACCTTTCCCAAGGTGGCTTCCGTCAACTCCCCCTCCCGGACGATGCCCTCTCTCCCTCCATTTATCCTTCCTATCAACTCTGATCCTCACTCCCCCTCCTTTCCTCTGTCCTTACCCTGGGCTCCCTTCCCCCCCCCCCTTCCGTCCTGTTTTCTCCCCACTAAACCTCTCCCTACCTCCCCTCTCCCCCCCAAGTCCTTTCGTATTCCCCTCCTCTGCCTACCCCACTCCCTGTCGCGTCTGCCCCCCACCCCTCTTATGGGTCCTTATCCTCCATCAGCTCCTTTCCCGGTTTCCCCCTTCGCTTTTACTCTCCTTTCCCCCCTTTTTTGTTTTCCCATCTTCTGTCCAGTTTCCCCCCACCTGCTCACGACTGTGGTATGTCACATTTGCCAACTTTTTAGTGCAGTGTTCCAGTGACTATTCAGTGTTGTTCGTCTTTCTCGTGTTGCGAACAGAAAACCATGCTGTCGCTAGGTGTGAATTTTATGTCTTTTGCGAACAGAATCCAGACTGTCGCCGTGTTTTTTAATTGTCTGTCTATTGTTTTCCCTGTCTGCTTCGTATGTATTTTATTAGCATCATCATCCCTCTGTTGTTTGTTTTAAGTTCCACGATTTCCTTTCGCCATGTTACTCTTAAAGTCTCCGATTTTATCGCCTGTTTTTAATTATTTATTCTCTAGAACTTTCTCACAAAATCTGTAGGCTGAAGAGCGGCATACTAAGCTGCTGCCAGCCCGCCCTCTTCGGGGGGAATTGAAATTCTGAAATTCAATAAAGAAAAAAAAAAGCAGCCTTGATCGGATAGTAGAAGACAGACAATAGTAGACCTGCACTTGCGATCCATATCCATTATTTGCATGGTCATTGTAAACAGCGGAAGACATTGATTGTTTGCATGTCGCCAATCGCTTGCGACACATTTTGTAAACCAAAATTAAGTACTGTCAATCTATTTTATTGCAATAAAAACCATTGATGTGATTTGCTTGAATTATTGTATAGCTATCCGAGAAAGCAGCATACTTTAGGCACCCTGTAAGACACGGGTGGGCAGGACCCTACAGTTTAACCGCAAGAGGCGGTATCAGCATATTCCACAGCCCTGAACTACATGTCATGTCACGTGGTGGGAGCCTGTGATCGCCCACTGTGATTAACAAAGCTTTCCTGTCGGGAGCGGCGCCTTCTACTGGGACCACGACCATGGAAACATTCGCATACCGGCTTGTTATACAACAACAGCTGGCTACATGTCTGAACTTAATTGGATTTTGTTTCGGCCGGCTGTACTCCATTGGTGTCAAGTCAGCCCTGCGTGTATTTGGTTGAACTATGTGCATTTACTTTAATAGTATGAGATACTGACTGAACTGTGTTCGTAACACTTTTAGGATAACACAGGTTTTATGGAATTGAATGCTACACACACAGCTGCTTTGAATCACACTTAACGAAAAGAAAGCAAAGAGATGTGCTGAATAACACTAATAATGTTGGGAGGGTGGAAAATTCTTGTGAATGAAGAGTTATCTCACAGAGAGTCCCACAGGGTTCACTTTTGAGGCCTCTGCTGTTCCTTTTTCATGTGAGTGACCTCTCACTTAACGTCCAGCTAGCAGAACTAGTACTTTTTGCACATAACACGAGTGTTATAATAAATCCCATTCTAGAAAAAAGCAGCTGAAGATATTGTTAATGATGTATTTCAAAGAATTATTAAGTGGTTCTCAGAAAATGGACTCTCCCTTAATTTCGAAAAAACTCACTGTATCCAATTCTGTACATCAAATAGTATCATACCGACAATTCATGTAGAATTGAACAGGGGTCAGTTAACAGGATAGATTTCTCCAAATTTTTGGGTGTTCACATTGATGAAAACTTGAACTGGGAGAAGCATATCACTGAGCTTCTCAAACAATTAATTTCAGCTTCTTTCGCTCTTCATATAAGCGATAGTCTTGGTAATAAACAGATCAGCCTCCTAACGTACTTTGCATATTTCCACTCAATAATGTCTTATGGAACAGTTTTCTGAGGTAACTCACCAGTTAGACATAAAGTATTGATTGCACAAAAGAGAACAGTCAGAATAATTTGTGGTTTCCACCCAACGACGGCATGTTTGCATGTATTCAAGGAGATAGGTATTTTAACTTCACCATAAGAGTACATATATTCGCTAATGAAATTATTCGTTATAAAGAATCCATCTCAATTCGCGAAGAACAGTGATGTTCATACGTACAACAGGAGAGGGAAAAATGACCTTTCCTATCCGTTATTGAAGCTGTCACTTGCTCAAAAGGAACACATTATTCAGCAACAAAAATCTTTGATCATATGCCAACAACATAAAGTGTCTCGCACATAATAGATCAAGTCTTAAATCTAGCTTAAAATCATTTCTTTTGGACAACTCCTTGTATTCCATGGACGAGTTTCTGATTTAGAACTGGTTAAAAAAAAAAAAAAAAAAAAAAAAAAAAAAAAAAAAAAAAAACCTGTACCTCTAAATGTAGTTGCATGTGTAGAACTAAAAATTTTTGAAATATTAATATTAGCACTATTCATGTGTGTATATATTTCTCGTAATCTGACTTGTTCGCCATCATATCGATAAAATGTTTGTGCAAATGATCTACGGAACATGACATAACTAAACTGAACTAAACAACATACAAGAATTGGTTCATGGAGTTATCAAGAACGAATCCGATCGTGGTCCCTATTAGCGCAAATAAGGCAGAGAAATAGCTATTTTATGGATAATACTGTGCAATACGCATATATTTTTCTTCACGCCGACCTAACCGAGTATTAGTGACCGATAGTTAACTGCAATGAAATAGGCATAATGTACGCTGAGGTGACAAAAGTCACTGGGTATCTCCTAATGAGGTGTCGGACCTACACTACATGATCAAAAACATCTGGACACCCCCTAAAACATACATTTTTCATATTAGGTGCAATGTGCTACCACCTACTGGCAGGTACTACATATCAGTGAAATCAAATGTGTGTGAAATGTAATGGGACTTACCTGCGAAGGTCATCAGTACCTAAGCTTACACACTACTTAACCTAAGTTATCCTAAGGACAAACTCACACACACCCATGCCCGAGGGAGGACTCGAACCTGCGCCGGGCCTGTCAGTGACCTCAGTAGTCATTAGACAACGTGAGAGGGCAGAATCGGGCGCTCCGTCGAGCTCACGGTCTTCGAACGTGGTCAGGTGATTGGGTGTCACTTGTGTCATGCGTCTGTACTCGAGATTTCCACACTCCAAAGTCCACTGTTTCCGATCTATAGTGAAGTGGAAACGTGATCGGAAACGGACAGCACAAAAGCGTACAGGCCGACCTTGTCTGTTGACTTACAGAGACCGCCGACAGTTGAAGACAGTCGTAATGTGTACTAAGCAAACATCTATCCAGACCATCACACAGGAATTCCAAACTGAATCAAGCTCCACTGCAAGTACTGTGACAGTTTGGCGGGAGGTGAGAAAACGTGGACTTCATGGTCGAGTGGCTGCTCATAAGCCACACATCAAGCCGGTAAATGCCAAACTACGCCTCACTTGGTGTAAGAAGCGTAAACATTGGACGATTGAAAAATGGAAAAACGTTGTGTGGAGTAACATACAACCTAACCTCAGTTATCTTATTCCCACTATCCACGCGCGAGATACGTGATGCTATCAGCAGAACGGACGCACAGCCAGCCACGTATACGGGTTGTCTAAATCTACCCTTGCTTGAGAACAGCGTCACCTTTCTCTTTCTCTGTCTTCCCTCACTCTCTCCCTCTCTCTCCCGCCCTCCCATCTCTCCCCCCTCTCTCCTAGTCCTTTTTCAAGCTCTGTCTTCTTCTACAGCTCTTACTTTCTAAAGATCCCTCTAGGACGGTGGGCGTTATTCCCTGATGCCTTAACACATGCCCTATAATTGTGTACCTTATTTTTATCAGAGTTTTGCATATGTTCTTATCCTCGCCAATTCTTTGTGGGAACCTTCTCATTCCTTATTATATCACATTACCTAATTTTCAACATTCTTCTGTAAAACCCCATTTCTTATGCCTCGATTCCATTCTGTTCCGGTTTTCCTACATTCCTTGGTTCACTGACTTACAATTCTGTGCTCCAAACGTACACTCTCAGAAAACTCTACCTAAGATTATGATCTGTTACTGAGTAGACTTCTCTAGCCCAGGATTACCCTATTTCCTGTGCTTGTCCGCTTTTTATGTCCTCCTTGGTCCATCCGTTATGGATATTCGCTTTCATAGTAGCAGAATTCCTTAACTTCATCTACTTCGTGATCACGAGCTTTTCTAAATCGACAAACCCTACGGCCGTACCTTCACTTCTCTTCAGTTTTGCTTCCAATATCAACCGCGAAATCAGAACCGCCTCTCTGGTAGCTTTATCTATCCTAACGACAGACTGTCGTCTAACGCATCCTCAATTTTCCAATTTTCCATTCTTCTGTATATTACTCTAATCAGCAACATGGAAGCATGATATGTTAGGCTGATTGTGCGATAGTTCTCGCACTTGTGAGCTCTTACTGTCTTTTAAATTCGCTAGATGACTTTCTTTCCGTAAGTCTAATAATATGTCGCTAGTTTAATAGACCCTACACACCAACTGGAATAGTCGCTTTGGTGTCATTTACCACAATGACTTTAGAAATTCCAATGTAATGTTATCTACCCTTCTCCCTTATTTGATCTTCAGTCTTTCAAAACTGTTTTAAATTCTGACACTACTGCTGGATCCCCTATGTCTTATCAAATGTTTCTTCTTCTATCATATCTTTCATTAAGGCCTTCAGTGTGTTGTTTCCACCTATCCACTCTTTCCTCTGCGTTTAACAGTCCAATTCCCTTTTCACTTTTAATGTTGCCACTATTGATTTTAATTTCACCAAAGCTTGTTTTGACTTTCCGATATGGTGCGTCGGTCCTTCCACGATCGTTTCTCGATTTCTTCGCATCTTTCTGGAGGCCTTTTCGCCTTGGCTCACTTGAAATTTCTATTTATTGCATTTATTCTGTTTTATTCCTGTCCCCCCCTGAAAATTTTTGTACTTCCTTCATTCCTTGATCAATTGAACTATCTCTTCCGTTACCAAAGGTTCCTTTTCAATTTCCTTTTTCGCACCTACATCTGTCTTTCCAACATCTATTATCAATTTTTTTATAGATGTCCAGTCTTCGTACACTGGATTGGCTACTGTCGTATTCCTTATCACAGTATCCTCTTATTCAGTGAACATCAAACACACTTCATTCTTACACAGTGCTTGAGCACCCCACTTCCTTACCACTGATTCTTCCGAACAATTCTCTTACGATTCAGTCTACTCTTCATCGTTCCCAAATTGTGATCTGAGTCTACAGCTGCTCCTGTCCAAAATCTGATATCAGAAAGTATGTCTGACCATGATATAATACAGCTGTAATCTTGCCATGTCTCTGTGACCATGATATAATGTAGCTGGAATCCTCCCATGACTTCACGCCTTTTCCATTCATACCTCTTCCTCTTGTGATCCTTGAATAGAGTACTCACAGTTACACTATTAGGCTCTTACGCTACTACAGAAGACAGAGATTCTTTTCTTTTCGTATTCCTACTACCAAATTCATATTTTCAAGGAATCCTTTCCTGTATTCTCTTCCCTACAACTGCATTCGAATCTGCTACGATTATTAGATTTTAATCTCCCTTTACATAATGTATTGACCGTTGACTACCATCGTATATAAGAGAAGCAATCAAAAAGTTTCCTTTCGCAAGCCATTAACCCCTTGCCCACCTGTCGATGGTTATATACTCTCAACGGAATCGCGCTGCGTTGCATATCTGCTACAGCAACACCCTCAAACAGAAACCTTTTTGGTGGCGCCTTATACTTAATCTCTTCATCTTCTGCTTGTGACGTCGACCTTTATACTTGGAATGTTGACCAGAAATCCCTATCTTCTTTCCACAACGATATTAAAAATAATAGTATCGTTAGAATATCGAAAAATATCAACAGTTTTCTGCGGAGCACTTATTCACAGTTTCGTAAATGTTAACATTTCCCTTTTCAGATATTCTAGTTTCCCCATCATGTTCAGTCCTCTGACACTCCATGCCCCGCTACGTGGAATATTGTCCGTTCGTTGGATATTCCATCTTTGTCTTATCGTCACCTCAACTTGGCAGTCCCCTCACAGAGAGATTCGTATTTTTAAGGTCGCTGACCATTTCTATTACATTTTTGTGTGACCTGCACTCACCTGTCACGATCGTAGAGTGCGCCTGATCGAGGACCGACTATGATCAATGCCGAAAGGTGTTTGTCTAGCAGATCACAAGTGCTTAAGCCATAGACATTTAATATAAGTAGAGTAGCATCTTTGTAAGACTCGTGTTGTTTGCTATTCACAGAGTGAGAGAGTGTGTAATGGAATGTGTAACAAGATCATGTCTGTCTTGTGAGAACTACCGTGAAAGCCGTAAAAAAGTTTGCGACCAATTTTCAAAGTTCTTTGGCTACTCTGATATTTAATGGACGACCACACATCTGTCACATTACCCTCTTGCGGTTCTGTAAACTTTCTACAAATTAGCCATATTGCAGGGAGAACTACGAGTGGCACAAGAAATAACTGATCTTAACACATGCTGGGTACTGTTCAATAAGAAAAATGTTTCTTTAACCGTTTAATATGTTACCACGTTAATGTTCAAAGTTAAAGTTAGTAACATCGGGTGTGGATAACATTTCAAAATTCACCAAAGTGCGCAGAAAGGTTATAATTCTTAGGATATCATGCTGCTGTTGAGAATTGTATTCTACCAGCTGCCATAAAAACTTTACGTCTTCAGCATCAAGTCCACTTACGCGACTGTCAAGAACTTCTATAAGTTTCCAAACTCCTGCAGTCACTTAAGTCCCTAGACAGGGTGACGAAAAATTTCACTTTAATCGTGACTGACTCGCTGCTCATTGCCGCGCGTCTTCCATCACTCAGCTCGTATAACAAACGGACAAGGGCCATTACGTCTGTAGCCTTTAATTAACTTCGATCTGTCGTTGCAAAAACCTATAAACTTGCGCATACTCTCTACATTACTATTAAAACTTGACATCATCTGCGCATGCGCACTGGTGCCTTTCATACACTCCTGGAAATTGAAATAAGAACACCGTGAATTCATTGTCCCAGGAAGGGGAAACTTTATTGACACATTCCTGGGATCAGATACATCACATGATCACACTGACAGAACCACAGGCACATAGACACAGGCAACAGAGCATGCACAATGTCGGCACTAGTACAGTGTATATCCACCTTTCGCAGGAATGCAGGCTGCTATTCTCCCATGGAGACGATCGTAGAGATGCTGGATGTAGTCCTGTGGAACGGCTTGCCATGCCATTTCCACCTGGCGCCTCAGTTGGACCAGCGCTCGTGCTGGACGTGCAGACCGCGTGAGACGACGCTTCATCCAGTCCCAAACATGCTCAATGGGGGACAGATCCGGAGATCTTGCTGGCCAGAGTAGTTGACTTACACCTTCTAGAGCACGTTGGGTGGCAAGGGATACATGCGGACGTGCATTGTCCTGTTGGAACAGCAAGTTCCCTTGCCGGTCTAGGAATGGTAGAACGATGGGTTCGATGACGGTTTGGATGTACCGTGCACTATTCAGTGTCCCCTCGACGATCACCAGTGGTGTACGGCCAGTGTAGGAGATCGCTCCCCACACCATGATGCCGGGTGTTGGCCCTGTGTGCCTCGGTCGTATGCAGTCCTGATTGTGGCGCTCACCTGCACGGCGCCAAACACGCATACGACCATCATTGGCACCAAGGCAGAAGCGACTCTCATCGCTGAAGACGACACGTCTCCATTCGTCCCTCCATTCACGCCTGTCGCGACACCACTGGAGGCGGGCTGCACGATGTTGGGGCGTGAGCGGAAGACGGCCTAACGGTGTGCGGGACCGTAGCCCAGCTTCATGGAGACGGTTGCGAATGGTCCTCGCCGATACCCCAGGAGCAACAGTGTCCCTAATTTGCTGGGAAGTGGCGGTGCGGTCCCCTACGGCACTGCGTAGGATCCTACGGTCTTGGCGTGCATCCGTGCGTCGCTGCGGTCCGGTCCCAGGTCGACGGGCACGTGCACCTTCCGCCGACCACTGGCGACAACATCGATGTGCTGTGGAGACCTCACGCCCCACGTGTTGAGCAATTCGGCGGTACGTCCACCCGGTCTCCCGCATGCCCACTATACGCCCTCGCTCAAAGTCCGTCAACTGCACATAAGGTTCACGTCCACGCTGTCGCGGCATGCTACCAGTGTTAAAGACTGCGATGGAGCTCCGTATGCCACGGCAAACTGGCTGACACTGACGGCGGCGGTGCACAAATGCTGCGCAGCTAGCGCCATTCGACGGCCAACACCGCGGTTCCTGGTGTGTCCGCTGTGCCGTGCGTGTGATCATTGCTTGTACAGCCCTCTCGCAGTGTCCGGAGCAAGTATGGTGGGTCTGACACACCGGTGTCAATGTGTTCTTTTTTCCATTTCCAGGAGTGTAATTATGTTAACGATGCCAGTTTGATTGGCTTTTTATCAGTACATCCAACATACAGTCTGTCGTTGGTTTCATACGAACAAAATAACAAGTAATAATTACACTCAAAAATCGGTATTTCCCTTGATCGACGTATTTATTAAATTATACTGCATTACGCGTTTCGGCCTTACGCCATTCTCAAAGACTGTACAAGAGAAATAGATAGAAGGGCATCAGTAAAAACACATTGGTACAACTATATGAATAGTACCTCGTACAAACGGAAGTGAATAAGGCAAGAATTACAGTTAGAAATTGTGCGTGTGTGTGTGTCTTGAAGCAACATAGCTGTTCAAAAATGTGTGTGAAATCTTATGGTACTCAACTGCTAAGATCATCAGTCCATAAGCTTACACACTACTTAACCTAAATTATCCCAAGGACAAACACACACACCCATGCCCGAGGGAGGACTCGAACCTCCGCCGGGACCAGCCGCAACGTAGCCGATGGCGCGCAAATGCCCGGACTTAATTCATTCCATTCTACGAAGTACGTGTTATGTAATCGTACCATTGTAGTTTCACAGATACCCTTTTGTGAAGGGGAAAGTAGGGGAAACTTGCGCACCTAAGCAGAACTTTCTTTTAAAAAATTTTGACTTCGTTAAATAAAGTTTATTTTATTTCAAAACGTAGAGCAACTATTCTAGTATCTATAAAAATTAAGATAACGCAAAATATTCAAAATTAAATACATCAAAAACACAATTCCAAGACACTACCTATGCACACAGTTTCCCGAACGTCGGGGAAACGTGCGCTTCGTGTGGGGTAATTGTGCGTATGTTAGAAGAGTTGATACGGAGCAATACCTGGCGAGGAAAAAGAAAACAGTACAAGGTTTGTTCCAAAGATTATATTGATAAGGCACATTTTAGATTAGGTTGAACATAAGTTTTAATCAAATTTTACAAAATTTAACATAGTTCAGGACTATTGGTTTAAAAAAAAAACGCAAAGTTTTCTTTGATGTTAGGGGCTTAACAAGTTAGATAAGTCCTTCACTGCACATGTTGTTGTTGTTGTGGTCTTCAGTCCTGAGACTGGTTTGATGCAGCTCTCCATGCTACTCTATCCTGTGCAAGTTTCTTCATCTCCCAGTGCCTACTGCAACCTACATCCTTCTGAATCTGGTTGGTGTATTCATCTCTTGGTCTCCCTCTACGGTTTTTACCTTCCACGCTGCCCTCCAGTACTAAATTGGTGATCCCTTGATGCCTCAGAACACGTCCTACCAACCGATCCCTTCTTCTAGTCAAGTTGTGCCACAAACTCCTCTTCTCCCCAATCCTATTCAACACCTCCTCATTAGTTATGTGATCTACCCATCTAATCTTCAGTATTGTTCTGTAGTACCACATTTCGAAAGGTTCTAGTCTCTTCTTGTCCTGCACACACACACACACACACACACACACACACATACACACACACACACACACACATATATATATATATATATATATATATATATATATATATATATAAAACAAAGTCGGGTTTGTTTTATATATATATATATATATATATATATATATATATATATATATATATATATATATATAAAAAACAAAGTCGGGTTTGTTACAACACTTATAACTCGAGATCTGCTGGACCAATTTTCATGGTTTTTGATTTCATGGTTTTGATTTGTTGGATTTGTCTCCGCCCCGAATAGCAGAATACATCTTAAAAATAATGAAAAATTGACGAATACTTGAAAAATGCGTTATTTTCCCTAAAAGTTCTTTAGTTTCGGAGCTGTCAAGTTTTTTTGTCAAAATCTGTAAGTAATGATTGACATTTATGCATGCGTTCATAAACTATTTAAAATGGATGAATAAACTATTATGTGTATTTTTAAAAAAAAAAGATTGAAAAATATTACGCGTGCGTTCAGAAATGGGTAATGAATACTTAATCATTTCAATAAATGCTCATTTGTTTATTACATGTCAAACATTTGTTGTCCAATCCTGTCAAATACTGTAACAACTATTTATGTGTGCGTTCAGAAATTTATTTTGTGTAAAATGTCTCGAAAGTTCTGGTAGGTACTGTTATATTTATTTGTTTTAGACATTAATTTGTGTAAATTATTTATTAAATTAATTAAAGATTTATTCTACAGGTTAACAAAAGTGTAAATGTCTTTTCATAGGTTGTCTATGATTTTTCTTCATAAGCTATTGTCTATGTCTCGATTGTTTTATGTGGTTTTGTGCGAGTGCATATTCAGTATTACTATTAATAAAAATGCCGCGTCGTAGAAGATCTAATCTTTCCCAGCGGAGCCGTAATGCAGTTAGGCAACGGAATATCGCCAGTCAATTATCTGACGAAGAACGAGAAATTGCCCGAGAAGAGCGCCGCGTTAGGATGAAGCAAAGAAGGGCCTTAATTCGTGCTTCTCAAACACAAGAGCAAAGAGAGGCAGCCCGTGAAACGGCTAGATTAGAAACGAGAAATCGTCGAGCTTATCGTACAGATGATTTTATTATCTGGCGATTTCCGACAAACACTACCAGTAATTCCAAGATCTACTGCTGCCGACGAAATAATCGCTTCCCTCAAAGCATCAAATCTGTGGCGATATGTAAACAAACTTCAACTGTCTGTAAATATGAGAGTTGCATTGTTGAACGATCTATCTGCTGATGATTTCTCGAAGCAATTGCTGACTATCGGTATTGGCCGTGTTCCTGTTGACGAATCGAGCGGTTTGATTTCATTTCCTCCAAATTTTTGCAATTGCGTTTCATCAAAAGACGAGCTTATCAACAAAGTATTTCCGGATATCATTGCTAACCAGAAAAATACTAAATGGTTAAGTGAGCGAGCAATTTTGGCGGCTAAAAATAAAGATGTAGATGACCTCAATTTTAAAATTCAAAATGAAATCGTAGGTACTCTGTATTCATTCATATCTATCGACTGTGTAATAAACGAAGAAGAAGCCACTAATTATCCAACTGAATTTTTGAACTCCTTGGATGTGCCTGGTTTACCACCGCACAATTTACAACTGAAGGTTGGCTCGGTAGTCATCATGCTTACAAATTTAAACCAACCAAAACTGTGCAATGGAACGCGTTTGGTGATAAGAAAACTGAGGAGCAATGTGATTCACGCGTCGATACTTAAAGGAAAATTTAAAGATGAGGAAGTTCTTATTCCAAGGATTCCGATGATCCCAACAGATATGCCCTTTGAGTTTAAACGAATTCAATTCCCGATTCGTCTTGCCTTCGCCATGACGATCAACAAATCACAGGGCCAATCCTTGACTATTTGTGGCCTCAATCTAGAAAATGCGTGTTTTTCTCATGGTAAATTGTACGTGGCATGCTCACGTGTCGGCAAACCATCCGCATTATTTGTTCTTGCGCCTGACCAAAATACAAAGAATGTCGCTTACCACAAGGTGCTTGAATGAAAATGCGATTAATGAATTAATCAGAGTGTATCCCAACCTGAACAACATAGTTTTCAATGATTTTTTTCTGACATGTGTTTGAAATACTTAATTATTATTATTTTTTTAATTTTTATTCTCATTCTGTATGTATTCATCATCATTCATCAAAATAAAATACTTTTATATTTCTATCTATATTAATATTATTTTGTATCATTGTATTACGTTCAGCAAAGCCTAAATTAGTTCAGCTAAAAGGTAACACGACATTCATTGACTGTTAGGCGGTACGAAGTTCGCCGGGTCAGCTAGTTACATATAAAATCTTTAGCAGAATCATTTGCGGTACAAGCTGTATGGTACCATCTACCGCACACAGTACATCTGTACCGCAGTTCCCTGTCTTTAGCATCATCTCCACAAAGTCCGAAAATCTCGTCGTCGGCTCCGTGAAGTGCGCCAGGGTCAAACAGCTCCATGTCGATATCATCGGACTCAGCGTCATTACACAGTTGAACTTCGTCAACATCCGAATCGTCAGATTCTTCCTCAATCATGTTCTTTTTGTTTATCATCTTTTGGTTGAAATGGTTCAAATGGCTCTGAGCACTATGGGACTCAACATCTTAGGTCATAAGTCCCCTAGAACTTAGAACTACTTAAACCTAACTAACCAAAGGACATCACACACACCCATGCCCGAGGCAAGATTCGAACCTGCGACTGCAGCAGTCCCGCGGTTCCGGATTTACCATCTTTTGTACGTGATTCTTGCCAATAGTCTGATTATCGTTTTTCTTGTTCTGAAGTCTCTTCTTACTCATATTTTCTTTTGCATTAGGCTTAGGCCTCTTGCCGGGATTTAGCTTTCTAGTACATTTTATGATTTTATTGGCAATTCTTTGCTTTTTCACCTCTTCTTTATCCTTTTTCTTTTGTATATCCAACTCAAGCTTTATTTTCATGGGTGTGCTGTAAACCGAATCAGTCGGGTTCGTGAAAACCGCACTGTATCCTTTATAGCAAAAAGTCAGGGTCGCTTGTGCAGTGGATGAATGCTATGACATATTTGTATACAACAATGCCATTCACAAGTATCGAAGGATTAATATTACCATAGCTTTGCATCGGACTTCAGGACTATCAAGGCCAATTAGGACCAAAAATTAAAAAAAAAAATCGACAGTTTACTTGCAGAGATATTTCAAGTGAGTAGCACAACCTGTAAAAGCGGGAGTGCATTATTTTCGATGACACATCCGAAAAGTCTTCTTGCCATTTGCAGAAAACTATTCATTACTTTTGTTATACGTAATGACATCTCTGTCATGAGGACTACGAAGAGACTGTTAATATAATTCGGATTCCACCTGGAACTAATATTGTGATTTAAACTCTCGGAAAAAAGAAATTCAAATTTCTGTGTTGTCTGTTTGAATCGCCACGTTTTACGAATTTCATTAGTGTGTGCCTGGTACACAGTACGACATACAGAACAACAGCCACGATCATTTCTTACTCCAGTCAAGTTCTGTCTAAATGAAAACTAATAATTTCAGTGAGGTGCCCTAATGCACTACTTTTTCTCTTGTCAGCTGTGTCTGAAGTAAGGAAAGGTTTCAATTCGTCATCCAATAAACACGTCACATTTTTGAGACGACCACTGCAACGTCCTCTTAGAAAAAATTTATACACGACGGTGCTTAACCTGACACACAATATTATTTAGCGCAACGCAATCTGACTTTCAAAAATCCCTACAAAAGAATGGCCCTGACTAACATTAAACTATACCTTTCACAAATAACTTACCTCACAAAAATCTTCATTACTCGAACTACTGCAATACAGCGAGCACCACTATTGCCAGCTAAATAAAAGATTCAAACTACTGAAGGCACTAACTACTGATAGGGATAGTTAGCAAATGAAAGATTTTAATAGAGAACAAACACTGTATTTACCTTAATATCATCAAAAGTCATAATATATGTAATTTCAAAACTCTGCCATCTCTCTCCTCACATCCACCACTGCTGACGGCTCACCTCTAACTGCGCAACGCTATGCGCTGTTCACATCCAGCTGCCGCTGCCCAACACTACAATGGCAGACAACAATGCAAACTAGCCACAGACTGCACACAGCACAGCCAGTGATTTTCATACAGAGAGCGGTACGTGGCGGCGGCGTTACCAATATAAGAACCTAAACAGCCTACTTACATAAAGAAAACAGAAACAGCCTACTTACACCACAGAGAATAAACAAGGAACTGTTTAATGAATAGCAAAATATACATTATTCCAAAATTCTCATAGGATCTGTGCTAGAGGAATTGTCATGACATATTTAATGTCAACAAATTGAAGTCCCGATTGATAGAAGTCGTCAGTAATGTAACATCATACAATGCCTTGATTTTCTTTCCTCTCCTAGTCACTTGTGTAACAATTGCAGTTGCAATAGTTCAGTTGTCCATATTTTAGAAATTTATGATTTGAGATATTTTTGATATTGCTTAAGTGGTTAAAATACACGCATGTGCACTTTGGACCCGGTTCTACTCGGCGCTACGTCCTATTCTCAAAGCTGAGTCTGGTTACCCACGATTTTTCTGACGGAGCAACTACCACACGCAGGGTTTTTACACCTTTCCCCTCTCTCCTTCTATGGTTACCGATATGGTAGTCTCCTTTGCTAACTTTTCCACTACTGCCATTTACTTTAGGCCCACTACATTTCGAATTCAAGATTTTCCTTACATTTTCAGCAGAAAGGTTACAGTCTAGATTATTAAAATCATTTATCTCATGCTGAATATATCAGCTACTTTTATCAGCCACTTCCTCTGCATTACTGTCATCAAGTTTCTTAACGTAACAATTAGTATTTACTGAGTATGCTCATCGGTAACTATGTTATTATTTACATCGGAGATAGTTTTGCATTCCTCAGTCTCCTTATTAACATTTTCCACTGGGTAGTTAGCTGTCTCCTTTTCATTTATGTTTTTCCATTGTTTGTTAGTATGCCTAACACATTAGTCTATTGTGTTGTTTGTTTGTTGGAAGGGTTTCATTAAGTCATCTAACTTCAGGTTAGTACTTGTAGATGATTTTTCAGTGTTGTTGTTGTTGACTTCTTATATGTTACGGCTAGTGTCATTTGAAAATTCTGAAAACTCGTTAATTTGGTCTAATTTATTCATCCCAGCTAATAACATTTCATGTATACCCAAGTCTACATTTCCGTCTCTTTGAGTTATATCCTCTTTAATAATTGCCTGCGTATTACCCTCCGCAGTGTTACCTGCTCCGTCAGTATTTACTTGAACCAATTCCTGTTCTTCTATTTTATCTGAACTGCTTATTATGTCCGTCACTATTTTAACTGAAATCAAAAGCTATCTACACAACAATGTATGATTACTAATTGGAACTAACACAGCTAACGTGAACCTCGACTTCCTTTATGCAAGTTTCTGCCCTCTCCAGACGACGTAGCTGTTTGTAGATTGTGCCTACGCCTCGCCTGCTAGTCGAACTCTGCATGTGCACGCCCACTGCTGTGACTTGGAATGTGTTCCGTGTACTCCCTATATGCAGCGGTGCTTCCTCCGGATAAGCGGCTGTCCTCTCCACGCCTGTTGCCGCTGTCGTCTTTCTTCTTTCCGGTGATGTCTTCATAATGACCTTCCGTTGCGATTCACTGGCGGAACGTTCGTAATTGTTGTATACGATTTATACTTTCCACGACGCGAACTCCTTACGGTTCGTGGAGCAGTTTTCGCAATACGATGCGCACATAGTTCTAATACGACTTGCTGCCTGCAAACCACAATCCGTTCGTAGTTCATACTTCACTTCCCAGCTTCTCTTTCCAATGCACGTTGTGTCGAATGGCACCTTCTATTCTTAACACAGATTTTTCAGAAAATAGTTATTTTCAATATAAGGAATGCGTGTGGAAGATTTGTTATATGCGTTCCATATCCTCAACACCAATTTTTATGTAACTCTTCAGGCTTTCCCGGCAATCTAATGACATCTTGGGTTGTCGGGTGTTCTGCCGGATATCAGCGTCGTACTTGCACGATATTTCGGTCACGTAGCTCGTGACCTTCATCAGGTGCCACCTGAGACTGCTCCTCGAGGGGACCTGGTCCAGTATTTATGCCTATGGCCTTCCCTCTCCACCAACAGCTGCAGGCGCTTCCTCTGTGGTCCGCGCCCATTCCCTGCGACTTGCTGGAGCTTTGCTGCTCCGTTTTCCGTCCCCCAGGAGCGGGTTTGGTGGGCGCGGACCGCAGAGGGAACACCTAGAACCGCAGCGGAGGGAAACGGAGCAGCAACGCTCCAGAAGGTCGCAGGGAATGGGCGCGGACCACAGAGGAAGCGCCTGCAGCCGTTGGTGGAGGGGAAAGGCCATAGGCATAAATACTGGACCAGGTCCACTCGAGGAGCAGTCTCAGGTCGCACCTGATGAAGGTCACGAGCTACGTGACCGAAATATCGTGCAAGTACGACGCTGATATCCGGCAGAACACCCGACATCCCAAGATGACAAATTTTTATATTTCTCCACACGGCGATGTCACATGCATGACCTCCTTATGGTTCCATGCACCCATAAAGGTTTCTCACTTTCACCCACCAGTCTATAGAAGGCGGTGTCGGTACCATACATTATATGAATGTGTGTGTCTGATCATTTGGATATGTCTGAAAGATCAAACACTATTCAGTGATATAAGAGATGCGCCTCGAGGGCTATGAATCTCTAGCCGTCTGTGCAGATGCACATTTACATTCGACCTCCAGCGGGAATCTAAAACTAGCGGACACGGGGGATACAGATGGTGACTGCGGGTAAGTGGTGGCGCTAAGCGGGAATATGAGTCGAACGAGGGACGTGCCGACTTAGCCCACGCTTTTGCAATAAACATTGTGTCCCGGTGACGCAGTCATTAACACAACCGCCTACTAAGCAGCAAATCTCGGGCTCGGCTCCTGGTCCAGCACACATTTTCATTCATCGCTGCTCAATTCGCATAAAGTCCGATGCAACAGATATCATAATTCCTTCCCTTCCCTTCCCTTCCCTTTCCTTTCCTTTCCTTTCCTTTCCTTTCCTTTCTCTTCTCTGCTCCTTCAGTTTTCATAACATTCAGTAGACCTGGTCATAGCTTCCCGCTCGAGGCAGCATAAGTAAGCATAACTCTTTTTTGGGTTACCTTACTGAATTGGTGCGTATGATATCCTCCTACCTGTTTTCGGTGACACTCTCTTTAATGTTGTCTCTGTAAAAGGTTCTTGAATCATATGAGATTCTTTAGAAGTAAGGAGGCTATGTGTAACTATCGGTGGAACAGATAGCTAATCTACCTAAAACATTTTACAATGAAGTAGCTGAAACAGTTTATCGAATGAGGAGCGTAGGGGACTATGCGTGAGGCCCGCATCGCTGTACTAGGCAAGGTGCTAGTGGAGGTGGTTTGCCATTCCCTTCCTCCGACCGAAATGGGGATTAATGATGCTGATGAAGACGACACAACAACACCCAGTCATCTCGAGGCAGGAAAAAATCCCTGACCCCACCGGGAATCGAACACGTGACCCCGTGCGCGGGAAGCGAGAACGCTACCGCAAGAGCACGAGCTTCGGACAGGAAGGCTTTATTATGCCCTAAATTAAAAAAAACGTGATCAGAGGTTAATCACCTCGTTACAACTCTTTTGAACAAACACCAAAAGTTAAAGAAAACTATTTAGATGCATCAGAATGTACCTTACCGTTATAATCGCCTCGTTGTTGCTCTTCCTTGACCCCATGATTTACGCAGAAGACTGCCGCCTTCTGTTAGTTTGTAAGTCGGCAAGTATAACTTCAACGCTCTTGGAACAGCACGGAGCCCATAAGGAATACCTCAGACATATAACAGAACGTACAAAAAAAAAAAACGCTTGCTCCTTAACGAAGCGCCTTACATAATAATTAAACTTCTTAGCTCTGGACGATTTTCTGGACAATGAACAGTTCTAATAAAGCTCGTTCACTTGTATTTAAAATTAGTACGAGATTTCACCCTCAATCAACAAAATGATTAACCTCTAGAAAACTTTGGCTACCCTACAAATGAACAAACGTTTGATTGCTAAACGATTTCCACCTATGATAATTATATAGTACTCCATAAATTGCAATCCGGCCTATTACTCTTCCTTTTAATTTTCCGGATTAATCAAATGTCTATATGCACAATACACAATATCATGTATAACCGTAAGGGGTTATATTATTGTCTAGCATCACAAATACTATTCCCATCTCTCAAAAGAGAAGTCAGGTCAGCCAGTGTTACACGAATAAGTACCAGGTACTACAAATTAAAATTACCTCGCTGTAGAAAAGATACAAACCCTTCTCCTGCATTCGAGAAAGGGTAAAAGAACCCCCTATAAATTAACAAAATTTTACGAAGTTAAATGTTAACGATAATTTATCTTTCTGATGACCCATTAGTATGGCTAGCTTAATATTCCAGATTATCTAGTGATTTAGGGCAACACCTCCATAGATGAGAGACCACGGGAAGGTTAAAGTTGCATCTGTTTTCATTGCTCACGGTTCTTACGTCTGCTCTCGTACTCCTTGTTACCACGATTGTCACTATCTACATCTACACCCCACACCACTATCCACACCTTTAGTATTCTTCAGGCAAGAATGACAGGTTCAACCATTTTCAACACCACGGACAGCCTCTCTCACAAGTGCTGCAGTCACCACGTACGTTTCGGCTTATTTTCAGTCATTGCGTTTCCGTTACACCAACCCTCTAAAGTGAACTTCAAAGTAAGTACGATTACGTCAGTCCCAACACAGCATAAAATAAAGTTGCCTAAGAACACCGACATTGTTATCTTTAATACTGTATGCATACAGCACACCACAAGCCGCACCTGTCCTACGGCATCCTTCAGAAAACCTACTCCTTCCTCATAGCCCTACAACAGTTACGGTCTTACAGAATGTTTCTTCCCTGCGGCTATCTTTCCACTTATACACTCCTGGACATTGAAATAAGAACACCGTGAATTCATTGTCCCAGGAAGCGGAAACTTTATTGACACATTCCTGGGGTCAGATACATCACATGATCACACTGACAGAACCAAAGGCACATAGACACAGGCAACAGAGCATGCACAATGTCGGCAATAGTACAGTGTATATCCACCTTTCGCATCAATGCAGGCTGCTATTCTCCCATGGAGACGATCGTAGAGATGCTGGATGTAGTCCTGTGGAACGGCTTGCCATGCCATTTCCACCTGGCGCCTCAGCTGGACCAGCGTTCGTGCTGGACGTGCAGACCGCGTGAGACGACGCTTCATCCAGTCCCAAACATGCTCAATGGGGGACAGATCCGGAGATCTTGCTGGCCAGGGTAGTTGACTTACACCTTCTAGAGCACGTTGGGTGGCACGGGATACATGCGGACGTGCATTGTCCTGTTGGAACAGCAAGTTCCCTTGCCGGTCTAGGAAAGGTAGAACGATGGGTTCGATGACGGTTTGGATGTACCGTGCACTATTCAGTGTCCCCTCGACGATCACCAGTGGTGTACGGCCAGTGTAGGAGATCGCTCCCCACACCATGATGCCGGGTGTTGGCCCTGTGCGCCTCGGTCGTATGCAGTCCTGATTGTGGCGCTCACCTGCACGGCGCCAAACACGCATACGACCATCATTGGCACCAAGGCAGAAGCGACTCTCATCGCTGAAGACGACACGTCTCCATTCGTCCCTCCATTCACGCCTGTCGCGACACCACTGGAGGCGGGCTCCACGATGTTGGGGCGTGAGCGGAAGACGGCCTAACGGTGTGCGGGACCGTAGCCCAGCTTCATGGAGACGGTTGCGAATGGTCCTCGCCTATACCCCAGGAGCAATAGTGTCCCTAATTTGCTGGGAAGTGGCGGTGCGGTCCCCTACGGTACTGCGTAGGATCCTACGGTCTTGGCGTGCATCCGTGCGTCGCTGCGGTCCGGTCCCAGGTCGACGGGCACGTGCACCTTTCGCCGACCACTGGCGACAACATCGATGTACTGTGGAGACCTCACGCCCCACGCGTTGAGCAATTCGGCGGTACGTCCGCCCGGCCTCCCGCATGCCCACTGTACGCCCTCGCTCAAAGTCCGTCAACTGCACATACGGTTCACGTCCACGCTGTCGCGGCATCCTACCAGTGTTAAAGACTGCGATGGAGCTCCGTATGCTACGGCAAACTGGTTGACACTGACGGCGGCGGTGCACAAATGCTGCGCAGCTAGCGCCATTCGACGGCCAACACCGCGGTTCCTGGTGTGTCCACTGTGTCGTGCGTGTGATTATTGCTTGTACAGCCCTCTCGCAGTGTCCGGAGCAAGTATGGTGGGTCTGACACACCGGTGTCAATGTGTTCTTTTTTCCATTTCCAGGAGTGTTCTTCTGAGCTGTCCAAAGAACTTGCATTTTGACTCGGCTGAAGTCTTCCACAATTAACAAATTTCTGGTGTTTTGCAACATATTTATTATACTAGACTATTTTGAAACTATTTGGATTATTATTATACGTTATTATTCCATAATGAGTGGTCTTCAGTCTAGCAAACTGAACGTACGTTTGTAATGACCCGGTCGCTATGCGTCGGGATGGAGCAGAGTAACAGTGTGGGAGTGGTTAGTTTCACGCTGTAGCGTGCGGTGAAACAGTGGTAGAACTGCCACCTGTTTCTTCAAGAAGGCTTACACAGCACTCCGGCCCGCCTTGGGTCCGCAGTGTGTGTGCCTGCAAACGCAGCCGATTGCTGAATGCGCTGAAGTCTCGATCACCCACATATTCGCTGTCGCGATCGTGGACTTGCATGCATTAGCCGGTACTAGATGTCCGGATGGCGATCAAGAATGCCCCGGTGATCCCCTAGGAGTCTAAAAATGATGAAACACGTGCTGACGATCTGCTTCACACACGTAATCGACACAAACACACTGCCCCTGATGTGCTGTCAAATCACAAACGGGAGGTAAGTACGTCTAGAGATCCCTTTCTCATACCTCGCTCTTGAGAACGGACGCTAAGCCATCCGCAGACGGACCGTACTGTCGAACGTTAAAGTTGAGCGTGCCATCTTCAACGTGCTGCTGAACGCTCAGGAACGATGCGACTTGTGCATACGGTACGTGGAACCCAACGTGGTATACGCGATCGCAACACACTCCAGCTGCAGTTGAGGAATGCTTCTAGCTCATAAACCACGCTGTTTACTCAACGGGCGCTAGTAAAATTCCCACGTTAGCTCTATTAAAACGTACATTTCCTCCATCGTCCACGAAAAGGAAAGTGCCATGTCCATTACAAACAGTGCGATACAAATTTGGAATACCTCTCCACATAAGATAAACATTATTTCACCATTCCCACATTTTAGTAAAACCCCAAGGTCAGTCTAACTTGATCACTGTTCGTACCCAGTAGCATAATCTTTGCAAAATGTGAATTACGAAGCGTAAAAGAGAAACGAGCAAAATATCTTTATACAAGTATCGCAAGCTGTCCTGTAGATTAAGCCAATCGAACAAAGTCATCCCTCAAAAAAGGTTAACTTATATTTACATAACATCAAATATTATAGTATATACTTATATTAAACTAATAATAAAGTATCAGGACCAAATAAAAAAGCGAATAATAGGAAATAAATTTGAAAGTGTCAAGACGCGAACCATCGCTCCCACGTACAACTCAATACATGACACTGACCACTTTTTTTTGTATTTTTGTCTGTTGTTGCTCGTTGGGTTTGGTCGTTGCGGATGTCACATGACATTCGTTAAAGTTCGTTTATTGATTCTTCCACTATGTTTTTTTTTTTTTTATTATTACAAAGGCCAATCAGCTCCTTCACCGAACACGCTGAGGTACTGTGCAGGCTACTCATTACACTAAACCAAGAACGCAACTCTTGCAACTATTCATATTATGTTACTCCTTGGTGAAAACCTTAATCGTAAATACACTCCTGGAAATTGAAATAAGAACACCGTGAATTCGTTGTCCCAGGAAGGGGAAACTTTATTGACACATTCCTGGGGTCAGATACATCACATGATCACACTGACAGAACCACAGGCACATAGACACAGGCAACAGAGCATGCACAATGTCGGCACTAGTACAGTGTATATCCACCTTTCGCAGCAATGCAGGCTGCTATTCTCCCATGGAGACTATCGTAGAGATGCTGGATGTAGTCCTGTGGAACGGCTTGCCATGCCATTTCCACCTGGCGCCTCAGTTGGACCAGCGTTCGTGCTGGACGTGCAGACCGCGTGAGACGACGCTTCATCCAGTCCCAAACATGCTCAATGGGGGACAGATCCGGAGATCTTGCTGGCCAGGGTAGTTGACTTACACCTTCTAGAGCACGTTGGCAGGCACGGGATACATGCGGACGTGCATTGTCCTGTTGGAACAGCAAGTTCCCTTGCCGGTCTAGGAATGGTAGAACGATGGATTCGATGACGGTTTGGATGTACCGTGCACTATTCAGTGTCCCCTCGACGATCACCAGTGGTGTACGGCCAGTGTAGGAGATCGCTCCCCACACCATGATGCCGGGTGTTGGTCCTGTGTGCCTCGGTCGTATGCAGTCCTGATTGTGGCGCTCACCTGCACGGCGCCAAACACGCATACGACCATCATTGGCACCATGGCAGAAGCGACTCTCATCGCTGAAGACGACACGTCTCCATTCGTCCCTCCATTCACGCCTGTCGCGACACCACTGGAGGCGGGCTGCACGATGTTGGGGCGTGAGCGGAAGACGGCCTAACGGTGTGCGGCACCGTAGCCCAGTTTCATGGAGACGGTTGCGAATGGTCCTCGCCGATACCCCAGGAGCAACAGTGTCCCTAATTTGCTGGGAAGTGGCGGTGCGGTCCCCTACGGCACTTCGTAGGATCCTACGGTCTTGGCGTGCATCCGTGCGTCGCTGCGGTCCGGTCCCAGGTCGACGGGCACGTGCACCTTCCGCCGACCACTGGCGACAACATCGATGTACTGTGGAGACCTCACGCCCCACGCGTTGAGCAATTCGGCGGTACGTCCACCCGGCCTCCCGCATGCCCACTATACGCCCTCGCTCAAAGTCCGTCAACTGCACATACGGTTCACGTCCACGCTGTCGCGGCATGCTACCAGTGTTAAAGACTGCGATGGAGCTCCGTATGCCACGGCAAACTGGCTGACACTGACGGTGGCGGTGCACAAATGCTGCGCAGCTAGCGCCATTCGACGGCCAACACCGCGGTTCCTGGTGTGTCCGCTGTGCTGTGCGTGTGATCATTGCTTGTACAGCCCTCTGGCAATGTCCGGAGCAAGTATGGTGGGTCTGACACACAGGTGTCAATGTGTTCTTTTTTCCATTTCCAGGAGTGTATGTTACTAGTTGAAATTTAATTATAACAAATGTACCAAGAACAATGCGTTTTGGGTGGATCCTCAGAGTGTCGCTGCTTTCGAATACCCTACTCTCATAATACGCAGGTTACAATAATTCTTTTGCCACGAATATGATGTTTCTCATTATTTTATAGGAATGAATCACACAGTTAACAATGGGTTTTCCAGTGATTCTCAGTTTGCTGTCTCTCATAAACGGCATATATACATATAGGCTAGAAATGAATGCCAATATGGCGCCTCACAACTCTGTACTGAAGGGAGACGGTGTGCGTGTGTCGTAGGTGGCGTTGTGCCATCTCATTGGTCAACGATCAGACGCACGCTCAGGATATCTGACATGCTAGATATTGCTCTCCATAATTGGAAAGACTCCCGCACGTGCTATTCCACACTATGACGTCAAAAACTCGGCACGCTCAACGTTCAACGTTTGGATGCACGGTCCGCGTGCCGACGGCTTTACACCTCGACACGGACACATGTCTGACTAGGGCGAACACACACGTCAGTAACGGACGGACAATTCACAACCTTGTAGGGGAAAAAAATTGGAGCACTAGCGAGATTTGAACACGGGTCCAACGCTTTGCAGTCCAATGGCAGACGGCACACTTGTGAAATACAGTTCAAAGGAAAATTGTTAAATTTTTTTGTTTATTGTTATGCAAAAGTTATGAAATACGTGTAACTAGAAAAAACCTGGAGCCTGAAAGAGGTCTGCTCGCAAATGAGGTAAAACAGGTTTTATGTTCCCTGCATCGCATCCGCAGAGTGCTCTGAAGACTGCAGCGACTGAATCAATAGACTATTAAAAGTACACTACTGGCCATTAAAACTGGTACACCTCGAAGATGACGTGCTACAGACGCGAAATTTAACCGACAGGAAGAAGATGCTGCGATATGCAAATGATTAGTTTTTCCGAACATTCACACAAGGCTGACGCCGGTGGCGACACCTACAACGTGCTGACATGAGGAAAGTTTCCAGCCGATTTCTCATACACAAGCAGAAGTTGACCGGCGTTGCCTGGTGAAACGCTGTTGTGATGCCTCGTGCAAGGAGAAGAAATGCGTACCATCACGTTTCCGACTTTGATAAAGATCGGATTGTAGCCTATCGCGATTGCGGTGTATCGTATTGCGACATTGCTACTTGTGTTCGTCAAGATCCAATGATTGTTAGCAGAATATGGAATCGTTTGATTCAGGAGGGTAATACGAAACGCCATGCTTGATCACAAAGGCCTCGTATCACTAGCAGTCGAGATGACTGGAATCTTATCCGCATGGCTGTAACGGATCGTGCAGCCACGTCTCGATCGCTGAGTCAACAGATGGAGACGTTTGCAAGATAACAACCATCTGCACGAACAGTTCGTCGAAGTTTGCAGCAGCATGGACTGTCAGCTCTGAGTCCACGGCTACGGTTACCCTTGACGCTGCATCACAGACAGGAGCGCCTGCAATGGTGTACTCAACGACGAACCTGGTTGCACGAATGGCAAAACGTCATTTTTTCTGATGAATCCAGGTTGTGTTACAGCACCATGATGGTCTCATCCGTGTTTGGCGACATCGCGGTGAACGCACATTGGAAGCGTGTATTCGTCATCGCCATACTGGCGTATCACCCGGCGTGATGGTATGGGGTGCCATTGGTTACACCTATCGGTCCCCTCTTGTTCGCATTGACGGCACGTTGAGCAGTGGACGTTACATTTCAGATGTGTTACGACCCGTGGCTCTACCCTTCATTCGATCCCTGTGAAACCCTACATTTCAGTAGCATAATGCACGGCCGCATGTTACAGGTCCTGTACGGACCTTTCTGGATGCAGAAAATGTTCGACTGCTGCCCTGGCCAGCATATTCTCCAGATCTCTCACCATTTGAAAACGTCTGGTCAATGGTGGCCGAGCAACTGGCTCGTCACAATACGCCAGTCATTACTCTTGATGAACTGTGGTATCGTGATGAAGCCGCATGGGCAGATGTATCTGTTTCACTCAATGCCCAGGCGTATCAAGGCCGTTATCACGGCCAGAGGTGATTGTTCTGGGTACTGATTTCTCAGGATCTATGCCCCCAAACTGCATGAAAATGTAATCACATGTCAGTTCTAGTATAATATATTTGTCCAATGAATAACCGTTTATCATCTGCGTTTCTTCTTGGTGTAGAAATTTTAATGACCAGTTGTGTAGTTCAGAGCGGCAACAGCTGGGTGTTGAACGGACGCCTCTCAGGGGATGAATGAACTGTCACCTGGGACACAAGAGATTTGTTGCAGTACATCATAACAGCAGATATGGTTCAGAGAAGCTGGCTGCAGCCAGTTTCTGTGGTATGTCATCAGCTCCGGCTCTTCCATTCGTGAGCTGTAACCACAGTATCCCAGAACGACTAATGCTCTCCTCCGTTGGGACTGGAGAACATGCTGCCTACCGCGTCAGTCCTTTCGACCAACTGTGAGTGTGACGGAAAGTGATAGTGGATTGGTGAGGAAAGGAGGGAGGGTGAAAAGGGGAGGTGAGTTTTAAATCCGTTGCAGTTTACTCGACAACTACACTCCTGGAAATTGAAATAAGAACACCGTGAATTCATTGTCCCAGGAAGCGGAAACTTTATTGACACATTCCTGGGGTCAGATACATCACATGATCACACTGACAGAACCACAGGCACATAGACACAGGCAACAGAGCATGCACAATGTCGGCACTAGTACAGTGTATATCCACCTTTCGCAGCAATGCAGGCTGCTATTCTCCCATGGAGACGATCGTAGAGATGCTGGATGTAGTCCTGTGGAACGGCTTGCCATGCCATTTCCACCTGGCGCCTCAGTTAGACCAGCGTTCGTGCTGGACGTGCAGACCGCGTGAGACGACGCTTCATCCAGTCCCAAACATGCTCAATGGGGGACAGATCCGGAGATCTTGCTGGCCAGGGTAGTTGACTTACACCTTCTAGAGCACGTTGGGTGGCACGGGATACATGCGGACGTGCATTGTCCTGTTGGAACAGCAAGTTCCCTTGCCGGTCTAGGAATGGTAGAACGATGGGTTCGATGACGGTTTGGATGTACCGTGCACTATTCAGTGTCTCCTCGACGATCACCAGTGGTGTACGGCCAGTGTAGGAGATCGCTCCCCACACCATGATGCCGGGTGTTGGCCCTGTGTGCCTCGGTCGTATGCAGTCCTGATTGTGGCGCTCACCTGCACGGCGCCAAACACACATACGACCATCATTGGCACCAAGGCAGAAGTGACTCTCATCGCTGAAGACGACACGTCTCCATTCGTCCCTCCATTCACGCCTGTCACGACACCACTGGAGGCGGGCTGCACGATGTTGGGGCGTGAGCGGAAGACGGCCTAACGGTGTGCGGGACCGTAGCCCAGCTTCATGGAGACGGTTGCGAATGGTCCTCGCCGATACCCCAGGAGCAACAGTGTCCCTAATTTGCTGGGAAGTGGCGGTGCGGTCCCCTACGGCACTGCGTAGGATCCTACGGTCTTGGCGTGCATCCGTGCGTCGCTGCGGTCCGGTCCCAGGTCGACGGGCACGTGCACCTTCCGCCGACCACTGGCGACAACATCGATGTACTGTGGAGACCTCACGCCCCACGCGTTGAGCAATTCGGCGGTACGTCCACCCGGCCTCCCGCATGCCCACTATACGCCCTCGCTCAAAGTCCGTCAACTGCACATACGGTTCACGTCCACGCTGTCGCGGCATGCTACCAGTGTTAAAGACTGCGATGGAGCTCCGTATGCCACGGCAAACTGACTGACACTGACGGTGGCGGTGCACAAATGCTGCGCAGCTAGCGCTATTCGACGGCCAACACCGCGGTTCCTGGTGTGTCCGCTGTGCCGTGCGTGTGATCATTGCTTGTACAGCCCTCTCGCAGCGTCCGGAGCAAGTATGGTGTGTCTGACACACCGGTGTCAATGTGTTCTTTTTTCCATTTCCAAGAGTGTATATAAGCAAGTCTATCGTGACACACAGAGAAATCCGTTTAGGACCAAACCTAGGAGCTCAAAAAAATCTCCTAGAAAACTTAAAAGTTCAGTATATATATATATGGGTTGTAGTGTAATGTTTTTTGTTTACGTGAATGGTCACTCGTGGACAAACAATTCTTGCCAAATGTAGATTACAAGCATATGCAATTACGTTACACATTCATTCAAGTATTTTAAAAATCTGTTATGAAATTTTCGGTTTTTAAATAAATTTCTTACATGTGGTTTGATTTACCATGGAGAACCCCATCCCTGACCGATAAGTGGGCTAATTTTTGTAACAGATTTTCTTGTACAGAGAATGGAAGAAGAAGATAGAATCCTGTAGATATGTTTTGTCCTGGATCTATTTTTGTGTGGATATTCAGTACATATGTGTTTCATTATTTTATATCGATTTGTAGGTAGGAGGGAATTCTGTTTCTCACAAGGACAACTGTCCATCCATTCAGAACCTTTGGAGTTGGAAGTTGTAACCAGGAGACTTATCTGAGACGTGTAAAGCATTCTGCAGACGCGTAAAGCACTCAGCAGCTCTCCAATACAGTCTTCTCACTGTGTAAGAGAGTTCCTTTAAATGAAAATCTCATTCGTATAGCTTAGGTGCACATAAGTTCAATACCAGTAGTAGTAGTTGTTGTTGTTGTGGTCTTCAGTCCTGAGACTGGTTTGATGCAGCTCTCCATGCTACTCTATACTGTGCAAGATTCTTCAACTCCCACTACCTACTGCTGAATACAACCTTCTGCTTAGTGTATTCATCTCTTGGTCTCCCTCTACGATTTTTACCCTCCACGCTGCCCTCCAGTACCAAATTGGTGATCCCTTGATGATTCACAACATGTCCAACCAACCGATCCCTTCTTCTAGTCAAGTTGTGCCATAAACTCCTCTTTTCCCCAATTCTATTCAATACCTCCTCATTAGTTATGAGATCTACCCATCTAATCTTTAGCATTCTTCTGTAGCACCACATTTCGAAAGCTTCTATTCTCTTCTTGTCTAAACTATTTATCGTCCATGTTTCACTTCCATACTTGGCTACACTCCATACAAATACTTTCAGAAACGACTTCCTGACACTTAAATCTATACTCTATGTTAACAAAATTCTCTTCTTCAGAAACGCTTTCCTTGCCATTGCCAGTCTACATTTTATATCCTCTCTACTTCGACCATTATCAATTATTTTGCTCCCCAAATAGCAAAACTCCTTTACTACTTTAAGTGTGTCATTTCCTAATCTAATTCCCTCAGCATTACCCGATTTAATTCCACTACATTCCATTATCCTCGTTTTGCTTTTGTTGATGTTCATCTTATATCCTCCTTTCAAGACACTGTCCATTCCGTTCAACTGCTCTTCCAAGTCCTTTGCTGTCTCTGACAGAATTACAATGTCATCGGCTAACCTCAAAGTTTTTATTTCTTCTCCATGGGTTTTAATACCTACTCCGAACTTTTCTTTTGTTTCCTTTACTGCTTGCTCAATATATAGATTGAATAGCATCGGGGAGAGGCCACAACCCTGTCTCACTCCCTTCCCAACCACCGCTTCCCCTTCATCTCCCTCGACTCTTATAACTGCCATTTGGTTTCTGTACAAATTTTAAATAGCCTTACGTTCCCTGTATTTTACCCCTGCCACCTTCAGAATTTCAAAGAGAGTATTCCAGTCAACATTTTCAAAAGCTTTCTCTAAGTCTACAAATGCTAGAAACGTAGGTTTGCCTTTCCTTAATCTTTCTTCTAAGATAACTAGGAGGGTCAGTATTGCCTCACGTGTTCCAGTATGTCTACGGAATCCAAACTGATCTTCCCCGAGGTCGGCTTCTACTAGTTTTTCCATTCGTCTGTAAAGAATACGTGTTAGTATTTTGCAGCTGTGGCTTATTAAACTGATTGTTCGGTAATTTTCACATCTGTCAACACCTGCTTTCTTTGGGATTGGAATTTTTATATTCTTCTTGAAGTCTGAGGGTATTTCGCCTGTTTCATACATCTTGCTCACCAGATGGTAGAGTTTTATCAGGACTGGCTCTCCCAAGGCCGTCAGTAGTTCCAATGGAATGTTGTCTACTCCGGGGGCCTTGTTTCGACTCATGTCTTTCAGTGCTCTGTCAAACTCTTCACGCAGTATCATATCTCCCATTTCATCTTAATCTACATCCTCTTCCTTTCCATAATATTTTCCTCAAGAACATCTCTCCTGTATAAACCCTCTACATATTCCTTCCACCTTTCTGCTTTTCCTTCTTTGCTTAGAATTGGGTTTCCCGTTCTTGATATTCATACAAGTGGTTCTCTTTTTCTCCAAATGTCTTTTTAATTTTCCTGTAGGCTGTATCTATCTCACCCCTAGTGAGATAAGCCTCTACATCCTTACATTTGTCGTCTAGCCATCCCTGCTTAGCCATTTTTCACTTCCTGTCGATCCCATTTTTGAGACTTTTGTATACCGTTTGGCCTACTTCATTTACTGCATTTTTGTGTTTTCTTCTTTCATCAATTAAATTCAATATTTCTTCTGTTACCCAACGATTTCTACTGGCCCTCGTCTTGTTACCTACTTCATCCTCTGCTGCCTTCACTACTTCATCCCTCAAAGCTACCCATTCTTCTCCTACTGTATTTTTTCCCCCGTTCCCGTCAATTGTTCCCTTATGCTCCCCGGATACTACCTACAGCCAGGTACTCCATATCAGTGACCTCAGTAGTCATTAGAGATCGTGAGAGAGCAGAATGGGGTGCACTGCGGAATTCATGGACTTCGAATTTGGTCAGGTGATTGAGCGTCACTTGTCATACGTCTGAACGCGAGATTTCCCCACCCCTGAATATCCCTAGGTCCACTGTTTCCGATGTGATAGTGAAGTGGAAACGTGAATAGACACGTTCAACGCAAAAGCACACAGGTCGAACTCGTCTGTTGAGTGTCAGAGACCACCGACAGTCGAACAGGATCGTAGTGTGTAATAGAGAGACATCTATCAAGACAATCACACAGGAATTCCAAACTGCATCAGGATAGACTGCAAGTACTATGGCAGTTAGGTGGAAGGTGAGAAAACGTGAATTTAATGGTCGAGCGGCTGCTCATAAGCCACACGTCACGCCGGTAAATGACAAACGACTCCTCGCTTGGTCTAAGGAGCGTAAAAATTGGACGATTCAACAGTGGAAATACGCTGTGCGCAGTGACGAATCGCGGTACACAATGTGGCGATCCGATGGGAGGGTGGGTGTGGCGAATTCCCAGTGAACGTCATTTGACAGTGTGTGTAGCGCCAACAGTAAAATTCGAAAGCGGTGGTGCTATGGTATGGTCGTATTTTCCCTGGCGGAGGCTTGCACCCCTTGTTGTTTTGCATGGCACTATCACAGCACAGGCCTACACTGATGTTTTAAGCACCTTCTTACTTCCCACTGTTGAAGAGAAATTCGGCGATGGCGATTGCATCTTTCAACACGATCGAGCATCTGTTCATAATGCATGGCCTGCGCCGAAGTGGTTACATGACAATGATGAAATCTGGTTTCGCAGGACAGAGAGGATCCGGTTATGGTTGTGGAGGGGGTCGTAATCAGTTGCACAAAACAACACAAACTTTATTTTCCTGAGAACCACTTAATTACACATAACCTTAAAAGAATCAAATTAAAACAATGCGGCTGAAGGCCCAGTTACGAAAACTTGCAATACCTTCTGAGCAGAAGACCCAAAACCACACCAAAACCAAGAACGGCTGAAGGCCTGAACACAAGTTATAAACATTACTTTAAAGAATACACGCGGCTATAGGCCTTACTTAAAAAAATATTTCACGTAAATCCGTGGCTGAAGGCCACACACCAGACATTGAACAACTCAGGGCCTGGATAACAAGAATTTCAGATAGAGCAAGTTAAAAAAAATTGTTTTAAACAAATCAATTTTCAGAATTTTAATTCAAGACGGCTGAAGGCCTTATTTTAAAATTAAAACAAACTAAATTAATTTATGGCTGAAGGCCTCGCTCAGTACATCAGACTAAAATGAAAATCACAATCTAAAACCAATAGAAAAGTGGTGATCAGAAGTGTTCCAATGGTCGACCTGAAAAGGTAGCTCTAACGTAAGGTGAGGTGAGACAGGCAGCCAAGAGTCAGGTTAAATAATAGGATGGTAACCCGAACCAGGGACGGCTCAACGAATGACCAACAACCTAATCAATCTCCTTCCGCCCGACCAACGACACGACACGACACGAAGAGTACCGCCAAGACAAGATGTCAAGCAATAACGGCACGAACACGAGCCGAGCACGGCTCAAGTAACATCTCTATAATGGACTGGCCTGCACAGAGTCCTGACCTGAATGCTATAGAATACTTTTGGGATGTTTTGGAACGCCGACTTCGTGCGAGGCCTCACCGACCGACATAGATACCTCTCCTCAGTGCAGCAGTCCGTGTAGAATGGGCAGCCATTTCCCCAAGAAACCTTCCAGCACCTGATTGGACGTATGCCTGCGAGAGTGGAAGCTGTCGTCAAGGCTAAAGATGAGCCAACACCACATTTCATTCCGTCATTACCAACGTAGGGCGCCACGAACTTGTAAGTCATTTTCAGCCAGGTGTTCGGATACTTTTGATCGTATAGTGTATTTAATAAAGAAAATTCTGAGTATCACACGTAAATTTATGTGCTTTCACTATGCAAAGATCTCCAAACAATGTATTCTCTCTTCTATCGAGTACCTTTCCTCGCTCTAAAGATTCATAGTTATGCCTTATGGCCCCTCCATTCTCGATGCCCGAGTGGCAAACAGCATCTCACTCGCTACTCATGTACTCTACAATGCCACTTAAGGGTAGAAATTCCTTATTCTTGCTGCAGCTTCCTAAAGAATGTAAAATTTAGAAAATAAAATGGTATCCCAAAAGAAGAGGAACCTTACACAGTGGCGGACAAGTAGGGTACAGATTTTTGAAATATATCTCTGTTCTCCATTCGCTTTGCCTGGGCTATGAAGAGGGTTAGGAGCTACAGGTTTTCTGCACTGTGTGTTAAATAATGTCTTGAGAAAAAAAGTGTGCGATGCTTATTGTCTTATATGCGTTAGCTGTAGGTTTATAAAATGGTTCAAATGGCTCTGAGCACTGTGGGACTTAACATCTGAGGTCATCAGTCCCCTAGAACTGTTAACTACTTAAACCTAACTAACCTAAGGACATCACACACATCCATACCCGAGGCAGGATTCGAACCTGCGACCGTAGCAGTCGCACGGTTCCGGACTGAGCGCCTAGAACCGCATGGCCACTGCGGCCGGCTGTAGGTTTATATTGATCACCATATTCCATTATTTTTTTTTTCTTTTTCATGAGGCTACGTTCATGTTGTTTCGTTGCAGGAAACACTTTGAGCCGTGTAGCGCAATTTTATAGTAGCAGAAAACGTAATCTCAACAGTCGTCCCTCACGTAATTGAGAAATTCCGCAGGTAATGGCTTTCCTTGCCTGCAAGTTGGCAGTAATGTTACCCGGACACAAAAAGTGAGAAACAGGAATTATCTCATTTTCTTGCTATACTGTATAATAGCAGACATACACGCACACACATACACACACACACACACACACACACACACACACACACACACAGAAGAAAGCGCGCTCGCGTGCGAGACTGGAAGCTACACCAAAATCTGGATTATTAGAGTATCGTTTCCTTGTGTAATTGAAACTGCGATTCCATACATTACAACAAGAAGAGTAAGGTTTTTCTGAAATTTAAGAAGTGTCTCTTTTATTACTCTCCCGCCTGTGTTCTTCGTTTATTAAGTTAAACTTAACATTAGTGCATCGGAAATGTAAAATATGAATTAAGGCTCGGTTATTTGTTAATAATAGTCCCAATTACTTGGTAACATTCTCCCAAGACTTATCACTGTGAACCCTAAATATTATGTCTTTCTGCAATGAATACATATTTTCTAAGTATATAGTCAGTTGAAAACATTATCCTGTAAACATTTGAGAATGAATATGTGCAAGTTATGTAACATTAATATCCCAGGGAGTTTCAGACCAGTGCACGGTTATATGTTGGTTCAAAGGTCTTTCTGTAAACATTCTCTAGTCTGTGGCGAAGTCATTTCTCCACAATCTCCTATTTTCCAGAAGTGCTAGACGCGAAAGGTTTGCAGGAGAACGTTTGTGAAGTTTGGAAGGTGGGACAAAAGGTACTGGTGGATTTCTAGGTGTAAGAATCGGTAGCGTTATCTGCTTGGCTAGTTTAGCCGTTAGAACACTGGTTTGCGAAAGGCAGTAGTACCATATTCAAGTTCCTATAGGGCACACAGTTTTAGTCCCTCAGAGAGTTAAAATCAGCGCACGCTCCACTGCATAGTGTGACAATGGTCATGATGATGATTATTATATACTGCTTTGATGGCTAGAGAGCAAGATCCTGAGCGGTCTTATTAATTACAAATAGAAAAAGCCTAGAAAATATGAAGACACACAGACAGACAGACGCACACACACACACACACACACACACACACACACACACACACACACACATACACATACATACATACATACACATACAAAAGTACTTAAATCAAGTAGCTATTTCTTCAGACGAACAACTAACAGTAAAGAGGAGAAATGAGTGGAAAGATTTAAGTCACAGCAGCAGATAGATGTGGCTGGCTGATTGTTGACATATCTACTTTGCGACACACTAAGACCTCAAGCCTGAAAGATTTTGCTGAAATCCAGACACTTCGCAAAATGTTACAACCTTCAACATACTCGACTCCTCATGAGTCAAAATGAAAGGCATTTTGTAACTGAATTTGCTTCTACACTTTTATCCTAATACAAAGACCACCCTTTCTCTTCTTTCGGTCATCAGTCCTCTCAGTCGTTTGATGCGGCCTGTCGCGACTTTATCTCGTGTGCCAACCGCTTCATCTGAGTAGCATTTACACACAGCGACACCATTTATCTGTTGGATGTATCCTAAACTGCGTTCATCCGTACAGATTTTACCTCCTATATTTCCTTCTAGTACCATGCAAATAGCAACAAAAGTATTACAATCCTGCCTGTTCTTCTTGCAAGTGTTTTGCATTTATTTCTTTCGCCTCCTCGTTTCTTATCATGTCCTTCTCCTTAATTGCCAGTCACTCCTCCTCTCATAAGTCCATGAATCTCTGACAACGAAAAGACAGCTTGCAACGGAATGGCACATTGAGTCGTGTTTCCCAAAGGCCTCCTTCGCTACTTCGTCTGTCTGTTCAATTCCCACATTATCCGGTTCGTTCAGTTCCCAAATGATCCGGTTCTCAGCAGAATGATGTATGATTCCGTTGCTGTCTAAGAAGATGCCGACTGTCCTGAATTGCTTGTATCAATGTCTTATGCTGAATACACCGCTTCCAATGCTAGTAGGGTACTAAGACAATGGGAGGAGATGAGAAATTCTCCCCACCGGCTCCATTGCCTTCAGAGTCGCAGGATGCGTTGCGCAGTGTAAATTCATTCTGGTGTACGAGTGTGAGACTGTACTACACTTGTGACAATCTACCCGAAGCTAAATATTTTATGACTCCTCTGTGCAATGAATGCAGTTTCAAAATTCATTACTGGATAGGCTTATGCATTTTTCATCTGGTTTACATTCCAATGTTGGTTCAACATAATACAGGGAATTAAAATGGTGGTGGTCATGATAGTAGAGAGTACTGCTGATTATCTTAAATTTTATTCTATGCCAAGTTTTGACATTCAGGTCACAATTCGATATATGTAGTTTCACAATAATTTAAGCTGGCTAACAAACAATTATGACGTATCAGTCTCTAATCACCAGTTATGCACTAAATTTGTAATTACAAAACGGTCACATACAGCTATGAGTAATATCCGACGACAATTACCGCATTTAAAACGCAAAATACCCCTCCACGTTTCTTGAACTGAAAGAACTGCCCAGAGAGAAGAACGTCTTTCTCTCTGTGGATAGCAGGCACACTTTGTAGGCCGATTACCGCGGCAGACTCGCAGAAAGGCAAACAGTAATTTCTGCCGGTGTTTACAGCGTCAACAAACCAGCGACGCGGAGTCTTTCTCCGTTGTGTACTCGCCGTCCCTCTGAAAACAGTCACGACTAAAGTCTTCTCTTGTCCGCAACCCGATCTACGAGCAAACTGCCACAGCATTCCCGCGAACATTTTTATACCATTTCTCAGATGGCTCACTGACGATTGAAATGAATCACTAGTGTATACGTGCTTTTATCGGATCCCACAGGCTAACAAATAGGCAGAAATTAGAAAACATTTATTTAAATCAGCTCTGCACGAAAGCGGTGTGCGTTCCTTGTTCAGAAATCCTATAGTATTCATTAAATTTTTACGCCTTTAGGAACGAGATAGTTTTAGTATAGTTATTATTGAAAACCAAGGCCCCAATCAATGGTGGGGTACAAGTATGTTGTTTTGAGACACAGTGAGGTAAAGTTTCTCTCAAATCACATTACTAAGGTATTTCAAGCACAAGAAACGTGATTTTTTTTATACGGATAAGTTATTGTTTTCAAATATATCTACAGAAACAATATATTCCGGAAATGGCTAATTGTACCCGAAGTTTTAGCCTTGAAACTTTCATCAATGGGCCTTAACCTCGTTTACGTACAAACTCAGTGCACTAAATAGGGTTAGTATTGATTTACCGCTGTTTACTTGCTGGGAAACTCAACGAAACATTGATGTAAAATCGCTGAAAAATACAAATAGAGAGGAATTCGAACTGTATCAGATTTAGATACCAAGATTTGTCTTAACAGTTTTTACAATAATAAAATATAAAAACCACAAATATTAATTCATGATTGAGCATAATGAAAAATTAATTTTAGTAAGCATTTTAGTAGAAAATGTAAACATTTTTAAAGATGGGTCTTAAAATTTCTACCTTCACCCTGTCACAGAAATTCACGTAAACTACGGTAACGAACACGGCTATACAACGTATATGTGCTTAAATAAATATTCATGTTTCCCTGGTTGTGAACAATCAACAAGTTCTGAAACGCAGTTGCTTTCAGGAACATATCTCGATTCTTTTCTGAGTAATAGCTACCCACACTGTTCTACGATTCGTACAACTCGTTCTTGAAACTTATTTTCCTCGCCCGAAAGCCGCCCGATACATTAAAAACACATAATGTGTGTCCAAAGTTCATATGGCCTGTAATTGAAATGAGTCAGTGTCATGAATATGTCTTCACTGCCAGAAGATTGCGAAATAGTCTCCCATTCGGATCTCCAGGAGGACACTGCCCAGCGCCAGGGAAGCTGTAGAATCTGAAGAGGCTCAATTTAGATATAGTAGGGCTCAGTGAAGTGAAATGGAAAGAAAACAAGGATTTCCGACCAGATGAGTATAGGGTAATATCAACAGTAGCAGGAAATGGTAGGCTATAACGTGAGTAAGATTCGTTATGAATAGAAAGCTAGAGCAGAGGGTGTGTTACTGTGAACAGTTCAGCGATAAGGTTTTTCTTATGAGAATCGTGAGAAAAGCAACGCCGACAACGATAGTTCAGGTCTATACACCGACATCGCAAGCTGAAGACGAAAAGACAAGAAAATGTATGAGAATATTGAGCGGGTAAATCACTTCATAAAGAGACATGAAAGTCTAATAGTCACAGGGGACTGGAATGCGGCTTTAGGGGAAGGAGTAGAAGAAAGAGTTATGGGAGAATATGGGGTTGGTACTTGGAATTGGAGAGGAGAAGCACTAATTGAGTCTCGCAATAAATTGCAGTTAGTAACAGAGTCCTCTGTTAGAGAATCACAAGAGGAGGAGGTATATTTGGAAAATGCAGGGAGATACGTGAAGATTTCCAGTTAGATTACACCGAAGCCAGACAGAGATTCCGAAATACGATACAGGATTGTAAGGTGTACCGAGAAGCAGAGAAAAACTCGGATCACAAGACCACAATGAAGAGTAGGCTGGAGTTTAAGAGACTAGTCAGGAAGAATCAATGCGCAAAGACATGGGACACGAAAATACTAAGGAAGAAGGGATACACTTGAAGTTACAGAGTGCCAAATCAAACGCCTTTCAGCCATCTGATTTTCAAACTTATTTTATTTTGTTGCCATTTTCGGCGATTTACTATGCCATCTTCAAAAGGGGACTAGCATGGAAATACTGATATCTATAGATTTCTGCTTGCTATAGCGATAACTCCAGCCATCATCTGGCGACTGATGATGACGCAGTAAATCGCCGAAAATGGTAACAAAATAAAATAAGTTCGGAAAATAGACGGCTGAAATCCTGTAGCGAACAGCCGAGTCCAGAAACCACCTCTGAGAAGATGGACATACAGAGACACTGAAGCTATAGATACTTCGATAAAGGATGGCTCAGTAGACAGTTCGGTTGAAAAGGAATGGACATCTCTAAAAAGGACAACCACAGTAGTTGGAAAGAGAAACATAGGTAGGAAGAAGGTGCCTACGAACACACTATGGGAACAGGAGATATACTTCAGGTAATCGATGAAAGAAAGAACTACAAAAATGTTCAGGGAAATTCACGACACAAAAGTACAAGTAACTGAGAAACGTAATAAATGGGAAATGCAGAGAAGCTGAGACAAAATGTTAATAAATCTAAAAAGAAATGATTGAAGAAAGACTCAGCTTATAGAAAATTCACTAGAACCTTCGGTTAAATTAAAATCAAGGGTGGTAACATAAGGAGTGAAATGGCAGTTTTACTGTTAAATGCAGAGGGGAGATGGGGTAGGTGGAAAAGGTACGTTGAAGGCTCCCATGAGGCGGAAGATTTGTCTGGTGTGATAAAAGAAAAAGCAAAAGTGTATAAAGAGTATCGAATATTAGAATCAAAACTGGAAAGAGCTTTGGGAAAGATCAAATAATGCAGAAGAGATGTACACTGAATAACCAAAAAGCTGGTACACCTGCCTAACATCGTGTAGGGGCCCCCGCGAACACGCAGAAGTGTAGCAGCACGACATGGCATGGACTCGACTAATGTCTGAAGTAGTGCTGCAGGGGACTGACACTATGAATCCTGCAGGGCTGTCTACAAATCCGTAAGAGGACGAGCGGGTAGAGATCTCTTCTGAAGAGCACGTTGCAAGGCTTCCCAGATATGCTCAATAAAGCCCATGTCTATGGAGTTTGGTAGCCAGCGGAAGTGTTTAAACTCAGAAGAGTTGGGGTTGGGTTGTTTGGGGGAAGAGACCAAACAGCGAGGTCATCGATCTCATTGGATTAGGGAAGGAAGTCGGCCGTGCCCTTTCAAAGGAACCATCCCGACATTTGCCTGGAGTGATTTAGGGAAATCAGGGAAAACCCAAACAGGATGGCTGGACGCGGGATTGAACCGTCGTCCTCCCGAAAGCGATTCCAGTGTGCTAACCACTGTGCGACCTCGCTCGGTGAACTCAGAAGAGTCTTCCTGGAGCCACACACTGGCAATTCTGAACGTCTGATATGTCGCACTCTCCTGTTGGATTTTTTTTAAAGCATCCAACTCTATCTTACCGTTATACAATCAATAGGAAACCTTGCTGTGTATCCAGGTCTCTTCCACGTACATATAATTCTTTCACTAATTTTAAACTAAGTATCAGAAAAGAAAAATCCTATTAGATGGTTTCTTCTATTACTGCTTTCCCCTACAGTCTGAGTTTCATTTTCTACTGTTGATCTCCAGGCCCCTAATAAACAAATCATCTGTAATTTTTTTTAATTTCATCTTACCTTCTTTCAGTCTCTTCATGTGCAGATCTAGGGGGCATATAGCACTGCTACACTTTCGTTGTTTTGGTTTTCTGTGTATCTTGGCCACGTGATAACATTACACATTATAGTAGCTCTTCCGCATTCTCATGTGTCTAACCGCGGATAACAAAGTAGAATCGAAACAAATAGATAAAGATGTTCGTTTGTGTAGGTAATAATAATTCTACGGTATATTGATAATTTTTACTTATGGACCGTCTGACAGCAACTGAATAAAACACAATTTTTGTGCCATACGCGTTTCGCCTTTATTTTCTGTAAGGCATCATCAGTGGCAGGTTGCGTGGACAATGTCTTACATATTACGCTCCTGTTGCATTTTTGGTGTTGTTCTTCTTCTTATGAATGCCAATGTGCGGTTTTTCTTTTCCCACATTCTACAGCACTATGAACTGAACGCTTGTTTCAATGCATTGAAACAAGCGTTCAGTCCATAGTGCTGTAGAATGTTCAATGCATTGAAACAAGCGTTCAGTTCATAGTGCTGTAGAATGTGGGGAAAAAAACCGCAAATTGGAATTCATAAGAAGAAGAACAACACCAAAAATGCAACAGGAGCGAAATATGTAAGACATTGTCCACGCAACCTGCCACTGATGATGTCTTGCAGAAAATAAAGGCGAAACGCGTATGGCACTAAAATAGTGTTTTATTCAGTTGCTGTCAGACGGTCCATAAGCAAAAATTATCAATATACCGTAATATTACACGCAACTGAGGAAGACAGGACTAAAAATGTTGAACAATAATTCTGTTTACTACGAAAATGCCATGGCAGGGAACTGCACTGCCTTGAATCTATATGTGATGTTTACTTTTCCAGCTGTCAATAGCGTAAATACATGTCCCTAGTCTATCATCATTTTGCCTGTCGTGAATAATTTCACACTTTAAGTTTCGTATATAACTTCTTAGGCAGCCACATCTTACGTTCTGCGGTGAAGGGAAGGCTGGAAACTAGTGCAAAGGTCACGTGATTTAACAGCATCAGTACCTTGATTATTTTTTACGTATATTGGCAAGTGACGATAGAAGATGAGGTGCTGATACTTGTTAGAAAGGCATACACAGTTTACTCAGTAAATGAGACTCATACGCTTACTCTTCTCCTCAAGATCTTCCTTCTTCCTCCAGCCTTCCGTCAACGACCGCAAATCTCAGCTGTGGCGGTGCTTTCCCTGCCCTGAGCGAGGTAATAAAAGAGGAACAGTTGGTAGCGTTGGTGGGGGATGCCCCTTTGACTTGCAACAGGCGCATTCAGGTTGTCCACACTCTGCGGCGAAGTTTCCCCGTTTACTCGTCTCTCCCCTGCCAGCCAACTTCCTCAAATTCACTGAGCGTTGGAGGGAAGGGAGGGAAGGAAAGGGGCGGAGCGGAGCGCCTGCCGAATATAAAGCGCGTCCTCTGCATACACTCGTTCGCTTCGGTTCGTTTACTGCCGTGACGAGAGGCGGCGGAGCTTTCGGAAGAGAAACAACTTTGAAGACACTGCAATTACTGCGCGAATGCGCCTGGCAAAGGTACGTACAGTGTGCGAGCTCTGGCTACGTTCTTCGCATCTCGCGTAAGATAAAAAAGAGTTTTTATTCTGAAACGTTTCTTTAATCATTTTCTCTGCACTTCAGACGGGAAAAATTCGTTGCAAATGATGCTGCAGTCTTACAATCGGCCGAACATGCATAAAACGCTCTCTTACAGGCGAATGAAACAATTAAGTTCGTGGAGGTATGTACCGACTATGCATCAAAATGAAGGCAGTTTGTATGTTACCACATGCGTTTCGATTCATTTATTTGCTAGGCATAATCAGCGGCCTGAAATACATGTTTCTTGCTACATACACAATAAACGTATTACGAGATAGATATAATATGCTGATACATTACAATTTGTCGTGTTTTTCACTTGCTTTCTGGGTTAGAAGCAACTTTTGCAGCACATGTTCCGTATTGTGAAAGTATCGTTCGGTGTTACTTACGATTTCCAGCGCTGTTAACACTTGTATGTGTTTCTGGAGATGTATTTGTTGGTCTTCATACTCCAGCTGGCCGATTTGCAGCGATGTTTATACACATTTGTCACATCAAATCTTCGACTTTCACTTCCATTTGATGATCAACATACGTGTGTAGTGTTGCCAACTATTGTTGTGTGTTTGTCAGTCTTTTGTTTCTGATGTGTTTCATGTTTTTCATTTGTTGTGTGTGTGTGTGTGTGTGTGTGTGTGTGTGTGTGTGTGTGTATGTGTGCTGTGCGTGGGTGGGTGGGTGGGTGCATTTTGCTGTGTGCAAATGATTTTTTTTAATAATAAGTATGAGTTCTTGTGTCTGAGTGTGTGTGTGTGTGTGGGTGGGTGGGTGGTTGGGTGCATTTTGCTGTGTGCAAATGATTTTTTTTATTAATAAGTATGAGTTCTTGTGTCTGAGTGTGTTTGTGGGGGGGGGGGGGACAATTTGCACACAGCAAAATACTCACACACACACACACACACACACACACACACAGATATAAACTCGTATTTATTTAAAAAATTATAATAATTAAAAAACACGTTTCCACACAGCAAATTACATACAAACACACACAGAGTTACCGATAGTATATATATATATATATATATATATATATATATATATATATATATATATATATATATATGAAAGAACTACACACACACACAAACATACAACAAATGAAAAATATCAAACACAACAAAACCAAAAGACAGACAAACAAACAAATAACAACACTTGGTAACACTACACACCCAAAACACACATATGTTGATCACCTAATGGATGTGAATGTAGAACGTGTGATGTGACAAATGTGTATAAACAACGCCACAAATCAGCCAGCTGGAGTATGAAGACCAAAAATACATCTCCAGAAACACGTACATGTGTTAACAGATCTGTAAATCATAAGTAACACTGAACTACACATTCACAACATGGAACTTGTGCTACAAAGGTTTCTTCTAACCTACAAAGCAAGAGAAAAACACGACAAAATATTATATATCAGCATATTATAAATATCACGTAAAACGTTTATTGTATGTGTAGAAAGAAACATGTATTTCAGGCCACTGATGATGCTTACCAAATAAATGAAGCAAAACGAGTATGGCAACAAACAAAATTCCTTCATTTAGTTGCATGGACGGTACATACCTCCACGAATTTAAAACAACTATTGGAGAGGTGGAAAACAGATAAAAATGGCTTAATTAGGAAGTGACCTTTCGTGGGATGTTGTTTCGTATGTTCATTTTACGACTATCAATCAATTTAACACAACTGCAAACAAGGATGGTATCTTTAAGAGATATAAAGATGAACAAAATGGCCAGGCTGAGGTATTATGAAACAGTTTAATTATGATCTAGAAAATTGAAGCGATGCAATTGTTTTCATTGGCTGTATACAAAATGCATGTTTGAAGACGTGATCCACCAAATTACTGTATTAAGCCACAAGTTAAATGGCGCAGCAGCCTAGTGATAAGCTGGAGTATCTGTGGTAATTCGTTTTCTCTGTGTGAAGGAGAATAACGCTGCTGCAATCAATGCTGATATTTGTAACATACATTTTATAACAGATGATACATGAATTGGAGTGGCAATCATTAAAACAAAGGCGCATTTCGTTGTGACAGGATATTCTAATGAAATTTCAATCACCATTTTCTCCTCTGATTACGAAAATAATCTATTAGTACCCACATACATAGAGAGAAATGATCATCATGATAAAATAAGAGCAATCAGGTTTCGCACAGGAAAATCGAAGTGCTCGTTTTTTCGCGCGTCGTTCGAGAGTGGAACGGTAGAGAGACAGCTCGAAGTTGGCTCATTCAATCCTCTGCCACGCACTTTATTGTGAACAGCGGAGCAATCATGTGGATGTAGATGAGCATTTGGGGCTGTTCACGGCATAATTCTGTTCCTAACCTTTCGTCTTCAAATGGAGAAGACATAATTGGAGACTTTAACGACTTAGAGAGTAGTTACACATTCAGACAAGCTCAGGAGGCAGAATTGCTTCCTATGTATCAACGCAAGACGATAATTCTCAAGACGTGTGGGATAGCCATGTGGTGTAGGGCGCCTTGCCATGGTTCATGTGACTACCCCCGTCAGAGGTCCGAGTTCTCCCTTGGGAATGGGAATATGTGTTGTCCTCAGTGTAAGTTACTTTAAATTAGATTAAGTAGTGTGTAAGCCTAGGGACCAATGACCTCAGCAGTTTGGTCCATAGATCTTACCACAAATTTCCAAAAGGTAAGCCCAGAGCGTCCAGTGAAACAGAACCAACTAAAGGGAAAATTTTCTATTCATTTCTAAAAACTGTCACGAATCGCTTCACCAAAGGACTCAGAAAAAAATTATATTTATAGAGTGTTTGAAGCAACAAGAAAGATGAGCGAGTATTTGGACACTACAAAGGACATACACATTACGTTTGCCACAGCACTTGCGACAAATTATACATAGGAACTACGAAAAGAATCGTTAACAACTGCCTGAAGGAACATGAGAGTAATTGTCACATGGGTAAGACGGATAAATCAGCAGTAGCAGTGACCCCCAGAAACGACCAAATTCGTTTCTCTGGCGCTGTGGTTTCAGCAAGATCTAACACACAGTCCAGTCACATAAATGTAACCACCGCCTACGTTCGAAATTAACGGTCAATAACCAGTCAAAGATGGTAGATGGCTGCACAAACGTTTAGGGTATGTGTGTCGAGATGACGTGGGAAAGCAGTGCTGTCGTTGTCGTAATGCAGAAATGGGGCGATTTATCTGGTGTCCAAGAGGGCATGACCAATGGCTTTTGGGCAAAGGGCTGCAGACAGGTGTATGAGTGAAAAGACGTGCTACAGTTAAGCAACTGACCGCCCAGATGAACCAAGTGGCTACCAATAGTGTCTCCTCAACGCTCGTTCAGTGAACGTTGCTGCGTATGGCCAGGTGCTGCGGGCGCCCGGATTGTGCAGCCATACTGGTCGCTGTTCATCGGTCACTAAGATTGGAATCTGCACAGCAATACCGGAACTGAACATTGTGGCAATAGTGGATTAGAAGGTATCAACTTGAAACTTTTTCATCCGGAAAAGCAACTCCTCAAATCTCGACTGAGCTAGAACCGATGTTGTTCTACTACTCGTACTGACAATACTCCGATCTGTCTCCCTTGAATTTACCAGAAATGTTAAGGTAACTGAAACCAGGAACACTGTACTTTTCTTCAGTCTGGCTTAACATTACTTTCTCACACGTAATAATTGCCCAAAAACTTTAATATTATGAATGATCACACATTAGCCTACATCAAATAGGTTACGCCTGATAAAATATTATCCTAAACAAACTGAACAACCCATGACGGGTTTCTATCTGCTAATGCAATGGTGGTTAACGCATGAAGCGAAAATTCATCGACAGAGCACAAAAGCTCATACGAGATTAAATGCAGAACAATAAAACACGCAAATTCAGATAAACGCTTACATCATTCACAGACAAAGAAGCCTAGGCAGATAAAAGCAGATGAAATGAAACAAAACTGTTTGACTTTTACTTCGTTAGTACTGACTGCAACTGCACGCAATAATGCAGACTATGTCATTAGTCAATCAGTTTGAAGTTTTATTATGATTATTCAAAGAAACAAGTAAATGGACGATACCAGTTTTTAACTACTATTCTGAACGTTATTATTGAATAGAAGTCAAAACAGCATTGTAATATGATAATTTACAATCAAGTGAAATTAATAACTGTAATAAGCTGCTCTTGCTGATGCATATGAACTTTTGCAACACTGAGTAGAACGATATAGATCGCGATGCCTCTTAGTGGAAATGTTCCTTCAAAACAGTTTGCACTTAGCCGATGCTGTCGGCGAGTTGTCGACGTCATCCTCGTTAGTCCATGATCGTTAAGCGTGTAATCCAATAACCGGCATTGTGTTGCTGAGTTCCTTGATCGGGGGAGTCTGTTATTAATCTAACAGGAAAGCACAATGTTTGCAGAATCAATTCCACTCTGCATCGACGAACATAGGACACGCTACTTTCCATTAATTCGTGACGAATCTGACGTCACAATATTTGTTGCAGACATCAGACACAGTTTTCATATCTATAGTTTGCGACTGCTGCGCGGCAATTCTCACAGTACATTCGTCTGCTCTACACAAGTAAATAAAGTTAATTGTGCTGTAAATCTGTTTAAACAGAACGATAAGTACCATGCAAGATCTCTATGTAATCAGTACAATTACGCGGTGATTATCACATCGTATATTCATAGTTGAAGTTCCTCGTATGAGTATATGGCACGAAAATGTGTAAACATACATTCTGTTTCATTCCACAGTCTGAGGTATACACTAGAGAGTTTGTGCTGCCTGCAATCGGAAACAGTATCTGTACGGCATGTACATACCTTACCTGACTGCATATCAAAATTTCATGTTTAATGAGCCCAAACACAGTTCCCACAAATAAGCAAGGCGACACGTACGGTCACCAGTTCTTTATTCGTGGTACATACAGATATCGTAAATGTAACACTGTCCAAATAATGGCATTTTTCACTGGCTACGAACACAATGTGTAGCAACCTCCTGGCAGATTAAAACTGTGTGCCGGACCGAGACTCGAACTCGAGACCTTTGCCTTTCGCGAGCAAGTGCTCTACCATCTGAGCTACCCAAGTACGACTCACGCCCTGTCCTCACAGCTTTACTTCCACCAGTACCTCGTCTCCTACTTTCCATGCTTCACAAAAGCTCTCCTGCGAACCTTGCAGAACTAGCACTCCTGGAAGAAAGGATATTGCAGAGACATGGCTTAGCCACAGCGTGGGGGATGTTTCCAGAATGAGATTTTCACCCTGCAGCGGACTGTGCGCTGATATGAAACTTCCTGGCAGATTAAAACTGTGTGCCAGACCGAGACTCCAATTTCGGACATTTGCCTTTCGCGGGCAAGTGCTCTACAATGTGTAGCAATACATGTGCGGAACTATCATCACCTCCACTCTCTTTTCCTCTCTCCATACTCTTTGTTGATGCCTTCGCTTTCGCCCTCTCGAATATGATTTTACACAGTTCATATACCTCGCTTCCCATAACTGTTTCGAAGATTCTGGTTAAAAATGGTTCAAATGGCTCTGAGCACTATGGGACTTAACTGCTGTGATCATCAGTCCCCTAGAACTTAGAACTTCTTAAACCTAACTAACCTAAGGACATCACATACATCCATGCCTGAGGCAGGATTCGAACCTGCGACCGTAGCGGGCGCGGTTCCAGACTGTAGCGCCTAGAATCGCATGGCCACTCCAGCTAGCGATTCTGGTTACAGCGAATTATAGTTTTATACAGAATCACAATATATTAGTCTATCCACAGAAAATGAATTCAAATAACATTTTAACAAATAAGGAAGTATAGAACATTTCGCGTCGTTGTTCGTTCCCTCTTTTCTATTATTATTATTATTGTTTGCGTAACAACGCATATATGAAAAGAGCCGCGAAATATCTTTTAGTAATGCTGTACTATGAATTTCTTTATCATCATTACTTTTTAACAAAACAGAATATATTGAGTTCTTATTGTTCTGTATCTGGCCTTCTATTAAAGGAACATTTTTCGTGACTGTAACTCATTCTAAAAATCAACATATCTTCCCTACTTTATAGTTATTCAAAATGAAAATTACTTTGTTATGAATACTGATGTTACAGTTCGTATGAATGTTCAACAACAAGATTTTGCAGTGGATTTTGTTTCTCGGTAAAACACCATTCAATACCACGACTAGCACAAGAACATGAGACTCTTATTGAAAAAATACGTTTTCACTATAAAGTTTGCCAGATCAGAACCGAGCACAGCAAGATTCCTATTAGATTTTGAAGGTACGTTACCTTTTTTGTACTGTTAGCTATATATTATCAGCAACCCGCGTCAACCTGCAACACATCATAAAATCTGCTGCTCTGCACTGCAAGTCCGGAAGCTAAAAGAAATAATATTATTTCACTGTTACCTTCCCGCTTCCTTGCGGTATGATAGATTCTATTTGAGGTAGTTTGAATACGCCGCGGCAGCGGCTCTTACGTTCGCCGCGCAGCTCGGAACCACAGATAATATTTTAAATAACTGAAAAATGTCTCAACGGGATGGGATAATATGCAAGCAAGCTATAACAATTAATAATGCAAGTTTCATTTAAATAACTCTATTCAAACATTTAAATACACACCTTTAAAATGTGCACGTAATGGCGTACATCTTTCAGTCTTGACAAAAGAATGCTACGCTAGCGTCCAATACAACGTCACAGGATATCCTACTCGCTTAACTCCAAGAAGAAGAAGACAGAGAAATTAATGTTCATCAAGTATTATATACTAGTTACCTATTCTAATCTTTGTTTGATATTTATCGTCTGTGGCGGTTTCATTACCCGCCGACGCAGATATTCTCTAAAATAAATAAAAAAAATACATAATTTTATACAATAACACAATATGATACATATAATTTTCTCATTACTACATAATATGTTTTTTTTTCTACTAGACGTTACAAACACCAGAATAACTGAAAGTGGCAATCACATTCGTAACAAATACATTGTGCGAACAGAACCATAACTGTACCAAGAATTAAATTTTCAAAACTCATTCTGAAACTACCTTTTCTATGTACGATGAAAGTAAAGCGGGAAAGAAGTAAAAGGAAATATAGTAAAAAGGAAAACAATTGTATGTCAGTCTGTAATGTTATCTTCACAACGTCCACTGAGTAGTGACATGCTCCCTTTTCATACAACAGATGGCTGTTGAGCTGTATGCGTGAAACGTCTGAAAGCAAACACGTTACAATAATCGTCAGAAGAGTGAATGCCGGAGGAGGGAGCCTTAGGGACTGGGTAATGTGTTCATATCATTCCCAGTACGATCTCGTCATTCTGGAAGCACAGTGGATCAACACATATATGCACCTACCCTTTGGGACTACGTGTACCCTTACATGCAGTATGTTTTTCCTCGGCCCGAAGGCGTCTACCACAGGACAGTTCAAGGTGTCACGCAGCTGCAGTGGATGTGTAGTCGGAAGAGAACCGTACCCCCCCCCCCCTCCCTCCTCCTGGCCGCCAAACTCACCAGATTTAAATACAATAAAGAAGGTGTGTGATCATGACGATCGGGGTGTTTGCGCCATGGATTCTCAGCCTACGGCACTGGAATCCACCTGGCTCCACATCCCAGTTGCTACCTTCCAGAATCTCACCGACCCTCTTCCTCCACGTCTAGCATCAAAAGACGGCTTTTGAGAAGTGATCACTTTAATGTGACTGGATAGGGTAGTGATATACGAGGTACAAAGAGACTATGGGAAATAAAAATCACATAAAGTTTCAAATGTAAACAAGGACCGAAATTAGACAACCTGCAGGCCTTACTCGTAAGTAAAACAATGTCAATTGTTTCCCACAACAAGCTTCATAGCATACGTCTACGCGACTCTGCGATGCTATGCTGTAGAGTGATGTCGTGACGAACAGACTGTTGCTTGGACACAAACTAGGAGCTCGTCTTGCTGATTCTGTAACTGCTTTGTGAGTCATTAAAGCCTCTCATCATCTCTCCCGCATTGTAAGACAAAACGTTACGCAGAGAATTCTGGCTTGTATAACGGCTTAATGTCCCTAAAACAAACATCAACAACATCGCAAATATCGGCTGTGAAAGTTTGCACTATATGAATTGGTGAGAGTGTGTGGTAGCAATATGTCATTATGTGACACTGCGCTTAGTTGCTGCACGTGCATCAAATGTGGTCAAAAAGCTCTGAATGACGAAGAACGAAGTATCAGACCAAGTACCTGTGAAGATACTGGAAACCTTGCGCCACACGCATTCAGAAAGAGGACAAGATAAATTTCAAAGGGGAACACTTCATGAAACGGATAAATACCTTATACAAGCAAGGTCACCGCTAAGTTCTCCATCATTGGGAAGAAATGTATCGCATCGAAGGCTCAATGTATATAAAAGGATGAGCTCCATCATCACAATATTCATGGAAGCAACTTGATTGTTTTTATGACCAACCATTGGTGTGACTGAATTTCGTGTTGATATATAGTTATCTGAAAGTTAGGACTATGACTGAGATTCAGTAATGTTTCGAACTCTGATGTAAACATATTTTTGGCCAATTACTGAGCTATATCAGGGGATCATTTATCTCCTTCCCATATATTTTCCCTTTTTCATGTGAGAGTGATTTGTGGAGAGCCCCATCAAACCAGTCAGAATATCGACGACCCATTAAAATTATTTTCGTGGTCACACTGGAACCCCCAACTAGGTCAATCGCAAATATGCGGCAGTTAGCAGGTGTGACAGCAATGACAAATAATACGGTCCTCGTCATTCTCACCTTAAATTGCTCACTTGATCTGCAACGGCGCCATATCTGCTCCAGAATGATTGAGTATTCTGTTTTGGTCTCCAGTGGAAGTTCAGTACCAGTAATATTACCTTCTTTCTATGGATAGCAGCTTAGAGGTTCTATGCTATGCATATACCACATTCATTGCAATCGTTGTTGTACACCTAATGGTTCCTGTGCGCAATACCTGACAATCGATTCGTCAAGGACCAACTTTAATTTCAGAATGTATGTATAATATGCTCGTCGCTTTACTGAAAGAGTTGCCTGCTCCTCTTACAGCTTGTACCAAGAAGTTGCCTCCATACGCGGCATATATTTTCGCGTGGATCTCTCTATTCCAGTCTAGGCTAAAATTTCGGGCCGGCCGATGTGACCGAGCGGTTCTAGGCGCTTCAGTCTGGAACCGTGCGACCGCTACGGTCGCAGGTTCTAATCCTGGCTCAGGCATGGATGTGTGTGATGTCCTTAGGTTAGTTACGTTTAAGTAGTTCTAAGTTCTAGGGGACTGATGACCTCAGACGTTAAGTCCCTAGTGCTCAGAGCCATTGGAACCATTTGAAAAATTTGGATGCATTGAAAAAGAGGCAGTGGCTGTCGTATTTTTCTCTGTATAATCATTTTGGTTTTCCTGCTTGAAATAAAATCTACGTCAATACTTATGTTTAAGCAGTTGGCCTTTCTACGTCACATTTTGCCGTTATGATACAGAACGCGCTGAGAGACATTATCCGTGTACTGTTGCGAGTTTATCTTCTTCATTTTCATACATTACATAATGTAGGTCAGAATCTGAAGAGAATTTCCTATCGCGGGGCCCTTAATTATTCTTGGTGAATGATCTAGAGTGCACTAAACGACCTATGAGTTCCAGGTGCACTAAGGTTTTGCCATCGACCCAGTTCATATACCACACGAGAGGAGCCTAAACTGAAACACCTGATAACTGCTATTTGCAATGGCTAATAATCCATGAAATATTCCTACGCTGCCAGATAACAAATATTTCAATTATTTGGCAGCGTTGGATCAGAGGAGAGAGATTGTGACTAAGCTTTACAGTTACATTCACAACTGCCATGGAACATACAGCTTTTATGAAGAACAACTAGTTCGCAGTTAATTCACTCAAACAATTTCATTGCAATAAAGTGAAACTGTTTCGTATTTGACTTCAAATGGTTTAATTACAGTAAAAAGGATAATTACTTCTATCAACTCTGAACAACAACAAAAAAAAGAGGAAGCGAGTCACAACAATTCTTCAAAAGTTCTGAAGAATGTGTACCCCAAGCCCATTTGCTGTTGTGTCGGGCACATTCGGCCTCGAATCTCATTGAATGCACTGACTGGAGTAGAATTGTCCTCAGTGATGAGTCGTGCTTCGAAGTGACCATCGATGACCTGTGAAGACGTGCCTGGAGACTCAGTTTCTGGAGACGCCCCGGACAGCGTGGCGGGGGAGGGGGGGGGGGGGGCAACATGATTGTCACCCGCCGTATGGCTCAACAACAATGAGTGATGGTCTGGGTTAGATTTCATTTCGTAATGGGACCCCTTTGGTTCTCATCTGCGGAACCCTTGCAACACAGCGGTATGTCGACGATATTCTATGCCCCGTTTTGTTGTCCCTCATAGCAAACCATCTTGGGCATACATTTCAGCAAGATAATGCCCGACTGCCCACGGCGAGAGTTTCTACTGTTTGTCTTCATACTTGCCAAACTCTACCGCAGCAGTCAAGATCGATACATCTCCCCCGAGCTGAGAAAGTTTGGAGTATTATGGGCAGTGTGCTCCAACTAGCTCGTGATTTTGACGATCTAATGCGCCAGTTGATCAGAATTTTGCACGATATACTTTAGGAGAGCGTCAAACAACTCAATCAATCAATACCAAGCATGAGGGACATGGGCGCACCAACAATTTGTTGACTAACTCAGTTAGAAAAGCTCATTCTACTGAATAAACCATGCGATGATTTGTTTGTGTGCTTATGCACACCACGCCTACCGCTTCCTGTCTCATTTGGATAATTCCTTCATGGTCCATCTTTTTTGTGTCTTATAGTTTATTCCAGTCTCTGTCTTCCTCTACAGTTTTTACTCCCTATAGCTTCCTTTAGTACTTTGGATTTTATTCCTCAGTGCCTCTACACCATGGCCTTTGTTCTTGTCAGTGTTTTCCATACGTTCCTTTCTTCGCCGAGTCTGTCGAGAACCAGCGAAGTTCTTATCAGTCCATCTGATTATCAACATTTTTCTGTAGCCGTTTCTATTTTTACCCCTATACATTACATAAAAACTCTGTTTCCCTTTGTTGGAGGACTAATAATAAGGAACTAGACTTTATATAAATACTCTGGTACGAGAGAAATGAAACCAATCGAGGTGAATATTTCCTGTGTGGGGCACCTCAGTTACAAAATCGCGTCGTTCTCACTTCAAATTTACAGAAATAATCTCGAGTCACACTGTTTCTTGCGATAACGACATCGGTGACATCGGCTGACATACCTTCTGAATTAAATAGACATATGGTTTTCCTCACAAACAAGATTCTTGAACATCTGTTTACAGAACATTGTTCAAATGGTTAAAATGGCTCTAAGCACTATGGGACTTAACATCTTAGGTCATCAGTCCCCTAGACTTAGAACTACTTAAACCTAACTAACCTAAGGACATCACACACATCCATGCCCGAGGCAGGTTTCGAACCTGCGACCGTAGCAGCAGCGTGGTTGCGGACTGAAGCGCCTAGAGCCGCTCGGCCACAGCGGCCGGCTACAGAACATGCTCAGCTGTGTGGTGCAGCGGCGTTCTACACCTGTTCTTGGCGTAACAACTGAGATACAGACCACATTTCCAGATGTGACACAATCACTTTATATTTAGAACCTTGGTAGTGGAGCTGACAATAAGGTTCACTACAGCTTTGAAAAAGACCATTTCAGTGGAAGATAATGCCACTAAATGCAGAGGAGTGCCTCTTCCCGCTTCCTACCATTACGTGTAAGAAAGTTTCCTTGACAGTGGGGCAAGTAGTAACAAATTACGGCCTGTGGAAAAAATAACGAAGGGCATTCACGAAGAGGGCAGTGTTACAGTCTTGAATGGAACGCCTACTTGCAGTCTTTGAGGTGGAAAATGTCAGAGTGAAGGGAGAAGCAGAAAAGAAAAAAAAAATTGGCAGCTATGATGTTTATCACCCTTGAGGCAGCCTCATAGCATTTTAGAAGAGAGATGAAAACATGTAGGGAAGCAGCCTACTCACGCCGTATAAAATTCACATAAGTCTTTCCATTGTGTGCCAGCCTAGTCCGCTGTAACTAGCTCTGACGTCGTAAATGTTGCGCAATACTTTAAAAATCAAGTAATAACCTGAAACGTTTCTAGCATGTCAGAAGTAATACTAAGTCAATATGTGTTGAATGTCAGTTCGATAACTTTAACCATTTTCGAAATTTGGACGTTTTTCTGTAAAAATCATTGGCGCAACAGAAAAGAGCTAGAGACTTAAAATTTTATATTTAGATTCCTTTTTCATAATAATTTAGTAGAAACAGTCTTCTGGATCTCACAAATTAAGATTTTAGTTGGAATTCACAATTTTCTGGTTTTTGTATTAAAAATTAAGGAAGCAAGATAGATTAAGTAGGCGAATAAATAAAGCTAGGATGTTTAAATTTAAGTAGAAAGGAGATCCGCTATAATCATAAAGATGTGAGAAGTTTCAATTGAATAACTATAAAACTATAGCGACAGCGTATCTCCAAAGGGAAAGTTCAGAGCTCGTCTACTGCGTGCAGTGTAATTAAATTAATTCTCTCGCCCAAAATAATTGACTTATCCACGTCAGACTTTTATTATGATTACTTACCTGTGTGCTGATTGCTCATTTAAATTGAGAGCTTCATCGGCCATCTGCAAAGGAAGCGATAATTTATTCAATAACTTAAAGTGGTGCATTACTAGCCCAGCGGCTAGTCGGGAGAGCAATTTTGATCAGGCGTTCCCTTAGCCGTCCGCACCGCGGCCTTATATATAAGAACGCTGCGTGAGAGAGTAAGGCCCCAGTTCTCTCCAGACGCTGAATAGCACACTATCTGTGTCGGGAGTCGCGTCGCATCGGTATCAGTGCTATAAACAGCCTCGGATGCCGTATACAGTTACTGGGGATATGCGTAACCTTGAAATCATTTTCGAGTGAAGTGTTAATTCTGGGATGACTTCAACGATCAATCTTCAGTTTGCGTATGTCGTATTTTCAAGTGCCTTCGCGGGACAAACATTCTACCATTATTCACCGTGGCGTTTGATGAGCTTTATCATCAAATTATGGCGAGCATTCACTTATACATTTAATTTGAACAGTTATAGTTGTATCAGCGCATTAGACTCTGAACTGCTCTGTTAGTCAGATTGTGTGGATTAATTTTTTTTCATCTGTGACTTTCATAATATAGCGAACGTTTTTACACGATCGTTTTTGATTATGAATCCCAGACAATCTCCTAATTCCTCAGAGCTATAAACTGTAGCTATAAGTGTATTTCTCAGATGAAGTGGACACTAGGAATTCTAATTACAGGCTTCACGTTTTGCTAATCACTTTCTGGTTGCCAATATTGTAGTTAGAGAGCCAGTGTTGAGAACGGCAAAAGACAGCATACATAACAGGAACATTTATATAACAATTAATTCCACCCGCCGCCCCACATATGGATAAGCGGCCGGGAAATGCATATTTTCTACATTACAAACCAAACATTTATAAAAACCAAATAATTTCCACCCGCCGCCTCACATATGGTGCATCAGCCGGGAAAGAAAGAAACTGAGTAAAGGTGAAAGTGATTTTTAAATATTCGGCTTCGGGAGTGAAATACGACACGCAACTGAGTAATAGAACAGTGATAGTGTTACGTGTGCACGTGGACGACGCAATTGGATTAACAACACATCTGAATTGACGGAGCTGGCACTGAGTCTAGCGGCGCTGCTGGCATCGCGAGAAGCCAGTTTCGCCTCACCGCAGTCATCCGCCGGAGCAACCAGAGCCGCGCCTGCAGCTGTGGGCCACGCAAACACACAGCAGCCGTCAAAGTGCCGTCTGCAGTTCAACACGCCGCATCGCATCAGTAATCCTGGTACGCCGAGCCGGCAACGCCATACGTCGTGTAGAAGGAACTAAGTTAAGTGAAAAGCTGTTAAAAATTTTACTAACCTGCACCAAAATATTGTCGGCGATGGAACCGCCAGAAGAAACTGACGTTAAACTTAAATCATAACCTATGCCTGTTGAGGGAACTGTAAATCCAGACAACGGTTCAAGTGTAAATATGCATTAAAATAGTAATGTTAAGGTGAAATATGAAGTATTGTCTCCTGGCAGTAGTGTGAAAAGGGGCAATGATTCAATAATAGAGACCCCTGTAGTAAAGCAAAAATTAGAAATTGTTAATTTATTGGATGATAGTTTATCTGATGAGTTAAAAACGAAAGAGTCATCAGAGATGGTAGAGTTTAAGCAGGAGAAGTTAGGTATGACTGATCAATCAGAAGTTTCATTTAGTTTTGATGATTCGGGTGTTGGAGCTAGTTTTTCGTCACCTGAGTGTGATAAAAAACCAGCTAGTGAACTACCCAAAGATACTAGAACTATTGATTTAAATGTTATATTACGAGCAATAGCTGCCAGTAATGCAAAATTGTCAGCCAGTAATGCTGAATTAAAGTATGAGATTGTGGCCAGCCAACCCAATTCTAATAAACAGTTTGAGGCAATGAACAATAAATTAGAATCCAATAAAGCTGAATTAGAAACTTCCTTCAAAACTGGCTGCAATAAGTTGAATAATAAACAGTTTGAGGCAATGAACAATAAATTAGAATCCAATAAAGCTGAATTAGAAACTTCCTTCAAGACTGGCTGCAATAAGTTGAAAGAGGATCTGGACAGTTTGAATTATAAAATTGATTACAACCATTAGGATATTAAGAAAAAGGTTGCTCAACAACTGTCTGAAATGTATAAAACAGTAAAATCCGAAGTTGCTGAGGTTCACAGAGATTTGCAAATGGAAGATGCGAAGCTGGAGCACACGTTAACAGAAAAGATCGAGGCGGAGTCTGAACTGTGCTCAGATAGGTTTAAAGATGTTAATATAAGAGTAAACATATGTCAAGCAGAAGTAGATGCAATCAAAACTGATACTACTCATATTGTGCAAAGAGTAGATAATGTTGAAATGAGAGTAGAAAATATTAGTACTAACGTTGCTAACATTGAGAGTAAAGTAGCTTCAGTAACTTCTGGTAATGGTAGTATACAACAAGTTGTAGCTGCAAATGCCGCTTTTATCTGGTGTCGGCAGTTCTTGTGGTTCGATCCAGATAAAAATATCCACCCGCTAGATTTCTGGAACGATTTTGAAGATGTGATTCCACCAACTTGGCCGGAATGAGAGAAAATCTCATTTATTAGAAGCCATTTAGCAGGTGACGCCATGCGTTGGTCAGCTGATGTTATGTTGAAGTGTAAAACACTAGCGGAATTTAAAACTGCGTTCATTAGTGAGTACTGGTCTAGCAATAAGCAAAATGAAGTGTTGAGAGAATTTTGGAGTGGAAAACGCTTCAATGCAGGCAAGGAATCTATTAAAGAATTTGCTACGTCATGGATCTCACGTTTGTCACATTTGGCCGAATAGCTAAAACCTGAAATGATAATACTAGGCCTTGAAGCCAAACTGCCATGGTATTGGCAAACTAGAATTATATCTGCCCCTAGAGACAGTCTGGATCGTTTCATTGAATATTTGGAACGTGTAGAACGTGTTGCTGCCAATGAGGAGCAAGCACGTAATAACAGAAATGCTAATAACACTAACAGTAATTTTAAGAATGAGCAGAATGGTAAAGTAAATATTAGAACAGTAGGTGTTCGCCATCCTAAGAGAGGTAGGAATTGGAGAAATAATTATCAGAACCAACAATGGCATACAAATGATAGTAATTTTGTTCCGAACAAAATTATGCAGGTAAACAACCGTGCGAAAGGCAATGCTGTGCTAGTTAACTATAATGGAAATAAAGGAAACAGTAGTAGGCCGAGGCACGAAAATTAGATCCCGTCTATGAGGACACTGGCGCTCACCAGACGGTTGCTCTTCCTAAGCCAGTAATTACAGTAATTGGTAGGACAGATCAGAATACTCAAACTGAAAATGTGAATGAAGGGTCGGTAGCATCTAATGATACAGCAGAAACATTAGATCGCTCACAGTATTTGATAGATACCGTGTTAGAAACGCTTTCTAAGTGGGAAGAGGAAGAGAAGGCGCAGCAGTGTAACGGTAGGGAAGAGCTACAAAATACTGAATTGTCAGGTGAAGAAGCAGAAGAAATTCGTGCTTATATTTACGATGAGGATGATGTGCTCTTATCTAAACTGCCTGTGCAAGATGTTGATACTGTACTAATAGATTTAGGACAGGAGGTAAGTGAGAATGAAGAGGGTAGCCTGTTGGGGGTCGATGAATCCAGTAGCTGTGACCCGACGACAAAAGTGAAAGTGGTTAGTGTTATGCCCGGTCTGGAGGCGCAGAATCGCTCAGACTACAGTAATTTGGGTCATGTTCAGCAAACTAAGTGAAATGAAGTAGTGCGGTGTTTCGATTTAAAATTAATAGACCGACTGGAAAAGGCAGCTGAAAATGTAATTCAGGAAACCCCTACACACTCTGACCTAAATGTAATGAAGACAGATGTCGATTACTTTAGGTGGAGACAAATCTAAAAGGAACTATTGGATGAATTTGAGGAACCACCTGTACAAACTAGAATAAGCCACCCTATAATAATAGCGAATATGTTGGGTATCAATGTACATTGTTTCTTAGACAGTGGAATTGATGTGAGTGCGATATCTCAGTCCTTCTTTGATGCATTACCTGGTAAAGACAAGCTTACAGTAATGAGGGTATCAGAACTAAGAATAATTGGTGCTACTGGCAAGGTGTCAAAAACGGTAAAGCAAGAAGCTTTGCTGCCCTTTAGCATTAATGGTAATTTAATTGATCATCCATGCTTAATTGTAAACAATCTCAGTATAGAGGTTTTAATTGGCATAGATTTATTGTCGAAATATCAGAGTCTTGTTGACTTTGAAAGAATCCAGTTAAAAATGGTCTTGCCGATAACCAAAATAATTACAGTACCTTTTAGTGATAAACATGTAGTAACTAATGATGAAACTTGGGAACTGCCTATACGATTTCTGAAAAATAGGGGATATTGGGACGAAGGTGTTAATTTTAGTAAAAGTAAGCTAAACACAGAAGAAGAAGAAGCAATTATTTTGGACAAAATAGAAGCTAAATTGCAGGAAATCGATAAAATTTCAGCTAATCAGAAGGACGAACTGAGACAGGTTTTAAAAAGGCATCATAAGGTGTTTTCAAATCGACCTGGCGTGGTCAAAGGTTATGAATGTAAATTAAAGGTGAAACCTGGCCAAGTGTTTTTCAGGAAGCCATACCAGATACATGTAGCTAGGAAGGAGGCGGTTCGAAAGGAGATACAGAGAATGCTAGAGTGGGGTGTGATTGAAAAAGCGGTCAGTGAGTACAATAATCCTCTTTTTGTTGTACCAAAAAGAGACGGGAGTGTCAGATTGGTCTTGGACGCTCGTTGGGTGAATGAAATAGTGGTTAGGGAAAGTGATAGACCGCAGAACATGGACGAGTTCCGGGGAGTAAAATTCTTAACTTCTATGGACATCACGTGTGGATATTGCAATTTGCCACTGGTGGAAAGTTCAAGGAAATACACAGCTTTCTTGTACGAAGGGGTTTGTTACCAATACCGTGTGGTACCTTTCGGACTTAATATCTCTGTTTGTGCGTTCGTACGTGTGATGTGCCATGTTTTAGGACCAGCCTTAATTAATAAAGTAACAGTCTATGTAGATGATCTGTTAATAGCAACTCCTACCTGGGAAGAACACATAGCTTTATTAGAGGAAGTGTTAGAGGCTATTGAGAGAGGTGGCATGAAACTAAAGATTGAAAAGACAGATTACGTTAAAGAGGAAATAGGTTTCTTGGGATATATTGCGGTATTTAATTCATCACAAAATTTTGGAAGGCCAATGTGTGCCTATAACTATATTACAAAACAGAAAGGTGAAAGCCAGGAAAAAAAATAGTACAATAGATGGAAATAGGAGGATATGCATTTCCGGCGTTACAATATGATAAGTGGAAAAGGTATTCTGCCTGACCCAGGCAATCTAGCAGTCATTGAAAAATTTGAGGCTCCCAGAAACAAGAAGCAGTTGAGATCGATGTTCGGTCTTTTCGGCTTCTATAGGCGTCTTGTTAGTGCTCAGGCTTTTAATGCGCCCTGTCTTCATCTCCTGCTGAAAAAGAATACCCCTTGGGTTTGGACAACAGAATGTCAACAGGCGTTCAAGGTGCTTAAACAATCTTTAATTAATAGTCCTATTTTACATCATCCTGATTTTGAAAGACCATTCTGTATGTCTGTTGATACTAGTGGCTATGGTATAGCTGTGGAGGTATTCCAAGTAGAAACAGAGAACGAACAAGAAGTGCACAAGACTATAGCTTTCGCAATTCGATCTTTACAGGCAGCAGAGAGAAATTATGGCATCTCGAAACATTGGCAATTGTATTTGGGGTACAGAAGTTTGAGCAGTATCTATTAGGTCACAAGATAATTGTTTACAGTGACCATAAGGCGTTGACCTTTTTAAAGACCTGTAAGTTGAGGAATGCTCGTTTGGTAAGATGGTCATTGTATCTCCAGCAGTTTGCCCTTGAGGTTAGATATATTCAAGGGAAAGACAATCTGGTAGCTGATGGGTTATCTAGAAGTGCGGAGCTCTGTGATGACGCGGGAATTACAGCAACAGACCTAAATGAAGTACGAATGTTTGCATTACACGAAGTAAAGGAAGAAAGTGCATTGAAGAGAGTGATTAAGAACTTGAGACGTGAGCAGAATGCAGATGACCAACTGAAATTAGTGAAGAGTTATTTAGGAAATGCGAACTATCCTAAGGTTTCACAATACTGTTGTCTGCATAAAGGTATTCTGTTTAGGGGGAAAAAGATAGGTGTTTCTGAGTGGAAGCTGTGCTTTCTCACGCAACATGTAGACTTACTAGTCGACTATGTACACCTGAGGTATGAGCACTACGGTGCAAAGAAGTGCATTGCAAAATTAAAAGAGAAGGTTGTGTTTGACAACATGTACCACCGTGTTGCCAAGCGTCTAGGATCTTGTGTAGTGTGCCAGAAAGTCCGTGCTGCTAACACCAGAACACACGGGGATATGCATTCAGTAGAGCCAACTGAAACCCTACAATTACTGGCTTGTGATTTGTTTGGCCCTCTTCCTGCTTCGAGAGGTGGGTGCACCCATGTTTTTGTTGTTGTGGATGGATTCAGTAAATGTGTTAAGCTATACCCAATTAAAAGAGCAAATGCAAAAACGTTGGTAGAAAAGCCGGAAAAAGATTTTTTCGTGAACGTTGGCGTTCCGAAGAATTTGCTGTCAGACAATGGGCCTCAATTTACTTCTGATAGATTTAAGGAATGTCTAGATAAGGCTGGAGTGAAACATCTAAAAAATATCTGCGTATTTCCCCCAAGGAAATATAAGTGAACGTATTATGAGAGAATTGAATAGGCTTTGCAGGACTTATTGTGCTCGGAAACACTCAAGTTGGGCAGAGCACATGAAGTATTTTGAGAATGTAATTAACAACTTAAGGCATGATGCAACTGGTTTTGCGCCTTGCGAATTGATGTTTGGCCAAGAACCGAACAATGTGATTGCAGATATGGTAGAATTCCCTATTGTAACGCAAATATCCACAGAAGAGAAGAAGTTAAAGGCCAGGGCAAATATCAGAAAAAGAGCATTGGAAAGGAAGAGGCGTCATGACGCAAAAGCTGTACCCACCAGTTTTGAAATAGGTCAGTTAGTCCTTGTCAAAACCAAGGAAAAATCAAGGAAAATAAATGTAGAAACAAAGAAATTCATGTTCGTATACCAAGGACCTTTCAGGATCATAGGAAAACCACATTCCAATGCCTATAGGCTAGAGTACCCTAAGAGTAAAAAGCTATTCGGTCTCAGGAATGTGATCGACCTAAAGAAGTTCATAGGTAGGGAATGAATTCTGTAGGGAAGAGGTTGTTCTGTAACCTCTACACAGTGTGGCAGCTGTGCAGTCACAGCTGTGTGAGATCTTCTTTCCATTTCAGGTCTCACTCTCTTCGTCTTTCCTATCCAACAAAAATTTCGACCCCTTCTTTCCAATACGAAAATTTTCTGAAACCAATGAATTCTGTAGGGAGGAGGTTGTTGTGTAACCTCTACACAGTGTGGCAGCTGTGCAGTCCCAGCTGTGTGAGATCTTCTTTCCTTTTCAGGTCTCACTCACTCTTCATCTTTCCTATCCACCTAAAATTTCGACCTCTTCTTTCCAACACATTAAATTTTCCGTTATGGTTATCAAGCCAATAATAAACTAATGAATTCTGTAGGGAGGAGGTTGTTGTGTAACCTCTACACAGTGTGGCAGCTGTGCAGTCCCAGCTGTGTGAGATCTTCTTTCCTTTTGAGGTCTCACTCAATCTTCATCTTTCCTGTCTACAAAAATTGGGACCCCTTCTTTCCAATACGAAAATTTTCTGAAACCAATGAATTCTGTAGGGAGGAGGTTGTTCTGTAACCTCTACACAGTGTGGCAGCTGTGCAGTCCCAGCTGTGTGAGATCTTCTTTCCCATTTCAGATCTCACTCATTCTTCATCTTTCCTATCCACCAAAATTTCGGCCCTTACTTTGAATACAAAAATTTTCCGTCATGACTGTCAATCCATGAGTTCTGGTACCATTCTATATACCGATTAGTGAAGAAAATACCTAATGTGACAAACCTAACAGTGACATAAACAACAGAGAAGTATGATGTAAATAAGATACAAAGGTATTTGAGTAACAAGTATGTATAAAACCCTGGTAATACTGTAAATACAAAGTTGCTGTTTTATTGGTAATGGTCCACCAACAGTAATTTAAAAAGAAATACAATTTCATATACAAGCAGGAACTGAAGTGGTAGTGAAACCTAGTGTATGCATTAGAGCTGAACTCACCTTGTGTAGCAAGGAATGGCAGTGTAATAGAATTGAACAGTGTTTGTGGTTGAGACGTGAAGGACACGTCCCTGAAGTATTTATAAGGTTGGAGCTGGCCATTATTTTGTTGCTGGGTGTGCAGTGACACACATACAGGTATTGAGGTTATGAGTTGGAGGTGTGAATGCGACCATAGGTACCCTTATGTTAGATGAGACTGAGCAGCTCATGGTGTCCTATAGGTATAAGGAATTTAGCATTACGCTCGTCCATAATTACTTAAAGCACTTTAGTGGTAGGTCGAGAGAGACTACCTGTGGTTTCAGCGTCCGATCGAGTAGAAATTGATTGCCACGTGAGCAAACTGATCAGCTGCAATACACTATAGATATGAAATAAATGTGCTAACCTATGCTTTAAATGTTAATAGAGTGAGTGTTAAATAAGTACATACACTAGCAACATAATTGAGTAATATAATGGTAGACGTGAAACATTATTTATAGCTCAGCATAAATACACTTCGATAAAGTAAGTACATAATTGCAGATGTGGAACTGACACAGCAGCAGAGGACCAATAAGTGGATTTAGTAGTCAACTAAACGTAGTGTGTTTTGAACACTCAGAACTGTACTATTACCACAAGTTACTCACATGTACAAAGAAGCTGAGAAGACAACTACTAATCAAATATACTCATACTATCTCTAAGAATAAAGTAACCGAAGATGAGTCAGCTAAGTAAATAAAATATAAATTTATCAGGAATGTACCGAGCATTGGTTCAGTGTTCCGGCCCAGAAGTAATAAATTGAAATTAAATATGATTTATGATTGTATGCCTTGAGCATAAATTTTCTCTAGTACGTGACTAACGGCGTTTTGAGCCATTTGTTTATCGATTTTGACAGTTAAGTAACCACGAAAGTAAAATTGAAAAAGTTCTGTTAACTTTGTTCCAGTAACATATTGAAAGATAAAATGTATATATTTACCCTTAGATATTAAGTGAACAGAGTCTGAGGCACTCTTTTGGTTTGTTCTACAGGACGAACCAGATAATGGCAGCCTGGTAGCTGCGTGAAAGCGTGGAGTGACTTGGACACAACTCATAGTGACCCCTCCCCTTTCCCCATGTAATTTAGAGTGAACGTGAAGAACGCACACCATAGCAACTTCCCCTCCTCTACCCTTGTGAATGGAAGTGTAGAACGCCAGCCAAAGTGGCTACAACCACGTGTGTAAAAATGAAATTGTCATGGTTTGTGAAATTTTCTTTCAGGTTTAGAAAAGACTGCTAAGATATAATTATCTGTTTATGTATCATGAATAACTGTGTTATTTTCTTTGAATTTGTGTATGTAAAAATGTATTTAATGGATTTAAGATTTTCATAATTTTACACATTTTATGTGTTTGTTTGTCTAAGGCTATATGTGTGCAATAGTGTTTCATTGATTTTGCTTAAATTTTGAAGGATAATGTAGCTTAAGAGGCAGTGAACATGCCAACAATTTAAATAATTGAAGTAGGTAATCAGTTTTCTTTTAATATTTCTATATGGTTACATTTCAATTTTAATTTTTCATAGGGAGTTAAGATGTACTCTTGCTTCCCTTTTTGTAATTAATTTTTTTTTTCATTTACACTAACACATGCAGTCGTTCGGATTGGCGTTGGCTGACAGAATTGTTAGATGTTCTCCTGAAGGACATCGTTCGAAATTCTGTCCAATTGGCGCGTTAGATCTTCGAAATTCCGATCTCGTTGGAGGGCAGTCTGACAGGGAACTCTGGCATCCGTTATACAGCCACTTCCTTCTCCCTGTAGCGTTGCGAATGTTACACCATATTTATATCCACACATGGACTGTGTGATAGTTACCACTGTCAATCACTTCCCAGTTAATTACAAGTGCGGCAATAAAAGCGCTGGAGGCATGTATGGCTAGCATGACGACCGACTTTAGTGTGTACATGACGACGACATCGGTACAGCTCAACAGATCATGACTATGTGTAATGTCTGGTGGCTAATACACACCGAATTTAATAATAATTCTTATTGACCTGAAGATTACTCGTCAATGGGCTGAAACTAGTAATCAGAAAAGAAAATTTAGCTAACTTCACTTAGGATTTTTATCCACACATTTTACTCACGAATTGTTCGACAATAAGGTATTGTGTGCGATCTCTTTCATGCGTGATTGACACATCGGTCTTCTTCCAATAAATGAGAGTCTGGCAGCCACCTTTTCTATTGCTGGCTATCTTTTCTAGAGCTGGATACCTTTTCTAGGGCTGGATTTGTGGGTCCTTCCATCTTAAATCACTCCGGACAGAAATTCATATACACTTGAAGGTTGTGTCTGATCCGCCGATAGGTTGCTCAAACGTTATCGACTGTTCTCATTTACTTATGCGTGTTACATTTCAGTTATTTATTATCGGAGTCAGCTGTCAGCCTCTGCTCCAGGTTCCAATCGTATAAGGTTTTCCAGTCTCTTCACATTTTGTAAGATACTCCTAGCGATATCACTTCTCTGTATAGAAATATATCGTGTGTGAAGAACTTCACAGAGGTACAAATTGTGTTAATCATATAGATGAGGTGTATAAGTTGTAAGTAGGCTGTTTATGTTTTCTCTATGTAAGTAGGCTGTTTATGTTTTCTCTATGTAAGTAGGCTGTTTATGTTTTCTTTATGTAAGTAGGCTGTTTATGTTTTCTTATTGGCAACGTTACGTAGCGCTCTATATGAAAATCACTGGCTGTGCTGTGTGCAGTCTGTGGCTAGTTTGCATTGTTGTCTGCCATTGTAGTGTTGGGCAGCGGCAGCTGGATGTGAACAGCGCGTAGCGTTGCGCAGTTGGAGGTGATGTGGTGGTGGATGTGGGAAATGAGATGGCGGATTTTTGAGTACAGAATGGATATTGTGAACTGCTATGTATATTATGCTTTTTCAACACTATTAAAGTAAATATATTGTTTGTTCTCTATTAAAATCTTTCATTTGCTAACTATGCCTATCAGTAGTTAGTGCCTTCAGTAGTTTGAATCTTTTATTTAGCTGGCAGTAGTGGCGCTCGCTGTATTGCAGTAGTTCGAGTAACGAAGATTTTTGTGAGGTAAGTGATTTGTGAAGGGTATAGCTTAATGTTAGTCAGGGCCATTCTTTTGTGGGGATTTCTGAAAGTCAGATTGCGTTGCGCTAAAAATATTGTGTGTCAGTTTAAGCACAGTCGTGTATAATTTTTCAAAGGGGACGTTTCATATAGCAAATAAACAATGTTTTCAGCCTTCAGTTGCAAGGTAATTTTATTCGTTTACCTAGGTTTCGATTCCAGTAATGGAATCTTCTTCAGAACCTATAAATTAAACCACACATGGACATATATTACTCACTAAAATGCATTATCAGTCTAATGATTGAATAATGAAGAAATTGTGATACTTACAACAATGAAATTATTTTGTGAGCCAAACACTGGCCATGTCACAGATTAAAAATTAAAACATTAAAGACACATAATCATAAGATTATGTCAGTCAAAATTAAAACCATTAGGGCGAACGTAGATGGAGCTGCGCCGGCCATAAATCAGGACCACACGTAAGCGGCTCGAAAACTAGGCGTCGTGAGCCGTTACGCGGCGAGGCTCGGCCGCGGCCAAGCGCATGCGCAAGCGCAAGCGCGAGAGACAAACTGTCTCAAAATTACTTAGAGCAAATATACATATAAACAAAATGTAACTGAAAGCTGTCTTACAATTGGACATACCTATCTATTGGTATAGCAACATTAAACAATTTACCTGAGAACAAACTACAAAGCCAAGGTATAATTTTTTTTTTTTTTTTTTAAATATTATAGTAAGAGGGGGTAGCCCCGCTACAGTAACTAACAATTAGTGTCAAAACCATGCGTGCTGAGCATAAAATGTCTTTAACATAAAAAGGCCTTAGCAACTATGTGTCATTACCAAGCATATAAGGAAATACAAAGACACACATGTACAATCACATTATAATAAAGGGACAAAGCAGATAGGGAAACAGCATCGGCCATTCGAGGCAGACTGTGGGTCAACTTCACTGAAGTAAAGGTTGAAATCCTTCGAAATAACTTCTATTCTTTAATTGCAGCTGATCATTAAGTAAGTTGTCCCTATCAATACTAAGATGTTTAAAAATTTGCAATTCTTCGAGGGTGTCTGTCTCACTATACTGGGATTATTGTTCAATAAAAAAACACGAAAGAAGACTACCACCCTTTCCAGTTCAGATACTCACAATCAACACCAGGCAACGAAATACATATCAGTTCCCTTTATAGGTAACATATCCTATAAGGTAGGTCATTTATTAAAAAACCTAGGGTGTAAAGTTTCATACTCTACCACTAACAACCTCAAAAAGAACCTAGTTCATTCTCTGGATAAAGGTAATGATAAATCATCGCTGTCAGGTGTATATAAAATCACGTGTGCTGAATGTCCTTCTTATTATATTGGCCAGACAGGAAGGGCCCTGTCTGTTAGGTTTAAAGAGCACCTGCCGACAAAAAGCGGTGATGGAACTCGAGGATCTACATTTGCTGAACATCTGGTCCAAAAGGCGCATGCTCCTAAGCCTCTAAAAGACGCAGAGCTTTTGCATAATGAAGTAAAGGGATGCAGGCTAGACACCCTCGAAGAATTGCAAATTTTTAAACATCTTAGTATTGATAGGGACAACTTACTTAATGATCAGCTGCAATTAAAGAATAGAAGTTATTTCGAAGGATTTCAACCTTTACTTCAGTGAAGTTGACCCACAGTCTGCCTCGAATGGCCGATGCTGTTTCCCTATCTGCTTTGTCCCTTTATTATAATGTGATTGTACATGTGTGTCTTTGTATTTCCTTATATGCTTGGTAATGACACATAGTTGCTAAGGCCTTTTTATGTTAAAGACATTTTATGCTCAGCACGCATGGTTTTGACACTAATTGTTAGTTACTGTAGCGGGGCTACCCCCTCTTACTATAATATTTAAAAAAAAAAAAAAAAAATTTATACCTTGGCTTTGTAGTTTGTTCTCAGGTAAATTGTTTAATGTTGCTATACCAATAGATAGGTATGTCCAATTGTAAGACAGCTTTCAGTTACATTTTGTTTATATGTATATTTGCTCTAAGTAATTTTGAGACAGTTTGTCTCTCGCGCTTGCGCTTGCGCATGCGCTTGGCCGCGGCCGAGCCTCGCCGCGTAACGGCTCACGACGCCTAGTTTTCGAGCCGCTTACGTGTGGTCCTGATTTATGGCCGGCGCAGCTCCATCTACGTTCGCCCTAATGGTTTTAATTTTGACTGACATAATCTTATGATTATGTGTCTTTAATGTTTTAATTTTTAATCTGTGACATGGCCAGTGTTTGGCTCACAAAATAATTTCATTGTTGTAAGTATCACAATTTCTTCATTATTCAATCATTAGACTGATAATGCATTTTAGTGAGTAATATATGTCCATGTGTGGTTTAATTTATAGGTTCTGAAGAAGATTCCATTACTGGAATCGAAACCTAGGTAAACGAATAAAATTACCTTGCAACTGAAGGCTGAAAACATTGTTTATTTTCTGTACATTTCACAGTTGCTGACACGCTGCAATATGTTAAAGATTTGACGTTTCATATGTCGACCCTTAGCCGAGGATACCTCACTGGAATCTTCTGATTTTTTCTTGTAGTTTGTGTAATTAGTGTAGCTGTTGTTTATTGCTAGCGCATAATTATAGAGAGAATTTCCTTTGTAGTTGTAGTTTTTCATTGTTGTACACAGTTGTGGCATGCATTTAGATTTGCACCAAGTATTTCGCAGCTGCGCTTGCAATTAACTAGATATTATTTTCAGTGCTATGTTAATGTGTTCTCTTATTTTTGCACTTCAAATTGTGTTTTTCTGTGTTGTCGTGTGAAATATTGTGACAATAATGGCGTGTGAAAAACGTAATACTAGGCTCCAAAGTAAACTGAGAAAAGACAGTGAAGACGAAAGCAGTGTGTTAGCGCCACCGAGTAATGAATTATCTAATGTTCAAAGTAGTAATTTGGTAATTGTACATAGGGAAATGGAGCGGGCTGCAAACAATGGTGTAGACAGTGAAACAATTAGTAAACAGGGAAGCATTATCGATCGATCGGTCGGCAACAGCTTACCTCAGGAATCAAATATGAAACGTCCCCTTTGAAAAATTATACACGACTGTGCTTAAACTGACACACAATATTTTTAGCGCAACGCAATCTGACTTTCAGAAATCCCTACAAAAGAATGGCCCTGACTAACATTAAGCTATACCCTTCACAAATCACTTACCTCACAAAAATCATCGTTGCTCGAACTACTGCAATACAGCGAGCGCCACTACTGCCAGCTAAATAAAAGATTCAAACTACTGAAGGCACTAACTACTGATAGGCATAGTTAGCAAATGGAAGTTTTTATTAGAGAACAAACAATGTATTTACCTTAATAGTGTTGAAAAAGCATAATATACATAGCAGTTCATAATATCCATTCTGTACTCAAAAATCCGCCGTCTCATTTCCCACATCCACCACTGCTGGCGGCTCACCTCCAACTGCGCAACGCTACGCGCTGTTCACATCCAGCTGCCGCTGCCCAACACTACAACGGCAGACAACAATGCAAACTAGCCACAGACTGCACACAGCACAGCCAGTGATTTTCATATAGAGCGCTACGTAACGTTGCCAATAAGAAAACATAAACAGCCTACTTACATAAAGAAAACATAAACAGCCTACTTACATAGAGAAAACATAAACAGCCTACTTACATAGAGAAAACATAAACAGCCTACTTACAAAGTGAGCAGTGAGGTCTTTTTCGTATATCGTAAGCAGCAGTGCATCCTGTCCAAGAACAGAACTACATTACAAATTTAAATTTTTCTTCCATCCCTGCACTGTCACACCGAGAAGCCAAGCTCTTGGCTTTTGATATGCATGGTCCCCCAAAAATTTCTTGTTGCTTCTCGGAACTTCATATTGTCCAACACAGAGACGATAGCGAACCGCAAAATCCCGTCCGTATCACAAACGCAGCCTCCAGTGGCCTCTGGACCTACAATCTCCGTTAGGTGGGAATTGGAAACTGCGTTGCCGGAACACCTGCTGCACCCAGTACTGATTTTGGCGACGAACGTGTCTGCTCACGCATTTGGCTTCATAAATCACACATATTTGTACAAACAGACAACGCATCATATTTTTAAGTGCACAAAATCTTCTAATGAAAGTAATTTGTCATTTACATCTGAAAATGCAATGCACTTCTGTAAAACAAGAACCATATATGCATTACAGGGAAGGGGCTTGGGCTCCTTCTGCCAACAATTTTAGGCTGGCCTGAATGAATCTTTCCAAATGATACCTCTGCGAGTAGGTATATTTTGTTCTCCATTCCACGAAGTTGTACGGATACTACCATAAATACACTCCTGGAAATGGAAAAAAGAACACATTGACACCGGTGTGTCAGACCCACCATACTTGCTCCGGACACTGCGAGAGGGCCGTACAAGCAATGATCACACGCACGGCACAGCGGACACACCAGGAACCGCGGTGTTGGCCGTCGAATGGCGCTAGCTGCGCAGCATTTGTGCACCGCCGCCGTCAGTGTCAGCCAGTTTGCCGTGGCATACGGAGCTCCATCGCAGTCTTTAACACTGGTAGCATGCCGCGACAGCGTGGACGTGAACCGTATGTGCAGTTGACGGACTTTGAGCGAGGGCGTATAGTTGGCATGCGGGAGGCCGGGTGGACGTACGCCGAATTGCTCAACACGTGGGGCGTGAGTTCTCCACAGTACATCGATGTTGTCGCCAGTGGTCGGCGGAAGGTGCACGTGCCCGTCGACCTGGGACCGGACCGCAGCGACGCACGGATGCACGCCAAGATCGTAGGATCCTACGCAGTGCCGTAGGGGACCGCACCGCCACTTCCCAGCAAATTAGGGACACTGTTGCTCCTGGGGTATCGGCGAGGACCATTCGCAACCGTCTCCATGAAGCTGGGCTACAGTCCCGCACACCGTTAGGCCGTCTTCCGCTCAAGCCCCAACATCGTGCAGCCCGCCTCCAGTGGTGTCGCGACAGGCGTGAATGGAGGGACGAATGGAGACGTGTCGTCTTCAGCGATGAGAGTCGCTTCTGCCTTGGTGCCAATGATGGTCGTATGCGTGTTTGGCGCCGTGCAGGTGAGCGCCACAATCAGGACTGCATACGACCGAGGCACACAGGGCCAACACCCGGCATCATGGTGTGGGGAGCGATCTCCTACACTGGCCGTACACCACTGGTGATCGTCGAGGGGACACTGAATAGTGCACAGTACATCCAAACCGTCATCGAACCCATCGTTCTACCATTCCTAGACCGGCAAGGAAAGTTGCTGTTCCAACAGGACAATGCACGTCCGCATGTATCCCGTGCCACCCAACGTGCTCTAGAAGGTGTAAGTCAACTACCCTGGCCAGCAAGATCTCCGGATCTGTCCCCCATTGAGCATGTTTGGGACTGGATGAAGCGTCGTCTCACGCGGTCTGCACGTCCAGCACGAACGCTGGTCCAGCTGAGGCGCCAGGTGGAAATGGCATGGCAAGCCGTTCCACAGGACTACATCCAGCATCTCTACGATCGTCTCCATGGGAGAATAGCAGCCTGCATTGCTGCGAAAGGTGGATATACACTGTACTAGTGCCGACATTGTGCATGCTCTGTTGCCTGTGTCTATGTGCCTGTGGTTCTGTCAGTGTGATCATGTGATGTATCTGACCCCAGGAATGTGTCAATAAAGTTTCCCCTTCCTGGGACAATGAATTCACGGTGTTCTTATTTCAATTTCCAGGAGTGTACATCGGACCATAAGTCCATGGCATACCCTAGTAATCGTGGAGATTGAACTGGGGTTCGTATTATCATTGGAACATATGATATAATTGCCATAATCAATAGGAGTTGATAGAAAATAGTTCTGCTGCATGATCTCTTTACAGCAAATTAGAATTATCTTGTAATGCAAGTAAAATTTCAAGTGCATACCATATAGTACCAATGGCACCGTTATTTTGGCTCTTTCTGATTTATTTGACGCTAGACACGAAAATTACTTTTGCTCATGTTGATGACTGAGAGTGAATTCAGTTTTCACATCCTGTTAAAGTGCGCGTCATTTATGTTGTCGGCCGAGTTTAGGTTCGTTCTGCGCATCTGACATCACAAAACACAGTCAGCCAATGAACAGAGAACGACGTTGCCAAATCTTGACTGCAGTGCAGAGCACGGACGAGTGTCTTCAGTTTTAGAAACCTTCAGTCATAAATAAAGTAATAAAACAAAAGCAATGTCTTGATAGCAGACTTTCTTTTATAGAAAGTTTGGAAAAATCATTCTTTATACCAATTGCTTCATATTCTATAAATTAATTAAACCAAACAAGCAATAAGACTCCTAATTCAGGAGATAGCCAGGAAAGGTGTTTCTATCAATCTCACGAACCGCTTTTTCGCAATAAAGAACAGCGGTAATTGTTTATTTTCAATTGTACTTCGACAAAGCATGAGTAATTGATAGTCATACCAATAGTGTTTGTCAAGATTTTGCTTGACGTGTTAGACCCCTCTAGGAATTATTCTACCAGACGAGCTGCAGTAGCGGAGCGGTTGGGGTGTTGGGCTGTGAAGCGAAAGGTTATGAGTTCAAACCTTGTGCAGTACTTGATATTTTCTTTATTTAAAAACAATATCGATTTGTCCTACTTCACGAATTTTATTCGTTTGAATGCAATTTTTTGAAATTTCTAGTGCTTTGTCTTTTCATTAACCCTTTCGCTGCTGCTTTCCCTGCATTCCGCGCTGTGCGCGATTTTGTCATCACTGCACTGCTCGCCTGTGCAGACACATGGTGTTCCGACTGCTTTCACACTCTTATCATTCGATTCCACAAAAACTATTTGGCTCAAAAATTTGATTTTTGCACCTCTTCTTGACTGATACCTTTCCCCCATAAATGACTTACTTTTATTTCGATGTTCAACGCAGTTATTATGCAGCATTAAATATAGTAAACCATTGCACGAAATTTTGAAGAGTTTGCAGAGGTAAAAGTCCATAGAGTATACTTTCCGAATGGTCGATTTTAGTTGCCACAATGTTGAGAATGAAATGTGGACAAGATACCAAAATTTCATATAAAATTTACTGTATAACAATATCTCATTTAATTTAAGTACCACATAGGTGTTGTATGTAATATTGAGAAATATTCCGTCTTTCGCGACTGTAATAAATGTTTTATTTACACCGGGCGCGTTTGGCTTAATTTTAAAGCACTTAAGTCAATGAAAGGTATGGCACACACAGAACGGTACTCATGTTCTCTTTCTTGTTTTTGTTCCACAGTCGCAGTTTTACCAATGGTATTGAAATATATTCCTCTTCTGCAACTGTAATGAGCGCCTTATTTAGACCAGATACGTTTCTCTCTTTTGAAGCATCTTCAGTGGACAGTATTTTGTCTCCTCCATTACCAAGTAGTTTTGTGCTGCGGTAACATAATATTCAACGTTTGTGTCGGCTGATCAGTGTTTTAGCATATAAATGCTGTTTGTGTGTGCCACACACAAAAATTATATTTGACATAGCTCAGAGCACTTCACTGATAGACGGTATATTCAGGTCCTAATGTTTTTGTAAGTCCACAGTTTTGTTTAATGTATTTTGTCTACTTCCTTTTGATTGATTGAATTGCTTTAAAATAAAGCCAAACGCGCCCGGTGTAAATAAAACTTTTGTTACAGGCGCGAAAGATGGAATATTTCTCAATGTTACATACGATACCTATGTGATACTTAAATAAAATGTGATATTGTTATACAGTAAATTTTATATGAAATTTAGGTATCTTGTCCACATTTCATTCTCAACATTGTGGCAACTAAAATCGACCATATGGAAACTATACTCAATGGACTTTTACCTCTGCAAACTCTTCAAAATTTCGCGCAATGGTTTACTATACTTAATGCTGCATAATAACTGCGTTGAACATCGTAACAAAAGTAAATCATTTATGGGGGGAAGGTATCAGTCAAGAAGATGTGTAAAAATCAAATTTTTGGGCCAAATAGTTTTTGTGGACTGGAATGATAATAGTGTCAAAGCAGTCGGAACACCATGTGTCTGCACAGGTGAGCGGTGCAGTGACAAAATCGCGCACAGCACGGAATGCAGGGAGCACGTCTTTGTAGCTGCGAAAGGGTTCATGCGGCCGTGGTGGCTTTACTTCATGAACTGCGCGCTCCCCCCTAAACGTATGCTTGCGAACTATGTTATACTATGGCGCTGCTTCTCTTGGCGCGTGCGTCGTGTGCAACTGGCAACGCAGCAATCTCCCGCGTCTGGGCGGGCATGCGCGAGCCGCCAAGATAAAAGAATTGAACTGTAGCTTCCACCTTCTTCCCTTCGCTACTGTCTTTGCGACAGCCTTTGGCAACATTTATCTGGTAACTCAGCCACAGATATTCGACTGTCAAGCGACGGAAGCCTTAACGCATCAAGTTTAAACAATTAGATGCCGGTAAAAGCTTATATGTTAAGCCAAACTGTATTAACTAGTATAACCAAATTTCAGCCTGAATTATGTCATTACGTTTTTACTGTCAGAAACGTTCATGGTGCATACATCAGCAAAATATTTTTACAGTTCCTTCGGTTTTAAATATTGGCCATTTGGTCCTGCCCTTGCAAAACGTGTTCAATCTTGTTACTATAAGCAATGGCTTGTACTAAAAGAGCAAGTGTTCTGTGAGAGACTCCATTAGATGTGTTTAATTTACTTATGTACGTTACTGGCCCTCGTCAACAATAATGTTAGTCAAAATGTTGGTAACGTAAAAAGTGCTGTTTCAAAATAGATCCTTTGAAAGGGTCCTGTAGCCACCTTTCATTAGTCCGGTAGCCCATTTTCACTAGTATTTCTCTTTCTTTTACTTGTTTATCTTTTCTCATAACTTTCATAGTGGTGTGATTGAATGAATGCGGTTGTGTGTCACGTTGCTAGACGGTGGCGTAGTCTGCTGCAGAAAGTCTGCGATAGTCATACAGATCCAGCAGCAGTTGTACAGAACAGCCAACTCTCGTAGTGGTCAAGCAGGCAAAGAGGTTTGAGCTACTGGTGAGAAATCCACCTACGTTAGGTTGGTGGCGGAAATGGCATCATTGGGTTTTCCGGGCCACGCGGAGCGTAGAGGAGGCTGGAGATGAAAAAGGGAGGCAGTCTGCCGCCGGTACGGGAAGCGTCCACAGCTGTGCTCCAGTCGAAGAAGGGTGAATTAGACTGACCGCGTGGTGTTGTTACTTGGCGAGGGGAGAGCTGTTAGCTTTTGGTGTCGCTTTTCAGCTCTGAAAGATTGCTTTGCCTTGTCGCAGCAAGGAATGCAAAACTTTGGCAGATTGTTTTTAGTACATTTCTAAAGCAGACTTGGATCCACCAGAAGAGCGCCACACAAAGGTGTCGATAAGAAGTGAGCACTCGAATCTGTATGAATGTCTGTTTGCTTTCAGCTGTGTCTGTATTAGCTTTCATTTTCCTAAATATTAATAGCTTTGCTTTCTCGTAAATTTTCCTTGCTTCATGTATCTTTCGTCCGTGGGGAGCCGACCACGGGGTTGAACATTATAGTTGTTGGGCTACCGTCATCACTAACTGTCCGGTCTCATGTTTGTTTTAAAGAATGTTAACTATTCATGATTGTGTGATGTGATATTGTTGCAACTTGGCCACGATACCTAGAAATTGCGTCTCCACAAACCACGTGGACACGCGGGTGTACTGCGAAATGTGTACCGTTTCACGAGTTATTGCGATCAGTTATCAGGCAACAGCAGTTCTATGAATGATTCACACCAATGATTTGAGGTGTACATTATAACGGTGTATGTATCGATGCTTTTCTTTAATGTTTTAGGAATTTGATTTTATCCACAATTTTCTCTTGTGTTCCGAGGTTACGTTTTTGCACCTAAGCCACTCACCTCGTTTCCCGTTAGCACATCCAACGCGTTTCCTTACGCACAGGTCCAGTGATTAGTTTCACCTTGCATTTTATAACAAATGCTTTAGATTAAGTCTTATTTTCAGGTGTGTTGCTGGGAGCTGATTTTATGCAGTGTTCATGCATTTTCTATTTTATTTTAAATGTTTGATTCTCGTGTACAGTGCACGGGAAATACTATTAATTAAAACTTCCTGGCAGATTAAAACTGTGTGCCCGACCGAGACTCGAACTCGGGACCTTTGCCTTTCGCGGGCAAGTGCTCTACCAACTGAGCTACCGAAGCACGACTCACGTCCGGTACTCACAGCTTTATTTCTGCCAGTACCTCGTCTCCTACCTTCCAAACTTTACAGAAGCTCTCCTGCGAAACTTGCAGAACTAGCACTCCTGAAAGAAAGGATATTGCGGAGACATGGCTTAGCCACAGCCTGGGGGATGTTTCCAGAATGAGATTTTCACTCTGCAGCGGAGTGTGCGCTGATATGAAACTTCCTGGCAGATTAAAACTGTGTGCCCGACCGAGACTCGCACTCGGGACCTTTGCCTTTCGCGGGCAAGTGCTCTACCAACTGAGCTACCGAAGCACGACTCACGTCCGGTACTCACAGCTTTATTTCTGCCAGTACCTCGTCTCCTACCTTCCAAACTTTACAGAAGCTCTCCTGCGAAACTTGCAGAACTAGCACTCCTGAAAGAAAGGATATTGCGGAGACATGGCTTAGCCACAGCCTGGGGGATGTTTCCAGAATGAGATTTTCACTCTGCAGCGGAGTGTGCGCTGATATGAAACTTCCTGGCAGATTAAAACTGTGTGCCCGACCGAGACTCGAACTCGGGACCTTTGCCTTTCGCGGGCAAGTGCTCTACCAACTGAGCTACCGAAGCACGACTCACGTCCGGTACTCACAGCTTTATTTCTGCCAGTACCTCGTCTCCTACCTTCCAAACTTTACAGAAGCTCTCCTGCGAAACTTGCAGAGCTAGCACTCCTGAAAGAAAGGATATTGCGGAGACATGGCTTAGCCACAGCCTGGGGGATGTTTCCAGAATGAGATTTTCACTCTGCAGCGGAGTGTGCGCTGATATGAAACTTCCTGGCAGATTAAAACTGTGTGCCCGACCGAGACTCGAACTCGGGACCTATGCCTTTCGTGGGCAAGTGCTCTACCAACTGAGCTACCGAAGCACGACTCACGTCCGGTACTCACAGCTTTATTTCTGCCAGTACCTCGTCTCCTACCTTCCAAACTTTACAGAAGCTCTCCTGCGAAACTTGCAGAACTAGCACTCCTGAAAGAAAGGATATTGCGGAGACATGGCTTAGCCACAGCCTGGGGGATGTTTCCAGAATGAGATTTTCACTCTGCAGCGGAGTGTGCGCTAATATGAAACTTCCTGGCAGATTAAAACTGTGTGCCCGACCGAGACTAGAACTCGGGACCTTTGCCTTTCGCGGGCAAGTGCTCTACCAACTGAGCTACCGAAGCACGACTCACGTCCGGTACTCACAGCTTTATTTCTGCCAGTACCTCGTCTCCTACCTTCCAAACTTTACAGAAGCTCTCCTGCGAAACTTGCAGAACTAGCACTCCTGAAAGAAAGGATATTGCGGAGACATGGCTTAGCCACAGCCTGGGGGATGTTTCCAGAATGAGATTTTCACTCTGCAGCGGAGTGTGCGCTGATATGAAACTTCCTGGCAGATTAAAACTGTGTGCCCGACCGAGACTCGAACTCGGGACCTTTGCCTTTCGCGGGCAAGTGCTCTACCAACTGAGCTACCGAAGCACGACTCACGTCCGGTACTCACAGCTTTATTTCTGCCAGTACCTCGTCTCCTACCTTCCAAACTTTACAGAAGCTCTCCTGCGAAACTTGCAGAACTAGCACTCCTGAAAGAAAGGATATTGCGGAGACATGGCTTAGCCACAGCCTGGGGGATGTTTCCAGAATGAGCACTTGCCCGCGAAAGGCAAAGGTCCCGAGTTCGAGTCTCGGTCGGGCACACAGTTTTAATCTGCCAGGAAGTTTCATATCAGCGCACACTCCGCTGCAGAGTGAAAATCTCATTCTGGAAACATCCCCCAGGCTGTGGCTAAGCCATGTCTCCGCAATATCCTTTCTTTCAGGAGTGCTAGTTCTGCAAGTTTCGCAGGAGAGCTTCTGTAAAGTTTGGAAGGTAGGAGACGAGGTACTGGCAGAAATAAAGCTGTGAGTACCGGACGTGAGTCGTGCTTCGGTAGCTCAGTTGGTAGAGCACTTGCCCGCGAAAGGCAAAGGTCCCGAGTTCGAGTCTCGGTCGGGCACACAGTTTTAATCTGCCAGGAAGTTTCATATCAGCGCACACTCCGCTGCAGAGTGAAAATCTCATTCTGGAAACATCCTCCAGGCTGTGGCTAAGCCATGTCTCCGCAATATCCTTTCTTTCAGGAGTGCTAGTTCTGCAAGTTTCGCAGGAGAGCTTCTGTAAAGTTTGGAAGGTAGGAGACGAGGTACTGGCAGAAATAAAGCTGTGAGTACCGGACGTGAGTCGTGCTTCGGTAGCTCAGTTGGTAGAGCACTTGCCCGCGAAAGGCAAAGGTCCCGAGTTCGAGTCTCGGTCGGGCACACAGTTTTAATCTGCCAGGAAGTTTCATATCAGCGCACACTCCGCTGCAGAGTGAAAATCTCATTCTGGAAACATCCCCCAGGCTGTGGCTAAGCCATGTCTCCGCAATATCCTTTCTTTCAGGAGTGCTAGTTCTGCAAGTTTCGCAGGAGAGCTTCTGTAAAGTTTGGAAGGTAGGAGACGAGGTACTGGCAGAAATAAAGCTGTGAGTACCGGACGTGAGTCGTGCTTCGGTAGCTCAGTTGGTAGAGCACTTGCCCGCGAAAGGCAAAGGTCCCGAGTTCGAGTCTCGGTCGGGCACACAGTTTTAATCTGCCAGGAAGTTTCATATCAGCGCACACTCCGCTGCAGAGTGAAAATCTCATTCTGGATTCTATTAATTACATCGCATCCCCTATGAGCGACATCACAACGTATGCATTTTTGTTAGTTTTTGGTCTGTGATCAAATTAATTTATTTTCCGACTCGACCAAACCTTGTATTAGTTGTATGGTTACAGTCGGTGGCGACCCTAATCTTCCCACGTTAATTTCACAATCAATAAGCATTTCCATTCCCAATAATAACGTAATAACCCGTAGAAACAGGTTAATTACACCGTTTTAGGCAGAAGGGTGTTGTTGTCGAACATTTCGTGTGTCTGCTATTAAGGTCTGCTAGATGATATTTCATAGCATGTTTATTTTAGCAGCGTATTAGCGTTGCTGGCTTAAGCTGCAAAAGAGATATGCTCAGCTTTTCTTTTCAATTTTTTATGTTTTTTCGAGCTAAACACCTAAGATTTTGACATTTTTCCTATGAATTAATGAGTAATTCTCGGAGAGTGAACCTCTTGTCTTACTGCCCTTGCTCACGATGTCAAGAATTTTTATTCTTTTGCACCGATGGGTAGTCCTGAACTTGAGACGACTTTCCGATGTACAGGATGTAAACGGTAAAAGGCGCCAAAATTATACAGATGGCACATCTCGCAATGCTTGACAAAAAAATCTAGTAACATGTTTGCGTATTTCCTACGGTTGTCCCATAAAAAATCAGTTCGTCTCAGGATAATGGTTTTGGAAAAGTATATACTTGGCCGTGCACGTAGGTAAGCAACCGGTTCCTGTTATTGCCCGCTGCGCGTATTGACATCACGAGCGTAAATCGTAAACACGTAGGCAACTGCGGCCTGAGTGGCTGCGTGATTGTAATACACCGAGCGACGACAGTAGGCGAGTAACCTGTGCAGATGTTATTGCAACTCTGTTAACTGTTAGGATGGAAAGGAGATTTACTATAGCTGAACTACGCGTTATGCATTTAATTTATGGCGCGGCAAAAGGTGTTGCGATGGCAGCTGTACGAATTTATCCAGAACGCTTCCCACAACGACGACTTCCTGCACGAAAGACATTTGCTGCTGTGCACCAAAGGTTTGTGTCATTGTCGGCCGGAGTGGCCGAGCGGTTCTAGGCGCCACAGTCTGGAGCCGCGCGACCGCTACGGACGCAGGTTCGAATCCTGCCTCGGGCATGGATGTGTGTGATGTCCTAAGGTTAGTTAGGTTTAAGTAGTTCTAAGTTCTAGGGGACTGATGACCTCAGAAGTTGAGTCCCACAGTGCTCAGAGCCATTTGAACCATTTTTGTTTGTGTCATTGTAATTCTCTACTTGTATGCGATTATTATGCATTTACATCTTAATAAAGTACAGTAGTTAACGGCACCTTTGTAAATTTTCGTCCGTATGCGAAACGTATCTTCTGTTCTGATATGCTTTCCATTTTTGTTACATCATGGCAGAATACAAGAGACGAGACGTATTTAATTTCCTTAGATTGAGAGATACTGGCTATTTACTGCCCCGCGCAGAAAGTAGAGATCCACAACGCGCCGATCGTACATTGGAAGCTGAGGAAAGAATTCTGGACCGCATCCAGGAAGATCCTTCTCAGAGTACTAGAAGCATCGCCCGCCACGTGGGTATATCGCACACTGTCGTTCATCGCACTTTGCAAGAGGAGCGTCTGCGGCCTTACCACATTCAACGTGTACAAACATTGGAAGAACAAGATTTACCTCCACGACGTGAATTCTCAGAGTGGTTTTTGTTAGACAGTGCGCAGCATGATTTTGTCAACAAAATACTCATCACAGATGAAGCGTGTTTCCCTCGCGACGGAATAACTAATTTCCATAACATGCACACGTGGAGTGTACACAATCCTCGCCACGTAGTGGCAACACATTTTCAGCGACAATTTTCCGTAAATGTGTGGGCGGGTACGCTCGATAATTACATCATTGGGCCCTATGTTTTACCTGCTCGTTTGACTGGTAACTATTACCGAACGTTTCTAGGGGAAACATTGTTACCAACGTTGTTAGAAGACATTCCGTTAGGCATACGTCATAAAATGTGGTTCCTCCACGATGGTGCTCCACCCCACATTGGTCACAGAGTACGCAGATTTTTGGATAGTCGATTTCCAGGACGATGGATCGGGCGTTCGGGTTCACGTCGATGGACAGCACGCAGTCCTGATTTAAATCCACTGGATTTTTGCTTTTGGGGCCATATGAAGGAACTTGTTTATGCTGAGCCAGTAAATAATGTGGACGAATTGACGCAGAAGATTTTAGATGCTGCCAATACCATGAAGGCCAATGTGCATGTGTGTGAACAAGTGCGACGAAACTGGGTTCGCCGTGATGAAGCATGTGTAGAAGCGAATTGTGGTCATTTCGAACATTTATGGTAGTATTGGTGTGAGAGGAAACGAAGTAACGAGTTTTCTTTTCGTTACGATGTTGTTGTACGGAAGTAAAATAATGTGAATTTAGTATTCGTTATGGCATTGCCGTAAAAAGGTGAAACAGTTGATTGTAATTAATGCACAACTATCTACTTGGTGATTGATTGGATTTGTAGTAATGGAAATACATTGTGTTTGATATTAGCTTGTCATTACTACTACGACATTCGTTATCGACTTGTTGAGAAACAGACTAGTTGTATTCAATCACGTAAAGCGAATTACACATTCTTGACAACCCAGAAACCGTTTACACTCCTTTTTTCGGTACCACCTGATTATCACACCACGTCGTTGTACACGTCTAATGATTTCAAGCCTCTGGTCGGCTCGTTGCCTTTCTCTGGATGCCCCGTCATTGTAGGCAATACGCTCGGTACGCCGTGTACTGTCGGCTGACTACGTAAACAGAAATGCGTATACTATACATCCTACGAACATTAGGTTTTAATAACACAAAAATAAAGTACATGATACAAGAAAATGTCATTAAACTTTTTTTCAAGCATACCGAGATGTACCATCTGTATAATTTTGGCGCCTTATACCGTTTACACCCTGTATTTCGCCCTGTTCTTAATAACCTATCGTAACGGGTAACAGCAAAAACCTCGAACGTCGGTAGCTGAGAAGGAGCTCTCGACGATGTGTATAAGTGTGGTGTCACCGCCAGACACCACACTTGCTAGGTGGTAGCTTTTAAATCGGCCGCGGTCCGCTAGTATACGTCGGACCCGCGTGTCGCCACTGTCAGTAATTGCAGACCGAGCGCCACCACACGGCAGGTCTAGAGAGACGTACGAGCACTCAGCCCCAGTTGTACAGCCGACGTTGCTAGCCATGGCTCACTGAGAATTACGCTCTCATTTGCCGAGACGATAGTTAGCATAGCCTTCAGCTACAGTTGCTACGACCTAGCAAGGCGCCGTATTCAATTGCTATAATACTTCTGTATCATCAAGAGCAATGTTCTACAAATGTCTTTGTGAACTGAAAAAAATGTTAATATAATATCTCATTTACATCTGTGCAAAGTATTTTGTTGTTAACCAAATTTGGTGCTTTGCTTTTTGGCGCAAAGACGAAAAATTATTGTACGACACGTGAATGTACTAAATGTAGTTGTTCGTCTGAGGAACACGATTATTTTAAATTGTCTACACGTCAATGGAATGTGCCTTGCTGGTAGCCATTCTGCACACAAACCGTACCGGAAATTGTAGCCTTTTATAGCAGAATGGTAATTTAGCTGAAGTCAGCGGACTTAGTGGTTGAATAACGACGTGCCTTTTCTTTTCAGATGAATACTGTAGTGATTTGTGGAGCGTGTAGTGTGGGATAGCTGTTAACTTCACTGAACGGCGTGCTGCAGTTCACCAGTTCAAACACTACGACCCATCAATTGTTTATTATTTGTCATTTATCATTTCTGAAAGCTTCGCAAAATTTCTTATCTTTGTAATTCTGTCCGTAGGCTATTTTTTATTTTATTTTTTCTATTTTTCAAGCTGCGATCAGTTGTGAAATCTGAACAACAGCGAAAATACGATTGTGGTATTGTGTTGAGCAGTGTCTCCAGCAGCCTGTCGATTCCGTTTCGTCTTACTTTTCGGTTCCGAGCACACGATGAGCACGTGAAAAGGCCTTGAAAAACAGAGTTTGCTTCCCTGTGTGATGTGCTTGCTGCCATTCAATTTTTTTTCATTCTGAGGAGCTCCACCTGATTTCACGCAGCCAACATAACGTACCATGTATGACAGCAAAGTGCGGCAATGGTGCAGCAATTCTGAAGCAGAACGTACAGATGTACACGACGCCGGCGGTCAGGGAGAGTACGAGGTGCATTCAAATTCTAAGGCCACCGATTTTTTTGCTCCGGACTGGAAAGAGATAAAAACATGCGCATTGTTTTAAAATGAGGCCGCGTTCATTGTCAATACCTCCCATAGCTGGCAGCACCGTACGGCAGATGGGATTTTACCGCCAGCGGCGAGAATGAGAACTGTTTTAAATATTTAAAATAGCGACGTTTTCCTTACTTGAACAGCGTGCAATCATTCAATTTCTGAATTTGCGTGGTGTGAAACCAATTGAAATTCATCGACAGTTGAAGGAGACATGTGGTGATGGAGTTATGGATGTGTCGAAAGTGCGTTCGTGGGTGCGACAGTTTAATGAAGGCAGAACATCGTGTGACAACAAACCGAAACAACCTCGGGCTCGCACAAGCCGGTCTGACGACATGATCGAGAAAGTGGAGAGAATTGTTTTGGGGGATCGCCGAATGACTGTTGAACAGATCGCCTCCAGAGTTGGCATTTCTGTGGGTTCTGTGCACACAATCCTGCATGATGACCTGAAAATGCGAAAAGTGTCATCCAGGTGGGTACCACAAATGCTGACAGACGACCACATTGCTGCCCGTGTGGCATGTTGCCGAGCAATGTTGACGCGCAACGACAGCATGAATGGGACTTTCTTTTCGTCGGTTGTGACAATGGATGAGACGTGGATGCCATTTTTCAATCCAGAAATAAAGCGCCATTCAGCTCAATGGAAGCACACAGATTCACCGCCACCAAAAACGTTTCGGGTAACCGCCAGTGCTGAAAAAATGATGGTGTCCATGTTGTGGGACAGCGAGGGCGTAATCCTTACCCATTGCGTACCAAAGGGCACTACGGTAACAGGTGCATGCTACGAAAATGTTTTGAAGAACAAATTCCTTCCTGCACTGCAACAAAAACGTCCGGGAAGGGCTGCGCGTGTGCTGTTTCACCAAGACAACGCACCCGCACATCGAGCTAACGTTACGCAACAGTTTCTTCGTGATAACAACTTTGAAGTGATTCCTCATGCTCCCTACTCACCTGACCTGGCTCCTAGTGACTTTTGGCTTTTTCCAACAATGAAAGACACTCTCCGTGGCCGCACATTCACCGGCCGTGCTGCTATTGCCTCAGCGATTTTCCAGTGGTCAAAACAGACTCCTAAAGAAGCCTTCGCCGCTGCCATGGAATCATGGCGTCAGCGTTGTGAAAAATGTGTACGTCTGCAGGGCGATTACGTCGAGAAGTAACGCCAGTTTCATCGATTTCGGGTGAGTAGTTAATTAGAAAAAAATCGGAGGCATTAGAACTTGAATGCACCTCGTAGTAAGTGTCAGCCGATGATCTGCATCGGCGAGTAGAGCAACAGATTCGAGATAATCGTTCACAAAGGCCAGTTGACAACAAAAGGAGAAGAATGTTGTCATCAGCCATTGTCCTTTATGACAATGCTCGGCCGCACACCGCTGCTCGAACAAAACGCTCCTGGATTGCTTTCGATGGGAAAGTTTTGGTCAGCCATACCAGCCATACAGTCAGGACGTGGCTCCCACTGATTGCTCACGTGAAACGCTGACTATGGGGTAGCACTTTAGTACAGATAACGAGATGCAGACCAGCGTAGAGAAATGCTAAGGCCGCAGGCGGGGATCCCGTCTGCAACGAAGTTATTTGAAAGCTGTTACCATGCTACGACAAATGTTTGAGTTGGTGAGGTTACTACGTAGGGGAAAACGTGGAAGGTGTCGCCAAAAACCTTTGAGTCTTACTATGGTTTTCATTTCGCGACCAACTGGGCTTTAAAAAAAACGTCGTAATATATACTAGAATATTCGATGTTTGTAAAAAATAACAGAACCCTCGGTCTAAGAGATCAGTTTCTTCTGTCTACACGTTGGTGTTTCCTTCGGAACATGCATCCTTTGTCAACACCAGTATGGGTTGTGTGCGACCCAAGTAGACACGAATGAAGTTTTGTTTTCTTTGTGGTCGTTGGACGATATAAAAATATAGATCTCTTCATTGTATCCCAGACATACTCCATGAGGGACAGGTCACGGCATCAAACATCCAAACAGGGATCGAAGTGTGTCCTTACATTTCTGAACGCGATCACCGTGTCAGCTATGAGTGGGGTTTTGCATTATCCTCTGGGGTTTTGCATTATCCAACTGGAATACAGCTTTTGATAGCCTGGTTGACTGGAATACTCTTTGAATTTGTGAAGGTTTCCCATTCTTGTCAATAACTAACGAGCATTTAGCTCTTCTTCAAAAGTTACTTACACAGTCCGTCTGTCATATCCAATAACTTCGCACACAGTGGAGAGGTGTGTGTCTCAAGAACCTGCTGTGAACTTTCGTCTACGGACACAACACAACAAATGAAAGCGGGACTCATCGCTGAACGGCACAAAATCACACTCAATAACTAATGTTTTCCTGACAAATTTTGATGACTACGCCTGTAGCCTTGGCCCGGATTTTAAGCGGTGGCTGTCCGTGTGTCAGAGCCAGTCGCACACTTCTAAGTCTTCTCCTGACGTAGTCGTTCTGTAATTACCCGTGTCTCCTTTTCTTGCACACTGTCCTGGAACAATCACATTACTACAAATTGTGAAGTCATTGTGCGACAGCCGTCTTTGCGATCTGTCGGTACGATGGTCTCTTACATCATCGATTCGCTCTTTCTTAGTCTCTGAAAGAAGGCTGTATTTTGTAAACACGTGTCGTCTGGGCAGGCTGTTTTGTGATGGACACCTGAAACGTTTCATCATAGTTATAAATAAGAGCCAGTATATATCCACACTATTTCTCATCTATAAGATTTGCTTTCTTTCTGCAAAGAAAATACTGAAAATAAGCTAGGACAAGGCTAAAATTTGACCAACATATCCCAAGGGCATGCAAACGCTTCAGTATTGGTCTAGTAGTGTACGGTCAAGGTGTTCATACTGTAATACTTTACGTTTCCATCCTTTCGCAAGTAATTTGTTTACACAGCTAACCTTCAGTGACTAGAACCATCACCCTTCAGAGCAGACATCGTCAAACTGCTGCCCAAGTGCCGCATGCGGCTCGAATTGTGTCTGTGCGGCCCGCCGTTGTCAGAAATTTTTTATAATAATACCCATCTAGTAGCTAACAGACGAATCCGAACTGTCAACTACCGTTGAAAGCCTCTTCATTGTGTACTTTTCCTGCTCAGTGACAAACAAAAATACTTATAGAGGCAGCAATCTTTAAGATGTGTTTCATTTTAACTGACGTTGATGAGTTTGTCAGTAATCTAACAGTAAGCAAAGATGGCCGCTTATCTCTAGTAGTATGCGCATTATGGTTTGGTTTTATCGACGAAGCCCACTTTCATTTGGATGGGGTCGTCAGAATACGCATTCCGCAATCGAGAAGTCTATTCATCCTCAACGGGTGACCGTGTGGTGTGCAGAGTCAAGTGACGGAATAATTTGTGTGATATCCCTTGATGGCACAGTGAGTACCGGACGGTAAGTGAAGGTTTCCGAAGATGATTTCATCCCCCTTATCCAAAGTGCCCATGATACCGACAAGTTGTGGTTCATGCAAGACGGGGCTCGACACCATCGAAGCAGGAGAGTCTCCGATGTGTTGGAGGAGCACTTCGGGGACGACATTCTGCTTTCACTTGTAACCTCCCAAGAAATAATAAAAAGAAAAGCAAAATATTTTAAATGTGAATACTCATCGTACTAAGTGTAACCTCCCCACAAAAATTTTGAAAAAAAAGTAATTAAATATAAATGGAACCAAGTGTAACCTTCCCAGAAATATATTTTGAAAGGACAATAATTAAATGTTAATTGGAATCGTGTTACACGTAACCTCCCAGCAGATTCTTGGAACCAAGTGTAACCTTCCCAGAAATATATTTTGAAAGGACAATAATTAAATGTTAATTGGAATCGTGTTACACGTAACCTCCCAGCAGATTCTTACAAGACAATAGAAATGTTAATGTGAATAGAGCCAAGTGTGATTTCCCAGCAAAAAATAAAAAGAAAAGTCTATGATAATGAAAACGTGCCAAAAGTTATTTCCCCACAATATTACTGAATAATAATGACCCTAATGTTGTTGAGCTCCCACAAAACATCGTTAAATTGAAATAAAAGCGACTGTACCTTCGCTACAAAAATATTGAAAAATAATGGCCTAATGTAAACTCGATACAAAAATTGAGAAATGAACATTCAATGTAATAATTTTTTTTCTTTTTAATAACGATTGCTTTGAAAACAGAATTATTATTGGGGCATTTCTTGAACAAATTAATTACAATTACCATACATTATTAGCTGAGCCCAATTCTGCTTCAGTATCTTATTTAACAATATACCTCGTCCTGAATCGTGACCAGAGACCCATGTCGACGCCCGCCGACTCCTCACACAGTACTGTACTGACTGACTACTACATGCTCTCGCGACTCGCAACTGCTACTGCCGGCTCGCTACACGCAACAACTGCGTCCAACTCGGAACTGCACACTCGCGCGGTTAAGCGCAGACTAGCAACGATAAATAACTCTCTGGTCAGAGATTCTCTCATGGCTCGCCATCGCTGGTACTGAATACATACGTGTTTCACACTGTATCCAGAGACCACTGGCCGGTATTCTCCGGATCTGAACACACGCGACTCTTTTCTTTGTCGGGCTGTATTAAAGATAAGCTATACAGCAACAACCCCAAAACCATTGCTGAGCTCAAAACAGTAATTCAGGAGGTCATCGACAACATCGATGTTCCGACACTTTAGCGGGTCATACAGAATTTCGCTATTCGTCTGCGTTACATCATCGCCAATGACGGCAGGCATATCGAACGTGTCATAATCTGGATACGAATATCTTTAGTGACGTTTGGATAATAATTTGAGTAAAGTGTGCACGTCATACTTTGTAAGTAATTCAGGTTCTTTTTTTTTAAATGTAGTTCAATAATTGTCACCCTGTATGTAGCAAGAAATATGATAAGGGAACTCGGGGCAGAGCGGGATAGCGGGGCACAATGGGAAATTGCTCGATTCTAGACTGGACAGTGTTGCAACCCGTTGTATGGGCATGTGACTATTTCTCCGAATGGAAGGGAAGTGTGAGATCTAAGTGAATTGTTGTCCGCCACGCTACCGCTTGCGTTGTTCTAACGTTTGGTGAAATTCAACGCCAGGTAAGCTGTTTAATGTTAATTGTGTACCCTAAAATGACCCATTCCCTTAACGTGCATGGCATTTGTTATACTTTAGTTATTTAATGCATTTAAATACGTCAGTTATTACACTCCATAAAAGTTGTTAAACTCAAAAGAGCTCTTGGGGCGAAACGGGACGGGGCAGAATGGGATAGTGTTCCGTTCTGCCCCGTCATAGTTTGATGCAAGTGGAAAGGAAATCCAGCCTGAATGTTCATGGATGCCAGACTCTCCCAACCAGCTATGTTCGCCGAACAACTCAGCTTTCCAGATATCGCCCGCGGCTGTCATTCCAATCCCACTAATCTGTCAAAATACTCGGCGGACTACAAGACGAAAAGGAAAAACCGTCTTATTAACAGCTTGTCCTTATATGAAGGAACTTCAGTATGATGTCGCACGTAAAGTAGGCCTACAGAAAGGAAGAGGGTGCAAAAATATATACAATGTCAGGACAGAGACGTCAGGTGCAGTGCAACTTAAGGCAAAAATATCAAACTGTACACCCAAAGAAACCAAAACAGAGGACATCAAAGACCTTAAGAAAAATAAAAGGAAGAAGATTATGGAGAAGAGAGAATCAGAGAGGGAGGATGCTGAGTGTCTGTACTGTGGGGACTTCTGGTCCGTTTTTAATGAGGGCTGCATCGCATGCCAGAGTGGGTACACAATTCATGTGCTGGTATAGACAGTGAAGGTGAAGAGGAAATACTGATTTGTGACTGTTGTCGAAAGGGCTAGTAGTTTGTGGTTTGGTGGTTATCAAGCATTGTACATTTTTCAGAATGACATTAAAATATTTTCTTGTTTTGAAGAAGGACTTTTTAATTATTTAAATTACACATTCCCTAGTCTGAATTGCCTGTTATACAACATTTTGTCATCGTTTAATACGATATTCGTAATTCAAATTCAACGTTTATGCAATAATGTAACAAAAACAAAAAATACCCATATCCCATTCTGGCCTGTGGGTGGGGAGGAACGGGAAATATGCAAGAGTTTCTTTGAAAAATTGTAAAAAATGCAAAATCCATTGTTTTAAGTGATTTTAAAATAAGGTACATTGCGTTACACTCCAAGGTGTTTTTTTATCACTTTAAGAAGTGCTTCCTTGTTTTCCCTTATTTTATAGAATTTGTTAAACATTAAGTATCCGCTTCCGCCCCGAGTTCCCCTATTATTCTAAGCCTGTTGAATTCGATGCAAAGAGTAGAAGAAAATTGTGAAAGGTGGCTACACTGAGTCACAGCGCCAGAGATTGCGCCAGAGAGTATTATTTAGCCGCCTCCACTGGCAGTAGTTATCGAGAAGCGGTGGTAGAGAGTTCTTGTCGAGAAGCGGTGGTAGAGAGTGCTTGTGGAGATGTTGCTGTAGCGTGTCGTTGTTGAGAATATCCCATGGAGAGTGCTTGTTCAGATGTTGTCATATTGCTTTGATGGACTACAGAGTGCTTTTCGTCAATATATATGAAGGTAAAAAATTCCGTTTTTTTTATTATTTCAATGTCTTAAACAATAATGCCTCTTGGTCACAGGTTCAGTCAACAAAGCATCTGACTCGTGTTCTTGTATTAGACTGTATTTCTGGTTTCTATGTGCAGTTATAGTATTTCAGTTTTATTTAATTAATTCAGTCTAAATGGTATCTAAAATATCTTGTCTTATTGAGGAAGTACCGTGCCAGATGTGTACATTGAATCACACTTCCACACACAGAACAGTTACATTTGTGGTTTGTTGTTTTGTGGGTTTTATAGTTGCTGGGGACTTAATTAATTAATTGTGTTAACGGAAGTTTTCCTTCATTCTTTGTTGTTATTCTATGCAGTCAGATTGCGTACAAATACTGGTCAGGGCCAACCGGTTACGAGGCTGCGTAACCGGACAGACAGTAAAAAATTATTTGCATAATTAAAAAATATACAATTAAACCCCCATGCACGTGGCGATCGCTGCTTCGGATCGTCCCTTGGAAATCTTCTGATAGTAAAAATAGCAGTCAGTAGTATTGTTGAAGTAATTTGTAGTTTAGTAATTGTAGTCTATATTGCATGTGTAGATTTTGTAATTGAACGTTTGCAGTTGTCTTGTCATTCTTCTGACGGTATTTTTGTGGAATTTAATTTTTGATGAGTCGTATACAGGTCTGACAATTTTGTGCAATTGTGAAGGTTTTAATTGTTAGTTAGACGTGTTTGGCGGGAAGCATTTCGTGTGAATGGTATTGTTGGAGATAAAGTGTCATTGTGTGTAATTTTCGTATAGTGACGATTTCGTATGTTTTGTAAATGATTAGGCGATCGATGAAAAAGGCGAAAATGATGTACAGTGAGAATGACGAAATTGTTGACATGGCGAACTCGCCAACACAGGACAACAGTGTGGTGAATAATGAAGTTGATAACAATTTAATAAGTCGGTAAAATAGTCCGGAACCAAGTCAAAATTTTTCACAATCAAAAAATTTTCAGAATACGAGATTAACGACAGAAGATATGGAACAGTTGATGAGTGCAATATTAAATTTGGGATCACAAATTGGAACAATTAAAACTGATATGGGAACAATGGGAACACAGTTAAGATCTTAATTAAAAACAGTGGGATCACAAACAGGAACAATTAAAACAGAAATAGGAAGAATTACAACGAAGATGGAAACAATGGAAACACAGTTAGGCTCACGAATAGGGACATGTTTCGAAAACATGAAAGAAGAATTAAAGAAAGAAATTAGAGAAGAAGTACAACCGATTTTGAATTCTCACAATAATAGATTTTTTGCAGTAGAGGTTAAACAAAAGGAACAGGATAGAGAACAGGAAGAAAGAGATCGCGTGATAGTACAAAAATTTTCAGAGTTAAATTTACAACGTGCATGGGTGCTTAGTTATATTTTTTTTAATTATGCATATAACTTTTTACTGTCTGTCCGGTTACGCAGCCTCGTAACCGGTTGGCCCTGACCAGTATTTGTACGCAATCTGACTGCATAGAATAACAACAAAGATTGAAGGAAAACTTCCGTTAACACAATTAATTAATTAAGTCCCCAGCAACTATAAAACCCACAAAACAACAAACCACAAATGTAACTGTTCTGTGTGTGGAAGTGTGATTCAACGTACACATCTGGCACGGTACTTCCTCAATAAGACAAGATATTTTAGATACCATTTAGACTGAATTAATTAAATAAAACTGAAATACTATAACTGCACATAGAAACCAGAAATACAGTCTAATACAAGAACACGAGTCAGATGCTTTGTTGACTGAACCTGTGACCAAGAGGCATTATTGTTTAAGACATTGAAATAATAAAAAAAAACCGAATTTTTTACCTTCATATATAGTGACGAAAAGTACTCTGTAGTCCATCAAAGCAATATGACAACATCTGAACAAGCACTCTCCATGGGATATTCTCAACAACGACACACTACAGCAACATCTCCACAAGCACTCTCTACCACAGCTTCTCGACAAGAACTCTCTACCACCGCTTCTCGACAACTACAGCCATTGGAGGCGGCTAAATAATACTCTCTGGCGCAATCTCTGTCGCTGTGACTCAGTGTAGCCACCTTTCAATTGTCACTGAAAACATTTGGCTAACATTTGTGATCGGGTCTCATATTGCATAATGCATTTAAATATAAGTTCAGTTGCTGTTATTAACTAATTAACACAACATTAATTCACACAGCACTAATTAATACAGTACAATAACACAAAAGCATACTTTCGTGTTGCTGAGAGACGCAGACAGAAATCTGTAACGGAGAACAGTCAACACGAATGTGCCGAGTTTTTAACGATATGTACTTGGGTGCCAGCGGGGGACTTACGCTTCCGTACTTCAGTTAGTCTGGGAAGGGGGGGAGGGGGGGAGGTTACAAATTAATAAGAAGTTAGGTACATATGTGGCCGAAGGTGCCGCCCCACAATGTCCGTATTCTCTCTTGAGCAAAAAAATTTGACGACCAGTGCTGTATTTAGTTTGAGTACTCACAGTTAAGCATCGTCTAACTATTGAGTGCCGTAATGGTACATGACACTGACTTGTATAATGTTAGGGTTTACTGGTCAGAGTAATATAAATAATTATGTTTGGGAAAATGCGACGAAGATGGCCGTGTACCGAAAAATGTAAATGATCATTCATTCAAATAGAAAAGGTTGTGTCAGTAATGTTGTTGTTGTGGTTATAATTAGAACGTGGCTTAGTAAAACTACTAGGACAATTAAACTGTTACCGTAATCCTTATGAACGTTTTTGGTGAAACATTACTTCTCCATTACTTCATTTCCACAACCCACTACGCCATTAGAGAATCAGTGTCACTGGTGTGTGCCGCAAGCCATCGCCACCATTAGTACTGAAAATTTATGCGTAATTCTGTGTTAACGTACCTCTGTTTTTGAGGCACAATTTGTTCTTTGAGGCCTTTAACTTCGAATTAACTTCAGGAAAACACTCTTCATATACCAGTTCGCTCTCGGCAATAACAACGCCAAAACTTAAGTGCCATTTGAATTATAATTGGCTGCTGCGTTTGACGTTACGATTCCCAGTTAAATCCACAGCAGAACGTCCGACACAGTCAATCGATACTTTTAAGTGGAGAGTGGTTCTGCTTCCAATAATTACGAAAGTAATCCACAGTCTGTGAGATGTAGGACATCCCAGAAAACGACGGCGGCGACTGCGTAACTTTCTCGGAATTGGTCCATCAACTTCGGTAATTGTACAACTTGAGGAGAACTGCAGGAAATCAATGGCTGTTACAGGCAGCAGAGCAAGAGGAGAAGGCGGTAAACGACGACGCCGCGGTCGATCTGCCGGGCCAAGTGAATTCTTAAGGTTGAAGTTATCTTAAATTACGTAGCACGGAAAGTCACAATTCAAAACACAAATCAGTACTTTACGCATACCTACCATTAGGACAACGTCATTGGTAAACGATTCGTTTTACAAAAAAATGTTTAGACGAAAAACTAAGAAAAAAAGACGAAAAGCAATTTTAAATGTGGACAAACTGTAGCACCGGAGGTAATGCAATCTAAAGGTCCTTCTCTTACAAACTGAGAAATTTGTTGCATATTTGTAGTAAATGGCATAATTTTATCAAAATATTGATGCACTATCTTTTCAATCCGTTATCCAATGATAAATAATGTGACTTGCAATGAAATTCGACAAATTTGCAGCAGTGTATGCAATTTTTACAAAGTAGGTATTCCAGTTATAATTTCAGCGGACGAAATGGATGTCTAAACAAAGAAATCAATGGCACAGGATTATAACCTTTCAAATGACAGCAAGCTTCAAAACCGGGGATGTTTCTTTTGAAAATGCTGTACAACAAACAACAAATTAATTGCCATAATGAGATTTATTTCAAAAAACTTTTCAGTGTCCTTATCATCGACACATCATAATGTCACTAATTACAGAAACTTCCTCGTCAGTACTGACTATTTCTATTCAAATGACAGAAATTATTAGCTAAAGCACAATGAAGTGACTTGTAACTACGCATTAATACTGTCATTCGCATCAATCACACGCACAAGAGGATTCATAATTTAGTGCCGCTCAGTGGTGGAATTATTTGTGAGAACAAAAAATGGATATCCAACTAAGAAGTTTAGGAAAAGCCCCATTCTTGTCACGCAACATTCATTTACTTACGAATCAGTTAGAAAATTAAAACGATTTCTGTACTAGATATAAGGGCTTAGGCTACACTTTCATAAATAATATCTTGCAACTTAACCTGACCAAGAGTAAAAGGAAATGAAAATTTATACCAAATAATTATACATCGAACAAAGAAAAATATCTATTTCAGTAAAATGGATTGCTAGCTCCACAAATAAGATTTCTGACTGTACTCGAGCAATACCTCCTGCTCTTAAACAGACTGATGCAAGTTTCGTCTTCCAAACGCTTACATGTAAGATCCCTGAATATATTCCTAACAACTTCATATGTGTTGTATAAGTAACGCCATTTCTTCAATGTTTTGTAGTAAATGACTTTTCAATAATTTTAAGGTCACCAACTAATCCAAAAATGTATTTACACTGCTCATTCTTCAGAACAGAACATCGTGAGGGATGCGTTTCAGTGGTAGCGTCCATTAAGCACATTCTTCAAGTAATTGATCTTTTATATGTTTAGTTTAGACTGATCAGCTACGTGTTCAGCATTTTGTTAGTTGATATATTTGCTGTTCTGACAGTGAATTCAAATCCAGGTGGTTCAACGTAAAACATCAACAGTTTTTTTATGTTTATATATATATACTTAACTGCGATTATAAATTTATTCATATCAGTCTAAGTAGTGTACGGTGGTTTTGTCCAGCACCTTCTGTTTGTATCTCACCTTCTGTTGCTATCTCAGCGCTGCTTCTCTAGCTCGCGTAGGCTGTGTGGTCTGCATAGATTTTTTCTTATTCTTCTTTAACGGGCTTCGGGAAGGTTTCTGCAATTTTAAAATCTACAGACTTTCCCGTTACAATTGATATATTATTTATTCCGTTCAGAAGACTACAACTGTTTTTAAAATATTTTTGAAATGTGTTCTGCATGGGCGTGACCCACTGTGGCGCTGTTAAACTGCTGTCAAATGTTGTACCCATGAACCTACAAGCTCCCCATGTCATTAAATGTTGTTGCTAACGTGTGATTGTTCGATATACATTGCTCGCTCGATTGTCTGTTTGATGTTTATTTACTCTTTTGTAAACCAGAAAATATTCTAAGTGAATTCTGTTCATTGAAATCTCTATTTTATTGAAGGATAATCACGGATGAACATAAAGTGACTATAAATCCTCTGAAGGCTTTTAAGAAAAGGAGAAATGTTGGAAAGCCAATGGTTGATGTTATTACCGTAAACAATAGAGACGATAAGGAAGTGTGTGAACTAACCTTATTGGTACACCTGGGCACTGACGTGAAAGTGAGAAAGAAAGTACTTCGCACAGGAAGCTCGGTTCAGTTACTGAAAAGTATGAATGTTTTTTAGGCGAATCGGATGTGAATGAAATATCTGATAGGCCAATTCTCAATGGAAGTTTTGCAAACTGTAAGAACTATCCTGTGTAGTGATGTTGACTGCAGCGCTATATATATATATATATATATATATATATATATAACCGCTCTATAGAAAGGTCATGTAGGACTTGCCAGTGTAATGGAACTGAAGTGTGGTAAGTGATCATACATGACCACCTTTTGGAATAGTGTTGCAGTAACTCCAAGTCAAGAAAATGGTAGCTTAATCTATGAACACAACATTAGATTTGTTTATGCCTTCCTTACAGTCGGTAAAGTTGCTACTGTATGTGCAGGTTTCCGTGACATGAAGAATTTTCCAAATTCCCCGACCAAGTTTACGAACTATAATAGATTTTTAGGATCTAAAGTAGATGATGTCTGTATAGGATCTGCGAAGAAAGGTATGGAAAGGCAGTAACAGAAAATAGTCGCGTAATAGAGACTTAACTGCATCATTCGATGGTACCTGGCACAAAGAGGGACACACATCACTTCATGGTCTAGCATCTGCCGTCAGTATTGATACAGGGGAAGTTTTAGATGTAGCAGTTACATCTAAATATTATAGGCGCACACAAAAAACGAAGGTACACATTAAAATAGTTGCACAGTTAACTATAGCGGCAGTAGTGGAGGAATGGAAGTGACTGGTGTTGCTAAAATACTTCAATGTTAGGTTTCGTGTGATAAAGTGCGATATATGAATTACCTTAGTGACGGTGATTCTAAAAGTTTCAAACATATTCAAGAACTGAAGCCCTATGGCCTATGGTGATAAAGTTGTAGTGCAGAATTTTAAGTGTATTGGACACATACAGAAACGATTGGGATTAAATGGGATCAAAACGTTGGCGACTGAAAGCTTTGCACAAAAACAAAAACGAAGTGATAGTAAAGTGTTGGATGGGAAGGAAAGGTTAACTGACATTGTAGCTGAGAAACTACAAAACTATTATAGAATGACTATTAGGCGATGAAATGAAGAAGGCTGTTTGGACTCTCTTATTTTGATACTTTTTCAGCCAATGAGAGTCCCCATCATTATATGTGTCCCAAACAGTTGGTGTAATTACAACAAGGGATTGCTAAGTACTGAAGTGTAAACCCATAAACATAGTCTGTCTGATGCGGTAACATAGGTGATAAAAACTATTTTCGGGGAATTAACAGCACCAGAACTATTGAAAAATGTGTTCCTGAAAAAGCTCGAAACCCCAATGAAAGTGTAAATAATATTATGTGGTCAAGAACCCGAAAGACTCTGTTTGTTGGAATAGAAACACTTCACTTTGGTACGTATGATGCTGTTGCTACTTTCAATGGTGGCAACGTCGTAAGGTGCAATGTATTTCTAAATATGGGAATGAAGATACGTTGCAACATGGTACGAACGATGCTTGCTTTAGACAAGAAACGTCTTTGCGCTGCTGACATTGTTGTAAATATCCTAGAACTACAAGCCAGAGTAAACAGGAGGAGGAGAAAGAGGAAGCTGGAGGAGGAATTTTCAGAAGATGAAGATAATCCATCCTATGGAACAGGGATGTGCTAGAAAGGTAATACAAACTTTGTTGCACGATTCCTAAAATTTTTATTTTTTCGCACAAATTACTTGTTTTCTGGGCATCTACCAAACAATCTGCTTCAGATCTTCAGGAAATGTTACAAATTCCCTTCTGCGTAACTTAACACAGCCTTTTCCCAAAAACCTGTATGCTGTTGAATATATAAACCAAAAACTGGCACAAAAAAGTACTGAAAAGCATATTTAGTCTACGCAAACTATGGTGTAAGCAGGGTATTAAAATTCAATATAGCAATTCTTCGTAATAAACGTAGTATAAAATTTCTCATCGGTAGGGGTTGGTTTGCGAAGTAATTACAAGAAAAATAGTTTTTTAACATATACACCGAAGTGCCAAAGAAATTGATACAGGCATGAGTATTGAAAAAAAGTGGTATGTGAAGGCAGAATACGGCGCTGCGGTCGCCAACGCCTATATAAGACAACATGTGTCTGGTGCAGTTGTTAGATCAGTTACTGCTGCTGCAATGGCAGCTTATGAAGGTTTGAGTGAGTTTGAAGGTGGTTTTGTAGTCGGTGTACGGGCGATCGGACACACCATCTCCGAGGTAGCGATGAAGTGGGGATTTTCCGTACGACCATTTCACGAGTGTACGTTGAATAACAAGAATCTGGTAAAACATCAAATCTCCTACATCACTGCGGCCGGGAAAAGATCATGGAAGAACGGGACCACCGACAACTACAGACAATCGTCCAACGTGACGGAATTGCAATCCTTTCGCAAATTATTGCAGGTTTCAGTGCTGGGCCTTCAAAAAATATCAGCGTGTGAACTATTCAACGAAACATCATCGATATGGGCTTTCGGAGCCGAAGGCCCGCTTGTGTGCTCTTGATGACTGCACGACACAAATTTTTACACCCCGTCTGGACCCGTCAACACCGACGTTGGACTGATGATGACTGGAAACATGTTGCCTGGTCGGACGAGTCACGTTTCACATCGCATCGAGCGGGAGGACGTGACTGTGTATGGAGAAAACTTCATGAATCCATGGATCCTGCACGTCAGCTGGAGACTGTTAAAGCTGATGGAGGCTCTGTAATGCCGTGGGGCGTGTGCAGTTGGACTGATGTGGGATCCCTGAAACTGGTATTGGCATTTAGCAGTATGCTCTTCTGACGGGTTGTCGCTTAGGAGCATAAATTGATAGCACCGCACCGTATGAAACACACAAAAGCACTCGGCATCACCTTGCCCTACGATGGTTCGGTCTTCGCCAGCTTCCACATGCTTGTACAGCTTGATTTGCCCTTATGTCTCGGTGTCATTGTAATATGATTGTCGTTAGGAAAGTAAGGAACGATTGGTCGCGAAATGGAAACCACAGTGAAAATCAAAACTGTCTTCTTTGCAAATTTAGCTACGCCTTCCAGGTAATTCTCTACATAGTCGCCGCTCCGACTTAGACATTTGTCTGAACGTTAAACCAGATTTCAAACACCATCGTCATAGAAGACATGCGCCTGTGCTTTCCGATAATTCTCTACGCTGGTCTATAGCGCGTAGACTGCACCCAAGTGTTGTCCTCGTGTGTAGCGTTTCATGTGAACAGAGATGATATTCAGGACGGGCTTATTAGGGCTGTGTTGTGGGTGATCGAACACTTCCCACCAAAAAGGCTTCAAGAGCGTCTTTACTGCCCCTGCAGAGTGCGGCTCAGAATTACCATGAAGGAGGAAGTGCATGGCAGTTGTGTTAGGTGGGCTGCATTCATTAAGGCGAAGCCTCTCAGTGGGCCCTACCTGGTGGGAGACATTGTTGTTCTAGACAGCTTTACTCTCTCACAGTGCGCTCACAACTGTAAAGAGCGTCTTGACGCGATCGACGGGCATAATAGAGACATTGCCCAAAACGTCTGTGAAAAGCCTCGTAGGATTTTCACAGTGGTTTACATTTTGCGACCGATGGTTCCTCACTTTCCGAGTAGCCGTCGTACACCCAGCACTCTTCTTTATGATTTGACATCTAAAGAAGTCGTCTGAAATGGCCTGACACGGATGTAAAGTTTCCACTACTGCCGAGTTTCAACGGGCTTTTTGAATGGTTGTGAGCAATTACGGAGTGGAGCAGACAGCGACGGTTGTCATGTCCCATATCTCTTTCTAACTGTCGAAAATTTATCCTTCACTGATTTTCATTTCTTCCACTGTCACCTCGAGTACGATATGCTGGTCATCGGACAGCAGGCCCCAACTAATCATTTGACCATGTACCACCTCACCACAGATTGTGTATACACTTCAACCAACTCATCTGTGATTTTTACAGCTTTTAAGCGTTATTCCAATGCAAAACCAGAAAACGAATTACCATTCGGTACTCCACGTAATCAAAGGGATAAACTTTGTGTTTTGGTACCACTCAGGGAGAGCTACTTTTCTGAGATGCGAGTACTTTTACATAAATGGTGTCCGAGGAGGTATGGTCAGTACTAAGGGGTAAAACAGAACCATTCGAAGCAAAATTAGCATAATAAACAAGGGCTCTTAAATGTGTACCCTAAGAGCTATGAGCACATTATCAGTAGAAGAAATTTGTTTCATGGTATCGAAGAGGAGAAAGTGCTCCTAGCTCTGAACATATACATTTTAGAGCCCATGTTTACTGGACTTTTTTCCTCCAAATGATTCTTTCACCCAATCCCTGAATATTGACTATGTACACAAGGGCTGCAGGTATGTAAAAGAAAACTGAGTTAAGTAACTTTATGTTTTCGAGCTGATGGCAAAAAACAGTATGAGTGCCCCTTGTAGTACGATGTATCGCATTTTAACGTCATAATACATGTAACTTCCCATGCTATTAGTAACCATTCCAGTTACGACAGATCATTAGTTTTAGGAGACAAAAGGTTAAATGCTTAATCAACTTTGTTATTAGTTCAAATTATCTTGAGCCACGTGTGACACATGACTGTGATGCCACCCCCGGTGTCAGATACTTTGTGCTCTGGTCGTAAGCTGTTCTCGTTACACTCTCTGCAGCACTGCTGCTCTCAAAAGGGTGGGGGGGGGGGGAGGAATTGGGGGCGGGCTGAGGGACGAACGACATCGTAAGAGCAACGACCTAGATGGAAGTCAGCCGCGCTTTTCAGTTTCTCATCGAGGCAAAACTTGCACGCAACAAATTTTAATGAACGCAGCCTAATGGAATAACTCACTGTCTCCGCCTCCTATCTTAGCTGGAGAGGCTCTCTCTCCATTTGTATCGACGAGCAGTCGCAGGCTATCTGGAGAGCAAGTTTAAAACGAGACATTTGCTAATTAGATGCCTTGTGCGTTTCGTGAACAAACGAATTCAATTTTGTGTCCTTTACAGAAAATAAATTTGATTCAACAGTTACTGTGCATTTACAAGATTTATTATTTATTATATTAGTTGAATCGTGTACCTCGGCTTAGACAGACAGGAGTCTCTGTGGTATATAAAGATGTCAGTGATGTACATTTTGGGTTACAGAATGAAATGAGTTAACTTTATCGAAGAGTATGTGTTGCGGTACTAACAACAAGTATGTAATAGCTTAGTTCGAAGAGTGTCTTTGAAGTTACTCTTCGCTGGGACAGTAAGAGTTGAACAGCACAAAGTTCTTTACTTGAATATCTTTGATTCTCACTTCCGATCTCTTTCTGAAATATTTCAAAGCTCTTGAACCTTTAGTAAAGTTACTTTTTTGGTCTTGTTATTATACAAATGCTTTGCACTATTTGATAAGAGAACAGAATAATGATAAAAAACCTGACGTTAATAAATGAGCCTATTTTTGGACAGTTAATATTGTATCAAGGTTTCTGAACAGACTGCTACAGGATGTTCAAAATATTAGTGTAACCAGATATAATCATTCTAATGCGGTTCTTTTTACTATAAACATTAGCAGTTTAAACTGAATTTTCTTAAAAAACTATTCTCATCTCTTCACTAGTAGGAAATAGAAAGAATAAGCAACTTTTTTCTTTTCAGCGATGCATACATTCCATGTTCAACAGTCATGAAAGTCCTATTCGACAAAAACACGTTTTCCTGAAACAATAAATGATAGAATATGCATACTTATACAGTAACAATTCCCCATCTAGAAGCTGCTGTATTGTCATACGTTCTTCCTTCATCCGGCAATATCACTTCATATGAATCTGTTTTTACTCTCCCAGTAAATTACGCCCTCCGCTTCCTTGTAAGGACAGATGGCTTCCAGAAAATTAGTTCGCAAAAAAGTCAAAATTCAATAAGTAAAGATGCAAAATGAAGGGATGGAAAGTGCACATTGTAAGAGTACCACGTCTCTCACATTGCTATCTGTTCACAGAAACTTTACCCATTTCATTGGTCGTTGAGATACATGACAGCGGATTATTTTAAGAAATACAACAAGCAGTCACTTTATTCTGTATTTTATCTACGGCAGTACCCGTTTCGGGTATTCAACCGTGTTTAATTGACGTAATATAAATTGATTATACAGTTAGAACACCGCTATAAAAATGGACTTCAATTTGGATATTGCAACTGCTTTTCTATTCCGCTTGTTGTTTATCCAATTTTTCGGATTTATAATCGCATTTTTTCGGATTTATAACACGGATTCTTTACAGACGAATGGAAAAACTAGTAGAAGCCGACGTCGGGGAAGATCAGTTTGGATTCCGTAGAAACACTGGAACACGTGAGGCAATACCGACCTTATGACTTATCTTAGAAGAAAAATTAAGGAAAGGCAAACCTTCGTTTCTAGCATTTGTAGACTTAGAGAAAGATTTTGACAATGTTCACTGGAACACTCTCTTTCAAATTCTAAACGTGGCAGGGGTAAAATACGAAAGGCTATTTACAATTTGTACAGAAACCAGATGCAAGTTATAACAGTCGAGGGACGTGAAAGGGAAGCAGTGGTTGGGAAGGGAGTAAGACAGGGTTGTAGCCTCTCCCCGATGTTATTCAATCTGTATATTGAGCAAGCAGTAAAGAAGACAAAAGAAAAATTCGGAGTAGGTATTAAAATCCATGGAGAAGAAATAAAAACTTTGAGGTTCGCCGATGACATTGTAATCTGTCAGAGACAGCAAAGGACTTGGAAGAGCAGTTGAATGGAATGGACAACGTCTTGAAAGGAGGATATAAGATGAACATCAACAAAAGCAAAACGAGGATAATGGAATGTAGTCGAACTAAGTCCGGTGATGCTGACGGAATTAGATTAGGAAATGAGACGCTCAAAGTAGTAAAGGAGTTTTGCTATTTGGGCAGCAAAAATAACTGATGATGGTCGAAGTAGAGAGGATATAAAATGTAGACTGGCAATGGCAAGGAAAGCGTTTCTGAAGATGAGAAATTTGTTAATATCGATTATAGATTTAAGTGTCAGGAAGTCTTTTCTGAAAGTATTTGTACGGAGTGTAGCCATGTATGGAAGTGAAAAATGGACGATAAATAGCTTGGACAAGAAGAGAATAGAAGCTTTCGAAATGTGGTGCTACAGAAGAATGCTGAAGATTAGATGGGTAGATCACATAACTAATGAGGAAGTATTGAATAGGATTGGGGAGAAGAGAAGTTTGTGGCACAACTTGACCAGAAGAAGGGATCGGTTGGGTGGACATGTTCTGAGGCATCAAGGGATCAACAATTTAGTATTGGAGGGCAGCGTGGAGGGTAAAAAATCGTAGAGGGAGACCAAGAGATGAATACACTAAGCAGATTCAGAAGGATGTAGGTTGCAGTAGGTACTGGGAGATGAAGGTTCTTGCACAGGATAGAGTAGCATGGAGAGCTGCATCAAACCAGTCTCAGTACTGAAGACCACAACAACAACAACAGAATCGCAGTGGAAAATCTTGTAATTAACGTACTGCACAAAAACAGAGCAACATCCGCCATGTTAAAACGCCACAGAATAGGAAGGCAGCTGCACTATACGAATAGAAGTTGACGTTTTTAGCGATGTACTAACTGGAGATTAGATATGTTTGGGCCAACTGAAAACGGATGGAAACCGGAAACGGGTATTAGCATAAATCCACAAACATAAAATGTGGCTGGTTGCTGTATTTCTTAAAATAACCTTTAGCAGATTTTATAAATATTTTAGAAATGTTTATATTAGATTTGGTATACAGAGATACCACACAAAAAAGTTTGCGACAGTTGGTACCAGAAATACAGTAGACGTCCACCCGCAGCAGGAACATCGCTGGGCGCGAACCTATCGTGCTTCCCTCAAGATTCACGCTCCCTGGAGCGGCAGCGCCACCAGGAAGTAACCGTGCCCGAGCAGATATTGTCGGTAGCAAGTTGTCAAGTGAGTACGAGTCCTGCAGAACGTTAGTCGCATCTTCAAGTCTTTACTTCGTCGAGTGTAAGGGAAACAGTGCCTGATAGATAGACGGTGGTTACTCCTCACTAGAAACAGAACAGAGAATAGAATTATCGCATGTGGACAGAGACTGCCTGCCTAGAGATTTAACTGTGTACTGTTAGTTGGGAGCTGTTCGTCGTATAGCATATCAAGGCAGAAGATTACTTTTCTCCCAACTTAAGTTCAGAGAACAGTTGTGTTCATGGAACATGCCGTCAACCAGTCTTATCAAAACTGAGTAATATATTCATATTTTATTATTCACTATTCAGTGTCACTTTATTGTGTGTGTGTGCTCTCTAGAACTCACGCACCCGGTCCACCAGGACACCTATATTAGCCTTTTTCAGCGGCAGTGAGATTTTCATTAGTGAACACCCACATGTACAACATTAGAGTAATAGTTTGTGTATTGGACTAGTTTGAATACACGTAACATAGTGAGAAAAGGAAACTGAAATATACCCTTGGACTGAGAAGAAGAACTGCAGGGGGAGAAAACTACCCTTTAACTTTTCATTCAGTACACAATTTATACAGAGGCCATTTAGCCACCAGTAATTTTTTGATGATTAAAGGTACATAATTTGCTGGATGTTAAATACTAGTTAAGGTGGAGCATTTCGGTAACCAGGAATTGTTATCACTGGAATCTTAGGAGAGTCAAATGAACTTTTGAGGTACCATTTCATCTATTTGTACCTAGTGTAACAATGTTTCTGAACCCTCCCAATGGTCGTATCTCAGTGAGGGTAAATAAAGCTTAAATGCCACGTATGAATGTTTGCAGTACATTGAAAACAGCTCTTGTTTTATTGAAGCAAAGCAACAATGTACACGTGTAGGTAATGGAATGGTTGTACCTGAGAGAGTAAATAAAGCTTAACTTCCACGTACGAATGTTTGCAGCACATTGAAAATATCTTTTTTTTATTGAAGCAAATCAATAATGTGTAAGTGATGGCATGAATTTTCATTATGATAATTAGATCTGCGTACTGTTACACTTGACAGGACCTTAAGGATGATGAAGAGGAAAGATTGACTGAGTTTGCATTATCAGTTCAATATTTATACAGTTGTTGATAAATTAAACAAAGAGATATAGATTCACTTAATCGAACAACCTGTCCAAATAACTGGAATCGTAATTTATCATAGCAGTGCCTTTGTTAGTCAAAACTCAATGCAATAAAATGAAGGCTTTCACGACCGGGTGACATGGCTGTTGATATACTTTCCGGGATGTGAGGTCGTGGTCCAAGAACTTTTCTGCACCTAGGAGCAGAAAAGTTCTTGGACCACGACCTCACATCCCGGAAAGTATATCAACAGTCAATGCAATAAAGCCAAATTAATTTAGTGCAATAATAAAATATATGCAAGGATAAAAGAAAAGAGTTGAAACAGACAGCTTCCAATTTATACTGCAATTATAAATAAAGTACTGAAATTTAGTGCCATAATAAAATATATGCAAGGATAAAAGAAAAGAGTTGAAACAGACAGCTTCCAATTTATACTGCAATTATAAATAAAGTACTGAACAGCAATAAAATAACCAATTCAATTAAAATCGCAATCCATTATTTACTCAAGACTCAGTTCAATTTCAGTTTTAATCATTTTATAACATGATAAGAAATCAAAATGTTGAATGAAGTCGGTGCAAACCCAGTTAGTAAAGATCTGAGTTTACACAGACAGGAACCATCAAGACAACATAGCTTTCCCCTTGTAGTTCACAGTCCTCTGCCATTGCATCCTTCCATCAACATGCAGGTTGGTATTTGAACATTAGCGCACCTCAGCACATACAAATACAAGTATGCAGACTAACGTGAAACAGTTCAGTATTAGAAACAGGAACCAATATTTTCCTATTCTATTAAAAACGTTTGGTACTTCTCATACCCACAACCAGTCTCATAGTACGGTAATCAAAATGTGAAACGATATCTAGCCAATCATACACAATAATTACACCATTTGTATCACATACACTGATCAGCCAGAACACTGTAACCACCTACCTAATGAAATGAAATCACCCACCTAATAACAGGTGTCCACTTTTTGCACGGATAATAGCGGCGATCCGTCTTTGGCACGGAAGCAATGAGGACTCGGTAGGTCGCTTTATGGAGTTGGAACCACATCTGCACACACTAGCCACCTGATTCCCGTTAATTCAGATTGGGGGAAGGGGGGGGGGGCGTGCGATTGATGAGCACTGACCCTACGTTGAACCACATTCTAGATGTGTTCGATTGGGTTCATATATGTAAATTTTTGGGCACAGCACTTCAATTTCAACTCGCCACTATGTTCCTCGAACCACTCCATCACACTCCAGGACTTAGGAAGTGGCGCATTACCTTGTTGAAAATGGCCATTGACCACGGGAACCATGATCGTCATGAAGGGGTGTACATGGGCTGCAACCAGTGTACGAAACACATTGCCAGTCATGGTGCCCTGCACGAGCTCCACTGGACTCGCGGATACTCACGTGAATGTTGTTCGGAGTGTAATGGAGACGCCGGCAGCTTGTCTCTATCCCGCAGTACAGGCGTAATAAAGCTGTTCCCCTCTTCCCATCGGCATGATGAAGAAGGTATCGAAATTCAGCAGACTATGCAACGCTCTGCCACTGCGCCAACGTCCTTTGCCGATGGTCACCGGATCATTTCAGTCGTAGTGGCCGATAGATGGTGTCAACATTGGCACATGGTGGGGTCTCGGCTGCGGAGGTCCATCGGTAGGAGTGTTCGGTGCACTGTGTGTTCAGACACACTTGTGCTCTGCCCAACATTAAAGTCTGATGTTAGTTCCGCCACAGTTCGCCGTCTGTCTTGTTTTACCAGTCTGTTCAGTCTGCAATATCCGACATCTACACTCCTGAAAATGGAAAAAAGAACACATTGACACCGGTGTGTCAGACCCACCATACTTGCTCCGGACACTGCGAGAGGGCTGTACAAGCAATGATCACACGCACGGCACAGCGGACACACCAGGAACCGCGGTGTTGGCCGTCGAATGGCGCTAGCTGCGCAGCATTTGTGCACCGCCGCCGTCAGTGTCAGCCAGTTTGCCGTGGCATACGGAGCTCCATCGCAGTCTTTAACACTGGTAGCATGCCGCGACAGCGTGGACGTGAACCGTATGTGCAGTTGAAGGACTTTGAGCGAGGGCGTATAGTGGGCATGCGGGAGGCCGGGTGGACGTACCGCCGAATTGCTCAACACGTGGGGCGGTAGGTCTCCACAGTACATCGATGTTGTCGCCAGTGGTCGGCGGAAGATGCACGTGCCCGTCGACCTGGGACCGGACCGCAGCGACGCACGGATGCACGCCAAGACCGTAGGATCCTACGCAGTGCCGTAGGGGACCGCACCGCCACTTGCCAGCAAATTAGGGACACTGTTGCTCCTGGGGTATCGGCGAGGACCATTCGTAACCGTCTCCATGAAGCTGGGCTACGGTCCCGCACACCGTTAGGCCGTCTTCCGCTCACGCCCCAACATCGTGCAGCCCGCCTCCAGTGGTGTCGCGACAGGCGTGAATGGAGGGACGAATGGAGACGTGTCGTCTTCAGGATGAGAGTCGCTTCTGCCTTGGTGCCAATGATGGTCGTATGCGTGTTTGGCGCCGTGCAGGTGAGCGCCACAATCAGGACTGCATACGACCGAGGCACACAGGGCCAACACCCGGCATCATGGTGTGGGGAGCGATCTCCTACACTGGCCGTACACCACTGGTGTTCGTCGAGGGGACACTGAATAGTGCACGGTACATCCAAACCGTCATCGAACCCATCGTTCTACTATTCCTAGACCGGCAAGGGAACTTGCTGTTCCAACAGGACAATGCACGTCCGCATGTATCCCGTGCCACCCAACGTGCTCTAGAAGGTGTAAGTCAACTACCCTGGCCAGCAAGATCTCCGGATCTGTCCCCCATTGAGCATGTTTGGGACTGGATGAAGCGTCGTCTCACGCGGTCTGCACGTCCAGCACGAACGCTGGTCCAACTGAGGCGCCAGGTGGAAATGGCATGGCAAGCCGTTCCACAGGACTACATCCAGCATCTCTACGATCGTCTCCATGGGAGAATAGCAGCCTGCATTGCTGCGAAAGGTGGATATACACTGTACTAGTGCCGACATTGTGCATGTTCTGTTGCCTGTGTTTATGTGCCTGTGGTTCTGTCAGTGTGATCATGTGATGTATCTGACCCCAGGAATGTGTCAATAAAGTTTCCCCTTCCTGGGACAATGAATTCACGGTGCTCTTATTTCAATTTCCAGGAGTGTATAATGAGGGTTGGCTGTCCAGTCCCACGACGTCTGGACTTGGATTCGCCTTGGTTTCGCCACACCACACCACCCCTCGAACAGCCGACAAGTCGTGCAGTTCCCGAAATGCTCGTGCCGAGCCTCCACACCATCACTTTCTGCCCTCGATCAAACTCAGATTGCGCTCCTTCCCCATTCTACGCACTGACAGCACGCTCCATGATATTGCACGCACCGTGCATGTGTCTGTGTAGCAGACATTGCTCGCCAGATGACGCTGCTGCCGCCTAGACGGGTTTTTATCTACAAGGTGTTACAAAAAGGTACGGCCAAACTTTCAGGAAACATTCCACACAGACAAATAAAGAAAAGATGTTATGTGGACATGTGTCCGGAAACGCTTAATTTCCATGTTAGAGCTCATTTTAGTTTCGTCAGTATGTACTGTACTTCCTCGATTCACCGCCAGTTGGCCCAATTGAAGGAAAGTAATGTTGACTTCGGTGCTTGTGTTGACATGCGACTCATTGCTCTTCAGTACTAGCATCAAGCACATCAGCACATAGCATCAACAGGTTAGTATTCATCACGAACGTGATTTTGCAGTCAGTGCAATGTTTACAAATGCGGAGGTGGCAGATGCCCATTTGATGTATGGATTAGCACGGGGCAATAGCCGTGGCGCGGTACGTTTGTATCGAGACAGATTTCCAGAACGAAGGTGTCCCGACAGGAAGACGTTCGAAGCAATTGATCGGCTTCTTAGGGAGCACGGAACATTCCAACCTATGACTCGCGACTGGGGAAGACCTAGAACGACGAGGACCCCTGCAATGGTCGAGGCAATTCTTCGTGCAGTTGACGATAACCCTAATGTCAGCGTCAGAGAAGTTGCTGCTGTACAAGGTAACGTTGACCACGTCACTGTATGGAGAGTGCTACGGCAGAACCAGTTGTTTCCGTACCATGTACAGCGTGTGCAGGCACTATCAGCAGTTGACTGGCCTCCACGGGTACACTTCTGCGAATGGTTCATTCAACAATGTGTCAATCCTCATTACAGCGCAAATGTTCTCTTTACGGTTGAGGCTTCATTCCAACGTGATCAAATTGTAAATTTTCACAATCAACATGTGTGGGCTGACGAGAATCCGCACGCAATTGTGCAATCACGTCATCAACACAGATTTTCTGTGAACGTTTGGGCAGGGATTGTTGGTGGTGTCTTGATAGGGCCCCGTGTTCTTCCACCTACGCTCAATGGAGCACGTTATCATGATTTCGTACGGGATACTCTACCTGTGCTGCTAGTACATGTGGCTTTACAAGTACGACGCACCATATGGTTCATGCACGATGGAGCTCCTGCACATTTCAGTCGAAGTGTTCGTACGCTTCTCAACAACAGATTCGGTGACCGATGGATTGGTAGAGGCGGACCAATTCCATGGCCTCCACGCTCTCCTGACCTCAACCCGCTTGACTTTCATTTATGGGGACATTTGAAAGCTCTTGTCTATGCAACCCCGGTACCAAATGTAGAGACTCTTCGTGATCGTATTGTGGACGGCTGTGATACAATACGCCATTCTCCAGGGCTGCATCAGCGCATCAGGGATTCCGTGTGACGGAGGGTGGATGCATGTATCCTCGCTAACGGAGAACATTTTGAACATTTCCTGTAACAAAGTGTTTGAAGTCATGCTGGTACGTTCTGCTGCTGTGTGTTTCCATTCCATGATTAATGTGATTTGAAGAGAAGTAATAAAATGAGCTCTAACACGGAAAGTAAGCGTTTCCGGACACATGTCCACATAACATATTTTCTTTCTTTGCGTGTGAGGAATGTTTCCTGAAAGTTCGGCCGTACCTTTTTGTAACACCCTGTATAGCAGGTTGGTGGTCATAATATTGTGGCTGAACAATGGACAGCGAACGTAGCACGTAGTCGGCAAAGAAATTAATGTCGGTTGTAAACACAGTGTAGCAACACACTGTTTACCAATAGCTGTCAGATAGCGTCAGTTTAATAAGAAGCGTATTACATACAGTATCTCACCATCGAAGCTACCCACATACACAACATCTGGCAGATATCTTCTGTGTCTAAAATAGAAGGAATGTTGACACACTGTAACAGGTTATAAACGCCTCAAGCCTGCTCAACTCAGCGGACACACTTTCACTGGTGCACGTACTCGGATTAAGAAGTGTGTAAGTCTGGAATGCAGTCTTTTACCCTACTGTCCGCCTGCTTAGCTGTGTGGTACCGTGCTTTGTCTCCTATGCAAGTGGGTCCGGGTTCGATTCCCTGCCGGGTTAGATATTTTCTCCGCTCGTGGACTGGGTGTTGTGGTGTCATCACCGGCGCGCATGTTGCCCGATGTGGCGTCGAATGAAATAAGACTTGGCGGCTGAACTTCCCCGAATAGGGGCTTCTTGGAAAACGATGCCATACGCTCATTTCCATTTTTACTCTACTATTCAATCTTTAAATTGAAGTAGCAATGGCAAAAGATTGAGGAGTGATATTAAAAGCCAACGTGAAATGGAATCAATGATAAATTTCTTTGATGATATTGCTATCCTCAGTGAAAATGAAGAAGAATTACCATACCTGTGGAACGGATTAACAGGCTAATACTGCTAGATACTGCTACGGTCGCAGGTTCGAATCCTGCCTCGGGCATGGATGTGTGTGATGTCCTTAGGTTAGTTAGGTTTAAGTAGTTCTAAGTTCTAGGGGACTGATGTCCACAGTAGTTAAGTCCCATAGTGCTCAGAGCCATTTGAACCATTTGAACTGCTAGATATCGACTGACAGCAATTCGAAGACAGAAGAAACCTATGAACGTAGCAGAAATAACAATAACGTGAAAATTAACATCCTAATTGGCTATCACGAAGGAGATGAAGTTAGGAAATTCTTCTACCTAGGCAGCAAAGTAGCTCATGACGGACACAAAAGGCAGACTAGCACTGGAAAGAAGTGCATTCCAGGCCAAGAGAAATCTACTGGCATGTAACATATGCCTAAATGTGAGGAAGAACTTTCTGAGAATATACGTTTGGAGTACACCACGTACCATAGTGAAATGTGTTCTCTGGGAAAACCGCAAGAGAAGATAATCGAAGCATTTGAGATTTGGTCCGCCGCTCGTGGTCTCGCGGTAGCGTTCTCGCTTCCCGAGCACGGGGTCCCGGGTTCGTTTCCCGGCGGGGTCAGGGATTTTCACCTGCCTCGAGATGAATGGGTGTTTGTGTTGTCCTCATCATTTCATCATCATCCAGGAAAGTGGCGAAATTGGACTGAGCAAAGGTTGGGAAATTGTACGGGCGCTGATAACCACGCAGTTGAGCGCCCCACAAACCAAACATCATCATCATCATCTCATTTGAGATTTGGTGCTACCGCGGAATTAGGTGGACTGATAAGGTACGAAATGGGGAGGTTCTTCGCAGGATGGGTGAGGAAAGGAGCCGGCCGGTGTGGCCGTGCGGTTCTAGGCGCTTCAGTCTGGAACCGCGAGACCGCTACGGTCGCAGGTTCGAATCCTGCCTCGGGCACGGATGTGTGTGATGTCCTTAGGTTAGTTAGGTTTAAGTAGTTCTAAGTTCTAGGGAACTGATGACCACAGATGTTAAGTCCCATAGTGCTTAGAGCCATTTGAACCATTTCTTGACGAAAGGAATATATGGAAAACGTTAAGTAGAAGAAGTGGCAGGGTGCTAGGGCATCTGTTTCGATATCAAGAAATAATTTCCATGGTGCTAGAGGGAGCTGCAGAGGATAAACACTGTATATGAATCCAGAGATTGGAATACATCAAGCAAATAATAGAAGACATCGGTTGCAAGTAATACTCTGAGCTGAAAAGGCAGTCACAGGAGAGGAGTTCGTGACGTGCCGTGCCGCATGAAACTAGTCACAAAAGTGTTGGCTATATACGCTCTCGGACATCTGCGCCAGGGGATGAACGTTCCCTCGACCAGAGGGTCATGCGTCGCTCGGCGGAAGCACACCAGCGGGAGGTAGTGCGAACATAGGAAACGACGCAAGATAGTGTCATACTTGCCACAACATGTAGTATCGTAAGGGAAAAACCTGAGGGCAAAAACATAAATTGTTGTTGATGTGGTCTGATTCCGTAGGCACTGAAAGCTGAACTAAGATGCATATCAGCTCAGCCGAAATTTTTGCGGAGAACCTAACGGTATTCCGAAAGGATAGGCTAAACACGGTTGGCGATGGCGTAATTTATCTTGTCGCGAAATTGAAATAGGTAGTTCCCGTCGGTTATTATGGGCAGAGGTCATTCTTGGCAACCTGAATAAAATTATAATTGGATCCTCTTACCGACCTCTTAATTCAGATGATACAGTTGATGAAAGTTTCAAGGAACACTCGAGTTTGATTTCAAACACCTACCCGTCTCAAACGATTATAGTTGGTGGTGACTTTAATTTACCGTCGATATGTTTGCGAAAATACATGTTTAATTGCGGAGGTACGCATAAAACATCATCAGAAATGGTGCTAAACGCATTCTCTGAAAATTAATTCGAGCAGTTAGTTCATGAGCCCACTCGAATTCTAAAAGGTTGTGAAAACACACTTGACTTCTTATCAATAAATAATCACGAGTTAATAACGAGCATCAAAACGGATATAGGGATTAGTGAACACGGGGTTGTCGAGGCGAAATTGAATATTCTAGCCCCCAAATCCTCCAAACATAAATGAAACCTATACCTATTCAAAAAAGCAAATAAATATTCACTTGACGCCTTCTGAGAGACAATCTCCACTCCTTCCAGATTAATAATGTAATTGTAGAGCAGATGAGGCTTGAATTCAAAGAAATAGTGTCGGTAGCAGTTGAGAGATTTATACCAAATAAATTAACAAACGACGGAGCTCATCCTCCTTGGTACAGAAAACGCGTCAGAACACTTTTGCAGAAACAACGAAACAAACATGCCAAATTCAAACAGACGAAAAATCCCCATTATTGACAATATGGTACAGAAGCTCGAAATTTAGACCGGACTACAATCCGAGATGCTTATAATAGTTTCTACAACGAAACTTTGTCTCGAAACCTGGCAGAAAATCCAAACACTTTCTGGTCTTATGTCAAGTATGTTAACGGCAAGAAACAATCAATGCCTTCTCTCCGCGATAGCAATGGGCATACTATCGAAGACAGCCAAAGCACACTTATTAAACAAAGCCCACCGAAATGCCTTCACAAAATACATCTAACTAAACATTTCAGAATCGGTATCAAGAACAGCTGCCAACATCAGTAACGTAAATATCCTCTGAGTAGTGAAGCAGCTCAAATCACTTAACAAAAGCAAGTCTTTTGGTCCAGAGTGTATACCAATTAGGTTACTTTCAGAGTACGCTGATGCATTACCTCCATACTTAACAATCACATACAACCGTTTGATCGATGAAAGATCCGTACGCAAAGACTGGAAAGTTGCATTGGTCACTTCAATATTCAAGAAAAGTAGTAGGAGTAATCCACTTAATTACAAGCCCATATCACTAACGTCGATATGCAGCAGGATTCTGGAAAATATATTGTGTTCGAACATTATGAATTACCTCGAAGAAAACGGTCTGTTGTCAAACAGTCAACATGGGTTAAGAAAACATCGTTCTTGTGAAACACTATTAGCTCTCTATTCACATCAAGTGTTGAGTCGTATTGACAAGGGATTTCAGATCGATTCCGTATTCCTGGATTTCCGGAAGGCTTTTTACATTGAACCACACAAGGTGCTTGTAGTGAAATTGCGTGCTTATAAAACATCGTTTCAGTTATGTAACTGGATTTGTGACTTCCTGTCAGATAGGCCACAGTTCGCACTAATTGACGGAAAGTCATCGAGTAAAACAGAAGTGATTTCCGCCGTTCCCCAACGTAGTGTTATAGGCCCTTTGTTGTTCCTTATCTATATAAACGATTTGGGAGACAATCGCAGCAGTCATATCTGGTTGTTTGCATATGACGCTGTCGTTTATAGACTAATAAAGTCATCAGAAGATCAAAACAAATTGCAAAACGATTCACAAAGATATCTGTATGGTGTGAAAATTGGCATTTTACCTTAAATAACGAAAAGTGTGACGTCATCCACGTGAGTCCTAAAAGGAATTCGTTAAACTTCGGTTACACGATAAATCAGTCAAATCTAAATGCCCTAAATTCAACTAAATACCTTGGAATTACAATTACGAACAATTTAAATTGGAAGGTACACATAGAAAATGTTGTGGAGAAGGCTAACTAAAGGCTGCGTTTTATTGGCGGGACACTTAGAAAATGTAACAGACCTACTAAGGAGACTGCCTACACTACGCTTGTCCATCATATTTTAGAATACTGCTGCGCGGTGTCGGATCCTTACCAGATAGGACTGCCTGAGTACATCGAAAAAGTTCAAAGAAAGGGAGCACGTTTTGTATTATCGCGAAATACAGGTGAGAGTGTCACTGAAATGATACAGGATATTGAAACGTCCCCTTTGAACAATTTATACACGACTGTGCTTAAACTGACACACAATATTTTTAGCGCAACGCAATCTGACTATCAAAGATCCCTGCAGAAGAATGGCCCTGAGTAACATTAAACTATACCTTTCAGAAATCACTTACCTCACAAAAATCTTCGTTACTCGAACTACTGCAATACTGCGAGCGCCACTACTGCCAGCTAAATAAAAGATTCAAACTACGGAAGGCACTAACTACTGATAGAGATAGTTAGCAAATGAAAGATATTAATAGAGAACAAACAATGTATTTACCTTAATATCATCACAAGTAATAATATATGTCATTTCAAAACTCCGCCATCTCTCTCCTCACATCTACCACTGCTGGCGGATCACCTCTAACTGCGCAACGCTACGCGCTATTCACATCCAGCTATAGCAGTTCATGACAACAATGGCAGACAACAATGCAAACTAGCCACAGGCTGCACATAGCACAGCAGGTGATTTTCATACAGAGAGCACTACGTGGCGGCGGCGTTGTCAATATAAGAACCTAAACAGCCTATGCAATAACAATGCATTCGTAATTTCTGTTTGAATAAGTTCTCTTGGTTCTTGACTGGATATTTAACTTTAACCATTGTTGCATGTTAACAGTTTCTCAAGTCTGACAAAGCATACTAGAAATGTGAAGTGAAAAGTTTTATGGCAAAGACAAAGTTAAAAAGCAGATTATCTTACAATAAATGGTTTTACATGTGAAATATGGTGCAAGCCTTTACCCTTTATAGCGTGCAGAGTTTCAACTTCAAAGCAATTATCATGTTGTATACGTCGGTAAAGAATACTGGAATTTTTCTCAAGGTTAGCGTCTATGTTATTTTTCTCTGAGCCAGCCGGCGCACGCGGGTGCCTGCGGTGTGAGTCATTGTCTGCTACCTCTTTGTTGGCGCGCGCCATTATTGGGATTAGGAGGCCTAACTTCCACAAATTCGCCTTGCCGAGAGGGCCCAGCTCTGTTAGAAACCCGCTAGTTCTGATGGAATTCACGTCTGTCGTTACGATCATATCGTCTGTCGTCATGTCGGTAGATTCCATAGTTTCTTTCTTGTCGGTCCCGTGGTGGAGAATTTCTCCCTGATTCGTAACTGTCTCCATTGATAATAATTGTTTTGGTTCCCATATTGTCTGTTTCTCTGATTGTCTCTGTGATAGTCATTACCGCGGAAAGGTGATTTTTCCCTGTAACTATTACTCTGCCAGTGGTTGTCATATGGGTGATGTCTGTTTTGGTCACGATTTACGTTGTAAGAATACACTCCTGGAAATGGAAAAAAGAACACATTGACACCGGTGTGTCAGACCCACCATACTTTCTCCGGACACTGCGAGAGGGCTGTACAAGCAATGATCACACGCACAGCACAGCGGACACACCAGGAACCGCGGTGTTGGCCGTCGAATGGCGCTAGCTGCGCAGCATTTGTGCACCGCCGCCTTCAGTGTCAGCCAGTTTGCCATGGCATACGGAGCTCCATCACAGTCTTTAACACTGGTAGCATGCCGCAACAGCGTGGACGTGAACCGTATGTGCAGTTGACGGACATTGACCGAGGGCGTATAGTGGGCATGCGGGAGGCCGGGTGGACATACCGCCGAATTGCTCAACACGTGGGGCGTGAGTTCTCCACAGTACATCGATGTTGTTGCCAGTGGTCGGCGGAAGGTGCACGTGCCCGTCGACCTGGGACCGGACCGCAGCGATGCACGGATGCACGCCAAGACCGTAGGATCCTACGCAGTGCCGTAGGGGACCGCACCGCCACTTCCCAGCAAATTAGGGACACTGTTGCTCCTGGGGTATCGGCGAGGACCATTCGCAACCGTCTCCATGAAGCTGGGCTACGGTCCCGCACACCGTTAGGCCGTCTTCGGCTCACGCCCCAACATCGTGCAGCCCGCCTCCAGTGGTGTCGCGACAGGCGTGAATGGAGGGACGAATGGAGACGTGTCGTCTTCAGCGATGAGAGTCGCTTCTGCCTTGGTGCCAATGATGGTCGTATGCGTGTTTGGCGCCGTGCAGGTGAGCGCCACAATCAGGACTGCATACGACCGAGGCACACAGGGCCAACACCCGGCATCATGGTGTGGGGAGCGATCTCCTACACTGGCCGTACACCACTGGTGATCGTCGAGGGGACACTGAATAGTGCACGGTACATCCAAACCATCATCCAACCCATCGTTCTACCATTACTAGACCGGCAAGGGAACTTGCTGTTCCAACAGGACAATGTACGTCCGAATGTATCCCGTGCCACCCAACGTGCTCTAAAAGGTGTAAGTCAACTACCCTGGCCAGCATGATCTCCTGATCTGTCCCCCATTGAGCATGTTTGGGACTGGATGAAGCGTCGTCTCACGCGGTCTGCACGTCCAGCACGAACGCTGGTCCAACTGAGGCATCAGGTGGAAATGACATGGCAAGCCGTTCCACAGGACTACATCCAGCATCTCTACGATCGTCTCCATGGGAGAATAGCAGCCTGCACTGCTGCGAAAGGTGGATATACACTGTACTAGTGCCGACATTGTGCATGCTCTGTTGCCTGTGTCTATGTGCCTGTGGTTCTGTCAGTGTGATCATGTGATGTATCTGACCCCAGGAATGTGTCAATAAAGTTTCCCCTTCCTGGGACAATGAATTCACGGTGTTCTTATTTCAATTTCCAGGAGTGTAGGTTTGTCGTGGCCATTTATTGTTTCTGTCGTCACGGAATTGTGACGGATGTGACCTGTAGTGATTGTTTTCCTGTTTTCGCATCCCGCGACTGTCTGTGTCAATTTCTAATTCTTGTAAGAGTCCCTGAAAAGCTTCAATGTCGTCTTTGCAACGTCCTGCCAAAATAATATGCCGTAAATGTTCAGGTAATTTGATTAAGCAAATGCGGATGAGTTCTGAGGGGCTGTATGGGTTTGACAGGTACTGATTCTTGTGCAACATGTCTTCAAAATATTTGACAGGACTGGAAAATTTAGATTGTTCCAAGTGTTTCATCATCATGATGCTATGTTTTACTCGGTCTTCTGTAGCTTGAGACCAATATGCTGAGAGGAACGCATGGTAAAATTCTCCTTCACTGTGACAATCTTGAATGACCGATCGCATTCTTACAGCGGGTTCATTCTCCAAGTAGCCACACATAAATTTTAACCTGTGCTCCAATGACCAGTTGGGAGGAAAACAATGAGAGAATTGATGGAGCCACGCTTGTGGATGAATGTCGTTGGCAGAGTTCTTAAACGTTTTGAATTTACGTGTAGTAATGAACAGCTTATAATCAAAATCATCATGTCAGCGAGTCGCATGTCGGTCTTTGTTACGTCGTTTCGGCGGTTCCATCTCAAATTTCGGTGTACCTTGCCAATTTCTTTCATAATTTCCGAAGTGCCCTGTGTTATTAATTTGTGGCTGATCCGTATTTCAATGTCCCTCTTCCTGTATTGGAGTGCGAGTGTCCTCTGAAATACGTAATTCTTGTATTACCTGTGTCAGCTGATCTTGTACTTCCCGGATTTCTCTTTGATGTTGCGTATCAATTTGATTCAGATTTTGTTTCAGTTTCCTAATTTGTTCGCTCTCTTCTGTGTCATTAAAGACTACCGGTTTTGCGTCATTCAGATTATCATCTACCTTCGTAGATATATTATTTAGCTGATCCGAAAGTTCAACTACTTTCTCTGATAATGAACTAATTTCCTCCATGTGTCTATCTACTGTGTCCTTTAAGTTTTCCTGAGTTTTTGCAAGTTGCGTAACCGAATCGGTAGATGCAACTGAGTCAATTTTAGCCCACAAGGTCTCATGATTTTCATGAACTATAGTTTGGAGTTCTTTTATGGCTGCTTCGTGATTCTGTAATGCATTTTCATGCCGCGAAAAAATAGGTTGAAAATGCTCACAAATTTGTGTTTTTACATCATTACAGACTTTTTGACATTTCGATTCAATGTTATGTAACTCAGTAGTTAAATCTTCACGTGTTTGTTCAAGCTTATGTTCCACTGAATCTAACTTTTGAAGCTTTTGTTCCATTGTGTCTAACTTTTGAAGATTTTGTTCCATTGTGTCTAACTGTTGCTGTGTTTGTCTCTGATTTTGTTCCATTGTGTCTAACTTTTGAAGCTTTTGCTGTGTTTGTCCCATTTGTTGTATTAATTGTAATAACAATGCATTGGTGTCTGAAACATGTTCCTCAGTGCTTTTCGGCAGTGAATTTGCACCGGCAACATTCACATTTTGACAAGCGGAAAATGTGTCTTGACTCATTTGAAAAAACGGTGAGAACCCAAAGCCTGAGTGTACAGTATTTGCAATATTGTGTTCTGTCATTCCCGATTCCTGAGACGAGCTTTTGCCGACCGATCGATCGATAATGCTTCCCTGTTCACTACCTGTTTCACTGTCTACACCATTATTTGACGCCCGCTCCATTTCCCTGTGAACAGTTAGCAAATTACTACTTTGAACATTAGTAAATTCATTACTCGGCGGCGCTGATAAGCTACGCTCGTCGTCACTATTATTTCTCAGTTTAGTTTGGAGCCTAGTGTTACGTTTTTCACACACCATTATTGTCACAATATTTCACACAATAACACAGAAAAGCACAATTTGAAGTGCAAAAATAGGAGAACACATTAACATAGCACTGAAAATAATATCTAGTTAATTGCAAGCGTAGCTGCGAAATACTTGGTGCAAATCTATATGCATGCCACAACTGTTCTACTCTACAACAATGAAAGGCTACAACTACAAAGGAGATTCTCTCTACAATTACGCGCTAGCAGTAAACAAAAGCTACACTAAATACACAAACTACAAGAAAAAATCAGAAGATTCCAGTGAGGTATCCTAGGCTAAGGGTCGACATATGAAACGTCCCCTTAGAACAATTGTACACGATTGTGCTTAAACTGACACACAATATTTTTAGCGCAACGCAATCTGACTATCAAAGATCCCTGCAGAAGAATGGCCCTGAGTAACATTAAACTATACCTTTCAGAAATCACTTACCTCACAAAAATCTTCGTTACTCGAACTACTGCAATACTGCGAGCGCCACTACTGCCAGCTAAATAAAAGATTCAAACTACGGAAGGCACTAACTACTGATAGAGATAGTTAGCAAATGAAAGATATTAATAGAGAACAAACAATGTATTTACCTTAATATCATCACAAGTAATAATATATGTCATTTCAAAACTCCGCCATCTCTCTCCTCACATCCACCACTGCTGCGGCTCACCTCTAACTGCGCAACGCTACGCACTGTTCACATCCAGCTATAGCAGTTCATGACAACAATGGCAGACAACAATGCAAACTAGCCACAGGCTGCACACAGCACAGCCAGTGATTTTCATACAGAGAGCGCTACGTGGCGGCGGCGTTACCAATATAAGAACCTAAACAGCCTACTTACATAAAGAAAACATAAACAGCCTACTTACAATATGTTGTGGGCATCATTAAAAGAAAGGCGTCTTTCGTTGCGACTGAACCTTCTCACGAAATTAAAATCACCAACATTCTCCTCCGTATGCGAAACTTTTTTATTGACGCCGACCTACATATGGAGAAACAATCACCACTATAAAATAAGGGAAATCAGAGCTCGTACGGAAAGATACAGGTGTTCTTTGTTTCCGCGCACTATACGAGATTGGAGTAATAGAGAATTGTGGTCGTGGTTCGATGAACCCTCTGCCAGGCACTTAAATTTGATTTACAGGGTATCCATGTAGATGTAGATATAGCTCTCCAAGTTAGTGTAGCCTGTGAAACCCTCTTCAACACAGAATAACTGCTGGACCCTACATCCAATTGAACCTCCTTACTGTGTTACCCAGTCTCCCACTACGAATATTTCCCTCCACAGTTGCCTCTAGTACCAAACCAAGAATTTTTTGGCACCACAGAATGTGTCGTATCAACCTATCCCTTGTTTAGTTAAGCTATGCCACAAATTTGTTTTTTCCCATTTTATTGCAGTACCTCCTCATTCATTGCGCGCTTTACCCATCAAATCTTGAGCATTCTTCTACAACACTACATTTCCAAAGCTTCTATTCTCTTCTTGTCGGAATTGTTAACATCCACGATAAGCCTACATTCCAGACAAATGACTTCAGAAAATCAACAAATCAATACTCGATGTTAACAGATCCTCTATTTCAGAAATACTTTCCGTGCTATAGCGATTCTCTATTTTTTACTGTCTCTACTTCGATCACCATCAGTTGTTTTGCTGACCGAATAGCAAATTTCATCTGTTGCTCTCCAATATATAAAGTTAACAGCCAACCGATTGCCTAACTATCATGACTATGTTTCGATACACTGAGGGTATCTTCTTCAGGAGGAACTCACATAAATTACACGACTCCCTTCTGAAGAAAAAACCCTCAGTGATATCGAAACCTGGTTCAGGTTTCTACATTAAACTTATGCAACCAGTTGGCTGTAAACTTTAGATATTGAAAATTCATTTGCAGTTGCTGCTGTCAGCCAAGTTCAAAATTGTTTGTTATCTGTTAGTTTTAGTGCCTCATTTCCTGACACGAAACTCTCCGCAGCACGTGATGTAATTCGACTACCATGCATTGCTCTTGGTTTACTTCTGTTGGTGCTCATCTCATAACTAAAACACTATCGATTCCGTTTCACAGCTCTTCCTAGTAATTTGTCACACCTAATAGAACTAGAATGTTATAGAGAAAATCAAACTCAAATCGCCGCATGCTAAGCTAATTTTGTGTTTATCTATTGGCGATGACGCTATGGCTCGATTATATTAGGACATGTTTTTAGAACAGGTCTCGAAATGGTCATTGCTGACCAAAACCGATAGACTGTGGACCTACCACGTTTATGATCACACACCGAAATAAACAAATTTCTTCAACACTTCTTGAATCACTCTTCTGCCCGCGACCATCTTTCAGAATTTAGTTCCAAAATCTCTGCCTCACCGTCATATTATCGATCTGAACCCTTCCAGTGTCTCCAGGTCTGTTCCACATATACAACATGCGTATATGAGTCTCAACCCAAGTGTTAGCAATGAGTAAATTATGCTCTGTGTAGCTTCCTACTAGGCGGGTTCTTCTTTCGTTTCTATTCTCTAGTCTACATTCACCGACTTTTTCTTCCTCTTCGTTTTCCTAACATAGAATACCAGTTCCCCAACACAATTACATTTCATCTGCCGTAAATATCTGGATAATTTCGCTTATGATACAGTCTTTCAAGGCTGAACTTCATATCTGTGGAGCGAATTGGCATATAAGCTTGTACTAATGTGGTGGTTTATGGCTTCGATTCTACCTTGGCTGTTCACTGTGTCGTTCAGAGTAGCTTGTTGTTGTTGTTGTGGTCTTCAGTCCTGAGACTGGTTTGATGCAGCTCTCCATGCTACTCTATCCTGTGCAAGCTTCTTCATCTCCCAGTACATACTGCAACCTGCATCCTTCTGAATCTGCTTAGTGTATTGATCTCTTGGTCTCCCTCTACGATATTTACCCTCCACACTGTCCTCCAATGCTAAATTTGTGATCCCTCGATGCCTCAGAACATGTCCTACCAACCGATCCCTTCTTCTAGTCAAGTTGTGCCACAAACTTCTCTTCTCCCCAATCCTATTCAATACCTCCTCATTAGTTACGTGATCTACCCACCTTATCTTCAGCATTCTTCTGTAGCACCACATTTCGAAAGCTTCTATTCTCTTCTTGTCCAAACTAGTTATCGTCCATGTCTCACTGCCATACATGGCTACACTCCATACAAATACTTTCAGAAACGACTTCCTGACACCTAAATCTATATTCGATGTTAACAAATTTCTCTTCTTGAGAAACGCTTTCCTTGCCATTGCCAGTCTACAATTTATATCCTCTCTACTTCGACCATCATCGGTTATTTTACTCCCTAAATAGCAAAACTCCTTTACTACTTTAAGTGTCTCATTTCCTAATCTAATTCCCTCAGCATCACCCGACTTAATTTGACTACATTCCATTATCCTCGTTTTGCTTTTGTTGATGTTCATCTTATATCCTCCTTTCAAGGCACTGTCCATTCCGTTCAACTGCTCTTCCAAGTCCTTTGCTGTCTCTGACAGAATTACAATGTCATCGGCGAACCTCAAAGTTTTTACTTCTTCTCCATGAATTTTAATACCTACTCCGAATTTTTCTTTTGTTTCCTTTACTGCTTGCTCAATATACAGATTGAATAACATCGGGGAGAGGCTACAACCCTGTCTCACTCCTTTCCCAATCACTGCTTCCCTTTCATGCCCCTCGACTCTTATAACTGCTATCTGGTTTCTGTACAAATTGTAAATAGCCATTCGCTCCCTGTATTTTACCCCTGCCACCTTCAGAATTTGAAAGAGAGTACTCCAGTCAACATCGTAAAAAGCTTTCTCTAAGTCTACAAATGCTAGAAACGTAGGTTTGCCTTTTCTTAATCTTTACATCTACATCTACATCTACATTTATACTCCGCAAGCCACCCAACGGTGTGTGGCGGAGGGCACTTTACGTGCCACTGTCATTATCTCCCTTTCCTGTTCCAGTCGCGTATGGTTCGCGGGAAGAACGACTGTCTGAAAGCCTCTGTGCGCGCTCTAATCTCTCTAATTTTACATTCGTGATCTCCTCGGGAGGTATAAGTAGGGGGAAGCAATATATTCGATACCTCATCCAGAAACGCACCCTCTCGAAACCTGGCGAGCAAGCTACACCGCGATGCAGAGCGCCTCTCTTGCAGGGTCTGCCACTTGAGTTTGTTAAACATCTCCGTAACGCTATCACGGTTACCAAATAACCCTGTGACGAAACGCGCCGCTCTTCTTTGGATCTTCTCTATCTCCTCCGTCAACCCGATCTGGTATGGATCCCACACTGATGAGCAATACTCAAGTATAGGTCGAACGAGTGTTTTGTAAGCCACCTCCTTTGTTGATGGACTACATTTTCTAAGGACTCTCCCAATGAATCTCAACCTGGTACCCGCCTTACCAACAATTAATTTTATATGATCATTCCACTTCAAATCGTTCCGCACGCATACTCCCAGATATTTTACAGAAGTAACTGCTACCAGTGTTTGTTCCGCTATCATATAATCATACAATAAAGGATCCTTCTTTCTATGTATTCGCAATACGTTACATTTGACTATGTTAAGGGTCAGTTGCCACTCCCTGCACCAAGTGCCTATCCGCTGCAGATCTTCCTGCATTTCGCTACAATTTTCTAATGCTGCAACTTCTCTGTATACTACAGCATCATCCGCGAAAAGCCGCATGGAACTTCCGACACTATCTACTAGGTCATTTATATATATTGTGAAAAGCAATGGTCCCATAACACTCCCCTGTGGCACGCCAGAGGTTACTTTAACGTCTGTAGATGTCTCTCCATTGAGAACAACATGCTGTGTTCTGTTTGCTAAAAACTCTTCAATCCAGCCACACAGCTGGTCTGATATTCCGTTGGCTCTTACTTTGTTTATCAGGAAGTCAAGGAAAATGGCATCTACCTGGGAGCCTGTATCTAATATTTTCTGGGTCTCATGAACAAATAAAGCGAGTTGGGTTTCACACGATCGCTGTTTCCGGAATCCATGTTGATTCCTACATAGTAGATTCTGAGTTTCCAAAAACGACATGATACTCGAGCAAAAGACATGTTCTAAAATTCTACAACAGATCGACGTCAGAGAGATAGGTCTATAGTTTTGCGCATCTGCTCGACGACCCTTCTTGAAGACTGGGACTACCTGTGCTCTTTTCCAATCATTTGGAACCTTCTGTTCCTCTAGAGACTTGCGGTACACGGCTGTTAGAAGGGGGGCAAGTTCTTTCGCGTACTCTGTGTAGAATCGAATTGGTATCCCGTCAGGTCCAGTGGACTTTCCTCTGTTGAGTGATTCCAGTTGCTTTTCTATTCCTAGGACACTTATTTCAATGTCAGCCATTTTTTCGTTGGTGCGAGGATTTAGAGAAGGAACTGCAGTGCGGTCTTCCTCTGTGAAACAGCTTTGGAAAAAGGTGTTTAGTATTTCAGTTTTACGCTTGTCATCCTCTGTTTCAATGCCATCATCATCCCGGAGTGTCTGGACATGATGTTTCGAGCCACTTACTGATTTAACGTAAGACCAGAACTTCCTAGGATTTTCTGTCAAGTCGGTACCTAGTATTTTACTTTCGAATTCACTGAACGCTTCACGCATAGCCCTCCTTACGCTAACTTTGATATCGTTTACCTTCAGTTTGTCTGAGAGGTTTTGGCTGCGTTTAAACTTGGAGTGAAGCTCTCTTTGCTTTCGCAGTAGTTTCCTAACTTTGTTGTTGTACCACGGTGGGTTTTTCCCGTCCCTCACAGTTTTGCTCGGCACGTACCTGTCTAAAACGCATTTTACGATTGCCTTGAACTTTTTCCATAAACACTCAACATTGTCAGTGTCGGAACAGAAATTTTCGTTTTGATCTGTTAGGTAGTCTGAAATCTGCCTTCTATTACTCTTGCTAAACAGATAAACCTTCCTCCCTTTTTTTATATTCCTATTTACTTCCATATTCAGGGATGCTGCAACGGCCTTATGATCACTGATTCCCTGTTCTGCACTTACAGAGTCGAAAAGTTCGGGTCTGTTTGTTATCAGTAGGTCCAAGATGTTATCTCCACGAGTCGGTTCTCTGTTTAATTGCTCGAGGTAATTTTCGGATAGTGCACTCAGTATAATGTCACTCGATGCTCTGTCCCTACCACCCGTCCTAAACATCTGAGTGTCCCAGTCTATATCTGGTAAATTGAAAACTCCACCTAAGACCATAACATGCTGAGAAAATTTATGTGAGATGTATTCCAAATTTTCTCTCAGTTGTTCTGCCACTAATGCTGCTGAGTCGGGGGGTCGGTAAAAGGAGCCAATTATTAACCTAGCTCGGTTGTTGAGTGTAACCTCCACCCATAATAATTCAAGATAAGTCGTAAGGTCAGTATTGCCTCACGTGTTCCAACATTTCTACGGAATCCAAACTGATCTTCCCCGAGGTCGGCTTCTACCAGTTTTTCCATTTGTCTGTAAAGAATTCGCGTTTGTATTTTGCAGCTGTGACTTATTAAACTGATAGTTCGGTAACTTTCACATCTGTCAACACCTGCTTTCTTTGGGATTGGAATTATTATATTCTTCTTAAAGTCTGAGGGTATTTCGCCTGTCTCATACATCGTGCTCACCAGATGGTAGAGTTTTGTCATGACTGGCTCTCCCGAGGCCATCAGTAGTTCTAATGGAATGTTGTCTACTCCCGGGGCCTTGTTTCGACTCAGGTCTTTCAGTGCTCTGTCAAACTCTTCATGCAGTATCTTATCTCCCATTTCATCTTTATCTACATCCTCTTCCATTTCCATAATATTGTCCTCAAGTACATCGCCCTTGTATAAACCCTCTATATACTTCTTCCACCTTTCTGCTTTCCCTTCTTTGCTTAGAACTGGGTTGCCATCTGAGCTCTTTATGTTCATACAAGTGGTTCTCTTATCTCCAAAGGTCTCTTTAATTTTCCTGTAGGCAGTATCTATCTTACCCCTAGTGAGACAAGCCTCTACATCCTTACATTTGTCCTCTAGCCATGTCTGCTTAGCCATTTTGCACTTCCTGTCGATTTCATTTTTGAGACGTTTGTATTCCTTTTTGCCTGCTTCACTTACTGCATTTTTATATTTTCTCCTTTCATCAATTAAATTCAATATTTCTTCTGTTACCCAAGGATTTCTATTAGCCCGCGTCTTTTTACCTACTTGATCGTCTGCTGCCTTCACCACTTCATCCCTCAGAGCTACCCATTCTTCTTCTACTGTATTTCTTTCCCCCATTCCTGTCAATTGTTCCCTAATGCTCTCCCTGAAACTCTCTACAACTTCTGGGTCTTTCAGTTTATCCAGGTCCTGCACTTTAATATTTTTATTCGTTATTAGACACACTCATGTATAATACTTTTTGATTGTGTGTTTATATCCCATTATTCACCTGACCATATGTTCTGATCCTCCTGCCACCACCTTCCTCTGCTTCCGACTATGTGTAACTTTAACATATCCACTATTTAATTTCTCTAACCTCCCTACCAGTTTAAGGGACCCATCTTCCCAATCTCCGACAATTTCGTCTCTCCTGATGACCCCAGACATCCTATTGGTGGTCCATTTTTCCTCCAGACTATTTTACCCAAGATGATGCCATTTAAGCATACAGAAGATCTGCAGGCTTCAGATAAATACAGCGGGTGCAGTTTTCCCTTGCCTTCAGCCGTTCGCAATACCACCTGACCAAGGTTATCTTGTCTAACATTTCGAGGCCACTTCAATCATTCAAACTCTTGTGATTCTTCAGTTTCTCCCGGCGTATTTGTTGCTCGAACAGTCCATGGGTATACTGCCGGTTCACAGTGTCCAACGGGCACAATATTTCGGCTATCAGACATGTCGCCATCGTCAGGTGCGCTGACGAACAGACTCTTGCCCCTACAACTACTAAAAAGACTGGCGCGATTTTTTCACCACCCAGCCGTTTGTCCGGCCTCTCCACAGAACTCCCTTCGTTATTGTTGCACCTTCGGTACGGCAATCTGTGGCATTCAGGCACTCAAGCCACCCGACCGCGGCAATGTACACAGCTTATGGGGTAAACTTGAATTATCTGACTGGGGCGCCAATTGGCTGCAATCTGCATGGAAATGCTACGAGATGAAGCGGCCATTTGGATGCACTTTAATAATTTTCCGATGTCTTGATCACACTTTTTATTACATTAGAAAAGGTACCACCACAGAAGTATCTTGAGAATATCTTTATTCCATCACACGACTTATTTCGGCTACACATTACCGCCGTGCTTAGGCCGCACCACTGCCAAAATAGTATTTGATTTCCTTGGTGCATTTACCTTGGGATCCTAATTACAAGCACACGTACGCTAGCATCATCAGGAGTGTATACTCGACGCTGTGTTGTCTCCCAACACGGTGTCGAGTATAGACTCCTCATGAAAGCTAGCCGACGTGTGCTAGTAACAAGGAGCCCACAGTAAATGTGCCAAGGAAATCAAATACTATTTTGGCAATGGTGGGGCCTGAGGATGGCGGTAATGTGCCGCCGAAACTAGGTGTGTGACGCAATAAAGACATTTTCAAGATACAGCAGTGGTGGTACTTTTTCTCACGTATATCATCAGTTGAAGTCCCTCTTCCATGCGATAGGATAGACATCCTAGAATTGAACACCTTTGTATTATTTCCAGAATCGCCTTACGCAATTTCGAGATTCCGTCGTTGTCACAGGCTATAAAATACAACACAAAACTAATATCAAATGGTATGAACGTGTTTGATATCACCCCGCCGGCTTTTAATTGCGTTATTACACTTTACATGGCTTGAAATTCAAAGAAAACAATCAATTCTTAAGCTATTCCCAGCTCCCCCGCCCCACGAATCTATAATTTTTCATTCTTAATAATTTTTCAATTGTCGTACGTACAACTGCAGCTTATGGTTTGTTATATTGTTACACTTATTTCTTCAAGAGTTATTTTTGATTCCTTAAAAAACTGTGACCTGTAACATAAGTAAAAGGGAAAGAGTTACGTAAGGTAGCACAATAGCCAATGAACGATTAGCAGTATTATTGCACTGGATTTTACATGACTGTATTTCGGATGGTGTTTTAGTTAAACTAATGCTTATGATTCTGTTTTTTTTTTTTTGTTTTTTTTGCTTTGGGGGGGGGGGGGGTCATCAGTCTTCTGAATGGCTTGATGCGGCCCGCCACGATTTCCTCTCCTGCGCCAACCTCTTCATCTCAGCGTGTCACTTCCTATTTGCTGGATCTATTCCAATCTCTGTCTTCCTCTACAGTCTTTGCCCTCTACAGCTCTCTAGTACCATGGACGTCATTCCCTCATGTCTTAACAGAAGTCCTAACATCCTGTCCCTTTTTATCAGTATTTTCCAGATATTATCAGTCCACTTAATTTGCAACATTCGCCTGTAGCACCACATCTCAAATGCTTCGATTCTCTCCTATTCTGGTTTTCCCCAGCCCATGTTTCACTACCATACATGCTGTACTACAGACGTATATTCTCAGAATTTTCTTCCTCACATTGAAGCTGTACATAACAGCGATCTCAGAAAGGTACCAGTTAGTTGAATGTATCCAATAACAGTCATTGGAATAGGAATGGACGAGGTACAGGGACACAGTACTAGAAGTGGCTAAAGAATGTCTTGGAACAGTAGTGTGTAAAAGTAGGAAGAAGCAAACAGCTTGGTAGAAAGATACAGTCAAGGCAGCCTGTAAAAGGAAAAAGAAGGCGTATCAAAAATGGCTACATACCAGAACCCAGGTAGACAGAGAAAGTTATGTTGAAGAAAGAAACAAAGCCAAACAGATAATTGCAGCATCCAAGAAGAAATCGTGGGAAGACTTTGGAAACAGGTTGGAGACTATGGGTCAAGCTGCTGGAAAACCATTCTGGAGTGTAATTAGCAGTCTTCGAAAGGGAGGTAAGAAGGAAATGACAAGTATTTTGGACAGGTCAGGAAAACTGCTGGTGAATCCTGTGGATGCCTTGGGAAGATGGAGGGAATATTTTGAAGAGTTGCTCAATGTAGGTGAAAATGCGATCAGTAATGTTTCTGATTTCGAGGTAGAATGGGATAGGAATGATGATGGAAATAGGATCACATTTGAGGAAGTGGAAAAAATGGTCAATAGATTGCAGTGCAATAACGCGGCTGGGGTGGATGAAATTAAGTCGGAACTCATCAAATACAGTGGAATGTCAGGTCTTAAATGGCTACACAGGATAGTTGAAATGGCCTGGGAGTCGGGACAGGTTCCATCAGACTGGACAAAAGCAGTAATCACACCAATCTTTAAACATGGAAACAGAAAAGATTGTAACAACTACAGAGGTATCTCTTTAATCAGCGTTGTGGGTAAAATCTTCTCAGGTATTGTTGAAAGGAAAGTGCGAATATTAGTTGAGGACCAATTGGATGAAAATCAGTGTGGGTTTAGGCCTCTTAGAGGTTGTCAGGACCAGATCTTTAGCTTACGGCAAATAATGGAGAAGTGTTATGAGTGGAACAGGGAATTGTATCTATGCTTTATAGTTCTAGAAAAGGCATATGAGCGGGTTCCTAGGAGGAAGTTATTGTCTGTTCTACAAGATTATGGAATAGGAGGCAAACTTTTGCAAGCAATTAAAGGTCCTTACATGGATAGTCAGGCAGCAGTTAGAGTTGACGGTAAATTGAGTTCATGGTTCAGAGTAGTTTCAGGGGTAAGACAAGGCTGCAACCTGTCTCCACTGTTGTTCATATTATTTATGGATCATATGTTGAAAACAATAGACTGGCTGGGTGAGATTAAGATATGTGAACACAAAATAAGCAGTCTTGCATATGCGGATGACTTAGTTGTGATGGCAGATTCGATTGAAAGTTTGCAAAGTAATATTTCAGAGCTAGATCAGAAATGTAAGGACTATGGTATGAAGATTAGCATCTCCAAAACGAAAGTAATGTCAGTGGGAAAGAAATATAAATGGATTGGGTGCGAAATAGGACGAACAAAGTTAGAACAGGTGGACGGTTTCAAGTACTTAGGATGCATATTCTCACAGGATGGCAACATAGTGAAAGAACTGGAAGCGAGGTGTAGCAAAGCTAATGGAGTGAGCGCTCATCTACGATCTACTCTCTTCTGCAAGAAGGAAGTCAGTACCGAGACTAAGTTATCTGTGCACCGTTCAATCTTTCGACCAACTTTGTTGTATGGGAGCAAAAGCTGGGTGGATTCAGGTTACCTTATCAACAAGGTTGAGGTTACGGATATGAAAGTAGCTAGGATGATTGCAGGTACTAGTAGATGGGAACAATGGCAGGAGGGTGTCCACAATGAGGAACTCAAAGAAAAACTGGGAATGAACTCTATAGGTGTAGCAGTCAGGGCGAACAGGCTTAGATGGTGGGGTTATGTTACACGCATGGGAGAAGCAAGGTTACCCAAGAGACTCATAGATTCAGCAGTAGAGGGTAGGAGGAGTCGGGGCAGACCGAGGAGAAGGTACCTGGATTCGGTTAAGAATGATTTTGAAGTAATAGGTTTAACATCAGAAGAGGCATCAATGTTAGCACTGAATAGGGGATCATGGAGGAACTGTATAAGGGGGGGGGGGGGGGCTAGCTCCAGACTGAACGCTGAAAGGCATAATCAGTCTTAAATGATGATGATGATGATGATTGAAGCCATATGTTTGATACTAGTAGACTTCTCTCGGCCAGGAATGCCATTTTTACCATTGCTAGTTTGATTTTGATGTCCTCTTTGCTCCATCCGTCATTATTTTACTACCTTAATTTCGTCTACATCGTAAACATCAATCCTAATGTTAAGTTTCTCGGTGTTCTCATTTCTGCTACTTCTCATTGCTTTCGTCTCTCTTTTATTTACTCTCAGTCCATATTCTGTACGCATTAGATTGTTGAGTCCGCTCAGTAGATCATGTAATTCTTCTTCATTTTTACTCAGGATAGCAATGTCATCAACGAATCGTAACACTGATACACTGTCACCTAAAATCTTAATTTCACTCATGAACCTTACTTTTATTACAATCCTCGCTTCTTCGATGTACAGACTGAACCGTATGGGTGAAAGACTACATACCTGTCTTACACCCTTCTTAATACGAGCACTTCGTTCTTCGTCGTCCACTTATTATTTCCTGTTGGCGCTTGTACATATTGTATACTACCTGTCTCTCCCTTTAGCTTACAGCTATCTTTCTCAGAATTTCGAACATATTGCAGCACTTTACATTGTCGAATGCTTTTTCCAGATCGACAATTCTTATGGAAGTGTCTTGATTTTTCTTTAGTCTTGCTTCCATTATCAACCGCAACGTCAGAATTGCCTCTCTGGCTCCTTTACGTTTTGTAAAGCCAAACTGATGGTAATCTAACACATATTCCATTCTTTTTCATTCTTCTGTATATTATTCTTGTCAGGAACTTGGATGCATGGGCTGTTAACTGACTGCGCGATAAATCTCGCACTTGTCAGCTCTTGCAGTCTTCAAAATTGTGTGAATTTTTTTTTTTTTTTTTTTTTTTTTTTGGAAGTCACATGGTATAACGCCAGACTCATACATTCTACACACTAACGTAAATAGTCATCACTTCTCCCAATGACTTCAGAAATTCTGTTGGAATGTTATGTATCCCTTCTGCCTTATTTGATGTTAATTCCTCCAGAGATCTCTTAAATTCAGCTTCTAATACTGGATCTCCTACCTGTTTTAAATCGACTCCTGTTTCTTCTTCTGTAACATAAGACCAATCGTCCCCCTCACAGAGGCTTTCAATGTATTCTTTCCACCTATGCGCTCTCTCCTCTCCATGTAGCAGTGACATTCCAATTGCACTTCTGATGTTACTTTTATTGTCACCTAAGGCTATTTTGACTTTCCTGTATGCTGAGTCAGTCCTTTCGACAATCATTTCTTTTTCGATTTCTTCACATTTTTCATGCACCCACTTCGTCTTAGCTTCCCTGCACTTCCTATTTATTTTATTCCTCAGAGACGTGTACTTCTGTACTCCTGAGTTTACCGGAACATTTTTGTACTACCTCCTTCCATCGATCAACTGAAGTATTTCTTCTGTTACCCATAGGTTCTTCGGAGTTACCTTCTTTGAACCTATGTTTTTTTTTCCAACTTTTGAGTTGGCCCTTTTTAGAGATGTCTATACTTCTTCAGCTGTACTGCGTACTGAGCTATTGCTTATTGCTTTATCTATAGCCTTAGAGAACCTCAAGCGTATCTCGTCGTTCCTTAGTACTTCCGTATGCCACTTATTTGGGTATTGATGCTTCCTGACTAATATCTTAAACTTCACCCCACTCTTCATCACTACTTAATTCTAATCTGAGTCTATATCTGGTCCTGGGTACGCCTTACAATCCAGTATCTGATTTCGGAATCTCTGTCTGACCATTATGTAATCGAACTGAAATCTTGCCGTATTACCCGCCATTATCCAAGTATCCTTTTCTTGTGATTATTGAACAGAGGATTCGCTATTTCTTAGCAGAACTCAGTCTTTCTCCTCTTTCATCCTGTGTTCCAAGCCCAAAGTCCCCTGTAACCTTTTCTTCCCCTCGCTCCTTCTTAGGGGTTAAGGAGATTTAATTACGTAAGGAAATCTGGGATGGCTGCCATATACAAATGATGGAATTGATGTATGTGTGTCCAAGACTGCTCCTTCTGAAATATACTTTCCTGTATACATGCATTTGTTCCCATCGGCAGAAATAGCACTGCATGGGTGTCACCTGACCGTCATAAAATAGTAGAGGCTCTGAGCACTATGGGACTCAACATCTTAGGTCATAAGTCCCCCAGAACTTAGAACTACTTAAACCTAACTAACCTAAGGACATCACACACACCCATGCCCGAGGCAGGATTCGAACCTAAAATAGTAGAGGTAGGAGTGTCAGTGTGGAAGCGTGTGGGCAATGTGGAAACGTCTACTATCTGGCCTGCAGAGTGCTGTACTATAGCGGGGCAGCCACAAATTTTCTAAACCTTTTTCGAGGTAAGTTGTGGTATTATATTTATCTAGATACTTTGTAGTTATCTTTCTTTACGTCTCATAGCTTATAAAGGGAGGTGCATAGAAGGTTTTAGCAGTCCTTTGTCAACCTTAAATGGATACTTGCTTAATGTAATCCACCGAAATTTAAAATGGGCATTGGTTGGGTAATGTGGAAACATTCATACGATGGTATTGTGGGAACGTTTCCACAATACCAACATCAAATACATTACTTCTAACACGTTTTGCGTCTGTTTCTAGATGCCACGAAAGCTAACTGATCGGAAACCAAGAGCTATTGTGAAGAAGTGGGATACTGAAAACACCATTAAGGCAATAATAGCCTTAAGGGAAAAGCAGGTGGGGTTAAGAAGATCAGCAAAAGCTTTCAGTGTACCTCAGACGACACTTCGAAGGTTTGTGCATAGTGATATCTCAACTGAAGAATGTGTTTCTTTGAGACTTGGAGGTAAGCCTGTACTATCTGATGCCATTGAGAAACAGTTGGTACAGTATCTCATTGAAATGGATAATCACTTCTATGGCCTTACCAGATTAGATGTCAAGAGAATGGCATATCAGCTAGCGGAAAGAAGTAATATTAATCATCCTTATACCTCAAATTCTGCAGGTAGACACGTTTTTTGACATTTTGGAAGCTGAGTACAGTAAACACTCCTATAGTACTGATCGTGTGTACAATGTGGACGAGACTGGGCTCTCTGTCTTCCAGGGCAGAATACCACATGTAATTGGACTGAAAGGTAAACATCAAGTAGGTGCCCCCACATCAGCAGAGCGAGGATCCCTGGTGTCTGTCACATGCTGTATGAGTGCTGGCGGTGCTTTCATACCACCAATGATGATCTTCTCCAGGTAGAACTTGACTGATACTCTACTGAAATTAGCACCACCTGGAACAATTGGTAAATGCCCACCTTCAGGCTGGATTCAAACTGAGCTCTTCTCTGAGTGGTTTGATCACTTCATTTCTAAGGCACATCCATCAGAAGAATCTCCTGTGTTGTTAAACTTCAATTTATAGAACGTGCAAGGGAGAATCATGTTACAATCGTGAGCATCCCGCCTCACACCTCTCATAAAACGCAGCCACTTGATAAGACCTTTGTGGGCACTCTAAAAACCTATTACGCTGAGTATGTTCGCCAATGGGTGAGGCACAGCAGCCGGCCCTGAGGACCATGTGACATATCTGAGTTGTTTGGGAAAGCCTACCTAAAGTGCCAGACTGGCTCTATTGCTGCAAAAGGATTTTTGGAGACTGGAATTTTCCCGTGTGACAGAACTACTTTTGCAGAAATCGACTTTATAGTTGCCATGTCGGCTTTAGATGAGGCCAGAAGTCTGAGAAGAGCTTATGAGATTCCAGCATCTCCAGGTGGAAGTAATGAGCTCAGACAAAAAGACGCACAGAACGCATTCAGCCCTTTTACAACTGGCAGCCCCAGTGAAGTTGGCCAAAGAGAAAGCAGAAGGTCAACATCGTTGTCAAATACCTCATGAAACACGTGTGTGTCTCCACAAGATATCATGCCAATCCCTCCTCTAAAAAAGGATGGTTTCCAACAGAGCTGTTTTGGCATCTTCGCCTTATAAAACACTTTCTTATGTAGGGAGAGATCCGTTGACTTTGTGGCCAAAGGGTAAACAGAAGCTTCCTAAAGCATCTGCAAAAGCAAGAAGAAACGTGAAGCTCCTCCTAGAAAACTATGCAAAAAACGGCTTAAGATGCCATTTGTATTTTTTGTGGAGGCGCATTTTCCAAAGATGTTTGGAGAGAATTGTGGACTATGTGTGTAGGGTGTGCCGGTAATAAAGGAGATATTTACATATGCGATTTTTGCAAGTGAACTTCGCTTATGAAGCATTTTTCTATTACAGTTGCGCTTAAAAATACTTTTGTATGTCGTCAGTTTCCCACAGTTTAAGGCGTTTCCACATTACCCACACTTCTTGAAAAATTAATGAGTTGTTGTGCAAGCAGAAAATGTTTTTTAATTTTTAACATGTTTAGGTTTTGTGTTTCATGATATTACATTCATTGCTAAAACATTATGAATTAGCTTTGGCTAATATCTGAAGCTGAAAGAGAAGTAAACATTTCTTTTATACAGCAAAAACAAATTGGGTTTCCACATTTACACCCCTACCTCTACTACATCCATCAAGTAGTATTTCTAGACTTTGTAAACTCTTGCAAAATAGTACTTATGAACTCTTACGGAGCCGGCCGCTGTGGGCGAGCGGTTCTAGGCGCTTCAGTCCGGAACCGCGCTGCTGCTACGGTCGCATGTTCGAATCATGCCTCGAGCGACGATGTGTGTGCTGTCCTTAGGTTAACTAGGTGTAAGTAGTTCTAAGTCTAGGGCATGTTAAGTCCCATAGAGCTTAGACCCATTTGGACCATTTTTTGGAATTGATTGAAATTTTTTTTGGATATCCTCCTAAGGGATATCCTGCTAAATACTGTGCAATTGGCGAGGTAGATCATCAGAATCCCGAGCAGGTTGCAGGGCACTACCCGTAATGGTCCAAACTTTCTCATGTAGCGAGAGATCCGTTGACTTTTGTGGCCAAAGTAGGGTTTGACAAACACGAAGACATGGGCGCGTGCGGGCGGGCAGTATCTTGTTGAAATGTAAGCTCATGACAGCTTGCCATGAAGGGAAACAAAACGGGGCGTACAATATCGTTGGCATACCGCTGTACAATAAGTGTGCCACTTATTATAGCCAAGGGGATTCTGCTATGAATTGAAACTGCATCCAGAACCTCCTGAACGTCTCCAGACGCGTCTTCACTGGTTATCGGGACGAAGCAGGACTTATCGCAGCAACCCTGTCGTCTATGACATATGGTTCACCGCAGTTGCCTCGGCACCATTTTGCCAAGCAGGAAATATTTTAACCACTGTGGACCGCGAGCGGTTGAAAAACTTAGCTGTTTCGAAAATGCTTCTAACCTTGGCCAGAAAGCGAAAGGTCCTACCCTTTTTGACCTCAGATAAATCGCTCCGCTCCCGCAGTACGCAATGTTTGCACTGTTTTCCACGTCCACAGACACAATTTATATCTCCTCCACTGCTGGTTCTGCAACCTGTCATCTTAGAATGATTACTGCAAGTTGATGTCGAACATAGGCGGTCACCACATTAATGTGACTGGACCGCGTGTTTCCCATTCTTTTGGAACACTTCAGGATTTCTGGTATGCGACTCGATTGATCAGCAACTATTTTTTTTTTTACTTCCAGCAGTACATATGTAGCAAATGCTATGTGAGTTAGTACTGTTAGAGGTTACACTTGACAACTGGAATACATTAACAGTTGGTTCCTTTTACTGACTCCCCGACTCAGATAATGAAATTACTAAATATGTCAGACCCAATCTACCCTCAAACTGTTGGCCAAAATACTTGTTTAAAGTCGGTAGTACGCATAAAACATCGTCCGAAAACGAACTGAATGCTTTCTCAGAAAATTACTTTGAACAAGTAGTCCAGGAGTCCACTCAAAATGCAATGGTTGCGGAAACGTACTTCACGTCTTAGCAACAGACAATCCTGATTAAATAGGCAGTAACCTGACGAATACAGGGATTAGTGACCATAAGGTCGCTGTAGCGAAACTACAATAAATACCGGAACATCCAAATTCACCGAAAATAATTTAAAAATATATATATTTACAAAAACAGATAAAAATTCGCTGTGCACCTGCCTAAGAGATAGTCTCCATTCCTCCTACTCTGACTATGTAAGTGTAGATCACATGTGTTAGCGTTCCCAAAAATAGTATTGACGGGAATTGAGAGATACATACCAAATAAATTAATGAGAGATGGTACTGATCACCCATGGTACGCAAAACAAGTTAGAACTTCGTTGCAGAAGCAACAAGAAAGGATGCAAAATTTAAAAGAACGGAAAACGCCAAAGACTGGCAAAGTTTGCAGAAGCTCGAAATTTAGCACGAACTTCAATGCGAGATGGTTTAAATGGTTTCCACAACGACACTCTGTCTCGAAATCTGGAGGAAAATCCAGAGATTTTGGTCGTATGTAAAAAGAACTAGCGGTAAGTCTTAATCAATACCTTTCCCACGCGATTACAATGGCGGTATTACTGACGACAAAAAAATGGTTCAAATGGCTCTGAGCACTATGGGACTCAACTGCTGTGGTCAGAAGTCCCCTAGAACTTAGAACTACTTAAACCTAACTAACCTAAGGACAGCACACAACTCCCAGCCATCGCGAGGCAGAGAAAATCCCTGACCCCGCCGGGAATCGAACCCGGGAACCCGGGCGTGGGAAGCGAGAACGCTACCGCACGGCCACGAGATGCGGGCTTACTGACGACAGTTCCACTAAAGCAGAACTGGTAAACACGGTTTTCCGAAATTCCGTCAACAAAAAAGACGAAGTAAATTCCAGAATTTGAGTCAAGAACAACCGCCAACATGAATAGCCTAACTTAAAAGTACGTATCCCCGAGCGGACTGACATAATAGCTTAGTACTTAGCAATTTCATTCCTCTCAATTACAGACCCGTATCACTAACGCCGATTGGCGGTTGGCGGTTGGTTTTAGGAACATATATAGTGCTTTTTTCAACATATATTGTCTTCCAACACTATGATTTACCTCGAAGAAAACGATTTATTGACAAACAGTAATCACGGATTCAGAAATTATCGTTCTTGTGTAACACAATTAGGTCTTTATTCTTACGAAGGAATGAGTACCATCGACAGGGGATGTCATATTAATTCCATACTTTTAAATTTCCAGATGGCCTCTGATACCGATCCTCATAAGCGATTTCTAATCGAATGCTTGTGGACTACTGTCTCAGGTGTGCGATAATATTCGTGATTTCCTGTCAGAAAGGTCACAGTTCGTAGTAACTGACGGAAAGTCATCGAATGAAACAGAAGTGATGTTGGTGTTCCCCGAGGACGTAATATAGACACTCTACTGTTCCTGCTCTACACAAACGATTTAGGTGACAGTTTGACCAGTCCTTTTAGATTGTTTGCAGATAATGCTGTTATTTACCGTCTAATTAAGTGATAAGATGATCAAAAGCAATTCCAAAATGGTTTGGACAAGATATTTGTATGGCACAAAAGCTGACAATTGACTGCAAGGTCTGAATAATGGAAAGTGTGAAATCAACCACATGAGTAATAAAAGGAATCCGCTAAATATCTGTTACACGATAAATCCCGTAGATCTAAAGGCTGTAAACTCAATTAAATGTTTAACGATTAGAGTTACGAATAACCGGAATTGGAACGATCACGTAGATAATGTTGTGAGGGAATGAAACCAAAGACTGATACTTATTGGCGGAACACTTGGAAAATAAAACAGCTGTACTAGACAGACTGTTTAGATTACGCTTCTCCGCCATCTTCTGGAGTATTGCTGTGCGGTGTGGAATCTGCAGGAGATAGGAATGACAGAGACCATCGAAAACGTTCAAAGGAGGGTAGCTACGTATGGGAGAGAGAGACACGAATTTCATACGCTGTAATTGGAGTGGAAATCATTAAACAAAGGCGTTTTCCGTTGCGACAGGTTCATCTCAGTCACTGACTTTCAGTCACTAACTTTCCCCCCCAGCGTTTTTTGGCGCTCACCTAGTTAAGGAGAAATGACCATCATAGTGAGATAAGAGAAGTCAGAGATCGCACGGAAAGATTTATGTGTTAGTTTTTCCCTCGTGCTTTTCGAGTTTGTAACGGTGGAAATGTAGCTTCAGTTGGAAGTTGCCAGGGGCCTAATTGTAAATTGCATAGCAATCATGTAGATGTAGGTGTTACTTGGAAATGCCATTTTTCACGAACATTAAGATTAAGATATTTAGCAACACATCATCAGCTTATTTCAGTATTTAAGGCCGACTCTTTACATGATGCTTCAATTAGGGAAGCTATTACTGATCGCCGACTCTTTACATGATGCTTCAATTAGGGAAGCTATTACTGAATAAACTGGCTGCCAGTAAACAGTACACTGCCGAAGTAGGTGTCAGTGTCAGGTAATCATCATTGCGATAAAGACAGTATCTATACAACTGTATTATACCAGCTTCCTTACGGTTCACAAAAATTCTATCTGTATAATTCCCATCTTCCTGGATTATCTTTAATTTGTAATAAAAGTATGAGCTGCATTTAATGTGGATCCAGTATGGCGTGATGGAGTACGTTTTGTGAGCAAAGTCTAACTGAATATCAGTGAATATCTCGCTAGTGAAGACGATCTAAGAAAGACCTTCTGCAACCAATATTACTTTAAAAAATGCATTCTTTCAATGTTTGAGGAAAAGTGAATATTAAATGTAGCTGTCTCTATACGGGCAGTCACTCAGAGCCATTTATTTGAAAATGGTCATCCAAGATACACCACTGAAAGTCGTCGTAGTATGTCTTTGCTTCGGCGTATGTAGTAATTTGAAATATAGAAGTATACTCGAATACTATTTTTGCATTAATAATCTCTAAATAAGTCGTTTGGACTGTTAATAGTAGCGAAATTAGAAATCTAGAACTCTAAAATTTTTAATCTCTCCATATCTCGTCCCATACTGTTGGCACACACTGGATACGACAGGATATCTAAGCTCCAAGTACTTTAATCAGCTAATAATATTTTCTTAGTAAAATTATCCTATATCGCTCAAACTAAAATACAGTATATTCTGCGTAATCAGTACATACTTAACAAATGTTATTCCTCGAGGTGAACAATCTCGTGGAGTAGTTCTTTTCTAGAGCATCAGTTCCTTCTAATTATACCTTATAAGCTTCTAACAGCATCCATCGCCTACTGTGTATCATCTGCAACATCATTTACGAGAACCATCTACATAGATATGCTCCGCCCGTAAAAGGAAGCCTACTTAACGCGTAAATGTGCTACAAGGTCCGTTCCACTGAAACAGAGTTAGCTCAGCTCTTTAAGCCCGACCCTCGTCTCTTCTGGCCGAGATTTCTGCTGCTGGTTAATTCGGCCCCTCTGCTAATCCCAGAGCCGTTTAGTGCTGCAGATTCAGCGAGATAAACCCAAAGCACCCGCCGAGCGCTTAACATCGAAATGGCCCTACAGACACCAGAAACGTTGCACTGGTCTTCGCGTAATGAGAGGGAACGGTTTGCCATGAGCCGAGCGCTCGTACTGGGAAACCTCTTTCGAAGCTATTGTAATGAAACACTGCGACATGGTACAAAGACTGAAACATGAAAACTCCTGGAACACTGATAGAATGGCAGCATGAATTTATTACAAACAGAAGCGTGTGTAACTTAAATGTCTACAAATCTTGCTTTAATATTGATGGCCACTAATAGATTCCATGATGCTACTCCAGGCGGGTGTGAAATGAATGTGCGCAACGAAAAATAATAAACGCTAAAATGAATATTTGCCCCTGTCTGACTATCCTTTGAAGCAGATCTTAGGATCTCTTAGTTCTATAAATTACAATCTAAACATAAACGAATGATGAAGGCAACTAATCCCACTAAATGATGAACACTGTTCCTGCTTATATATTTATTGTAGATTAAAAAACTTTATATTACAAAGTTTACATTTCCTAAGTAAAATTAGTAATCAATTGCCTAACTCTGCCCCTTATTATGACTGCGCGATTTAAAAGGAATAGCGCGAAATGACTGACATCATCTACGTACCAAACACTAGAAGACACTACTTTCAAAGTTGATATACGGTGGTGTGGAACCTCAGTGGAAATAAACTAACGTGATCACAGCTCAAATAACTTACGGGTTTGCTGCCGGGTGAAGTCGTCGGACACCGCCGATATTCCGACAGGAGCACACACTGCCATTCTCAAGGCACAAATGCAAGGAAGAAAAAATGTGCAATCAAATTTAATACCTCGGTTCATAGTGGAGAAACAAGGAAGATACCACACACAGATCAAGTGTCAACACTACCAAAGATAACCAACATCAGAAATATCCGTGGTTACTATTAATCAACAGGTGAGGTAGCACTAATTTTGTCCCTCTGTTTTTTGAGGAGAGACAGGGCCGGATTCCAAGCAGCATTTAAACAAAATCCACCATCTCTGTTAATAAGGTTGCTTGATAGGCTGATTTCAACAGCTTCCTTAATAACACTATCCCAATAGTTTGACGTGCAAGCCAGAATCTCCGTGTTGTTGTATTCCATAGGATGACCGGTGTCAGGGCAATGTTCTGCAATAGCGGATTTGCTCGGCTGTTGTAAGCGTGTGTGACGCTTATGTTCAATACACCGGTCGTCCACAGTCCTGATTGTCTGACCAATATATGACATGCCACAACTGCAAGGAATACGATAGACTCCAGCCTTAATCAAACCTAAATCATCTTTCACGGACACCGACAGGGCCTTAATCTTAAAGGTGGTCGAAAAACACATTTCACATCATATTTCCGTAAAATACGGCCAATCCTGTTGGAAATGCTTCCTGCGTAAGGCAAAAAGGCCGTAGACTTAGGTGCCACTTCGTTGCTATCGTCACTCACCTGTTGCACAGAAGGCTGGGAAAAGCTAAGGCCTCACGTGATCACAGCTGTATAGCTTTTATAGACCTAATAAGCCGAAGCAATTTGCGATATCACCGTATGTACTGCGTCCGGTGTGTCAAAGGGATAGTGCTCGTACACGTCTGCGTCGATGGAAGAACTCCAGCCACAAATAAACTCTTTTCATACACTAGGACGGCAAAAGGCGGTCCTCTAATATACTCTAATACTGTCTTCTCCTGTCCGTGTTCTACAGACGAGAAACGCGAACTGTCAGCCACAAGGACGGAGTTCAGATAACGTCTCAACGTAAGTACAGGCAGAGGAAGTGCTCTCAATTACTGAACGCTGCGTACTCAACGACGACCTCCAACCCGGAGGTGAAGTCCAGAATCGTATATGTCCACAACAGTACGGTGCCCAACTGTTCTAACTATAGACTCTCCTGAGAGCAAAGACAGCAAGTGTGTCTGTACCAACAAAGCTGATATCAAGCGACCGTCACACACGGGAGCTCACAACGGAAGACCTCGTCTCCCCACCAATGGCCTCCCAGCAGGGCTCGGCTCCCCACACTCGTAATTACGAAAACGAATCGCGAAAGCACGGAATATTCTCCCTCTCTGCAGATTCCTCCTAACGCCGACCAACCATATTTTAGTCTTTTGTCGTCCAGCGCGGAAAGTTTGCGAGGAAAAACATATACTCGTACAATGGTACGCTTCATTGTAAAAATCCTTGGAAATACCCAGCCTGCGTGTCTTCCGAGGTGACGCTTCCTCGCTCCTCTTAGCTGCTCCAAGATTTTCGTAGCTTCCGAAGTATAATCCTTCCCATCTGGCTACAATACAGGTGGGTCGCGACTTTGTTCTGCCCCAGCGCTCAGGTGTCCCAACGTCCGTCTTGCTACTTCCTGTGTTTAAGCAGGACCAACACGCCTGTGTGGGCCTTCCACCCAGGGTTAAGATCAGCCTGACATTTCATTTCCATTGTCGCTGCAACCTCTATTAGTATGATAAAGACACTCCGTCGCCTTTCATGCAATAAGTGTTAACAATTATTTACAAAGCGTATGTGACAATGTCAGTCTCCATTACATATTAGTATACAGGGTGAGTCACCTAACGTTACCGCTGGATATATTTCGTAAACCACATCAAATACTGACGAATCGATTCAACAGACCGAACGTGAGGAGAGGGGCTAGTGTAATTGTTTAATACAAACCATAAAAAAATGCACGGAAGTATGTTTTTTAACACAAACCTACGTTTTTTTAAAATGGAACCCCGTTAGTTTTTTTAGCACATCTGAACATATAAACAAATACGTAATCAGTGCCGTTTATTGCATTGTAAAATGTTAATTACATCCGGAGATATTGTAACCTAAAGTTGACGCTTGAGTACCACTCCTCCACTGTTCGATCGTGTGTATCGGAGAGCACCGAATTACGTAGGGATCCAAAGGGAACGGTGATGGACCTTAGGTACAGAAGAGACTCGAACAGCACATTACGTCCACATGCTAACACCATTTTATTGGTCTTTTTCACTGACGCACATGTACATTACCATGAGGGGTGAGGTAAACGTACACATGTGGGTTCCGTTTTCAATTACGATGTGGAATAGAGTGTGTCCCACTGGAAGAGCGTCGACGTATGTGGTATCAGCGTGATGGTGCACCTGCACTTTCCGCAATTAACACTAGGCTGACCATTGACAGGATGTTCAACGGGCGTTTCATAGGACGTGGAGGACACATAAATTGGCCAGCCCGTTCTGCTCATCTTACACCTCTGGACTTCTTGCTGTGGGGTACGTTAAAGGAGAATGTGTACCGTGATGTGCCTACAGCCCCAGAGGATATGAAACAACGCATTGTGGCAGCCTGCGTCGACATTACACCAGATGTACTGCGGCGTGTACGACATTCATTACGCCAGAGATTGCAATTGTGTGCAGCAAATGATGGCCACCACATTGAACATCTATTGCCCTGACATGTCGGGACACACTCTATTCCACTCCGTAATTGAAAACGGAAACCACGTGTGTACGTGTACCTCACCCCTCATGGTAATGTACATGTGCGTCAGTGAAAAAGACCAATAAAACGGTTTTAGCATGTGTACGTAATGTGCTGTTCCAGTCTCTTCTGTACCTAAGGTCCATCACCGTTCCCTTTGGATCCCTACGTAATTCGGTGCTCTCCGATACACACGATCGAACAGCGGAGGAGTGGTATTCAAGCGTCAACTATAGGTTACAATTTCTCCGGATGTAATTAACATTTTACAATGCAACAAACGGCACTGATTACGTATTTGTTTATATGTTCAGATGTGCTAACAAAACTAACGGGGTCCCATTTAAAAAAAGGTAGGTTTGTGTTAAAAAACATACTTCCGTGCATTTTTGTATGGTTTGTATTAAACAATTACACTAGCCCCTCTCCTCACGTTCGGTCTGTTGAATCGATTCGTCAGTATTTGATGTGGTTTACGAAATATATCCAACGGTAATGTTAGGTGACTCACCCTGTATACGATGTATAACCTGTTACATGATACCTAATTGTGTTTGTAGATCATGGCAAAGTATGTGGATGGGTGCTCGTAAGGTGAGAAATTATAGCCACCTTACAAGATAAAACGCGATAATTGAAAAATTAGTTTACGGTTTTGGGTATTCTGAAGAGTGGTTGATCAAATCCACATCTGACTACCAATAATAAGTACGAGAGGTATTAAAATGCTTACTCACGTCCTTGATGATAATACTAACGTAACCACATTTCTGTTTGCTTGCAGGTACATGTCTACAATCGTAGCACATACTGGAATCCCCTTGCCACTGTAGCACGCACCTAAACGAGCCAAAGCAGAAGGTGGTAGCTCATTGGTAAATTGGAGTATATTGCGCAAATCCATTATCAGCATTTGAAGGTGAAAAAAAGTCCCAACATACCACACTGATTTGGTGGAAAGGTATGATAACAACGCACCATCACATATGGCGTCCTGCTACGCTCAAAGGACGGTATGTAGCTTACTTGGCTCAGAGTCTGCAATGTCTGTTTTGGCTGAAAAATTCACTCAAGAGTGGAAGTCCCAATTGTACTCGTAGTTTGGGAGCGCGAAACCTGAGGGACTTCGAACAGAAGCCACTCTCCCTTTCCGTCTTGTCCTCTTCCTGATTTGTTCATGTATGTATTCTTCTTTTAAAAGCTTGAATCCGTTTCGCACTATTAGTCGTCACGTGATCAGCAGTACTTTCGGAGATACTTGAATTAATACTGGTCTTGCTCAAGTGTATCTTACAGGTGTCTTCGAAGCGAAGGTGCGGTCTTTCCACTGGCCTCACACCCTCCTGAAGCTTCGTACAGCAGTTTTTTTTTTTTTTCGGTTTTAACGCGCAGAATCCATGCGCCTGACATGTTCCAGCCACCTTAGACTGCGGTGGCTCGGGACTGCGTGAACGCTACGATACGACATTGCAGTGACTGTGCTATCCTGAATTACGAAGCGAAGTTCCTTCGGACATAAATGTATGAAAAAGAAACTTTGTATCGTAGCTCGGAATAATACATGCACTGTAGTATCGTATTTATCCGTCGTCACCGGGCAAGCGACTGTCAAGTTCAAATGGTTCAAATGGCTCTGAGCACTATGGGACTTAACATCGATGGTCATCAGTCCCCTAGAACTTAGAACTACTTAAACCTAACTAACCTAAGGACATCACACAACACTCAGTCATCACGAGGCAGAGAAAATCCCTGACCCCGCCGGGAATCGAACCCGGGAACCCGGGCGTGGGAAACGAGAACGCTACCGCGCGACCAAGAGCTGCGGACAAACTGTCAAGTAAAATGCCTCACCTATATAAAAATGTACAGGTTGTAGATGCGTGGCTCATGACATGTGGAAGTTTGAGTCTGGTCGTGATTCTTGCACGGATAGCCAAGTGGTAAGACAACAGCTCTCGATACGCGGGATATCCGGTTTCGAGTAACGGTCCGTCACAAATGTTCACTGTCGTCATTCCATCATACAGCTGCTGGTTATCAATATTCGCAGTGGTGAATAAATCAAATGCATGAATGATGGATGTGTTGTGATTGTGAGATGTAAGACTTTGGAGTTGGGTCCTGTATCACTCCAAGACGTCTGAAGAATCCGTCGGAGACAGCGGAGATGAAACACATTCAGTCGAGATTCCTTCTTAGTATGAGTTGTCCACGACTCACAGCTATAGAGAACTGTGCTGATAACACAAGTGTTGTATACTTGTATACTTGTAATTTAGTTTTTATTGTAAGGAGTCCATTGCTCCATACTATGTTCTTAAATCTCGCCATGACAGATGACGCTTTTGGGATTTTGTTAGTGATCAATGTGCCCACAAACAAGTTACTACATACTGTACGTGCAAAAATATAAACTACTTACGTGTTTGGGGTAAACCTTTTTTATTTTTCGACATAGACTCCTTTTAGACTTATACACTTCGTCCAACGCTGTTCAAATTTGTTGATCCCTTCCGAATAATAGAAACTGTCCAAGTCCGCAAAATAGCTTTTGGTTGCCGCAATCATCTCTTCGTTTGAATAAAATCTTTGTGCCGCCAGACATTTCTTCAAATTGGGGAACAAATAGCAGTCTGAGGGAGCCAAGTCTGGAGAACTGGGGGGATGTGAAACGAGTTGGTACCCTGTTTCCATTAATTTTGCGACTACAACTTCTGAGGTGTGTGCTGGTGCATTGTCGTGACGGAAAATGACTTTTTTGCGGACCGATAGCCGGCGTTTTCCTTGCAGCTCACTTTTCAAACGGTCCAGTAACTATGAATAATATTCATCTGTAATAGTTTTACCTTTTTCCAGTTAGTCGATGAGGATTATCGCTTGCAAATCCCAAAAGACAGTCGCCATAACCTTTCCTGCCGAAGGAATGGTCTTCGCCTTTCTTTTGGTGCAAATTCTCCCTTGGTAACAAATTGTTTAGATTGTGTATCAATGGTATAGAAATGTATCAATGTGTCATCCACAGTGACGAAGCGACGCTTAAAGTCCTGCAGTTTCTTCCTGAACAGCTGCAAACCATCCTTGCAATACTTCACTTGATTCCGTTTTTGGTCAAGCATGAGCAATCGTGGAACTCATCTTGCGAATAGCTTTCTCATGTCCAAATATTTATGCAAACTATTATTTACCCGTTCATTCGAGATTCCCACAGCACTAGCAATCTCACGCACCTTAACTCTTCTGTCATTCATCACCATATCATGGATTTTGTCAATGATTTCTGGAGTGGTACCGCCCACAGGGCGTCCAGAACGTTCAGCATCACTTGTGCCCATATAGCGACTCCGAAAATTTTGAACCGCTTATAATCTGTTCTCATCAAAGGTGCAGAGTCACTTTAATGTTTATGAAGCTTCTCTTTAGTCTCCTGAGGCGTTTTGCCTTTCATAAAGTAATGTTTAATCAGCGCACGAAATCCTTTTTCGTGCATTTTTTGATAATGACTCGACTTCTTTGATTCACACGAATGCCAAACACAAAGAAATAGACCAATATGACCGAAACGTGGTGTGCGTTCTTTCCAAAGATGCTACTAACTAAACGTGACCTCACTACGCGCCGGTGGTGCCATCTCTCGGACTCTGCACGGACTTTTCAAACGCCCCTCGTACACCCCAAATAGGAAAAGTCATCTAGGAAAAGTCTCCAATGACCTGTAGAGTAGTGCTGTCAATACTGATGGATGGAAGGCTAATGATGCCCTGCACCACGATCTTAGTATTTTGGAGACTGACGTTAATATAAAATTTTTCACATGTGATAATTTATTAATTATATACTGCTGCTCATCTTCTGTGTTGCTAACAGAGCTGCTTTGTCTGCATCTAACAACACAAGAGTAACAGCAGTCTTAACTCTGGTCTTGGCCTTGAGACGGGCAAGGTTGAAAAGATTTCCATCAGACCTATGTAAATACATTCCCTCGTCATAACAATCAAAGTCAAATCTCAGTAGAAGAGAAACGAAGACCCCAAAAAGAATATGAGCTAACACACGTCGCTCCTAATAGGGACTGCTTCTCATGTTTTAATATTGAAGCAGATTGTTGCTTGCGTTTTCTCGTAGAAAGACACAGTTACTTGTAACAGTTTAACAGGGTACCCGATCTTCTGCAACAATTTGATAACCCATTTCTTCTCAGTAAATCAAATTCTTTAAAAAGGTCAATGAAAGCGACATAAAAGTGGCATGTGCTGCTGACCAGAGCATAAAACGAAGGGGTTGGCCGTATCTCTATGCAGAACCGTGAATCACAAGAGACGTGGGCGGCTTAATGCTCGACGACTAAGGTATCACAATCGAAGCGACACTGGAAATGGTTCAGTTGTCAATATGGAGCACAGCATTTCAGTCATGACAAAAGATGGCTGCCTACAGGATTCCGCGACAGATCACGCACATTCAAAGAGCCCATCAAACCGAGGTAGTAGAGGAAATCATACAGCTCCAAGATGGCGATCCAAATAGCTTTACCCGTGTAATCATCATACACTGGTGCTGGATGTGTCATTGAGGGCTGGAGACAAAAAAAGACAAAACTCCATAATGTAAATACCCTGCCTGATAAACAAAGTGAAGTACGGAGAAGGGGAGGAGGAAACAAAATTAAACTTCACGGATTGAGAGGATTACTGACGTTATTTCAGTGTTTACAAATTCGAGTCAACTGTAAAATGAACTTGGCCACAGGAGTCCAATTACCAATATGGTGTTCCATTTGTCCGTACCTTTCCCTAGGTTGATATATCCACTGATTCAGTTGGTAAAGGCGTCTAATAGCCCTGTATACTCTCCTAGGACACGCTTGTCGATAACTATTGTAACTGGACCACTATATCCTGAAAACTGGTCGCGCGTATGTTCCATCAGGGATGGATCTGGGTACCTTGCTGGCCATGTGAGCATCTCAACATCAGACAGACAGTTCAAAGAGACCCATGCCGTGTTTAGACAAGCATTGTCCTGCTGAAAAACGGCGCTAGAAGACTCTTACATGAGAGGTAAGAAATGGGGAAACAATACATCCCTGACCTATCGTTAGTACCGTCCATGTTATCTCAGTCTCTACCACTCGTGATCTGAAGTAATACCCGATGATTCCTCGCGCCACGACGCCGGGAGTAACACAGTTGGAAGAGTGGGACTTCTCCCACGGTGCCGCTATACTCAATGCCGAGGGACATTTCAGTATAGTGCAAAACTACGATTAATCGCTGAACACAAAGCGAGATCATTCTTCAGCAGATATGTCACGTCGGGTTGCCCCTTACTTGTGTGATAATTTTCGCTATTCAGTGAAGCCTTCGATACGCACCATTAAGTGTAAGGTGATTGACCTTGCTTGCTTGACGTTATCAATGCGGATTGCACCTTCGACTATCTGTGTACATTTACGAAGATTTCAATATGCTGTGGACTTCGTTTCTGGCTAATAGTGCATTTAGTGAATTCCGCCTTCATCGTCTCGCCTGTTTGTTCCCCCCGTCCCTACGTTACTAGCATTGTGAATAACCGTAAACTACCTGCTCAGGGTCGGATAGAACTCTCCATTCAGCAGAGATGATATGTTTTTAAAATTTTCAGCCTCGCAAATAAATTGTTGCTGGTGATGAGCTTCAGGACACATGCTTCTCGAGACGGAGGCTTCAAAATAAACTCCTGCTCGCACATTAGGTAAGCTCCTTTCAGTTTAGTAGATGTTGTAGGATATACTCTAATTAAATCAGGTGATGCTGAAGTAATTAGATTAGGAAATGAGATACTTAAAGTAGTAGATGAATTCTTCCGTTTTGGCAGCAAAACAACTGATGATGGTCGAAGTAGAGAGGTTATAAATGTAGACTGGCGATGGCAAGGAAAGCGTTTGTGAAGAACAGAAATTTGTTAACATCAAGTATAGATTTAAGTGTCTGGAAGTCTTAGTATGGAGTATAGCCTTTTATGAAAGTGAAACATGTACAATAAATACTTTAGGCAAGAATAGAATAGAAGCTTTTGAAACGTGGTGCTACAGAAGAATGCTCAAGATTAGATGACTAGATCACGTAACTAACGAGGAGGTAATAGAACTGGGGAGAAGAGGCATTTCTTGCAAAACTTGACTAGAAGAAAGGGTCGGTCGGCAGGACACGTTCTGAGGCATCACGGGATCACCAATTTAGTGAAGGAAGAGTGAAGGGTAAAAGTCGTTGAGGGAGACCAGAAGATGAATACACTAAGCAGATTCAGAAGGACATGGGCTGCGAATTACATACACTACTGGCCAATAAAATTGCTACACCATGAAGATGACGTGCTACAGACGCGAAATTTAACCGACAGGAACAAGATGCTTTGATATGCAAATGATTAGCTTTTCACAGCATTCACACAATGTTGGCGCCGGTGGCGACATCAACAACGTGCTGACATGAGGAAAGTTTCCAATCGATTTCTAATACACAAACAGTAGTTGACAGGCGTTGCCTGGTGAAACGTTTGTTGTGACGCCTCCTGTAAGGAGCAGAAATGCATACCATCACGTTTCCGACTTTGATAAAGGTCGGATTGTAGCCTATCGCGATTGCGGTTTATCGTATCGTGACATTGCTGCTCGCGTTGGTCGAGATCCAATGACTTTAAGCAGAATATGGAATCGGTGGGTTCAGGAGGGTAATACGGAATGCCGCGCTGGATCCCAATGGCCTCGTAGTACTAGCAGTCGAGATGCCAGGCATCTTATCCTCATGGCTGTAACGGATCGCGCAGCCACGTCTCGATCCCTGAGTCAACAGATGGGGACGTTTTCAAGACGAAAACGATCTGCACGAACAGTTCGACGACGTTTGCAGCAGCATGGACTATCAGCTCGGAGACCGCGGCTGCGTTTACCCTTGAAGCTGCATCACAGACAGGAGAGCCTGCGATGGTGTACTCAACGACGAACCTGGGTGCACGAATGGCACAACGCCGTTTTTTCAGATGCATTCAGGTTCTGTTTACAGCATCATGATGGTCGCATCCGTGTTTGGCGACATCACGGTGAACGCACATTGGAAGCGTGTATTCGTCATCGACATACTGGCATTTCACCCGATGTGATGGTATGGTGTGCCATTGGTTACATGTCTCGGTCATCTCTTGTTCGCATTGACGGCACTTTGAACAGTGGACGCTACATTTCAGGTGTGTTACGACCCGTGGCTCTACCCTTCATTCGATCCCCGCGAAACCCTACATTTCAGCAGGATAATGCACGACCGCATGTAGCAGGTCCTGTACGGGCCTTTCTGGATACAGAAAATGTTCGACTGCTGCCCTGGCCAGCACATTCTCCAGATCTCTCAGCAATTGAAAACGTCTGGTCAATGGTGGCCGAGCAACAATACGCCAGTCACTACTCTTGGTGAACTGTGGTATCGTGTTGAAGCTGCATGGGCAGCTGTACCTGTTCACGCCATCCAAGCTCTGTTTGACGCAATGCCCAGGAGTATCAAGGCCGTTATTACGGCCAGAGTTGGTTGTTCTGGGTACTGTTTTCTTAAGATCTATGCACCCAAATTGCGTGAAAATGTAATCAAACGTCAGTTCTAGTATAATATATATGTCCAATGAATATCCGTTTATCATCTGCATTTCTTCTTGGTGTAGCAATTTTAATGGTCAGTGGCGTATAGAAGGTGTAATTCATACAGACGTATAGTGAGTAGCTGTAGGAAGTCTGTTGTAGGGATTACTGATTCCTTTCCTAATCTCTTGTAAACCCTCTTTTAGTTATTCCGTTGCGCTATCTAAAGTTCTTGCCACTGCGAAACTTAAAAACAAAAGCTAGTCAGATGGCGTTTTATCACTTCTGGGTTTGAATCTGCCTCTTAGATTTCCACCAATGTCTTCTTGTTGAATCCGAGAGAAGCCTGCTCCCAGTGTTTCTTTACATGTTGCATTATAGACTTCAAGGCGCCCATCTTTGTACCCTTCAACAGTACTGAGCAATAGTGAACAATTAAAACTCTTTGTTCATAAATTGCATTACAGATTGGTTGACAGCAACTTTTCGTAAATTGGTATTTTGCTTCAACTGATTACACAGCTCGTTCAGGAATTTCTTTGCGGTCTGTATACGTTATTATCCAATGTGTACTCAAATAACTGCAATTTGCGTTTTAGATCAAAATTATTGCTACTACAGTTATCTTAGTTTCTTCAGTTGTGAGGCAATATTCTAGGTAACACTAAATAACTGTCGTAAATCTTACTCAGGACGAATTAGCTGCTAGTTTTGTTACAGAAATATCCAATACAAGTACACTCAAACTTCACTGGGAAAATATTTCCTCTTCACTGGGTACATTTCCTGGTGGTAACATTCTTTTCATTCGTTGTGTCACTGGTGGTAAATTCGAGACGCTGTCTAGTGGGACGCCCGTATAACGACAAATAATTTCATTAGTTGCTCTTGTGCGTGTTGTACAGTCTTTCACTTACTGATGAGGTAGCGCAGAGGGAGAGTACTGAAAACGTCTGCAGTAAGACGGAAATTCAAATCTCCGTCCTGCCATCTATAATTAAGGTTTTCCTTTCTTTCCCTGAACGAATTAAGGCAAATGGCGGGGTGTTTCGTTTGGAAAGATACTATCACTTGCCTTCCTGATTGAAACACTCCCGATTGGTTTCGATATTATTAATCAACGAATAGGAGCCTAATAAATGACTTATATTGATCGTATCCTACGAATAAAGGGCTTATCGGCTAATACTGCTGTGGGAGTTGATACGGATCAGTGTTTAGCTTCCTGAATAATGCATTAACACAATCAATAAGGTTCTAGTATAACAATAATCACAATGGTGTTCCACTGTAATTAAGCGTTATATTCATGATTTTACGCAAATGTGAGGCTGTAACTCCCTTCACCTTACAATTTAATGATGGTTGTACTCATCGTATATTGCTCTTTCATATGTTCACTAGCTATTGCCACAATTACCACAAACAATACAATCCTCTCTGCAATCCAACTGCAGGCGGCCGGCGCGGTTGACTCGAAATGCGTCGATGAAGACAGTTAAATAAACACTTCAAAATAGAGAATTGTTTGGAAGGTCGAAGACAAGGTGCTGCCAGAACTGAAGCTCTGGGGACGGATCCTGAGTCGTGCGTGGGTAGCTCAGTCGGTGGAGCACTTGTCTGCAGAAAGCAAAGGTCCCGAGCTCGAGTCTCGAGCCGGCACACATTTTTAATATGACAGGAAGTTTCACTTCAAAATAAACTCTATTGTCATGATTGTTAAATTTCTGAGGGTCAACCCGCATCATCGGGGACACGCTGAGTCGATAATATGTACTACGGGCAGCCTTCCTCCATTGCACCACGTCCTGCTCGCTTAGAGCTCTCTTAGCCAGTTCTGTGCACACTGCTTTCAATCTTCCTATTAAAAATCGCTGTATACAGCTGGCGCTCATAGTGCTCGACTATCGATGTCTAGCCTACCTTCACATGTGCGATTTATCTTAACGTGAGTGGCTGTTGACCCCTTACATAATCCAAGCTTTTGCTCCGTCTATAATGTCCTCATTCTCAGCTTGACGTAAAATCGTAATCTATTCTTTCAATCCAGTCTTGTCCTACAGTTTTAATCCTAAACTTTTTCTTCCACCTACAAGTTAGGTACTCGATGACATAGTAGACTTCGTTCTTCATCTACTCACTTCAATACTCGCTTATTGTCTAATGTCTAGTAGTCCTCGGATGTCTCACATTTCAAATATACTTTATTTCTCTTCCTCTGAATTATCCATTGTTCAACATTTATTTCATATCTATATCTACATGATTACGGTTCTATTCACACTTAAGAGCCTGTCAGGCGGTACACCGAACAACCTGCAAGCAACTGTTCCACTCTCGAACAGCACGTGGGAAAGTGAACACTCTTCTCTTATTTTGTTGTGATGAGCACTTCTCCCTATGTAGTAGGTGGGCGACAACAATATTTTCACACTCTGGCGAGAAAGTTGGTGATTGAAATTTCGTGAGAAGGTGATGCCGTAACGAAAAATGCCCTTGTTATGATGATTACCATCTCAATTCGTGGATCATATCCGTTGCATTCTATCCTCTATTTCACGACAATACGAAACTCTATTTGACGTCCTCCGTCAGTAATAATTGATGCATATCACGCAGCAGTACTCCAAAAGAGGGCGGACAAGCGTAGTATAATCAGTCTCTTTAATAACCTTGTTGCATTTTCTAAGTGTCCTGTCAATAAGTCGGAGTCTTTGGTTTGATTTCCCTACAACGTTATCTACGTGATCATCCCAATTTCAGTTATTCGTAAATGTAATCCCTAAGTATTCAGTTGAATTTGCACCCTTCAGATCTGTGTGATTTATTATGCAGTGGATTGTTTTCAGTATTTAAGTGGGTGACTTCGTATTTTTCATTATTTAGAACGAATTGCCACTTTTCACACCACTATTCTGCGACTGGTTTTGAGCGTCTGATGTCTTTTCAGGACGGTAAATTACAACATTATCTGAAAACTATACAGGGTGATCCATTGATCGTGACCGGGCCAAATATCTCACGAAATAAGCGTCAAACGAAAAACCTACGACGAACGAAACTTGTATAGCATGAAGGGGGAAACCAGATGGCGCTATGGTTGGCCCGCTAGATGGCGTTGCCGTAGGACAAACGGATATCAACTGCGTTTTTTAAAATAGGAACCCCCATTTTTTATTACATATTCGTGTAGTACGTAAATAAGTATGAATGTTGTAGTTGGACCATTGTTTTCGCTTTGTGATAGATGGCGCTGTAATAGTCACAAACGTGTAAGTACGTGGTATCACGTAACATTCCGCCAGTGTGGACGGCATTTGCTTCGTGATACATTACCCGTGTTAAAATGGACCGTTTACCAATTACGGAAAAGGTCGATATCGTGTTGATGTATGCGTGTTGTGAATAAAATGCCCAACAGGCGCGTGCTGTGTATGCTGCTCGGTATCCTGGACGACAATCCAAGTGTCCAGATCGTTCGTCGGATAGTTACATTATTTAAGGAAACAGCAAGTGTTTAGCCACATGTGAAACGTCAGCCACGACATGTAACAAATGATTATGTCCAAGTAGGTGTTTTAGCTGCCGTCGCGGCTAATCCGCACATCAATAGCCCACAAATTGCGCGAGAATCGGGAATCTCAAAACCGTCGGTGTTGAGAATGCTACATCAACATCGATTGCACCCGTACCATATTTCTATGCACCAGGAATTGAATGGTGACGACTGTGAACATCATGTACAGTTCTGCCACTGGGCACAAGAGAAATTACGGGTGGATGACAGATTCTTTGCACGCGTTCTATTTAACGACGAAGCGTCGTTCACCAACAGCGCTAACGTAAACCGGCATAATATGCCACGATGGCTGCGACAAGTGGAACATCAACTACCTTGGCGGGTTAATGTACGGTGCGGCACTACGGGAGTAAGGATAATTGGCCCCCATTTTATCGATGGCGATCTAACTGATGCAATGTATGATGATTTCCTACGTAATTTTCTACCGATGTTACTACAAGATGTTTCCCTGCATGACAGAATGGTGATGTACTTCCAACATGATGGATGTCCGGCACGTAGATCGCTTGCGGTTGAAGCGGTATTGAATAGCATATTTCATGACAGGTGCATTGGTCGTCGAAGCACCATACCATGGCCCGCACGTTCACCGGATCTGACGTCCCCGGATTTCTTTCTGTGGGGAAAGTTGAAGGATATTTGCTATCGTGATCCACCGACAACGCCTGACAACATGCGTCAGTGCATTGTCAATGCATGTGCGAACGTTACGGAAGGCGAACTACTGGCCGTTGAGAGGAATGTCGTTACACGTATTTCCAAATGCATTGAAGTTGACGGTCATCATTTCGATCATTTATTGCATTAATGTGGTATGTACAGGTAATCACCCTTTAACAGCATGCGTTTTCAGAAATGAAAAGTTCACAAAGGTATATGTATCACATTGGAACAACCGAAATAAAATGTTCAAACGTACCTACGTTCTGTATTTTAATTTAAAAACGTACATGTTACCAACTGTTCTTCTAAAATTGTGAGCCATACGTTTGTGACTATTACACTGCCAACTAAAACATTCATATTTATTTACGTACTACACGAATATGTAATAATAAATGGGGGTTCTCCTTCTTAAAAAACACAGTTGATATCCGTTTGACCTATGGTAGTGCCATCTAGCGGGCCAACCATAGCGCCATCTGGTTTCCCCCTTCAAGCTAGACGAGCTTCGTTCTTTGTACTTCTTCGTTTGATGCTTATTTCGTGAGATATTTGTCCCGGTGACGATCAATGCATCACCCTGCATAACACTTGGAAACTAGCTCAAGCCGCCGGACTGAGGTAAGGCAAGTGTGGCGTCCATCCGCTTGCGGTCTGACGACTGTCCAACATTTGTGGACCCGGTAACGTAACACACGACTACAACATAAAAAACTGTTACATTTTGTTGAGATAAAATTGTATCTAATTGAGTGGCGATGTTCTAGTGATCGATTCTAACTGGTCAAGGAAGATGTACGCCTACAGTTAAAACGTTCTGGTTCCGAGGCTGTGATCGTTGTATGAATCTACTTCCTGCCGTTTCGTCTCCAAATGCGGGAAACATCTTCATTTAATTTTAAATGCAAAATGACTGATGTGTTCCCAAGGTGTTTTTATTAAATTGAGTCACTGAATTCGTGTTTGTAATAATCATAACATAATTCGAATTCCAAAGAGAGCACGTACTAAGAGGTGAGCAAACTACGGAACTATCACTTAATAAGTCATGGTTGCATAATACTAACACGAACAGAAGAATGGAAAAACTGCTAGAAGTCGACCTTGGGGAATATCAGTATAGATTCCAGAGAACTGTATGAACACCAACGCTCTACGACTTCTCCTAGTAGGTAGGTCAAGGAAATGCAAACTTACATTTATAGCATTTGTAGACAGAAACCTTCTGACGTTGATTTCAATACTCTTTGAAATTATGGAGGCAGCATGGGTAAAATACAGGGAACGAAAGTCTATTTGCAACTTGTACAGAAACCAGACAGCAGTTACAAGAGTCGTAGAGTATTAAAGGGAAGCAGTCGATGAAAAATGAGTGAGGAAAGGTTGTAGTCTATCCCTGATGTTGTTCAATTCAAGCAGTACACTGAGCAAGAAGGAAACAAAAGAAACATTTAGAGCATTAAGTAAAGTTTGGGAGGGGGGGGGGGTGGTGAATAATAATTTTCAGATTTGGCGATGAAACAAGTCTGCCAGAGACAGCACAGGACTTGGACGAGGAGCTGAACGGAAAGGAGGTTAGAAGCAGATCAACGAACAAAAGCAAGGCCAATGGAGTGTAGTCGAATTAAAGGAAGTGATGCTGAGGAAATTGGATTAAGAGACAGGGCACTTGAAGTAGTCGATGAGTTTTGATATTAGTGCAGCAAACTAACTAATGATGGCAGAAGGGGGGTACACAGTCTTTTCTGCTATCGACAAGAGAGTTTCTGGGGAAGAGAATTTTGCCAACATCGAATCATTTCCGAAAGTAGGCCCACTTGTATGGAATGTTCCAATGTATGGAAAAGAAACACGATAAACAATGTAGCCAAAAAGAGAACTGAAGCTTTTGAAATGTGGTGCTAAAGAAGAATGTAGAAGAGTAGATGAATGCATCACGTAACTAATTAGGAGGTTCAAAATGGAATTGGGGAGATAAGAAATTTGTGGCCCAACCTGACTAGAAGAAGGGTTCGGTTGATAGGAGACGTTCTGAGACGTAATGGTATCACGAACTTCGTACTGGAGCGAAGTGTGTGGGGTAAAAATCATAGAGCCTAACGAAGAGATGAATACAGCAAGCAGATTCAGATGGATGTAGGTTGCAGTAAATGTTCGGAGTCTTGCACAGGATAGAGCAGCATTGAGAGCTGTATCAATCCAGCCTTCGGACTGAAGACTTCAACAACAACCATCCACGTAAGTCAGGGAACCACAGCTTCTTTTCCTTTATTTTCTAGTCCAGCATGTGCAACACCTTGGTGACTATTCCGCAGCTGTGGTAATCGTCAGCACCAGTTGCACTTTTTGTTTAAAACCACCACTGGTTTCGCCCCCCAAGCCCGTTATGTAGTAGTGTATGTCATGTGTCATGAGAGTGCACAGGCGCGGTTTTTCGATGAACTTGACCTGCTTAGCGGCCGAATTTCACTCCTATTGTTCAATATATACATCGTAGAAACAGTGACAGAAATAAAAGAAAGACTTTAGAGTGGCATTAAGATCAGGGTTAGTGGATGATTCGCTAATGGCATTGCTGTCCTGGATGAAATTGTAGAATTACAAGTGTTGTTGAGTGGAATGAAAAGTCTAACGGGTAGTGAATGTGGATTTAGAAGAAACTGAAGAAAGACGAATGTAGCAAGGTGTGATAGAAAAAGGTTCCGTGATAAACTTAATGTCAAAACGTCTAACCACGCAGCAGTTAAGGAATGGTAATACTTTGGAAGCAAAATAAAACATAACGGTAGAAGCAAGGAGGACATAACAAGTAGGCTATCACCGTGTGGGAAGTGCAAATTAAGTGAATCGGAGATTAAGATACGGTGCTATAGAAGGATTTAAAGGTAGATGGGCTGAGAAGATACGGAATGCAGTGATTCTCCGCAGAATCGGAGAGGAAAGGAACATATGGAAAATACTGCAATGGTGAAGTGCCAGGATGAACCAGGGAGTAATTTCCATGGTGTCAGATGCAGCCGTAGAGGGTAAAAAGCTGTGTGACAAGACAGACATTAGAATATATCTGACAAATAATTAAGGACGTGGGATGCATGATTTACTCTGAGATGAAGTGGTTGTTGTTAGAGATGAATTCGCAGTGGACAGTCAAAAGACTGATAGACTGATCGCTCGAAAAAAAAAGAATACATAATACTTGCCCCACCGGCCTGAGTCAATGCTGCAGTCATCTTTTGGATAGCATTTCAGGTGGATAGCGATTAATGATCTTCAACCGTGTGTAACAAGAAATGTGACACATCCGACCAGGAAAATTATTTCAACTGATCCACGGTTAAATCTCGATGATCCTGTGCCCGCTACAACCGTAACTGACGATTTAGGTGGATCAACATGAGTACATGTAGGGGTCATCTTTTGCAGACTTACATGTTCAACTATGTGTGCTGGATTGTGTGCTCCGAAAGTCTTGTTCCTGCACTGTAGGGTACTCCCCGTCGGATACGCTACCTATTTTTCGCCTGTTCTGCTTCACACAGCGAGCAAGCCTCCGACCTCCATGTCTAAAACGGCCTCTACTCGTTGTTTCCTGTCCTTCTACTACTTCAAATAAGCCAGATGCTCACGACAGTAACACGCGAACTGCCGACGAACTTCACAGTCTTAGACATTCTCATACCCAGTCGCCGGCTCGTAACAAACTGCCCTTTCTCAGGGAATTCCGCCATTTGCGGCCCGTACCGTCGTTACGATTCCCCAGTTTCACACTCAAGGACATTCACAAATAATGTTGACATTGAGCCATTCAAGAAATCTAGTGCTACTCCATCTAGTCCTCAGTTTCACGGTTGAGTTTTTTCATGGTTTGGTGGTCGACGTTTCCCTTTTAGCGGATTCGATTGTTATATTTCAGACGTCTTTCATAGTTAGCTTGACAACACATAATGAACTGCAGCTTTTTGAAACTTGCTGTGGTGCAAGACCCAAACAAGAAACTTTCTACCGAATTTGTAACCTACGGAAACATGAACAATCCGGAAACATATTCATATGAACGAAGATTTATGAAAGAAGTGCTTGAAATTCTTGATATTTTTCTCGATGAGTTTTATCGAAGGTTCAACGAAGATGATCTGATGTAACGTTTGGCCGGCCGGGGTGGCCGTGCGGTTCTAGGCGCTACAGTGTGGAACCGCAGGACCGCTACGGTCGCAGGTACGAATCCTGCCTCGGACATGGATGGGTGTGATGTTCTTAGGTTCGTTACGTTTAAGTAGTTCTAAGTTCTAGGGGACTGATGACCTCTGAAGTTACGTCCCATAGTGCTCAGAGCCATTTGAACCCTTTTTTTATGTAACGTTTGAAGAGCAGCTTGAAGTACACAGCAGACTTTAATCTGTACAGGCTTTCTTGCACAGCTCGAAATGATGCGAACCATTAGAACTGATACACAGTCTTGTAATGTATCCTTTACTGTAAGACATGTTAAAAGCTTAAAGAACTGTTTATAAAAGTTATTCGTCGGTCATTCTCATTACGACAGTACCAGTGTTGTTAGCATCATCTGAGAGTTAATTGAGAGACTTAAAACGGTTTGAAACTTGCCTGAGCTCAACAATAACACAGAGTAGGCCGACCCGTCTACTCTTCCTTTCATCGATACAGTGCTGGGATAACTAAATTTATTGATATCTTGAAATAATCTGCGGAAAGGAAAGCTGCGATCGGATATTGTATGTAAAATTTTCGGGTCATTTAAAGGAACAATATAAAGTTACTCACCTTTTTCGAAGGAATTATGTTCTCTTTCTTCAATTATGATGCGATGGACTGTGTTTCTAAAATGGCAATAATAATAGTAATTATAATAATGATAGAGGGAGCTGTAGAGACCAAAACTGTGTACAGAGATAGGACTACATCCAGAAAATAATTAACGGTGTTGCTTGCGAGTGCTACTCTGAAATGAAGAGGTTGCCACAGAATAGGAAATCGTGGCGGGCCGCATCTAATCAGTCACAAGACTGATGAATCGAAACGAAATTAATGATAAGAGAGTAATCTACCGCCGACTGATGTTGTGGGCTACAGAAAATATGAACCGTGAGTGTGGTCGCAGAGGAAACCATAACTAATATCTTCCCAGTTATGTGATATCCTCTTCAAACTTGGAGGAACGAAAGTGTTTCTATGTACCAGGACCTATGAAACTGGGCCGATATTTATGATTTTTGGTATTAATGAATAGTTTTTCTTTCTAGAACACCGAAGCACTGACTGCCTAAACAACATCTCACACAGTCGGTAGCAGTTCCGAAAGCCTACGTTCCTAGAAGGATCAACAAATATATTCCTCCATCCTGCATAAATCTCGCGAGGAGAGCATGAAGGTAAAATCAGAGAAACTCGAGATGACACGTACGCAGTAATCTTTCTTCCAATCGATCCATTCGCGACTCGAATAGGAAAGGATATATACGACTCTGGTACACAAATGCACTCCGCCACATACCGCAACGTGGCTTATTGAGTACAAATGTAGATGTGGACTACTTTTTCACCAGAGCTTCGTTTTAACTGTGACCGTAGCTATATTTACAGGATGAAGCATTCTTTTAGAACTTTAAAACGGTAGATCAATAGGGAAAAACAGTTACCGGAGTATTGAGACAATGAATGTTACAGTTCTGCTTGTTGTTGTTGTTGTTGTTGTTGTTGTTGTTTTTCAGTCCTGAGACTGGTTTCATGCAGCTCTCCATGCTACTCTATCCTGTGCAAGCTTCTTCATCTCCCAGTACGTACTGCAGCCTACATCCTTCTGAATCTGCTTAGTGTATTCATCTCTTGGTCTCCCTCTACGATTTTTACCCTCCATGCTGCCCTCCAATGCTAAATTTGTGATCCCTTGATGCCTCAGAACATGTCCTACCAACCGATCCCTTCTTCTATTCAAGTTGTGCCACAAACTCCTCTTCTCACCAATTCTATTCAATACCTCCTCATTAGTTATGTGATCTACCCATCTAATCTTCAGTATTCTTCTGTAGCACCACATTTCGAAAGCTTCTATTCTCTTCCTGTCCACACTATTTATCGTCCATGTTTCACTTCCATACATAGCTACACTCCATACAAATACTTTCAGAAACGACTTCCTGACACTTAAATTTGTACTCGATGTTAACAAATTTCTCTTCTTCAAAAACGCTTTTCTTGCCATTGCCAATCTACATTTTATATCCTCTTTACTTCGACCATCATCAGTTATTTTGCTCCCCAAATAGCAAAACTCCTTTACTACTTTAAGTGTCTCATTACCTAATCTAATACCCGGAGCATTACCCGATTTAATTCGACTACATTCCATTATCCTCGTTTTGCTTTTGTCAATGTTCATCTTATTTCCTTTCAAGTCACTGTCCATTCCGTTCAACTGCTCTTCCAGGTCCTTTGCTGTCTCCAACAGAATTACAATGTCATCGGCGAACCTTAAAGTTTTTATTTCTGCTACATGGATTTTAATACCTACTCCGAATTTATCTTTTGTTTCCTTTACTGCTTGCTCAATATACAGATTCAATAACATAGGGTAGAGACTACAACCCTGTCTCACTCCCTTCCCAACCACTGCTTCCCTTTCATGTCCCTCGACTCTTATAACTGTCATCTGGTTTGTGTACAAGCTGTAAAGAGACAGTTCTGCTTAAAGAACAAAAATACATTCATAGATGTGCAGGCCACGTTTTAAATGAATTTTTTCGATTAATAAAAAAAGATGTTTTCCTACGAGTGAAGGTTGATGTGGAGCCATTTCTACATGGACATACTGTAACATCAGTAATCTATATTTTACGAAGCGCGTCGGAAATAAATCGTTCCCATCCGCTGCACTATATTCCGAGAAGAACGGAACTTTATTCGTATTACAAGCGTTCCTCTCGCTAGAAGCTCGCCGTACCAGCATCTTTTACATGATGGTAGTTCGTAAAGTGGCTGGAATTTAATAAATATCGAGATGTCCGTAGGACTCCCGGGTGCGTTCCATGTTCAGTGGAGTGCGCGGAACAGCGCCGCCAATAGACTCTGATCAGAAGTGGCGAGGAGGAGGTGCGACAGCTACTGCAGGGGGAGGAACCTGCTGGCAGAAGAGGACGTCTGGTCTCCGCCACCTGCTGCAGCTTACTGTACGAGAAGACAGAGGGTTCTGGCGTTCACGTCTTCTTAGAGCTGAAGGTTGTGCGCTGCTGCCACACAAAGACAGCGCTGACCTTCACATAATCTTGCGGCTGAGATAAGAATTTTCACATCAATGCTACCAGATCTTCTGTAACACTATCCACCTTTTTAGAGTCGAAAGACTTTACACTAATGAAGCAAAGAATGAGATTTGTACAGTATGCAGTGTATAAGAGGGTCTGCAGAAGACAATATTCTTTGACTGCGTGAAGTTTATAGTTTCTATGTAATTAACAAATGTTTATAATGTTAAGTAAGTAATAATAAGTATCTTTTATTTAACTATGTATAATTATTTGTAAAGTGAAGTCAACATCAGCTCAGGGCTAAAGTTAAGTACAGGTGAAAACCAGTAGTGATTTACCGACGTTCTGGAAGGTAATTATTTGAAAATATAAGACTTGCGTACGTCACACACGGATCGATATAGTCAGTTTGTGAGAGACCATAGTAGACAGTACAGGCATATCCACTGGTTTGGCAGTTTATAGATATCTAGTAGCGTAAATGGCACTGTTAAAGCATCCAAACGGACAGAGGAAGGACAGTTTAAGACAAGTAAGAGTAACTGTAGGGAAAGTGTTAAATGTTCAACATAGCAGAACAATATGTAGTAAGGAAGCGGAGAAGGACGTTCGGCGATCTTCTTGCCAGTGGTTCAGGTGGATATTGTTACCCAGATGAAATGAAAATATCTATGTCGATTAATGATTGCGAATGTGGTGACGTATTGCTGAAGGCACAGATTTCGCGTTAGCGAGGAGTGGCTTTTCTGTTTTAGGTTCTTCTTCCCTAAATCGATTAAGGCAAATGTGCTAATCGTTACGTTGGAATGGAGGTGTCCATTTTCCGTCTACACTGTTTTGACATGGGGGTATGTGTTTCTTTTCATGACCTCGACGTCCAAGGATTGTTAAACAACAATCTTATTTCTTTCCTTTCCAAGCGCCCGATCAGGAGTTGGTGTTTCTTTTGTGGGGAAGAAAGACATCCTGATACTCAAGAACTAGCTTCACATTACTGGTACATAGCTCATTAACAGAATGGGAGTACTTTCCTCCTGTGGAGGCTGAACTAAAATCAGACTATATCATCTGATATAGATTAAAAGAGCAAGGTGGATATTCCGGCGCGTACACAGGCTGTATCTTAAAATAAATGTAGAAAATGAAAGGGATGGTAGAGTGGATCATAACAAGCATATTTCAGATAGCAATCCATAGGCTTTGTTGATCAGTGTCGCGGGCTGCCAAGGCACGCAACACGTCATCGATCCGCCACGGTAGCAGGTCCGCAGGTAAACATTTTCAACGTATGATGGTTACCCAGCAAGTAATGCACCGCATTTTTTTTCTCAGCCAGAAACAATGCTACTTATGTGAAACGTTATTATCTGAAGTGTCCCGAGTGAGCGTGCCAAGTCTCCGCCACTTCCAACAGATTGTGTAGCAGCAGGACAGTTTCAAAATGGCTTCTGTAGGTATTTTCAACATTTCACGGCCCTGTCAGCAACTGTATAAACATTAATTTTAAAAACCAACAGCCTCAGTTGCAAAGTTCACCTACAATTACCTAGGTTTTAATCAGGATAACCCAACCTTTTTCAGAATAAAAGTAAATACCGTTTGTCCATAGTGGACATCATCAAGCTAAAACTACAAATCCATAAATTATAGTCAGATTATAAAAATTGATCTGAAACTGCCTCGGCCCCACCTCTAGATCACAATGCGATGATGTTCGTTAGAAGCAACGTGCCGTCTTTGAATTTCTCACTGCAGAGAAAGAAACTGTGGGGAATATTCACAAAAGATTGTGCAAAGTCTGTTTAGCATCTTCCGTCAACAGAAGTACAGTCAGTCGCTGGGCACGATCGATGAGATCACCAGTAGACGGTTCGGAGGAGCTCCACGGTTTGCAGTGGTCAGGGAGACCATCCACGACTAGCCCTGGGCAAGCCGCCTCGGACTTCCACTTGTTTGGGCCATTGAAGGATGCCATTCATGGAAGACATTTTAAGGACGATGAGGAGGCGATACATACAGTGAATCAGTGGCTCCGCCACCAGGACAAGGATTGCTACCGACAGGACACACACGCCCCTGTTTCGCGCTGGACAGAGGCCACAGAACGGGATAGAGATTACCTGGAAAAATAGGATGGGTGGATGAAACTCGACTCTTTCGTGTGTAACTCTCATTATGTTCAATTAGGAATTGTTGAAGAAAAAAAGTGCGGTTCATTAGTTTCTGGGCAACCCTTGTATTTCTGGCATCAGGGTGAATGAGAAGTCGGGGTCACGTTTTATAACCTTTATTTGAAAACAGTTACAAAAAGTGCTCGAATTTACGCCCCCCCCCCCCCCGCCACTTTGAAACACACGCTGTGCGACAACACTGGAGTGGCTATCGCACTCTTTCAAACACTCCTGGCAACGTGGAAATTGTTGTCGATTGGCAAGAGAGCCAACCCACAATGAGAGGAAGCCGAAAGGCACGTGTTTTAGCTCACACAGGCCGGCGTGAGGTCTGGAACAGGTCAAGGAAATGAGACTAGCAGAAAACGTACGTAGCTGCTGGAATACTTAACTTTAATCCATAATTGGTGAACATCGCTCTTGACGGTACATGTTTTACAGCATCAATAGTAACTGGTAATGGCGCCTTGCTAGGTCGTAGCAAATGACGTAGCTGAAGGCTATGCTAACTATCGTCTCGGCAAATGAGAGCGTATTTTGTCAGTGAACCATCGCTAGAAAGGTCGGCTGTACAACTGGGGCGAGTGCTAGGAAGTCTCTCTAGACCTGCCGTGTGGCGGCGCTCGGTCTGCAATCACTGATAGTGGCGACACGCGGGTCCGACGTATACTAACGGACCGCGGCCGATTTAAAGGCTACCACCTAGCAAGTGTGGTGTCTGGCGGTGACACCACGGAAATAGCATCAGAGGCTGCCATAATGCACGGTGTCAGCTCTTCACCAGACTCAATGGGTGTGACCCGTGTATGGCTCGCCGTCCCGCCATTTGGTATTTTACACCCTGTTTTAACGTATTTGCAGCTCACCACGTCGATTTAAATTACTGGCGTTACTGAGTCGCTGTTTTGCCTGACCGTCATCGGCGCTAGTATCGCGTATCTACAGGGTGTTTCAAAAATGACCGGTATATTTGAAACGGCAATAAAAGCTAAACGAGCAGCGGTAGAAATACACCGTTTGTTGCAATATGCTTGGGACAACAGTACATTTTCAGGCGGACAAACTTTCGAAATTACAGTAGTTACAATTTTCAACAACAGATGGCGCTGCAAGTGATGTGAAAGATATAGAAGACAACGCAGTCTGTGGGTGCGCCATTCTATATGTCGTCTTTCTGCTGTAAGCGTGTGCTGTTCACAACGTGCAAGTGTGCTGTAGACAACATGGTTTATTCCTTAGAACAGAGGATTTTTCTGGTGTTTGAATTCCACCGCCTAGAACACAGTGTTGTTGCATCAAGACGAAGTTTTCAACGGAGGTTTAATGTAACCAAAGGACCAAAAAGCGATGCAATAAAGGATCTGTTTGAAAAATTTCAACGGACTGGGAACGTGACGGATGAACGTGCTGGAAAGGTAGGGCGACCGCGTACGGCAACCACAGAGGGCAACGCGCAGCTAGTGCGGCAGGTGATCCGACAGCGGCCACGGGTTTCCGTTCGCCGTGTTGCAGCTGCGGTCCAAATGACGCCAACGTCCACGTATCGTCTCATGCGCCAGAGTTTACACCTGTATCCATAAAAAATTCAAACGCGGCAACCCCTCAGCGCCGCTACCATTGCTGCACGAGAGACATTCGCTAACGATATAGTGCACAGGATTGATGACGCCGATATGCATGTGGGCAGCATTTGGTTTACTGACGAAGCTTATTTTTACCTGGACGGCTCCGTCAATAAACAGAACTGGCGCATATGGGGAACCGAAAAGCCCCATGTTGCAGTCCCATCGTCCCTGCATCCTCAAAAAGTACTGGTCTGGGCCGCCATTTCTTCCAAAGGAATCATTGGCCCATTTTTCAGATCCGAAACGATTACTGCATCACGCTATCTGGACATTCTTCGTGAATTTGTGGCGGTACAAACTGCCTTAGATGACACTGTGAACACCTCGTGGTTTATGCAAGATGGTGCCCGGCCACATCGCACGGCCGACGTCTTTAATTTCCTGAATGAATATTTCGATGATCGTGTGATTGCTTTGGGCTATCCGAAACATACAGGAGGCGGCATGGATTGGCCTCCCTATTCGCCAGACATGAACCCCTGTGACTTCTTTCTGTGGGGACACTTGAAAGACCAGGTGTACCGCCAGAATCCAGAAACAATTGAACAGCTGAAGCAGTACATCTCATCTGCATGTGAAGCCATTCCGCCAGACAGGTTGTCAAAGGTTTCGGGTAATTTCATTCAGAGACTACGCCATATTATTGCTACGCATGGTGGATATGTGGAAAATATCGTACTATAGAGTTTCCCAGACCGCAGCGCCATCTGTTGTTGAAAATTGTAACTACTGTAATTTCGAAAGTTTGTCTGCCTGAAAATGTACTGTTGTCCCAAGCATATTGCAACAAACGGTGTATTTCTATCGCTGCTCGTTTAGTTTGTATTGCCGTTTCAAATATACCGGTCATTTTTGAAACACCCTGTATATAACCCCTCTGACAGGATCTTTGCACAACTATTATTACTGCCCGCATCTCGTGGTCGTGCGGTAGCGTTCTCGCTTCCCACGCCCGGGTTCGATTCCCGGTGGGGTCAGGGATTTTCTCTGCCTCGTGATGGTTGGGTGTTGTGTGCTGTCCTTAGGTTGATTAGGTTTAAGTAGTTCTAAGTTCTAGGGGACTGATGACCATAGATGTTAAGTCCCATAGTACTCAGAGCCATTTGAATTTTTGAACTATTATTACTTCCCGGTTGCCATTTGTCGCGGCGTGCGAGGATGAGAGTTCACGGCGGCAGTTCGGGTCGTGGGTCAGGCCCTGGCAGTCAGTTGCAAAACTCTTGGAGCGCAGCCCGGGCCAACCAGTCTCCGGCTTGCAGCAGCAGTGAGCCCTGAGTGGACATCGCCCGCCCGATCGTTGCCGTTACGCGCCACTTAAACCGGGTCTGACATTTGGTGGATTTTTGGTCGGTCGGTTGGTCCGAGGACATCTCCGTGCGGCGTAGCCGACTGGAACCCGTTGGCGGTCTCTGTGCAGTGTCGGAGTCTGTTTGCAGCTGTCTGATCGGTACGAGTATCATCGCTCGCCAACCCAGGGCATGAAGGTTGAGTGGCTTTGAGCGTTGCTGTTGTGGAGGTTTTCGTGTGAGCAACAACGAGTGAAGTGTTCGAGATAACCGCTGTCAATTGGAATTGATCAAATCAATTTCTCCACAGTCAAGTGCACCAGCGGAATTTCCTGCCTTGTGGCCGTTAGTGTTCTGGTTACCTGCACTGGCTGCAAACTAAAATTCAGGCAGTGTTCATTTTGGGTCAAGTTAACCATATTATCTTGTTTTAGTAGTTGAGTGAACGAGTGGAATTACTTGCCTTGTGGCCGTTAGTGTTCTGGTTACCTGCCCTGGGCGCTAACGTAGTTTTAAGGCAGTATCTTTTCCTCACCTGTTGTTGCTAAACAATGTGGTGTGTAGTTTTGGCAGCTCAGTTCACATATGTGTTTCTTTGGGGAAAGTGATACTTGCAATTTTTTTTTTTTTTTTTTTTTTTTTGCCGGCCGTTGTGGCCATGCGGTTCTAGGCGCTGTAGTCCGGAACCGCGCGACTGCTACGGTCGCAGGTTCGAATCCTGCCTCGGGCATGGATGTGTGTGATGTCCTTAGGTTAGTTAGGTTTAAGGAGTTCTAAGTTCTAGGGGACTGATGACCTCAGATGTTAAGTCCCATTGTGCTCAGAGCCATTTGAACCATTTTTTTGTAATTTTTTGGGTTGCCTTGAATTCTCGTGTACTCCGTCGTGTGCAAGTAAGCGGTTCGTCGGTCGGTCCGTGACTGTCCCTTGATTGGGTTCCCACGAACTAAGTGTAGTTGGACTCACCACCTGTCTCGCCTAAGTGAACGAGGGGAGACAGATCCACTGGACAGTCCTGAGTGCCGTTCTCTTAATTATCTTTTTGGCAGTGTTAATGTTGTAATTTGTATTTTTAATTTGGCAAGGTTAGTTGTGGGCCTTAAGCCCTGGAAACATGTTCTCAGAGTTTCCTTCAAGTCCAAACATTATCGCCTTCTGCTCTTGAAAAGTTATCGTAATTTCCTCTGAAAGATTGTACAAGTTATTGTGGGCCTTCCGCCGTTGGTGCTGCAAAAAGGAAATTTTAAACTTAATGTATTGTTTTACCGATTGTTGCAATATATTTGGAATACATTTCACATACGTTTTCTCAGCATGTTATACTCTTAGGTGAAGATTTCAATTTACCAGATATAGACTGGGACACTCAGATGTTTAGGACGGGTGGTAGGGACAGAGCATCGAGTGACATCATACTGAGTGCACTATCCGAAAATTACCTCGAGCAATTAAACAGAGAACCGACTCGTGGAGATAACATCTTGGACCTACTGATAACAAACAGACCCGAAATTTTCGACTCTGTAAGTGCAGAACAGGGAATCAGCATCCCTGAACATGGAAGTTAATACGAATATAAAAAAAGTGAGGAAGGTTTATCTGTTTAGCAAGAGTAATAGAAGGCAGATTTCAGATTACCTAACAGATCAAAACGAAAATTTCTGTTCCGACCCTGACAATGTTGAGTGTTTATGGAAAAAGTTCAAGGCAATCGTAAAATGCGTTTTAGACAGGTACGTGCCGAGTAAAACTGTGAGGGACGGGAAAAACCCACCGTGGTTCAACAACAAAATTAGGAAACTACTGCGAAAGCAAAGAGAGCTTCACTACAAGTTTAAACGCAGCCAAAACCTCTCAGACAAACAGAAGTTAAACGATGTCAAAGTTAGCGTAAGGAGGGCTATGCGTGAAGCGTTCAGTGAATTCCAAAGTAAAATTCTATGTACTGACTTGACAGAAAATCCTAGGAAGTTCTGGTCTTACGTTAAATCAGTAAGTGGCTCGAAACAGCATATCCAGACACTCCAGGATGATGATGGCATTGAAACAGAGGATGACACGCGTAAAGCTGAAATACTAAACATCTTTTTCCAAAGCTGTTTCACAGAGGAAGACCGCACTGCAGTTCCTTCTCTAAATCCTCGCACAAACGAAAAAATGGATGACATCGAAATAAGTGTCCTAGGAATAGAAAAGCAACTGGAATCACTCAACAGAGGAAAGTCCTCTGGACCTGATGGGATACCAATTCGCTTCTACACAGAGTACGCGAAAGAACTTGCCCCCCTTCTAACAGCCGTGTACCGCAAGTCTCTATAGACCTATATCTCTGACGTCGATCTGTTGTAGAATTTTTGAACATGTTTTTTGATCGCGTATCATGTCGTTTTTGGAAACCCAGAATCTACTCTGTAGGAATCCACATGGATTCCGGAAACAGCGATCGTGTGAGACCCAACTCGCTTTATTTGTTCATGAGACCCAGAAAATATTAGATACAGGCTCCCAGGTAGATGCTATTTTCCTTGACTTCCGGAAGGCGTTCGATACAGTTCCGCACTGTTCCCTGATAAACAAAACAAGAGTCTACGGAATATCAGACCAGCTGTGTGGCTGGATTGAAGAGCTTTTAGCAAACAAAACACATGTTGTTATCAATGGAGAGACGTCTACAGACGTTGAGGTAACCTCTGGCGTGCCACAGGGGAGTGTTATGGGACCATTGCTCTTCACAATATATATAAATGACCTAGTAGATAGTGTCGGAAGTTCCATCGGCTTTTCGCGGATGATGCTGTAGTATACAGAGAAGTTGCAGCATTAGAAAATTGTAGCGAAATGCAGGAAAATCTGCAGCGGATAGGCACTTGGTGCAGGGAGTGGCAAGTGACCCTTAACATAGATAAATGTAATGTTTTGTGAATACATAGAAAGAAGGATCCTTTATTGTATGGTTATATGATAGCGGAACAAACACTGGTAGCAGTTACTTCTGTAAAATATCTGGGAGTATGCGTGCGGAACGATTTGTAGTGGGATGATCACATAAAATTAATTGTCGGTAAGGCGGGTACCAGATCCATTGGGAGAGTCCTTAGAAAATGTAGTCCTTCAACACAGGAGGTGGCTTACAAAAACTCGTTCGATCTATACTTGAGTATTGCTCATCAGTGTGGGATCCGTACCAGATCCGGTTGACGGAGGAGATAGAGAAGATTCAAAGAAGAGCGGCGCGTTTCGTCACAGGGTTATTTGGTAACAGTGATTGCGTTACGGAGATGTTTAGCAAACTTAAGTGGTAGACTCTGCAAGAGAGGCGCTCTGCATCGCGGTGTAGCTTGCTCGCCAGGTTTCGAGAGGGTGCGTTTCTGGATGGAGTATCGAATATATTGCTTCCCCCTACTTATACCTCCCGAGGAGATCATGAATGTAAAATTAGAGATATTCAAGCGCGCACGGAGGCTTTCAGACAGTCGTTCTTCCCGCGAACCATACGCGACTGGAACAGAAAAGGGTGGTAATGACAGTGGCACGTAAAGTGCCCTCCGGAACACACCGTTGGGTGGCTTGCGGAGTATAAATGTAGATGTAGATGTAGATATATTTCTCTAATTTGCAGAATTTAATGTTCCGGCCTTCAGCCATCTTATTACGTTTGTTTATCTCTTTCTGTGCACCTTGTGGGCCATCAGCCGTGTTAGCATCTTAAAACATTGTGGGCTACTGCCTTCAGTAATTATCATAGTATATTTGGAATTTTGGAGGTTTAATCCGGCGGCCTTCAGCCGCTCCGCATGCCGATCTCATATATGTATACGATTTATCTTATTCGTAAATTTAGCTGTGCGTCATGTCTTTTCTAAATTGAACTTATTCTAAAGCATCTGTTTGGAGGCCTTCAGCAGAGAAGCAAATTTAATTTTTTCAGAAGTGTATTTGTGAACTAAATGATAATAAATTACAATTGTGAAATGAATCCGACGGCAACTCCCTTGGCTCTTTCCACAATCCTGATTACTTGTTAGCACTGCGTGATTTAGTGGGCCTTGCAGGGTGTTTCATAGACAACCGGTTTCAAGTGCCACTCTGAAGAAAAAAGCAATTGGCGTCAAGAAGGGGGAACGTGCAGGAAATGTCACCGGCTCACCGCGACCTATCCAGTTTCCATCATCCAAATGCATTCTCAATGCTTTTACGAAGCGCGTAGTGCACCATCGTGTTGGTACGACATCCTTTGTAGCACTTTGAGTAGAATGTGTTCCAACACATCTGGCCGAGTTTCTTCCAAAAAAGATTAAGCATCCGTTTGCGTTCAGTTGCAGGGGGAACATGTTTGGACCGACCAGATTAGTGCCCACCAGGCCGGCCCAGATGCAGACATCGAAGTGATCTTGGTGACTACGAACAAAGGCGGTGTGAGGACTTTACCGTGCCCACAGACGTTGATTGTAGCTGCTGAACTTACCTCCTCTGTAAAAAGTACTCGGTCCGGTAAGTCCGATTGAATGGTACAATTTTGCAAAAACCAGGTCGTAAGTAGTGTTCCGAAAATGAATAGCATAGAGAAAGAAGTGTTGACACTTTCTGCAGGACCTGACCATCATGTTGCAGGACAGTGATCCAGTATGTACGGTGCAAGCTGTTGCTGTTATGTTTGGCTGATGGGGCTGCTGACTGCTACACCTCCTGCTTCACTCCCCTGACTTAAGCCCTCGTAAGTTCAAGTCGATTTCTAAACTAAAGGTGTAAGTAGGCTGTTTAGGTTTTTATGCTGGTAACGCCACGTAGCGCTCTATATGAAAATCACTGGCTGTGCTGGGTGCAGTCTGTGGCTGGTTGGCATTGTTGGAACATTCGCTATTGTAGTGTTGGGCAGTTGGAGGTGAGCCGCCAGCAGTGGTGGATGTGGGGAGAGAGATGGCAGAATTTTAAGGGCGGGCGATCTGGACGTGTGGCCGCCAGAAAGAATAAATTTGTAATACTGGATATCATGAACTGATATATATATATATATATATATATATATATATATATATATATATATATATATATATATATATATATATATATAATGATTTTTTAATATTGTTAAGGTAAATACATTGTTTCTTCTCTATCAAAATCTTTCATTTGCTATCTATGCCTATCAGTGGTTAGAGCCTTCAGTAGTTAGAATCTTTTATTTAGCTGGCAGTATTGGCGCTCGCTGTATTGCAGTAATTCGAGTAACGAAGATTTTTGTGAGGTCAGTGATTCATGAAAGGTATAGGTTAATGTTAGTCAGGGCCATTCTTTTGTAGGGATTATTGAAAGTCAGATGGTGTTGCGCTAAAAATATTGTGTGTTAGTTTAGTGTTGATTAGAATAAGTAAAGAGAGAAATGTCTGAGTACGTTCAGTTCTGCTCAGCTGTTTGAAAATCAAATAACGTAAGAGGTTTATCAGCACAGTCATTCATAAATTTTTCTAAGCGGACGTTTCAAAGGAAACACTTCATGGCATTTGCATCAGAATTGCTGCAAATTCGTCAGGCAATAGACCACGCCGCTCGAACTGTCAACACAACTGGCACTGCTAAGAGTATCCTACGACTTCCACATCGTTGGCAACTGGTGATACATAATACTTGTGACCACTTTGAAGCTCAGTAAAACTTCGGAACAAGTATCTATTTTTTACGAGCTGTAAATAAGTAGTTGCCACGATTAAAGTTACAACCCTCGCATGTTATAATAATATATCCGTGCGGCTTAATTACTGTTCCAGTTTCCAAACTACTTCCTTATTGCAGGCCGAAGTGGCCGTGCGGTTCTAGGCGCTGCAGTCTGGAACCGCGAGACCGCTACGGTCGCAGTTTCGAATCCTGCCTCGGGCATGGATGTGTGTGATGACCTTAGGTTAGTTAGGTATAACTAGTTCTAAGTTCTAGGGGACTAATGACCTCAGAAGTTGAGTCCCACAGTGCCCAGAGCCATTTTTGAACTTTCTTATTCTAATTTCATGTACGTCACCTGTCTGTGATAATCACTGTGGTGTTTATACACATTTTCAAAGTGCGTAGTTCATCCGCTCTTGAGCAGTGTGGAGTAGATTCACGGGAGGTCACATCTCGCAGTGGAACGACGGTCAGCTGCTGCTCTGCATGCGAAACTGTGGAGAGCAATGGGTGAGGGGTGAGGGCCGTGATTATGTTAGCGGCCGGCGCCTCGTTAGCGACGCTGACATAGACGCCGTTAATTGCGCACGTTTGCCGGAGCCAGGGCATGTGGTGACCGCCCGGCGCGTGAACGCACTGTGCACTACCGAAAAGGCGAATAAAGGGGCAGAGAGAAACCAAAAAACAGACCACTCCACGCGCAGGTTTCGGGGGATATTTTTCTCTCGCTGGATGTAATTGCTTGCAAAGCGTCGAGAATACGTCAGCTAAGAGCCTCACTGCGCGAATTCAGCGGGAGAATTCGCTCTTCCTGCTCTTTCTCGCTCTCTTTCGCACAGGCGCACGCCGACACAAACACCCTCGCGTTGGGGAAGGAGAGGGATTAGTGTGTGCACAGTGAAAAAGAGAGAAATGGATAAATGTATAATGAGACAGAGAGAGAGAGAGAGGGAGTGAATGAGAGTAAAAATAAACGTTCATGGTTCTGACCTCATCCAGATTCTTTGCATATGGGACAAGTGACGAAAACAGGAAAACTGTCTACAGCAGAAATGCTGTCTCAGCAATTAACACCGCTACCGGAGCGCTGGGAGCCTTCTACTCTGAAAGCTTTGAGAGGACGTGGCCCGATTCGAAAAGACGGCGTAATTTCAGTTCTGTTCAGCTGTATACTCAACCCGCCTCTTTTATACATGGAACAGTCTTACCACGCATCAGAACAAAGAACAACAACATATCAAGTACCCCTAAAGGCTACTTCAAAACCAGTTGATGGTATGCAGGAGCAGCTATGCAGGAGGAAAAGTAAATAACATAAATTTCTGCACAGTTTCCCTCTTGTGACTCCAGAAAGACTAACGAAGTTAGAAGTAGCACAAATCTCACTTACGTGCTTCTCATGCTCTTAAAGTTCCCCCACTGACACACGTTTTAAGACATTTCAGCATGTGGAGCATAATTTCACGACAGTAACTTTCCGAGTGACATGGTTTTAGTAAGAAATTAATTTGATTTTACTACAAGCGTTGATATTCGGGCATTCCACACACTATAATCTTTACAGGGACTGTAAAAATGTGCTCTTATTTGGCCCAGGTTAATTCTAAGGAATTCTTGTAAAACATTCCACAAGCTGTTCACACTGGCAAGGTAGCCTTCCGTACATCGTGTCAAATAATACTGGAAATCTTTTAAGATTCTCAGTAATAGTTTTTGATAAAATCTTGGATGAATGTCACGCCCAAGACCGGTGGCTATGCAAACGAATATTGTTTTTATAAGATTACTATACTTGTAACGCCGGAAATGCATATCCTCCTATTTCCATCTATTGTACTATAAATTTGTTTTCCTTATTTTTGTTACCTGAATATATACATTTCTGTGTCTTTACATATTGTAATTGTTTTACTGTTTGTATATATATATATATATATATATATATGCATTTATGTTGGTTGTTTTGTGAATATTATTTGTATTTATACGCTGGGTCTGGCCTAGGGAAAACTATGCTATCGAACGAATACATCGATAGGTCGTGTGGAGAACCAAAGTGTTTAAGATCTTTGGTAGTGTTAACTCTGTCGCGTGGAGTGCGGGCGGAGGAGGAGTCTGGCTGGGGTGGTGCAGTGGAGCAGGTGTGTTGTGTGAAGCTCCCGCGAGTTGCCGTGCTTTCGGGGTTTGGCAGCATGTAATTGCGCTCGACTTGCTATGATAGTTTCTGCTACGGTGTCGCGGCGAGAAGCATTAGCTGGCGCACATCAAGAGCCCGTTTCGTCTGGTGACCGTGTCGAGAAGGCGCACCAACATTCAGCTTCTGCAACAGCGACGGCCGACAATGAGTGACTGTCGCCATCTCCCCGATCGACGGCTTCAAACCTTCAATCAACCAACAAGGAAGACTGGAAGCACGTAAAGTTTTAGAACTGTATGGCAGACCTCAGCTTTTCAAACTGTTGCATCACAAAATTACAGCAACTTAGCATGAACCTTTGTTGCTCATTGTCCCAATTGCATTACCAAGCAGGGTCCCTTCCTTTTCCGGAATGAACCCGAGTGTCGTTGAAATTCAAACGCCAGCATCATTCCATTTCACTGCTTTAATTTCAAAGTTCAGTTAAGGTATTCATAGCTGGCTACAATATTTAGATTACACAAGCACAAATTAAGAGTGCGAGTTTTGTTACCGTATTTTAGCTTACCTGTGACTGCAGCTCAGCTTGGTACGTACTAAATTTTACTATTGTTAATTGTTTAGAATCATTTAATTGAAGATCAAAGTTAAATCTCTTATTTCTAAATTGCGTAGATTCAGGCAGCTTTTGAAATGATTGTTGAGGTAGTCCAAGACTAACCGTATTTTACTGAATTTCGATGTGCTCCAGAAAGAAAGCTCACTATTAACTTCAGTCACTAAATTAAATTTCAATTTTCCGGTTTTATTAATTCTTTTCCTAAATTAAGTCAGAGTGTAGCGAAATTTATTACTTCTGACAAACTTTCAGTTTTCACACTGCACTTGTCAACTTTCAGTTGCCACGCTTCTAGTGCTAATTATATGAGTAATAACCTTTCTTTTTTAGTTACTATAGTTATTGTCCTTAGGACTGGCGACCATAATTTCCCCCAAATCTCAAATATCTAATTACCGGTATTAATTGTTAACGTAACGGCCGCACATTTACTTTCTTTATTAACTTTACCCCTTTTCAAAAGTAATTTCCACAAGTTTCATTAGCATTTTTCCTTTCATTTATATGTAAACCTTTCCTCCCTCTTTACCGACAGATTAACTTCGGTGACGATTGCTTTTCCCAAATTTCCATTAGGTACACGCGGTTTAATTTTTCACTGTCATTAAGGTCGATAAGTGAGGGGGAGGTTACACACTCTTTCAACAAACAGTGTAGGCTTTCACGGTCGGTGTTTATTTTAATTAAAACGTCCGTCCAGAGAGACCGTGTTCGATGTATAAAATTACTCCACAAAAGTTTCGTCTCTGACAGCAGTACGCAGTTTCGGAAGTTTGCCGCTGGGTATTATCTTCTAAGCCGTCGCCCGCAAATGTGGACGAAACTTTAGGGACAGTTTTATACATCGACCACGGCCTGCCAGTCTGGAAGTTTTAACTGAAGAAATATCAATCGTAGAAATATGAAAAGCAATGTGGTTCAGTGTCTAGTATAAACTGTTTCCGATCAGAGTGAAGCCATACGACATTTTGTAATCATTGATGGTTCACAGTGCGCTGACATCAGCCTAATATCTAATGAAGGACACATAACTGGCATTAGTGTGTACACCATCCGACAGAGAGCTCTTTACCCTACTATTCCTGTTCGTGTTCGGAGCGTCGACTCAAAGAACACAAAAGCTAAATAGTTGAGTACATATATCAAGTAACTTAGAGTAGCCACATATCCGGGTAATTATGCATGGATGGCCGAAAATAGGCAACCTCAAGAACATTCAAAGCCGACTTCTGTGCAGGACGCAATGCTGAAACAGAAGGCAGAATGAAATAACGTTCTTTAGTCGGAGATTTTGGTAACGACGATACAGTTTATGGCCCAGTTTTCTCCCTTGTGATGCTCACAGCTGTGAAAGTATTTAGCTACCACATTTCGCTTGCTTCTAACTTTACACTAGTAGCACATGCAACTGACAATAGCGCCCGAAAAATGTTGGAAGAGACAGTGGGTCCATACAACTTCACGTGATAGGCTCCTTTCAAGTATCTTGTCTGAAAATTGCAACTTCCTTGTCGCAGCAACTGAGTAATGTAAGTTCATACTAGGAAATGAATTAGTACTGTCAATTGAATGTTGGGAAATTTATCTTTGATAAAAGTAGCTTATGTTCTTGATACAGTTTTGTCACATTTACGACGACCAAGTATTGTACACTCACCGTTTTTATAACTGAAATAAAGTTTCTGTAAAGCACTTGTAAACATCTCAGTTTATGTAACACGAAAACGCTTCCTGGCAATTTTCTGTCTTTGGAGTTCAGTCATCAATGTGGCTCGCCATAGAAAGAAACAGACTAATTAGACATAACTCAGCACACGCAAAATCCTCCACATTCCACGGACCACATTATGGGAAACAGTGCCAAGATCGAGTCCCAGTGCAGCAAACAGCTTTAACGTTAAGACTGCCCACACTCCACTGTCAGGTGAAAGATCATTCTGGAAACGATGAGCAGGAGAACTTCTGTGACGACTGGAACGTAGGTGCTGGCAGAAGTAAAGCTGTGAGGATAGGTCATGACCCTTTTTCGTATTGCTTCAGTCTAGTGGTTCCCCAACATGGGGGTAAGATAAGGTTTTCCGAAGGGTAGAAACGAAAGAGTTATATTTCCTGTGAAACGACCTAATTTTTCAAAGATTATTGTTTGGTAAGACTTTAATACTAATTACAAAAGTTGGCAGTAATTCGGTTTTGCCGGCCACTGTGGCCTAGCAGTTCAGATGTTAAGCCCCGTAGTGCTTGTAGCCATTTTTGGAATTCGTTTTTTTTTTCAACGTGACACAACTTAGTGTGGGGGGGGGGGGGGAGATCTCTAACAGTAAAATTGAGATGTACAGGGTGTTTCAAAAATGATGGTCAATATTCAGGGCCATGACAGGAATGATCATTCGAAACAAAAAAGTCAAATAAACATGGGGTCTAAAGTGCCTACATTGAGAGCTATGAGCTATTTTTGGTTTTATATAGTGTGAAACAAATCTCTTCTACTGCAAGCTCTTTGCTTTCCATATTTTGGGAAGTTGTAACACGAACCAAAAGAAGAAAAAAATGTCCAGTAAACATCTGCTTTAAAATACATACCTTAAGAGTTAGGAGCACTTCTTCATTAGAAGAGTTCTACACCAAAGTAGTGAAGATGAACGAGTGCTCATAGATCTTAAAGTATGCGTTTTAGAGCACATGTGTACTGGACACGAACCGGCCGTGGTGGCCGAGCGGTTCTAGGCGCTTCAGTCCGGAACTGCGCGACCGCTACGGTCGCAGGTTCGAAACCTGCCTCGGGCATGGATGTGTGTGATGTCCTTAGGTTAGTTAGGTTTAAGTAGTTCTAAGTTCTAGGAGACTGATGACCTCAGCAGTTAAGTCCCATAGTGCTCAGAGCCATTTGAACCATTTTTACTGGACACGTTTTCTTGTTTTGGTCCATACTACCACTTCCCAAAATAAGAAAAGCAAAGAGCTTGCCGCAGAAGATATTTGTTTAGCAGTACCGAAAACCAAGAACTGCTTATAGCTCTTACGGTATACATTTTAGAGTCCATGTTTACTTGACTTTTTTGTTTCGAATGGTCATTCCTGTCATGTGCCTGAATATTGATAATCACTTTCGAAACACCCTGTATACATTACTTATGCTTAAATATCCCGTGAAAATGCCAATTTGTATTAATTTCCCACAACACACCTGAAATGCCTCCGTTATGTATTTGGTAACGGTAAACAAACTATACTGAGGGGAAAAAAATCGCTACACCAAGAAGGAGTTGTTAGGCGTGTTTCTACATCTGAAAGACGACTTCTAAGAAAATTTCGCTCCGATTCTATAAGAGTGACGCTGGTAGTACCATTAAGAGGGTGCTTTTTTTATTTAATAGAGGTGGAGCCCCTCCACGCCCACACCGGCATGATGGCCAACACAAAAGGTCTACTACCATCTCTGCATAAGGGTTAGTATTCACTAAAGTGAAGTGTCGCAGGATGTGGGTACTGCGATCTTTGCGTACGTCTGGTTAGGATTAACCATTAATACGCGCTCACCTGGAGATAGATTGGTCGAAATCTGACGAAGGGTAGCGGTTTGAAGGGCAGAGGAAAAAAAGTGCCAAAGCAAGAGCCAAGGGAAAAAAACCTCTGCGAAAGTTAGGTCGGGCGGCAAGAGCATTAGCGGTTGTCATGCTGCCTGCGATAGGTCGTGCAAGGATAGGCTTTGATAGTAGAGGGTATCATGCATGTCGATACCTTGACGTTGTGCGTTTGTGCTGCTCGGCGGCTGGCGCTGGGTGCTGGTACAGAGTCCTCGTTCAGCGTCCTGCAACCTGCAACAGTTATGTTTGTTATCGGTCTTGTGTCCGATAGGTCATATACCGGAGGCACAGTGTGAGGGTGTGTTGCCAGATTGTTCGTGCGTCTGTGGGCGAGCTCGTCGGTGTCCCTGCTGTGGCCTGTTGGTCGGCTCTAATAGCAGCTGGTAGTTGCCAGTCAGTGTTGCTGATATGCAGGGGCTTACCGACGTTTGTCGCTGTTTGCGTATGTTAGTTTACCATAGGTGGTTATGCCCTAGCTAGCAGTGTCTTATTAAGACGGTGCAGATCGAGTTTGCTTTAAATACACGCTGTAATGATCGTCAGCGTTCTTTTCCTTTGAGTGTGGACGTGGTGAGTTGACGTCAAGTACGCTTGTGAGGCGCCAATATCAATACCTCATGGAGTTTGAACGAGGTCGTGTAATAAGGCTACGAGAAGCTGGATGTTGCTTCAGTGGTACTGCAGAAAGAGGTAGCAGGGATGTAGCTACTGCGCGTGACTGCTGGCAGCGGTGGTCACGGGGATGTGCGGTCGCAAAAAGACCGTGTCCCGGTCGGCCCTGTGGCACACCGAGAGGAAAGAAACAGCAGTCTGAGCACCAGTTGGCCGCTCAGTGACACAAAGACCTGCTACAAATCGATTACTTCAAGGACAGCTCCGAGCCAGAAGCCATTTAACGTGAGTTACACTGACCCCAAACCACCGCTGGATTCGCATTCGGGAGGACGACGGTTCAAACACCTGTCAACGCGTCCTGATTAAGATTTTCCACGATTTCCCTGAATCGCTTCCGGCAAATGCTGGGATGATTACTTTGAAAGGGCACGACCGATTGTCTTCCCCGTTTTTCCTAAAGCAGCTCCGGAACGCCCTATTCTTGCAATGTTAAAATAACGCTTATAAATTACATCTTTCCTCACAAAGTATTTGAGGTAGGAAGTTGAACTTTTTACAGATTATTTATTGGAATATGCGCTACAACTTAACACAGGGATTTTACAAAATTTTAGTTCAGTTATTAAAGATGATTTTTTTTCAATTGTAATGAAAATTCACAACATTTGTTTTGCAATTTTTATTTATATATTCAAAAATATACAGTTTTTTGGAAAAAAGGCTGTGTTAAATTATGCAGAAGGTACTGTGTAACATTTACTGAAAGTTTGAAACAAATGTGTTTGGAAGATCCTTAGAAAACACGTAATTAGTATGAGAAAATAAAAGTTTTGGGAATCGAGCGGCAAAGATTGGATTAACTTTTTAGTGCATTCCAGGTCCATAGGATGGATTATCTTCATCCTCTGCAAACTCCTCCTCCAGTTTCCACTTGTTCCTCCTCCTGTTTACTCTTGCTTGTATTTCTAGACTCTTTACAGCCCTGTCTGCAGCCCGAAGGCGTTCCTTGTCTAAAGCAAGCATCGCTCGTACCATGTTAGGATGTTATTATTTACAGTAATAACACATACCTTTGGCTTTCCAACATTTCTCCTTTTCTTAAAAGCCTTCAGAGGATTTCTAATAACTTTACTTTTACTCATTATTATACTTCAACAAAACAGATACTCAAGAAACATAATTAATTACGAATATTTTCGAGATAACGACAGAGTAAATAAACATGAAACAATCGACAATCACACCAGCGATATATATTGAACCATCACAGGTTAGCCACAACACATACTTTATCTCACATCACTAAAATGTACCTGATGAACACGGACGTTAATAATAACACCATTTGACAGCAGTTTAACAGCGCCACAGTGGGTCACGCATATGTAGAACACATTTCAAAGAGAAATTTAAAAATAGTTGTAGTCTTCGTAATTGAATAAATTATATATCTATTAAAAGGTAATAGTCTGCAGATTCAGAAAACGCAAAAAAGTAAAAATTGAACTTTTCATGATTTTGAGCCTTTCCGGAGCCCCTCAATACGAGCTTATACTCCGTCTCTAATGACCACGTTGTCTACAGTGCGTTAAACACTGACCTCCTCCTCCGTCAGACAACAGCCTTTTGTGACTTCAGTGGTGTCAAGCGAGAGCTCACTGCCGGACAGGGTGGGGGTATGTCGTGCGTGCTTTCTGGTGAAAGCTGTTTCTGCCTCTGTGCCAGTGCTGACTGTTGGATAGGAGGAGGCCGCCTGAGAGCCTGCAATCAACCTATCTGCGTGCAAGAAACACGGGAGTTATAGCCTGGGGTGCGATTTCGTATGACATCAGGAGCACTCTCTTCGTTACCCCACGCACCCTGACTGCAAAACTGTACCTCATTCTAGTGATTCGATCTGTTATGTTACCGTTTACAGGGTGTTTCAAAACTGACCGGTATATTTGAAACGGCAATAAAAACTAAACGAGCAGCGATAGAAATACACCGTTTGTCGCAATATGCTTGGGACAACAGTACATTTTCAGGCGGACAAACTTTCGAAATTACAGTAGTTACAATTTTCAACAACAGATGGCGCTGCAAGTGATGGGAACGATATAGAAGACAACGCAGTCTGTGGGTGCGCCATTCTGTACGTCGTCTTTCTGCTGTAAGCGTGTGCTGTTCACAACGTGCAAGTGTGCTGTAGACAACATGGTTTATTCATTAGAACAGAGGATTTTTCTGGTGTTGGAATTCCACCGCCTAGAACACAGTGTTGTTGCAACAAGACGAAGTTTCCAACGGAGGTTTAATGTAACCAAAGGACCGAAAAGCGATACAATAAAGGATCTGTTTGAAAAATTTCAACGGACTGGGAACGTGACGGATGAACGTGCTGGAAAGGTAGGGCGACCGCGTACGGCAACTACAGAGGGCAACGCGCAGCTAGTGCATCAGGTGATCCGACAGCGGCGTCGGGTTTCCGTTCGCCGTGTTGCAGCTGCGGTCCAAATGACGCCAACGTCCACGTATCGTCTCGTGCGCCAGAGTTTACACCTCTATCCATACAAAATTCAAACGCGGCAACCCCTCAGTGCCGCTACCATTGCTGCACGAGAGACATTCGCTAACGATATAGTGCACAGGATTGATGATGGCGATATGCATGTGGGCACCATTTGGTTTACTGACGAAGCTTATTTTTACCTGGACGGCTTCGTCAAGAAACAGAACTGGCTCATATGGGGAACCGAAAAGCCCCATGTTGCAGTCCCATCGTCCCGGCATCCTCAAAAAGTACTGGTCTGGGCCGCCATTTCTTCCAAAGGAATCATTGGCCCATTTTTCAGATCCGAAACGATTACTGCATCACGCTATCTGGACATTCTTCGTGAATTTGTGGCGGTACAAACTGCCTTAGACGACACTGCGAACACCTCGTGGTTTATGCAAGATGGTGCCCGGCCACATCGCAGGGCCGACGTCTTTAATTTCCTGAATGAATATTTCGATGATCGTGTGATTGCTTTGGGCTATCCGAAACATACAGGAGGCGGCGTGGATTGGCCTCCCTATTCGCCAGACATGAACCCCTGTGACTTCTTTCTGTGGGGACACTTGAAAGACCAGGTGCGCCGCCAGAATCCAGAAACAATTGAACAGCTGAAGCAGTACATTCCATCTGCATGTGAAGCCATTCCGCCAGACACGTTGTCAAAGGTTTCGGGTAATTTCATTCAGAGACTACGCCATATTATTGCTACGCATGGTGGATATGTGGAAAATATCGTACTATAGAGTTTCCCAGACCGCAGCGCCATCTGTTGTTGAAAATTGTAACTACTGTAATTTCGAAAGTTTGTCTGCCTGAAAATGTACTGTTGTCCCAAGCATATTGCAACAAACGGTGTATTTCTATCGCTGCTCGTTTAGTTTGTATTGCCGTTTCAAATATAGCGGTAATTTTTGAAACACCCTGTATGAACAGCGGTCTAAGGAGTGTTTTCCAATAGTACAACGCTCGCCTAAAATGGTTCAAATGGCTCTTAGCACTATGGGACTTAACTTCTGAGGTCATCAGTCCCCTTAGAACTTGGAACTACTTAAACCTAACTAACCTAAGTACATCACTCACATCCATGCCTGAGGCAGGATTCGAACCTGCGACCGTAGCGGTGGTGGTGGTGGTTAGTGTTTAAAGTCCCGTCGACAAAGAGGTCATTAGAGACGGAGAGCAAGCTCGGGTTAGGGAAGGATTGGGAAGGAAATCGGCCGTGCCCTTTCAGAGGAACCATCCCGTCATTTGCCTGAAACGATTTAGGGAAATCACGGAAAACCTAAATCAGGAAGGCCGGAGACGGGATTGAACCGTCGTCCTCCCGAATGCGAGTCCAATGTGCTAACCACTGCGCCACCTCGGTCGGTCGACCGTAGCGGTCGCGCGGTTCCAGACTGTAGCGCCTTGAACAGCTCGGCCACTCCGGCCGGCAACGCTCGCCTACATACCGCTGTTGTAGTCCAACATGCTCTAAGGACGTCGGCAATTTGCCTTGGTCGACTCGATCACCAGAGCACTCTCCAATCGAACACATATGAGACATCATAGTACGACTACTCCATCTTCATCCACAACGAGCATTAACCGTCCCCATATTCACCGACCAAGTGCAACATACATCGAGTTCCATTCCACAAAGTGACATCCGGCATCCGAGCAACACAATATATGCACGCAAACATACTTGTACTCAACAGTTTGGCGATTACAGCAATTACTAATGCATCAGGATTTAACATTTGCAGTAGCTTACTCCGCGCTTAAATTAATCTCTAATCGTTCAATGTTAATCACTGAAAACGTTACCTAGGCAGTTACATTCCCTAAATTTCGTTGCTCTACATAAATTATTTTTTTACGTTGCGATTTCTTTCCATCAGTGTAAATGAAAGGAAAACAGAAAATCAACTATTTAATGGCTACAAGACTGCTGTAGGGCCTACACTGTATTATTATGATTATTTTGTTCTTGGTATTATTATTAAAGCTAATGATGAGACACAAATTCTTTTAATTCATGCTAATTCAGAAATAAGGAGACCAGCAGTCAAGTAGTTTAAAAACAGTAGATCTAGGTATTGTCCACAGATTTTAATTCGGTCGATTTTAAAAGAATTTTTAATTGAAGCAGATATCGCTAGGAGGGTGACTGATGCCGAGGAAGTATGTTTTGTAAGTAGCGCCTGTATTCAATGACGACAGCTAGCTTTTATTTCTGAGGAGCAGTTGCAGATAGCACTCATGATGCACCGAGGATTGTATCATCATTCTACAAAAACGACTTATAGACATAAACACTAGGAATTGTTTCAGTGATTCATTAGTTCGTGATTTAATAAAGTATGTTTTGTCCTTTTAAAAATGAAAGTGTTCTAAGAAAATTATATTCATTTTTAAGTTTACTTAGACGACAGTGTTGATGAAGGGTAGGAGGGCAGTGGTAGTACCTGACATGTGATTACATCAGGGGTAATAGCCCCTGGTTGGAAACTAGTGGTTTAGTCTTTAGAGCACTTGTCCACGAAAGGCAAAGGTTCCAGGTTCGAGTCGCAGTTCGGCACGCCTAATCTGCTTACTCTGCTGTAGAGTGACAGGTCCTTCCGGGGTCAACAAGAATTTCGCAAATTTCTTACTCTATTTTGACAACACCTGAGATCGATGTCCTATACGATCATTTCTGATGATTTACGAGGTGCATTCAAGTTCTAAGGCCTCCGATTTTTTTCTCCGGACTGGAAAGAGGTAGAAACATGCGCATTGTTTTAAAATGAGGTGTCGATCATTGTCGATACGTCTCAGAGATGGCAGCACCGTACGGCAGATGGAATTTTACTGCCAGCGGCCAGAATGAGAACTGTTTTAAATACTTAAAATGGCGACGTTTTCCCTACTTGAACAGCGTGCAATCATTCGTTTTCTGAATTTGCGTGGTGTGAAACCAATTGAAATTCATCGACAGTTGAACGAGACATGTGGTGATGGAGTTATGGATGTGTCGAAAGTGCGTTCGTGGGTGCGACAGTTTAATGAAGGCAGAACATCGGGTGACAACAAACCGAAACAACCTCAGGCTCGCACAAGCCGGTCTGACGACATGATCGAGAAAGTGGAGAGAATTGTTTTGGGGGATCGCCGAATGACTGTTGAACAGATCGCCTCCAGAGTTGGCATTTCTGTGGGTTCTGTGCACACAATCCTGCATGACGACCTGAAAATGCGAAAAGTGTCATCCAGGTGGGTGCCACGAATGCTGACGGACGACCACATGGCTGCCCATGTGGCATGTTGCCAAGCAATGTTGACGCGCAACGACAGCACGAATGGGACTTCCTTTTCGTCGGTTGTGACAATGGATGAGACGTGGATGCCATTTTGCAATCCAGAAACAAAGCGCCAGTCAGCTCAATGGAAGCACACAGATTCACCGCCACCAAAAAAATTTCGGGTAACCGCCAGTGCTGAAAACATGATAGTGTCCATGTTCTGGGACAGCGAGGGCGTAATCCTTACCCATTGCGTTCCAAAGGGCACTACGGTAACAGGTGCATCCTACGAAAATGTTTTGAAGAACAAATTCCTTCCTGCAGTGGAACAAAAACGTCCGGGACGGGCTGCACGTGTGCTGTTTCACCAAGACAACGCACCCGCACATCGAGCTAACGTTACGCAACAGTTTCTTCGTGATAACAAGACCTGGCTCCCAGTGACTTTTGGCTTTTTCCAACAATGAAAGACACTCTCCGTGGCCGCACATTAACCAGCCGTGCTGCTATTGCCTCAGCGATTTTCCAGTGGTCAAAACAGACTCCTAAAGAAGCCTTCGCCGCTGCCATGGAATCGTGGCGTCAGCGTTGTGAAAAATTACGCCGAGAAGTAACGCCAGTTTCATCGATGTCGGGTGAGTAGTTAACTAGAAAAAAATCGGAGGCCTTAGAACTTGAATGCACATCGTATTAAAGTTCTCCCACACCCTAGACAGATCGTGGAAAGCTGTCTCGACGGCGTCGTCTAACACAAGCGTCGCACCCTCTTGTGGTGAGCGTAGAACAAATCCATGAACGAAATCAGTTCATGGGTGTGGATGGAATAAGCTACACCCTGCTCTGAACAGTTAGTGCCCTCAACTGCCTCTAGTGACATACAAACGCTGAAATATTATTTCAGATGTGGATAGTGGTTGGACTAAAGAAATCAAAAAGATTTGCATCGCCTAGGTTCCGCGAACTCCTGAAGATAGACGTTGACTGTGGATACTGTATCACAGACGCAGTCCCTTTGCCGGTTCAGAAACGACACTAAACCCGCCAAAAGATGTAAACAACCATGCATGAGCTGCACCTATTAGATGGAAGGGGTCCGACAGCCGATCAGTTCCAGTCATTCCACCAGGGACACGGCTCGTGTTGTCTGTACTTAAACAATGACTAGACGGTCAATACTGCTGTTCGATCGCTTCCTCATTGTTACTTTGTGCCAGGAAGAGCTCTCAACAAGGTGAGTGTCCAGGCGTCTCAGAGTGAACCAAAGCGATGTTGTTCGGACATGGAGGAGATACTGAGAGACAGGAACAGTCGATGACGCGCATCGCTAGGGCCGCGCAAGGGCTACTACTGCAGTGGAGACCGATACCTACGGATTGTGGCTCGGGGGAAGCCTGACAACAAAGCCACCATGTTGAATAAAGCATTTCTTGCAGCCACAGGAAGTCGGGTTATGGCTCAAACTGAGCATAATAGGCTGCATGATGCACAACTTCACTCCCCACGTCCATGGCGAGGTCCATCTTTGCAACCCCAAAGCCATGCAGCGCGGTACAGACGGGCCCAAGATCACGCCGAGTGGACCGCTCAGGATTGGCATCACATTCTCTTCACCGATAAGTGTCGCATATGCCTTCAACCAGACAATCGTCGGAATCGTGCTTGGAGGCAATCCGGTCAGACTGAACGCCTTAGATACACTGTCCAGCGATTGCAGCAAGGTGAAGGTACCCTGATGTTTTGGGGTGGCATTATGTGGGGTGGTCATGGAAGGCGCCGTAACGGCTGTACTATACGTAAATGCCATCCTCCGACCGATAGTGCATTCTTATCGCCAGCATACAGGCGAGGAATTCGTTTTCGTGCACATCTTGCGAATGACTTCCTTCAGGATAACGACATCGCTCGGCTAGAGTAGCCAGCATGTTCTCCAGGTATGAACCCTATCGAACATGCCTGTGATGGATACAAAAGGGCTGTTTATGGATGACGTGATCCACTAACCACTCTGAGGGATCTACGCTTAATCGCCTTTGAGGAGTGGGACAATCTGGACCGACAGTGCCTTGATGATCTTGTGGATAGTATGCCACGACGAATACAGGCATATATCAATGTGTGCTACTGGGAATTAGAGGTACCGCTGTGTACTGCAATCTGAACCGCCACCGCTGAAGGTCTCGCTATATGGTGGTACCACATGTGGTGTGTGGTTTTCATGACCAATAAAATTGGCGGAAATGGTGTTTATGTTGATCTCTATTCCAGTTTTCTGTACAGGTTCTGGAACTCTCGGAACCGAGGTGATGCAAAACATTTTTTGATGAGTGTATTTATCATACAATAGTCAAAAGATCATATCACATCGTTAATGCCTTAGTAACTCTTTAGCGGTTTAACACTGAGGGTCCAAATTCAAAGACAGTTAATCAACAGTCAACCTACTTAAAAGAGGTGTATCTTTATTTTATCATGGATTTGCTCTTTTCAGGCAGTAAACAGAGAAGAACAAAAATTATAAAAGCATTTTGTGTGTCAGATCACAGGATTTGGTTACATGTGTTAATTCCTTGCTGCCTATAGCAAACATTGCAACGTGTAATATCTCGGAAACTGCTTCTTCCTCGGTTTTATAGCGATACTGCGGCCGTACACTGTGTGCGATCGTAGCATTACGCGAAAACCGAGGAGCCGCCATCACCAGCCATAGGAGACATAAAATTCCGAAGACGGCCTTAACATACGGCAAAACCGGTAAATATACAGGGTGATTCAAAAAGAATACCACAACTTTAGGAAATTAAAACTCTGCAACGACAAAAGGCAGAGCTAAGCACTATCTGTCGGCGAATTAAGGGAGCTATAAAGTTTCATTTAGTTGTACATTTGTTCGCTTGAGGAGCTGCTGACTAGGCGTCAGCGTCAGTTGATGCTAAGATGACTGTAACTGGACAGCAGTATCTGGAGATGTTAGAGAATTGGCTGTTACCTCAACTCGAACAAGAAGCACAACAAATCATATTTCAACAGGATGGAGCGCCACCATATTGGCACTTAACTGTCCGTAACTACCTGAACGTCAACTACACGAGGCGATGGATCGGCCGCCAGGCAGCGCGTGACAGAGCACTTCATTACTGGCCTCCAAGAAGCCATGATCTTACCCCCTGCAATTTTTTCTTATGGGGGTATGTTAAGGATATGGTGTTTCGGCCACCTCTCACAGCCACCATTGATGATTTGAAACGAGAAATAACAGCAGCTATCCAAACTGTTACGCCTGATATGCTACAGAGAGTGTGGAACGAGTTGGAGTATCGGGTTGATATTGCTCGAGTGTCTGGAGGGGGCCATATTGAGCATCTCTGAACTTGTTTTTGAGCGAAAAAAAACTTTTTAAATACTCTTTGTAATGATGTATAACAGAAGGTTATATTATGTTTCTTTCATTAAATACACATTTTTAAAGTTGTGGTATTCTTTTTGAATCACCTTGTATATTGTTGCGATCTCAACTGTCCATTTTAACCTAAAAATAGTACCAGGTCGTTGCTCTCCGTAGACAATTTTGTCTGAATTTATGCAATTTTTTTTGTTCTGCAATCAAATATACATATCATATTTATAGAATTTAAAAGCAATCGAAAAATAATTTTCAGACTTTTTATATTTTAAAGTACTGTAATCACCGCACATCGCAAGTTTTGTACTAAAGTTTTTTTAAATAAATGACCAGAATAGTATAAGACTGGCAAAATTTAATCTCATGACTTCTTAGTTTTATTTCTATAACAACATTTTCTGGACAATTCACCCATCTTTGTATAAGCTATTTTAGTGTCACATCATAATTTTTGCTACGCTAACTAGCATCAGACAATTACAAACCACTAACGTAGCAACTTCTTTGTATAATCGCAACATCCTGACATAACATTTCAGCTCATGCAACGTAATATTATCCAGTGAACAACCTCCAAGACTACATGTTATGACATTATGAATCTGTTAAAAATTTTCTTAATATGACTTTACCACACAATTTTACATGAATCTCATTCTTTCTTATTTATCTGTATATTTATATGAAGTCTTTTAAACGACTTTTAAGCGTGAAGCAGTACAAATAAAACACAATAATTTTCCTATGTCACTGACTAGTGTCGAAGATTTCCCGACCAACGCTGACAGCAATTAGCTTATACTAACATGACGATAAAATACAGGGAGAATCTGAAAGAATCACACGATTTGGCATGTCTGAGACTAATAAACGTATACAATGAATTTTGTTTTTTGATGAACGGGAAACTCAAAAAGTTTTTTCTCATACCTTTCATGGGTGTTCAATATGCCTCCCTTGAGATACACGGCATATGTCAATGCGGTATTCAAATTGTTCCCACACTGCAGCAAGCAAGTCTTGACTTACAGCTTCCACAGCTGTTGCTTTGCTATGTCTCAGTCCATTCATTGTTGTTAGTAACGGAAGCACATAAACGTAGTCTTCTATAAACCCCCACAAGAAATAATCCCATACAGTGAGGTACGGTGGCCTCGGAGGCCAGTAATGTAAGGTTGAATCAATTGCTCCAGTTGACCGGTCCATCCGTCAGTAATCCTTTGATATAAAAATTCTAGCACTTCCAGATTCCAGTGTGGCGGTGCCCCATCCTATTGATTAAGGAAGTCGTTCGCATCAGTCTCTAACTGCGGGAAAAAGAAGTTCAAAGCGTATCGAGTTACGTGCTTCACGTAACAGTATTCTCGGCAAAGAAAAATGGACTACACACCTTTCCCCGTGAAACTGGACTAAACACATTAATTTTGTACAACTTCATGTGGTTGTTCCACACCCCATATTATCACATTAGGACGATTCACCTTTCCATTTAAATTGAATTGTTGCCTCACCACTAAACACTAAGCGTGGACGAAAACTGTTATCCTCCATCTTACCAAGGATGAAATTACACAACTCCAGACGTTGTTGTATGTCACCTTCACGAGGAGCTCGCACTAGTTGAATTTTGTATGGCTTCATGTGTAAAAGTCGACGCAACACACGTCAGACGAGACGGACATCGGAGTCATATTTAGTTGTCGAGCTGCACGGCGAACGGATTTCTGCCGACTCCCTGTGAAACTATGGCGGATGCGTTTGACGCATGGAGGTAAGAATAAGGGGAGATGGCGCTACGTATCCCAGCAGTACTACGTTTTGAAGCCATGGAGGCGTGGCTCGCTGCCATGACACTCTGACCAAAACATTGCCAGTGTACTATAGCGCTGCGTGTATTACAGTCGCTAATTGCACCATATACGCATGTAACGTCATCAGATTGGTTGTTTCAAAGTTTTTGTTTAAAATAAAATCTCGTAAAGGCGAAATTCCGCGTTTCTTCTGATTAAAAATAGTTTTTAATGTAATATTACGGACAGCTACGCTTCACTGTAAACGATACAATTTTGTTAATTCAGTAATAAACGTGTATCACAAACTAAATAATAGAAACTGAAAATTAAGTTAGCTATACCCTCCCTCCAAAGCCCCATAAATACATTTTTTTTTGTAATACGTACTGGGACATTTCAGTTACGTTACACTACTGGGAAACACTGTTCATTACCACCAATATTTACTGAAATACGGTACATAGAATGGCAAATCTACACAGTGTCCTGTTTAGGACTATACTTTACGCCAGTTAATGTAGTGTTAGCTTTTAATTTGGTACCTGATGAAGACAAAGTGAGTTACTCAACACTTCGATTATCGACGATACGTACGTATTATACTGAAATGTGAACTTGAAAACTAAGAATTTAATTCTTTGAATTAACATACCTTTTGCAAATGTTTTGGGTGTGTAGGGAAAACTGATGGTACAGCATTTTCTCGGAGCTTTACTGTTGAAAGGGAGGTTCGGTCTATGTCCTCTTGTCGGAAATGCTGAGAACATATAGTGCTCCATTTAGACGCACGCCAATTCTTCCTCCTCACGGCATTCTCCCACAGAGCTTTCCGACTTTCATTCTTAGGAAATCTAAAAACATACAGGAGAAAAACACGCTATAGTACAAGTACCGAAACCGCGGGACTGCTACGGTCGCAGGTTCGAATCCTGCCTCGGGCATGGGTGTGTGTGATGTCCTTAGGTTAGTTAGGTTTAAGTAGTTCTAAGTTCTAGGGGACTTATGACCTAACATGTTGAGTCCCATAGTGCTCCGAGCCATTTGAACCATTTTACAAGTACCGATGTAGCACACGTTCATTCACAATGAAGTTGTAAAATCACACTTAACGAGACAACTTACACATGAAATGTTATTCCCTTCGATTTCGCATCAGAATCAGAACGATTCGTACATCCGAACACCACACAAGTCACCATAATAGCGCAAAATCTTTCCAAAAGCGAACGACAAGCCTATGCACACAAGCTTACAGCAGAAATGTTTTGGTCGGGTTGAGATGGCTACCCTCGGCTTCACATAGCTTCACAGCTGTGACGTCACGGCTCTATTCTTACCTCCATGGTATGACGTCTGTGTCAGACACTCGTGGACGGCCCGGCGATTTGGCTTTACACAAACAACCTGTTTCTTGGAATTGTTCATGGCATCGTCTAGTGCTCTGTGCTGTAGGTTTGTAGCATTGCTTTCAGTTGTGTATTTTGTTTAATTAAAAAATTGTGAATTAGTTTTTTTAAGGAAGTTACTTGAACAGCATAGTGCAGAATCGATAAGGGAAAGTAAAATGTAATACGTGACTAGCGGTTGCCATTCCGGTTATGTGACGTATAAAATGTTTCTTAAATTTGATGATACAGCAGTATCTAACAGTATTGAAATGATATTCACCTCCAACTGTTCAAAGATATAATGTATGTATTTGGAAAATTTAACATATGTAAGGAACTTGTGTCTTGGACAGTGTTGGTCAGGGATGTAAGTGCCCTTTTGAGGAAGGAGAAAGTAGAGTAAATTTCTCGGTCTGTTTGTCGCTGTTCTTGGTAGGATGAGGTGGTAAGGTCTCTAGCGACCTATAAGCGACGTGTGTTAAATGATAGCGTATCGTGCAGTTAGTTTGGATTCAACCCTAACTTTCCATCAGTTTTCAATACTTACCATAAGGTAATAAAGACCTTGGAACCGAAATTGCCTTTGGTGGATTTGTTATGCAGATAAACTTAAGTGAACCGTTAGACGTGGGAATTTGTTCAGGCTAAGGATGTGGTACGCTACACAATCTAGTGGCACAAGTCAAGCGTTGCTTGACCGCAACCTTCTTGATTTGCCCGCACAGCTGTTCCAAAACAAATGTTTGCTTCAATATAACTTGTTCCCTTGTGCCAAGTAGAACTGAGAGTGAATCTAAATATTGGTGTCACGGTGCATATCCCTCTATCATCTTTTAATATTTCATAATTGGTTGTGTTTTGCTTAAGTGAATGTCTGATTGACACCACCAGAAGTTAAATACCTCTTGAACGTGTCTTCCTGTGAGAAAGAAAATTTGGTATTCCCTATCCTGCCCGCTAAAGACATAAGGCGCTCTCCAACTTTCGCTCACCACCAAACTGTGTTGAATGTCAGAGCAACAATGCCTCTGTACTGCCCACGCTCTGCGCAACTCTATGACGTTATCATTCCAAAAAATTCTTAGATAATATCAGTTATTTATATAGTAACCATACTATCATTAAGTTGTAATATTTAATAAAAGATAACATTTGCCGATATTTGAAAATGCTTATATTCTTTTGTAGTTAGTTACTGACTGCATTAGAACAGCGATGACCGATGACTTCAGCAGTTTGGTCCCATAGGAACTTAACACAAATTTCAAAATTTCCCAGAACTGCGACCTTAATGAAAAATTTTGAAATTGATATTAGAACAGTCTTGATCGCAGTAGAAAATTTGTTGAAAAATGGTGAATGGTTTCGGTTATACAGCGACCATCCTCAGAACATATGCATTGTAATTTAAATGCAATACAGATTTGGAGGGGAATCTAACAACAACAGGTACTTTAAAATAGATAAAGTATGACGAAATCAAAATAATGACTGGTGGGGATGTGAATGGGGCATATATCATGCATATACGTGCGTCAGCTGCTGGTTAGAGTAGAGGGACTATGGATTAAGTATCAGGTGCTCCGCCCACCTCTAATCAGACTACGTTAGCAACAGCCAGTCAGGCACAAAACACGTTAGGAGTGTTGTTAATATAATTTACACGTGAAACAACTGTACAAAAATTAATAAGATGTTAGATGGCTACACATAAGCAGCTGCTACATAAAGCAAATTGTCAAAATACATTTAAATAAATACAGGAGAATAGCCAATTGCAGTCAGCTGTAAGTACATAGATTGCTCTCTATGGGCATTTGAAGAAAATTAGTTGAACGCAATCATAGGAAAATCAAAGCTATCTCATGCCGTTGTTTTCCATGTTGATGGAATGAAGATATCGACATGCTCAATCCAAGGCTGGCGAAAGATAACGTAGAAGATACGAAAGCAACTGGCCGCCACAGTGTGCCAGCATGCAGGCAAGAAATGCTGTTGATGTGCGTAAAAACCTCTGAAGAACGTTGTGGAGTACTGTCTTAATGAATGGCGAAATAATCGTATATAATATTAGGTACTAGTCCATGTGTTAAAAAGATACTCGCAGTACTGTGACGACTGGCAAACAAAAGCCTGTGTAATATTAGATTTAAGCAGTGCATTATGTAGAAGTTAGCAGTGACGATCGGTAGATTGGCGTAGAAGTACCATGGAGACGTGAAAACAGACGCAGTACTTAAAGTTATAAAATAACCGGTGGATATAAGAAAATGATATGAACTGTGACATTTCGAGTCACGAAACAAAAATTGCATACAAGATCAAATAATTGAAAAACATATAAAGAGCGGAATAAAAATTAAAAAGTACAAATGTAAAGTAAGAAATACGATTGGTTATTGACACACAGAATCAACAGAACAAAAGCATTCAATAGTAAATCATCGAACAGATCGAAACAATTTCTAAAGTCTAACTGCAAGTATTAGTTGAGGACCAATTGGATGAAAATCAGTGTGGGTTTAGGCCTCTTAGAGGTTGTAAGGACCAGATCTTTAGCTTACGGCAAATAATGGAGAAGTGTTATGAGTGGAACAGGGAATTGTATCTATGCTTTATAGATCTAGAAAAGGCATATGACCGGGTTCCTAGGAGGAAGTTATTGTCTGTTCTACGGGATTATGGAATAGGAGGCAAACTTGTGCAAGCTATTAAAGGTCTTTACATGGATAGTCAGGCAGCAGTTAGAGTTGACGGTAAATTGAGTTCATGGTTCAGAGTAGTTTCAAGGGTAAGACAAGGCTGCAACCTGTCTCCACTGTTGTTCATATTATTTATGGATCATATGTTGAAAACAATAGACTGGCTGGGTGAGATTAAGATATGTGACACAAAATAACCAGTCTTGCATATGCGGATGACTTAGTTGTGATGGCAGATTCGATTGAAAGTTTGCAAAGTAATATTTCAGAGCTAGATCAGAAATGTAAGGACTATGGTATGAAGATTAGCATCTCCAAAACGAAAGTAATGGCAGTGGCAAAGAAATATAAACGGATTGAGTGCCAAATAGGAGGAACAAAGTTAGAACAGGTGGGCGGTTTCAAGTACTTAGGATGCATATTCTCACAGGATGGCATCATAGTGAAAGAACTGGAAGCGAGGTGTAGCAAAGCTAATGCAGTGAGCGCTCAGCTACGATCTACTCTTCTGCAAGAAGGAAGTCAGTACCAAGACTAAGTTATCTGTGCACCGTTCAATCTTTCGACCAACTTTGTTGTATGGGAGCGAAAGCTGGGTGGATTCAGGCTACCTTATCAACAAGGTTGAGGTTACGGATATGAAAGTAGCTAGGATGATTGCAGGTACTAGTAGATGGGAACAATGGCAGGAGGGTGTCCACAATAAGGAAATCAAAGAAAAACTGGGAATGAACTCTATAGATGTAGCAGTCAGGGGAAACAGGCTTAGATGGTGGGTTCATGTTACACGCATGGGAGAAGCAAGGTTACCCAAGAGACTCATGGATTCAGCATTAGAGGGTAGGAGGAGTCGGGGCAGACCGAGGAGAAGGTACCTGGATTCGGTTAAGAAAGATTTTGAAGTAATAGGCTTAACATCAGAAGAGGCACCAAAGTTAGCACTGAATAGGGGATCATGGAGGAACTGTATAAGAGGGGCTATGCTCCAGACTGAACGCTGAAAGGCATAATCAGTCTTAAATGATGATGATGATGATGATGATGATGAACTGCTCCTTCAGTAGGGACGAAGGTTTATTTTCCTAATGAGCATAAATTTCTATCCTTTGCAAGGTATTCAGTAAAAGTCCTCTCGATGCACTGTGGAGAATTTTCAAATTATTCGTAATAACTACTTCAGAATGGTTCTGATGCGTTATATGCTGGCTAAACACCGATTTCTTACGAGCAGTGCCTGATGTGTGTTTCTTCAAAACGAGTATGCAAATTTTGGCATGTTTATCGAATGAACTTCTCTACGCCTTTGAGAATGCGATATAAGTCCTTGATACAATGCAGGTTACAACTACCCCAGATACCTGCGATGTTTGCTGGTTCAGGGAAGTGAAAATCGATTTTATGCTATGTTTTTAATAGCATGACATTTACGTGAGTTGAACACTTTCACACATTTTTTAACAGATCACGTGAAGGAAAGTGGAATACCGATTAAGAAACATAGCACTCTTTAAAAATGATGTACTGCTAAATCATTTAACGAGGAAAGTAACAAGATAAATAAGTGGTTAATGTCCCCACAGTTGGTAGGAACGATTTCTTGATAACAACATTTTTTCTATCTGGCTTTCGGACAAAAATAGAGAACCCTATATAGTGCATTATTGTTATTTAGCGACTTGAAGCAGTGTCACGTATGTGCTCAGTTAAATGGTTTTTGGTGATTCCCCCTAAAACCTTAAGTGGCCAAACTCATAATACATCTTTTTAACTATATATGACGGTAGTATCTGTTCCCGAAAGGACAGTTACCGTGGGTGACCATGCAGCTTTGCTAGAAATGAAATGATAATTAAATGGACACCCTAGCTGCAAACAGGCGTTGATGAACTTCATTGGGGACATGTTGAAAATGTGTGCCCCGACCGGGACTCGAACCTGGGATCTCCTGCTTACATGGCAGAGGCTCTATCCATCTGAGCCACCGCGGGCACAGAGGATATTGCGTTTGCAGCTAGGGTGTCCATTTAATTATCATTTCATTTCTAGCAAAGCTGCGTGGTCATCCACGGTAACTGTTCTTTCGGGAACAGATAGTACCGTCATACATAGTTAAGAAATATGGCTTCCCGGCCATTGACCTTCTTGTGCGAACGCACACGCTATGCCCGGACTCGTACGGGACTTGATAGATTAATCTGCCACGAGTAATGAGTATGATGGGCAAACATCTATTAGGCGCACTACGAATGTAGTGGTGTGGACATGTTGGGAATGTGGATCTCACGGGGAGCGTGCAAGGGATAAGTCCCTGCAGACGCACTATCCTCTGAGGCCGCGGTGGCTCAGATGGATAGAGCGTCTGCCATGTAAGCAGGAGATCCCAGGTTCGAGTCCCGGTCGGGGCACACATTTTCAACATGTCCCCAATGAAGTTCATCAACGCCTGTTTGCAGCTAGGGTGTCCATTTAATTATCAATTCATAATACACTCCTGGAAATTGAAATAAGAACACCGTGAATTCATTGGCCCAGGAAGGGGAAACTTTATTGACACATTCCTGGGGTCAGATACATCACATGATCACACTGACAGAACCACAGGCACATAGACACAGGCAACAGAGCATGCACAATGTCGGCACTAGTACAGTGTATATCCACCTTTCGCAGCAATGCAGGCTGCTATTCTCCCATGGAGACGATCGTAGAGATGCTGGATGTAGTCCTGTGGAACGGCTTGCCATGTCATTTCCACCTGGCGCCTCAGTTGGACCAGCGTTCGTGGTGGACGTGCAGACCGCGTGAGACGACGCTTCATCCAGTCCCAAACATGCTCAATGGGGGACAGATCCGGAGATCTTGCTGGCCAGGGTAGTTGACTTACACCTTCTAGAGCACGTTGGGTGGCACGGGATACATGCGGACGTGCATTGTCCTGTTGGAACAGCAAGTTCCCTTGCCGGTCTAGGAATGGTAGAACGATGGGTTCGATGTCGGTTTGGATGTACCGTGCACTATTCAGTGACCCCTCGACGATCACTAGTGGTGTACGGCCAGTGTAGGAGATCGCTCCCCACACCATGATGCCGGGTGTTGGCCCTGTGTGCCTCGGTCGTATGCAGTCCTGATTGTGGCGCTCACCTGCACGGCGCCAAACACGCATACGAACATCATTGGCACCAAGGCAGAAGCGACTCTCATCGCTGAAGACGACACGTCTCCATTCGTCCCTCCATTCACGCCTGTCGCGACACCACTGGAGGCGGGCTGCACGATGTTGGGGCGTGAGCGGAAGACGGCCTAACGGTGTGCGGGACCGTAGCCCAGCTTCATGGAGACGGTTGCGAATGGTCCTCGCCGATACCCCAGGAGCAACAGTGTCCCTAATTTGCTGGGAAGTGGCGGTGCGGTCCCCTACGGCACTGCGTAGGATCCTACGGTCTTGGCGTGCATCCGTGCTTCGCTGCGGTCCGGTGCCAGGTCGACGGGCACGTGCACCTTCCGCCGACCACTGGCGACAACATCGATGTACTGTGGAGACCTCACGCCCCACGTGTTGAGCAATTTGGCGGTACGTCCACCCGGCCTCCCGCATGCCCACTATACGCCCTCGCTCAAAGTCCGTCAACTGCACATACGGTTCACGTGCACGCTGTCGCGGCATGCTACCAGTGTTAAAGACTGCGATGGAGCTCCGTATGCCACGGCAAACTGGCTGACACTGACGGCGGCGGTGCACAAATGCTGCGCAGCTAGCGCCATTCGACGGCCAACACCGCGATTCCTGGTGTGTCCGCTGTGCCGTGCGTGTGATCATTGCTTGTACAGCCCTCTCGCAGTGTCCGGAGCAAGTATGGTGGGTCTGGCACACCGGTGTCAATGTGTTCTTTTTTCCATTTCCAGGAGTGTACATCACTTCGTCTGAAACAGATCGTTAAGGCCAGAAAGTAATCCTCTACGCGATGCGACACAGACTCTCTTTACAGCCGACGTCGCAGTGACTGCTCGTGTAGTTGGTGAGGGAACACCTGGAAGGTGTCTCACTGTCGCACGCTACGTAGGGCAGTCCGACGGTTACGTTCGATGAGTTGGGTGGGGGCGGATATTGGCACGCCCCGCCCCTGACAGATTCTCGCTCCATGACGTATGGGCGCGTCTGGCCACAAGCCTTTGTGGCAGTGATGTATGGCCAATCAGTGCTAATTATCACCGCGAAACCGCTAATGGCACGCGGCACCGCCAAGTGGCAGGTATCGCAGCAGGACGTGATACCTCATAGCGTCACCACAAGCGTCCCAGTACGCGACGGACGATACTCAATGTCAGAGTTACATTTCAATCTTCATAACTATCTATTTATTTCGGTTATTGACTCATCAAGTCCCATGGAACCATGCGAGATACTACGTAGATTGCAGAATGCTGGTTAAATATTTGTAAACAAACATTTAAGGGCTAAACAGATCACTAAAAAAGAGAGTATAAATGTAAATAACACTTTGCAGTGAGAAATTCCCAACTACTATGGAATTTCTGTTCAGAGCAGAATTAACTATATGAGAGAATAGAATGAAACTAAGGCAAGTAAACAAGCCTTAGTGTTTCAGCGTCAGTGGAGATCATAATTATAGTGAACGTAGCAGCATTCAGTTTCTGCACACGATCTTGAAACGTCCGAGGAAGTTTTTCATCTATCCTAACTCCTAAGAATTTAATATGGTCGGCTTCACTGACAATTGGGCCAGATTCAGATAATAAAATTTGGCTTTTACGAGTACAACAGTTCCGTGTCAGAAACTGTATGGATTGCGTGTTGTTACAGTTGAACAATAATCTGTTCTCTGAAAGCCATGTGCATATATTACTGACCAATCTATTAAGTATTTCTTTTATCCGAAGTTCCAAGTCTTTCATTACGACACTTCTGTCTGTTGCAAAGAGAGTAATTTTTGTTGCAGATATTTGATATATCATCATTATCATCATCATCACTTAAGACTGATTGTGCCTTTCAGCGTTCGGTCTGGAGCATAGTCCCCCTTATAAGATTTCTCCATGATCCCTTATTCAGTACTAACATTGGTGCCTCTTCTGATGTTAAGCCTATTACTTCAAAATCTTTCTTAACCGAATCCAGGTACCTTCTCCTTGGTCTACCTCGACTCCTCCTACCCTCTACTGCTGAACCCATGAGTCTCTTGGGTAACCTTGCTTTTCCCATGCGTGTAACATGACCCCACCATCTAAGCCTGTTCGCCCTGACTGCTACATCTATAGAATTCATTCCCAGTCTTTCTTTGCTTTCCTCAGTGTGGACACCCTCCTACCATTGTTCCCATCTACTAGTACCTGCAATCATCCTAACTACTTTCATATCCGTAGCCTCAACCTTATTGATAAGGTAGCCTGAATCCACCCAACTTTCGCTCCCATACAACAACGTTGGTCGAAAGATTGAACGGTGCACGGATAACTTAGTCTTGGTGCTGACTTCCTTCTTGCAGAAGAGAGTAGATCGTAGGTGAGCGCTCACTGCATTAGCTTTGCTACACCTCGCTTCCTGTTCTTTCACTATGATGCCATCCTGTGAGAATATGCATCCTAAGTACTTGAAACCGTCCACCTGTTCTAACTTTGTTCCTCATATTTGGCACTCAATCCGTTTATATTTCTTTCCCACTGACATTACTTTCGTTTTGGAGATGCTAATCTTCATACCATAGTCCTTACATTTCTGATCTAGCTCTGAAAAATTACCTTGCAAACTTTCAATCGAATCTGGCAACACAGCTAAGTCATCCGCATATGCGATACTGCTTATTTTGTGTTCACATATCTTAATCTCATCCAGCCAGTCTATTGTTTTCAACATATGATCCATAAATAATATGAACAACAGTGAAGACAGGTTGCAGCCTTGTCTTACCCCTGAAACTACTCTGAACCATGAACTCAATTTACCATCAACTCTAATTGCTGTCTGACTATCTATGTAAAGACCTTTAATTGCTTGCAAAAGTTTGCTTCCTATTCCATAATCTCATAGAACAGACAATTACTTCCTCTTAGGAACCCAGTCATATGCTATCTATAAAGCATAGATACAATTCCCTTTTCCACTCGTAACACTTCTCCATTATTTGCCGTAAGCTAAAGATCTGGTCCTGACAACCTCTAAGAGGCCTAAACCCACACTGATTTTCATCCTGTTTGTCCTCAACTAATACTCGTACTTTCCTTTCAACAATACCTGAGAAGATTTGACCAACAACGCTGATTATTGAGATACCTCTGTAGTTGTTACAATCTTTTCTGTTTCCATGTTTAAAGATTGGTGTGATTACTCCTTTTGTCCAGTCTGATAGAACCTGTCCCGACTCCCACGCCATTTCAATTATCCTGTGTACCCATTTAAGACCTGACATTCCACTGTATTTGATGAGTTCCAGCTTAATTTCATCCACCCCATTGCACTGCAGTATATTGACCATTTTCTCCACTTCCTCAAATGTGATCCTATTTCCATCATTTCCATCAACAGGATTCACCAGCAGTTTTCCTGACCTGTCCAAAATACTTGTCATTTCCTTCTTACCTCCCTTTCGAAGACTGCTAATTACACTCCAGAATGGTTTTCCAGCAGCTTCACCCAAAGTCTCCAACCTGTATCCAAAGTCTTCCCAAGATTTCTTCTTGGACGCTGCTATTATCTGTTTGGCTTTGTTTATTTCTTCAACATAGCCTTCTCTGTCTACCTGAGTTCTAGTATGTAGCCATTTTCGATACGCCTTCTTTTTCCTTTTACAGGCTGCCTGGACTGTGTCATTCCACCAAGCTGTTTGCTTCATCCTACCTTTACACACTACTGTCCCAAGACATTCTTTAGCCACTTCTAGTATTGTGTCCCTGTACCTTGTCCATTCCTTTTCCATTGACTCTAATTGACTACATTAAACTAACTGGTACCTTTCTGAGATCACTGTTATGTACTTGTGCCTGATTTCCTTATCCTGAAGTTTCTCCACTCTTATTCTCCTACATATGGACCTGACGTCCGGCACTTTTGGCCTCATTATACCAATTTCACTGCAGATTAAATAGTGATCAGTGTCATCATAGAATCCCCTGAATACACGTGTGTCCCTCACACCCTTCCTGAATTCCTGATCTGTTATTATTTGATCAATGACAGATCTGGCTCCCCTGTTTTCCCAAGTATACCAGTGAATGTTCTTATGTTTAAAAAAGGTGTTTGTCATTACTAAGCCCATACTGACACAGATATTTGATATATATATATATATATATATATATATATATATATATATATATATATATATATATATTTCCCTTGATAGATTTTTTTCTGTCTAGCTTTTGGACAAAAAGTGTTGGTTATAATAAACAGGACACTCTGTTGGGTAAAGAAATGGACCGAAAACAGACGCCCGTGTCAATCCCCACTTCACATGACATCAGTCAGATTAAAATCTTATGCCTGTTTCTTGATGCTAGAGGATCACTTTCTGCTCCCTGCTTTTCATATAAGAAGTGAACCACTGTGAACTTTTTTCCTACTCCTTGCGACGTTCAAAAGGACTGATTTCTAGTATGAGTAAAGCAAGCCGTCATCTCAAATTATATATGAATCGATCTGCCCATGGTAATGGATCTTGGGATGTTGTGCTTTTTAGTAACATGTGTGCCTTACATTTTGTTGTTAAATGTTCTACAAGCAAGGAGAATTAAGCGTGCTGCTGTCATTGGGCGTAAGGACTACGCAAACTAAACAGCGTCTGTAGCGCCAAAGTACGTCTCATCTCCAGCCAACCAATCGTGGAAGCGGCAATGTGTACCCACCACATCGCAGATGGCAGCTGGAAGAATCACCGAACATCAATGCAATAGCAGAATTCAATAGCAGCTACGTTCTGAAAAGTGAAGCTATAACCATTCGTTTATTTGTTTTAATGGTTCCGAAAGGGAACTACTTACATCTAATAGGTAGGTTCTCATGTACTTCTCATAACGTTGTGGTTGGGTTCTCATCTGATTGTGACTGAGTTCTCAAATTGATGTCGTGGTCATTGGGCACTTAATTGTTCGAAATATGTTGCGATTGCAGCACGAATTTTAGGCTACTTGGTGGTAGAGGCGAATGAAGAGATATTCACGATGAAAGGAGATCTAGGACAGTATAGGAAAATGTTTTTTGTGAAATTTGTTTCAGATTGTTCACTGGTAGTGTGTATTGTGACCAGGACTGTGGGAATAGTTGCTTTGTTCAGGAGACTAGTTTTGATCTGCGTAATACTGATCGAGATTCAGTTGAATAATCTGTGGTTCTGTGTGGTTTGTTGTTGTGTTGTTTTCTTCAGTCCTGAAACTGGTTTGATGCAGCTCTCCACGCAACTCTATCCTGTGCAAGCTTCTTCATCTCCCAGTACCTACTGCAGCCTACATCCTTCTGAATCTGCTTAGTGTATTCATCTCTTGGTCTCCCTCTACGATTTTCACCCTCCACGCTGCCCTCCAGTACTACATTGGTGATCCCTTGATGCCTCAGAACATGTCCTACCAACCGATCCCTTCTTCTAGTCATGTTGTGCCACAAACTCCTCTTCTCCCCAATTCTATTCAACACCTCCTCATTCGTTATGTGATCTACCCATCTAATCTTAAGCATTCTTCTGTAGCACCACATTTCGAAAGCTTCTATTCTCTTCTTATCTAAACTATTTGTGGTACATGTTTCACTTCCATACATGGCTACACTCCATACCAATACTTTCAGAAAAGACTTCCTGACTCTTAAATCAATACTCGATGTTAACGAATTTCTCTTCTTCAGAAACGCTTTCCTTGCCATTGCCAGTCTACATTCTATATCCTCTTTACTTCGACCATCATCAGTTATTTTGCTCCCCAAACAGCAAAACTCATTTACTACTTAAGTGTCTCATTTCCTAATCTAATTCACCCGACTTCATTCGACTACATTCCATTATCCTCGTTTTGCTTTTGTTGATATTCATCTTATACCCTCCTTTCAAGACACTGTCCATTCCGTTCAACTGCTCTTCCAAGTCCTTTGCTGTCTCTGACAGAATTGCAATGCCATCGGCGAACCTCAAAGTTTTTATTTCTTCTCCATGGATTTTAATACCTACTCCGAACTTTTCTTTTGTTTCCTTTACCGCTTGCTCAATATACAGACTGAGTAGCATCGGGGAGAGGCTACAACCCTGTCTCACTCCATTCCCAACCACTGCTTCCCTCTCATGTCTCTCGACTTTTATAACTACCGTCTGGTTTCTGTACAAATTATAAATAGCCTTTCGCTCCCTGTGTTTTACCCCCGCCTCCTTGAGAATTTGAAAGAGAGCATTCCAGTCAACAATGTCAAAAGCTTTCACTAAGTCTACAAATTCTAGAAACGTAGGTTTGCCTTTCCTTAATCTTTCTTCTAAGATAGGAGGTAGGGTCAAATGGTTCAAATGGGTCAAATGGCTCTGAGCACTATGGAACTTAACATCTGCGATCATCAGTCCCCTAGAACTTAGAACTAGTTAAACCTAACTAACCTAAGGACAGCACACAACACCCAGCCATCACGAGGCGTCGTAGGGTCAGTATTTGCCTCACGTGTTCCAACATTTCTACGGAATCCAAACTGATCTTCCACGAAGTCTGCTTCCACAAGTTTTTCCATTCGTCTGTAAAAAATTCGCGTTAGTATTTTGCAGCTATGACTTATTAAACTGATAGTTCAGTAATTTTCACATCTGTCAACGGCTGCTTTCTTAGGGGATAGAATTATTGTATTCTTCTTGAAGTCTGAGGGAATTTCGCCTGTATCGTACATCTTGCTCACCAGATGGTAGGGTTTTTTCAGGACTGACTCTCCCAAGGCTGTCAGTAGTTCTAATGGAATCTTGTGCACACCCGGATTCTTGTTTCGACTCAGGTCTTTCAGTTCTCTGTCAAACTCTTCACGCAGTATCATATCTCCCATTTCATCTTCATCTACCTCCTCTTTCATTTCCATAATATTGTCCTCAAGAACATCGCCCCTGTATAGTCGCTCTATATACTCCTTCCACCTTTCGGCTTTCTCTTCTTTGCTTAGATTTGGGTTTCCATCGGAGCTCTTGATATTCATGCAAGTGGTTCTCTTTTCTGCAAAGGTCTCTTTAATTTTCCTGTAGACAGTATCTATCTTACCCCTCGTGAGATAAGCCACTATATCCTTACATTTGTCCTCTAGCCATCCCTGTTTAGCCATTTTGCACTTACTGTCGATCTCATTTTTTAGACGTTTTTATTCCTTTTTGCCTGCTTCACTTACTGCATTCTTGTATTTTCTTCTTTCATCAATTAAATTCAGTATCTCTTCTGTTACCCAATTATTTCTACTAGCCCTCGTCTTTTTACCTACTTGATCCTCTGCTGCCTTAACTACTTCATCCCTCAAAGCTACCCATTCTTCTTCTACTGTATTTCTTTCCCCCATTCCTGTCAATTGTTCCCTTATGCTCTCCCTGAAACTCTGTACAACCTCTGGTCTAGTCAGTTTATCCAGGTCCCATCTCCTTAAATTCCCACCTTTTTGCAGTTTCTTCAGTTTTAATCTACAGTTCATAACCAATTGATTGTGGTCAGAGTTCACATCTGCCCCTGGAAATGTCTTACAATTTAAAATGTGGTTCCTAAATCTCTGTCTTACCATTATATAATCTATCTGAAACCTTCTAGTAACTCCTTTGTCCTTCCATGTATACAACCTTCTTCCATGCTTCTTGAACCAAGTGTTAGCTATGATTAAGTTATGCTCTGTGCAAAATTCTACCTGGCGGCTTCCTGTTTGATTTCTTAGCCCCAATCGATATTCACCTACTATGTTTCCTTCTATTCCTTTTCCCACTGTCGAATTCCATTCACCCATGACTATTAAATTTTCGTCTGCCTTCACTACCTGAATAATTTCTTTCAATTCATCATATATTTCATCAATTTCTTCATCATATGCAGAGCTAGTTGGCATATAAACTTGTACTACTGTAGTAGGCGTGGGGTTCGTGTCTATCGTGGCCACAATAATGCGTTCACTATGCTGTTTGTAGAAGCTTACCCGCACTCCTATCTCTTTATTCATTATTAAACCTACTCCTGCATTACCCCTATTTGACTTTGTGTTTATAACCCTGTAGTCACCTGACCAGATGTCTTGTTCCTCCTGCCACCGAACTTCACTAATTCCCACTATATCTAACTTTAACCTATCCATTTCCCTTTTTATATTTTCTAACCTACCTGCCCGATTAAGGAATCTGCCATTCCACGCTCCGATCCGTAGAACGCCAGTTCTTTCTCCTGATAACGACGTCCTCTTGAGTAGTCCCCGCCCGGAGATCCGAAGGGGCGACCATTTTACCTCCGGAACATTTTACCCAGGATGACGCCATTATCATTTAATCGTACCGTAAAGCTACATGCCGTCGGGAAAAATTACGGCTGTAGTTTCTCCTTGCTTTCAGCCGTTCGCAGTAACAACAGCAAGGCCGTTATGGTTAGTATTACAAGGCCAGATCAGTCAATCATCCAGACTGGTGCCCCTGCAATTAATGAAAAGGCTGCTGCCCCTCTTCAGCAACCACACGTTTGTCTGGCCTCTCAACAGCCTCCGTTGTAGTTGCACCTACGGTACGGCTATCTGTATCGCTGAGGCACGCAAGCCTCCCCACCAACGGCAAGATCCATGACTGTTTTAGGGGGAGGGGGGGGGGGGGTCTGTGTGGTTAACGCCCCGGAAAGAAGTGGGTATTCTAGATTGATGATTTGTGGAATGCATCATTAGGCAGATACCGTCTCAGTAGTTAATTGTTGGTGCGGATTTGCGGTGAGCTTTGAATGCGTCACTGGTTACATTGAACACAGGCCGTAATGTGATTAATTTTTGCAAAACTCAGGTTTAAAATACTTAAGATCCGTAATTTAGAGTTTTAGTATCTTTGAAACAATCAAAACAATAAACACCGTCAAAGCAGGTCTTGAAAGCTCAACGTTTCCGATCGGCTGCCTACGTCACTCTCAGCCCGTAGGCATCGGCGGATGCGAATGCGGAAGGCCGTTTGCTCAGCACATCGCTCTACCGGGCGTTGTCCGTTTTCGTGACCGAACTTTATGCCTGGTAGAACGATTAATTAGAATTATGACACCTTGCGAATATCGAGACGAGTGACTGACATATACTTGGTTAGTTGAAGAGAGAGTTTCTGAATAGTACTAACACCTGAAGAGGTATAGCTATGCACAGTTTCTTTGGTTTAAGGCTGAAAATGTTTCTGGCGAAGCAGGTATTCTTTCTACAGTCCAGATATCGTTCTGACTTTCTTTACTGGGTTAGCAGGCACTTGTACAAAAGCGACACGTTGTGTATCTTATTTGGAGAAACGAATAAAAAGAAACGCTCGTGTGTAAACTGGAAGAGAAATGTGCGCCTATTCCGTTCAACTCGACCTCTGATGTTGAGAAAGTAGCATTTTAGAGGAAGGTTTTGTAAATGATTTTAAAGTGGCTGTTATGTATTCGGGTGGAAAATGTTTTAATTGTGGTTTTAATGTTTTGACTAGAGCGATGTCGCCCAATTTCCTTTTAACCATATGTAAGGTAACCGTTTCTTCTGAAGAAGGCGCCCCTAGTTGGCGTAGAAAACTAGGTAAAGAATTTTTGATTTTATTTGCAACCGGTTGGCTGGAAATTTGTGACATTCTAATTAATTACTGTTTCTGATCACAGCCATTTTCAAAACATTATTATTCAGAAAACTCACTACTGGCTGCAGAAAAGACAATCTGCTGAATGTTAAAAGATGAAAAGTGGTTAATTGGAAAAGAATCTAATAGCGATAGAACGGAACGAAAAATATGAAATAAATATATGATCGAATTTACGGGTTCTGATTAAACTGAAACAGTTGCAACGTAATTATGAAGTGATTATTTAAATATTTGCTTTGGGAGAGGAATTACTCAGATAAACCGATAGTTAACACGAGAGCAAAGATTGTTAATTTCAGTTCGAGATTTAATCTGATGAAAGAGAAAAAATATTAATTAGTCTGTTTAAAATTGTAACAAATATTAATTAATAGTGACCTTCGCTGAATTTATCCTCAGAATAATCTTTCCTCCCGTTAATCCCTGAATTGAAAACAAACGCAGCGTCGCTAACTTTGCGATTTTGATTTTACGTACGTTTTTCGCAATATTATACAGTTTTGTGTATTTAGTTGTATCACATTTTGACTTCAAAGGAAGTGGTGATTTATCCAAACGATTAATAATGTGCTTACGGGAAACGATTGAAGTCAGCCATGTGTTTGAAGAGACTGTGGGATTACTGATATCCCAATAGTAGGCAATGTTAGAGAAAGAGATACCGAAAAGGGTAAGCAATCTATTACTCAGGAAATCAGAGCTCAGTTATTGCGCACAAAGTAAATATATAATTGTGCCGATTAGTATCTGAAGGATATCTAAATATTAATAAAATCTCATTTCTGAACTGAGTTGTACTTTCTTATACACGACTACTGGGTAACGCGATTATCATGGCAATAAAAGTAGTAGACCTAAATGCTTAATACAACTGTTCAAACAGTGTTCAGTCTAAATAAGAGCAAGTGTAACTCAATGTTGCTTCACCATCCCAGGACCATATCTGGTAAATCCAAATTACTATAATCCATAAACGTGCGTGTGATTCCAAAGAAACCCAAAGCCTATCGGTCTTACATGAATATTTTGAGAGCAGTCGGATGAGTTATTAGGTCTTTCATTACGCGGTTAGAGAATCCGTGCCGATAAGTGGAGATAGTAAGAACTCAGCTTACAAGGTCATGCCTTGTAGCTGATTGCTTCTTTTAAGTAAAGTCACTTAACTGCTATCGCCCACGATCTCTAATACGAAATAAATAAAACATCACGTTAAAGAGACTAAGAACCATGTGTTTCCAGAATGTAGAGAGTTAAAGAAGTACATGCTGAATGGTGAAATCTAACTGCCGGATAAGCTTTAGCAACTTGGATCGTTCTGTTGTAGGTACTGAACTATAGTGCACAGTCGGGTTACCTGTTATCGTCAGGTATATTAAGTGAAATAATATTTTATACTTTGTAGATATACCAGAAATTGCAATTTTGTAATGTAACTAATTTTGTAGGCTAAGGCGTAGTTAAGTTTGTCCAGGAGCTGAAACAGTAGCAGTCGAGCGGGACCAAGTCTGCCATTGAAACTTCGTGGCAGATTAAAACTGTGTGCCGGATCGAGACTCGAACTCGGGACCTTTGCCTTTCGCGGGCAAATGCTCTAGTGCACTTGCCCGCGAAAGGCAAAGGTCCCGAGTTCGAGTGTCGGTCCGGCACACAGTTTTAATCCGCCAGGAAGTTTCATATCAGCGCACACTCCGCTGCAGAGTGAAATTCTCATTCTCATTCAAGTGTGCCATTGCTCAGCGACGACACACCTGGACACAACCACCCACACTATCCACAATCCGAGAGGCTAGCAGGAGAAAACTACAACCAACGAACCCTGAGTGATATATTTCTCTGTTTAGTTTTGGTTGAACTGTCCCTGTGAGAGTAGGTTGTGTGAAAAGAAGTGTTTGTAATTTCAAAGGATCCTAATTGCTGTAGCTTTAACCAAATATTTACACAAAAGTATGTATCTTCTAGAGAATTTTTTCATACAGCGTGTGTTGCATTCAATAATCGATGCGTGTAGTGGCTGTTAGGTTTGGATTGGATAATGACTTATGGAGTCACCTTGGATGTGCCTAGAGAGATAATGTGCCTGTCTATTAAGAATAAACAAATTTGTATTAAATTGATTAAGTGGCAGTCAGTCGCACACAAAGAAGAGTATCTGACTAGTTGGAGAGTAAAATTTGAAAAGAACTACATGAATTAGGTGAAATGGTAATTTTAGTTAAGGAAAACTGTAAAGAATGAAGTGAGTTAAATAGCGTTGAGAGAAATTAATTAGCGGCAGTATCATCACAGAGTAGATAAGCGTTTGGTGGCTAATCGGATATCACTGAAGGAGTTGAGTGCGCGTTAAATATCAAACCTGATCTTCCTTTTTTCAACCTCTTTATCACAAGGGGTAAGCATGCATAACGCTTTGTGCAACGAAATTTATTGGATAACTAATTGAGGCATTATCGAAGAAACAGATAGAGCATGTTGTAGTTCCATTGCTGCAGTGGAAAAATCGAATGGCGATTGTAGGCTGGTTCTTGAAGTGGCAAAAAATAAGCTAAGATTTAATGACGCCAAGTCATAATAGTAATATGCCGCGTGGGATTAGCCGAGCGGTCTAGGGCGCTGCGGTCCTGCGCTGTGCGGCTGCTCCCGGCGGAGGTTCGAGTCCTCCCCCCGGCATGGGTGTGTGTGTGTGTTTGTCCTTAGAATAATTTAGGTTAAGTAGTGTGTAAGCTTGGGGACTGATAACCTTAGCAGTTTTCGCGTAATAGTTCTCTCTCTCGCGAATTGTTAAATTGTTGCTCTATGGTTTATTTATTCTCTTTGTAACAACACATTTACGGAAAGAGTTACGTGAAATACTTTTATCAATGCTGTGCTTTGCTTTTCCTTATCATCATTACCTTTTAGCGGAATAAAATGTATATATGGAAGTTTGATTGTTCTGGATCTGGCCTACAATTTAAGGAACGATTTTTCTTAACTGCAACTCATGCTAGAAATCAATATATCTTCCCTACTTCATAATGAATAAAAGTTGAAATTACTTTGTTATGAACACTGATGTTACAGTTCGTATGATCGTTCAAAAACACAAGTTCGCAGTGGATTTTATTTCTCGTTAAAATGCTATTTCACACCACGACTAGCCCAAGAACATGAGACTCTCAATAAAAAATACGTTGTCACTATAAAGTTTGCCAGATCAGAACGGAGCACAGCAAGATTCCTATCAGATTCTGAAGGTACATTAAATTATTTGCACTGTAAATTATATCCTATCAGCAGCCCGCGTCAATCTGCAACACATCATAAAATCCGCTGATCTTCACTGCCAGTCTGGTAGCTAAAAGAAATAATATTATTTTACTATTATTTTACCGCTTCCTTGCGGTATGCTCGACTATATCGTAAGTCGTTTAAATACGCCGCGGCAGCGGCTTTTCGTTCTCCACGCAGCTCAGCACCCCAGATAATATTTATATAACTGAAAAATGTTTCAACAGGATGGGATAATATGCAAGCAAGCTTAACAATAAATGATACAAGTTTTCATTTAAACAACTCTATTATAACCTTTAAATATCTCAGTGATTACAGACCTTTGTGAATTCAGGCGTAATGGCGTATAATGCTTAGTCTCGACAAAAGAGTGCTACATTCGCGTTCTCTATGACAACAACAGGAGATCTTACTCGCGCGACTTCCAAACTAAGAAGACAAAGACATTAATCTACATCACGTATTATATACTAGTTCATTTCTTTTATCTCTGTTTAACATTTATCTTCTGTGTCGGTTTTATTACTCGCCGACGCAGACGTTTTCAAAAATAAATAATAAAAAAAAAATACATAATTTTATGCAATGACACAACATGATACATCTAATTCTCTAATTACTACATAATATATTGTTTTTGTTTCTCTAGACGTTACAATGCCCCCTGGCAGCAATTGACTAACGTTGGAAATGTTCGGCAATATGCTGCCACTAACGTCTGTTTGGTTATTGTCTGTTACCTTGGTTGGAACATTCACCATACACTTCTTAGTTCTTTTACACTGTAGGTTTAATTACACTTTTTATACTGTTCTTACACTTTGCGAGGTGCAGATACAACAGTCATTTTCTGTCCCTGCTACACACAATATTGCGTCCTTTCCTCCATTATTTATACGCACAGTTTATTTTTTAGTACCTTTTAACTGTTCTTCATATACTCACTCTCATCTACATGGCGTCTATTTGTTTTTACCTTATCACAACACACTTTTCATATTGTTACTAGGCGTATATAGCCCTTTTGCAAAATTTTTTAATTTTCTTATAAGTGTAGCTTGCCTGGTTATCACCCATCTATCAAACAGATTTTACCATGTGCATGACAGCTTGACTTGGGCATATTGCTCAATAAATACTTCATTTAGCACTAGCATTATTTTTAATGATTTTTCCTATATGACTACAGTGTAGGTTCCACATTGGTTGACTTAATTCGCGTATCGCGTAGTGAATATTCAAGGGCGTGTACCAAGTACACAGGCTTCAATTGAAGCATTGTTATATACAAAGCGGAGTTTCCACGGAACCGGCTTGTTTTTTGATTAGCTTATGCTCCAGTGTCGTTCTCAAATCACTACTGGCAGCAAACATCACATAATTGTTGCATATTACAGAGTCCATGTTTGGCTAGTCAAGACTCTCTCTCTCAGGGTTCCTTATTCTAATACAATTACAACAGTTACCTTACTATATTAGATTGCATCATTAATTGCACTTACACACTACACATAGAAAATGGTTCAAGAAATTAATCCTTTGTATAATGATTCAAGAAATTAATCCTCACTTTATCAACAAGAATATTGTTCGTTGCTTAATGAGCATATAATATTTTAAATGGCTCTAATTGTCTGTAAGCAAAATCTTTCCTGTGTAAGCTATTGCCTACTTTCTGAATCCATTTCCTCCAAGTTTCATTACACACAAATTTCTTTCTTAATACTAACATACTTATATTCTAAAACACAATTAAAATCTTCTTATAACTATTACTCTTTATATGTGATATGTCACTGAATAAATAACTTCACATCTTTACGTGGATACAATCCTTTGATCTTCCCCGTATGGGGATGTGCTAACAAATAGCTACATTCGTGTGGCACGCTTATTACTTCAAAGGGCCCTGAATATAGCAATTGCCACTTACTATTCTGTTTTAAGGTGGCTGAGGATTTAGGGTGGTTACGAATAAGTACTAGATCTCCGACATTATATTTCTGTTCGTTAGTTACACCTCGGTCGTACTTCCTTTTCCTCTTTGCCGCACAGCTGGTTAGTCTGTTCCATATCTTTTTCATCTTTTCCTCCCTTGTTTCTGCCTTGACTGGTAGTCTCGGCAAAGGCGTGAGCCATTCATTCGGTGTCTCATTAAATCCATTCAATATCTCTACCGGTGGATAGCCTGTACTTGAATGGGGTGTTAAATTGTGTATTTCTACAAATTTCGGTACTAGTCCTGGCCATTTTGTATGTCGGTTCCCTAAGTAGATTCTAAGGAACTTATTCAATTCTCTAAATATTCTTTCAACTAGACTTGCTTCTGGATGGAACCGGGATACCAGAATATGCTGTATATTTTGTTCCCGTAGGTAATTTTTCCAAGTTCGACCCGTGAAATAAGAAGCATTATCAGTCGTTATGGCTTCGGGTTTTCCCACTTGAGGCAAGTATTCTTGATTGATCCGCCTAACCATGGTTTTGGCAGTAGCTGATTTTATGCAATAAATTGCCAAGTATTTGGAAAAAATATCGTACATGGCCAGTATATACTTCATACCTCCTCTGGCCATGGGATAAGGACCGGCTACATCCACAGATACTATTTGAAGCGGCCTGAGTGGAACTATGGGATGTAGTTCAAACTTAGTGGATCTATTATAATGTTTTGCTTTTTGACATATCACGCAAGTTCTAACTGTTGCCTGAATCTGGTGTTTCATACTGGGAAAGTAGCAGTATCTCGCCATGATCTCTGTACACTTTCCAATCCCTGCATGGCCCCATGCCAAGTGCGTGTGCCATATCATAACTTTTACCGACTGGTTAGGTATACATACTGCCCAGCAGTCTTCTTTCGTACTAAGTTTATGATACAAAATATGATTCACTATTTTAAAACCTTGCTCATCTCTATTGTTAACGCCCTCTTCAATATTATTAATGATTTTTTTCCACATCGGATCTGCCCTTTGTAATTCGAACATGTTTTTACATATATATAAAAAATCCTTCATGTAAGTATTGTCACGCACTAACAGCACTTTATACTCCGCGGATTGCTCTAACAATTCTGCTAAATCCGGTAATCCTACCGGCAGTCGCGACAGAGCATCCGCTATCACGTTATCTTGGCCTTTTATGTACATAATCTTTATCCGGTATTCTTGTAAGACAAGCATCCATCTCCTCAGTCTGGTATGGAATAGTTTGCATGACATCAAAAAACTTAACGCCTGGTGGTCACTATACACTCTAATCTCCTTCCCTTGTAGATAATAATTAAACTTTTTTACAGCCCAGACTACTGCAAGTGCTTCCAGTTCGGTTGCCGAGTAGGCTCTCTCGCAGCTAGTTAAAGTCCTACTGGCGAAGCCGATAATCTTTATTGTTGTCGGGTCGTTTCCTTCCCCCCACTGAAATAAGCACGCTCCCAGGCCATAGGAACATGAATCCGTCGCAAGACAAAAATCTTTTGACATATCTGGGTGCTGCAAAATATTTGCATTCAGTAGGGCGGTTTTAATCGCTTCGAAAGCTTGTTGACATTTGTCAGTCCAAACCCACTGCACATTTTTTCGTAGTAGATTTAGTAGTGACGCGTCATTTAACAACTGATTGGGCACGAACCTTCTGAAAAAAGACGTGAGCCCAAGGAACGCTTTCAATTGTCTCTTAGTGCGGGGGCTTGGAAATTCTCGGATCGCCTCTAGTTTTTTGTTGTCTGGGCGGATACCAAGTGGTGTAATAAGATGGCCTAAAAATTTAATTTTATTTCGTCCAAATTTTGACTTTTCTAGGTTTGCTGTCACACCTGCTTGCTTAAATCTCTCTAGTACTCTACGCAACAATTCCATATGTTCGTCCCAAGTAGCAGTAGCGATTACCAGATCATCAACATATACAGTGATTTTTTCTAATAAGTCTGGACCCAATACCGTGTCTAGTGCAGTAATAAACACTCCGGCACTCACATTCAATCCGAAGGGAAGTACCTTGAATTGGTAACTTCGCCCTCCGAATATGAAAGCTGTGTACTTCCTGGATTCCGGTGTAAGGGGAATTTGCCAATATGAACTTTTAAGATCGACCGAGGTCAAGTACTGTACTCCATGAAATTTTTGTATCTGCTCATCTAAATTCTCAGGGCGAGTCCGGACAGGTATGATAATTTTGTTAATGTCCCTCGCATCTAACACTAGCCTGATTTTTCCATTGGCTTTCGCCACTGCTACAAGAGGACTACTATATGGAGAGAAGGAGGGCTCAATGATATCCCACTCTAACATCTTTAGAATCTCTTTAGCTACCAATTCCCTCCTCGACCAAGGGATGGAGTAAGTTGCGCGACAGTATGTTTTATGGGGCATCACCTCTATGTGATAGTGGTACCCTTTGACTATTCCTGGTCGGTCGGTAAATACCATAGTGTATTCCGATAGCAGCTGCGTCAACTGTTGCTTTTGTGTATCGCTTAACCCTTCAGATTCCTGCACTTTGGTTTTAAATGCCTGAACATTTATTTCAAAATTTCGATCCTCTAAATTCGGATAATAGAGGTCTGCTGCATGTGAAAAATCATCAAGGTGTAGTACCCAAGGGTTCCTACCCTTGATATTGATTCGATTACAACACGGCACAAGTACCTCCTTCGATTTCATCATAGATAACTCAATCCTTCTACCCCTATTAACTATGCTTAATTTCCCCAAGGAAAGGTCGATCAATGCGTCCCTCTCGCGGAGAAAATCTACTCCCAGAATGCAGGCCACCTTCAATCCTTTAACAACGAGGAACGAGCTCACTATGGCTTCGCCCTCCTTACAAATCTCCACCTGCACCTGGTACTTAACTGATTGGCTCTGTGCACTAATGGCTCCAGACACCTTACAATTATTAACCGGGAAAGTCGGAATGCTATGTCCTTTTCCCAGTGCCTTAAATAACTCCATACTCATTACACTTACTGAGGCACCTGTGTCGATGATTATATTCACTGCAACATCATTAATTTTCGCTTCGATAATAGCTTGCACATTTTCGTTATTATCTTTCTTACATTCGTGCGGTTCGTTCAGTAGATCTTTGTCCATACTGACACCATCGTTGTATCGCAGCATACGTATCCCAGGTATATTATTATCACTCGTGTTGCTCTCACTCCATCCCTCGGCCATCGATGGAGAGCATATCGAGGCCGATTCTAGTTTGTTGGATTAGTTACTTGTGAAGTACTTGGACGGCTATTGTCCGCGACCTCCACTATATGTACACTCTGATTTGCCGGCCGCCACGGCTGCGCAATAGGCGCGTTTTGCGGTGGTGGTCTATTGTTGTCATACCGGTCATTATCCTGTCGCTCTGGGCTTCTTCGCTGATTTTGCTGCCAATTTCGATTACTATCACTATAATTGCTCTGCCACTGACCTCGCGCATTTTCCCAGCGGTTGGTCCCTGACATTCCGGATTCGTACCGGTCGTCAAATCGACGTCTTTTGTTATAAGTTGTTTGTCCATACCCGTTCTGGCCTCTACCATTACTACCATTTTGCGAATGTTCTTGCCGCTTGTTACCAACCCCACTATTTCCATGGTTGTGGTTTTGTGCACTACTATTCCTGTCATGTTTACATCCTGACCCATTATTCCGCGAGTGATCACACGCTGATTTTGCGTCTTCCTGTATCAAGTCTATAGAATCTAGAACAGACAGGAAGTTTTCCATATCGCTTTCTGGTACGTGTATTAATTTCTCTTTGATATGAATGGGTAAATGGGATTTTAGTAGTCTTATTATGTCTCTTGGTGATATAGGTTCGTCCCAGTAGCGTGTTTTGTTTATATATTTTTCAAAATACCGTCTCAAATTCCCCAGACGAGGTGAGTACGGTTCGGGATTATATACTTCTTTTCTTAGCCGCTCTTGTATACAAGGCGACCAATATTTCGATAGAAATGCCCTTTCGAACTGTTCATATGTCATGCAGCTGTCTGCTACTTCTGTAGCCCACAACGCTGCATCACCTTGAATGTACGACATTACGTATTGAATTTTCTGTGTTTCATTCCACACACTGGGCAAGATATTTTTAAAGCTTTTTATGAATACCACTGGGTGTACTGATTTCCGTTCAGTAGTAAACGTTTGAAATTGTCTATTTTTGATTAAACTTTCTTCCACTAATATTTTTGAACTACATGGTTTTGCTCCTGGGACATATGCTGTGTGCTCCGAACCGAAGCTACAGCTCTTCGCATTGTCGACTACAGATTCCTCATTGTTGTATCGCGTATAAGTTTGTGCGTTGCCAAAACCGTGGGCTGTTGGCGACAGAGGTTCCTGTTCCAAATGCTTTCTGCTTTGTGCTAAACCCTTCTCCAGGTCGGATATCCGTTTGTTCATATTCACTTGCCACTGCGGAATATCCTCACTGAGTATTTGTTTGATGGTTTGCACGTCGTTCTGTACCTGACTGTTTACTGCGGTACTGAACGTTTCGGGATCTCTATTTGCTATGGCTGCTTGTACTTTGGAATTAATGTTCTTGTCAATCTCACACTCCTTCACTTCTAGCCATGAGTTGAATTCTGTTTCAATTTTAGTTGCTTGTTCGATCCACTTCTGCTCTACAAGCTGCGTGGAATCTATTTCTAGCTTTTCTACTCGATTGGCTAATACACCTATTTCGTCTACCCTGTTAGTGTTTGCTACTTGCAGGTTGTTGACCTGTTCAGTCAGCTCCTGCACGGCCTTAGGTATCGACTCATAATTCTGTTTCATATCTGCAATCTCTTTTCTCATGTTTTCTAACGATTGCATAAGTTGCTGATCCCGCTCAGCTTGCCGGGCAAGGAAACTTTCTGTTAACTGGCGATCTCGCTCAGCTTGCTGGGCAAGTAAATTTTCTGCTAGCCTACGATCTCGCTCAGCTTGCTGGCGGTCCCGCTCGACTTGCTGTTGCGCAAATTCTGCCTGGTAATTCAGCACGCGCTCTAATATAGCCTGAAGTGAATACCCACCAGGCGGATTACCACTCTCTGGTTCCTGCTTTTCTGGTGGTGGTACAACTTCTTTCTCTACATCCCCTTGAGGACTAGTGGGCGGTGGCACCACTTCCTGTGCCCCTGCCCCCACATTCTCACATGTTATATCCTCAAAGAGAGTACTAGTACTACTTGAGGTACCCGGTTCCACATTTCCTGCACTAACTAATTGTTGTTCCTCAGTATCCATATTGCTCGGACGTTGACTACGCAACTTAACCATATTCCTAAATTGCTTACTAAAACACAAAGTCTGACAGTTTTGCCCCTTGTACACAAAATACGTTAATTTATCTACACTAACTGCACACTAAAATTTACTATCTACCATCAACTTTGTCCTGTCACAAACACTAACATCAAACTACGTACAATATGCACACCACTAGCGAAATGAGATCACTTCACTGGAGCTCGACTTCTACAAACAGGACAACTACACTGTAGTCTTACCTTTAGTTTATCTTATCTCGGGGTTCGGCTGCCCCCGGATTACGTAGTCGTTACAGCTTCTCAGTACTATCAGGATCGTCTTCTCAGACTCGTTTGCAGTAGTACGTTTTGTCATGAAAGAGTGTTTACACATTCATTAATACATAGCATTGATCATGATATACATACATACATTCATCACTAAATACATATATATCTATACATACATAACAATCAACACTGAAAGAAAAATACATAAAATTTTATATTTGTGGCCACTGCAAATTCGGGCCCCGCGTTTTTGGGCGACAGTTTCGCGTAAATAGTTCTCTCTCTCGCGAATTGTTAAATTGTTGCTCTATGGTTTATTTATTCTCTTTGTAACAACACATTTACGGAAAGAGTTACGTGAAATACTTTTATCAATGCTGTGCTTTGCTTTTCCTTATCATCATTACCTTTTAGCGGAATAAAATGTATATATGGAAGTTTGATTGTTCTGGATCTGGCCTACAATTTAAGGAACGATTTTTCTTAACTGCAACTCATGCTAGAAATCAATATATCTTCCCTACTTCATAATGAATAAAAGTTGAAATTACTTTGTTATGAACACTGATGTTACAGTTCGTATGATCGTTCAAAAACACAAGTTCGCAGTGGATTTTATTTCTCGTTAAAATGCTATTTCACACCACGACTAGCCCAAGAACATGAGACTCTCAATAAAAAATACGTTGTCACTATAAAGTTTGCCAGATCAGAACGGAGCACAGCAAGATTCCTATCAGATTCTGAAGGTACATTAAATTATTTGCACTGTAAATTATATCCTATCAGCAGCCCGCGTCAATCTGCAACACATCATAAAATCCGCTGATCTTCACTGCCAGTCTGGTAGCTAAAAGAAATAATATTATTTTACTATTATTTTACCGCTTCCTTGCGGTATGCTCGACTATATCGTAAGTCGTTTAAATACGCCGCGGCAGCGGCTTTTCGTTCTCCACGCAGCTCAGCACCCCAGATAATATTTATATAACTGAAAAATGTTTCAACAGGATGGGATAATATGCAAGCAAGCTTAACAATAAATGATACAAGTTTTCATTTAAACAACTCTATTATAACCTTTAAATATCTCAGTGATTACAGACCTTTGTGAATTCAGGCGTAATGGCGTATAATGCTTAGTCTCGACAAAAGAGTGCTACATTCGCGTTCTCTATGACAACAACAGGAGATCTTACTCGCGCGACTTCCAAACTAAGAAGACAAAGACATTAATCTACATCACGTATTATATACTAGTACATTTCTTTTATCTCTGTTTAACATTTATCTTCTGTGTCGGTTTTATTACTCGCCGACGCAGACGTTTTCAAAAATAAATAATAAAAAAAAAATACATAATTTTATGCAATGACACAATATGATACATCTAATTCACTAATTACTACATAATATATTTTTTTTGTTTCTCTAGACGTTACACAGTTAAGTCACATAAGATTTCACACACATTTGAACATAATAATAATAATAGAAAGTCATGATAATAGAAAGGCGAGGGGGGGGGGGGGACGATATTTCAGAGTCTACTCTGAGAAAAGAGTCGGATTAGTTTTAGGCGTTCCTAAGTAGGGACTTTATACCATTGAAGAAATTTTTATTATGTATCTGCAACTGTACGTTCAGAACGATTAATAACAGAAATGGGACTGAAAATTTCTAACTCTTCAAGATATTAAGTCTGAAGCCCTTCTTCTCTGTGTGAAGGCTACACTTCATGGACTTACAGCCTAAAATTCATAAACGATCATCAAAGGATGATATTATGTATATATGTAAGAGATGTCTTCTTTAGATTTAACAGCAATGGCTAGTCATATTTGTAGTACTATACAGGGTGAGTCACCTAACATTACCGCTGGATATATTTCGTAAACCACATAAAATACTGACGAATCGATTCCACAGACCGAACATGAGGAGAGGGGCTAGTGTAATTGGTTAATACAAACCATAAAAAAATGCACGGAAGTATGTTTTTTTAACACAAACCTACGTTTTCTGAAATCGAACCCCGTTAGTTTTGTTAGCACATATGAAAATACGAACAAATACGTAATCAGTGCCGTTTGTTGCATTGTAAAATGTTAATTACATCCGGAGATATTGTAACCTAAAGTTGACGCTTGAGTACCACTCCTCCGCTGTTCGATCGTGTGTATCGGAGAGCACCGAATTACGTAGGGAGCCAAAGGGAACGGTGATGGACCTTAGAAGCAGAAGAGACTGGAACAGCACATTACGTCCACATGCTAACACCTTTTTATTGGTATTTTTCACTGACGCACATGTGCATTACCATGAGGGGTGAGGTACACGTACACACGTGGTTTCCGTTTTCAATTACGGAGTGGAATAGAGTGTGTCCCGACATGTCAGACCAATAGATGTTCCATGTGGTGGCCATCATTTGCTGCACACAATTGCAATGTCTGGCGTAATGAATGTCGTACACGCCGCAGTACATCAGGTGTAATGTCGCCGCAGGCTGCCACAATACGTTGTTTCATATCCTCTGGGGTTTTAGGCACATTACGGTACACATTCTACTTTAACGTACCCCACAGAAAGAAGTCCAGAGGTGTAAGATCAGGAGAACGGGCTGGCCAATTTATGCGTCCTCCACGTCCTATGAAACGCCCGTCGAACATCCTGTCAAGGGTCAGCCTAGTGTTAATTGCGGAATGAGCAGGTGCACCATCATGCTGATACCACATACGTCGACGCGTTTCCAGTGGGACATTTTCTAGTAACGTTGGCAGATCATTCTGTAGAAACGCGATGTATGTTGCAGCTGTTTGGGCCCCTGCAATGTAGTGAGGACCAATGAGGTGGTCGCCAACGATTCCGCACCATACATTTACAGTCCACGGTTCTGTCGCTCTACCTGTCTGAGCCAGCGAGGATTGTCCACGGACCAGTAATGCATGTTCCGTAGATTCACTGCCCCGTGGTTTGTGAAACCCGCTTCATCGGTAAACAGGTAGAACTGCAACGCATTCTCTGTTAATGCCCATTGACAGAATTGCACTCGATGATTAAAGTCATCACCATGTAATTGCTGATGTAGCGACACATGAAACGGGTGAAAACGGTGACGATGCAGTATGCGCATGACACTACTTTGACTCAGTCCACCGGCTCTCGCAATGTCCCGTGTACTCATGTGTGGGTTCATGGCAACAGCAGCTAACACACCAACTATACCCGCTTCTCCTGTGACGGGCCTGTTACGGACCCGTTTGCGTGCTACGACCATACCTGTTGCATACAGTTGGCGGTAGATGTTTTGCAATGTGCGGCACGTTGGATGCTCTCTGTCCGGGTACCGTTCTGCGTACACCCTGCAGGCTTCAGCTGCATTTCGTCGACACTCGCTATAGATGAGTATCATCTCCGCCTTTTCAGAGTTCGAATACACCATGGTCACAGTTCCTACAACACTACACTATCACAGACGTCTGGGAACACGGTGTACTACAGTTGGTCTGCGTGCGGAGACGAATGCAGAATAACAATAGCAGCAAGCGCTACATGCGGACACTGCGACAGCTAGACCAAACCACAACAGAGCACTACAGCGACACTCGTATACACGGTCGTCATCGTAAACATGTCCCTGCAGATGCTGCTCGCCGACCGTGGCCCGTGTTTGTTACAACACGCAACTTAACGTCGAAGGTTTCAAGCGTCAACTTTAGGTTACAATATTTCCGGATATAATTAACATTTTACAATGCAAGAAACGGCACTGATTACGTATTTGTTTATATGTTCAGATGTGCTAACAAAACTAACGTGGTTCCATTTTTAAAAAAACGTAGGTTTGTGTTAAAAAACATACTTCCGTGCATTTTTGTATGGTTTGTATTAAACAATTACACTAGCCCCTCTCCTCACGTTCGGTCTGTGCAATCGGTTCGTCAGTATTTGATGTGGTTTACGAAATATATCCAGCGGTAGCGTTAGGTGACTCACCCTGTATAATAGGCAGGAGAGATGTGTCACAGCTAATTTTATAGACTTGAGTTTCGTAAGGAAGAATGCACTGGTTTCAAATTATGAATAAGATTACATTTGAAGTTATTACTAACAGAAAATGCTACTTTAAAGTCCTATTTGTTTTGGAAGAATCGCTGCATCCTGTAAGATACAGGTCCTAAAAAGCTGAACAAATTTTTCTTTTCACTATGTTCGTTATTAGAGGTGCTAAGAGTGGTTATTTCAGTTGTTTTACAATTAATTCGAAGCGCACGTTTCTCAGTGTTGGTTCCTTGTGTACTTTATTGCCATGAAAACAAATTGCATTCTATAAGTAATAAAAAGTAGTTGATCACGTATCTTCTGCCCTTTAATGCAATGAAAGTATTTCGGCGTAAAGCCAAACGCCGGCACGCTAGTCGGTAACGTCAGAGCAGAGAGGGGTGTGAAGAAGACGTCAGCCAATGGCACGCTGACCGACCCCTCTCTAGGACAACGCGATGGCAGCGCCCTCTTCGTGAGGACGACATGACCACCGTACCCGACTGGCCAGTTTTTCGAGTTCTAGACGTTCTACAGCAGAGTACTCAAGAATACCATCGAGATTAGTCATTTCGTTTCAACTACGTAGCATTGCCTATACTGAAAAGATTTGTTATTTTGCATGTCGCCCTTTGCTTGCAACACATCTGTATTTCTCAAACTTAAGTATTGTCATTTATTTCCTGTAATAAAACTCTTAATACGATTTGCTTGAATTGTTGTCTAGCGATACGAGAGGCAGGTTTCTTAGACACCCTATCTTTAACAACTAACAGGATAATACAGAATGCAATTACTATTTATGAACATACAATTTCAATGTACACACACACACACACAATCACACGTATTTTTGTACTCAATAGCACGTTCTTGATTGCGATGAAAGGTAAGAGTTTCCTCTTATTATTGATAAATGTGAAAGCTATGAATAACTGAAATATGTTTTACACAGCACGAAGTTCTGAAGCAATGTTTGATATATTTTTGTTATGCGGCATTTTTCTTGTACCTTTTCCTTGATTAAATAGCGTTTTGCAGCGTTATGTGATAAATATGGATTCTGTTCTTTACTTTAAGTACAACATTCATCCGTTTCACGATACAAATCAACAAATTTCGTATAAAACCTGAATTAAATTTCGACGTTTTCAGTTTTACTATAAATACTGTTTACTTTTAAGTAACATGAGGGATGAGTACGTGGAACAAAAATGTTCCATAGATTACCCAGCATTTTATATAACCTTAATCAGTTTCTAAATAGTTCACTGCTTCCAATTGTTAGAGGAATCTACACTACTGGCCATTAAAATTGCTACACCACAAAGATGACATGCTACAGACGCGAAATTTAACCGACAGGAAGAAGATGCTGTGATATGCAAATGATTAGCTTTTCAGAGCATTCTCACAAGGTTGGCGCCGGTGGCGACACCTACAACGTGCTAACATGAGGAAAGTTTCCAACCGATTTCTCACACATAAACAGAAGTTGACCGGCTTTGCCTGGTGAAACGTTGTTGTGATGCCTCGTGCAAGCAGGAGAAATGCGTACCATCCGGTTTTCGACTTTGATAAAGGTCGAATTGTAGCCTATCGCGATTGTGGTTTATCGTATCGCGACATTGCTGCTCGCATTGGTCGAGATCCAATGACTGTTAGCAGAATATGGAATCGGTGGGCTCAGTAGGGTAATACGGAACGCCGTGCTGGATCCCAACGGCCTCGTATCACCAGCAGTCGAGATGACTGAGTCAACAGATGGCGACGTTTGCAAGAAAACAACCATCTGCACGAACGCTTCGACGACGTTTGCAGCAGCATGGACTGTCAGCTTGGAGGCCATGGTTGCGGTTACCCTTGACGCTGCATCACAGACAGGAGCGCCTGTAATGGTGTACTCAACGACGAAGCTGGGTGCACGAATGGGAAAACGTTATTTTCTCGCATGAATCCAGCATCATGATGGTCGCATTAGTGTTTGGCGACATCGTGGTGAACGCACATTGGAAGCGTGTATTCGTCATCGCCATACTGGCGTATCACCCGGCTTGATGGTATGGGGTGCCATTGGTTACACGTCTCGGTCACCTCTTGTTCGCATTGTCGGCACTTTGAACAGTGGACGTTACATTTCAGCTGTGTTACGACCCGTGGTTCTACCCTTCATTCGATCCCTGAGAAACCCTACATTTCAGCAGGATAATGCACGACCGCATGTTGCAGGTCCTGTACGGGCCTTTCTGGATACAAAAAATGTTCTACTGCTGCCCTGGCCAGCACATTCTCCAGATCTCTCACCAATTGAAAACGTCTGGTCAATGGTGGCCGAGCAACTGGCTCGTCACAATACGCCAGTCATTACTCGTGAGGAACTGTGGTGTCGTGTTGAAGCTACATGGGCAGCTGTACCTGTACACGTCATTCAAGCTCTGTTTGACTCAATGCCCAGGCGTATGAAGGCCGTTATTACGGCCAGAGGTGTTTGTTCTGGGTACTGATTTCTAGGGTCTGTGGACCCAAATTGCGTGAAAATGTAATCACATGTCAGTTCTAGTATAATATATCTGTCAAATGAATACCCGTTTATCATTTGCATTTCTTCTTGGAGTTGCTATTTTAGTGGCCAGTAGTGTCGTAAGACACTGATCGCATAAGCAAACAAAGCGATCGTTGAGAGGTGACGCCCTATAGGTATGCAACCCGCCTAACATTCAGTTAACGCGCATATGACGTTAACTGAGTACAGGTACTAGGAGAACCACCGTAGTTTACGCTTACTTAACAGTATCTATGCTAGTCTACTTTACAAGCCTATTGCCGATGCAGCGCTTTTAACACCGGCCAGCAGGGCCTGCTGCAGCCTCTAGCGATCGTCATAGTACTCGTTGTTCATTAACGAGGCTCAAAGAGAGCGTAGAGTGAAGGCGTCTATCGGTAATACTTACATGAGCCGATAAAAGGCTCAGTGGCGAATAAAAGAAGATATCATACTGTAGCCTTTCTATAGCTTTCGACGTACTTAGCTACTCCTCAAGGCTAGAAGAGAAACTCTCAGCAAAAGTTTTGCTTGTCAGTTATTCTATTTCAGAGATGGATGAAAGGAAAGACCATCTGTAAATGAGGATACATGTTTGTGACGAGGGTGTCGTCAGTGAGATTTCTTCGTACACATGAAGCTTCGCTGTTAAAACGCCCAGTCATTTATCTTGACCAGATAACGATAAGGAAATTTTGCACCACTTATCAGTTCTAAATGAATGATAGTGTAAGATGACCATCGACGAAGGAAAATGCCGATCTAATTCTTTGGGATGTTCCTAATTCACTCTCACTTAACGATACAAAAAGTTGTGTGTGAGAACACATTACCTCGTTAGGTAGTACAATGAAGTACCTAGAAAGGTATTAGTGCAAAGCTTGTAAGGTCTATTTTTTGTTAAAAGAAATTATTTCCTTCTTACTTCTAAAAGAAGACTGAGTGCTAGATGCTACATCTAGATCACCTCCTTCAATGACATATAGTTAAACGTGTCTCTGTAGAACGAGTTAGTATTTGCTTCCTCTCTGCTGTAATGCTCTTGCATTATTCATAGCAACCTCTCCGTTCCATACAAAACACTTGCCTTAAATCTCTAGTAATTGGACGGGCACCATAATGGCAAGGCTCGGCTGATGTATGAACCATTTACTAGAAATATCGTTGTAATAACACAAAGTATGAGCGTTTTCCTTCACTTGCGCTTTCACTTTCTCTCTCTCTTTCCCTGCCCCTTCTCTCCTGTTTTGCAGGCGCTTTCCTAAGCAGTGTATCGCAATTGAGAAAGTGAAGACTTTATACTGGCCGATATTCATTCGACGACTTCTTCGATGCTGCGTGAAACGCAGCATGAGAACATGCAGAACTTTGTTTTTCGAGTTTCTCTAGCGAACATATACAAATCTGAATCGGTACCTTACAGCAAATACCTTCTTTCACCGTAATATTGCTGTCAGTCAGTTACGAGCAGTTTCGAAAAAATTAGAGTTTAACGTCCTTCGAGGACGAAGCCATTACAGGCCGAACACAATCTCGCATTGAGAAAGGAAGGAATCCGGCCGTGTCCTTTCAAAGGAACCATCTCAGTATTCGCCTTAATCGATTTACGTATATCACGGAAACCTAAATCTTGATCGCTGGTATTCCATGTTCTTTCAGTGAGCTACTTCGTACTATTAGCTGTTAGTCGGGTTAATCGGGTTCTTCATTTCTATTTGTGAGTGCCGTAAATTTAATCTTGAGAGTGACTTCCACTTCAGTGGTTACTTTATATCAAACCACAACCACAAGCGGGCGTCATCTAAATGAAGCACCATTAAATAAAGAGTGAATAAAGAGAAGTACGTTTCTTGTAAATTAGATCGCAACAAAAGTTATTAGTAATTGCTATATTCACTGTTAAGAACATGTACACAGCTTATAATCTGGTGGTGATAATTCTGTCTAAATTACTCATTACCAAACGAAGATTCTATCCACGCAAAAGTAATACAGAATCAGACATACAAAAACGTTCATGGAATCTTTGAATATTTAACACTGGAAAATTAAATGCACCGAAGAATGAAATCAAGTTAAAAGCGATGCAGTAAGCGCAAGCATCTACAGGTACTTATTACCCGCAACTTCTCCAAGTTTATTCCACTACACGTAACACGCGGGAGCCGGAGCATACATCGATGTTCGATGTATGCCCAACCCATCGATACTGTGCAGTAGCGTGTGACCAACGTATAGGACGCTGTCTGAATGGAGCCCGGTATATTTCATAGAGTGCGCGGTTCAGTGTCAAGAAGGGATGAAAAGTGTGTCAGTTCGACTGGTAACTACGTGCAGGGCTGCCTATAGAGTCCATTTCTGTATAACAGACGGACTGACTGGTTCTTATTTCAAAAGATTTTGTCTTCCGAACACGTCATTACAGGAACTTTTTCTCAAATTTTCGTCAATACTACTGCAGGACTACACTAGTCTTGCAGTTTGATTTGATAGACGACTGTCAACCATGAGTTTACGCCCTGACGCAATCACTGTAACTTGTAATCCTTCCACTTGTCTAACAGGTCCAAGCGTTTTCGAAATTGGTTCCTCCCTTTCAGAGTGGTTGTTGTTGCTATCCTGCATTGATGGTTATCGCATTTATCAGAAACTAAATAAAAATGAATTTACGGCTAAAGAGCGATGGTTGGAGCTTGATATTAAGTACGCTTCTCATGCTACCTATTTTTCTGGATTAAATAATGTGTAACAGCCGGCCGCGGTGGTCGAGCGGTTCTAGGCGCTTCAGTCCGGAACCGCGCGGCTGCTACGGTCGCAGGTTCGAAACCTGTCTCGGGCGTGGATGTGTGTGATGTCCTTAAGTTAGTTAGGTTTAAGTAGTTCCAAGTCTAGGGGACTGATGACCACAGATGTTAAGTCCCATAGTGCTTAGAGTTATTTGATTTAATGTAAGACGTTGCTGTATTACTGCGTGGTGGTACGATACATGTTGCAGCACTGTGTCATTGACCTGTACCATTTTTACGTACGAAAGATGCTGAAGCTCTATTAAATGAGTACGACGGTTCAGGTTCTAGCAAAATCATCTAGACGTAGGTTTTCGCGATTTCTTTATACCGCTTAAGGCGAATGCCGGGATGAGTCATTTAAAGGGGCACCGCCAATTTCCTTCCCGTCCTTCCCCACTCGGAGCAGGCACTCCGCCTCTAACGACGGAGTTGCCGATGTGATGTTAAACTCTAATCTCCATTCGTGCCTTCTATTAAATGATGTTTCATATGATTAACAAACGTCTGTGCTCTGAAGTAATGGCTAAGTAACAAGGGAAACAGCACAGTTGATCGGTATACTTGAGAGGCTAACACATTTTATGACTCGCTGTTTCTTTCACGAAGCTACTATGTGGTCTATATTAATTTATGAAATGCAAGCCCATATTACTTCCGTTTCGCTAGACTGTACGGAAGTGAGTGCTGTGCAGTTACTTCACAGATATTTTTCGAGTCAGATATCCTTAGAACGAAGAAAGAAAGGAAGGGGAGATTATGGTTTAACACACCATCGACAACGAGGTTACTGGCGACGGAGCACAAGCTCTAATTGATTCGAGGAGGGGGAAGTAAACTGGTCATCCCCTTTCAACCAACCAACTCAGCATTTTTCTGGAGACGGTTAGGAAAATCACGGAAAACCTAAATGTGGATGGGCGGACGCGTATTTGAACTCGCCTCTGATCACCAACGCTAGTATGCTCCCGTGCCTTCGCAAACGTTCCGACCCGATATTTATTTCTCCTACCAACTCTAACTCTTCACTACCTCTCTCACTCCCCAGCAGGGCTCCATCCTCGTTTCCCTCTGCATCCATCCCCATCACTTTTTTTTACTGTAACCACTGTCCTAACCACACGACGCGCTACTCCTCACACTTCACACTATTTCACACACTCTATCTTTCCCACCGACTGCATGTCCCAGTATCCATCTCACCATCTACCTCTCATCTCCATAGATTTCCTGCATAACAGACCCTTGTCTACTTACAACCCTCAAACCTCCGTCAGTATTTCTAACTAGGGCAGGTCCTTCAGATATTGAGTATTGAAAAGAATTTAGCCTCCTGTGATGTGTTTTCAAAAAGGATGTACACTCCTGGAAATTGAAATAAGAACACCGTGAATTCATTGTCCCAGGAAGGGGAAACTTTATTGACACATTCCTGGGGTCAGATACATCACATGATCTCACTGACAGAACCACAGGCACATAGACACAGGCAACAGAGCATGCACAATGTCGGCACTAGTACAGTGTATATCCACCTTTCGCAGCAATGCAGGCTGCTATTCTCCCATGGAGACGATCGTAGGGATGCTGGATGTAGTCCTGTGGAACGGCTTGCCATGCCATTTCCACCTGGCGCCTCAGTTGGACCAGCGTTCGTGCTGGACGTGCAGACCGCGTGAGACGACGCTTCATCCAGTCCCAAACATGCTCAATGGGGGACAGATCCGGAGATCTTGCTGGCCAGGGTAGTTGACTTACACCTTCTAGAGCACGTTGGGTGGCACGGGATACATGCGGACGTGCATTGTCCTGTTGGAACAGCAAGTTCCCTTGCCGGTCTAGGAATGGTAGAACGATGGGTTCGATGACGGTTTGGATGTACCGTGCACTATTCAGTGTCCCCTCGACGATCACCAGTGGTGTACGGCCAGTGTAGGAGATCGCTCCCCACACCATGATGCCGGGTGTAGGCCCTGTGTGCCTCGGTCGTATGCAGTCCTGATTGTGGCGCTCACCTGCACGGCGCCAAACACGCATACGACCATCATTGGCACCAAGGCAGAAGCGACTCTCATCGCTGAAGACGACACGTCTCCATTCGTCCCTCCATTCACGCCTGTCGCGACACCACTGGAGGCGGGCTGCACGATGTTGGGGCGTGAGCGGAAGACGGCCTAACGGTGTGCGGGACCGTAGCCCAGCTTCATGGAGACGGTTGCGAATGGTCCTCGCCGATACCCCAGGAGCAACAGTGTCCCTAATTTGCTGGGAAGTGGCGGTGCGGTCCCCTACGGTCTGGTCCCAGGTCGACGGGCACGTGCACCTTCCGCCGACCACTGGCGACAACATCGATGTACTGTGGAGACCTCACGCCCCACGTGTTGAGCAATTCGGCGGTACGTCCACCCGGCCTCCCACATGCCCACTATACGCCGTCGCTCAAAGTCCGTCAACTGCACATACGGTTCACGTCCACGCTGTCGCGGCATGCTACCAGTGTTAAAGACTGCGATGGAGCTCCGTATGCCACGGCAAACTGGCTGACACTGACGGCGGCGGTGCACAAATGCTGCGCAGCTAGCGCCATTCGACGGCCAACACCGCGGTTCCTGATGTGTCCGCTGTGCCGTGCATGTGATCATTGCTTGTACAGCCCTCTCGCAGTGTCCGGAGCAAGTATGGTGGGTCTGACACACCGGTGTCAATGTGTTCTTTTTTCCATTTCCACGAGTGTATATTCGCCTATCAACTCTCCGTGTTTTATTTTTACTTTTGTAAGTAGGCTGTTTATGTTTTCTTTGCCACGTTACGTAGCGCGCTGTATGAAAATCACTGGCTGTGCTGTGTGCAGTCTGTGGCTGGTTTGCATTGTTGTCTGCCATTGTAGTGTTGGGCAGCTGGATGCGAACAGCGTGTAGCGTTGCGCAGTTGGAGGTGAGCCGCCAGCAGTGGTGGATGTGGGGAGAGAGATGGCGGAGTTTTGAAATTTGTAATGCTGGATATCATGAACTGCTATATACATTATGACTTTTGAACACTATTGAGGTAAATACATTGTTTGTTCTTTATTAAAATCTTTCATTTGCTACCTATCCCTATCAGTAGTTAGTGCCTTCCGTAGTTTGAATCTTTTATTTAGCTGGCAGTAGTGGCGCTCGCTGTATTGCAGTAATTCGAGTAACGAAGATTTTTGTGAGGTCCATGATTCATGAAAGGTATAGGTTAATGTTAGTCAGGGCCATTCTTTTGTAGGGATTTTTGAAAGTCAGATTGCGTTGCGCTAAAAATATTGTGTTTCAGTTTAAGCTCAGTCCTGTACAATTTTTCAAAGGGGACGTTTCACTTTGAAATAGAAAGCACTCCCAAATTTTGTTTATGTTTTCTCAAGACAGCCACCCCCACTCTCGCCCATATGGGCCAAGCGGGATGAAATAACAGACAAGTAAAGAAATAGCATCACTGAGACAGTGGATCGCTACCTAAATATTATTATCGTACGTTGTCTCTCTCCGTGACGCACCCACCTTCTAGGGCTAGCGTCTTTGATTGCTAATCCCAGATCAGAACCTCGCCACCGCTTAAATATTAACAATCATAAGCATTGGCGGACAAAGCCTCTTGGAATACGAAGCCACCCTCATTCTGCCAATGGCACTATCAGGGTGGACGGAGCAGCGGACAGAGGTTCAGGGTACCCACATGCTATTGTGGTAGGAAATTGCTCCTCAAGGCGGAGAATCAGTAATGATCATCGGCATGAGGATGCAGCAGCCAATAGGAACCACTCCATGAAAGACACATAATGTGTATCCACAGCACATGTGGCCCGTAATTGAAAAAAAAGTCACAATGATCACTGCATTGGCAAAAGATTCTGGAATAGTCCTCCATTCTGGTCTCCTGGAGGGTCTGCCACGGGTTCAGGAAAGTGAAATGGAAAGAAGACTAGGATTCCTGCTCAGATAGGTACAGGATAATATCAACAGCAGCTGAAAATGATGTCATGGGAGTATGATTCGTTATGAATAGGAAGATAGTGTGGAGAGTGTCTTATTGTGAAAATTCGGTGACAGAATTATTCTCATCAGAATCGACAGCAAACCAACACCAACAACGATACTTAGGGTATACATGTCGACGTCGCACGCGGAAGACGATGAGATACAGAAAAAAATATGAGGATACTGAACGGGTAATTCAGTTCGTAGAGAGAGAGGAAAATGTAATATTCATGGGGGCAGGAATATGGTTGTAGGGGAAGGAGTAGAAGAAAGGGTTAGCAGAGAATGTGGGCTTGGTACTAGGAATAAGAGAGGAGAAAGACTAATTGAGTTCTGTAATAAATTTCAGCTATTAATAGCAAATACTCTGTTCAAGAATCAAGAGGGAGGGACTTGTAGTTGGAAAAATCCTGGAAATACAGGAAGATTTCAGCTAGATAACATCATAGTCAGGCAGAGATTGCGAAATGAGATACTGGATTTTATGGCGTACCCAGCAGCAGATATAGGATCAGATCACAATGTTGTACTGATGTAGAGTACACTGGAGTTCAAGAGACTAGTTAAGAAGAAACAATCCGCAAAGAAGTGGGAAATGGTTCAAATGGCTCTGAGCACTATGGGACTTAACTTCTAAGGTCATCAGTCCCCCAGAACTTAGAACTACTTAAACCTAGCTAACCTAAGGACATCACACACATCCATGCCCGCGGCAGGATTCGAACCTGCGACCGTAGCAGTCACGCGGTTCCAGACTGTAGCACCTAGAACCACTCGGCTACAACGGCTGGCAGTGGGATACGGAAATACTAAGGAATGAAGAGCTACGCTTCAAGTTCTCTAAAGCTGTAGGTACTGTGATGCGGAATATATCAGTAGACAGTTCAGATGAAGAGAAGTTGACATATTCAAAACGAGTAAGCACCGAAGTTATAAAGAAAAACATAGTTACAAAGAAGGTAACTGAGAAGGAAGAATGCTTCAGCTGATCGAGCAAAGAAGGAAATATAGAGATGTAAAGGGGAATTCAGGAATACGGACATACAAGCCGCTTAGTTATGAAATAAATATGAACTGCAATGAACTTACGGCGAAATGGCTGCATGAAAAATGTGGAGAAATCGAAAAAAAAATTAATTTCCGAAGGACAGGCTCAGCATATAGAAAATTCAAACAACTTTGGGAGAAACAAAAAGCAAGGGTGGTAACGCTAAGAGTGCCATGGGAATTCTACTCTTAAATGCCGAGGAGAGAGCGGGTACGTGGAAAGAGTACATTGAAGGCCGCTTTAAGTGGGAAGACTTGTCTGATGTGATAGGAGGCGAAACAGGAGTCGACGTAGAAGAGGAAGGGGATCCAGTGTTAGAATAAGAATTTAAAAGAATGGAACAGAAAATTGATCAGTTTGGCTTAAGGAAAGGTGAACGCTCAAGAAAGGTAATTCTATCGTTGTGGTTGATAATGGAAGCAAGACAGATGAAAAAGCAAGACACATTCATAGGCTTTGTCAACCCTGAAATAGCATTCGACAATGTGAAACGGTCTAATAAGTTCGAAATTCTGAGGAAAATAAGGGTAAACTATAAGGAGCCACAGGTAATATACAATAACTTAGAGAGCCAAGAGGGAATGATAAGAGTGCAAGATCAAGAACGAAATACTCGGATTAAAATGGGTGTAAGACAAGTATGTTGTCTTTAATCCATACTGTTCAATCTATGCATCGGAAAAACAATTATGGAAATGAAAGAAATGTTCAAGGGTTAAATTAAAATTCAAGATGAAAGAACATCAGTGATAAGATCTTCTGATGACATTGCTATCCTGAGTCACAGTGAAGAATTACAGGATCTTCTGAATGGAATGAACAGTCTAATGCGTACAGAATGTGAGTCGACACTAATCGAAGAAAGGTGAAAGTAGTGAGAAGTAGTAGAAATGAGAACAGCGAGAAACTTATCAGGATTGATGGTCTCGAAGTAAATGCAGTTAAAAAATTCTGCTACGTAGGAAGCAAAATATCCTGTGTCAGATGAAGCATGGAGGACATTAAGAGCTGGCTATCACTGGCAAAATGGGCATTCTTAGCAAAGGAAAGTCTACCACTATCAAACATAGCTCTTAATTTAAAGAAGGCATTTCGGACTATGTACTTTTGGGGCACATCATTGTATGGTATGAAACATGGAATGTGTGAAAACCGCAGGAGAAGAGAATCGAAGCATTTGAGATGTGGTGCTATAGACGAATGTTGGAAATTAGGTGCACTGAGAAGATATGGGATCAGGATTTTCATAGAATCGGAAAGGAAGAGAATATATTGAGAAGAATTCGAGCTATCATGCCAAAGATGTTCGGACTCACATGCAGTTCCCCTTCATCGGAATGTCTCGGCTCAAACTCGTCTAGGGGTCGAACCGAACGTGTCGCATTACACGCCCTAAATTAGACGCTTATGACCCTTTGGTTAAATTGTCTGGCTGATGGCAAGTTGGCGAAATACAAAGTTAATAAAACATATAACAACAGTAACAATAAAATCGGGAACTAAATTAACGACCCATAAATGATGTAGGCCACACAGTTGCGATTTGGTTAGATAATCTTTTTTCAGAAATAAAATTGACGGGGAAAATGGTCATATTTAGAATTACTATTACACTGGAGCGCATATACATTTGACACAGTTCAATCATTCACAACCTCACATTGAAACACAGGTCCAATACTTCACTTCGATATTTACACGAAATGTTAGAATTCACACCAGGCGCGCGGCTGCTCACCGCTCAGAGACTACACAACGCGATATTTTCTAAGTCGTTTCATCTCCTAGCAGCCTAAAGACCGACTGTCCGCTTTCGCGTCTCAGCCAGAACTTTACCCTTTGGTGTCTCCAGCTTTCGCTTCTGCACCAGCACTGTCTCTGCCCGTCCCCGGGCGCGTTTCCCGCGTGCCGAATATCCTCGCTCAACTGACTGGGGCAGTTCCCTTTCCCGAAGTCGTCCATCTGTTTGGCTACAGGTTATTCTACATTATTTTGCATTATAACACATTTAAATATTCAAAGCTTCATCACTTTCACGTTATAAATAAAGTAACTATAATATCCATTGTTAAATTCTTTTACGTAAAACCAATACAATTTCCTTCTTAACTTTGAATGTCACGGCCAGTAACCTTATACCAACGTGCTTTCTATTAAAATCATCATAATCATCATCATCATCATCATCATCATCATTTAAGACTGATTATGCCTTTCAGCGTTCAGTCTGGAGCATAGCTCCCCTTATACAGTTCCTCCATGATCCCCTATTCAGTGCTAACATTGGTGCCTCTTCTGATGTTAAACCTAATACTTCAAAATCATTCTTAACCGAATCCAGGTACCTTCTCCTCCGTCTGTCCCGACTCCTCCTACCCTCTACTGCTGAATCCATGAGTCTCTTGGGTAACCTTGCTTCTCCCATGCGTGTAACATGACCCCACCAACTAAGCCTGTTCGCCCTGACTGCTACATCTATAGAGTTCATTCCCAGTTTTTCTTTGATTTCCTCATTGTGGACACCCTCCTGCCATTGTTCCCATCTACTAGTACCTGCAATCATCCTAGCTACTTTCATATCTGTAACCTCAACCTTGTTGATAAGGTAACCTGAATCCACCCAGCTTTCACTCCCATAGAACAAAGTTGGTCGAAAGATTGAACGGTGCACAGATAACTTAGTCTTGGTACTGACTTCCTTCTTGCAGAAGAGAGTAGATCGTAGCTGAGCGTTCACTGCATTAGCTTTGCTACACCTCGCTTCCAGTTCTTTCACTATGTTGCCATCCTCTGAGAATATGCATCCTAAGTACTTGAAACCGTCCACCTGTTCTAACTTTGTTCCTCCTATTTGGCACTCAATCCGATTATATTTCTTTCCCACTGACATTACTTTCGTTTTGGAGATGCTAATCTTCCACCCATAGTCCTTACATTTCTGATCTAGCTCTGAAATATTACTTTGCAAACTTTCAATCGAATCTGCCATCACAACTAAGTCATCCGCATATGCCAGACTGCTTATTTTGTGTTCACATATCTTAATCTCACCCAGCCAGTCTATTGTTTTCAACATATGATCCATAAATAATATGAACAACAGCGGAGACAGGTTGCAGCCTTGTCTTATCCCTGAAACTACTCTGAACCATGAACTCAATTAATGTCAACTCTAACTGCTGCCTGACTATCTATTAAAAAAAAGTAACTATTATGCACTAAATTTTACAACAAATATTCTTTTACCTTATAATTCAATAAGGTGTCATGCTCTCATCGTCCAATGAGTTTTGTGTGGAGGAAATGATGATCTGATGCTTAACTGAAAATACTGATAATTTAAATTTACTATATTTTTTAAACAAATAAAGCTACAGACTCGGTATTTACAACGTTTGTCATTTTAACGATGCGCTTCTATATGAAATGTCGATCGTTAAGATCGACCAAAGCGTTCAGATATTAGCATTCAGGTCTTTGTTACAAAACTTGTGAGTTTTGCTTTAACAGTAAATCCTAAACTATTATAGATATGATCAATATCCAAGTTTTATTGTGATCACCATGAAAATTTATGGAGGATGGCAGATTACAATTACTGTGACTTCATTTCCTGAATTACTGCAGAATTAAATAGTTTTCGTAAATGTTTCCCTTTGTGGCCCATCTTAGCTCAGCCATATTTAAAACTGCTTCATCTCCTTGGCCACAAACGGCTTCTACTGGGTTTCGCTATGACTTAGGTTCTCGTACGTCTCACTCGCACGCTACAGCGCTAAGGACTCTATAGACAATAGACGGCTGTGAGATTCCCAATCTCGTGGTGAATCTGCGCCCTTAGTGACACCCGGTCCTGGACAACAGGGTTCGTTTCACAATTCCTGTAGGCTGACTCTTTCGGCTATGCATTTAAATGAGAGCGTAATGCTCGTTAACTCACAAGAAGAAGGGTTAGGATGATATGACGTATGTTAAGACATCAGGTAATAAGTCCCATGTTACTATAAGGAGATGTAAAGGGTGGAAACTGTAGAGAAATACAGAGATTGGGATACATCCAGGAAATTATTGAGGTCGTAGGCTGCAACTGCAACTGTGAGATGAAGAGGTTGCCACCGGATGGGTAATCGTTTCGGCCGCATCAAATCAGTCAGAGGACTGCCTCAAAAAAAAAAAAAAAAAAAAAAAAAAAAAAGTCTGTCCTAAAATCTATTCAGTAGTAGATCAGCAGTAGGCTGCTCCCCTGTACTTCAACGGTAGTTTGCTGCTCTGTTATTGTTACCCATCCTTCCTACATGGGGATATTGGCTAGATTGGCTGGAGCAACTCTCTAGTGCTAGACTACCATTGAAAATCGCTCCCCCTTCACATCCAGCAGTTATTGACGTGACTGACTAGAGCTACTGTCTAGCGCTCGACAAATGGCAGCTACACCTCACCAACTCACATATTTCGCAGCCAGAGGAAAAATTTGGAGTTTCTTCGCAATTTTTGAATTTATCACCAATAGGACAAAGAGAGTTAGACTTCACCAATATTCTGGGTCGGCTATATGGATTGTGATGTCCTAGTTGGGCTTCATCAGTGTTCCAACGTTGAAGAAATAGAGGACGTACCTCACATCGTTCCACTCCAGCGATGTGCAAATTGCATTTTTGTAGATAAATAATTATTTATTATTATTATTATTATTTCTTTCTTTCCTTTCTCAGACGTTACGTCTGGTAAAAATGGAAAGTGGCGCGGACCTTGGTCAAGCGTGACTTCCTTTTAACTGTATGGTATATGTTACACTGCATTGAGGAACTTTCAGGTAATTGAACATGTATAAATAATTACAGATTTCTGTAGTTGTATATATACGTTTGCATATAGCTATATTGCTTTGATGTACTCGTGGATATTGTGTGGTATGACCCCTGTAGTTGATAGTATAATTGGTATAATGTCAACTTCATCCTGATGCTACATGTCCTTGACTTCTTCGGCCAGTTGGATTTATTTATCAATTTTTTCTATTGTTTTCTTCTGTATATTTGTTGTATTGGGTATCGATATTTCGATTAGTTGTGTTAATTTCTTCTTTTTATTGGTGAGTATGATGTCATGTTTGTTATGTGGTGTTGTTTTATTTGTTATAATGGTTCTGTTCCAGTATAATTTGTATTCATCATTCTCCAGTACATTTTGTGGTGCATACTTGTACTTGGGAACGTGTTGTTTTATTAGTTTATGTTGTATGGCAAGTTGTTGATGTATTATTTTTGCTACATTGACTGTCTTCTGATGTATTCTGTATTTACTAGTATTGTACATCCCTTTGTGATGTGATCCGCTGTTTCTATTTGTTGTTTGCAAAGTCTGCATTTATCTGTTGTGGTATTGGGATCTTTAATAATATGCTTGCTGTAATATCTGGTGTTTATTGTTTGATCCTGTATTGCAATCATGAATCCTTCCGTCTCACTGTGTATATTGTCTTTTCTTAGCCATGTGTTGGATGCGTCTTGATCGATGTGTGGCTGTGTCAGATGATACGGGTGCTTGCCATGTAGTGTTTTCTTTTTCCAATTTACTTTCTTCGTATCTGTTGATGTTATGTGATCTAAAGGGTTGTAGATGTGGTTATGAAATTGCAATTGTGTAGCCGATGTATTTATATGAGTGATTGCTTTGTGTATTTTGCTAGTTTCTGCTCATTCTATAAAGAACTTTCTTAAATTGTCTACCTGTCCATAATGCAGGATTTTTATGTCGATAGGTCCCCTTCCTCCTTCCTTTCTGCTTAATGTGAATCTTTCTGTTGCTGATGTATGTATCTGATGTATTCTATATTTGTGGCATTGTGATCGTGTAAGTGTATTGAGTGCTTCTAGGTCTGTGTTACTCCATTTCACTACTCCAAATGAGTAGGTCAATATTGGTATAGCATAAGTATTTATAGATTTTGTCTTGTTTCTTGCTGTCAATTCTGTTTTCAGTATTTTTGTTAGTCTTTGTCTATATTTTTCCTTTAGTTCTTCTTTAATATTTGTATTATCTATTTCTATTTCTTGTCTGTATCCTAGATATTTATAGGCATCTGTTTTTTCCATCACTTCTATGCAGTCGCTGTCATTATCCAATATGTAATCTTCTTGTTTAGTGTGTTTTCCCTTGACTATGCCAGTTTTCTTACATTTGTCTGTTCCAAAGGCCATATTTATATCTTGCTGAATACTTCTGTTATCTTTAGTAATTGGTTGAGTTGTTGATTTCTTGCTGCCAGTAGTTTTAGATCATCCATGTATAGCAAATGTGTGATTTTGTGATGGTATGTTCCAGTAATATTATGTCCATAATTTGTATTATTTAGCATGTTGGATAGTGGGTTCAGAGCAAGGCAGTACCAGAAAAGACTTAGTGAGTTTCCTTGGTATATTCCACGCTTAATCTGTATTGGATGTGATGTGATATTATTTGAATTTGTTTGGAAATTAAGTCTGGTTTTCCAATTTTTCATTAATATGTTTGGGAACTGTATCAATTTACGATCTACTTTGTACATTTTCAATATTTGTAGTAATCTTGAATGGTGTACATTAGCAAAAGTTTTTTGGTAATCAATGTATGCATAGTGTAGCGACCTTTGTTTAGTTTTAGCTTGATATGTTACCTCTGATCTATTATCAGTTGCTCTTTACACCCTCGTGCTCCTTTGCAGCAGTCTTTTTGTTCTTCACTTATAATTTTGTGCTGTGTTGTATGTGTCATTAATTTCTGTGTAATGACTGAAGTTAATATTTTGTATATTGTTGGTAGGCATGTTATGGGGCGATATTTTGCTGCGTTTGCTGCGTCTGCTTGATCTTTAGGTTTCAGATAAGTTATTCCTTGTGTAAGGGTATCAGGGACTGTGTATGGGTCTGCAATGTAACTGTTATTCAGTTTGATGTGAATATGTTGAGGTGAACTTCTTTAGCCAGAAATTTGCTATTTTATCTTTTCCAGATGCTTTCCAATTGTGCATAGGATTAGTTGTTTGGGTGACTTCATGTCACAAAATTACCACCTCAGGCGTTTGTGGTATCATCTTGTATGTGTCTGTTTCTGCTTGTATCCAGCGTGCATGTCTGTTATGTTGCACCGGGTTTGACCATATGTTGCTCCAGAAGTGTTCCGTGTCTGTTATGTTTGGTGGATTGTCTATTTTAATGTGTGTGCTATCTATTGTCTGGTAAAATTTCTTTTGGTTTGTGTTGAATGTTTGGTTTTGTTTCCTTCTATTTTCACTTTTTTTTGTATCTTCTAAGTCGTTTGGCCAATGATTGTAATTTCTGCTTCTTTCCATCTAATTGCTCTATCGGTACTTGTTGTGAGATTTTACCTAACCTTTTTCGTTTTTTGTCTGATATTTCATTTCTTATAAATTGTGTTAGTTATCCGATGTCTTATCTCAGTTTTTCTATTCTGATCTGTAGCCTGTGTTGCCATGCTGGTTATGTGGGTTTCTTTTGTGTGTTGCTTGGTTCTGATCTCTGCCTAGTGTGTATATTTAGTGTATAGAGTGCTCCTATATAAACCAGTAGTTGTATGTCTTCCATAGTTGTATTTTCATTTATTTTATTGTGTATGATTGATAGTTGTTATTGTTGTTTCGACTTGTGGGTTATTTGGTGGTCTATGCAAGAATGGTCTAATGTCTGTGTTTGTGTCTTTGCCGTTATATATATGTCAGCTGAAATTTTTCTTCTATATCTAACATGTGTGTCACTTCGTGTTCTATTTGTGCTTGTTCTGGTGTCTGTCTTAATATTTCATTTTCCTCTGATTGTTTAATTGATGCGTGTTGTTCTGTGTTTGTTTGGTCTGGGATGTTTGAGTCCATTACTGTATTTTCTTCTTCTTCTGATTGCACATTATTTTGTTCCAGTATTTGTTGTACTTGTTGTTTGATGTTTTCTAATTCTGACTGGGGTATCCAGTTATTTTTGTTTATTACACGGATCTGATCAGCTAGTCGTTGTTCTGTTAAAAATTTTAATTCTTTATATGTGGTAATAAATGTGTGTACTTGTGATCTGTACCCATTTGTGTTGGGTCATAAGTTTTTTGCTTGGTAATAACAGAACATGAGGTTTCGGTTAACTTCATCTGACCATTTCGTCCTCTGTCTTTGTTTTCATTCTAGAGTGGTGGCAGCAAGCATATCCTGCAAAACACCTCTATTTGGATTTAAATCATTTTCTGTGTGGCTATCAGTGTCGTTACCATTGTGGACGGGCATAGGGTTCAAGCGTCGTCCCCGACCATGACAGCACTTGTCCGAGGCTTCATTAGTTCTGTCCTGAACCAACTAATCACACTAAAAGGGGGGTTAGCCTTATTAGTGGTTTGTTCTTTTCGTTGCCTTTTACGACTGGCAGAACATACCGGAGGCCTATTCTTTTCCTGGGCCTCCACAGTTATTATTATTATTATTATTATTATTATTATTATTATTACATTCTCTGCAGTGGAATGCAATGTAATTACCATAGAATTTACCGCGAATTTCAAATTTACTGCCATCATTTGAATATCGCACCAATTGGCGGTGGGGGAGAGGAGGGCTGAGGATTTCCCTGAGAGAAGGGGTAGTGGTTTCTCAGAAGGAAAGATAACCCCCAGCGGTCAAAAAACAATAAGCATAACAATAGGTTAATGGGAAAGGGAGAGTGGTGGTTCAAGTGATAAATTTAATTAACTATCATATCAATTTGATATCAAAAGTGCGCCATCTGACTATTTACCACACTCCCTATGGTCTAGGGACTAATTTCGTGGCATTTCCTGCGTGATGTCATTATGGGAGCCATATAGATGAAGACAAGTGTGCATCTATCCTCGGGGACCATGGCCACCCCTCCTTGCAGTTTGATTCTCCTCTGCGCAATGGAATATACCCGTAGGTAATGCAACATGCCACAGCTCGCAGTGTACGTGCGTGGAGCGCCAGGCTCAATTTACCGTACTCCCCTGGCCACCATACTCTCCAGATTTAAGCCCAGGCGAAAGTCTGTGGGACCACTTTGAATAGGCAGTTCGCGCCATAGATCCTCAGCCAGAAAAGTGCCTCAACTTTGCCACGGCACAGGATTCGGCATAGCTCCACAACCCTGTCGGTACCTTCCAGGACCTCACTGAGTATCTTCCTGTCTTCCCTCTTTCTTATTCTGTTTACTGTTTATTTCCGATGTACGAGGTCTGTTACGAAAGTATATGATCTATGGCGAAAGAAAGAAGCTAGCTTGTCTGGAGTGTTGGACAACTAATCTCCCTCAATGTACACACATAAAAAAAAAGTTTTCATCACCTCGGTTCCGAGAGTTCCCTAACATATACAGAAAATTGGAATAGAAATCAACATAAACGTCATTTCCGCCGTTCTTATTGCTCATGAAAACCACACATTCCATGTTGTATCACCATACAGCGATACCTTCAGAGGTGGTGGTCTAGATTGCTGTACACACCGGTACCTCAAATACCCATTAGCACGTCCTCTTACACCGATGCATGCCTGTATTCGTAGTGGCATGCGATCCACAAGTCCATCAAGGCACTGTTGGTACAGATTGTCCCACTCCTCAACGGAGATTCGGCCTAGGTCCCTCAGAGTGGTTGGTGGGTGACGTGGTCCATAAACAGTGCTTTTCAATATATCCCAAGCATGTTTGATAGGGTTCATGTCTGGAGAACATGTTGGCCACTCTAGCCGAGCGATGTCTTTATGATGAAGAAGTCATTCACAAGATGGGCACGATGCGGGCACGAATTGTCGTTCATGAAGACGAATGCCTCACCAATATATTGCTGATAAGATTGCACTATCGTTCGCAGGATGGTATTCACGCATCGTACAGCAGGGAACCTCCACCTTGCTGCACTTGCTCAACAGTGTGTCTAAGGCGTTCAGCCTGACCGAGCTGCCTCCAAACACGTCTCCAACGATTGTGTGGTTAAAGGCAAATGCGACACTCATCGATTAAGAGAAGGTGATGCCAATCCTGAGCCGTCCATTCGGCATATTGTTGGGCTCATGTCCACCGCGCTACATGTTGTCGTGGTTGGAAAGATGGACCACAGGGTGGACGTCAGGAGTGAAGTTGCGCATCATACAGCCTATTGCGAACAGTTTGAGCCATAACACGACGTACTGTGGCTGCACGAAAAGCTTTATTCAACATGGTGGCGTTGCTGTCAGGCTTCCTCCTAGCCAAAATCCGTAGGTAGCTGTCATCCACTGCAGTAGTAGCCCGTGGACGGCCTGAGCGAGGCATATCATCGACCGTTAAAGTCTCTCTGTATCTCCTCCATGTCCGAACATCGCTTTGGTTCGCGTCTAGACGCCTGGACACTTCCCTTTTTGAGGGCCTTTCCTGCCACAAAGTAAGAATGCGGACGCTATCGAACCGCTGTATTGACTGTCTAGGCATGGTTGTACTACAGATGACACTACAGCTGTCGGACCCCCTCCGCCTAATAGGCGCTGCTCATGTATGGTTATTTACATCTTTTGGAGGGTTTAGAGACATCTCTGAACAGTCAAAGGGACTCAGTCTGTCATACAATATCCACAGTCAACGTCTATCTTCGCGAGTTCTTGGAACCGGGTTGATGAAATACTTTTTTTAATGTGTGTAGTTCCCTCGGTACTCCACACACCTCTCTCAGCAATGCCTCTATCGTTGGAAGGAGAATTAAGCTTGGCTATCGTAGCTGCCATAATGAATTTACCAGTTTAATTTCTTGTCGCATAATAGATCGAAGCATCTTTGGTTCAAATGGCTCTGAGCACTATGGGACTTAACATCTGAGGTCATCAGTCCCCTATAACGTAAAACTACTTAAACCTAACCAACGTAAGGACACCACACACATCCATGCCCGAGGCAGGATTCGAACCTGCGACCGTAGCGGTCACGCTGTTCCAGACTGTAGCGCCTAGAACCGCTCGGCCACACAGGCCGGCGAAGCATCTTTCTTGGTCGTGGTTATTTAGGCTTTAGACAGGTAGTGACACAGGACAGTGTATAAGAAATGGACAAAGTCGACGACATAATTTAGAATGTATAAAAATTAAACATCACACAATTTAGAAAATTTTTCATGTTGAGTCCTACATCTGTGCGAAAAGGGCTCTCCCCAGTACAATATTCGATATGGGTACGTTTTGGGTAGGCAGACTTCGTTTCCTCGACAGCTATGATAAATATCCTGATTCCAAAATTTCAGAGTGATGCGCATACGTGTAAAATTAAACTTAGTTCACAATTAGAGTATCTAAAAAAGCTGTATGGAAAACGAAAGGCGTGAAGTCTTATTGCAGATCGCTTTGCTGACGAAAGCCTCAGGTAGAATGAGTTCTGCACTGCCGAGACTAACGAAATTAATCCGAGCTGAGTATCAGCGTGGAGCAAGCGATTGAAATGAATCCTCCATCTCTCCGGTAGCCTGGATCCGCTTTCGCTTCCCCACCGCTCGTAAAACATTTCTCCCCTCCCCCGCTCGCCTCGGTGTTGCCTTTGTAATCCAGCCGCGCCTCCCCCCTGCTCTTTGCCTGCAGTCGGGCTCCGTCGCAGCCTAAACCGCGCTCTGATTACGCGGCGGAGTTTACTCAGATGATTACTCGCGCCGCTGCCATTAGTGCGACGGCTTCCGTCTAGCAGACACTAGCTAGCTCTGTCGCGTCCGTGCTCGTCCCCTGCCAATACAGCAGTTCCCTCTGCCAGGGGAACCGAAGCTTGAAGATGAAACGACCGAAAAGAAATATTGCACTGGTGGCGATTTCATTTCACAGAACACTGTTATCTCTTTTTCTCTCCGTTTACAATTTGTTACGGAATATCTTTCGTCATCGCTTTTTTTATACGAAGTGTATTCATAATACGAAGAACAGGAAAGGTTCTTCTAGGAGCAGCATATCGACAGCATTTTGTGCGACTGAATACAATTTTAAAGTATTGACTAGTAAAACAAAGACGAAGTAATTTGCAAAGAAAAACTCTGGAATTGGCAAATTAAAACTTGAGCTGATACAACTTTTCGGTTATTTGAACAGCAATCAGTAAGTTGCAAATTGTGTTCGATGCATCCCATCGTCGAGGTAAGCCATCAACGATTCGGAACGGGCCATGTTATACATTAATAGGCAGATGCAGAGACTGCATATAATGAGGAAAGCAGCATATTTGGAAAACACTGAAATTTAACAGATTTCGTACAATAGTGTCTTCTGTTTGTATACGACAGATGTTAAAGTCTTTAATATAGAATTGACATCTTCGATTCAATATATTCAGATAAATTACGGTAGTTCCTAAGAAGGGGACATTTCACTTTATTTTTTAATATTTGGTTGTCTCCCAGTTCCAAGAATGTCTGCATTCTGTTAAGTATTTCGTAACAAAGCTTAAATCTCCAAAGTACCGAAATAATCGGCGATTAGTCTGTATTTACGTCTATTAGCTTGGTTACGAACTTAATAATTCAAGTGATTCACATTTATTGTTAGTTACAGATACCAGTTCAGAGTAGATTTCTTGACTTGGTTGAAGAGTGTTACACGAGATATTCGGTTAAAAACTTTGCCTGACATCGTTGTAGCTTCTGCAGAGTTAACAGTCTATATTTTTCTGACTATGACGTCAGTGTTCTCAAATACGTTTATACACTGAAGAGCAAAAGAAACTGGTACACCTGCCCAATATCGTGCAGGGCCCCAGCGAGAACGCAGAAGTGCCGCAACATGATGTAGCATGGACTCGACTAATGTCTGGAGTAGTGTTAGAAGGAACTGCCACCATGAATCTGCATGGCTGCCCATAAACCCGCCAGAGTACGGGTGGGGAGAGAGAGGAGGGGGGGGGGTGGGAGATCTCTTCTGAACAGCACGTCCAAACGCATCCCAGATATGCTCAATAGTGCTAATTTCTTGGGGAGTTTGGTGGCCAGCGGAAGTGTTTAAACTCAGAAGCGTGTTCCTGGAGACAATATGTAGCAATTCTTTACGTGCGGAGTGTCGCATTGTTCTGCTGGAACTGCTGAAGTTCGTCGGAATGCACAACGGACATGAACGGATGCAGGTGATCAGTCAGTATGCTTGCGTACTTGTCACCTGTCAGACTCGTATGTAGACATATCAGGGGTCCCATATCACTCAAACAGCACATGCCCCACAGCATTACAGAGCTTCCACCAGCTTTAACAGTCCCCTGCTGACATGGAGGCTCCATGGATTCAGGAGTCGTCTCCATACCCGTACACGTCCATCCGCTCAATACAATCTGAAACGAGACTCATCTGACCAGAAGAAATGTTTTCAGTCATCAACAATCCAATGTCTGTGTTGACAGACCCAGGCGAGGCTGCAGTCATCAAGGGTACACAAGTGGACCTTCGTCTCCGAAAGCCCATATCGTTGATGTTTCGTTGAATGGTTCGCACGCTGACACTTGATGGCCCAGCATTGAAATCTACTGCAATGTGCGGAAGGGTTGCACTTCTGGGACGTTGAACGAATCTCTTCAGCCGTCGTTGGTTCTGTTCTTGCAGGATCCTTTTCCGGCCGCAGATACGTCGCAGAGTTGATGTTTTACCGAATTACTGGTATTCACGGTACACTCGTGAAATGGTGGTACGAGAAAATCACCACTCTATCTCTACCTCTGAGATGTTGCGTGCCATAGCTCGTGCGCCGACTATAACATCACGTTCAAACTCACTTAAATCTTGGTAACCCACCATTGTAGCAGCAGTAACCGATCTAACAACTTCGCCAGAGTTTTGGTGTCTTATATAGGCTTGCCGACCGTAGCCCCGTGTTCAGCTTGTTTGCATATATCTGTATCTGAATACAGATGCCTGTATCAGTTTCATTGACGCTTCAATGCAATATGATGATACTGACGAGAGTGTAATAATTCCTTCAACCTGAAATCAGAAAATTAAGATCGTTATATGAAGCAAAAATGGAAGGCTTGAAAGTAAATGATTCGAGACACATCAGATCCTAAGCGTGGTTGGTTGTGGAGACGGTCTGTTGAAAATTATAGTCAGCTAAAATACACTTCGTGAGATCGTTAGGGCCAATGGGCGGCACGATAAAGTATGAATTGGAAAATTCAGTCTGAGATACCTAAGTAAACCTTAACATTAAAGGAATATAAAGAGGTTAGCCCTTTTAAGTCAACGCATGCATTTCTGATAAATTTAAAATCAATAATACAAGGTTAACTACGCAACAGAAGAGATGTCAACCGACTCAGATTCTCTGTTATGTGTTTTGTTTTTGTTTTTGTTTTTTCTTTTTTCTTGTGTTCCTACTACCTTTCGTGCCTGATATGGAACCAGATGAACAGTTTTTTTTTCCCTATGCAATGTCTGTTTATATTATTTTTTTCTCGAAACAGACACAAAGATGAAATCAACCCAGTAAAAGTTCCTTGCCGTATTTTCATATCTATTTCACATTTTGTCAGACATACAGCTGTAATTAGGAGTACATGTTCAAGATCAAGCAGATAACGTTTCATTACTGTACTAGTGTAGCGGCACTTTCCTGCACCAGTTGTACAAATCATTGAAAACTCTTCCAAACGTTGTCTATCACATATTACGAGAATCAACGACTCAGAAATGGGACTAAACAGATCACACATTGGTTTCACCTAAATTGGAAATAAAATAAATCCCATACCGTGATATGCAACTGGTTTCCTGGGAAACGTAAACACATTGTGCTTATTACAACATACGCTTTCCTTGCCTACTACACTCGCAGTCTCCGTCGTTAAATAGGGTGATGTGAATATCGGGTACACATGATATTGCGGTGATTGTTGTCCGCCATATTAGTTCTGCCCTCATCCGATATTATACCGTCTACAACAGGAATAACAGAATACTCTGAGTTAACGCGCAAAGTCATACAAAATTTTCGAACAAAAATGCCACAACATTGAACACACAGCCTTAGGTCCTTTCGTTATGTGGATAAAATACAGATTTTCGACCGGAAAGAAAATGAATACTGAATGAATAAAAGCTGCCTGCGGTAATACGCTCAATTTCTCGAAATGTTAGGAAACGCGAGGTTTTTCGCGTAATCGCCAGCCTTGTGGCCGAGCGGTTCTAGGCGTTACAGTCTGGAACCGCGCGACCGCTACGGTCGCAGGTTCGAATCCTGCCTCGGGCATGGATCTGTTTGATGTCCTTAGTTTAGTTAGGCTTAAGTAGTTCTAAGTTCTAGGGGACTGATGACCTCAGTAGTTCAGTCCCATAGTGCTCAGAGCCATTTGAACCATTTTTTTCTCGTAATCCTTTGAGAAGGATCTCTTAATCACAACATTTCTGGAGTTCCACCGTCTGTAATGTTTGATTTCGTGAAACGTGCCTATTTTCATCTTATGCAGTTCATTTTAACTTGTTACATGTTGTTTCTGCTTGTTCGAAGACTGTAACGTCTTTCTCTTTGGTTTTCTGTAAATCAGTTATGGATCATTCGGTTGTAAGTTGTTACACACAGTGAACATGTGTGAGCTCTGGAGTACCCAAAACATTCAAGGCAGTTGGTCATAAAAATCAGGCGATATTGTCCGTAAGACACAGGGTTTGGAGGATTTACCTCTGAAGACCACAGTACTAATTTTCGAATAATAAGTTCTTCTGGTCATTATAACCGATTGATATAATGAATGCTTCAATGTGATTTGCGGTGTCTCGGTGATTCAGCGTCTGTATACGTTGAAACACTTTAGATGCAGTTTCTACATAAGATTGTTTGATCTAGCGTTATGTATTCCTCTGGTCCTTAAATGTGTTTCCTTGTAGTAGCCACCGCCTTTTCAGAGTAATAAGACGTCTACTGGGGACGCCTTTCAATGCCAAGAATGCTGATTGAGAAATCTGAACATCCTGAATTCGTCAAGCTCTATTAATATGTAATTTTTTGGAGAAATAATAACATGGAGCTTCGTATGGACTTTTATTTGGTCTTTCTTGCATTACATGATTTACGCTGGTGAGTTCAGTCAGGTGAGATTTTTGTATCATGGGAAGCCATGTGATTGAATATCTTTATTAATCATTATATTCCTTTAAATGGAACATTTAGAAAACATCTAGGTCATAAGCACTAAGAATTATCATCTGTTACCTAATACATGGCCATTAATGTTTTTGCAGAATCAGAAATACGCCCTTTTATTCTGTTCAGTACTGGAATGTTTATCTTTATTTTCCGTTATTTCTGATGAATTCCTTTGACTTAAGAAATAATTTTACTCACAATCTCGGTAACAATAACGTATGAGTGTTTCTGCTAAACTTATAGAGAAAAACTTCTGTTACAACCTAGTCTGGATGCACAATGTTGACAACTTTATATCGCTCTTTGCTTCTTTACCAGATAATGTAACACTCGAAACTGGCAAGTATTATACGAACACATGGTCTCGTAGCGATAAATACTGGTAGAAGTACTGTTGGAAAGCGAGTAGCATAAAGCTATAGCATTATAAGATGAAACATAAAAGGACAAGCTCCGAGTAGAAAATGGATCTTCATCGTTCTTTCTCAGCTGTGAGTGGACATTTTTCGTTTTTATCAGGCCTACCAAAACTTTGGCACAGAACGTATCGCACTTGCCACAGTATACTACTTCCATTCCTTTATAAAATGGCATTGTGAACTACGTTTTAAATTTTGATGGACGAAGATCGTTATTCCCATATTCCTTTCATATATACATAATATTTCTTATTATGTACACTTCTTTTCATAACTGTATCTGACAAGTAAATGGCACCAAATTTGATTCCCTGCGAGATGGGGGAATGAATAAGTAAAAACAGAAGTCCCATAGCATCCTAGTATTGTTATTGATTTATCACAAAACTTACTGTTGACTCATGTGCTCTAAGAAGCTCAAAATTAAATTCAAAAATAAAATGAAGCAGATTATTCCAGAAAAATTTAAATAGAGAAGACCTGGCAAGAAGTGTTCTGAGAAATGAAGAAATTAGCCTACTGTTAAAAAAAAATAAACTAAAAAAAATGGTCCAGTGTGAAAGACAAATATGAAACTACATACTATTAATGAAATATTTATTGAAATATATTTGAAAAACCTGTTGAAGAAGAGTTTACGTGTTACAGACCTTAGCCTATTATTACAGAAAGAAGATGAGCTACACACGTTTTGAATAAAAAATCAGTTTTACAGGTATAAGTTATTCCTTTATTCAGGATGTGGTCCTTTATGCTCATTAATACCATCAGCACTGTCTACTGATGATATTTATTGAGCTGAAAATTACTGGAATATGCTTTCAAAAATGAATTTTTCGTTTCTTGCCATTATTTACCACACTGAATTACAATTTATATATGAGAATTCAAATTGAGAAGTTGTGTAAACTACAATGACATTGACACACTGAAGTCTAATAAAACAAGAACTCGGTTCTGGTATCCCTCCAAGCAGCTCCACTGCCTCTACATTTCAATAATCATTCACTTCGTTGATACCTACAAGTCATGATAGCATGCCTTGCTAACTTCTTTGCTCGTTACACATTTAGGCGCTAGCAAAGAAAACTTAGGTAAATTTTTTTGCAAATGTGAAATTTAAACGTGTTGTGTATTGATCTGAAAGTTGAAAATGTAAGAGTCAATAGCTGTTAGCAAACAACCATTGCCTTCGGAATTCTAATTTCATCAGTGTTGACGCAAACATAGTTTAAATGAATTACGAAAGCATTGTTTTCACATCACATACTTCTGTTATTGGTTATTTGAAATGTATTACCAAAAAGGAATGTTTCATTGAAGAGGGCAAATTCGTCTAATTACTGAATCAAAGGCACGTTTACGACCACAAAATCTGAAAATACTTTCCTGACACTATGTTATTAGCGTAAGCCATGTAATATTTGCTATTTAAAACAACTGTTACGTGCATACGACATGAATTACAAACAAAATTCAGTCGTAAACAAACTACATGTAAACAAAAGTCTGTAAATGTTAGGGGGCATCTAACATGCCGACGACTGCTCCAAAACAACGTATAGCGTATTTCTGAGGCTCCATCTGCCCTTTTTTTTTGCCGCTGTGGTTGCAATGATACTCCACCGTCCTTGGTTTGCTGTTGTTGGCAAGGAAACGACACTCACTTTTTTCTACCTCACTATTCCCACCAGCCACTAATCCTATAGTCTTGTTACAGTTGAGTGCAGTATCTCAAACACTAACGTGCTATTTAGTGACAAATAGAGACTACAGTTAACTTTGAATAAAGATTAAGTTCTGTAGCACGTAAATTCTAAGAGGACACGTATTCTAAATTTGGTCGTTTCACTGACTTTAGTGCTTAAATTTTAATACCTCTCAACAATGCAATTTGTTCCCTGCCACACCACGTTAATTTAACTTTATCGGTGGAGAACCAGTCACGAAATCAATGAAGCAAGGTTTTTACTCACGAGCTATAGCAAAACATCCTATAACTGCATGTCTTTTAATTAAAACGTTCTATACAAAAACTCCGACCGTGTACGGGTTTGCAAACTTTCATTCTTATATAGCTGCAAAACTTAGCTCGAAAATTTACTTTTATGAGCAGCGACAGTACTCTGCATAATTAACGCAACTCGGTACAGTAGGCCTAATGAAAGTATCTCATAAATAACTGAGATAAAATTGAGCTCCCGTGCCTAAAACGGTGCATTCTCGATACAGCAGCTAACAGGAGTGGCCATGCCGTTCTATCAACACTATCGATTTTCAGCTCAAACAGAGGCATAATGTTTCACTACAATGAAAAATACGCATGAGTGTATTGAACACTGATGAATTTTCCGCGACACCGACGTCGCATTCAGGGAGAGCAGTGCTGCCATCTATCGTGCTGATTGGCGTTCATCATCAATACACTGGTTCCCACGACGGCACTGGGATGGCGCTGGTAGCGCCTACATACATCACGTCCTTCTCACAAGGGAACCTCCCCATCGCACCCCCCTCAGATTTAGTTATAAGATCGCACAGTGGATAGGCCTTGAAAAACTGAATCCAGATCAATCGAGAAAACAGGAAGAAGTTGTGTGGAACTATGAAAAAATAAGCAAAATATACAAACTGAGTAGTCAATGCGCAACATATGCAACATCAAGGACAATGTGAGTTCTAGAGCGCCGTGGTCCCGTGGTTAGCGTGAGTCCTCCCTCGAGTGAAAAGTTTAATTTTTTATTTTCAGACAATTATTACATGTCCGTCCGTCCGTCCGATGCGAGGTAACTGCTCGCAATATGGGGACGCTACACCTAAACAAACATCGAAACACATGACGTCAGTCGACTACAGCGCACGGAAGAGAGAGTATTCCTGCTAACGAGGCTCCCTGGCTGGCAGTTGACTGCTCGCTACTTTGGACGAGGGTGCATCAAATACGTGAGATGTGTTCCGTGGGCAATATGAATCCAGCAAATATAGCTCGCGACTTCAATAACAATCGCACTGTTTTGCGATGCGGTCGCAAAACACAGGCGCTAAACTTATTACAGTGAACAGCGACGTCAGTGAACGAACGGACAAATCATAACTTTGCGAAAATAAAGAAAGTAAAATTTTCACTCGAGGGAAGACTTGAACCAAGGACTTTTCGCTCTACAGCGGCTCACACTAACCATGGGACCACGGCTCTCCCAAGCTCACATGCTCCTTGATGTTGCCTATCTTGCACATGGACTACTCAGTTTGTATATTTTGCTTACCTTCTTCATAGTTCCACACAACTTCTTCTTGTTTTCTCGATTGATCTGTGTTCAGTTTTTCAAGGCCTATCCACTGTGCCAACTTATAACTAAATCTGAGGGGGGTGCGATGGGGAGGTTCCCTTGTCAGTGGACATACAGGCCTCCACGCAAGATACGATTAAATGTTAATCATATTCAACTACAGCTTCAACCGACAGCTGAAAACATGTGTACAAATTTTGAGTTCCTCTTCACTGCACTTTCAAATCACGCTTCTATTAATTATTCACCTGTGGAAGGAAGATTATATACGGAGCACGGGTCCGTAACTTACCCTGACGTGAGTATGAACATCGTTTGAGAGTTGCATATAGGCGCACCTCAGTAAATGACGTGCGTGTTGCACTGCAACCAGACGTTATTGCGTTACGATTCTGAAGCTATGCACGGACGTTTCTTTACTCAATAGTCAAGTACGCCTCTGTATGTCATTCTTTCCAAGTGCAGCTATAGCTGCCACACTGGTTCCTTGATATAATCTATTTTAGAATGCCAGAACTGATTTTACACGTGGCTAAATGCATTTGAGAAATCGATGTTCTACGACTAAGAACTGAGCCGTTTATACTACTTACTCTGAAAGACCGTATCGTCATTGTCATTTTTGATGCTAATGCAGTACATACCGCTAGTAAAAAAAAAATTAAAAAAGTTTCCGTGCATAAAGAGTACATACATTCATACATACATACATATATTAATCCTAGTACCATGAATAGGACATTTCGTAATGTTGTGGAAAGTGTCACTTTAACATAAGTTTTCTTCACACAAAATAATTAATTAAAAAATTTTTTTACAGTTACTGTTTCATATCTAAGAATTCATCAATTGAGTAGAAGGAGTTGCATCCAGAAATTCTTTTAATTTGATTTTAAATGTTGGTTGGCTATCTGTCAGAGCCGGCCGATGTGGCCGAGTGGTTCTAGGCGCTTCAGTCTGTAACCGCGCGACAGCTACGGTCGCAGGTTCGAATTATGCCTCGGGCGTGGTTGTGTGTGATGTCTTTAGGTTAGTTAGGTTTAAGTAGTTCTAAGTTCTAGGGGACTGATGACCTCAGATGTTAAGTCTCATAGTGCTCAGAGCCATTTGAACCATTTTTTATCTGTCAGGCTTTTAATACTATTTGGCAAATGACCAAAGATTTTTATGGCAGTATAATTCACCCCTTTCTGTGCCAATGTGAGATTTAATCCAGAATAGTGAATATCATCCTTTCTTCTAGTGTTGTACCTATGTACTTCGCTGTTATTTTTTAACTGGGATGGTTTATTAATGACAAATTTCATAAGTGAATATATGTATTGCGAAGGTACTGTGAATATCCCGAGTTCCTTAAATAAATGTCTGCAAGGTGATCTTGGATGGGCTCCAGCTATTATTCTGATTACATGGTTTTGTGCAATGAATACTTGCTCTCTTAATAACGAATTGCCCCAAAATATGATGTCGTATGAAAGCAGTGAATGAAAACAGGCATAGTGGGCTAATTACTGATATGTTTATCACCAAAATTTGCAAAAACCCTAATAGCATAAGCAGCTGAACCTAACCGTTTCAGCAGATCATCGATGTGTTTCTTCCAATTCAATTTCTCATCAATGCACACACCCAGAAATTTTGAGTGTTCTACCTTAGCAACAAACTTCCGTTCATAGTCTATATTTATCAGAGTAATTTATTAAAATGTATTTATGTAGCTACAAGTGAAGGCATATACAGGTACCTGTATGGTGCAGAGCAAGTGGAAAAGTGGGGTGAAAAACTGCTGTTTTCAGGCAGATATTTTATTTTTATGAGTGGATTGTGGAAACGTTTTCAGCTGAGTATTTCATTAGATTCGGAATCAAAGTCACACACGCTACACGACAGGTCATGTGTGGTGTTCACTAATATTTTCAGCTGTTCGGCAATAGAATAATATGTATATTGCCTTTATCTCGTATTGCTGTCAAAGTCTCTATAGCATTCATAAATTCAGAAGCAGACTTTATATTAAACGCATTTATAAACAGTGTCAGAACCTAGATGCAAATTATGTTGCCTAACACCGAGGCTACAATTCAATACCAGATACAGTTTATTCATCAAATGTGCGTATTAAATGGAAGACGTGTGAAGTTGTACTCACTATCACTAGGAACTCACTATAAATTTTAAAATAATCTGGTGACACCAAGAAATTACTTTAAGTGCATGAGTAAACTGTCCCAAAATGTTCTGTCTCCGTACTAAACTGATCGCGATAGCTACAAGTCCATTCGACACACGAAATTATCCTATGTCAACAGCTGCTTAATATTCAAAGTCCCCAGTGAAAACTGTGAATTTAGAGTCCACCTCACACTGAGATTATTCTAGGAGCGGAATAGCATTACTTACGACAAACACAGTACCGAAACCTCCTGACAGATTAAAAGTGTGTGCCGAACCGAGACTCGAAATCGGGACCTTTGCCTTTCGTGCGCAAGTGCTCTACCATCTGAGCTACCCAAGCGTTCTCACAGCTTCCATTCTGCCAGTACGTCGTCTCCTACCTTCCAAACTTGACAGAAGCTCTTCTGTGGCAGAATTGAAGCTCTGAGGACGGGTCGTGAGTCGTACTTGGGTAGCTCAGATGGTAGAGCGCTTGCCTGCGAAATGTAAAGGTCCCGAGTTCGATTCTCGGTCCGGCACACTGCTTAAATCTGCCAGGAAATTTCATATCAGCGCACACTCCGCTGCAGAGTTAAAACTCATTCTGGAAACACAGTACCATCCAACACTCGACGAAATATTTCTAAGTACCGAGCGAAACAAAAATATTCATACTCCAATTCTACCGTCTGAGTTAAGACTCAAACTTACTGCGAGATTATTCGAAGTGCAGGACCAGCTCTACACTTAAAAATCTCTTGTTCAACCGAAATGCAGACCTGAATTTTTCTAAGAGTTGACTGCCGTCCAGAAACACTACTAAGTACCCCAAAGTGAAGTGTTAAAAGCGCATCTCAGAGAAGTATATGCCGGGCCTCTGCTAGAGCGCCAGTCCGGCTGACCAAGAGCAAAGACGGCTGCCCTAATTTATAAGATCGGTGCCCCTTCCCCTGGGGTTTCAGTAAATCTAAGTCTCCGCTACTCAGATCATCAGTCAGATTTGTAACTTTTGGTACAGAAATGCAGTCGTAATTCTAGAGGGTTCGTAGAAGTTGATTAGTTTACAAGATAGGTCAAGTGGTCAAGTAGTTCTTCCAAAGTCTTCATTAGAATTATTAAACATTTCAAACGAAGACATCAATAGTCAACTTTTGTTGACTGTGTCTTGAATAACTACGACAATCTATCTCCTCTTCCTATTGCAGTTACCAAAAATTATACATCTGTAATGGAAGTTGAATTATGGACAAAACTGTAAATTGTGGTTAATTAAGTAAAATCAGTAATTACACATAAAAATCTGATATTCTGTGTGTTCTTTATGAAGTGTGTCTCCGTCATCCACCAAATTCTGCCATGCTATTCGCGTGGATGTGGGTAATCAATTAACGTATGTTTCAATTAACATATGGTTCAATCACTTGTCATTGTCTAATGAAATATGTAAGTAGGTCACTAAACGTGTCTCGATGTGTGCTTTCGTTTGGGAGCTTGATACCTTTTGTAGTTAAATTATTACACCGGTTGTTATATTTTGAACATTCGTTACAGATACCTTCTTGGCTCACTAACTACTTACATTTCATATTTGTACAGTCGATCTACAAAAAAATGGTTCAAATGGCTCTGAGCACTATGGGACTTAACATCTATGGTCATCAGTCCCCTAGAACTTAGAACTACTTAAACCTAACTAACCTAAGGGCAGCACACAACATCCAGCCATCACGAGGCAGAGAAAATCCCTGACCCCGCCGGGAATCGAACCCGGGAACCCGGGCGTGGGAAGCGAGAACGCTACCGCACGACCACGAGATGCGGGCAGTCGATCTACAATGTGGAGCACAACTAAAGGACTACTTTTTCGAAACACCGTAATTATTTCAGATTGCGACGTATAAGTTTAAAATCTGGCTCAAACGTGCATACTCCTCCTCTACGTCACTTCCTCCTCTATGTCACTCTCGGGTTCGATGTCGCTTTCAAACAGCAATGTGTCGACACATGTTAAACAAAGACCAGAGTTTACAAATTCATGTGAGATGTAAGGTGTGTTAATGAAGTCACTTTAGTACCAAAATTGATCACAATTCTGCCCAACGTGACTGTCGACGTATCGCACGATGGGTAGGTCGTCGCATACCCTCTTACCCACATTTCAATTCCCTCTTGGAGGTTGGAACCACGGCACTACTGGCCCCAGACGAACGCTTCAGTCCTTCTCTAAAGTCATCGTGGGCCTGTAACTCTACTAAATTTGGTCGCACTCTTTTAGAGCGCAGGGCGATCGTAATTTATGCTTTGCTGTACAGGTGGAACCACTAGGGAAAGTTCAAAACACTTCGAAGAAATGTGGACACTATTTGAGGTACCAAAGTGAGCTTATGTTTTTCTGCCCTCCTTTGGCTTGATCACGGAGATTTGCGACATTGACACATGACTGAATAAAAAGGCAAAGGGTCCCTCAAGGACACTTCCCCCCAATAAATCTGCCTGTCATTGCCACACACACCCTATTAGTTGGGCTCTTTACAAATGTACATGTACAGAGGAAACATGTGAGAATCATTACCACCACTTAGTGGGCATACAGAATCGGAGAAGTGTCAGGGGTTGCCTACTTGCAGGCATCTAGAACTCACGCGTTCTGCCTGTACAGGTACATTTTTATAGTGCTCAACAATCGTGGGTGGACACTACTCAGAGCGCTGCCAAACTGGGTGGGCTCAGGGAACACTTGGCCTTTTTATTCACGCATGTGTCAATGTCACACACCTCTGTCATTAATCCACATGAGGACGTGAAGCAGGAGGGTTGCTGCTTCCACTTGCGTTCAAATTTCGTCGAATGGTTTTCAACGGTCCTTAATGGTTTCACACTGTATACCAGAGTAAACATTGCGCTCGGACTTCACTCCTAAGGGACTTGATCGAGTTCAGGGGTGTAGCCGAACCTCCATATCCTTAGAGAAGTGTCCATGCGTCCGTCTGATGTCAGCAATGTCAAATATCATCGAGACTGTTGTCCTGTCGCTCATTCCACTGCGAACAGTCGCAAAATGTGTCAGGATCAACACCTCAAAGGACGGGGTGGTTTCATTGACGTCCTTTATGCCATCCCCAGAGGCTTTTCCATGTCTGAAATGTTTTCCTTGGCCACTCAAACCAAAAACGCGTGCGATTTCGAAGCTGACTGTCGTGGTTGTAACCTTCATCGCACAGCAGGTGTAAGAGAACCTGTAATCAGCTTAGGTGTTTCACTGAGAGCTGAATCTCTCTGTCTCACACACGATAATCTGTTACACTGGAGAGGCATATTCCGCAGAAGTGAATCTAGTGCCACTGGCGATGCACTGATTGTTGGGTAGCGAGAGCCCTATTTCGACACTGTAAGATATCGAATCTAACTGTATCGTGAGGAAATTTTCATTCTGTACTTCCACTGATTTTTGAACATACGATTTCTGTTACCGTTTCTCCAAGGTATTTTATAGTATAAAAAAGTTGAAATCGTGTTGCTGGCCGTACTATATGCCCTTTCTCATGACAAGCATTTCTGTTCTGTAGGTGGAATAAAAAAAATGGTTCAAATGGCTCTGAGCACTATGGGACCTAGCTTCTAAGGTCATCAGTCCCCTAGTACTTAGAACTACTTAAACATAACTGACCTAAGAACATCACACACATCCATGCCCGAGGCGGTCGCGCGGTTCCAGACAGAAGCGCCTAGAACCGCTCGGCCACAACGACCTGCGTAGGTGGACTCATTGACTTGTTACATACAAGGGTTTGGTCTTAGGTGATTCCGAATATAGTACGTTCCTGACGACGGTTAGTTGTGTTCATCATGTCAAAGCTACTGTCGTTTGCGGCAAGGACTAGGTCATCTACATACAGCAAGGTTTTAGTATCTGTAGTTAGCGGCTGGTCGTTGGTGTACCTTCTGAATCTGGATGTACAACCCTTCCCTAAGGTAGGTCAGTTTTCTGTGCTAATCCGTTACTACACTCTGCTTCGTAGTCAACGAGAAACCTACGATTTCGTGGGAGAGTGACAAGGAGGTCATTGAGCAGATTGTACAACTACTGTACGAATTCTTGAAATGAATCTAAGTAAGATTCAGGGGATGCCCCGTACACCTCTCAACAGACCGAAACCGTGCATGCTCATGTACGAGGGCGTGCTGAAAAATAATGCTTCCGAATTTTGTACGCGAAAAATCTTTAATTTCTTTAAATAAAACAAACGTCGATAACATACTACATATTTATCTTTCATATCTACAAATTTATTCTCAACACAGTCACCGCGGCGACGGACGCATTTATCCCAAAGAGGAATAGCTCTGTTCATACCTCTAACATTCTGCGTGGTGTCTGTCTGTTCTAAGACGTGTCTCCCTACCACTTTCGCGCAACGACGCTCTGAGCGTGTTTTTTAGGGAATTGACTAGTTTGAACCTGGGTCCTGTTGCTAGTAAGGAGACGCCAGACCACACATGACATGTAGAGTTCAAAAGAGTTCAGTGAGACTAGCGATGATATATTGTTGTTGTTGTTGTTGTTGTTGTTGCGGTCTTCAGTCCTGAGACTGGTTTGATGCAGCTCTCCACGCTAGTCTATCCTGTGCAAGCTTCTTCATCTCCCAGTACCTACTGCAACCTACATCCTTCTGAATCTGAATAGTGTATTCATCTCTTTGTCTCCCTCTATGATTTTTACCCTCCACGCTGCTCTCCAATACTAAATTGATGATCCTTCGATGTCTCAGAACATGTCCTACCAACCGATCCCTTCTTCTAGTCAAGTTGTGGCACAAGCTCCTCTTCTCCCCAATTCTATTCAGTACCTCCTCATTAGTTATGTGATCTACCCATCTAATCTTCAGCATTCTTCTGTAGCACCACATTTCGAAAGCTTTTATTCTCTTGTTGTCTAAACTATTGGTCGTCCACGTTTCACTTCCATATGGCTACACTCCATACAAATACTTTCAGCAACGACATCCTGACACTTAAATCTATACTCTATGTTAACAAATTTCTCTTCTTCAGAAACACTTTCCTTGCCATCGCCAGTCTACATTTTATATCCTCTCTACTTCGACCATCGTCAGTTATTTTGCTTCCCAAATAGCAAAACTCCTTTACTACTTTAAGTGTCTCATTTCCTAACGTAATTCTCTCAGCATCACCCGACTTAATACTACATTCCATTATCCTCGTTTTGCTTTTGTTTATGTTCATCTTATATCCTCCCTTCAAGACACTGTCTATACCGTTCAACTGCTCTCCCTGGTCCTTTGCTGTCTCTGACAGAATTACAATGTCATCGCCGAACCTCAAAGTTTTTATTTCTTCTCCATGGGTTTTAATACCTATTCCGAATTTTTCTTTTGTTTCCTTTACTGTTTGCTCAATATACAGATTGAATAACATCGGGGAGAGGCTACAAACCCGTCTCACTCCCTTCCCAACCACTGCTTCCCTTTCATGTCCCTCGACTCTTATAACTGTTATCTGCTTTCTGTACAAATTGTAAATAGCCTTTCGCTCCCTGTATTTTAACGCTGCCACCTTCAGAATTAGAAAGAGAGTATTCCAATCGACATTGTCGAAAGCTTTCTCCAAGTCTACAAATGCTAGAAACGAAGGTTTGCCTTTCCTTAATCTAGCTTCTAAGATAAGTCGTAGGGTCAGTATTGCCTCACGAGTTCCCATAATTATACGGAATCCAAACTGATCTTCCCCGAGGTCGGCTTCTACTAGTTCGTCTGCAAAGAATTCGCGTTAGTGTTTTGCAGCCGTGACTTATTAAACTGATAGTTCGGTGATTTTCACATCTGTCAACACCTGCTTTCTTTGGGATTGGAATTATTATATTCTTCTTGAAGTCTGAGGGTATTTCGCCTGTCTCATACGTCTTGCTCACAAGATTGTAGAGTTTTTTCAGGACTGGCTCTCCCAAGGCTGTCAGTAGTTCTAATGGAATTTTGTCTACTCCGGGGGCCTTGTTTCGACTCAGGTCTTTCAGTGCTCTGTCAAACTCTTTACGCAGTATCATATCTCCCATCTCATCTTCATCTACATCCTCTTCCATTTCCATAATAATGTCCTCAAGTACGTCGCCCTTGTATAGACCCTCTATATACTCCTTCCACCTTCCTGCTTTCCCTTCTTTGCTTTGAACTGGGTTTCCATCAAAGCTCTTGATATTCATACAAGTGGTTCTCCATTCTCCAAAGGTCTCTTTAATTTTCCTGTAGGTAGTATCTATTTTACCCCTAGTAAGATAAGCATCTATATCCTTACATTTGTCCTGTAGCCATCCCTGCTTAGCCATTTTGCACTTCCTGTCGATCTCATTTTTGAGACGTTTGTATTCCTTTTCGCCTGCTTCATTTACTGCATTTTTTACACTCCTGGAAATTGAAATAAGAACACCGTGAATTCATTGTCCCAGGAAGGGGAAACTTTATTGACACATTCCTGGGGTCAGATACATCACATGATCACACTGACAGAACCACAGGCACATAGACACAGGCAACAGAGCATGCACAATGTCGGCACTAGTACAGTGTATATCCACCTTTCGCAGCAATGCAGGCTGCTATTCTCCCATGGAGACGATCGTAGAGATGCTGGATGTAGTCCTGTGGAACGGCTTGCCATGCCATTTCCACCTGGCGCCTCAGTTGGACCAGCGTTCGTGCTGGACGTGCAGACCGCGTGAGACGACGCTTCATCCAGTCCCAAACATGCTCAATGGGGGACAGATCCGGAGATCTTGCTGGCCTGGGTAGTTGACTTACACCTTCTAGAGCACGTTAGGTGGCACGGGATACATGCGGACGTGCATTGTCCTGTTGGAACAGCAAGTTCCCTTGCCGGTCTAGGAATGGTAGAACGATGGGTTTGATGACGGTTTGGATGTACCGTGCACTATTCAGTGTCCCCTCGACGATCACCAGTGGTGTACGGCCAGTGTAGGAGATCGCTCCCCACACCATGACGCCAGGTGTTGGCCCTGTGTGCCTCGGTCGCATGCAGTCCTGATTGTGGCGCTCACCTGCACGGCGCCAAACACGCATACGACCATCATTGGCACCAAGGCAGAAGCGACTCTCGTCGCTGAAGACGACACGTCTCCATTCGTCCCTCCATTCACGCCTGTCGCGACACCACTGGAGGCGGACTGCACGATGTTGGGGCGTGAGCGGAAGACGGCCTAACGGTGTGCGGGACCGTAGCCCACCTTCATGGAGACAGTTGCGAATGGTCCTGGCCGATACCCCAGGAGCAACAGTGTCCCTAATTTGCTGGGAAGTGGCGGTGCGGTCCCCTACGGCACTGCGTAGGATCCTACGGTCTTGGCGTGCATCCGTGCGTCGCTGCGGTCCGGTCTCAGGTCGACGGGCACGTGCACCTTCCGCCGACCACTGGCGACAACATCGATGTACTGTGGAGACCTCACGCCCCACGTGTTGAGCAATTCGGCGGTACGTCCACCCGGCCTCCCGCATGCCCACTATACGCCCTCGCTCAATGTCCGTCAACTGCACATACGGTTCACGTCCACGCTGTCGCAGCATGCTACCAGTGTTAAAGACTGCGATGGAGCTCCGTATGCCACGGCAAAATGGCTGACACTGACGGCGGCGGTGCACAAATGCTGCGCATCTAGCGCCATTCGACGGCCAACACCGCGGTTCCTGGTGTGTCCGCTGTGCCGTGCGTGTGATCATTGCTTGTACAGCCCTCTCGCAGTGGCCGGAGCAAGTATGGTGGGTCTGACACACCGGTGTCAATGTGTTTTTTTTCGATTTCCAGGAGCGTATTTCCTCCTTTCATCAATTAAATTCAATATTTCTTCTGTTACACAAGGGTTTCTAATAGCCCTCGTCTTTTTACCTAATTGATCCTCTGCTGCCTTCACTATTTCATCCCTCAAAGCTACCCATTCTTCTTCTACTGTATTTCTTTCCCCCATTCCTGTCAATTGTTCCCTGATGCTCTCCCTGAAACTCTGTACAACCTCTGGTTCTTTCAGTTTATCCAGGTCCCATCTCCTTAAATTCCCAACTTTTTGCAGTTTCTTCAGTTTTAATCTACAGTTCAATACCAATAGATCGTGGCCAGAGTCCACATCTGCCCCTGGAAATGGCTTACAATTTAAAACCTGGTTCCAAAATCTCTGTCTTACCATTATATAATCTATCTGATACCTTTTAGTATCTCCAGGGTTGTTCCATGTATAGAACCTTCTTTCATGATTCTTGAACCAAGTGTTAGCTATGATTGTGTTATGCTCTGCGCAAAATTCTACCATACGGCTTCCTCTTTCATTTCTTAGCCCAAATCCATATTCACCAACTAAATTTCCATCTCTCCCTTTTCCTACTGACGAATTCCAGTCACCCATTACTATTAAATTTTCGTCTCCACTCACTACCTGAATAATTTCTTTTATCTCACCATACATTTCATCAATTTCTTCGTCATCTGCAGAGCAGTTGGCATATAAACTTGCACTACTGTAGTAGGTGTGGGCTTTGTGTCTTTCTTGCCCACAATAATGCGTTCACTATGCAGTTTGTGGTAGCTTACCCGCACTCCTATTTTTTTATTCCTTATTAAACCTATACCTGCATTACCCCTATTTGGTTTTGTATTTATAACCCTGTATTCACCTGACCAAAAGTCTTGTTCCTCCTGCCACCGAACTTCACTAATTCCCACTATATCTAACTTTAACCTATCCGTTTCCCTATTTAAATTTTCTAACCTACCTGCCCGATTAAGGTATCTGACTTTCCACACTCCTATCTATAGAACGCCAGTTTTCTTACTCCTGATAACAACGTCCTCTTGAGTAATCCCCGCCCGGAGATCCGAATGGGGGACTATTTTACCTCCGGAATATTTTACCCAAGAGGACGCCATCATCATTTATTCACACAGTAAAGCTGCAAGTCCTCGGAAAAAATTACGGCTGTAGTTTCCCCTGGCTTTCAGTCGTTCGCAGTACCAGAACAGCAAAGCCATTTCGGTTAGTATTACAAGAGCAGATCAGTCAATCATCCAAACGGTTGCCCCTGTGACTACTGAAAAGGCTGCTGCCCCTCGTCAGGAACCACACGTTTGTCTGGCCCCTCAACAGATACCCCTCCATTGTGGTTGCACCTATGGTACGGCTATCTGTATCATTGAGGCATATAAGCCTCCCCACCAACGGCAAGGTCCATGGTTCATGGGGGGAGGAGCGATGATATAACCGAATACTTAATGATTTCAGCATCAGCTCCACTGCACTCCCTGTAAAAGAATCCTAATACTAACTAAATTTAGGGGATCAAGGCTTTCCTATTTCTAGTTAGCTGGTAAAATAACGTCGAAAAAGCAGTTAAGTTTACCATTGGAAATTTTATTCTACTCACAAAAAATTGTTTATAAATTGCACTATTTATAAAAGGAAATGTTTTAATACAGGATGATAAAAACCAACTTCGTTCAACAAAAATGTGAAAAAATATTCTCTGAATGGGTTTCCAAGTTCTATAATTGATCGAAGGATGACCTATGCCATATCACATCTATAATCTATGTTCAAATTAAGTTTCACAAAAGAGAACGCTACCAAAATGGTCTACAGTGGCCCTCAATTAACTTTAATTAATTATTTAACTTGTCGTAAAGTACAGTGGCTGATGTGGCATCTCAATAATTATATAACAGAAAAATCATCGCATTTCAGATTTAAACTTACATAGCAAATGTGAATACCATGAGTTTTAATTGACGATCGACACTAGTATTATGCAAAACAGGGATGTAACAGATGAGACTTCTGCAGTTCTGAGTGAAGCCTTATGCGCTCAAAAATGAGGCATTGCGTGCGTTCATTACCTTGTCGGTGTTCGTCAGTGGGCGGCAGCCGGCGCAGCTCCATGCATCTCGCCGTTTCAGAAGCAACTCTTTTCTAACTTCTCCTTACTACCATTTACCAAAGTTGGTTTAAAAAAAAAAGACTATCTAGCTGTGTTTTAATCTGACCAATCAGGGTCTCAATGTTAACCCTAAGCTCCACCTACAAAAATTCTGTCCATTCAATGCGAAACATTATACTTTTCATGGTGGGGCAATGTTTTTAATGTCTGGAACGTAACAGAGACGCGAAAAAGTCTCACGCTAAAACTTGCGGCTGGTGTGGCCCATTTTGTGTTATCGTAAGATGTATACTGTTCTTCTGGAGGGCTCTAGCTTTTAACATAGGCTGGGGTGTGGTCCTGGTGGTTAACTGGCGATGTGGGTGTCCGTCCCTTATCGTAGGACCTTCTAGCTTAACACGGTTCTGCTCTCAGCTTCTGTTCTCGTTTCTCCCCTCGGAACTGCGTCTGTCTCACAGTGGGAAGGTATGACATGCATTTAGGCAATCTTGTGTTAGTCTGTGGTATTCCATTTGCTCACTCGTTACTCGTATTACTTTGGTTAATTTAATGTCACGTTTTATTCGGAGCTATGTGACATACTACTGGATTTGCTTATCATGTCAGGGTTTTCATGGTCGGTGTTGGATTTTCCTGACACCTTGCATATCACCACCCTTCGAACTTATTTTTTGCACTGAAGTTATGCAATGATTGAATCGTTGTCTAACTCAGTCAAAAATTATTCCTTTATCTAAATTTTGTTGCCTACTGTTCAGCCACGTTATTCTGGTTCTATGCTAGTTTGTATTACTAATTTATGTTTTTATATTCTTCCACATTATTCTCAAAAATATGTTTATATTGACGAGAGAAGAATATTTTTATGCTATTATTATTATTATTTATTTTTAATTATTTTCTTTCTTTATTTAAGTGTGAAGTTTGTTTTTTAAGAAGTTTGTTATGGAAAGTGAGGAGTCTTTCACATCGATTTTCATAGAAATATTTTTTTTATAAATGTAGTAATTAAGTAAAATCTATTCCTAACACATTTTCTAAATATCAAGTACAAGTAAAATGTTTTTGTTTCTAGACACTCATTTCAACATTGTTACACTAACAAATAAGAGTTATTTCCAAGAATTGCTCTGACAAAGAAATATACATACACAAGTATTGAGATATTATCCTAACAAATGGTGCAAATGTTAAAAAAAAGGAAAACATCCAACAAGATAATTTTTTATTCTTTGTTTTTATAAGGAGAAAATAAGTAATATATAGTTATTCTTTTATTTTTATGAGGAAAAAATAAGTGGCTTATGGTTTTAGTGTTCATTATGCCTTACTTTTGTTCTTTATATACCGTCCATTTCAGAACTAATGACTTATTTGTATCGATAGTCTATTTTTTACTTAAGTCCATAGTCAATGACTGTTATTTTGTAGTTTATTAGCTGTCTGGTGGGCTTAACTTATTTAGTTTTTCACACGTTTCTTTCTCACAATTCCTACATCACATAATTTGGTTTCACACTTTCACACAGTCACACAATCCTATGAATGTTTAAGCATGAGGTTGGCGAATGCTTTTGCATGAAGGTGATGGACTTGAGCGAGATGGACGTGGGCAAGTATTTGATGTACAGCTTCGTTTGTCGTTCCTTGTTGGCTTTGCAAGTGTGTTGTGGAGGTCCCATAATGGAATGGAGTTGTGAGTGCAGAATCGGGTGGTTTACTGGCTTTGTATGCCTGTAAGTCATCGTTATGTGTCGCTAAAAGTGGTCGTTTTTCGTTGTAATACTTCGCAGATGACTAGTTTACAATAGGATAGCGATTTGGGAAGGTATGTCGTCTATTCTTCACCCGTCTCCTTTCTTGGTCTCAATCTTGCGAATCTTCAACTTCTGTTCTTCCTGCTTTTTCTCTGCTTCTTACTTGATTCTTGGGTCTTCTCTGGGCAGGATATGGGAATATTTATTGATAACTAATCGCTTTGAAGTTCTCCTCTTAGTAACAGTTTGATAAATTAGTTGGATGTGTAATTACTACTTTGTGGACGTTTTCTTCAGTTTTGTGCATCAGCGTGCTGTTTATTAGCAGTAGTGTGACTTTTACACATATTTTTTGCCAGTGGTGGCTTGCCCCAGTGGTCTTCTCTTCCGGCCGTTTTTTGCTCGCTCCGCTGAGTTGGGGCGTTCCAAGACCCTCTTAATCTTCCATGTTCTGTCACAGCAGGGTTCCACTTAGCAGGCAGATTTACTGCCCATATCAGATACAAGGGCTCTCTGTTGGTCTCGCTGTCCTTTCCCTTCTCTCGACGCTTCTGCCTTGTAGGAATCGTTTCTTGCTAATTACATCCTTTTCTTTCTTGATACTTGTCGCGTTGCATCTTGTGGGTCGTTGCATCTGGTCTTGCTGGAGTTTTTACAACAGTTCTTACAAAACGTTTTATGTATAATCATCTAACATCTGTCTAGTACCTACATTGTTTTACGCCCTCTTAAAAAGCTTTGCAAATTTTGGCACCCTTTCCATGTTACAATTCTAAGATATTTTGAGTCTTAACTTCTACAAGAATCCTCAAATTCTTTTTTTTATTTTTGTGCAGTGCCGTGGTGTATAGCATTTCAGTATTTCATGTTGTTAGACTGTCTATGTTTTATCCCTTCACCTTAATCTATGGTATTATTGGTGTTATTTTAGTTTTTGTTTTTATTGAAACTACTTTCTTTTTCCCGCCTTCCCCTCTCTTTATTCTTCCTTCTCCTGACGATCTTATCTGCAACATAATCTTGAAATATTGTGCTGATTATTTACCAGTAATAAAATTAATCTTCAAACTTGTACTGAAAGTGTTTAATACTGCCAGTCTTAGGTAAAAATACCTCTGCTTTATCTCGTAAAATACCCTCTATTTCTCTTTAACTATGTTCTTAAGTACCTTGAACTTCTTGCAATTTTTCGTCGATTTCTTTATGGACTTCTAACATGAGTTGAGGCGATTCCCCCATTTGTGCATACCATTCTAAATCTTCATCCTCTTTATCTCGTGTCATTCTTAATTGTTTGTTTATAACTGAGTTTTCTTCTAATTTTAGCTTTTGCTCTAAGAGAAGTGTGACATTCCCGAATGTTACGCTACCTTTCCCCATATCTATTATCGCTCGTCTCATTTAAGAAATCTGCACCTATAATCAAATCTACAGTTAATTTAGGTATAATCACGAAGCTGGCTTCAATCGTTTGACCTTGACACGAAAGAGTTAACCTTGTTGGTCTCGTAACTTCCGCAGCATTGTTTCCAATAGGACCTCTTACTTTAATCATACGTGTTTTCAGAACTGGCAATTCCTCATTGGCATTACACTGCATGAATAAATTTTCTGAGATCGCAGTGAGTTCACTTCCGCTATCAATTACAATATTGACTGGGATATGCTTTACCATGGCCTTCACAATTGGTTGAATTTGAAAGGGCTGGTTCTGTTCTTCTTCTTCTTGCATCAACGAATCCTCCACCGAATCATACATGAGTCTTTTCAGGAATTTCCCTTGTGAATTCGAACTTTCTGTTGGATAAGCTTCGACTGCTACTTCTCTCTCTTTTATTTCTTCTTCTCTATTACTTCCTACATTTACGCTTTCTTCAACATCATCTACTTTTTCCTCATCCTCGTCTATCTCCTTCTTCGTCGCTACTTCCACATAATCGCATCTAAATGCTCTAATTATCACTTCATAACTTCATTATATACGTTGGGTTGTATGCCCACTAGTAACTTATTTTCAACTTCTGTCGTCTGCGAATTACCATCATTGAATTCGCTTTCCCTGGTTTCCATCTCAAATAGGTCTGCAATACTCATTACTTCGTCCTTTCCTCCTACATTCGTTGTGCATGCCTCTGGTAATTCATCTTCCTGGTCAGTATTCTCCCTATTAATTTCGTCCCAACACGATATTGTTATTTTCCTGTCTTTGTTTTCATCTGATCCCTGCGGATTTGTTTCTTCTTCCTTATCTTCTCGTGATAAGGTATTTACTTCTCTGTTCAAGGTGCTGCAATTGTCCTGAGTCGGTGCGTCATTCTCTTTGTCATGGGCGCTTAGCTGTCAATTCGAACGTTTATCGGGGTGGTGGTTTTACCTCCAACTCTTCTATCTGTATTCTCTTTTCTTGTTCAGCTTGTTGATAGTGGTTTCTTTGTCGATAATTTGTCGGTCTATTGGCGCCCCAATACCCGTTCCGGTTGTCATTATTCCCTCTGTAATAGTTGTTGCCGTTCCTGGGTGAATTATAGTTATTGCCATATTCTCTTCTAAGTCCATAACCGGTTCATTGTTGAAATCTATTGTCGTTTCTTGGTGCGAAGTTATCACGTGGTTCGTGATTATTGTTTCTTCGTACTGTGTCTTGTGGATTCCACTGCTTTTTGCTTTCGTTTTCACGTGCGCTTCGTCTTTTTCTTGCGTCATCTTCCGAAAATATGAACTCTAGTTCCCTTAGAATACCTTTAAATGCTTCGACGTCATTGCCTCGGCGCCCTACTAATGACTGCTGGTATTTCAATGGTAACTTCATCGCGCATAATTTAATCAACTCTCCGTCACTGTATGGTACATCTAACCATTGAGTTTTCTTTGCCATTAATTCGAAAAATTTCACGCGACTCTTCTCTCCTGAATTTTCAAAATATGGGTTCTGTAATAATTCGTACTTCACTCTGTTCTGTGCTTCGCTGGACCAATATCGTGAGAGAAACTTCTCTCTGAAATCTTCGTACGATCGGCATGTCGCTGCAACATTTTGCATGGTTTCTGAGACTGTTCCTGACATGTGTGCACATATAAAGTCTAATTTGTGTTCTAGCGTCCTGTGTTCTGGTAATCCTACCCGGAATTCATCAATATAAGTTCGTGAATGTAATGAGTTTCCTTCTCGAAAGTGTCGAAATTTTCTGACTGTGAGGAAATGATCGTTGTCGTACTTCGTCATAGTTCCATATGAAATTCGCGATTCTTCGCCACTTTTGTTTCTGAGCATTTCTCCCGTCGTTCTTTCCGGTTGTGGTAGATCCATTGGATATTGTCTACTGTAACTTTCGCCTACCCTTGCGTAGTATCGTTGGAGTGGTACGCAATAATTTTCTTCCATCGGTTGTGAACGTGTAGCCGAATGCATTTCACTGTACTCTTCGCGACCTGGCTTTCCATTGTCAGGTGTTGGTTCGGTATCTTGTCTGGCTAACCTTGCCGCTTCATTGCACGATCCAAACTGTCTTGAAACATACATTTGTGGTTCTGCATGTGTTTGTGGTGCCGTTTGTTTATCAAGAATTTCGAAATGTGTTTGTTGCTGTGCAGGCTGTCTGATTTCACGTATGTTATTTTCCGCCTGTGATTGGTATCGCCAATGCGTAATATCTTCGTTAATTGCTTGTTTTTCCGGTACTGTTACAGATACGGATGTGGTTGCAGACTCTGTGCTTGTTCGATCCTGTTCACTACGCTCTTCAATAGATTGCAACAACTCTATTCGCAATTTCTGAAATAGTCGCTTCGTTTGCGCTTCTATTTTGACTATGCGGTTATCGTATCTTTTCAGCGTTGCTTTTGTGATACGTTTGTGTAACACACTGTTTTCAACAATTTCAAGCGCTGTACCTGCTGCTTGTCTAGTAATTACGTTTATGTGTCTCTCTAGTTTCTTGACTTCTCCCTGGGTGTTGTTTCGTAATGTTTTGATCTCGTCCTGAGTGTCATTACGCAATGTTCGTACGTCCGCTTGTACCTTGTCAATGTCTGTTTTCAATTGATTGTGACCTGTTTCCTATCACCTCTCGAGATCCTTTTGCCTCGTCTTCAATACGACTTAGGTGTAACTGAATTTTTAGTTTTTTCTTTAATCTCACGCATTTGTCTCGTGGTTTCTGCAATTTGCTTCGTCGTTTCTGCATTCTGAATTTTAATTTGGTTCACAATTTTTTTATTTTGTCTTGTCATGGTTTCCGTCATTAATTATAATAATTCTGCCATATTGGTGGGTCCTATTGCGTTTTCTTTCGACGTCCTATGCTCTGTGTTTGCGCCCAAGTGTTGGTTTGCAACCGATTGCATTGAACTGTGCGGTGACACGTTTCTGCTCGCATTACTGGTACTCTGTGGTGAGGGAGCTCTGATTACTCATACTATGGGTTCTACGTATTCAAGACGCAAGTTAGAATCCTCATCGGCTGTGTCTCTACTTTCCTGCTCCTCTGTCGTATGCTGACCACACCCTGCAATGCTTTGACTAATGCTCCACTGTTACATCATCCGAGACTTGATCAAGATTTTTATATTGCTGCGGATGCTTCGGAAACAGGATTGGGTGCCACTCTTTTCCAGATGGACAGTCCAGAATATATCAGTACCATCAAAATAATTGGGTTTGCCAGCAGAACACTCTCTAGCTGTGACCATGTTAATTTAGACAAGTATTTGACCCGTTTCTAAAAAAAAAGTTTGGTGCAGGACCTTAATATTTTTACTGAATCTTACGTCATGGTAATAGAGTCAACTGTACTAAAATATACTTTATCCATTTTATAGTTTTCAAAAAATAGTTTTTTTAAATTTATTAACCAAATATATTAAATTTTTCTGCAGAAAATATTTTTGTGAAAATCCTAATGGGGGAATATTAATGAATGTAGTACCAGAGGTGGCTTTTTATGTTATGCAGAATCGCTGAAAATTTCATAATGGGGCATATGTACTAAAGTCTTTAGTTTGCGGGAAATTGACTTTGAAGAATAAACTTTTGAAATTTGTTAAGGAAGGCGGTTCCAAATTATGCTGTTGAAACATTCATTTGGGTTCACTGTCTGCCCATGCAGACATTTCCTTAGAAGGTCAGGATTAACCAAGTCTCTGAAAATAGGTTTAATTGCTGTAATAACAGCAGCAAGAAGAGAATGAAGGCGAGAATAAGATTCTCCAGTTGCCTGAGCCGTATTGTATTTGCACCACGAATTTTCTGCTGGTGGACACAATCCATGACATGGCTTATCATCAGTAGAGGACTTACGGAAGAATATGGCCCAAACATCTCTCTTCATTGCCTCCAGATTTTCTTTATTTCTTCTGATTGCCTGCCCATAGTATACCTGCAAGTTTTCTATAATAAATACTCGCAATCACACTTGAACAAAACTTACCGTGTGTTTGGAAGCGTGTTGTTTACGAACAGCAGAAACAAAAGAATACCCACCGTTGCATTCCAAGGATAGCCAACACACTCGGGAGTAGAAAAAAATCCCTAACGTGCAATGTAGGGGATATAAAGATCTAAAATATATGCAGTATAGTGGGTGACCGAAAAGTGGGCGTTGCACATAAACACATTTTGTAGGACAATGCTGTAAGTGCACGAAAATTTTTTTCATCAAAATCCTTTTCAGATTACTTAAGTAAAACCTTAATTTGTCGAAATATGATTAAAACTGAAAATTGAAAACCGATTTTTTCGACCTGAATCACGGCGTGGTCCCCTTGAATGTTGGAAACAGGTGAAAATCGGATGACGCCAAGTCGGAAGCCTATAGAGGCTGATGGAAAAAGTGAACTCAAGACGTCGTATTGTAACAGAAGTTACGGCGCTCGTGTATTGTCTGGTATTGTCATTGCTGGAGGAAAGGGTGCTCCACGTGTGGACGAACTCTTGGAATTCATGCATTCAGGAACACAATTACAGCATGCTCTTTCTCACGCTCCGGCATCGTCACATTGCATACCGCCATGTTACACGCTACATTTCGGAGTCCTCCAGTGGTAGATGACTGCAAATATGTAAATACGAAGAATAAAGAAGCTGAACGTTAATAGTGCATTGTTTTATTTTGAAAGCTTTATGTGTCTTCACATAAAATATTCAGAGGCTTTGCTCTTCAGCACGTCCTCTTGTATATAGAGAGCCATTTGTAGATAGTGCTTTGTTCTAACTCGGGATTGGTTTAAGAAGAGCCGACACTCTACTCTTTTATTTTCTTATCTTTAGCAATTGACAGATGCTCAAGTATTGTCGAGAAGCAGCGTTTGTATTATTGAAGAGCTGTTCTCTTGGTGGTAGCTCAATGCCCTTGCTGTGTTCCATTCGAATGTCATCAAAGCTAGCTCCTTTACTGACTCTGCCTCCCTGATAAGCTTGAGTTCTGACATATTGAATGGGTTTTTACGGCTTCTCCTGTATCTAAAGATTAGACACTTTGTCACCTTGTTTGTGTTTCCCATTCCAGAGTGGCTGTGGAGCTACCTAACCAGCAATGATGTTGTAATGTGCATTAGCTCTGGTTGTAACATTATCGAAACGTCTCAGTAATCTCCATGTTTTATGGCTGCTCCAGACTGTTTTCTGTTCTTTAATCTCTCTTTGGCGATGTCAGTGGTAATTAAGAGTTTATGCCTGTTTTCGCGTTGCTTCACCAAATGAATCTTTTTCCCAGTTGCGTCCTGTAGTCTGCAAGCAGAGCAGCAAACTCGGAGGCAAGAGTTGGCGTATATAATGTCCGACAACCAAGGAGACATCGACAATGCGGAGCATCCCTCTGCAAACTTTATACCGTCGTACGCTTCAGGTCTTCGTTTGAGGTGGGAAAACGCAGCATGTTTCCTTAGCTTTCGTGAAATCAAGCCCCCTTCGCTATGGGACTCACTGTGGCCTATCTGTTACGTGTGTTTGACGCTATATTGGCCTCTGCTGTGTGACTGGAACAGAATTGAAGACTGTTTTGGTGCACAGCCAAACTATCAGTCCTGGATTACCAGCCAGTACCATCCCTCCCACCTTGACACCTTCGATTCCTTACAGAACTGATTCCCATGTACAAAACACCTTGAAACGTATGATTACTTTGCAAATTAGTTAACGTGTTCATTACTTGAGGTTTTAAGGAAAATCAGTTTTTCAAATGGTTCAAGTGGCTCTGAACACTAAGGGACTTAACATCTGAGGTCATCAGCCCCCTAGAACTTAGAACTACTTAAACCTAACTAACCTAAGGACATCACACACATCCATTCCCGAGGAAGGAATCGAACCTGCGACCGTAGCGGTCACGCGGTTCCAGACTGAAGCGCCTAAAACCGCTCTGCCACACCGGCCGGCAATCAGTTTTTCACGCATGTCAATGATTTTGACCAATATCCCTCGAACTGTCTCTCGTACAATGATATAGTTTTGCAGACACATTCAGTGCTATATGTAGGTACTGTGTGTTACTGCGATAATAATTAGCAATAAAGAAATAATAACTGGAACTTGTTTCCCATTTCAGGAAAACCTGCATGACCATCGAAAATTCAGCATTCAATAACTTTTTTTGCATGTTATCGTCTGTCGTGGGTAGGGGTGAGGGGGGGGGGGATAGAAATTTAACGGAAAAAGTCGTTAGAAAAGATTGGGGTTTAACGTCAAATCGATCTCGAGGTAATTAGACGGAGAGGAAGCTCGTACTTTTTCAGAGATGGAGAAGAAAATCGGCCGAGGGCTTTCTATGAAACCATTCCGGCATTTGCCTTAAGCAATTTAGGGAAATCGCAGAAAACATGGATTTGAACCATCATCCTCCTGAATGAGCAACCTCGCTCAGTGGGAAGTCGCTAACTGGTCTGATTCTCATATATTTGGTGAATGCAACCCAAATAATTTGCGTACCCTGAGTTACACAAGATCAGTACATACGCAAATTTTCTAATATAAACAATGGTCTTATCGCGTTAAACCTTTAATGGAAGTTTACGAAAGCATTTTACATTTTTAAATTCAGGCAATAATTTTATGAAATACCCAAAAACAAATTTCGGTGGCCCTGGAAGCCGTTATATGGGCAGCATTAAACTGGGATTAGTTTAATTTAACCGTGTAGTAATATTGAAATGTCCCCTTAAAACAATTATACATGATTGTCCTTAAACTGACACACAATATTTTTAGCGCAACGCAATATGACTTTCAAAAATCCCTACAAAAGAATGGCCCTGACTAACATTAACCTATACCTTTCACAAATCACTTACCTCACCAAAAATCTTCGTTACTCGCACTAATTCAATACAGCGAGCGCCACTACTGCCAGCTAAATAAAAGATTCAATCTACGGAAGGCACTCACTACTGATAGACATAGTTAGCAAATGAAAGATTTTAATAGAGAAGAAACAATGTATTTACCTCAATAGTGTTCAAAAGTCATAATGTATATAGCAGTTCATGATATCCAGTATTACAAATTTCAAAACTCCGCCATCTCTCTCCTCACATCCACCACTGCTGGCGGCTCACCTCCAACTGCGCAACGCTACGCGCTGTTCACAGCCAACTGCCCAACACTACAATGGCAGACAACAATGCAAACTAGCCACAGACTGCACACCGTACAGCCAGTGATTTTCATACAGAGCGCTACGTAACGTTGCCAATAAGAACCTAAACAGCCTACTTACAATATACGGAGTGAGAAAGTTAAAGCCGACCTCGAAAATATTTAATCCACCTTAATCTAAGCAATTCAACGTACGTCATCTATAACAGGTACATATGATGTTGGTTAGGTTGCCTATCTTGAAGTGCATTTAAAATTTTCCAGTTCACACGTACTTCGCTCACCTTGTGGATAGTCACGTTTCCGTGTACCACTTTTAAATGACGTAGCGGGCACACTCCTTTGGGTATCCAGCTAGTGGAGCAGTGTGTGAGCACTATGAACAGGGACGTCCAGTTCTGCAGCGACGTGTTTGACTGTGGCCCGTCCATCAACTAGAGGGAGAGTGTCGGCACGTGCCAATACTGCAGGAGTCATAGCTGTGTGCGGCTGGCCGCCAAGCGTGAGACCGGACAGGTTCGCGCAACACTGTTCCGATGACATACTCCTCGCCCAACGAGTCGCTGTGCTTTTGTTCGCTGCCAGGACTCCACAGACACTGTGTAAGTGCCCGTGAATGTCTGCAGTTCTCTGAAACTCAACGAGAGCTACCTGCTTGAAACGAACCTCCGTTACGGACGCCATACTGAAGGGTTATATATAGTGCCACCACCATTGGAACTTCATGAAACTATAGGTGCTATAGCTGGAACGTCCCATAAGTGTTCCACAAAAAATTTTACATTTTTCCGACTGACATTGGCCGTGAAAAAAATGGGTTGCCTTACATAGTGCACGTCCCTCGTACAGTGTTTATATTATTATCTTCACTCCATTCTTGCCGTATAGTGCCATTCTCATTATCACGCTCATATCCCCTCGTCAGCCTTAGCAGTTAAAATTGTGAATCACTATTTGTTTATGTTCTAACCGGCAGAAGATCGGGACTACACCCTTCCAAGTCCATTGCGCACCTATAAAAACCCCTTATCCGACCCATCCTCTTTTATCGGGACCTTCAGGCGGAAGAATCAGCAGTGATCAACGGCGTGAGCATGCAGAAGGCAATGGAAACCACTGCATTAAAGACACACGATATGTATACACAGGTCATGTGGCCTGTAACTGGAGAAAGTGTCATGATGATCTTTTCACTAGAAAAAAAATTCCGGAATAGCCCCCAGTTCGGATCTTTGAGAGGAGACTGCCAAGGGGGAGGTGACCATGAGAAAAAAATTGAGTAACTAACGAAAGGATAACGCTCTACGAGTCGGGGTGTTGAATTACACAAGTATGAACACGGTAGGGAAGTCACAAAATTTGAAAATGGAGATGCAGAGGCTCAATCAAGATGTAGTGGGAGAGAGAAGTCTTTCTAGTCAGATCAGGATAGAATGATATCAAGAGCATCAGAAAATGATATTACGGGAGTAGCGTTATGAATAGGAAGGTAGGGCAGAGAGCGTACTACTGTGAACTGTTCAATAATAGGATTTTCTCATGAGAAAAAGTGGAAATGAGTGTACGGCATTGTGGGTCAGGGATCCCCCATTCGGGGAAGTTCGGCCCCCGACGGCAAGAACTTATCGCATCGGACGCCACATTGGGCGACTTGCGCGTCGGAGATGGGGATGAAATGATGATGAGAACAACACAACACCCAGTCCCTGAGCGAAGAAAATCTCCTGCCCCAGTCGGTAATCAAACCCGGGCTCCTTGGCGTGGTATTCCGACGCGGTGACCACTCAGCTAACGGGGGCGGACTTCTCATGAGAATCGTCAGCAAAGCAACACCGACAACGATAGTTCAGGCACACAAGTCGACGTCGTAAGCCGAAGTTGACGGGATGGAGGAAGTGTACGAGGATATTGACCGGGTAATGCAGAATGTAAATATTCTATATTTAGTCATGGGAGACTGGAATACGGTTTTTGGGGAAGGAGTAAAAGAAAGAGTAACAGGAGAACGTGTGTTTGGTAATTGTAACGATAGAGGAGAAAGACTAATTGAGTTCTGCGATAAATTTCAGCTAGTGATAGCGAATAGTATTTTCAAAAATCACAAGAGGAGGGGGTATACTTGGAAAAGGCCGGGAGATACAGGAAGACCTTAGATTACATCATGGTTAGGAAGGGATTCCAAAGTCAAATACTGAATTCTAAGGCTACCATAATTTAGTAGTGATGAAGGGTAAAGGCTAAAGTTAAAAGACTAGTTAGGATGAATCAATTCGCAAAGCAGTGGGATGCGGAAGTACTACAGAATGAAGAGATACTCTTAAAGTTTTCTAAGACTATAGACATTACGATAAGAGATAATTCAGTAAGCACTCATTTGAAGATGAACGGATATCTCTAAAAGTAGCAATCATTCAAGTTGGAAAGAAAAACATAGGTACAAAGAAGATAACTACGAAGAAACAACGGGTAATAGAAAAAATACTTCAGCTGATCGATGAAAGAAGGAAACACAAACATTTTCAGGGACATTCAAGATTACTGAAATGCAGCCGCTTAGGAATGAAATAAAAAGGAAATACAAGAAAGTTAGGGCGAAATGGCTGCATGAACAATGTCAAGAATTGGTATAGAAATGGCTGTTGCAAGGACTCACTCACCATACAGGAAGGACAAAACAATCTGCTGCGAAATTTAAAGAAAGGGTGGTGATATTAAGTATGCAACGGAAATTCGAATATTAAATGCAGAGCAGAGAGCGTATAGGCAAAATGAGTTACCAACCGTGTACAGGCAGGGTGACGACTCCAGCGAGGGACCAAATAGTGTAAATTGCCCGGAAGATGACCCAAAGGTGCGGGTTGAAACCAGTTGGCGGCAAAATAAATTATGCGATTGTAACTCATTTCGAATAATTAAAATTAATACATTGAAGGACTTGTAACCTCCCCCTCACTTATGGACCTTAATGACAATGAAAAATTAAACCACGTGTACCTAATGGAAGTTTGGGAAAAGCAATCGTCACCGAAGTTAATCTGTCGGTAAAGAGGGAGGAGAGGGTTACATCTAAATGAGAGGAAATATGCAAATGAAACTGGTGGAAATTAATTTTGAAAAGGGTAAAGTTAGTAAAGAAAGTAAATGTGCGGCCGTTACGTTAACAATTAACTAGCAGTAATTAGATATTTGAGATTTGGGGGAAATTACAGTCGCCAGTCCTATGGACAATTACTATAGCAACTGAAAAAGAAAGGTTATTACACATATAATTAGCACTAGAAGCGTGGAAACTAAAAGTTGACACGTGTAGTGTGAAAACTGAAAGTTTGTCAGAACTAATAAATTTCGCTACACTCTGGCTTAATTTAGCAAAAGAATTAATAAAACCGGAAAATTGAAAGTTAATTTAGTGACTGAAATTAATAGTGAGCTTTGTTTCTGAAGCACATCGAAATTCAGTAAAATACGGTTAGTCTTGGGCTACCTCAACAATCATTTCAAAATCTACTTGAATCTACGCAATTTAGAAATAAGAGATTTAACTTTGAACTTGAATTAAATGATTCTGAACAACTAACAATAGCAAAATTTAGTACATACCAAGCTGAGCTGTAGTCACAGGTAAACTACAATTCGGTAACAAAACTCGCACTCTCAATTTGTGCTTGTGTAATCTAAGTATTGTAGCCATCTATGAATACCTTAACTGAACTTTGAAATTAAATCAGTGAAATGGAATGATATTACTTTAATGCTGGCGTTTGAATTTCAACGACATTCGGGTTCATTCCGGAACAGGAAGGTACCCTGCTTGGTAAAGCAATTGGGACAATGAGCAACAAAGGTTCATGCTAAGTTGCTGTATTTTTGTGTTGCAACAGTTTTAAAAGCTGAGGTCTGCCATACAGTTCTAAAACTTTACATGCTTCCAGTCTTCCTTGTTGGCTGATTGAAGGTTTGAAGCCGTCGATCGAGGAGGTGGCGACAATCACTTATTGTCGGCCGTCGCTATTGCAGAAGCTGGATGTTGGCGCGCCTTCTTCTCAACACGGTCACCAGGCGAAACGGGCTCTTGATGTGCGCCAGCTATTGCTTCCTGTCCGCGACACCGTGTCAGAAACTATTATCGCAAGTCGAGCGCAATTACATGCTGCCCAACCTCGAAAGCGCGGCAACTCGCGGGAGCGTCATACAACACACCTGCTCCACCGCCCTACCCCAGCCAGACTCTCTCTACTCTGCCCGCGCTCCACGCGGCAGAGTTAACACTACCAAAGATCCTAAACACTCTAGTTCTCCACATGACCTATCGATGTATTCGTTCGATAGCATAGTTTTCCCTAGGCGAGACCCAGCGTAAAAATACAAATAATATTTACAAAACAACCAATTATACATCGACATAAATGCATATATATATATATATATATATATATATATATATATATATATATATATATATATATATATACAAATAGTAAACCAATTACAATATATAAAGACACAGAAATGTCATATGTTGAGGTAAGAAAACAAGGAAAAAAATTATAGACAATAGATGGAAATAGGAGGAGATGCATTTCTGGCGTTACAGACTCTATGAGGGGCAAGAAACAGGAGTTGACGTAGAAGACATAGGGGATCCAGTGTTAGAATCACAATCATAAAGAGCATTGGAAGACTTACGATCGAACAAGGCAGAAAAGAAAAGTAAAATTCCATCAGAATTTCTAAAAATCATGAGGAGAAATAACTACAAAACGACTATTCACGCTAGTGTCTAGAATTTATGAATCTGGCAATATAGCACCTGACTTTTGTAAAAATACCATCCACATAATTCCGAATACTGCAAGAGCTGACAAGTGCGAGAATTATCGCACAGTCAGCTAAACAACTCGTGCATCCAAGTTGCTAACAAGTATAACACACACAAGGATGGAAAAGGAAATTGAATATGTGTAGATGACTATCAATTTGGCCTTACGAAAAGTAAAGGCGCCAGAGAGGTAGTCCTGATGTTGGATTTGATAATGGGAGCATGACTAAAGAAAGTTCAAGATACGTTCATAGGATCTGTGTACATGTAAAAAACAGGGGTAAGCTGTAGGGAGAGACTGCTAATGTACAACATACACAAGAGACAAGAAGGAATAATAAGAATGGAAGACCAAGAGCGAAATGCTCGAGTTGAAAGGGTGTAGGACAGAAATGTAGTTTTTCACGCTTACTGTTTAAACTACATATCGAAGAAGGAATGACGGAAATAAAAGATGGGTCCAGAGTGGAATTAAAATTCAATGTGGAAGGGTATCAATGCTAAGCTTCGCTGATCAAGTTGCTATTCTCAGTGAAAATGAAGAGGAGTTACAGGGTCTGTTGAATAGAACGAGAAGTGTACTGAGCACAGAAAGAGATTGAGAGTAAATCGAAGAAAAACGAAACTAACGAGAAGTAGCAGAATTGAGAATTGCGACAAACTGAACACCAGGTTTGATGGTCGTGAAGCAGACGAAATTATGGAATTTTGCTACCTTGACATCAAAATAACATGACCGACCGAGCAATGGGGACGTCAATGCAAACTAGCACTTACAATATTATCATTACTGCCCAATAGAAGTCTACTAGTATGAAACATAGGCCTTAATTTGAGGAAAATAATTCTGAGAAAGTGCTTTTGGATCACAGCATTGCACAGTAGTGAAATAAGGGTTGTGGGAAAGCCGGTACAGAAGAGAATCTAAGCATTTGAGATATGGTGCTACAGACGAATGTTGAAAATCAGGTGGACTGACAAGGACCTGCACAGAATTGCAAAGAAAAGGGATATGTGGAAATCACTGACAAAAAGATGGGAATAGATGATAGGACATATTTTAAGACATCAGAGAATAAAATTCGTTACCTGTAGAGGGCAAAACCTGTAGAGGCAGACACAAATGGGAATACATCAGCAAATAATAGTGGAGGTGGGCTGCAGGTACTACTCTGAGATGAAGAGGTTAGCATTTGAAATAAGCTTAGCCTAACCCACCCGCATCCTGTACCAACTCATAAAAATCCCCTACCTCCTCCTCCATCTTGTACACCCCCAAATTTCCTACGTTATACGTAAATTCGGCACTACCCACCCCCCTTGTTTCCCCCCTGGTCACTGTTCCTGGTTCTCTACCATCACATTCCCCCAGTGCTACAACTCCGCACTGTCTAAGTCCTCTCGCAACGAGACTTTGATCAACTTCCCTTTGAAACGTCCCCTTAGAACAATTGTATACAAGACTGTGCTTAACCTGACACACAATGTTTTTAGCGCAACGCAATCTGACTTTCAATAATCCCTACAAAACAATGGCCCTGACTAACTTTAACCTATACCTTTCACAAATCACTTACCTCACAAAAATCTTCGTTACTAGAACTACTGCAATACAGCGAGCGCCACTACTGCCAGCTACTGTGCTGCACACAGCACAGCCAGTGATTTTCATAGAGCGCTACGTGGCATTACCAATATAAAAATCTAAACAGCCTACTTACATAGCCCCCATGCTCCCCACAAAACATTTTACAAATTTTTTTGGCCAGTGGCCAATAATGATTTGATAAAATTTTTCATAATTACAATAACAAAGAAATCAAATGCACACACTTATTTATAAAATGTTGGTCAAAAGCTAAAATTTTCTCACAGTCCATAAAGATAGTCCTGATCATTCATCATAATAGTAATTACAGTTTTGTTTTCACAAAGTCTCATTAGTAAAAAAAATTGCACCCAGAAGTAGTGGATTTCCATGCAGTCTTGAAGAAGTAGTATTGTCCTTCCAACGGTAAGACAGTGCTGACTCTTGACATGCTGACAGGTAATGGGCCACAACAGAGCAAACCCACAGCAGAGTCAGTCGAAGTTTTGAAGAAGATTGTTAGGTAGGTCGTCACAGAGCAGACCCACTGTAGTCCTGGTAGAGAATATGGTATTGGTGGGCCACCAGAGGCGCAGACCCACTGCAGTCCTTGTAGAGATGGCCAGCAGCCATCTGTTGTGACTGTGCAGGTGCACAATCACCATCGAAGAGTCTTGCAGAGAAGATAGCAAGTCCATAAACCACCACTTGTGCACTCACAAAGTTTTAGGAATTGTCTTTAGAACCAGCAATGCTGCTATCCAGTCCCTTGCTGAATTATTAACACACGTGCAAACACTAACAGTCCCTACTTCTCACAAATTGTCCATATACTATGACCAACAGAAACGTGTGCAGTGAAATGTAACTTACAAGTTACTAATATGATGAACTGGTGTCAATTACCATTTTATAACATGAGAATACAATTACAAAGGTACAAAATACATCATTAAAGAACATAACAATACAGATAACATTTGTAGTACAGACTTTACAACAGAATAGAAATAAACATATACATCAGTGTTACAGGAATTATGACATAAGTAAATACATAAAAGATCAGAATAACTTTTGAAACATCAACTTTACACATGAGCATTAAAACAAAACAGAATAAATAATGTCTAAGCATCTTTACAAGGTAAATAACATATTGTTAATGCCAATTATATTTGAGGAGAACAGTATTCCTCATCATAGTGAATATAGCTTAGTATTAGAAGAAGAAAAAATTCTATGAAACTACACAGAGACAGGAAGAAAACAACTACACAAGGGTACACAAACATATAGCGGAATAATACAAGGAAAGGACAGGGTTTGTTTTACTGCAGTATTTTGTATGGAGATCCCCCTTCATTCATCATTATTCCCAAAAAGTCCTATGTAAGCCTGCTTTCTGTATTCTGTTCACATCCTCTGTCAAAAATACTTTTTCTCCACTGTACATTATCCTTTTTTTTTTTTTTTTGCCCAAACCATTTTCATATAGCTTCTCAATACATTTCTTCCAATCCATCATAGTTAGTTTTGGAGGTTGGCAGCCCTGCAGCCAGGCGACTAGCGCGAGGTTTGGTGTTCTCGTAAAGATAAGTTATTTTAGATTATAAAACATATAGATCAGTACTGATTACGTGGTAAATAAGTGTATTGGTGTGCCGTTTAAGTGTACCATTAAAGGTTTCAATTTTCTTTACGTAATATAGCAGAAAACGCGAAAAGACCGTACAGTCGTATTTTCTGTTTACGTTCTGCTGCAGCAAATCTATAGAATTTCGTTTAGTTGTTCCTTGCTCTCTCCAGCAATTTAACTTAGCGTACCTCTTCATTATTTAACTAGCATTTCCGGAAAGTAGCGTAAAGTTTAACTTGTTGTTTCAGAAACTTTGCACTTTTGTTTTTGTTTACACACAGTTGCGTATAGGCCAAATTTGTGTAACCATATTTTCGTGTTTATCTGTAATTTAACTGACTTATTCTTAATAAATTATTACGTTTATCATGAGTGAAAAGTGCTTGACTTGCCGTAGAATAGTTAGGTCGGGGCTTTGGTGTGATGGGTGCTGTAGTTTTTTCCATGTGGGTGACTGTAGTGGCGTGGGAATAGGGGAAGTAAATGAGACTCATCAGTGGTTTTGTAGGATTTGTAGTAGAGATAGGAAGATACTGGAACAGGAGGGGAAAATTGCTGCCCTTCAGGCTGAGTTAGACAGGGCCAAGGGAGATCTTGACAGGTTAAGGAGGGAGAAGGGTAAAGAGAGGTGGGAAGTGGCAACAGGCAACAGGAGGAACAGGCCTAGAACTTTGTCTGACAGCTTTATGGTGAATGTGGAAAATAGATTTGACCTGTTGCTTCAGTTAGAAGCTGGTGAGCCTCAAGCAGTTACAGGTGTAGACAGGGCACAACAAACTTTCAGCAGCAAATTGAAAAGTAAGAATGTAGGGAAATCAGTAAAGAGGAAGAAAGTGTTGTTGTTAGGTAGTTCCCATGGAAGAGGTGTTCGCCAACTCTTGCAGGATGAACTAGGATCAGAATACCAGGTCACCAATTTTTTTAAACCTAGTGCTGGTCTGGAGCAGGTGACAGAGGATTTAGTATCACTTTGCAAAGATTTCACTAAGGAAGACACCGTGGTTATAGTGGGTGGGGCAGGTAACAGTATTGACAGAGATCCTGGGTACAGCAAAGAGTGTGACCTGGCGAAGATTGCATCAGCATCGAAGCATACCAGTGTTGAGTTTGTATCTGTTCTTGGGCGCCATGACCGACCTCATTTGAACTCTTCTGTCAAGAGAGTTAATTTGGAGCTGGAACGGCTGCTCATGTCGGGTGCGGGGTCACACATTGGTGTGGTTCATGTTGATTCTATCAGTAGGTGGGATTATACTAGGCATGGCCTTCACCTCAACAGGAAGGGGAAGGGTAAATTGGCTGGGGAAATAGCAGGAAAGTTAAAGGGGGGAGGCACTGTCATGAGTGGTAAAATACCAGTGGTTATAGGATTCAGAAAAGACCCTTTTTTAGGGTACGGAGGACAGAAAGAAAACAAATTTTAAGAGAGGTTAGAACTGAGACAAACCTTCAGTTTGAGAAAGAAATCAAAAAACATAATTCCAGCTTATTACATCAACATAAACAGCCATTGGTTAAGAATTTTAACTGTCAGCAGATATTTTAACTCCACCCAATTTTACCTCAGTCAATGTGAAATGTCAGCTATCTTTATTGCATCAAAATATTCGAGGACTGAGAAATAAAATTAATGAATTAACTATCTGCATAGATAAATTAGAGTCTTCAAACCCAGCTGACATAATCTGCCTCTCCGAACATCATGTGACCACTGGTTTAGAACTTTTAAGTGTTACAGGGTTTAGGTTAGCATCTCACTTCTGTAGATCAGAAATGGAGAAAGGAGGAGTTGCCACATTCATCAGGAACTGTCATAATTTTAAGAACATAGACATTCATAAATTTTGCCTAGAACAGCATATGGAAGCATGTGCAACAGAATTAGATTTTCACAAAAAATCTTTCATAATATTAAGTGTATATCGAGCACCTGCAGGTAACTTTAATCTGTTTGTAAACCACCTTGAAGCTGTACTGGCCCATTTAACAACCAAAAACAAAGAAATAGTGGTTGCTGGTGATTTCAATGTAGATTTCCTTAAAGACTCTCCCAATAAGAACTTATTTGAGTTAGTAACACTATCATTCAACTTAATTCCCACAGTAAAGTTCCCCACTAGGATAGCCACTTGCTCACAAACAGCCATTGATAATATCTTTATAGAAAAGTCAAATGAACAAAATTATATTACAAAACCAATAGTCAATGGCCTCTCAGACCATGACATGCAGTTCCTTCTGTTAAATGTTAATACTAAACAGGATATAAAATCTGTTAAATCTGAGCTCAAAAGGGTTATCAGTAAGCCAAAAATTGATTATATTAGGACACTCCTCAGATACATTCACTGGACTGATGTTTACAGTGCTCATGGCATGAATGAAAAATATAACATTTTTGCTAATAAAGTGCTTACCTTATTCGAACACTGCTTTCCCCCAAAACTTACCAAGGTTAGAGCAAAGTCTACAAAGAAGCCATGGATTACTCGAGGAATAGGGGTATCTTGTAAAACCAAAAGAAAACTGTATCTGTCAATCCGAAACATTTCCAATGTTGATGCTATAGCACATTATAAGAAATACTGCAAAATATTAAAGACTGTAATACGGATGTCAAAGCAAATATATTACAAGGAAAAGATAGTCATATCAGATAACAAAATAAAGACAATATGGGATATAGTGAAGGAAGAGACCGGTAGAACCAGACATGAAGAGGAACAAATAGCATTAAGAGTAAATGATGCATTGGTGACAGATGTGTATAGTGTTGCAGAACTTTTTAACAAACATTTTATAACTGTTACTGAAAAGATGGGGTTGTCAGGTTCGGTAGATGCTGCTATGGATTACCTTAGGCCAGACATTTCAAGTAACTTCCATAATATGAATTTGACCCTCACTACCCCAACAGAAATAATGTCCATCATAAAATCTTTAAAATGAAAAACATCTAGTGGGTATGATGAAATATCAACAAAGTTAATTAAAGAATGTGATTCTGAGCTAAGTAACATATTAAGCTATCTGTGTAACCAGTCGTTTATCAGTGGAATATTTCCTGAATGGCTGAAATATGCTGAAGTTAAGCCACTGTTTAAGAAGGGAGATAAAGAAATAGCATCAAATTTCCGTCCAATTTCACTGTTGCCAGCATTCTCAAAAATTTTCGAAAAAGTAATGTACAGTCGTCTTTATAACCATCTTATCTCAAATAACATACTGTCAAAGTCACAGTTTGGATTTCTAAAAGGTTCTGATATTCACTTACAGTGAAAATGTACTTAATTCATTAGACAAAAAATTGCAGGCAACTGGTATATTTTGTGATCTGTCAAAGGCATTTGACTGTGTAAATCACAATATCCTTTTAAGTAAACTAGAATATTATAGTGTAACAGGAAATGCTGCAAAATGGTTCAAATCTTAAATCTCTGGCAGGAAACAAAGGGTGTTATTAGGAAAGAGACATGTATCAAGCTATCAGGCATCATCCAACTGGGAGTTAATTACATGTGGGGTCCCACAAGGTTCCATTTTGGGGGCCTTACTTTTCCTTGTGTATATCAATGACCTTTCATCAGTAACATTACCAGATGCCAAGTTTGTTTTGTTTGCCGATGATACAAACATTGCAATAAATAGCAAATCAAGTGTAGTCTTAGAAAGATCAGCCAATAAAATATTTGTGGACATTAATCACTGGTTCCTAGCCAATTCTTTGTCACTAAACTTTGAAAAAACACACTACATGCAGTTCAGAACTTGTAAGGGGTGTCCCAAGAGTATATGTCTGACATATGATGACAAGAAGATAGAAGAAGTGGACAGTGTTAAATTCTTGGGATTACAGCTTGATAATAAATTCAACTGGGAGGAGCACACCACAGAACTGCTGAAGTGTCTTAACAAATCTCTGTTTGCAATGCGAATTTTATCAGACATAGGGGATATAAAAATGAAAAAGCTGGCATACTATGCTTACTTTCATTCCATAATGTCATATGGGATTATTTTTTGGGGTAATTCATCAAGCCAAGCTAAAGTTTTCCGGGCACAAAAACGTGCAGTAAGAATTATATGTGGTGTGAACTCAAGAACATCCTGCAGAAGCCTGTTTAGGGAACTAGGGATACTAACTACAGCTTCCCAATATATTTATTCCATAATGAAATTAGTCATTAAAAATATATCACTTTTTCAAACCAACAGCTCAATTCATGGAATCAATACTAGAAATAAGAATAATCTTCACAAGGATTTAAAGTCACTTAGTCTTGTACAAAAAGGTGTGCATTATTCAGGAACACACATTTTCAATAACTTGCCAGCAGCCATAAAAAGCTTAACAACCAATGAAATTCAGTTTAAGAGAAGCCTAAAGGATTTATTGGTGGCCAACTCCTTCTACTCCATTGATGAATTTCTTAGTAAAACCAACTGATTTGTATATAAGTACAACATAACTTCTGCACAATTTCAGTGCAGTAATGTGTTCACTGAAAATTTGTGTGTCTGTGTGTGTGTGTGTGTGTGGTTGTGTGTAAGTATAATCTAACTTCTGCACCATTTCAGTGCAGTAATGTGTTCATTGTAAATAAGTATTTCAGTAGTTGTATTAAATGTTTATTACCTTATAAATAAATAAAAAACTTTTTTATTTTAAATTCAGTGCATTAGTATTTGTAAAATGACTCTTAGTGTTCATTAAAATATGACGATCATTCCACTTGGGACCTGTGGAATGGTACATTAGCTTATTTGTTTTAGTTGTGAATATATGTCATGTATTGTTGTTTTTCTGACATGTTCCACATCCTGGAGGACCTCCTCACTACGGATCAATTGGAATGAAAGTAAATCTAATCTAATCTAATTCAATCTTATATAGTCCACCCCCTATTAAGCTAACTTAAATCTACTGAGCTCAGATGCTAAACTAAGGGACGAGGCAATGCAGCATCACATAAAACAATTAATATAAACATCAATGACAAAAAATAGAAATGGCAAAGCAAGCAGCATAAATTACAACTAATATAAGGCACTGTGCAGGAAACAAGAAAAACTAGCTTAGAAGAGTAACACAAAGTCAAATTCAGTAACACTATGCCTGGCAAACAGCAGCAACTTATACCTAAACACGACATAGCTCAAGCAGAAAAAATATTGCAGTAAAAACAACAATGCAGACAAGGGAAATGTATATTCACATCTAAATGTCTATGTAATTAAAGTGGTGCACCACAACAACTTATTGTAAAAAAAATATTACCATGTACTTGAAAAGAAAATTATGTGTCCAGTTACTGTTACTAGTCCCTTCTAATTGTTCTTTCCTTTCCAAGTGCTCCTTTTTTAAAGAATGTGGATTACAAAATTATTATTTAATGGATCTGTTGACAGAAAGTGTTCACATTAGCAAATGCATTTTATTTTATAAAAGCAATGCTGCAACACAGCTGGAAACCAGATATCAAATGAAATAAGCAATTACGCAAACCAAAGCATAAAAATATCATTCAATAGTCATGTGACATTTCATAAGTTAGTGGAAATTCTCTCAACTCTCGTAGAAAGACGCTTGTCGTAATCAGATGTGCAGATGTAAAAATATTTCTCGTCATTTCATTAGGCATTGCAGTAAATATCATAAATTACGAGCTCCACAGTATGCTTTCAACAAGGAAATGTCAGTAGTGCTGACAATGGCCTCCCCTTTTTTTTTTCTACCTGTGCTTCTGACGAGGCACTCACACTAATGGCTTGTTCTCCAGGTGTCTGACACAGCTGTGTGCCGACAACGCACGTGCAGGTGGTCACTTAACTTTCTTATGGAAATATTTACGACAGCAGTTTCCGCTAAAGTGACAGTCTCATATAAAAATTTCACAGGTCGAGAATTTACGTTGCAAATGTGTAGAAACAAAATCCTATGAATATAACAGTGTCCAAAAAATTCTTCGCCGGCATTGTGATACGTTCACGCATTTACACACACATTTCATAACTCTTAAAGTACGATTCTTGGTTTCCAACATCCTTTTTCACAAGTCAAGAGTCCCTAACTTCTATTCATTATTCATATACATATAAACACGTAATCACATTCCTCATATATGGTAGCATCATCTTATTGACATAAACATACCTCAACAGCATAATACACATCGTCGTCAAAAAAAAATAACATCATAACACCTCAGTCAAATCTCAAAAAAGTCGTAGCTTTCTGCAGTAAGTTCAAACCATAAAAAATATTCTCTGCTCATTTCAATATTGTCATCTGCCTCAAACGTACTTTAAAAATCATGATCTCATACCAAATACATCATTCAAAGCTCTCATAGTATCACAATGGTTCTAAAAAAATATGAACAGTTCACAAAGTGCAGACAGAATACAATTTCGTAAGTGTGAAGTTACCCAACTGTGTAATTGCGTAAACATGTGTCACTGATGTAAAAAAAAAGTTTGTCTCTCTCAGTTACATGATCAGATAGCTGTGTAATTTGTGTGTTAGAGAAATATGGTACCGATGTGTAAAGTTGTATAAGCAAATACCATATTAGCTAGGGCTTCTTGTGCTTGCCAAACACATGGTACACAAAGTAATCGTGTACCCCCCTGAGGTTTACTGTAATTATACCCTCAGATGTTACAGATTACAGCAATGGAATGAAATGTATCACGGAAAACTTTCTTTGCAATTCAAAAATCTTTAAAATAAATGTTTTAAGTACAAAATTAATCACTCAAATACGTGTCCTGTAGCGCTAAATGTGCGTCTTGCTGTAAGATAATCTCTGTGGAAGTGTCGTAGTTATCGTCCTCCGAAAGCTAAGTTCTGCAGAAGTCAATGTACTTACCTCATGATACCCAAAAGTGAAATGCTTTGCGTATAGATATCTTACTTATTATGCTTATTGCCGTGATGAAGAAAGTACTGTGCTGTAACGTATTGCTGTGCTACGGAAAAAGCTGTCTCATTGTAGCTGTACCACAGAAGTTACTATTAAACATGTTTTAATTTCCAGAAGAATTCAGAAAAACTGTGCAGATATGAAACAGAAACACCGCTAAAGCAACATTGTAAATTGTCACTCATTAGTAGCGTCGTGATAAAATCGTGTAGCTGTCACATTAACTAACCACTGTGTCATCTGTTCGCAATAACAATGCATTCGTAATTTCTGTTTGAATAAGTTCTCTTGGTTCTTGACTGGATATTTAACTTCAAACATTGTTGCATGGTAACAGTTTCTAGAGCATACTAGTAACGTGAAGTGAAACGTTTTATGGCAAAGACAAAGTTAAAAAGCAGATTATCTCTCAATAAATGGTTTTACATGTGAAATGTGGTGTAAACCTTTACTCTTCCTAGTACGCAGAGTTTCGACTTCAACGCAATTATCATGTGGTATACGTCGGTAAAGAATACTGGAATTTTTCTCAAGGTTAGCGTCTATGTTATTTTTCTCTGAGCCAGCGGGCGCACGCGGCAGCCTGTGGTGCGTGTCATTGTCTGTTCCTTTGTTGGCGCGCGTCGTTACTGGGATTTGGAGACCTAACTTCCACAAATTCACCGTGACGAGAAGGCTCTGCCCTGTTTAAAGTTCGCCAGTTCTGATGGAATTCAGATCTGTCGTTTTGTCGGTAGTTTACATAGTTTCTGTTTTGTCGGTCATGTGGTGGAGAATTTCTCCCGGAATCGTAACTGCGCGGTGGACCGTTGCATCTGAAGTTATTCCGTCTCCCTTGATAATAATTGTTCTGATTGCCATATTGTCTGATTCATTACTACAGAAATGCGATCTTTCTCTGTAACTATTATTACTCTGCCAGTGGTTGTCATATGGGTGGTGTCTGTTTTGGTCACGATTTACGTTGTAATAATAGGCTTGTCGTGTCCAGTTATTATTTCTTTCATCGCGGAATTGCGACGGATGTGACCTGTAGTTGTTGTGTTCCCGTTTTCGCATCCCGCGACTGTCTGTGTCAATTTCTAATTCTTGTAAGAGTCCCTGAAAAGCTTCAATGTCGTCTTTGCAACGTCCTGCCAAAATAATATGCCGTAAATGTTCAGGTAATTTGATTAAGCAAATGCGAATGAGTTATGAAGGGCTGTATGGGTTTGACAGGTACTGATTCTTGTGCAACATGTCTTCAAAATATTTCACAAGACTGGAAAATTCAGATTGTTCGAAATGTTTCATCATTATGATGCCATGTTTTACTCGGTCTTGTGTGGCATAAGACCAATATGCTGAGAGGAAGGCATGGTAAAATTCTCCTTCACTGTGGCAATCGTGAATGACCGATCGCTTCCTTACAGCTGGTTCATTCTCCAAGTCGCCACACATAAATTCTAATCTGTGTTCTAATGACCAGTTGGGAGGAAAACAATAAGAGAATTGATGGAGCCATGCTTGTGGATGAATGTCGTTGGCTGAATTCTTAAACGTTTTGAATTTACGTGTAGTAATGAACAGCTTATAGTCAAAGTCACCGTGTCGGCGAGTAGCATATCGGTCATTGTTACGTCGTGTCGGCGGTTCCATCTCAAAATTCGGTGCACATTGCCAATTTCTTTCATAACTTCCGAAATGCCCTGTGTTATTATTTTGTGGCTGTTCCGTATTTCTATGTCCCTCTTCCCGTATTGGAGCGCGAGTGGCCTCTGAAATACGTAATTCTTGTATTACCTGTGTCAGCTGATATTGTACTTCCCGGATTTCTCTTTGGCATTGTGTATTAATTTGATTCTGATTTTGTTTGAATTTCCTAATTTGTTCGCACTCTTCTGTGTCAGTGATTGCTACAGGTCTTGTGTCATGCAGATCATCTACATCTACATCTATACTCCGCGAGCCACCTTACGGTGTGTGGCGGAGGGTACTTATTGTACCACTATCTGATCCCCCCTTCCCTGTTCCATTCACGAATTGTGCGTGGGAAGAACGACTGCTTGTAAGTCTCCGTATTTGCTCTAATTTCTCGGATCTTTTCGTTGTGATCATTACGCGAGATATATGTGGGCGGTAGTAATATGTTGCCCATCTCTTCCCGGAATGTGCTCTCTCGTAATTTCGATAATAAACCTCTCCGTATTGCGTAACGCCTTTCTTGAAGTGTCCGCCACTGGAGCTTGTTCAGCATCTCCGTAACGCTCTCGCGCTGACTAAATGTCCCCATGACGAATCGCGCTGCTTTTCGCTGGATCATGTCTATCTCTTCTATTAATCCAACCTGGTAAGGGTCCCATATTGATGAGCAATACTCAAGAATCGGACGAACAAGCGTTTTGTAAGCTACTTCTTTCGTCGATGAGTCACATTTTCTTAGAATTCTTCCTATGAATCTCAACCTGGCGCCTGCTTTTCCCACTATTTGTTTTATGTGATCATTCCACTTCAGATCGCTCCGGATAGTAACTCCTAAGTATTTTACGGTCGTTACAGCTTCCAATGATTTACCACCTATGGCATAATCGTACTGGAATGGATTTCTGCCCCTATGTATGCGCATTATATTACATTTATCTACGTTTAGGGAAAGCTGCCAGCTGTCGCACCATGCATTAATCCTCTGCAGGTCTTCCTGGAGTACGTACGAGTCTTCTGATGTTGCTACTTTCTTGTAGACAACCGTGTCATCTGCAAATAGCCTCACGGAGCTACCGATGTTGTCAACTAAGTCATTTATGTATATTGTAAACAATAAAGGTCCTATCACGCTTCCTTGCGGTACTCCCGAAATTACCTCTACATCTGCAGATTTTGAACCGTTAAGAATGACATGTTGAGTTCTTTCTTCTAGGAAATCCTGAATCCAATCACAAACCTGGTCCGATATTCCGTAAGCTCGTATTTTTTTCATTAAACGTAAGTGCGGAACCGTATCAAATGCCTTCCTGAAGTCCAGGAATACGGCATCAATCTGGTCGCCAGTGTCTACGGCACTGTGAATTTCTTGGGCAAATAGGGCGAGCTGAGTTTCACATGATCTCTGTTTGCGGAATCCATGTTGGTTATGATGAAGGAGATTTGTATTATCTAAGAACGTCATAATACGAGAACACAAAACATGTTCCATTATTCTACAACAGATTGACGTAAGCGAAATAGGCCTATAATTATTCGCATCTGATTTATGACCCTTCTTGAAAATGGGAACGACCTGCGCTTTCTTCCAGTCGCTAGGTACTTTACGTTCTTCCAGCGATCTACGATAAATTGCTGATAGAAAGGGGGCAAGTTCTTTAGCATAATCACTGTAGAATCTTAAGGGTATCTCGTCTGGTCCGGATGCTTTCCGCTACTAAGTGATAGCAGTTGTTTTTCAATTCCGATGTCGTTTATTTCAATATTTTCCATTTTGGCGTCCGTGCGACGGCTGAAGTCAGGGACCGTGTTACGATTTTCCGCAGTGAAACAGTTTCGGAACACTGAATTCAGTATTTCTGCCTTTCTTCGGTCGTCCTCTGTTTCGGTGCCATCGTGGTCAACGAGTGACTGAATAGGGGATTTAGATCCGCTTACCGATTTTACATATGACCAAAACTTTTTAGGGTTCTTGTTTAGATTGTTTGCCAATGTTTTATGTTCGAATTCGTTGAATGCTTCTCTCATTGCTCTCCTTACGCTCTTTTTCGCTTCGTTCAGCTTTTCCTTATCAGCTATGATTCGACTACTCTTAAACCTATGATGAAGCTTTCTTTGTTTCCGTAGTACCTTTCGTACATGATTGTTATACCACGGTGGATCTTTCCCCTCGCTTTGGACCTTAGTCGGTACGAACTTATCTAAGGCGTACTGGACGATGTTTCTGAATTTTTTCCATTTTTGTTCCACATCCTCTTCCTCAGAAATGAACGTTTGATGGTGGTCACTCAGATATTCTGCGATTTGTGCCCTATCACTCTTGTTAAGCAAATATATTTTCCTTCCTTTCTTGGCATTTCTTATTACACTTGTAGTCATTGATGCAACCACTGACTTATGATCACTGATACCCTCTTCTACATTCACGGAGTCGAAAAGTTCCGGTCTATTTGTTGCTATGAGGTCTAAAACGTTAGCTTCACGAGTTGGTTCTCTAACTATCTGCTCGAAGTAATTCTCGGACAAGGCAGTCAGGATAATGTCACAAGAGTCTCTGTCCCTGGCTCCAGTTCTGATTGTGTGACTATCCCATTCTATACCTGGTAGATTGAAGTCTCCCCCTATTACAATAGTATGATCACGAAACTTCTTCACGACGTTCTGCAGGTTCTCTCTGAGGCGCTCAACTACTACGGTTGCTGATGCAGGTGGTCTATAGAAGCATCCGACTATCATATCTGACCCACCTTTGATACTTAGCTTAACCCAGATTATTTCACATTCGCATTCGCTAATAACTTCACTGGATATTATTGAATTCTTTACTGCTATAAATACTCCTCCACCATTGGCGTTTATCCTATCCTTGCGGTATATATTCCATTCTGTGTCTAGGATTTCGTTACTGTTCACTTCCGGTTTTAACCAACTTTCCGTTCCTAATACTATATGCGCACTATTTCCTTCAATAAGAGATACTAATTCAGGAACCTTGCCCTGGATACTCCTGCAGTTTACCAATATTACGTTAACTTTTCCTGTTTTTGGTCTCTGAGGACGGACGTTCTTTATCAACGATGATAATGTCCTCTCTGGTAAGCCGTCAGGTATTTTATCGTTTCGCCCAAGGGGGGGTCCCTCTAACCTAAAAAACCCCCGTGTGCACGCCACACGTACTCTGCTACCCTAGTAGCTGCTTCCGGTGTGTAGTGCACGCCTGACCTGTCTAGGGGGGCCCTACAGTTCTCCACCCAATAACGGAGGTCGATGAATTTGCAACCATTATAGTCGCAGAGTCGTCTGAGCCTCTGGTTTAGACCCTCCACACGGCTCCAAACCAGAGGACCGCGATCGACTCTGGGCACTATGCTGCAGATATTAAGCTCAGCTTGCACTCCGCGTGCGATGCTGGTTGTCTTCACCAAATCAGCCAGCCGCCGGAAGGAACCAAGGATGGCCTCAGAACCCAAGCGGCAGGCGTCATTCGTTCCGACATGTGCTACTATCTGCAGCCGGTCACACCCTGTGCGTTCAATAGCTGCCGGAAGGGCCTCCTCCACATTACGGACGAGACCCCCCGGCAAGCACACCGAGTGCACACTGGCATTCTTCCCCGACCTACCCGCTATTTTCCTGAGGGGCTCCATAACCCGCCTAACGTTGGACCTCCCTATAACTAATAGGCCCGCCCTCTGTGACTGTCGGGACCTTGCCGGAGAATCGGCCACTGGCCCAACAGGCGAGGCATCCTGTGGTGGCTCGGAAACGATGTCATCACCACTAGGAAGCACCCCGTACCTGTTGGAAAGGGGTAAGGCAGCTGCCACGCGGCCAGATCCCACCTTCGCCTTTCGGCCAGGCACGCGAGAGCCCACCACTGTCCGCCATTCACCCTGGAGTGATGGCTGACCGGTAAGATGCTCACTGCCGGAAGACGCAGCGACATCAGGGGTTCCATGTGATTCCAAGGCCAGCGAAGTAGGCATAGGTCTCACCACAGTTGCCCCAACGCCACTACGAGCCGACGCCTGCGCCTCGAGCTCGATGAGCCTAACAGACAAAGCCTCCACCTGCCCCCGAAGAGTGGCCAATTCTCCTTGCGTCCGCTCACAACAACCACAGTCCCTACACATGACTATGTTTACCCTACCCTATACGGTGACAAATTCCCAAGATAATCTTCTGATGAGCTACTCTGATAATCAAGAAACACTCACTGAAATACGAGACGCGAAAACTACGCTAGGTTTTCCCAGAAAAACTATTTAAAAGCTAAGCGCAGCAAATAAGTACAAAAACGCTTTATACAAACAGTACTCGCTGCTGCTGGTGCTCTCGCTCTGGCTGTCACAAGACAACTGCTGATTCAAGTGACTAGTGGCTAACGGCCGCGAAACAAACAAAGACGGTTTTAGGGCGCTTTCTGTTCTAAACGATCAAGAAAACACTAAGAAATCTAACACGAAAACTACGTAAAGTTTTATCAAGAACTGTTAGTTACTATGCAGAGCAGATAAACACAAATAGAATCCCTTCCTTAGTGGAAGGTCGTAAACAAAATGCAAAATAAACGCTTTATACAAACAGTACTGTGCTGCTGCTGGTGCTCTCGCTCTCGCTGTTACAAGGCAATCAACGAAGAATTTGCAGATAAATTAGTGAACTGATCCGAAAGTTCGGCTACTTTCTCCGATAGTGTACTTATTTCCTCAGTGTGTTTTTCTGAACCAAGTTTCAGAGTGTCCATTTGTGTTGAAATCGTATCTACTGTGTCCTTTAAGTTTTCCTGAATTTTTGCAAGTTGCGTAACCGAATCGGTAGATGCAACTGAGTCAATTTTAGCCCACAAGGTCTCATGATTTTCATGAACAATGGTTTGCAGTTCTTTTATGGCTGCTTCGTGATTCTGTAATGCATTTTCATGCCGCGAAAAAATAGGTTGAAAATGCTCACAAATTTGTGTTTTTACGTCATTAAAGACTTTTTGACATTTCGATTCAATGTTATGTAATTCAGTGGTTAAATCTTCACGTGTTTGTTCAAGTGTGGTGTCTAACTTTTGAAGATTTTGTTCCACTGTGTCGAACTTTTTAAGATTTTGTTCCACTGTGTCTAACTGTTGCTGTGTTTGTCTCTGGTATTGTTCCATTGTGTCTAACTTTTGAAGCTTTTGCTGTGTTTGTCTCTGATTTTGTTCCATTGTGTCTAACTTTTGAAGATTTTGTCCCATTTGTTTCTGATTTTGTTCAAGCGTTGTGTCTAACTTTTGTAGCCTTTGTCCCATTTGTTGCATTAACTGTAATAACAGTGCACTGGTGCCTGAAACATGTTCCTCAGTGCTATTCGGCAACGCATTTGAACCGGAAATATTCGCAATTTGAATAGCAGAAAATGTGTCTTGACTTATTTGAGAAAAGGGTGAGGACACAAAACCTGAATCTACAGTATTTGCAAGATTGTGTCCTGTCATTTCGGATTCCTAAGGCGAGCTGTTGCCGACCGATCGATCGATAATTGTTTCACTGTCTACTCCATTGTTTGCAGCCCGCTCCATTTCCCTATGTACAATTACCAAATTACTACTTTGAACATTAGTTAATTCATTACTCGGTGGCGCTAACACACTGCTTTTGTCTTCACTGTTATTTCTCAGTTTACTTTGGAGCCTAGTATTACGTTTTTCACACGCCATTATTGTCACAATATTTCACACGAAAACACAGAAAAGCACAATTTGAAGAGCAAAAATTAGAGAACACATTAACATAGCACTGAAAATAATATCTAGTTAATTGCAGCTGCGAAATACTTGGTGCAAATCTACATGCGTGCCACACCTGTTGTACTGTACAACAATGAAAGACTGCAACTACAAAGGAAATTCTCTCTATAATTACGCGCTAGCAGTAAACAAAAGCTACACAAAATACACAAACTACAAGAAAAAAAATCAGAAGTTTCCAGTGAGGTATCCTAGGCTAAGGGTAAACATATGAAACGTCCCCTTTAAAACAAATTATACACGACTGTGCTTAACCTGACACACAATGTTTTTAGCGCAACGCAATCTGACTTTCAATAATCCCTACAAAACAATGGCCCTGACTAACTTTAACCAATACCTTTCACAAATCACTTACCTCACAAAAATCTTCGTTACTAGAACTACTGCAATACAGCGAGTGCCACTACTGCCAGCTAAATAGAAGATTCAAACTACTGAAGGCACTAACTACTGATAGGGATAGTTATCAAATGAAAGATTTTAATAGAGAACAAACAATGTATTTACCTTAATAGTCATAATATATGTAGCAGTTCATGACAAATTACAAAACTTCGCCATCTCTCTCCCCACATCCACCACTGCTGGCGGCTCACCTCCGACTGCGCAACGCTACGCGCTGTTCACATCCAGCTGCCGCTGCCTAACACTACAATGGCAGACAACAATGCAAACTAGCCACAGGCTGCACACAGCACAGCCAGTGATTTTCATACAGAGCGCTACGTGGCATTAGCAATATAAAAATCTAAACAGCCTACTTACACCTTATCTGAACAAAAAATCCGCCGTGATATATCTCCTCCCTACCAGATCTAAAAGAAATCACCCTATATCTTCTGGTCAGACCTCCTTTCCTCTTCACTCCTTTCCACCCACAGCCTAAGGGCTGATCCGGAACTACATACCTCTTAGTTTTCCAGAATACCTTCTCCAAACATCCGCCCACACAAACATACTCTTACACACCACCACAGCAGCTGTGTTCCAAGGTACCTTTAATCCTGTCAGTCTCAGCCCACTCGTCACTTACCTCATCTACGTTTCATCTTAATCAGTCAAGATAACGGCTTTTACTTTCTTAACTCATGCAGCTCTCATTTTGTCTTTTATCATTTGTGACACATTCATTTGCCATTTCATCTGTGTCAATCTTGTAATTAATCAACAAATTCGCATTTCATGTTTTAAACTATGCAACTGAGTATATGTCTTTTTATAATGTGAAATATACACTTTTGTCTACCACCGTGTCCAGTTTTATAGCATGTTTTAGAACTTTTACTGTCGTACAGCTGTACAGCAGCGACCTGTATCCTCTGAGGGCCCATCCCCTGCGCATATGGCGCCAGCGGAATGAAGTGACAATAAAGGAAAGGAAATTGTGTACGTGGGCTTTAAAAGTTTGCAAGAATTTTGACAGCGAAGTCAGCAATATGTGGTTTGTATCTCAAAGTGATTTTACACCCTTCGATTTCCACTGTTAAGACTTAAATATCTTCAACCCCAATGAAGTCTGTTGACAGTATCTGTAAGATCAGTCGGAAGAAGATACGACTTCCTTAGTTTTGAGGGCCATATGCAGTCTGTAAGGTCTAGCGCTCTACGTGAGCTACGAAGAGTCTCCTGTATGCACACCATACAGCTTTTATTCTATCTAAGTCTGCAGGCATTCGTGGCCGTTTTCACTGAAGTTAAAATCTTCTGGGTTATTAGGCCGCGTCATGTTTCTTCTAAAATGATCGACGTTTCGACCACTCTGCTGGGATCTTCCTCAGGATCTTCTGGTGTCCACTACTGCTAGAATACTGCTAGCACAGCACTTACAGCAACATCTCTTTTGATGATAAAATACCTTGACGGGATGACGGTGAGCTGTTTTTCTAAAAAGGATCCAGATTTTATTTCTGTTATAAAAGGCTGCAGTTGAAAAACGCCCGTCTGTTTCACCCACTGAGACTCTCATTTGTGATGCAGTATTCGACGAGGCACCGTTCTCTTTCACCGCCAGATAATTAAACATATTCGACAGAGTACTCACCTGAAGACGAAAATTTGTCACGAAGGAGCGAGATGGATCAACATACCCAATCAGTCCGAAGACTGACGATAACAAATTAGAATGCGTTTAGATTGGTGGAAGCAAGTAAGCGCTGTATTAGGTTTGTAGCTTCAGTATCTTGTTGAGTCCTATTAATTGTTTAGTAGATTTCATCAAGCAGCTAATTTTGTCTTCAAAATTTAGTCAAAATGTTTCAGAATATTTGTTAAATTCGTGAAATGAAAAGACATGTGTAAGTTAGAACGTTTTGAGTGCAGTGATTTTAAGTCTCTGTAGGATAGACCAGGAAATAAAGTAATTAATGTAAATTTTTTGTAGCATTTCAACTGTCTTCTGTTTTCATGTCTTTTACATAAGTAGTCGACGGTGGCAGTACGGTTTATCAAATTGTGTTTAGAAGCACGTGATGCAGTCGAGGAATGTCGACTGCTTATCAGCAGTTCAGCTTTAAGTGGATCTCGCTGAACGTTTGTGGCCGGTGCCGGACCGAGATTGAACCGAAAACCAATTTGCATCTTGATAGACGAGCCTATCTGCGGTCAGCGAACTCTCAGTGGAACTGCCCGCGAAATGCCGCGAGTCGTGAATACTCATTAAATGCCGCTACTTACAGACAGTTAGACAGGCTGCAGTTCCTAGTACTAGGGAGGGGTGGTGGGGGAGAGTGGTAAATGAGTTGTATCGAATACCTGTTTACATTAAGAGTCGCCGTAAAAGTTCTAGAAGCTCTGATAAACAGTGATACATCGCAAGTGAAATATATGAAACGCCTTCGTTATATATGTAATCTAGACGTTGAGATTTCTTAATATATCCTGGTGGTCATTTGGAAAACATTGCCTTAACGAAGTTTGTTTTCTGGTTATTATGCCGCTGGTGACTGTGTTCGAGTAGGAAGCATTACCACAATGTACTGCACTTACTAATTGTGCTCTAATAATGGGATCCTTCTATCGCCCACCAGACGCATCTCCTGATGCAACCGAGAACTTTACAGATAACCTCAGTTCACTTTTACGTAAGTTCCCGAATCATACTATAAACATCTATTTAGATTTTAGTCATCCATCAATCAACCGCGAAAATTACAATTTTGTTAGTGGTGAGTGTGGTAAGACATCCTGTGAAAAACCGCTAAATGCCTTCACAGAAAACTCCGTAGAAGAGGTAGCTCGCAACCTCACTCGGGAATATATGAGAATATATTAGATCTAGTGGCAACAAATAGACCTGACCTCCTTGGGGACGTCTAAATCGAAACTGGTGTCAGTGACCATAGCGCGGTTGTGGAAACAATGATTACCAAGTTACAAGGGACAATTAAAACAGGCAAAATGGTTTGTATCTTAGTAAAGTAGATAAAAAATTAGTAGTGCCATATTTGAATGTTGTTGTTGTGGTCTTCAATCCTGAGACTGGTTTGATGCAGCTCTCCATGCTACTCTATCCTGTGCAAACTTCTTCATCTCCCAGTGCCTACTGCAACCTACATCCTTCTGAATCTGCTTACTGTAATCATCTCTTGGTCTCCCTCTACGATGTTTACCCTCCACGCTGCCCTCCAATACTAAATTGGTGATCCCTTGATGCTTCAGAACATGTCCTACCAACCGATCCCTTCTTCTGCTCAAGTTGTGCCACAAACTTCTCTTCTCCGCAATCCTATTCAATACTTCCTCATTAGTTATGTGATCTACCCATCTAACCTTCAGCATTCTTCTGTAGCACCACGTTTCGAAAGCTTCTATTCTCTACTTGTTCAAACTATTTACTGTGCATGTTTCACTTCCATACATGGCTACACTCCATACAAATACATTCAGAAATGACTTCCTGACACTTAAATCTGTACTCGATGTTAACAAATTTCTCTTCTTCAGAAACTCTTTCCTTGCCATTGCCAGTCTACATTTTATATCCTCTCTACTTCGACCATAGCCAGTTATTTTGCTACCAAATAGCAAAATTCCTTTACTACTTTAAGTGTCTAATTTCCTAATCTAATTCCCTCAGCATCACCCAACTTAGACTATATTCCATTATCCTCGTTTTGCTTTTGTTAATGTTCATCTTATACCCTCCTTTAAAGACACTATCCAATCCTTTCAACTGCTCTTCCAAGATCTTTGTTGTCTCTGACAGAACTACAATGTCATCGGCCAACCTCAAAGTTTTTATTTCTTCTCCATGGATTTTAATACCTACTACGAATTTTTCTTTTGTTTCCTTCCCTGATTGCTCAATATACAGCTTTAATAACATTGGGGAGAGGCTTCAACCCTGTCTCACTCCCTTCCCAACCACTGCTTCCCTTTCATGTCCCTCGACTCTTATAACTGCCATCTGGCTTCTGTACAAAATGTAAATAGCCTTTCGCTCCCTGTATTTTACCCCTGCCACCTTCAGAATTCGAAAGAGAGTATTCCAGTCAACATTGTCAAAAGCTTTCTCTAAGTATACAAATGATAGAAACGTAGGTCTGCCTTTCCTTAATCTAACTTCTAAGATAAGTCGTAGGGTCAGTATCGTCTCACGTGTTCCCATAATTCTACGGAATCCAAACTGATCTTCCCTGAGGTCGGCTTCTACTAGTTTTTCCATTCGTCTGTAAAGAATTCGCATTTGTATTTTGCAGCACTGACTTATTAAACTGATAGTTCGGTAATTATCACATCTGTCAACACCTGCTTTCTTTGGGATTGGAATTATTATATTCATCTTGAAATCTGAGGGTATTCCGCCTGTCTCATACATCTTGCTCACCATATGGTAGAGTTTTGTCAGGGTTGGCTCTCCCAAGGCCGCCAGTAGTTCTAATGGAATGTTGTCTACTCCCGGGGCCCAGTTTCGACTTAGGTCTTTCAGTGCTCTGTCAAAGTCTTCACGCAGTATCACATCTCCCTTTTCATCTTCATCTACATCCTCTTCCATTTCCATAATATTGTTGTCAAGTACATCGCCCTTGTACACTCCTTCCACCTTTCTGCCTTCCCTTCTTTGCTTAGAACTGGGTTTCCATCTGAGCTTTTGATATTCACACAAGTGGTTCTCTGTTCTCGAAAGGTCTCTTTAATTTTCCTGTAGGCAATATCTATCTTACCTCTAGTGAGATAAGCCTCTATATCCTTACATTTACCCTCTAGCCATCCCTGCTTACCCATTTTGCACTTCCTGTCGATCTCATTTTTGAGCCGTTTGTATTCCTGTTTGCCTGCTTCATTTACTGCATTTTTATATTTTATCCTTTCATCAATTAAATTCAATATTTATTCTGTTAACCAAGGATTTCTACTAGCCCTCGCCTCTTTACTTACTTGATCTTGTGCTGCCTTCACTACTTCATCCCTCAAAGTTACCCATTCTTCTTCTACTATATTTCTTTCCCCCATTCCTGTCAATTGTTCCCTTATGTTCTCCCTGAAACTTTGTACAAGCTCTGGTGTAGTCAGTTTATCCAGGTCCCATCTCTTTAAATTGCTAACTTTTTGCAGTTTCTTCAGTTTTAATCTACAGTTCATAACCAATAGATTGTGGCCAGAGTCCACATCTGCCCCTGGAAATGTCTTACAATTTAAAACCTGGTTCCTAAATCTGTCTTACCATTATATAATCTATCTGAAACCTGTCAGTATATCAAGGCTTCTTCCATGTATACAACCTTCTTTCATGATTCTTAAACCAAGTGTTAGCTATGATTAAGTTGTGCTCTGTGCAAAATTCTACCAGGTGGTTTCCTCTTTCATTTCTTATTCCCAATCCATATTCACCTACGTTTCCTTCTCTCCCTTTTCCTACTGCTGAATTCCAGTCACCCATGACTATTAAATTTTCGTCTCCCTTCACTATCTGAATATCTTATTTTATTTCATCATACATTTCTTCAATTTCTTCGTCATCTGCAGAGCTAGTAGGCATATAAACTTCTACTACTGTAGTAGGTGTGGGCTTCGTGTCTATCTTGGCCACAATAATGCGTTCACTATGCTGTCTGTAGTAGCTTACCCGCACTCCTATTTTTTTATTCATTATTAAACCTACTCCTGCATTATGCCTATCTGATTTTGTATTTATAATCCTGTATTCGCCTTACCAAATGTCTTGTTCCTCCTGCCACCGAACTTCACTAATTCCCACTATATCTAACTTTAACCTATCCATTTCCCTTTTTAAATTTTCTAACCTACCTGCCCGATTAAGGGATCTGACATTCCACGCTCCGATCCGTAGAATGCCAGTTTTCTTTCTCCTGATAACGACGTCCTCTTGAGTAGTCCCTGCCCGGATATCCAAATGGGGGACTATTTTACCTCCGGAATATTTTACCCAAGAGGACGTCATCATCATTTATCTATACAGTAAACCTGCATGCCCTCGGGAAAAATTACAGCTGTAGTTTCCCCTTGCTTTGAGCCGTTCTCAGTACCAGCACAGAAAGGCCATTTTGGTTTGTGTTACAAGGCCAGATCAGTCAATCATCCAGACTGTTGCCCCTGCAACTACTGAAGAAGCTGCTGCCCCTCTTCAGGAACCATGTGTTGAAAGGCCAGAGAAGCATATTTGAATGAAGACCTTGAATCATTCAGGACAGGACAGGAACAATAGCTCAAGATTAAAAGAATAGCTGACAATTCACAAAGTAGATACGTACCCAGTAAAACGATCCATAATTTGAGGGAACATCCGTTGTTTACAGTCACTGTAAAGGAGCTTCTGCAGAAACAGAGATTACCGCACAGTAAGTCTAAAGCAAAGCATAGGGCTATAAATAGAGTGATGCTGAATGAAACCCGTTCGGCTGTCAAGAGAGCGGTGTGTGATGCAATTACATACTAACGTAGCAGATTATTGTCAGATAATATTTTACAAAATCCAAAGACATTTTGGTGATATGTAAAGACTGTTAATGACACGAAAATTAGGGTCCAGTCCATTGTAAATGAGATAAGAACTGAAATTGGGGATATCAAAGCAGAAGCTGAAATGCTCAACTCCGTTTCCAAATGCTCCTTTACGAAGGAAAATCCAGGAGAACAGCCCTCAATGTAATCCTTGTAACACTGAAAAGATAACTGAAATAAGTATTAGCGTCACTGGTGTTAAGAAACATCTGAAGTCATTAAAACTGTACAAAGCTCCTGGGCCCAATGAAATACCAATCAGATTTTATACTTCATTTGCGTCTGAGTTATTCTCCATTAATCTATCGTAGACTCCTCTAGCAAAAAGTACTTGTAGGAAAGCACAGGTCACACTTGTATACAAGAAGGGTGGTAGATGTCATCTACAAAACTGCCGTCCAATATCCTTCACATCAATTTGTCGTCGAGTCTTAGAACATTTTCTGATCTCAAACATAATGAGTATCTTGAACAGAATGATCTCAACGCCAACCAACATGGATTCGGAAAACATCGATCATGTGAAACACGACTCGCACTTTTCACACATAACGTATTGAAAACTTTGCATCGAGGCAGTCGGGTAGACGCAGTATCTCTTGATTTCCGAAAAGCTTTTGATTCTGAACCATACCTACGCTTATTGTCAAAAGTACGATCATATGGGGTATCAAGCAAAATATGTGACTGGATTGAAGACTTCTTGGTGGGGAGGACGGAGCATGTTGTCTGGAAGGAGAGTCATCGTCAAATGTAGAAGTAACTTCGGGTGGGACCCAGGGAAGTGTGAGAAGACTATTGCTGTTTTTGCTATATATATATATATATATATATATATATATATATATGACCTTTTAGACATTATTAATAGTAACCTCAGACTTTCTGGCAGTTGATGCAATTATCTGTGATGAAGTACTGTCTGAAAGAAGCTGAATATTCAGTCTGATCATAACAAGATAGCAAAGTGATGTAAAGATTGGCAACTTGATTTAAATGTAAAACTGTGCACTGCACGAAACCAAAAAACATAGTATCCTATGATTATAATATCAATGATCCACTGCTGCAGATGGCTAACTCATACAAATACCTGGTTGTAGCGCTTTGTAGGGATAAGAAATTCAATGATCAAAGCAGGTGGTAGACTTCGCTTTATTGGTAGAATACAGGGGAAATGCAGTCAGTCTACAAAGCTTACAAATCACTCGTGCGTCCGGTTCCAGAATATTGCACAAGTGTGTAGGACCCAAATAGCACTAAAGAGGGCTGTTGAACAAATGCAAAGAAGAGAGTTTGTTTGAGCCTTGAGAAAATGTGGCGGGATACTGAAGAAATTGAACTGGTAGACTCTTGAAGACAGACGTAAACTATACCAAGAAAGTCTTTTAACTAACATTCAAGAATCAACTTTAAATGATGGTTAGGATTATATTACAACACCCTATCTATCGCACATATTGGGATCGTACGAGTAATATTAGAATAATTTCTGCACCCACAGAGTCATTCAAACAATCATTTTCGCTCACTCCATACGTGAATGGAACTGGAAGAAACCCTAATAAGTTACACTGGGACGTACCCTCTGCCATGCGCCTCATGGTGTTTTGCAGAGTATAGATGCAGATGTAGACGTAGATGTTTCATGCTCGTCACGCGCTTCAATAGAATCTATTAATATCACAAGTACGAAAATATTGTTAATAAGGTAAGGAATCCAAGACTTCGTCCTTTAAATGTAATATCCATTTGCGTACAAATATTTTAGGCATGTTTATGTTATTTTCTTTCTAGATTAAACAACAATTCTCATTCCACAGAAAAAAATGGTTTCATGTTACTGTGTGAGTTTGCTTCACTATTACCATATTTGACACATACGTTCGCTGAAGTACGAAACAGTCGACATACGATGCCTGACAAAGTACGTACGATTTGCGCCTTTTTGATGTTGTTTCCATGTCTCTTAAGCTTTACGTGGCCTCTTCAAAACATTCCGGAACTTTTCCCAGAAAATTTTTCTACACTTACATATTACTTATTGTGCATGGTCTCTTTCGAAATACTCTCCTTCACAACTGATACATGGCTCCCAGCCGGCCGGTGTGGCCGAGCGGTTCTAGGCGCTTCAGACTGGAACCGCGTGACCGCTTCGGTCGCAGGTTCGACTCCTGCAACGGGGATGGATTTGTGTGATGTCCTTAGGTTGTAAGTAGGCTGTTTATGTTTTTTTATTGGCAACGTTACGTAGCTCTCTGTATGAAAATCACTGGCTGTGCTGTGTGCAGTCTGTGGCTAGTTTGCTTTGTGGTCTGCCATTGTAGTGTTGGGCAGCGGCTGCTGGATGTGAACAGCGCGTAGCGTTGCGCAGTTAGAGGTCAGCCGCCAGCAGTGGTGGATGTGAGGAGAGAAATGGCGGAGTTTTGAAATTTGTAAAAATGGATGTTATGAACTGCTATATATATTATGATTATTAAGGTAAATTCATTGTTTGTTCTCTATTAAAATCTTTTATTTGCTAACTATGCCTATCAGTAGTTAGTGCCTTCAGTAGTTTGAATCTTTTATTTAGCTGGCAGTATTGGCGCTCGCTGTATTGCAGTAGTTCGAGTAACGAAGATTTTTGGTGAGGTAAGTGATTTGTGAAAGGTATAGGTTAATGATAGTCAGGGCCATTCTTTTGTAGGGATTTCTGAAAGTCAGATTGCGTTGCACTTTTCTTTTTTTCTACCTGTGCCTCTGAAAAGGCACACACTAATGGCTTGTTCTCCAGGCGTCTGACACAGCTGGGTGCCCATGACGCATTATGTGCAGGTGGTCACTTAACTTTCTTACGGAAATATTTATGACAGCAGTTTCCGCTACAGTGACAGTCTCATATACAAAATTTCACGGGTCGAGAATTTGCGTTGCAAATGTGTAGAAACAAAATCTTATGAATATAACAATGTCCAAAAAATGTTTGTCGGCATTGTAATACATTCACGTATTTACACACATTTCATAACTCTTAAAGTACGATTCTTGGTTTCCAACATCCTTTTTCACAAGTCAGAGTCCCTAACCACTATTTATTATTCCTTACCTTATTACCCATATACATATTCGTCGACACTTCTTCAATATTTCATCATAACAGATACGTAGCATAATCAAATAACTCATGTAGCATCAGCTTATTAATCATAAACATACCTCAGCAGCATAATACACATTGTCGTCATAATAATAACATCATAACACCTCAGTCAAACCTCAAAAACGTCGTAGCTTTCTGCAATAATTTCAAAACCTAAAGAAAATTCTCTGCTCATTTCAATTGTGTCATCTACCTCAAACGTACTTTAAAAATCATGATCCCATACCAAATATATCATTCAAAGCTCTCATAATATCGCAATGGGTCCGAAAAAATGTGAACAGTTCACAAAGTACAGACAAAATACAATTTCGTAAGTGAGAAGTTATCCAACGGTGTAATTGTGTAAACATGTGTCACTGACATAGTAAAAAAAGTTTGTCTCTCTCAGTTAAATGATCAGATAGCTATGTAATTTATGTGTTAGAGAAATATGGTACCGATGTGTAAAGTTGTATAAGCAAATACCATATTAGCTAGGGCTCCTTGTGCTTGCCAAAAAATTAAGCACTCAAATGCGTGTCCTGTAGCGCTAAATGTGCGTCTTGTTGTAAGATAATTCTGTGGAAGTGTCGCAGTTATTTTCCTCCGAAAGCTAAGTTCTGCAGAAGCCAATGTACTTACCTCATGATAAACAAAAGCGAAATGCTTTGCGTATAGATATCGTAGTTATTATGCTTATTGGCGTGATGAAGAATGTACTGTACTGTAACGTATTGTTGTGCTACGGAAAAGGCTGTCTCTTTGTAGCTATACCACAAAAGTTACTACTAAAACATGTTTTACTTTCCAGAATAAAACAGAAAACTGTGCACATATAAAACAGAAACACCACAAAAGCAACACTGTAAATTGTCACTCATTATTAGTGTCGTGATAAAATCGTGTAGCTGTCACATAAACTAACCACTGTGTTATCTGGTATCTCACAGAAAGTACTTTGAATCCAGAATGTATTTTCAAGTAAACCAAAATGTTGCATTAAAGTCTCATTAGCAGTACTGGTAGATGTTCTAAGTATGTGAGCCTTATAGTCGTTACGTAATCGTGCAACTAACAAGCAAGAATGCACACACACAATAACACTGTGTCGTCTGTTCACAATAACAATGTATTCGTAATTACTTGTCTAAGATCCCTAGGTTCTTGACTGGTATCCTCGCTATTGACATTTCCTTGTTGAAAGCATACTGTGGAGCTCGTAATTTATGATATTTACTAAAATGCTTAATGAAATGATGAGAAACATTTTACATCTATTGTCTTTGTAGTTGAGAGATTGCTCATTTTGTTTAATATCTGGTTTCCAGCTGTGTTGCAGCATTAGTTTCATAAAATAAACTTAGATGCATTTGCTAATGTGGACACTTTCTGTCAACAGATCTATTAAATAATTATTTTATGATCCACATTCTTCGAAAAAGGAGCTCTTGGGATGGAAAGAACAATAAGATGGGACTGATAACAATAACTGCATATATAATTTTCTTTTCAAGTACTTGGTAATTTCTTTTGTAGAATAAGTTGTGGTGCACCACTTTAATTACATAGACATTGAGATGTGAATATACATTTCCCTTGTCTGCATTATTGTCTTTAGTGTAATGTTTTTTTTCTGCTTGAGCTATGTCATGTTTAGATATAAGTTATTTCATTTGCTGCTGCTGTTTGCCAGGCATAGTGTTACTGAATTTGACTTTGTGTTACTCTTCTAAGCCAGTTTACTACTGATTTATTTTTCTTGTTTGCTGCACATTGCCTTATATTAGTTGTAATATTGCAATTGCTTTGCTACCTTCTATAATGCTGCTTGCTTCGCAAATCTGCATTTTTTTTTTCATTGCTGTTTGCTTTAATTGTATTGTGCTGCTGCATTGCCTCGTCCCTTAGTTTAGCATCTGAGCTCAGTAGATTTAAGTTAGCTTAAGAGGGGTAGACTATATAAGAAACTGACGATGGAGAATAGGTAAAGAATGCATTGCGAAGTTATATGAAAAAGATTTGGGCCAAAATGAGTATTGTACAATCAGATATAATTATTTTGAAAGAAATATGAATAGAACACAGGAAGGAGGTATAGATAGGACTTTTTGGAATAATGATGAATGAAGGGAGATCTCCAAAAAGCAAAGAAAGATTTGTTTGCAAAATACTGCAATAAAACAAAACCTGTCATTTCCTTGTGTTATCCCACTATGTGTTTATGTACTCTTGTTTATTTGTCTTTTTCCTGTCTTTATGTGTTTAGCTGGTGAGAGCTATGTTGGAGAATTTTTCTGATAATATGTTATTTTCTTTGTAAAGATGTTTAGACATTATTTATTCAGTTTTGTTTTAATGCTCATGTGTGACGTTTATGTTTCGAACGTTATTCTGATCTTTTATGTATTTACTTATGTCGTATTTCCTGTAACAACGATGTATATGTTTAGTTCTATTCTTTTGTAACGCCCCTATTACTACAAATGTTATCTGTATTATTATGTTTTAATGATGTATTTTGTGCCTTTGTTATTGTATTTTTCTGTTATAAAATTGTAATTGACACCAGTTCATCAAATTAAGTAACTTGTAAGTTACATTTCACTGCACACGTTTCTGTTGGTCATACTATATGGACAATATGTGAGAAGTAGGGACTGATAGTGTTTGCACGTGTGTTAATAATTCAGCAAGGGACTGGATAACAGCATTGCTGGTTCGAAGGACATTTCAAAAAAAAATTTGTGAGTGCACAAGTGGTGGTTCATGGACTTGCTATATTGTCCTCTTCGATGGTGATTGTGGCACCTGCACAGTCGCAATAGGTGGTTGCTGGCTGTCTCTACAAGGACTACAGTGGGTATGCATCTTTGATGACCCACCAATACCACTATTTCTACAAGGACTACAGTGGGTCTACACCTTTGCTGACCCACCAGTACCATTATTTCTACAAGGACTGCAGTGGGTCTGCACCTCTGGTGGCCCACCAATACCGTAATCTCTACCAGGACTACAGTGGTTCTGCTCTGTGATGAACTAGCTACCAATAGTCTTCAAAACGTCGAATGACTCTGCTGTGGCTTTGCTCTGTTGTGGCCCATTACCAGTCAGCATGTCAAGAGTCAGCACTGTCTTTCCGTTGGAAGGACAACACTACTTCTTCAAGACTGCATGGAAATCCAATACTTCCGTGTGCATTGTCTTTTACTGCTCAGACTTTGAGAAAAGAAACGGCAGTTTCACTGTGTTGAATGATCAGGACTGTCTTTATGGACTGTGAGAAAATTTTAGCTTTTGACCAGCATTGTATTAATAAGTGTGTGCATTTGATATTTTTCTTACTGTAATCATGAAAAATTTTTTCAAATCTGTATTGGCCAGTACCCAAAACAATTTGTAAATTTTTTTGTGGGGAGCATGGGGGCTATGAAAGTAGGGTGTTTATGTTTTTTTATTGGCAACGTTACGTAGCTCTCTGTATGAAAATCACTGGCTGTGCTGTGTGCAGTCTGTGGCTAGTTTGCATTGTTGTCTGCCATTGTAGTGTTGGGCAGCGGCAGCTGGATGTGAACAGCGCGTAGCGTTGCACAGTTGGAGGTGAGCCGCCAGCAGTGGTGGAAATGGGGAGAGAAATGGCGGAGTTTTGAAATTTGTAAAAATGGATGTCATGAACTGCTATATATATTATGATTATTAAGGTAAATACATTGTTTGTTCTCTATTAAAATATTTCATTTGCTAACTATGCCTATCAGTAGTTAGTGCCTTCAGTAGTTTGAATCTTTTATTTAGCTGGCAGTATTGGCGCTCGCTGTATTGCAGTAGTTCGAGTAACGAAGATTTTTGGTGAGGTAAGTGATTTGGGAAAGGTATAGGTTACTGTTAGTCAGGGCCATTCTTTTGTAGGGATTTCTGAAAGTCAGATTGCGTTGTGCTAAAAATATTGTGTGTCAGTTTAAGCACAGTCTTGTATAATTTTTCTAAGGGCACGTTTCAAGGTTAGTTAGGTTTAAGAAGTTCTAAGTTATAGGGGACTGATGACCTCAGATGTTAAGTCCCATAGTTCTCAGAGCCATTTGAACCATTTAACATCACACACATCCATGCCCGAGGCAGGATTCGAACCTGCGAACGTAGCGGTCGCGCGTTTCCAGACTGAAGCGCCTAGAACCACTCGGCCACGCTGGCCGGCGCAGTCTTGGTACTCCTCGCTGGAACGCGCGAGGCGCCGTCTGCGAATATTCTTTTATCTTATCTATTGTAGCAAATCTTCGTTCTTCCAATGGGGTTTCCTACATTGGCAAAAAAAAAAATATTGGATTGTAAGTGAACATTAACCGCTCATGCGATATGTAATTTTCTCTCATGTGTATTAATATTATTATCGTATAAAATTCTGTGCGTTATTTTCGAGTGCAAAGAATAAAAAAGGACTACACAGATAAAAAGGAACCATCTTTTTGTCATCTTTTATCTGTTGTCACTCTCTCTCTTGTCTTCGATGCGAGTAGTCTGACATATTGGCGAGTGCTGTTCAATTTAATCATTATTGTACTTGTAATCAGATAATATTTTAATTTTATGCTTTTATTTACTTTAAATTGGAAGAGGTGAGCCATATCTCATGTCCGCTTCCTTTGACTATCAGCAATTCAAGTTATTTTCAGCGCAACAATTGCAGCCGCCGTTGGAGCCACAGCCGCCATTACGTGGCAATTTTAATTTATGAAATTAGCGGAAGCCAATTATTCGCCCGCTTCGAGTATAATACACAATTTTTCTACAGCCGCCAGCCGCTGCAACGGAAGACATAGCTTTAAGATTTTTATTTTCATTTGGTAAGAAATTATTCATTCGTGCGTGTGTTGGCAAATGCAAATAATAATCAGAGATCTCATGTTTTAGCAGAAACGTTTATCCGAGGCAAGGACATAAAAAATTTCATTTTTAAACTTATATGTAACGTGTTAGAAGATCAGGGTGTCTTACAATTACTAACGTGATTAATGATTTTGCTAAGAATAAACTTACATTGAATAAATCGTCTTACAAAAGCAATTTAATTCAAATTAAAGAAAAATCAAAATTAAACTAATAATTAAATTAGCAATTGATTTTGAGAGAAGCCCACTACGTAATAACGACATTCATATGAAAAGAAAGAGAAATTATTTTATATTATCACAAATAACGCGAGAGCTCATGAGCCTTGGGACGAACTTGGTGGCAACACGATGCATTCCTAGATGCTGTGTCAGGATTTCATTCATGAGCGAACGGAAATGCTACATTCTTCTGCATTCTCTCGGACTGTCTTTGACTGGTACAGCTCACTTTCGATGTTTTTCCTGACATGAGCGCCGGCAGTAGACGTCGAAGGGCGTCCTGAAAGAGGGCCACCTTTAACTTCCGTCCGGCTATTTTTAAACCGTGTGAACCATTCGTAACACCGAGTGCGGCTTAAGCTCTCATCACGGTAGACTTCCTGCATCATTTGATGTGTCTCTGTAGAGGCTTTCTTGAATTTCAAGCAAAATCAAATGCAATGGCGTTAATCCTCTAAGTTTGCCATCTGGAAATATGGAAACTGTGAGACACAATGTTCTACTCAATAGAACACTGAACAATAACAAACAGACATACAACAATGGCACACCCAGCAGTTACACATGAAACACAGGCGTACGCAGGGATGCCAAACGCATTTTACTCCAACAAACCGTTGGCACGAAATTACGAACGTTCCGGAATTTATTGAACAGATATCGTGTAAGGGGCGAGAGCAGCGTTACATGATGCATGCTCACTATGAAAGACACACAGATGCCGGATGCCAGTGTAAAACAGCGTTATGAACACGTGACAACAATTTGGAAGGTGAGCCACTGTGGTTCTCCAGTTGGCAGGCTGCTGGAATCATGAAATATCTAGATTTTTGCGGAATCTGGATGCGACAGTGCCCCAATGATCGACACCATGCGGATGTTGGGGTTGTCATAGTCGTCTTATGGGTTATTGTGCGCAAAGATCATCCTGGCCTCTTCACATCTGTGCTTGCCGTCCACAGACCGGTAAAGCACCTTCTGTAACACAGTGTGTCATCTGGCAACATTGGTCAGAGACATGCAGCAGTCAGACTAGAAAATTACCGCCCTATGCATAACCTGCTGTTAACACCAGAACAGAGACGGCAGAGTTGGGAGCTCCAACTGGGCACGATGGACTGCTGAAAAATTGTGCTGTGCTGTGCCGTTCTGAAGCACCCTTCCACGACCAAAGTCGGCAAGGACGGTGGTGACATGGGCAGAAGTCCCTTTCTTTCAATGTTTGGAGATGTACAATGGTGTTACTCCCTATATTATAGTGTGGTGAGCCATCGGGTACGACTCATGTCACAGGTGGTAGCCCTGGTAAAAAGGGGATTCCTGCCCAAGAGAAGTCTACGAGTATCAAACACAGGCCTTAAGCCTTTCCGTCACGAGTTGTTTTCTTCCGGAAAAAAAACAGTTCTTCGGATTAAGTTAAAATTTTTCAGATGTATAAAATATTCCGAGGTGCCACCAAGGAGGAGACACAACGCGTCCCCAAATGAGGACATTGTGTTCAAGTGGGTGCAGAATAATTCTAAAAGTCAAAGAGTTTTATTTGATTTTATTTCACCGAAATACATAAATTACACAAATGAAGCATTTGCGTAACGATTGGAATTCACGAAATCCAGTGTTTTATGGCCCTATACGGTGAGTTCATTTATTTGGATAAGAGCGTATTGGGCGTGAAGATGGCAAAATGATTTGCCGAAACTGGTTGCTTTCAGAGCAAAATAAAATATCTTAAAGTATACGGCTGTTGGTGAAGTTTATTGACACTGAAAAATTCATTTTATGTCGATTTTGAGATGGGCAAACGGCCTTATAGATTTTTTTCAGCGCCTACATGATGGAATATTTTCAGGTTGCAAAACCGCCTATAAATCGTCGAAAACGGCTCTCGAAAAACGTGTTTGATTTCAAAAGTAGCTAACTGCATGTTGTTTTCGGGACATTCAAAGCTATTTTTCAGTCTGTTACTATTTGAATAGATATTTTTCTTAATGAGCTTTAGGTTGGCTGCGCTGTAACAAATTCGTACGCAACACTAATATTCTCGCTGCCAGTGCATTGTCGTTTGGATGGGACGAGTGCTTCGTGATTGTCTCAGTGTCACTTATCATGCAGTTAACGGCCTTTGCATCTAGTATACTCAGCTTTTAATACGCCGTATGATATAAAACGTCTAACATTACCTCTATCATTATCCTCTTGCTCAAAATTATCGCCAGGATCATCGGATAGATAGTCAATCTCAGATGAATTAAGGAGCTCTATAACTTCTTCTTCTGTAAGTGACCTTCGTCTATCCTGGACTAGGGACAATATGAAATCACCGCACGATGACTAAAAAGACAGCCAACTAATGTCCTAAATTTCTTCGCTATTACAACCTTTGAATCACAATGTCCTCATTTGGAGACATGTATAAACTTATAAGTATATATCACTTACCTATCGTTCTGAAAGATACCTGAGGTACAAAGATTATAAGGAAGCGTCCATAAGAGTGTGCACATTCAGTTTTGTTTTGTGCTACCACAGACGGACAGGAGGTGTCGACACTAGTCTCAAATAAAGTCTCTTCTTGTGACAATAGGAGAACAAAAATGAAAAATGGTAAAATTTAACGAATTTTAATATACTAAGCGTTTATTTAGTGTGTTCTTATATGAGGACATCATGACTGAAGGGGTTAATTTGAGGAATAAGTATTTGAGAATGCACGTATGGAGCACAGCACTTTGTGGTAGCGAAACACGGACAGTCGGAAAACCGGAACGCAAGAATATCTTAAGCATTTTAGATGTGTTGCTAAAGGCGAATGTTGAAAATTAGGTGGACTAATAAGGTAAGGAAATATGAGATTCTCCGCATAATCGGAGAGGAGAGAAACACGTGCAAAACACTGACAAAGAGAAGGGCCAGGCTGATAGGACATCTTTTAAGATATCAGGAAATGACTTTCGTGGTACTAGAGCGAGCTGCAGAGGGCAAAAACTGTAGAGGAAGACAGACATTGGCAAATAATTGAGGACGTAGGTTGTAAGTGCTACTCTGAGACTAAGAGGTTGGCATAGAAGAAAAATTCGTGGCGGGTCGCATCAAACCAGACTTATGACAAAAAAAAAGAAGAAGACACAGTGGTACGTTATCATGTGTTACCTCTCATATGACAGTATCGTGATGCCACTTTTCAACATCACAATGCTCGCCCACACATGACACGTGTCTCTATGAACTGTTAGCGGAATCTTGAGGTACTTCTCTGAGTAGCAAGGTCCTCAGATCTGTTCCCGACAGGACATATGTGGGACCATCTCAGACGCCAGCTCCATTCCGTAGCCAGTTTCCAAGATACCAAGGACCATTTACAAGAGTTGTGGAGCACTCGCACCTCTACAGGGGTTTGTTATTTTTTTAACATTCGGTGATCTTTTCCTGAGTAAAGCCCAGTGAAAAGTATAGCCCTAGTTTGCAAAACAAAGGGACACGAATTTATTATACGCAGGTATGCTCGGCTATGGGCTCTGCAAAAGCTCATACGGACTTCACTTCAGAACGAGTAGTAACATTACGTTGCCCAATACCACACGGAATTACGAATAACAAAACATCTGTACTCAGGGATTAACACTCAAGGTACTTAACCTAAATATGTTTTACGAAATTTAGTGATATCATTAATTTCAGAACAACTTCATCACATTAAAAGATATTTCAAAACGGGACGCTTGCTATATACAAAATTGACATTACTTACGAATTATAGCTATGTAACGCCATTCTTTAGCAAACATAAATTTTGAATACGAAATATATATACGCTACTGGCCATTAAAATTTCTATACCACGAAAATGATGTGCTACAGACGCGAAATTGAACCGACCGGAAGAAGATGCTGTGATATGCAAATGATCAGTTTTTCCGAACATTCACACAAGGTTGACGCCGGTGGCGACACCTACAACGTGCTGACATGAGAAAAGTTTCCAACCGATTTCTCATACACAAGCAGAAGTTGACCGGCGTTGCCTGGTGAAACGTTGTTGTGATGCCTCGTGAAAGGAGGAGAAATGCGTACCATCACGTTTCCGACTTTGATAAAGGTCGGATTGTAGCCTATCGCGATTGCGGTATATCGTATTGCGACATTGCTACTTGCGTTGGTCGAGATCTAATGATTGTTAGCAGAATGTGGAATCGTATGGTTCAGGAGGGTAATCAGAAACGCCGTGCTTGATCACAACGGCCTCGTATCACTAGCAGTCGAGATGACAGACATCTTATCGGCATGGCTGTAACGGATTGTGCAGCCACGTCTCGATCCCTGAGTCAACAGATGGGGACGTTTGCAAGAGAACAACCATCTGCACGAACAGTTCGTCGAAGTTTGCAGCAGCATGGACTGTCAGCTCGGAGTCCACGGCTACGGTTACCCTTGACATTGCATCACAGACAGGAGCGCCTGTGATGGTGTACTCAACGACGAACCTGGGCGCACGAATGGCAAAACTTCATTTTTTCCGATGAATCCAGGCTCAGTTTACAGCATCATGATCGTTGCATCCGTGTTTGGCGACATCACGGTGAAAGCACCTTGGAAGCATGTATTCGTCATCACCATACTGGTGTATCACCCGGCGTGATGGTATGGGGTGCCATTGGTTATACGTCACGGTCACCTATGGTATGCATGGACGGCACTTTGAACAGTGGACGTTACATTTCAGATGTGTTACGGCCTGTGGATCTATCCATTATTCGATCCCTGTGAAACCCTACATTTCAGCAGGATAATGCACGACCGCACGCCGGATGTCCTGTACGGACCTTTCTGGATACAGAACATGTTCGACTGCTGCCCTGGCCAGCACATTCTCCACATCTCTCATCAACTGAAAACGTCTGGTCAATGGCGGCCGAGCAACTGGCTCGTCACAGTATGCCAGTCACTACTCGTGATGAACTGTGGTACCGTGCATGGGGAGCTGTACCTGTACACGCCATCCAATCTCTGTTTGACTCAATGCCCAGGCCCATCAAGGCCGTTATTAGGGCCAGAGGTGGTTGTTCTGGGTACTGATTTCTCAGGATCTATGCACCCAAATTGCGTGAAAATGTATAATATATCTTTCCAATGAATACCTGTGTATCATCTGCATTTCTTCTTGGTCTAGCAATTTTAATGGCCAGTAGTGTATTACTGCCCTAAGTTTCTATAGCATCTGCAGAACGAATTCAGAACATGCTTTGAAGTCACCGATAAGCTCTGAGCGCTGACGACAAACAGAGTGGCTGGATGTGTGTCTAAAATATGAACCAAGTGAACTAGGAAAAAATCTACACTTGACTCCCCACAAGTAGAAACTGAAATCAGAAGAAGATAAACAACTTCATCTGTCAACTGCACACTCAAAATGAAAATTACAATTATCTTTCTGCTTCCTTACAAATTACTATCTCTGACTATACGTCATCGAACTCATTAGTGGAGACTTTATACCTGCAACTGACAGGGTGTCCCATCATCTCTCGACTCACTGACGCCTCCTCCCTGAAATACAGTCCTGGGGCGGTCGCCATTCTGTCTCCGCCGCCTTCCTTCGCCGCGCGGCGCCCTTCATCTGCCCCTGCACCATAACGACGCCGTGTGGAGTGGGGCCCCAGTGTCTCTGGCCGTTTCCGCGCACATTTTTCTCCAGGGAACTGTCGACGTAGCGCCCACCGTCCGTCTCTGTCGAGGACCGGATATCCTCCTCTTGCTTTTCTTAGTAGGAGAGAGGGACCTGAACCGCTCCAACAGTAAAACCTGGCCCACCTATACTGACCAGTGGCTGATGGGGGAGTGTTTTTACAGCTCAGCAAGAGAATATAACAGTGAAAGAAAAATCTGCGCTTTGTAGATCCGTAATTGTGTAGCAGGCAGCATTTGTCTTTATACAAAAAGATGAGATCTTGCAGAACGAAAAAGGCCATGTTACTTTATAGTTTCCTCCAGCCTTGTTTTATATTTGTTCTGTAATTATACATAACAATATTAGTGACTAGGTTTCACTATATATGAGTGCCATAATGCAATCGGTTTTCCTTGTAAATACAGTATACTCAGACATAGCTACTGAGTCGTGAAAACATCATCTCCCGCTAGTACTGTTACGGTATGCATTCTACAAGTTTGTGAATTCCTCAGTGGAATGCTGCACTGGTTGTATGGGCCACTTTTTGTGTAAATGCGAAATTTAGAGGAGCGACTAAAACGGTACATGTTACATGGCTCTCTTATTACACAAAATTACGTCTTCGGTACTCAGAAAATAATGAATCAGCCGTTTATAAAGGCACTTTTTAGTTAAAGTGTAATTTTTCTACTCTCCAAGGACAGACATATCATGCTACGATGAAAAGGACTTTCTACATCAGTCGGAGCCGACACAATGTGTCAATAGTATTCTCATTCATTTTGGAAAGCCCATTCTCCTGGAGAACGGGTGGTTTAGCTGCCAAATCTGGTGCCAAAAAAGAAAAAGAAAAAGTTCATTCACAAGTACTAGGTCAACAAATTTATATTCCACGTGGAGAATATGGAGGAAATTCTAGATTCTTACAGAAGATAGCTCAATGTTTACAAGAAAATTTGTCTATTCAAGAAATCTCTAGAAATGGAACACAAGTCAGACATAGCATTCAGTAATGTTGTTATCCAGAGGTTCGAGGAACAGACGTGGAACATCAGTCAAACGTAGCGTGAATGTAGACGCATGCTCACTACGCGATTTAGTTTAAGTACTATTAAATGTTGAAAATTTTAGATATATAATGATCTTTACAAATTAATAACTGGCTAAGGCCTTAATCAATTCAGACAAACGTAGTATCAATGGATGGGGCACTCCGAGCACTATCTGATGGTTTTGACAGTTTCCTGTATTTCATGTCTCAAACTACAGATCGTAATATATATTCTGCGTATGAAAAAGTGAATTTTCTGGCAAGTAAAACATGTAGTAAAAGTAGCGGTAGAATTAGTAAATAGTGGTAATTAAGGAAATATGACTTTATTTCAATTGGTTAGCAATTATTAGTGATATAACGACATAACGTAGCGTCCATATAAGCGAAAACACATTCTTGCGAAAAACATTAAGTCTACAGAAAAACTAAGACTAGCATTGAAAAGCTCATGAAATTTACGACTTAATTCATGTGTGAGATGACGATATAACATTAAATTAATAGTTTGTATATGTTCTAAATTAGAATGTATTTGAGTTTCACTCACATTCGTTGTCAACCGTAAGTATCGGAAGCCGTTTTCGTACAGACAGATTTGGATGGGAACTGGAAGCGAAGCTTGTGTACCGACAATTCGTATGTGTGGCTGGAAGTCACCTAGTATTTTTATCAAAATTACTTTCCAAGTATTCGGTCGGAACCTGTGAAAGCTTCGTGCGTGACGATTGTAGCTTGTTTGTACTTTGAAGAAATTTAAGTTGCTTGAACCGTTCATTTGGACAGTTAATATTTCGCCACCCTCGATCGAAAAGAGTTTGAAAATATTGTTCAGCGTTTGGAATCATAATACTGTAAGGTAAGGCGACTTTGTCTAAATATCTATGTCCTGTTCAGCAGATATCACTGACAGTGATCAGCAGTTAAAAATATCGTTAGTTTGCGATTATAGAACTTCAGCTTAGATGTGTAATGAAGCACATTGAATAATTTTCGTGACTTTGCTGAAGCTTGAGCAAACACGCGATTTTAGTCTAGCACTGATAAATATTATTTTTATAACAAACTATGGTGAAGAACACGAAAAGATATTTCGTATTTTTTTGATGGAAAGCGAGCAGTCAATGTTATTTCACCGTAAATTCTGCCTGCAATTTTAATAAACTTGTGACTACCTTAATTTAGGGTTAAATGTGAGGGATGCGTTGGTTGGTACCTGGACAGTGGTGAAGCCAAGTGGTGAAGTCGAACCACACATTGGAAAGCCTATGAACATTGTGTTTCTTGCTCTCATCAATTCTTCATTTGTGCTGCAGCACTTGGGAGATAGTCCTGTAATTTTTCTTCGCTGTCACTCAGGACAGCAATGTCTTCAGCAAATCTTCTCACTGATATCCTTTCATGTAGAACTTTAATGCCACTCTTCACACTTTCCTTTATTTCCTTCATTGTTTCTGCGATGTATACATACAATAGTTGTGGATACTGACCGCATCCCTGCCTAATACCAGTTTTAATCCGAGCGCTTTGTTCTTGATGATCTAGTCTTGGATAGTATCTTCCTGGTTTTTGAACATATTGTATGTTATGTGTCTATCCCCACAGCTAACCCCTTTTCTTCTCAGAATTTCGAACATCTTGCACCATTTTCCAATGTGGAACGCTTTTTCCAGGTCTATAAAACCTATCAAGGTTTCTTAATTTTTCTTCCGTCTCGCATTCGTTAACAACCTCAACGTTAGAAGTGCCCCTCCGGTGCCTTTACTTTTCCTAAATCCAAACTCATCATCATCTAACACATCCTCAACTTTCTTTTTCGTTCTTCTGTATATTATTCGCATCTGCATCTGGAATGCATGAGCTTTTAAGCTGATTGTACGATAAGTCTCGCAGCTGTCGGCTCTTGCAATCTTCGGAATTGTGTGGATGGTTTTTTTCCAAAAGCCCAATGGCATATCGCCAGATTCATACATTCTACACTGCAACATAATAGTCGTTTTGCTGCTACTAACCCCAACGACTTTATAAATTTTGATGGAATGTTATCTATCCTTTCTTCTTTGTTCGATATTAAGTCTTCCAAAGGTCTTTAAAATACTGATTCTATTACTGGTTGCTCTATCTCACCTATATCGGCTCCTGTTTCTTCTTCTATCACCCCTTCATAGAGGCCCTCAATGTACTCTTTCCATCTATCCGTTCTGTGCTCTACATTTATCAGCGGAAATGGCATTGTATTCTTAATAATACGTTCCTTGCTTTTAATTTCATCGATGGGTGTTTTGACTTTTCTACATGCTGAGACACCTCCTCCAACAATCATTTCTTTCTCGATTTCTTCACATTTTTTCATGCAACTATTTCACTTTACCTTCGCTACACTTCCTATTTATTTCATTCATAAGTGCCTTGTATTTCTGTGTTCCTGAATTTCCCTCAGCATTTTTGTACTTCCATCTTTCATCGATAAACTGAAGTATTTGTTCTGTTACCCATGGTTTATACACAGTTACCTTCTTTGTACCTATGTTTTTCTTTCCAACTTCCGTGATTGCCGTTTTTAGACACGTCGACTCCTCTTCTTAATGGCTACTGAGCTATTCCTTATCGCAATATCTACAGCCTCAAAGAACTTCAAGCATATATTGTAAGTAGGCTATTTAGATTTTTATATTGGTAATGCCACGTAGCGCTCTCTGTATGAAAATCACTGGCTGTGCTGTGTGCAGTCTGTGGCTAGTTTGCATTGTTGTCTGCCATTGTGGTGTTGGGCAGCTGGATGTGAACAGTGCGTAGCGGGGCTATGTAAGTAGGCTGTTTAGATTTTTATATTGGTAATGCCACGTTGCGCTCTCTGTATGAAAATCACTGGCTGTGCAGTCTGCGGCTAGTTTGCATTGTTGTCTGCCATTGTAGTGTTGGGCAGCTGGATATGAACAGTGCGTAGCGTTGCGCAGTTGGAGGTGAGCCGCCAGCAGTGGTGGATGTGGGGAGAGAGATGGCGGAGTTTTGAAATTTGTAATACTGGATATCATGAACTGCTATATACATTATGACTTTTGAACACTATTGAGGTAAATACATTGTTTGTTCTCTAGTAAAATCTTTCATTTGCTAACTATGCTCATCGGTAGTCAGTGCCTTCCGTAGTTTGAATCTGTTATTTAGCTGGCAGTAGTGGCGCTCGCTGTTTTGCTGTAGCTTGAGTAACGAAGATTTTTGTGAGGTAAGTGATTTGTGAAAGGTATAGGTTAATGTTAGTCAGGGCCATTCTTTTGTAGAGATTTTTGAAAGTCACATTGCGTTGCGCTATAAATATTGTGTGTCAGTTTAAGCACAGTCTTGTCTAATTTTTCTAATGGGATGTTTCAATATTTTCAGTCCCTAGTATTTCCATATCCCGCTTCTTTGCGCATTGATTCTTCCTGGCTACTCCCTTGAACTTTTTTCTGCTCTTCGTCGTTACTAAAGCGTGATCTGGGCCAATATCTGCCCCTGGGTACGTTTAACGATTCAGTGTCTAGTGTCTGAATCTCTGCCTGGCCATGGTGTATCCTGACTGAAATCTTACCGTATCGCCTGCCCTTTTTCAAGTATGCCTTCTTCTCTTGTCATTCTTGAACAGAGTATTCGCTATTGCTGGCTGCAACTTTTTGTAGAACTTAATCAGTCTTTCTCCTCTCTCTTTACTGTTACCTAGCCCATATTCTCCTGCAAGTCTTTCTTCTACTCCTTCCCCTACTGTCGTATTCCAATCCCCCAAAACCGTTAGATTTTCATCTCTCTCTACGTACTGAATTACCTGTTCAGTATCCTCATATGCTTTGTCTACCAATTCACCTCTGTTTTCCTCTACAGCTTTTGTCCCCAACAGTTTCCTCTAATACTATGGAAATTATTCCATAGTGACTTAAAAGAAGACCTATTAATCTTTATCTTTGTCTCGTTCTTGTTTTTCATATTATTTTCCCAGACTATTGTGCACAAAACGTTCTCATTGCTTATATTCTAAGTTAACAGAATTTTCAACGTCCTGCCACAGCAGTATATCTCACACTTTACGATTCTCTTCCGTTCTCTTTCGATTTATGGACAGTCGAAGATTGACTTCAAGTTCTGTGCTGTGCTCCTTGTTCCTTAAATTAATGCCGGTATTTGAACTAGTAGATGTCAGCCGTGGTCTAGCGATAATGTCTTTGATTAGTAATCGAAACGTCTTTAGTCACGCGCTCGACCCCCGCCACCGCTTAAAATTTGAATAAAAGCCTTCAGCAATGATGGCCGAAGACTCCCGGCGGAAGTGACCAGTCAACGGCCTTGTCAAAGAGGGCCGAGGAGCGGACAGAGGTTCAAGGCACTCTCTTGCCCTCGGGGTGGGAAACTGCCCCTAAATGCGGATGAGTCAGCAGTATCAACGGCATGAGGGTGCACAGGCGATGGAAACCACTGGCGTAAAGACACACAATGTGTATCCATAGGACATGTAGAAAAAGTGCCAGGATGATCTCGCCATTGGCACAAGATGCCGGACTTGTCGCCCATTCGGAAGGGAACTGCCCAATGGGAGGTGACCATGAGAAAAAGATTGAGTAACAAGCGAAAGGACAACATTCTACGAGGCGGGGCGTGGAATGTCAGATGCTTGGACGTGATAGCGAAGCTAGAAAATTTGAAAATGGAAGTATTAAGAGGCTCAGTCTAGATATTGTGTGGGTCAATGAAGTGAAATGGAAAGACAAAGCTTACTGGTCTGATGTTAGAGGGTAGTATCAATTGCAAGAGAAAATGATATAAAAAGAGTGGGAATTCATGGTGGGCCACATGAAACCACCTAGAAGACTGGTAACAAAAAGAGAGTAATAAGTTATTCAGAAGTCAGACGTAACCCACATTAATCCTCATGTTCATGGACTTGTAAAGCACACTTTCAGGATTAAAAAGATTATAAGATTAGAAATATTTACCACAGTTCCTGTTCGAAAGAGGTGGTGTACCTAGTACAACACTACATGTACCGTAGTTGTCCAGCAGACATGTAGTTACGGAGATAGCGCACTGGTGTCGAAACCCTTTAAAATAGAAAAATAAAAAAATAAACGCCAGACCTCAGAAGCTATTGCTAGAATGCTCTTTCTTCAATCTTCGGGGTGTCAATCCATGTAGTATAGCGATGTTCCAAGACAAGATATTACAACACCTCATAGACACCATATTATGATTTGGTGCTGTGAAACAAATGTAAAAGGCCGGCCAGAGTGGCCGAGCAGTTCTAGGCTCTACAGTCTAGAACCGCGCGACCGTTACGGTCGCAGGTTCGAATCCTGCCTCGGGCATGGATGTGTGTGATGTCCTTAGGTTAGTTAGGTTTAAGTAGTTCTAAGCTGTAGGGGACTGATGACCTCAGACGTTAAGGCCCATAGTGCTCAGAGCCATTTGAACCATTTTTAAGTGTTAAAAACATCCGTCTGCTAATACGGTGTATCATGCTATGTGCTCCAATTCCACGATTGGACACATTCTGTCGCTGTGCAATCTCTACTAAACGTCCTTAGTACAATCTTCAACCTAGTGCCTCTTATGAAGCCATTCACGACCTCTTCTTATACCGCATTTATGTTTGTATCCCTACTGAGATCGACAGTCCTTTTCTTCACATGATATTCTTTATGTGCCTACACTGATGATCTTACCTACTGTTCCTTCCATTGGCATGCTAAATTGTCCTATGCTCACCAGAGCATGTCCACATAACCAGTTATTTCTCTTGGTAAAGGTCTTCCCGCGCTGCCTTCGATGACTTTACGGCTCAAAGCTTCCAAATTTTGATTTTATGCTCTGCAGGAGAGCATGACACAGCAAAAAATTTTACAGTCTCATGAGAATTCCGAGCTACATACTATTCTCTTTCACATGAAACATAAAGCATCAGAATCTTTATTTTTACATGTTCGTAACATTTAATTCCTGTGCAGCACGTTTGTTGAGCAAAACCTGTGCCTTTATCACCAAACAGCACCAAATACGTATCCGTAGTGCATGAGGTTTAATGAGGCCTTTGTACCTACATAACATAATTCTGCCACTATGTCTTCACTATATTTGGTACCTTCCACGACTGATTTCTCCATTAATCATGCCATTCAACATTATCGTCTTGTTTGATTAGCCTTATCCAAATTTAACGGCAGTATTATCGGTGCACTAACTTCGAATCACTTTACCCTTGTTTTAATGCTTTCCTATGGAGAGGAAGTGGGCTCATTGGGTTCTCGGGCTAATGAATATTTCGGATATCACTAGACAGTTATTAGCGATTTGGAAATGTGGCCTGGTGGATCTCAATTGGGAAAGTCTGGTGTAGTATACCCAATCCCAACATCTGCCTTAAGCCCCATAAAAATTTCTGAAACCATGGGTAACAAGCAGATATGTGGAAATACCTTTAATTTAGAAGATACCATTGTTAACCTTACGCTTGGTGTGTGGTCCTCCCACCGTTTTGTCATTGTTGTTCGTTTGTTCTACTAATAATGGCTTAGCTGTGATGATAAATATCAGCACTGACCGAAATTCTTCTGAACACGAACTTCCATTAAAGTAATTTGGTGTGTGGTTATTACAGCCTGTTCTTTCATTCCTCATCACCTATACCTGCTTCAGGTGTATAACATCTTATTCCACATTTGGAGGAACGTCTAAAATTATACAGAAACCAAATATGTCAAGGGAACTATTACTAGATAAAAAAGTGACAGTATTTTCTTCGAACCACCTAAAATAGTACCTAACGGTAGAAAATACTTTTAAAATGGTGAGTCAAGGAATATCTGTCCATGAAAAGCATATGGTGTTACACATGGATCCAACATCAGCTATATCTCCCTTGTGGTCCAGTTTTATGTAGAGCCTGTTTCCAGATAACCCTGAAGCTGTATTCGTTTGCACACGAAGCTATCCAACACAGCGAGTACTCCGAAACTGCCCGAGTGCTTAGTGCAGATTACTGAATCATCTCTCCACAGCAGTTTGAGACATGACATGTACGAAAATATTGAAATTCACACTCGTTACGTCATTAATGACGTTGACACGTATATTGAAATCTGAAATATTTACACATTCTGAAGGTTGGGATGCACCACAAACGGGTGTGTGTGTCGCTACGCTGTCCCGGAGAAGTGGCGTCGAACTCTGGACGTACGTACGTACGTGTACAGCCGCTGTAATCTTACAGCCCCGAAACGATACCAGAATGCACTGGTTATAGACGGAAATGATTAGCACTCAGTTCTGTAAATGTAGTTTGGACATTTAGCGAAGACAGATTTCACAACTATTATGCACTTGGAATTTCATCTTGCTATTTATGCACAACTTCCATAGAAGAATGGATTGTATGCAGGAAAGAAGGAAGATGATGGTTTGAAGTTCTGTCAACTAGGTCACTAGAAACAGAGCAAACTCGAGATTAGAAAAGGACGTGGAAACGAACTATCCTTTACCTTCCGAAAGGAATTACCAAAGTTTTCTTCCTACCGAATTAATAATACAAACAACTATCTATGTCTTAGATCCACAAGTGTCTTGAACGCATTGTATGAATTTACGATGATCAATTGTTTCTACCTGTTGTGAGACATAATCAGTTCTAAATATAATAAAGAAAAGAGAAAATGGAAAGTTGCTATTAAATAAAGTGTTTAAGATGTGCAATATAAACGGAAGATTTAAAATATACCAGGTATCGTGTTTCGAAATTAATAAGTCGAGCAGTCTGCCGGCACCCATTTTGATCGCTTGACGTCAACTATTGTGCCTGCTCATGTGTCATATTTAAATAATGGAACCATTATGTTGGTTGACCATGCTTGCCTTGTATGTGTGTAAAGTACAACTAAAAATGATTAATAATTCCGTAATCAAAATTTTTCAGGTTCTGAAATATAATAGACTGGACTCGTGAGTATTGGAAAGAACTGAGACGAAGTATTTGTTGCACCATGGGAACCACTCTTCCAACGAAACGAAAAAAAAAACATGTTACTTCATTACTGCGATTAGGGAATATAAAATTATTGATAGTGAACGAACCAAGGGTAAGGAAAAAATGGTTATTGTAGACACAAGAAATTCTGACAGCTAAGGGTCAGAGTATGAGAAAGTAGAAATGAATGCCGAACATCACACTGTAACCATCAGGTTTCGCGATATAAGAGCAGGCTCTCGTTTACTTGTTCTTCTTTTCAGATGGGCCAATAGTGATGTGTCTGCCGTGACTAGCTCACCTGCAAGAAGAACCATAACTTCAGACGATCTGGCGAACGCTCTCTCAACTTCGTTGACTTCTTGCACTGAGGAGCCAAAACATTACGAACCAAAACATTACACCAAGGTGTTTCACCTTTGGAAAGCAATACAGCATGGAATATACGTGGCATGAACTTGGTAGTGTGTGACAAATTTCCGTAAATTACGGTGATTTGTGGACCTGGAGTTAGCACCCAATGGCGTCCCAGATGTGTTCCACCGAGTTCAGAGCAGGCGAATTTGATGGGCAAGAAATCATCACAAGTTCACTGCTTTGCTTCCGAACCACGATAGGATGATTATGGCCATCTCACACGGCGAGTTATCCTACTGGAAGTTACTGTCGTTGAATACATGAAGCTTGAAGAGATGCATGCGGTTCACATCAACATTCACTTAATCCAGGGATGTCTTAGTACAATTACTATTACATGTCCATGGATACCCAAATGAATGTTCCCCATAGCATGATACTAACCTATCAACCTGCATCTCTAGCTCGACGCAGCCGTTCACCTGGAGTATGGTGCATGCAGACGCTGCTGTAACAAGGAACAACATTTATCCGATTATTCATTATGTACCCATTGATCCGTTGCCCCGTCTCGATGTCAACTGTAATCGTAATTGACGATGTGTTGGGTCAACATGAAAACATTCAGGGATCGTCTGCTGCGAAACCCCATGTCGGCAATGTACGCTGAATAGGTGTTCTCCGAAACACGTGTGTCTGCACCAGTTTCGCACTCACTCGCCAGATTTGCCTATCCTGCTGTGCCGAGCCGGTAAGCCCCGAACCTCCATGTTCTACGATGGGGCGTGGACGTACAGCACCAAGTCACCCACTCGTGGCTTCACAGTGATTCAACGACTTTCCGTAGTTCCTCAAGTCAGAATCACAAGATCAGACAATCAGTTTCGCCGTATCTGAGATTCACGTTTCCAGGTGTCGAGCAATAACAACCTGTTCTTATTTTAAATTCCCTTATCTTAAGAGATTCGCCATTTTCAGTCCGTATCGTCTAAGGTGGATTTCTCACTCGTCTCTGCGAGCCTTACAAATTTTCATAATCGCATCACGTGCCCGCAGCAGACCCAGGCAGCATTAAATCTCTCGGTGGAAAGTGCCCTTCACCTACTGGCTGACCTGTGTATATCAGAATCGCAGTAAATGAACCTGAACCCGGCTCTTTCCGTTTCTGAGCGCAGTTTTCTTGCCAGTATGCCAACTTGTTCGCTCGTAACAATGAAGCCTTTTGATACCGCTCCTCGCCTGGTCAGCATTCTGTCCATAGTCTGTTGGAAAACATAAGAGGCTATCAAAAAATTTTGTGTTTGCATGTGTTGCTGCAGCGTATATGCAACAAAGCGCGAATCCTATGCGGGTATACAATCACCGACATTTCGGCAGAAGTTAGTGTGGCTTTCGAACGAAAACTTTTATGGTCGCCCCATATACATTCTCCGTGTCCAAACGCATGAAACTATTTCCGTACAAATTATCAGTCCTCCGACTGGTTTTACGATGTCCGTCGTATATTCCTATTTTACACAAATCATTACACCTCTACGTACTGTATGTATAACAGTTATTGTCTAATCGTTGACCCTGTCTTTCTCAGCTTTCTTTCAGACCAGAGATTTTCCACTCAAGTGAGTTAGGTGATCGTAGGCAAGACCCGAGATCCCGGCTTTACAAACTGCAAGTAAGTGATTCAATGGTCTTTAATAAAGGACAGGGAAAGAGAGGCGTTATATTAATCTAATGACGTTGTATTATCACCCCGTGCAACTTAGCTTCAGAGAGACCCCTTACCCTCATAGCTATCTCCTTATATACTGGGGGGCCGTCAGAGAGGTGGTACGGAGTTTTTGACTTCCTCTCACCTGCTGCCATAACCAAGTATGGTTATGGCTCCCAGAGCGCTCCTAAAATATCGTCCATTATCTACTGCCATTGCGTGACGGAACTGCAGGGCTGAAGGAGAGGAACGGACGACCCATCCAAAAGGTCAACCACTGTGGCGAAGACGGAGAGCTAGGAAGACTAAAATTTTAAATTAGTGCCTCTTAATAGCATAACAGAGGATTTTCCTCACTAAATTTCAACAATAAATTCGACGCCGGCACCCAGTCTGTAACCAATGACAGCGCATGTTTGAAGGCTACTAGTAACCTTTCTCCAAATGTACATCTGAATCCATCGGTCCAATAAATTATTTCACTTCCTGTTTGTCTACAAGTGTTGCACATTACCCGGTGGCGTCCGCTAGAACAGTTGTCATCTACCTATATTATCTACCATTCAGCACAATACCAATCACCCATCAGTATGCGGAGTACATAGAGCCCGAGACACGGGAAAACGGTTGTTACCGTGTATGACATTATCACCGCTATTATTTAATCTGTACACTGCAGATCTACATTCACTTCTGCAGGAAAATGTCAAAGCGATACACTACAAAAATGACCTATCCTTCTATACTACAACCGAGAGCCTCACTTTCCTGGATTTTAAAAATTTCCCTAAACAAACGAAATTCGCAAAATGTTTAAACCAGTACAGAAAATTAAAGGAATTAAAGAAAAACGTAAAAACGGTTTGAAGTTAAATAGATTATTTTATCAATTCGGTAGGTAATAACAAAAGCAAAAGACATAATAACAAGGTCAATGAAGAGTATACGAAGTTGTAGGCTGACTCCATCGTAATTCCTTCGAAATATCTCCATCCTAATCCGAGGATCCTTTTTGCCCCGGCGCAGAGGACAATAACGAAGAACGAAGTTAGTGGGTCCTTTTCGTATTCCGATCAAACATTTTGCCATTTTTTTTTTAAACGTGGCTGCTTGGTTCAGTAACCGTTTCTAAATTAAAATTGAAACAAATGGGCCCTCGGTCACAATTATTTTTAGTCTTATTGACCAGGTTTCAACACTTCTAAGAGTGACTCCATCAGAATTAAAAGAATTCAAATGGTTCATTTGGCTCTGAGCACTATGGGACTTAACATCTGAGGTCATCAGTCCCCCAAAACTTAGAGCTACTGAACCTAACTAACCTAAGGACATTACACACATCCATGCCCGAGGCAGAATTCGAACCTGCGACCGTAGCGGTGGCGCGGTTCCAGACTGAAGCGCCTAGAACCGTTCGGCCTATAACATAGTTACAAATTTATAGGAAAGACATTTTTTATACAAAAAGTACCTGTGCAGGCCCATAGTGGCTCCCTTTCACGCATTCCTTTTTATATATTTTGTGACTAAAGCCCCTTTTGGCCTGGTAATTATCTTATATGTGACATGTAAGTACTGCCTCTGTCTTTTATTGTTAGTCAGTACTTATACTTTTTATATTAAAATGTGTTTTCCTATAAATTTGTAGCTATGTTATAGGCCATTTTAATTGTTTTAATTCTGATGAAGGCATTCTCAGAAGTGTTGAAACCTGGTCAATAAGACTAAAAATAATTGTGACCGAGACCTCATTTGTTTCAATTTTACTTAACCAAATACCTTGGCCTGTACATTGGCCCGAAGTCCACTTGGTCTGCACATATTAAATGCATTCTGCAAAAAAGGGAAGAAGGCAATTAATATGATACATTCCAATACATGTGTTGGTTGATTGCCGGTTCAAGAGTACTTCTCTGTACCGTAAGTTCTTCCCGCCGTGTTTGGACTACAGTGGGGCCTAACTGCCTTTGCCCTGCAAACGCTTGACAGTTGCCAGTATAAAGCAATCAGATGCTGCGTGGGTGGTCCGTGGTTAACCAATAGGAATGCTCTTCTTGTCGAAGCTAATAAACCTCCGCTCGAAACCACAAAACGTGCATTGCCACCTATATATTTACTCAGACGTACACGATATGGAAAAACCCTATGTTTTCGAGGATACGGGTGTTGGCCGAGAAGCGCTTTAATAGAAGATCTTTTATTTTCTTCTTTCCGACTAGTTCCATGCGGACCAACCGCCAATTCTCCTGTGCGAACCTTTCGATCTGAGAGGGGCAGTTTCAACAAACGTCCTCAAATATTTGTTGGATGCATTCGAGTCTCTGTCTTCCTCTACAGTTAACTACAGTTTTTACCCTCTATAGCTTCTCTTCGTAATTTTATTGTTGATGATTCTCCGAAAGGCTTATGGTATATCGCAAGTCTCATACATTCTACGTACCAACGTGAATAGTCGTTTTGTTGCTACTTCCTCCTACGATATTAGAAATTCCGATGAGACGTTAGCTATGGCTTCCGTTTATTTGATATTAACTCGTCTAAAGCTCCTTGAAATTCTGATTTGATACTAGATCTTTACGGCTTTCGTGACGGCTCCTGTTCCTTCTTCCATCATGTCATCAGATAAGACCTCCCGCTCATAAAAGCCTTCAACGTACTCTTTCCACGTATCAGTTCTCTCTTCTATATTTAACAGTGGAGTTCCTGTTGTACTCTTTCTGCTCCCGGCATTGATTTTAACTTCATCGAATCTAGTTGTATATTGTTCAGAGGTTTGCCATTTTCTTTATTTATTCCCTTGAACTCTGACAAGGTCTTAGTGTTATCCCGGAAAGATACAGAGGACTTCATTTATTTGAAACTCACCACTCACTGTTTTGTGAAATACGAAAAGATGAGATATTCTTGATTATTTTGTTACGAATAAAATAACGACTGGTAGATAGTATGAACATCTGCTGGGGCAGATGGAAGACGAAAAGCTGTGGCTGAGCGGTTCTAGGCGCTTCACTCCGGAACCGCGCTGTTGCTAATGTCTCAGGTTCGAATCCTGCGTCGGGCATGGATGTGTGTCATGTCGTTAATTTTGTTCGGTTTAAGTAGATATAAGTCGAGGGGACTGATGACCTCATATATTTAGTCCCATAGTGCTTAGTGGCGTTATAACCAATTTTTGAAGACGAAAAAAGAGACTTGTTATACAACTAGAAAAAACTGTCATACCTTTTCAGGAAAATATAGCTGTGAAGCATTGTGTTATGAGACCATCTAAGGAGACAGAGCTCTTCGTCAGGCCTTGAAGACCCGAGAGGTGTCTGTCGGCCGCCATGTCATCCTCTGCCTTGCGGCCTCTTCCGGATACCGTATAGAGGGGCATGTGGTCAGTACATGGCCCTCCAGGCCATTTTGTTAACTTTTCCAGTCCTTGGAGCCGCTAATACTCGGTCCAGTATCTCCTCAATCGACACCACGAAGCTAAGTGTATCCAGCATCAGCTTCCTCGTAAAAAAGATCCTTGGCAATATCAGGAACCGAATCCAGGTCCTCCACATAACAGCCATCTGCGCTGCCACTCGGCTGTGGAGACAACCTAAGCATGGAAATACGGCGTATAAATTATTAGAAAATCCACCAATTACCCCCAATCAATCATCAGTGTACTTTTCCTAATACCACAAAAAAAGAAATTAGTGGTTGAAGACATTCTGACCCAATGATGCTATCACCGTAGCAGCTGATGAGTACATTGCACACATTTCAATACTACATCTCAGTATGACGTCGGTTTCAACCCGTGTTCGGCCATCCAGATTTAGGTTTTCCGTGATTTCCCTAAATCGCTTCAGGCAAATGACGGGACGGTTTCTTTGAAAGGACACGGCCGATTTCCTTCCCCATTCTTCCCTTATCCGACGGGGCCGATAATCTCGCAGTTTGGTCTCTCCTGTAAATCAACCAACCCACCAACCAGTGTGAAATTCACAGCCTGGAAGAAGACGAACTAAAATCATTGATCTAAAAGGCGACAATTTGGCACCGTCAGCATGTTTCACACCAAAGATGACTGACTGTGTCACTGCCTGGCGGTGCAATTTAAATATCATTCACCAATGTGACCTGTTTTCTGTTTCTGACCCTGTATATTACTACTCAGCAAGAGCCGACCGGTGTGAGAATTACAGAACAGTCAGCTTCACAGCTCTCACACCCAAGTTGCTGATAAGAATTTTATACAGAACAATGGGAAATAAAATTTAGGGTCTGTTAGATGACGACCAGTTTGGCTTTAGGATAGGTAAAGGCGGCGGAGTGACAGTTCTGATCGGTGGTTGATAATGGAAGGCAGACTGAAAACAAAATCATGAAGCTACTGGAAAAGCGTTCGAAAACGTAAAATGGTGCAAGATGTTCGAGATTCTGAGAATAATAGGAGTAAGCTATAGGGAAAGTCGGGTATTATACAACATGTACAAGGAGCTTGAGGGACAAATAAGATTGGAAGGCAAGGAACGAAGTTCCCGGATTAAAAAGGTTGTAAGATGATCATGTAATCTTTCGCTCTGTTGTTGAAAATCAAATTAATTATTGTGTGGCGAGGACCTCCCGGAGGATAGACTGGATTGCCTGGTGCAAGTCTTTTGAGGTGACGCCACTTCGGCGACTTGTGCGTCGATGAGGATGAAATGATGATGGCGACAACACAAACACCCAGTCCCTGAGCGGAGAAAATCTCCCACCCAGTCGGGAATCGAACCCGGGCCCCCCGGCAGCAAGCCGTCGCGCTGCCGCTTTATTTATTTATTTATATAATTTTGTTCGGTACTGTTATTTTCGGTTAGTCTGGGTGGACGTCGCATGACATACATTCAAGCTTATAGTTGATTTCTGTACTCATTTTTTGTGTTACATAAGACAATCGGCCCTCTGACCGAACATGCTGAGCTACCGTGCCGGCGTCCACTCAGCTACGTTAGCGGATGTTGTTGAACTTATCATCGTACAAACAATGATGGAAATGAAGAAAACGATTCGAGAGTGGGATTAAAATTCAGAGCGAATAGATATCAATGACAATATTTTCTGATGAATTTGCTATCGCCAGTAAAAGTGAAAAGGAACTGCAGGAGTTGTTGACTGGAAGGAACAGACTAATCAGCACAGAAAATGGATTGAGAGTAAATCGAAGAAGACGAAAGTAATGAGATGTAGCAGAAATGAGAACGGCAAAAACTTAACATTGAGACTAATGGTCTCAAGGTAGACGAAGTTATGAAGTTCTGCTACCTATGCAGTAAAATATGCAATTACTGACGAAGCGAGGAAGGCATCGAAAGCAGACTGGTACTAGCAAAAATGGCATTCCTGGCCAAGAGAAGTATCACACATCGGCAGGCAGACGTTGGAATACATCCAGTAAGTAACTGAGGACGTAGGTTTGAAATGCTAATCTGAGATGAGAAGAGGGATTCATGGCGGATGGCATCAAACCAGTCAGACAGGTGATGGCTCAGAAAAAAATGTTTATTTGCAAATCTGCCATTGAAAAATTTTGTAAAATATATAACATGCTTAATCACAGATATTTGCCCTTTTGCAAATGATTATGTTACCTAGACACATACAATATTATAAATTGCATCAAAAAAGTACACACACACTAGCTTATGTTACAGACTATTATTGGTAGTATAGAGGAGTTACTGTAGACAGCTATAACTTTGGTCAGATTATTACACGCGATTTTACTGGTTTTAGGAAAAGTTGCTCCCATCGAAGCTAAAGACGCTAACTCATTCTAATGTTTACGGGAATACATTTCAGGTAGTTCGACGCCCATAGCCATAAATTAAGTCAACAGAACTGGAAATAAGCACAGCAATATCAGTATCGCTTGCATATCTAATAATTTTACTACTTTTTCTGTTAATTAGGTATAGGCCTGTAAAGAAGTACAGGTACTTGGGACATCTGCATATTCATCGGAGGAAGTACTTACTTTTATTACATTTCGACGGTAGCAGCGGAAGAAATAAATTAACTGTCCCTTGGAAATACGTAGCACTCAAATTACCTGATTCCTCCGTGTTCTGGAGTAAACTTTGCGCGGGAGAGAGTAGCTATTGTCAAGAGCCATTAAAAAAATATTATCGTCGGAAACATATGCAAAAAGATAAAATTGCTTTCCACCAAGATCATACAACAAGGGGTTTTACGACCGACCAGCTGTATACTGCCAGAAAAAAATTACAACGGCCTTTTAGACGTTTCCAATTTAGTCAAGATTTGTTACTGAAACAGTGAATACCGAGTTCATGAGAGGATCACATTTACAGATCGGCTGCACAGGGTAGCTGCGCGGTCTTAGGTGTCTTGTCATGGCCTGTGCAGCTCCCCGCATTGGAGTCAGAGGTTGAGTCCTCTCTTGGGCATGCGTGTGAGGCAGTTTTCGAACCTGCGACCGTAGAGGTCGCGTGGTTCCGGACTGTAGCGCCTAGAACCGCTCGGCCACACCGATCGGCAATAAATATTATCACCAGTGTTTTTCACAAACAAAGCAAAGTGTATTTCTTTATCTTACAATACCTCTACTTTATTGTTCATTTGAGAGAGAGTCAACGCGTCAACTACTCCAGCGAACTGGCAAAATAGAATACCTTGTCGGCATGTCGGTGTACGTGAGTCAAAATTTTGAGATTTGCATAACTACGTCTCGATGGCATAGCTAATAGAGAGAATTGCAATTAGGGCACAATGTTAGATCGTTCAACATTGGCTGGGTAAATTTGTCAATCCTAGAGCTCCTCTGCTTCAAGCATATTACCGAGAGGAGAGGGAGTGCCGAGGTATTTACATAGAACTCTCTCTCAGAATGGCTGACTCAGTATTTACACAGAAGCAGGAGAGACAGCGGCCCTCGTGGGTGAGTCCGGCCACTGCCCCCACAGACCTCAGCGCCTCAATGCGGCCATGCTGCAAAGGTCTGGCGAGCTACAGCAGGAGCTTCAGCGTTACAGCACATTCGGGGGACTGGTACTTTAATAAGTATTCCATATTTGTACTGTGTTTTTATACACCAGACGTCGACTCTTGAAATATAATATACTTTATGAAAGGGAATTTAATTACGATATCATTACGGTTTTTCGGAATATTGTACAGGAATGTAGCACTGGTTTCGTAGGTTAGATTTTTATCTAAAATAAGTAAGTAGCTTCATTTACCTTTAGAACTGCCAATATCATCCCCTCCCACATCTACAGCTACATGATTACTCTGCAATTCACAATTAAGTGCCTGGCAGAGGATTCGTCAGACCAACGTTAAGCTATTTCCATCCCGTTCTGCCCTTGAACAGCCGGAGGAGAAAACGAACACATAAATATTTCTGTACGAGCTCAGATTTCTTTTATTTTGTTGTGATCATCATTTATCCCTATGCATGTGGGCCCCAAAAAGATATTTTGACACTTCCAGGAGAATGTTGGTGACTGAAATTTCATGAGAACATCCTTTCGCAACGAAAAAGCCTTTGTTTAATGATTGACAACCCAGTTAGCATATAATATCCATGGCACACTCTCCCCTGTTTTGCAACAATGCAGAACTAGCTGCCCTTCTTTGATCTTTTTCGATGTCCTTCGTCAAAGCTATTTGATGCGTCTACCACAGCTCACAGCAGTACTCCAGAAGAGAGCGGACAAGTAGTAGACCTGTTGCATTTTCTATGTGTCCCGCCAATAATTCACAGTATTTCGTTTCCTTTCCCCACAGCATTATCTATGGAATCCTTCCTATTTAATTTACTCGTAACAGTAATCCCAAAATATTCAGTTGAATTTACAGTCTTTAGGTTAGTGAGAGTTGTCAGATAACCGAAAATTAGGGGATTCATTTTTAGTATTCATATGCTGAGGGCTTTAGATTAGTAAAAGAGACTTTAAAGTAGTAAATGAGTTTTGCTATTTGGGGAGCAAAATAACTGATGATGTTCGAAGTAGAGAGGATATAAAATGTAGACCGGCAATGGCAAGGAAAGCGTTTCTGAAGAAGAGAAACATGTTAACATCGAGTGTAGATTTAAATGTCAGAAAGGCTTTTCTGAAAGTATTTGTATGGAGTGGACGATAAATAGTTTAGACAAAAAGAGAATAGAAGCTTTCGAAATGTGGTGCTACAGAACAATGCTGAAGATTAGAATGGTAGATCACATAACTAATGAGGAGGTACTGAACAGAATTGGGGAGAAGAGAAATTTGTGGCGCAATTTGACTAGAAGAAGGAAACGGTTGGTAGGACAGATTCTGTGGCATCAAGGGATCACCAATTTAGTATTGGAGGGCAGCGCGGAGGGAAAAAATCGTAGAGGGAGACCAAGAGATGAAAACAATAAGCAGATTCAGAAGGATGTAGGTTGCAGTAGGTACTGGGAGATGAAGAAGCTTGCACAGGATAGAGTAGCATGGAGAGCTGCATCAAACCAGTCTCTGGACTGGACTCTCACAACAACAACAACAACAACAACAACAACAACAACATGGACTACTACACAGTTTTCCTTATTTAGAGTCAATTTCCTCTTATCACACGATACAGGTATCACTTCTAAATCGTTTTGGAATTTGTTTGAATCATCTGATATGTTTGTAAGACGGTAAGAGACAGCACCACCTGCAAACCATCTAAGAGGGCTGCTCAGATTGTCTTCTGACTTGTTTACGTAGATCAAGAACAGCAGAGGGCTTATAGAAACTTTCCTGGACAGCGCCCGGTATTACTTCTGTTTTACTTTATGACTTTCTGTCAGTTGCTGCGATCTGTGATCTTCCTGACAGGAAATCATGAATTTAGTCGCACAACTAAGACCATACTCCATAGCTACGCAATTTAATTAGCAGTCGCTTGTGAGGAACGGTTTCATAGGCTTCCTAGATATCTAAAAATATGGAATAAATTTGACATCCTCTGTCGATAGCACTCATTTTTTGAGAATATTGAGCTGTTTGTGTTACACAAGAACGATATTTCCTGAATTCTATTAACTTCTTATCATTAGCTCGTTTTCCTCAAAGTAACTCACGATGTTCGAACTCAGTATATGTTCCAAAATTCTATTTCATATCGACGTTAGCCATGTAGGTCTGTAAATCAGCGGATTACTTCTATTTCCTTCCCTGGGTAGTTGCGTGATTTGTATTACTTACTAGTTTTTGGGTAAGGATCTTTCGACGAGCGGAAGCTTGTCTATGATTAATAAACACGGATCTGTAACATCAGCATACTCTGAAAAGTGTATACCTGACTAGTACACAATTTGGACCAGACGTCTTGGCTTTATTAAGTGATTCAAAGTGCTTCGAAACACCGAGGATATCTACTTCTAAGTTACTCATGTTGTCAGTTATTCTTGATTCGAAGGCGGGAATATTTACTTTGTCTTCATTGGGGAAGGAATTTCGGATAACCGTGTTTAGCAACTCCGCTTTTGTGGCACTATCAAAGGTAGCATCGTTATTGTTATCGCGCTGTGTCTTGTGGTTGGTGTACTTAAATGTATGACTAGAATCTCCTTGAGTTTTCTGCAAAATTTCAGTACACAGTTTCGTTGTGGGACTATTAAAAGCATCTCGCATTGAAGTTCGCCGCATACTTTGAGCTTCTGTAAAACTTAGTCAATCTTGTGGGCTTTTCTTTATTTTAAATTTTGCGTGCTCTTTTCGTTGCTTCTGCAGGTGGGTTCCGATCTGTTTTGTGTACCACGGTGGATCAGTAATATCTCTTTACTTATTTATTTGGTATTTATCTCTCATTTTCTGTCGATACTATTTCTTTGTATTCAAATCGCATCTGGTATACGGTTACTTAGTCAGATTGGAAGAAGTGGAGACTGTCTCTTACGAAGGTGACAAGCGAATTTTTAATCTGATTTTTAAACAGATGTATTTTGCACTGTAATGCGACAGAATATCATGGTTCTGTAAGGATAAAGTAAAACTTTTTTGAGATGTAGCTCTAAAACTATGTGGTGAATTCACTTAATCGCAAATGAAATGAAGAAAGCTATTTCTTTTAATACATTTTGTGCGGGTGACACCCCAGAGGTCATGTTTATTTCAATTCTCAAACCGACAAGAGCTGGTGATAACATAATTATTCATTTGACGTGGGTTTCGATGTTAATTTTATTTCCACCTACCATAAAATTATTTACAAGAGGAAATTCTACCGTCTTAGCTGCTGTCAATAATTTTATGAAAGCTGAAGACAAACTAAAGACTGAAACTGATTGTAAATAAAGAAGTATTTTATGAGTTGCTCTTGGCAATTTTAGTGTTACGGTTTCGGAATGTTGAATGTTCATTTCAAGTATGGAACTTTCTCACACTAGCAAAAGGACGCTATCAGTTGGGTTCGCTATTGACCCAAATACGTTATGTTCATGGCGATCAGCTGATGACAGATCAACTTATAAGTCTGTTATGACCCAAGTAGCAAAAAGCCACTTCCTTTTTCTTTGTGCTCTTTCTGAGTCCTATTTTTCAGGAAAAAGCGAGAGAATGAGTTGTACGATAAACAGGTAAGGAAATGAGTAAGCGGAAACCTGTAAATGAAGTGGTTGAGCTACAACAAGACATATTAAGGTCTAGCTTAATTTTAATTATTGAAAATTACGGAAAAATTAATATTGGAATGTCTCCTCCCCAAGGTAGAGTTACAGGACCTCTGCTGTTCCTTATCTATATAAACGATTTAGAAGACAATCTGAGCACCCATCTTAGGTAGTTTGTAGATGATGCTGTCGCTTATGGTCTAGTAAACTAATCAAAAGATCAAAACAAATTGCAAAACGATGTAGAAAAGATGTCTGAATGGTGCGAAAATTGGGAATTGACCCTAAATAATGAAAAGTGTAAGCTCATCTACATGAGTGCTAAAAGGAATCCGTTAAACTTCGGTCACACGATAAATCACTCTAATGTAAAGGCCGCAAATTCAACTAAATACTTAAAAATATGAAAAAAGATCAAAGAGTGGCAACACGATTGTATTATCGCGAAATAGGGGAGAGGGTATCACTGAAATGATACAGGGTTTGGGGTGGACATCATAACAACAAAGGCGTTTTTCATTGCGGCGGGATCTTCTCACGCAATTTCTATCACTATCTTTCTCCTCCGAATGACACAATATTTTGCTTACGCCGAATTATAGAGGGAAAAACGATCACCATAATGAAATAAGGGATATTAGAGGTAGCATGGAATGATATAGGTGTTAGTTTTTTTCCGCGGGCTATACGAGATTGGAATAATAGAGGATTGTGAGGGTGATTCTAGGAACCCTCTGCCAGGCACTTAAATGTGATTTGCAGAATATCTATGTAGATATAGATGTACATGTGGATGTAGTTATAGACACTGCTAAGAAATCAGCGTTCAGCCAGTAGAAAGTAATTGAAGCATTACCACACAATGGGAAAAAATAAACAGCGTCTATAGAACTTCAGCAAACCAGAAGATCAAATCTGTGAGATAATAATAGGAAAATTATTTCAAGGGAGTGCCTTGCGTCATAATTAATTTATAGAAGTATCCCACGGCTAAGTATTTTAAGATTATTCGTGACTTGCAGTGAAATTAATCGGATTCTGTACAGTGGTCGAGATATCGGGAGGGCATCCTGCTGTTCGCTTCCTGCCATGTATATAGATTGCCTCATTACCAAGCGTAAACTTCACCAGCTTGGGCCGACACGCTACTGGCTCTTCGCCAGCCCCCTCAAGACGGGACATAACCAAACCTTATCGAGTTTACGATGCCCTAAAAACGTGGTAGGTAACCTATTCCTCTCTTAGACAAGTTTACACCTTCGCACCTACATAAATATTTACAAAAGCATGTTTAGTCTGAACACGATATATGGTGGTAATTTTTAAGACAGCTTCAAACTGTAGCCGCAAGTCAAAAGGAGGAAAAGAGATATGCAACGCGAAAAGAATATAATCGAAACAAACAAATGACAACATGGAGGGGATGCAATTTTCGTTACTTTACTTAGTGGCTAAAAACTGAGAAATTTCAAATAATGATGGATAGAATTTTATGAAATATCAAACATCGTCAATTTATAAGTTTTTAAATGTTTCTAAATTGCGTTTTTACTCGGAATGTTTCATACTTTGAACTCTTCTTGCTTAAGGTATTAGTACAATGTGTGCATCTCACAAGCATTCTCTATACTGCTCTTAAATGTACTCGACGCCCCAGCAATGTTATTAAACTTCTTTCCTCCTTCTTAGTGAATGCATAAAACATTTACCCTCTTTCTTTGTTGCTATGTTCATCCAGAATTTGCATTTGCCCCGTAAATTTTGTGGATTTCCGTATAGGTCTATGACTTTTTTGACACATTTCACTTATTTTCTTCCGTGTTATATATTTTTGTATGCCATTTCAAGACAGTATATATTTGCGTTAAAGAGAGGTGCTCCAAAATTACGTTCGTAACTGTGAGAACAAAAAACTATTAGGATTCAAGCTAAGTGCTAAGATTTCAAGTAACTGTCTCGTAAGTGAGAGTGTACGTACGTATCTCACCCTATATCTGCCTAGACACACAAAATCTCCGTAAGCGCACAGCACTCTATGACCATAAATGGTAAAGCGCTGTGAACTCAAAGACTGGAATTAATTACTACTTTACTTCATTTGCCCTTTATAACGGTAGTTGTAGCTGGTTTGAATGATCACTCTCAGTCCCGTTGCATTGCATACTGCATACGGATCCACTGCAACTACTCTAACAGTTAGGCGGGAAGTGAGAAAACTTTGATTTCATGGTCGAGCCGCTGCTCATAAGCTACACATGACGCCGGTAAATTCCAAACGATGCCTCGCTTGCTGCAAGGTGCGTACATTGGACGATTGAACAGTGGAAAACGTTGTGTGGAGTGAAAAATCATGGTACACAATATAGCGACCCGATGGCAGGGTGTGGGTATGGCGAGTGCCCGCTTAACGTCAGCTGCCTGCGTGTATAGTGCCAACAGTAAGATATGGAGGTGGTGGTGTCATGGTGTGGTCGTGTTTTGCGTGACACTATCACAGCACAGATCTGCATTGATGTTTTAAGCACCTTCTTGCTTCCAACTGTTGAAAAACAATTCGGGAATGGCGATTGCATCTTTCAATCACGGCCGAACACCTGGTTATAGCGCACGGCCAATGGCGGAGTGGTTACACGACAATAACATCCCTGTAATGGACTGGCCTGCACACAGTCCTGGCCTGAATACTATAGAACAACTCTGGTATGTTCTGGAACGCCGACTTCGTGCCATGCGTCACCGACCCACATCGATACCTCTCTCCTCAGTGCAGCGCTCCGTGAAGAAACCTTCCAGCACATGATTGAACGTAAGCTTGCGAGAGTGGAAGCTGCCATCAAGGCTAAGGGAGGGCCGACACGATATTGAATTCCAGCGTTACCGATGGAGGGCACCAATAACTTGAAAGTCATTTCCAGACAGATGTCCGGATACTTTAGATCACATAGCAGCAGCCAGCTGCAAATGCCGGTCCTCTAAATCTTTTCATTGTGTTCATCGAAAAGAGCGTCGCTTTCCCTCCAGGGATTCTCATTTGATTTCGAAGCATCTCCGTAACGCGAGTTTTTCGAACCTACCCATAACAAATATAGCAGCTCACCTCGGAATTCGTTGGATGTCTTCTTTAATTCGACTGGGTTGTAATCCGAAACAGTCCTGTAGTACTGAAGAACAGGTAACAATAGCGTCCCAAGAATTGTCTCCTTTGTAGATGAAACACACTTTCCTAAAGTTCTCCCAATATACCGAAGTTGACCATCCGCCTTCCCTACTGCAACCCTTACATTCACGTTCCATTTCAAATATCGCTTCGTAATGCCCTGATATTTCAACGACGTGACTGAGACTAGTAGGACACTACCAATGCTGCGTTAGAACGTGAGGGGTTTGTTTGTCTTACTCGTCCGCAGTAACATACATTTATCTACATTTAGAGCTAGCTGTCATTCAAGACACCAACCAGAAATATTGTCTAAGTCATCATCTCAAACGGTCACTCAACTTCGTCACGTTCACGTGGACCACAGCATCATCAATAAATTAGCGCACATTGCTGCCCATACTGCCCGCCAGACCATTTATGAGTACAGTAAATAATAGTGGTCCTATCACAATGGGGCGCTGCTGACGGCACCCTTGTCTCTGATGAAGACTCGCCGTCGAGGACAACATATTGAGTTCTACTGCTTAAGAAGTCTGGTAGCGACTTACTTATCTCAAAACCTATTCCGTATGCTAGTACCGTCGTTAACAGTCGCATGGTTCAACGACAGCGTTACGTTGTTAATTCTGCAACATATTAGCGTAGAGTTTGTTGCAACACAGAAATGGTTCTTTCTAACGAAGGAAACAATATATATATCTCGGTTTTTCGAGATGAAAACATTGTGTTTTCTTAAATGGGAACAATGTCGCTTACACAATTAATTTTAAAAATTTTACCAAACTGTTTTCATTGTGGAAATACCCCAATTTAGAATCTGTAATTATTGCCTGTCAGATTAGATTAGATTAGATTAGATTAGTACTTGTTCCACAGATCATGAATACGACACTTCGTAATCATGTGGAACGTGTCAGGTTAATGAAAGGTGTCTACACAAGATGTTACATTAGACAAAATATTACATGACACTCAACTTTTTTCTTTTCTTTTTTTTTTTTTTTTTTTGAGGTTGGGAAATTACCTACTTACTACATCCAAAAATTCATCTAATGAGTAGAAGGAGTTGCCATTAAGAAATTCTTTTAATTTCCTTTTAAATGCTATATGGCTATCTGTCAGACTTTTGATGCTATTAGGTAAGTGACCAAAGACCTTTGGTCCAAAGTTAGATTTAACCTTGAGTAGTGAAGATCATCCTTTCTCCTAGTGTTGTAGCCATGTACACTGCTATTACTTTTGAATTCGTTCAGATTGTTAATAACAAATTTCGTAAGTGAATATATATATATATATATATATATATATATATATATATATATATATATTGTGAGGCTACAGTGAATATTTCTAGCTCTTTAAATAAGTCTCTGCAAGATGATCTTGGATGAGCTCCAGCAAATTATTCTGATTACACGCTTTTGTGCAATGAACACTCTTTTACTCCATGATGAGATACCCCAGAATATGATGCCATACGAAAGCAGAGAATGAAAATAGGCGTGGTAAGCTAATTTACTCAGATGTATATCGCCAAAATTTGCAATGACCCTAATAGCATAAGTAGCTGAACTCAAACGTTTCAGCAGATCCTCAGTGTGTTTTTTCCAGTTCAACCCCTCATCAGTGCCTACACCTAGAAATTTTGAATATTCTACCTTAGCTAGTGATTTCTGATCGAAGTCTATATTTATTAACGGGGTCGTTCCATTTACTGTGTGGAACTGTATATACTGTGTTTTGTCAAAGTTTGATGACAGCCCATTTGTAGAGAACCACTTAATGATTTTCTGAAAAACAACGTTTGCAATTTCACCAGTTAATTCTTGTCTGTTGGGTGTGATAGCTATACTTGTATCATCGGCAAAAAGTAGCATCTTTGCATTTTCGTGAATATAGAATGGCAAGTCATTAATATATATTAAGAACAGCAGAGGACCTAAGACCGAACCTTGCACCACCCCATTCTTGATTGTTCCCCAGTTTGAGAAATCACCAGCTTTTTGCATATTATGTGAACTGTTTATTTCAACTTTCTGCACTCTTCCAGTTAGGTATGATTTAAACCATTTGAGCACTGTCCCATTCATACCACAATACTTGAGCTTATCTAGAAGTATTCCATGATTTACACAATCGAAAGCCTTTGATAGATCACAAAAAATTCCAACGGGTGACTTCCGGTTACTCAGAGAGGTGTAACTGGACGGTATTGTACCTTCAGTTTCTCTAGTGCCTGAAGGGAAGAATATGAGAAGGTGAGACAGTAGCTCGGAAAAGTGTGAGAGAAATTGTAGGAGACTCAATAAGAGACTTATAGAGTAAGATTGAATGTATTGGCAGAGCAGTGGGATGCATATTACATGAGACTGATTGACTGACGGGACAGTAGATAATATTCTACCAGGACTTGTCCAGCAGCTCTCACACTTTCCCCCAAAGCTCCTGAGTCGTCGAAATTCCAGAATGCCTTCGGTGGGTGGAGCCACTCGAAGCCTGCATTTCCTGCGCCCAGCGCTTTTTTGCCGGCGCTGTGCGGTATCGACTTTGCATTAGGCAGCACTCTCTCGAAAAACACCCCGCGCCGAAGGAATTTTAAACCATTCGTGTGGGCTGGCAGATGGCAGAGGCGGAAGCATGGACTAACGTCGGACCCCAGCATCTGTTGTGGCATTAGCCTTCGTTGCGCTCTAGCACTACTACTACAGACGTAAATCATGTTTTGCTTTTCATGTTTATCTTGAAAGTGGCGTATTTTCTAAATTTCTCAAACATGATCTCTGTAAAATACTTTCCATTCTTTATATTAATCTTAAATGAAATATGTCTGCCTTGTAGAAAACAAATATGATGAGAAATGCGGTGCGAAATGATGTTAGTCACTTGAATACAGAAACCAGTGTCATATGTGGCATAAGAAACTGACTGACATTTAATCACCACTGGTTTCGAATTTCTTAAAAGCCTCCATCAGACGGATCTTCTAAGTGTGCATCCTGCGCTCTCGTTTGGTGGCCGTTAATTATATGGTGCTGTGGTGTACATATGTGAGCGAGGTTTTCGCTCAACATAACTACTGTACTTTCGTTAAATATCGCATATTCACTTTGTGTGCTGTTCAGTTCATTAAAAATTGGTTTAATAAGCACTATGGTTCCATGGTTCCCAACAAACCATCTTCATGCCAATGTTGATTTCTGTTTGTTTGATTATGTTTCCTGCAAAAGTAGAATGTGTAAAATGCTCTTTGGGCACTCCGAAATCCTTTTTGTACTACAAATTCAGCGTTTACTTACAATTCATATATTTCTGCAGATTAACTTTAGATTTTTCCACTGTGAGAATGTTTCTGCACAGTAGTTCCCCAGAAAACTGATTTTAGTTCTTGTGCCAGTAAGAGAATCATACAATTTTAAGGCAGAGGCTTCAAAATGCTAAGTTGCACTGTGTTTCGCAGTGAATACTAAACCTTGTTATTGTCAAAGTTAAGCATTTTCAGTGTTATTTCGTAATAAAACTCATTAATACAATTTGTCTGAATGTTGTCTAGCGATCCGAGAAGGCAGGTTTCCTAGACCCCACGTATATGGCGTCAAAGCAGGATTCGACAAATCTGTAAGCGCCCCTATGACTCATCATCATCATCATCATCATCAGCATTTACAACTGATTATGCCTTTCAGAGTTATGACTGACTCAGAATTTCTCCACAAAAGTCAGGCGAAGATAGGCATACCTACTCCAAACTTCCCCTTAGAACAATTATACAGGACTGAGCTTAAACTGACACACAATATTTTTAGCGCAACGCAATCTGACTTTCAAAAATCCCTACAAAAGAGTGGCCCTGACTAAATTAGTCTATACATTTCACAAATCACTTACCTCACAAAAATCTTCGTTACGCAAACTACTGCAATACAGTGAGCGCCACTACTACCAGCTAAATAAAAGATTCAAACTACAGAAGGCACTAACTACTGATAGGCATAGTTAGCAAATGAAAGATTTTGATAGAGAACAAACAATGTATTTACCTTAACAGACATAATATATATAGTAGTTCATGACATCCAGTATTACAAATTTCAAAACACCGCCATCTCTCTCCTCACATCCACCACTGCTGGCGGCTCACCTCCAACTGCGCAACGCTACGCGCTGTTCACATCCAGCTGCCCAACACTACAATGGCTGACAACAATGCAAACTAGCCACAGACTGCATACAGCACAGCCAGTGATTTTCATACAGAGCGCTACGTAACGTTGCCAATAAGAAAACATAAATAGCCTACTTACATAGCCTACTTACAAATGTACCGCGTTGTTGAAACCTGCTTTTCTGTTGATGCTAGCTTTACCCTGTTTTAATGTTTCATCATCTACATCCAATTCCACAGTAAACTTCATATTGATCTTTACAGTACATTCACAATGGAAAGAGGAGGAATTTTCTATGGTCCAGAATAACAGCAAATGCTGTCTTGAACAACCTCTGTTGATGGTGCCTTCACGATCGTAACGGCACAGTGCACGGAGGGGAAAAGGGAGATAATTGTGTATACGTAGACAAACAGATAGCCGATCCCAAACCTTTAGAACCCAGCGTAAATGCCGTGATTTCCAGGGGTGTTCACAGTTGGTTCCCAGCTCCGATTCATGCGATACCTCGACAACGGTTGATTTGCGAACCCAATTTTACAAGAGCTTTTAGGTACTTTGGGATTGTAGTTTCCATGTGAAAATTATTAAGCGTCACTTCTGAAACACTCTATACAATAATGCAGGATTTTTCTGGAGGGGGGGGGGGAGTTGTAGTTACTAGCAATTGATAGGGACCTAAGAGCTAACCACTTCCTAGAAAATGTTACTTATTTCTTATACTGAGGCCTAAGCTGGCTTCTCTGCCGAACACGTAGGATTTCTTTTTCCCAGCAGAAATCTATTTCGCCAGCCGGTGTGGTCGAGCGGTTCTAGGCGCTTCAGTCTGGAACAACGCGACCGCTCCGGTCGCAGGTTCGAATCCTGCCTCGGACATGGATGTGTGTGATGTCCTTAGGTTAGTTAGGTTTAAGTAGTTCTACGTTATAGGGGACTGATGACCTAAGATGTTAAGTCCCATAGTGTTCAGAGCCATTTGAAGCATTTGAATCTCTTTCCTGCACTACACAGGTGGGATTTGTTTTATATTACGTAATTCTCTAGGTGGCAAGTAACATTTTAAGTTTTATTGTAGTTAACGTATCGAAAACTGATGTGTAGCCTTTGGTGGTCAATCTATAGTGAAGATGGCGTTCCTAAGAAACACTAGTACTCCTAAAGTTGGAAGAACGTACAGTAATAATAGTAATACATTTAGGGTGCAGGGAAATGCAGTGGTCTGTGTTAATGTAGTCAGCCGTGTGGTGTTCATTTGCCAGCATGTATTTAGTAAGTGGAATACTTTTAAGGAGCAGGAAAATTTGAAAAGTTAAAGAACCAAAATTTTGAAAGAATAATGTTAAAAAGTGGATACACGGAAATGTTATAGCCTGTAGCCTTTGAGTGATTTTAACAGCATATAAAAGGAACAGGAAATATAGTAAAGAAATTTTCAAAACATGAAATCATGCGCTGCAGGTACAGGAATCATTCCGTAATTAAAACTTTGGGGCCTAAAATGCAACAAAAGGTTTCCAAGTATTCTATCACAGCTTCAAGATTAAATTAAATGTCTGCCAAGGAAGTATTTGATTTTGACATGAAAAATGTGAATTTCACTGCGTTAATACTGAGTATAGTGAAATGCTTGCAAAATGGTTTAGTAAATTTCTAAAGTGTTCAGAACCAGTTGTAAAATTTGAAGTACAAGATTTCTGTAACAGTCAAGATGATACACCAACTACTGAAGAAAGCATAATGCAAAGAATTTATCTCAGAGATGTTGTTGGTTTATAGAGTTTCATTTGATTACTGTACCTTTGAATTGATACTGACAAAGCTGTAAAACATCTCAAAATAATGTACGAAAAATTAAAGGGAAAAGAGGAAACCTTTCACAGTAATGGAGTAACGCTTTTTATACGCCCATTATACTAAGGTATGACTAGATAGATGTGAATAATTAGAGAGGAATATCGCTCCCACCAATTCTCCATAAAATCCTTTGAAAACTAATAATGAACATAACTGAAAAAAACTCAAAACGAACGACTAAATTAATAATAAGATGGATGACGACGTATCTGATATTCAGCAGATTAGATATACATTGTCAGATCGATGATCCACCAACGTCGTAGTAGCATCAAAAGCTCGGCAACATTTAAATATCAAGTGACTCAAAACAATGCGTAGGAGGAACCGTACAAAAAGAAGACATGTTTCTTTTTAATACAAGGTAAATGTCAATCTGCTAAGAAAGAGAATGATTGAATAGTGCTAGAAAAAAGAATTAGGAAGCGCTGCCCGAAAAGCAGGAAATTATATAGATATACCCAAAATAAAGAAAAAAGTAAAAAGTAATATTTCAGGAGGTAAAGGATTAAATTAGGATTTCGAAATGGAAGCGATAGAAGAAGTAAGAATATTACTGAAAACAGTAGGAAACAAAGGCACTACATGGGAATGAATTGAGATTGGTACATGGGCCTTAGGTGGCTATAACGAGAAAAAGAAAGATAGTAAATAATGAAAATAGTTCCTCTTTTAGGTACACTATATCTGTACCGGTAAGTTGAAGCCACTCTCAGATATTCCTATCTTTCAGATAGCTTTTGTGTAATCCCTGGAGTCTAGTTCTAGGTCACGTAAAAATTAGTAACTTCGCTCATTATGCTTCCAGCTGCTTATTTTATATAGAGCTTTTCTGGAGATGTGAGACTTCTGAACTACGTAGAGAAATGTTTCATGAATTCTATACCCCCACGGGCTAAAGGCTCGACTTAAGGGAACAAAGGTTGCCTGCACGCCTCAAAATCTTTCAGCCCCACGTCCCGTGGTCTTTGTGCTCTATGGACTAGCTGAATACGGCAGAGCAAGGAGGAACATTCTTTCGCTGTTTTCACGCCGTTGGCAGTCCTGCATTATTCATGACCCACTCAACTGTCTCTTTCTGTTTGTGATGGACCGCATCGCTAGTGTTACAGCGGGCAGTAGATTCCCTTCAATGTTTGCTCTGCTCCTCCGCAAAATATTCGTATCTTGTGAGGCGGGATAGAATTACAGCGCATGCTCTGTAATTTCCTAACATATCTCACGCAGTATACTCAATAATGCAGCAAGGAAAATAATTCCGGTTAATAGGTCTATTATCACTCTTCAGTACCTACAGAAACGCACACCGATAGCAGTTTTCCTCACGTCACATAAAGTACACTACAGATAAAGGACAGTTGGGGGCAAACAAATTCCGTATCTGGAGGAGTGGGAGGTGAGGGGGGGGGGGGGGGGGGTAACTGCGGGGTGAGAGGCCATACCATAAATTATTAATCATGCCAAATCCGTTAATAAAAATGCACAGATTAGTGGGAAAGACACAAAAAGCAGACTCTTCAAACCTTACAGAGTTTGGTATTGCGTTGTAAAGTATTTTTTATTGGTCCAGTAGATCATATATGGTATAGAAAGCACATCATGATAAAGGTCAATTTAGAGTCGGTGATGTGATAGTAGAATATGAGATGTGCTGTGCTGATTATATTGCTTCCCATAATGGGTATTATCTAAGAGAAAATACGTTCCAAATAATTCAAGACGTAGATAAATAACATATATTTGGAAAAAAGTTTATGGAATGGGTTAACTCTGCTGACAGCATCCATATTACATTCGAGCAGGATACAGACTGTATGATTTACAAAGATAGAATTCAGATTCACTCGTTTGTTTCCTCACATTTTGCTTGTATCAAGTGAGTGGATCAAATCTCATACGTATTTGCCTCATGTTGTTCAGACACACTGCTGCTAATGTGAATAATTTTTTGGCTTTCAATCGCTCGATGTCTCAAGGAAACTTCGTGTATGCTGTAAAATAAATACTTTATTTGACGTAATCTTTGACTGATTAAAAATCCTATGATCTATTGTTTATTTATTGGTGTTTGGTGATGAACGTATAATTATATTCCAATATATTTAATGCCTATATCTTACGGTTTTGTTGAATGGGGAAGCAACGTCACTCTGTTATTTGATATTGGGTCACAGTGCCTAGATTGTTGAGGTTCTTCTCCTTAAAAAAGGTAGATCCAGTATGAACTGGAATGAGAGAAGTAATTTAACCACTTACTTAAACAGTTATTCACATGTATCTTTTGTACTAGCAGTAGTCTAATCACAGCTTTCCTTTGCACTTTAACATCTTTACTAACTCTGCGCGGCCGGCCGTGGTGGCCGAGCGGTCTCGGCGCTTCAGTCCGGAACCGCGCGACTGCTACGGTCGCAGGTTCGAATCCTGCCTCGGGCATGGATGTGTGTGACGTCCTTAGGTTAGTTAGGTTTAAGTAGTTCTAAGTTCTAGGGGACTGATGACCTCAGATGTTAAGCCCCATAGTGGTCAGAGCCATTTGAACCATTTTAACTCTGCACTTTGGCTACAAAAAATAATTTCACAGCTGAACATAGAATGATGAGAGACACTGCAGTACATTAATATTGATCTCATCACGAAGCTGACTATACGTTACTCAGTTTGGCACTGAGACAGGAGAGAGAGAGAGAGAGAGAGAGAGAGAGAGAGAGAATTGTTGTGCGGAGGAGGTTGGGCGGTGTATCGACTGCGGAATTTGAGTTTAATCATTCCTACATAACGCTGTATTACAGTGATCAAAAGAATCGACGCATCTGTGACGACTAGGATTAAACGTTCATAAATGACCTCGCACCTGTTCCCTCCAAGACAGAGATATTGTCACTCACCCGTTGATGTAGCCCTGCTTCCCGTCGACCGTACAGTCCAACGATTCTTTTATTGTCAGAGGGTGTTGTTGCCTGATGTTGAATGGAATTAATAGAAACCGAACAGGCGAAAGCTAGAACAAATGAAAGACATTTAGCCTTTGATTCGAAAATATACTACTTTCAAAGAAAATACAATTTGAGGCAGCCCTGTTACTAGAGTTATGACAGAATTATCAAGAATATTGGCGTAAATGGCGGGCTTCTATCCTGTTGTTGGCCAGGAAACGTAAAAGAGAAATACATGTGAAATTCAGGGAAGGAATGAAACTCAGAACTAAGGCCTAGAGAAGGAGTATGTGTTCGAGGACTCTACCTCAGTTATAGTGAAAGCAAACCGCGAGAGTTGTGACTTACGACTTTTGTGGCGAGAGTAGCAGTAGTAGGCGCTGACATGGTACTTCGCTGAACGGCGCTATGGATTTGCTGCAAGATCCCGGTCTGTATTCATGATACTCGATTTCAAGAGGATGTACACGAGACTGTTTTTTAAGTGATGAAAAGACAGCCTTGACCGAGATGGTAGCCACTTCCGCGCTACTGCGACACGTCCTGCATATTCGGACAACTGCATACGACCGGGGCTGGTAGATGGTCTCTCAGAACTTCTGTTACCACAGGTACCTCTCTGCAGTGTGCTTCTGTGATACGAGAAACGGTATCAGATACCAACATAACTGGAAGTTGTGGAGACAACGGTTCTTGCGTTCCGGACAGGAGGCGTGGCTCGGCGTTTGAAGATTAGGCTGACGGACCCACATGCGTTCCAAACCACCGAAGCATTAGAAGGAATGGTAACCTTGCGCGACCGTTTGCTTTGTAGTCACATTTGAACGTAACGGCTACTAATTTGAAGACAACTAGGCATCTTGAGGGATTTGAATATTAATTTGTCGCTGACAAAGAAAAATAGATAGAACCTTTCACCCGATGGTCTGTTTCGAAAGCATGATGCCGGTGTGATTTGATGTTGGAAGAAATTTGGCTTAATGCCAACTCGAATGACGGAATTAAGGAGCTTTAAATTAATCAGCTGATAGGTCCGTGTTTGGTATCAAGCGACTTGTTATTTCATTAGTACTATAAACCAGTCACATTATCGGAATTAATTTTATATCATTCTCTTTGTTTCCGGCAGTGCAAAACCCAGTTTTGTGGCCACTTCAAGTTTATACTCAATAAAAGTATGGGGGGTATAAGTGAAGGAGAAAGAATCTTCCAAATTAAGAGAAATTACTACTGAAGGAAAGTTGCTCATCGCTTGAAATGATTATTTCTGTAGAGAATACTGATAAATTCTTTGCACCCTGAAACCACAACCAGTTGTTTGCTTTTAATTGGGTACAGTGACAATTTTTAAATAAGAGCAGAGCCAACATTAGGGATACTAACACTCTTTCCCTGTAGCTCTTCACTTCTGACTATTCTTAGCACGAACACATAAATAACAGCTCTGCCACAACTACTACATTCACTCCTGACACTGAAGAGTTATATCAATTCCGAATTAATTTCAAGCAGAATATATTATTTGATTTGTTAAGGGTTGATCACTTAAAATATCTAAATTAAATTATCGTTTACCAATGTCAGATCGTCATTTTAAATCTTCTGGCAAAAGTTTTTAAAATGACAATCATTAATCTGTGTTAGAATGTACGCTAATGGTAGGCAGTATATTGAATCAGAAACATCTTTTTGTAGCGAAGCATCAGAAGAATTCCACTGTTTGTAGGTGATGTCATATCGTAACACCGCTAATCTGAGCTTCCAGTCATTGCATGCTGCGAAATGTGCCTGATTTTTGCCTGGAATTAATACAGAATTCAGTTCATTTCTGCCAGTTGCATATTAAACCATACGTACTTCGGATCTGAACTTATCAACAACTTTACTGGGGTATTAGTGAAGCACTTTTGCGCATTGGCTGCCAGCTTGCGTTGCTATGACAACAGTATTTAGCGACAAAATAACATGTCTTTCTTTAAATAAATACACTCCTGGAAATTGAAATAAGTACACCGCGAATTCATTGTCCCAGGAAGGAGAAACTTTATTGACACATTCCTGGGGTCAGATACATCACATGATCACACTGACAGAACCACAGGCACATAGACACAGGCAACAGAGCATGCACAATGTCGGCACTAGTACAGTGTATATCCACCTTTCGCAGCAATGCAGGCTGCTATTCTCCCATAGAGACGATCGTAGAGATGCTGGCGCCTCAGTTGGACCAGCGTTCGTGCTGGACGTGCAGACCGCGAGAGTCGACGCTTCATCCAGTCCCAAACATGCTCAGTGGGGGACAGATCCGGAGATCTTGCTAGCCAGGGTAGTTGACTTACACCTTCTAGAGCACGTTGGGTGGCACGGGATACATGCGGACGTGCATTGTCCTGTTGGAACAGCAAGTTCCCTTGCCGGTCTAGGAATGGTAGAACGATGGGTTCGATGACGGTTTGTATGTACCGTGCACTATTCAGTGTCCCCTCGACGATCACCAGTGGTGTACGGCCAGTGTAGGAGATCGCTCCCCACACCATGATGCCGGGTGTTGGCCCTGTGTGCCTCGGTCGTATGCAGTCCTGATTGTGGCGCTCACCTGCACGGCGCCAAACACGCATACGACCATCATTGGCACCAAGGCAGAAGCGACTCTCATCGCTGAAGACGACACGTCTCCATTCGTCCCTCCATTCACGCCTGTCGCGACACCACTGGAGGCGGGCTGCACGATGTTGGGGCGAGAGCAGAAGACGGCCTAACGGTGTGCGGGACCATAGCCCAGCTTCATGGAGACGGTTGCGAATGGTCCTCGCCGATACCCCAGGGGCAACAGTGTCCCTAATTTGCTGGGAAGTGGCGGTGTGGTCCCCTACGGCACTGCGTAGGATCCTACGGTCTTGGCGTGTATCCGTGCGTCGCTGCGGTCCGGTCCCAGGTCGACGGGCACGTGCACCTTCTGCCGACCACTGGCGACAACATCGATGTACTGTGGAGACCTCACGCCCCACGTGTTGAGCAATTCGGCGGTACGTCCACCCAGCCTCCCGCATGCCCACTATACGCCCTCGCTCAAAGTCCGTCAACTGCACATACGGTTCACGTCCAAGCTGTCGCGGCATGCTACCAGTGTTAAAGACTGTGATGGAGCTCCGTATGCCACGGCAAACTGGCTGACACTGACGGCGGCGGTGCACAAATGCTGCGCAGCTAGTGCCATTCGACGGCCAACACCGCGGTTCCTGGTGTGTCCGCTGTGCCTTGTGTGTGATCATTGCTTGTACAGCCCTCTCGCAGTGTCCGGAGCAAGTATGGTGGGTCTGACACACCGGTGTCAATGTGTTCTTTTTTCCATTTCCAGGAGTGTATTTTGTCTCAAACTGTAAACTACGGGCCGTTTGCTTTGTTCAGTCATACTGACTCTGCTTTCATACATTCATTTTATGCCGCGGCCAAAAAACTCTGAAAATAAACTTGTTAAAATGTTTGCACTGGTTCACGATCTCCCCAGTAGTGATAATTCAACCTACATATCTGGTCACGAGGCTCAGGGCACCGATATTTTGTTTCACAAGATGGGAATACTGGACGCCTATAGACAATAAACAGAATAGCCGAGAGCGATTTGCTTTTTCAGGTGTCCCGGAGACAAGTGGGGTAAAAAGTTGCAGATACTGTCTACAAATGTATATAAATCTATATTTTCTCGGATTTACATAAATACAAATAAACAGACAATAAACACAAATGAACTGCTTGGGTAGTGTGTGTAACGCTAAGCAAGCAACACAATGAACTATGGTATGAAGTTGAACAATAGTATTATTTACCCTGGTAAGGTCTGAAACGTCTGCATTTATGTAGCCTCCATTCTAGTGAATCGATAGCAGCGAGAAAATGTTCCTACAGTTTCACAGCGCTTGTAATTAGAGAGCCATTTGATGCAGCAGATCTAGCGAAAAGTGCCAGGCAGTTAACATCTAAATGCGCAATAACGATGAGGAGATTTTTGCTTTGTAATGGTAGCCCTCTAAACTGTCGCATCGAGTCAGCCAACGCCATATCTAGGCTACAGTTACAGTTAATTAGAAGAATTAAACTGCAGTTAACGATCTTTTAGGTTATCCTAGCTGATGGATATATATATATATATATATATATATATATATATATATATATATATATATATATATATATATATATATATATGAGGAATCTGATTATGCTATGTATTTATTATGATGAAATAATGAGGATGTGTTGATGAATATGAATATGTACATGTGTAATAAGGTAAGGGATAAGGATGAAAAGGATGTTGGAAACCAAGAATCTTACTTTAAGAGTTATGAAATGTGTGTAAATACATGATTGTTAGTTACCACAATGCTGGAAAAACTTTTTGGGCACTGTTATATAAGAGATTTTGTTGCTACACACTTCTAATGTAAATTTCTAACATTTGAATTTTTTTTATTTTTTATGAGACTGTCACTGTAGTGGAAACTGCTGCCGTAAATATTTCAGTAAAGAAGTTAGATGACCTTGACGTAATGTGCTGTGGAGGCCCATCTGAGCAACAGTCACCTGGAAAAAAATCCATTACTGTGTGCCTTTCAGAGGCACAGGTGGAAAAAAAGGAGGCCATTATCCTCGCTATTGACATTTCTTTGTAGAAAGCATTGCAAATACGACACGTTCAAACTTGAAAACATATGATTACACTGTGGAGCTCTTAATTTATGATATTTACTAAAATGCCAAATGAAATGATGAGAAACATTTTACATCTATCGTCTTTCTAGTTGAGAGATTTTTTTTGCCTTTGGAGACGCCATTTGCCTAGTGAATGACGTTTCATATGTTGCTTTATATATATATATATATATATATATATATATATATATATATGCTCATTTCGTTTAATATCTAGTTTCTAGCTGCACTGCAGCATTGGTTAAAATAAAATTTAATAGATGTACTAATATAAATGTTTTCTGTCTACAGATCCAGTAAATAATAGTTTTATGATATATTTCCAAAAAAATGAGGAAGCACAAAAAGACAGCTCCCTTCACAGGAACTGCATACATAATTTTCTATTCAAGTACTTGGTAATTTATTTTGTAGAATAAGTTGTGAGCATCATTTAATTACATGGACATTAAGATGTGAATAGACATTTCCCTCATCTGCATTGTTGTCTTTAGTGTACTATTTTTTCTGCTTGAGCTTTGTAATATTTAGATATGTTTGCTGCTGCTGTTTGCCCGGCCTAATGCTACTGAATTTCACTTTGGTTTACTCAGTTAAGCCAGTTTTACTACTGATTTATTTTTCTTGTTGATGCATATTGGCTCAGATTAGTTGTAATATTGCAGTTGCTTTGCCAATTTAGATATACTGCTGCTTGTTTTGCCAATTTGTATTTTTTTTGTCATTGCTGTTTGTGTTAATTTGTTATGTGTTGCTGCATTGCCTCGTACCTTAGTTTATGCATCTGAGCTCAGTACATTTAAGTTACCTTAAGAGGGGGTAGACTATATAAGAGAATGAGTTGTGTTGAATTGGAAGAAATGCATTGAGAAGTTTTACGAAAAAAGTACAGAAAGCATGTATAGATACCACTTTTTGAAATAATGAAGAACGAAAGGAGATCTCCAAGAAGTAAACAAAGTTTTGTTTGCAAGATACTGCAGTAAAACAAACCCTGTCCTTTCCTTTTCTGTTATTCCGCTATGTGTTTGTGTACACTTGTATATTTGTGTTTTTTCTGTCATTATGTGTTTAGCTGATATGAGTCATGTTGTAGAATTTCTCTAATAATATGTTATTTTCTTTGTAAAGATATTTAGACATTATTTTTTTCGGTTCTGTTTTAATGCTCGTGTGTGAAGTTGATGTTTCAAAAGCTATTCTGTTCTTTTATGTATTTACTTATATCATAATTCCTGTAACACTGATGCATATGTTTATTTCTATTCTTTTGTAAAGCCTGTGTTACTACAAATGTTATCTGTACTGTTATGTTTTTTAATGATGTATTTTGTACCTTTGTAATTGTATTCTTATGTTGTAAATTTATAATTGTATAGACACCAGTTCTTCAAATTAAGTTTCATTTCGGTGTGCATGTTTCTGTTGGTCATAATATATGCACAGTATGTGAGACGTTGAAACTGTTAGTGCTTACACATGTGTTAATAATTCAGCAAGGGACTCGTTAACAGCATTGCTGGTTCTAAGGACAATTCCAAAAACTTTGTGAGTGCACAAGTGGTGGTTATGGACTTGCTATATTATCCACAAGACTCTTCAATGGTGATTGTGCACCCACACAGTCACAACAAATAGCTGCTGGCCATCTCTACAAGGACTACAGTGGGTCTGCATCTTTGATGACCCACCAATACCATTATTTCTACAAGGACTACAGTGGGTCTACACCTTTGCTGACTCACCAGTACCATTATTTCTACAAGGACTGCAGTGGGTCTGCCCCTCTGGTGGCCCACCAAGACCATAATCTCTACCAGGACTGCTGTGGGTCTGCTCTGTGATGACCTACCTACGAGTATTCTTCAAAACTTCGACTGACTCTGCTGTGGGTTTGCTCTGTTATGGCCCATCACCTGTCTGCATGTCAAGAGTCAGCACTGTCTTTCTGTTGGAAGGACAGCACTACTTCTTCAAGACTGCATGGAAATCCGCTACTTCCATGTGCATTTTCTTTTACTGCTCAGACTTTGAGAAAAACACTGCAACTTTACTGTGATGAACGATCAGGACTGTCTTTATGGACTGTGAGAAAATTTTAGCTTTTGACCAACATTGTATCAATAAGTGTGTGCATTTGATTTCTTTGTTATTGTAATTGTGAAAACATTTTAACAAATATGTATTGACCAGTGCCCAAAACAATTTGTCAAATTTTTTGTGGGGAGCATGGGGGCTATGTAAGTAGGCTGTTTAGATTTTTATATTGGTAACGCCACCGCCACCTAGCGCTCTGTATGAAAATCACTGGCTGTGCTGTGTGCAGTCTGTGGCTGGGTGGCATTGTTGAAATTTGCTATTGTAGTGTTGGGCAGTTGGCTGTTAACAGCGCGTAGCGTTGCACAGTTGAAGGTGAGCTGCCAGCAGTGGTGGATGTGGGGAGTGAGATGGCGGAGTTTTGAGAGCGGATGATCTGGACAGAGACAGTAAATCTGTAAAATTGGATATAATGGACTGATATAAATATTATGACTTTTGAACACTATTAAGGTAAATACATTGTTTGTTCTCTATAAAAATCTTTCATTTGCTAACTATGCCTATCAGTAGTTAGTGTCTTCAGTAGTCTGAATCTTTTATTTAGCTGGCAGTATTGGCGATCGTTGTATTGCAGTAGTTTGAGCAACGAAGATTCTTGTGAGTTAAGTGATTTGTGAAAGATATAGGTTATTGTTAGCCGGGGCCATTCTTTTGTAGGGATTATTAAAAGTCAGATTGCGTTGTGCTAAAAATATTGTGTGTCAGTTTAGTGTTGATCATAATAGGGAAAGAGCGAAATGTCTGAGTACGTTCAGTTCTGCTCAGCTGTTTGAAAATCAAATAATGTAAGAGGTTTATCAGCACACTAATTCATTAATTTTTTTAAGGGGACGTTTCAGACTGAACAGTCAATTTCTTAACTTTCACATTTTCAGTAATCATCAGTGATTAATTTCTTAGCTGATTTCCATTACGCATCTGTAACGGTTTCGAGAGCGATTATTTTTGATTTTAGTCCTTTGAATTCTGTAATAATAGTCCTAGATATTTCATCTTATAGTAAACCTACTGTCTTTTCATTGTCATAAGTGTTGTTATATTTGTTATTTTTGGGATATCCCGAAGTGTCAAACCATCTATACATTTCTGCTTAATAACGCCATAACTGTTTGTGGTAGTTATTGAACAATCCATATCTGTGTAACTCTTTTTGACATTGTCCGCCTCACATTTATTCAACGGAGACTCTCAGAAATATTTTGTAATTAAAAGTTCCAGTTCGTTTCATATACATCATCATTTATTACAACGTTTTAATTGTTACGAAATTAAGGTTCCTGCCATCATCATGTCAAAACTTACAACTTGTAGAACATGGTTCAGTGTCACAATCAATAAAACCTTTGGCTGGATTAGGCGCAGATTTTTTTACACTGGCTCTGAAACTTGTTATACACGTTCTGAGGTTTGATCTAATAATGGAAGTAACCTTAACTATTCAATAAGTAAAGACATATATAGAGCGAAGCGATCTATACCGTTTTATTCACAAAACATAAACAATGATCGCTGTCTCATACATGTAATTTATTTATTGTCGAAATATTGAGGATGCAATTCCTACACCCACAGGTTTTTGAAAAACAATGCTATGTCTACACAATTACAGAGGATCCAAATTTTCCTTACATACTACACTGTAATTGACAGTAGAGGCTGTAGTCCAGCAACTCTTTATACTCGCTCCAAACTTGTTACTAGCTTCACACCGTTGATTGTTGGCATATTCTGCTATTTTTGCCAAAAACGCTGTTTGTTGTAAGTATGAAAAAAATATTTTCGAAATCACTTAGCCAGCTGTATTCTGTAGAAAGACACAGAGAGCTAGTGGAGTACATATAAACTTACTTTATCTTATAACTTATGTTCCACTTGTAACGTCAATCGAAACAAAGAATAATATGTTAGTCTGATATCTAAGCCACTGTACTGTTTAGTGTTGTAAGTGGTCTGTGAGCAGCCACAGAAAGAAGAAAATATTTTTTACGTGAGATGTAAGCACATGCTCCACGCGATTTAGATACCTGACGCGCAAATAATCTATGAACTGGTAAAGAACAAGTCAACGAATAACAAGAAAATAATAAACATGGAGGAAGGTTCCCAATTCTTATGTCTGCGTGTTGATGAGAATTTAGAATGGCAAAAAAGACATTTTGTAAATCATAAAATAACTTAATTCAGCCACATTTGCACTTAGTATCTTTGCATACCTTGGGGACTGAGAAATCTGTAAGTTGAGATACTTTGTTTATTTTCATTCCATAATGACGTATGGAAAAATGTTCTGGGGCTACTCACCTTTAACAAAGAAAGTCTTCATCGCTCAGAAACGTGCTACAAGAATAATATGTGGTTCTCATCTATGGTCGACGTGTGAACATTTGATTAAGCAGTTCGGTGTGCTTCACGGTGAATGTATTCCCCCATGGAGCTCGTTGTGAAATCCACTGCAGTTCGAAAGGTACTTTGATGTAGATAATTACAATGCCAGAAGTAAAAATTACATTTATTCCCCACTTTAGCACAAAAATTGGTGCAAAATGCTGGAATTGAAATTTTTGATAACTTACACAGTGGTATAAAATGTCTGACAGAATGGAAAGCTACTTATAAAAACAAACTGAAGAACTTTCTCCTGGGAACTCCTTCTATTTCGCAGAAGAATTTATATTTTTCCAATGCATAAAAAAGGTGGTGGGTAGGAATTAATTATGTCAAGTTACCTTGCATTAGGAATGTGAAACGCACTCTACGACTGTGATATGACTTTCAAAATAATCACCTTTTGTTCAGACACCTGTCACAGTCCATTCAAGTTTCCAATAGTCTTGAATGAACTGTGACAGGAGCCCGAACAACACGGGATTGAAGTACTAGGGCATGTATTAGAATCTGAAATACTGCATTGGTAATGGCTAGTTACTAGCCGAAATCTAGATTTACTGTAATAAAGCCTAAAAGGAAAGGGCAACTGATTGCTGTCCTCCATCATTTTGAATTAATTAAGTCACATATCTGTATTTTATAACATTAATAGTGAATTAATAGAAAACAAAGAAAACTTATAAATGTTCAAATCTATCCATATTTACAAATTAAGTTGCAATATGAATGTAAAACGACTCGTTCCACGTCATTACGATTTATCTTACAAATGATCCATGGAACATGAAATGAACTAACTAGCTAATCCTTTGAAGCCGGCGCAAATTTAATTTTTTTTATAGTATATACCGTACACTTTCTTGGGATATACCCACATTCTCAGCTACGCCATGGTGATGTCTTCTTTAGTCCGGAGAATAGTCCGCGTTAATCTATCCTGCACAAGTCTCCTTCTCCGCATAACTACTGCAACCTACATTCATTTTATCCTGCTTATTTGTTCAAGTACCTCTACATATGTAACCCATTTCCATTCTTTCTATTGAAGATCCTTTGATGCCCAAGGACATTTCCTGATTGATCTCCTATTTAAGTTACGTTTTGCGATAAACGTCTCTCTTCCACAATTCGATTCAGTACTTTCTCATTAGTTATTCGATCGACACATCTAATCTTCAAACTTCTTCTGTAGGCACACCACTGGGCTGAGCACACAGTTGCAAAATGCCAGAATGCGCTACAAAAATAAAAAAATTTCTCCGCTTTTGACCGGAAAAAATAGGTTTTAGAAATTCGTGTACTTTCAGTTGATGATTACAGCAAGGTTATCTTGTCAGACTCTTCTCAGGAAACCGTAAGTCGCTTGTCTGTGGCGTTCGACTGGTGATACGTCTCTCACTTATCTGCATGTATCCTTGCTACGTACAAACGAGCGTAGAGATTTCTATACACCGTACCTGCTCTAATCTAACGCTCTTACCTGAACGACGTACCATAAGCAGTCGTCTCGACCAGAGCGAAATATTTTCAACTCCCGCCTCAATAGACAGTTAATCACATATTTACGACAGCAATAATGTCTACCTTTGCCCTTGTATGCGCTCTCTGTCCCTGTACGACTAGCTTTCTTTTCCGTCAGGCTTTCCCTGTTACCTAAAAGTCTATACATGAGGCAGTGTATTTATATGTGTCTTCCTTATAAATAGCTATGTCTCATTTCCAAAAGTAATTCCATGAGGAGAGTTTGGTTCAATTTGATTCCTCTCCATTAACCTTCTCATTAAATTTCAAGCACCAGTTTTCTCCTCCGATTGAGAAAACATTCTGTTGGCGCCCACCTACATAGCGAGAAATGATCATCATTATAAAATAAGAGAAATTAGGGCTGGCACGGAAAAATTTAAGTGCTCGTTTTTACTGCGTGGCGTTCGAGAGTGGAAAGGTAGAGAGACAGCATGAAGGTGGTTCACTGAACCCTCTGCTAGGCACTTTACTGTGAAAAGCAGAGTAATCACGTAGATGTAGATCTATAAACATCTTACACCCCCTTTTATAGATATCAATCATTCCGTTCAACTGCTCTTTAAAGCCTTGTGCTGTCTCTGACAGAAATACAAAGTCATCAGTAATCCTCAAAATTATATTTCTCCTCCCCAAACTTTAATTTCCTTTTTAAAAATCATCCCTCTTTGTCGTTCCTGCTTGCTCAGTGTACAAACTGAATAAGATATGGGATAGTCTACAAGGCTGTCTCACTCTCTTCATGTCCTTCGATTCTTATAACTACAGTTAGCTGTCTTTAAAACCTGAGAATAACTTTTCGCCCTGTGTATTTTATCGTCTCCGCCTCCAGAATTTCAAAGAGGGTTTTCCAGTCAACACTGACAAAAACTTTCTCTTAATGTACAGCTTTCATTTTAACAATAATGCTTAATTCCCTTGCTGCCAAGCATTTGTGGCAAGTGTACCTGTAATGCAGTGGGACGCCACGTGCATACCGTATCAGGTAGCTATGTGTGTTTACGTGACCGTTCAATAGCGGCGAGATTCAATTACGTTGAGTGGGTCTCGTACTCGCCGGATCGTATGACGCGCTTTAGCGGACGCTGGTCTGAGATAATCCGCGGGCTTCCCAGCACACAGCGCAGGGACCCCTCGGCCAGGTACCTCGATGCCACTGTATCGCCATAATAGTGGGTGCCTCCTCTCAGCCGATATCACAGCAGTCCTATTGTCACGTAACAGCGGTAGTCTCACTATTACTGATTACATTACTAATTTGAACAACGACGAGACTGAAGCAGGATAGCGTAAAAGCGAAACAGAGTCGGGTGTGTGATCGGTATAGTGACAATACGGACGGCATACGAGAAATTCCACTGACTTAAGGCCAGGTTCTCGTTCGAAATGGTCGAAAATTCGATTTTTATTGCATTTTCTAAAAGGTATATGTGTGTAGAGCGTTGGGTCGAAAGGCGTTTTAATCTCTGCCTTTCAAAGATTATATAGCCCTTTGTTCGAAGCAGTGTCATGGCGCCGCGGGACGCTCTCAACCGGAGACGCTCGGCTCATGTCGTGCCGTGACGGACATTCACAAAATGATTTGTATTGCAGGATGCATGCAAACACTTTCGCCGGAAAATCTGATGAACAACGTGTGCAGGCCGGTGAACGCAGCATATGTAGCTCAGTCATATCGGCTTTTCTGGCCAAGAACTAACAACACATATAAAGATTTCCGTAAACATTGAATAAGTTTCCCTGCAGGAACGATTTTTCAAAACTGTTGTTCTTGTTGTGGTCTTCAGTCCCAAGACTGGTTTGATGCTCTCCATGCTACTCTGTCCTGTGCAAACTTCTTCATCTCCCAGTACCTACTGCAACCTACATCCTTCTGAATCTGCTTAGTGTATTCATCTCTTGGTCTCCCTCTACGATTTTTACCCTCCACGCTGCCCTCCAATACTAAATTGAAGATCCCTTGATGCCTCAGAACATGTCCTACCAACCGATCCCTTCTTCTGGTCAAGTTGTGCCACAAACTTCTCTTCTCCCCAATCCTATTCAATACTTCCTTATTAGTTATGTGATCTACCCATCTAATCTTCAGCATTCTTCTGTAGCACCACATTTCGAAAGCTTCTATTCTCTTCTTGTCCAAACTATTTATCGTCCATGTTTCACTTCCATACATGGCTACACTCCATACAAATACTTTCAGAAATGACTTCCTGACACTTAAATCTATACTCGATGTTAACAAATTTCTCTTCTTCAGAAACGCTTTCCTTGCCATTGCCAGTCTACATTTTATATCCATCTTCGACCATCATCAGTTATTTTGCTCCCCAAATAGCAAAACTCCTTTACCACTTTAAGTGTTTCATTTCCTAATCTAATTCCCTCAGCATCACCCGACTTAATTCGACTACATTCCATTATCCTCGTTTCGCTTTTGTTGATGTTCATCTTATATCCTCCTTTCAAGACACTGTCCATTCCATTCAACTGCTCTTCCAAGTCCTTTGCTGTCTCTGACAGAATTACAATGTCATCGGCGAACCTCAAAGTTTTTATTTCTTCTCCATGGATTTTAATACCTACTCCGAATTTTTCTTTTGTTTCCTTTACTGCTTGCTCAATATTCAGGCTGAATAACATCGGGGTGAGGCTACAACCCTGTCTTACTCCCTTCCCAACCACTGCTTCCCTTTCATGTCTCTCGACTCTTATAACTGCCATCTGGTTTCTGTACAAATTGTAGATAGCCTTTCGCTCCCTGTATTTTACCCCTGCCACCTTTAGAATTTGAAAGAGAGTATTCCAGTCAACATTGTCAAAAGCTTTCTCTAAGTCTACAAATGCTAGAAATGTAGGTTTGCCTTTCCTTAACCTTTTCTTCTAAGATAAGTCGTAAGGTCAGTATTGCCTCACGTGTTCCAGTATTTCTACGGAATCCAAACTGATCTTCCCCGAGGTCGGCTTCTACCAGTTTTTCCATTTTTTTCAAAACTGCGTGCAGCATAAAATAAAAACGGTGGAAATAAAAAAAAAACACATTTCCTTGCTTGAAAGTTTTTAATATCATCTGTTTTTTGTAAAGCCATAAAGTGTGAAGGAATCGATCTCAAAGCTCAAGTTAGCAACATATCTGGAATTTAAGTTTATTTCAGTGTGGTTAGGTCTAATCTCCCATGAATGTAACTCATCGACTGTCATGGTGTAGTTGGGCTACCGACACCTTGGGGCAATTTACTTTTCTTCAATATCCTACTTTAGTTTGCACCAAGTAAACTTGTTAAGGGCAAATAAAGTGAAAATAAGGCATTTTAGTACCTTTTTTTAAAATATTTCTGTGTGAGTTACATATGGTTCACATGGCCCCAGAGTAAAGGTACCAGGTGTGTCATTTGCTATGTCGTTAATAATTTTACGTTTTTACTCCTGTCAGTTTTTCATTCCACAATATTATTTGTGTTGTGTTCCATTATTGCTTTCCTACATTGTTGCTACAGTCTTTATTCAGTGTTGTTTGTTCCGTAACAAAGTGATATTTTGGCTGAAGAAAATGTCTTGTAGAAGTTATGAAGATGAACAAAGGCATGTACAGCAGCTTTTAGATGAAGTTGTGGACATACGTGATGAAGATTCTGTGTTTTTATTTAGTAATAGATCAGACGAACTTTTAGCTGAGGAGACCGGAAATGAAATTGGACGTTCCAATGATGGAATTACATCAGTGAAGGTAGGAAGTAGAGTTTTATGTCTACATTCAGCCAACGAACCAGACTTCACAGCTGTAAAAACCAGGCAACAAAGCACCTCTATCCGTGTTAGTGCCATAACTACTGCAGTTAATTGAGGTTCAATTAAAGTAAGTGTAATATCAGAAAGTTCTGAAGATGAAGATAACACACTTACAACAAACTCTAATGCGATTATCTGGGGGACAGTTACTGGCAAAAATATGAGAAACTTCACATTTATTCAATCCAGTTCTGGTGTAAATGCTTATGTTGCAATAACTCTCAAAGGCAAGACACCATAAGATTTCTACAAATATTTTGTAACTGATGAAATTTTAGAATATGACTCAACGAACTAATTTGTACGCAAAAAGTCTTAGAAAGTCATTCAGTAACAGTTAATTCATGACTGAGAAAGTGGACTGGTGTCAGAAAAACTGAAATTGAACAATTATTAGGATTTTTGTTATGGATGTCACTAAATGTAAAACCGAGGATTCCAAATTATTGGTCAAGAAATATGCTGTATCACAACAATGTCAAAAATGTTATGTCACACAATCGTTTTGAACTGCTTTTACGTATGTGTCATTTTTCCGGTAACGAACAGTGTCACCCGGAAACTGCTTATTCAAAATTCAACCTCTCATTGATAAATTACTGCAGAGATTTCAAAGTGCAGTTGTGCCAGAGAAAGAAGTTTGCATTGACGAAACACTTTGTGTCATTTCAAGGAAGACTACGTTTCATTCAGTATATAAAGAATAAGTGCCACAAATTCGCAAATAAATTGTTCAAACTTTGTCTAAGTGGTGGCTACACCTGGAATATGAAAGTTTGCTATGGGAATAATGCGAATCCTAGTGTTCCTCTTGCCATTTCTGTTGTTAGGAGCCTTATGAGTGGATTACTAAATGACAGCAGATTCTTATATACAGACAACCTTTACACAAGTGTTCATCTAGCACACCAGCTTCTTGAACAATCAACACATTTAGTTGGTACTCTAAGATCAAACAGAAAACTGATTCCTCAAGATGTTGTACAGGCAAAACTGAAGAAGGGGGAACACAAAGCAAAGGAAAGTACCACAGGTGTAGCAGTACTGAAATGGAAAGATAAGAGTGGTGTTCTGATGCTGGGTACTGTTCATGGAGAAGAAGCAGCAGAAGTTCAATCCAGGAAGGGCACAAAGAAAAAAGCCAGAAATGATAATTGACTATAATCAAAGTCTTTTATAGATCTTTCTGACCAAATGGAGTCGTACTCGCATTGTCTAAGGTGGGATGTGAAATGGTCCAGAAAGCTTGCAATTGAATTGTTGACAGGATCAGCACTGGTAAATGCTCTTGTGAATCACAGAATTCAAAGAGGAAGTGACTTTGAGACCACTCCATACAGAAGATGCCGATGAGCCCTGGACATCACTCGCCAAAGCCACCGCTTTACCTGCAGATTGTGCACTCCTGAGCATTGGAGCAGCCAGACGTAGGTGTACAGTGTGCTACTAAAAATGAAGAATGAATTTGGACGAGAGCAAGCTGTCAAGAAACGCAAAAAAACTGCATGGAAATATAAGAATTCTGTCTTATATTTTTGCGTAGAGTGTTTTTTCCATAAAGCACAGTGCATACAGTTGTTAGAGAAACGAAGTGGATTGACCCAAATTTTTCAGTTGCATTGTTGTTGCAATTAGAGTTGAAGAATGTAAATAAAACTGTATGTAATTTGCAATCTGATGTGTAAGTAATATGTCAAACTAAATAATAAATAAATAATAAAAAGAATACAAGTCCATAACGACTGAACCATGTGAGTTATATGTAACTCACGAATCCAAATGTCAATAACTACTCTTGAGCTCTTGAAGTCCATGGGCCACGAACATGATTTGTTACTGGGGCCATAACCTACTATAGCGACGAGTCACAGCACGCTCCTGTGAATTACAAGTGCACCACGGAGCTTTAAAAGGAAAAATGCCCGTGAGATGTATGTACTTCACGTGGCCCGAACAGAACACTTCCTGTCATTTATATTTAACTGACATGGCAGTCAGTGTGCTAATGTAAGATCGACTAATGTCATCCATCTCTGACAACTCCTAAGGGGCTACATTGCACGCAGTCTGCGTACTTCGCACTCTCGGGCCCATGATCAAACCATCATCACAGGCGCCATTCTTTTCCTTTTTTTTTTTTTTTGTATAGAAAACCTGATACAAATTTCAAAGTCTGATCAGTCAGAATGCCGAAACATGTCCTTTCTATGTAACTCTTCAGGCTTTCCCGGCGATCTAATGACATCTTGGGTTGTCGGGTATTCTGCCGGATATCAGCGTCGTACTTGCACGATATTTCGGTCACGTAGCTCGTGACCTTCATCAGGTGCGACCTGAGACTGCTCCTCGAGTGGAGGCATAAATACTGGACCAGGTCCAATCGAGGAGCAGTCTCAGGACGCACCTGATGAAGGTCACGAGCTACGTGACCGAAATATCGTGCAAGTACGACGCTGATGTCCGGCAGAACACCCGACAACCCAAGATGTCATGTCCTTTCTAGTCTTTTCATTTCCTCCAAATGTTTCTAAAATCTACTTTTTTTTTTGTCACAGGAGCAAGTAACTTGGAAGAGGCAAAGCTGGTCGTTTGTTCTCGCGTTACTGACGTGAGTGTGTATGGAAAGTGACTGATTATTACGAGTAAGCGACAAGGTGTTGGAAGTGCACGCCTCATCAACAAACGTGGAGGTCTTCGGCTTTCTTGCTCTTTAAAGCCGCTTTGGTTCTGAGGCTGTCCTCGGCTCCTTTAGGCAGCTAGCTGATTTGGTGAAGGCAACCAGCAACGCACGTGGGGTGAAGGCTAAGCTCTCTATTTGTACCATCGTACCCAGGGTTGATCGCCGTCCTCTAGTTTGGAGCAGAGTGGAAGGTCTAAACCAGAGGCGACGGTTTCGGAATTCCTCGATCTCCGCTATTGGGTGCAGAATTGTAGGGTTCCCGTTAATAGGTCAGGAGTGCACTATACACAGTAAGCGGCTACTAGCGTTGCGGAGTACGTGTGACGTACACATCGGCCTATTTTAGGTTAGAGAATCCTTCACTTGGCGTCAAAGACGATTTGCCTGTTAAATCAGCCACAGTGACCTCAGAGAATCTTGGTCCTCCCAGATCAGAGATAGAAAAGATTAATATGATTTTAGTCAATTGCAGGAGCATCCAAGGAATGGCCCCAGAGTTAGTATCGCTTACTGCCCAGAGAGTATTGGAAACAGGAAACTGGTTGAAACCAGACGTCAATGACAACCAAATCCTAAGTAGTTTAGATTGGAATGTTTGTCGTAAGGATAGGTTAGTCGCCAACGGCGGCGGTGTGTTTATTCCAGTAAAAAAAAAAAAAAAAAAAAAAAAACAAAAAAAAAACAAAAAAAAAACGATAAAATCTAGCGAGGTTATCACGGATTCCGAATGTGAATTAATCTGGGTATCAAAGAACGGTCAAAAATGGTGATCGGATGCTTTTATAGACCACCTGAGTCAGGATCAGTAGTTTCAGAGTGCTTCAAACAGAAATTTCTGAATATTATTAGTAATTTTCCTGATCTTGCCGTTGTAATATGGGATGACTTCAACTTGCGAGGTGTAGATTAGGAGTGTTATGCCAACAAAACTGGTGCCGGAGACAGCGATTCGTGTGGTACTGTTGTGGATGTCTTGAAACGTCCCCTTAGAAAAATTGTACATGACTGTGCTTAAACTGACACACAATATTTTTTTAGCGCAACACAACCTGACTTTCAGTAATCCCTACAAAAGAATGGCCCTGACTAACATTAACCTATACCTTTCACAAATCACTTACCTCACAAAAATCTTCGTCACTCAAGCTACAGCAAAACAGCGAGCGCCACTACTGCCAGCTAAATAAAAGATTCAAACTACGGAAGGCACTACTACTGATGGGCATAGTTAGCAAATGAAAGATTTTAATAGAGAACAAACAATGTATTTACCTTAATACTCATCAAAAGTCATAATATATACAGCAGTTCATGACATCCATTTTTACAAATTTCAAAACTCCACCATCTCTCTCCTCACATCCACCACTGCTGGCGGCTCACCTCCAACTGCGCAACTCTACGCGCTGTTCACATCCAGCTGCCCAACACTACAATGGCAGACAACAAAGCAAACTATCCAGAGACTGCACACAGCTCAGCCAGTGATTTTCATACAGAGCGCTATGTGGCGTTACCAATATAAAAACCTAAACAGCCTACTTACAGTCTTGTCCGAAAATTACCTTGAGCAGATAGTTAGAGACCCAACCCGCGAGGATAACGTCTTAGACTTCCTGGCAACAAACAGATCTGAACTTATCGAATGAGTTAACGTAGAGCAAAGTATCAGTGATCGTAAGTCTGTGACAGTATCTATGGCGACGGGTCCTACAAGGAATGTTTAGAAATGTGGGAAGATATATTTTCTCAGCAATGGTGACGGGACACAAACTACAGATATGTGTCAGCAGTTAGAGATTTACTACTGATATTTGAGGACAACACTTTTCAGGAGTCGGAAAACATATTACTTCCCCGCACATACTTCTCGCGTACTGACCACGAGGAGAAAATTCGAGAAATTAGAGCCAATGCAGAGGCTTACCGGCAATCATTCTTCCCACGCACTATTCGAGAGTGGAACAAGGTTGGAGGGATCAGATCGAAAGTACCCTGCGCCACATACCATTAGCTGGTTTGCGTAGAATGATGTAGAAGTAAATGAAAGGCTACGATATGTAGCAGATATGATGACAGAGAACGATGCTGGTTCCAGCAGGAGTATTTCGGGGTGGTCATCATTGAAAATAGGATTCCACAGCAGATAACACCCAGATATCTCCATGCTCATCGAACAACATCGTCATTAATGGTACAGTGGGCCTGGGAGCATCGAGATTAGACCATGAGTGAACTGAAACGCGTCGCCTGATCGAATGAATCACAGTTCTTGTGTAAGTAGGCTGTTTATGTTTTCTTATTGGCAACGTTACGTAGCGCTCTATATGAAAATCACTGGCTGTGCTGTGTGCAGTCTGTGGCTAGTCTGCATTGTTGTCTGCCATTGTAGTGTTGGGCAGCGGCAGCTGAATGTGAACAGCGCGTAGTGTTACGCAGTTGGAGGTGAGCAGCCAGCAATGGTGGATGAGGTGAGAGAGATGGCGGAGTTTTGAAATTTGTCATGAACTGCTATATATATTATGATTATTAATGTAAATACATTGTTTGTTCTCTGGTGTTGTTCCATTGTGTCTAACTTTTGAAGATTTTGTTCCATATTGTCTAACTGTTGCTGTGTTTGTTTCTGATTTTGTTCCATTTTTTGCATTAATTGCAATAATAATGTATTAGTGTCTGGAATCTGTTGCTCTATGCTTTTTGGCAGTGCATTTTCACCGGCAACATTCACATTTTGACAAGCAGAAAATGTGTCTTGACTCATTTGAGAAAACGGTGAGGACTCAAAACCCAAGTCTACAGTATTTGCAATATTGTGTTCTGTCATTTCGGATTCCTGAGGCGAGCTGTTGCCGACCGATCGATCGATAATGCTTCCTTGTTCACTACCTGTTTCACTGCCTACACCATTATTTGCCGCCCGCTCCATTTCCCTATGCACAATTACCAAATTACTACTTGGAATGTCTGTTAATTCACTACACAGTGGTGCTGATAAGCTACGCTCGTCGTTACTATTATTTCTCAGTTTACTTTGAAGCCTAGTGTTACGTTTTTCACACGCCATTATTGTCACAATATTTCACACGACAACACTGAAAAACACAATTTGAAGAGCAAAAATAGGAGAACACATTAACATAGCACTGAAAATAATATCTAGTTAATTGCAAGCATAGCTGCGAAATACTTGGTGCAAATCTACATGCATGCCACAACTGTTTTACTGTACAACAATGAAAGGCTGCAACTACAAAGGAGATTCTCTCTACAATTACGCTCTAGCAATAAACAAAATCTACACTAATTACACAAACTACAAGAGAAAATCAGAAGATTCCAGTGAGGTATCCTCGGTTAAGGGTCGACATAGGAAACGTCTCCTTAGAACAATTATACAAGACTGTGCTTAAACTGACATACAATATTATTTAGCGCAACGCAATCTGACTTTCAAAAATCCCTACAAAAGAATGGCCCTGATTAACATTAACCTGTACCTTTCACAAATCACTTACCTCACAAAAATCTTGGTTACTCGAACTACTGCAATACAGCGAGCGCCACTACTGCCAGCTAAATAAAAGATTCTAAAGGCACTAACTACTGATAGGCATCGTTATAAAATGAAAGATTTTAATAGAGAACAAACAATGTATTTACCTTAATAATCATAATATATATAGCAGTTCATGACAAATTTCAAAACTCCGCCATCTCTCTCCCCACATCCACCACTGCTGGCGGCTCACCTCCAACTGCGCAACGCTACGCGCTGTTCACATCCAGCTGCCGCTGCCCAACACTACAATGGCAGACAACACTGCAAACTAGCCACAGACTGCACACAGCACAGCCAGTGATTTTCATATAGAGCGCTACGTAACGTTGCCAATAAGAAAACATAAACAGCCTACTTACACTTGTTACACTAGGTCGATTACTATGGCCGCATACGCCACTACCAAGGAAAATGACTTCTCGAAACACGGAACGTGCAAGGGACGCAGGTCAGTCAATAAGGTGTTATGCTACGGCGGACATTCACGTTGTAACGGATTTACACTAATTCATTGTTTAAAACCACACTGTATCTTTAAATATTTCCTGCATATTTTCCTAAATTAATTTTTGCTTAAATTATTTAAAGTAATCTTCAAATTTCCAACGACCTTGCCACAGTGGTAATACCGGTTTCCGTCAGATCACCGAAGTTAAGCGCTGTCGGGCTGGGGTAGCACTTGGTTGGGTGATCATCCTGTCTGCCGAGCGCTGTTGGCAAGAGGGGTCCACTCAGCCCTTGTGAGGCAAACTGAGGAGCTACTTGATTGAGAAGTTGCGGCTCCGGTCTCGTAAACTGACATACGGTCGGGAGAGCGGTGTGCTGACCACATACCCCTCCATATCCTGCAAAGCCTGTCGGTTTCGGATGACACGGCGGCCGGTCGGTACCTTTGGGCCTTCATGGCCTGTTCGGGAAGAGTTTAGATTAGTCTTCAAATTATTTGCATGTTTTTTTTCTTTATTGTGATTTTAAAACCTGTAGAACAGGTAGGCTGGAAGTAGCACAATACGCCGCTCTTCAGCCAAAGATAGTACAGTGATATAAACAGAGAAGATACATGACGTGGAAATACGGCGGGAAAAAGCAGTAGACACATGAACATAAAAAAACATGAAGCCGTTCACACTCGATGACAATCCACGAAGCACAAACACTGAAGAAGACGATGGCACAGGTGAACGATGGAGTGTGACGGTGAACACTGAACACTAAACACGACGGCACACACGAGACACTGATGGCGATGATCTCCGGGGCACGAATGTCCACTTAGCGTTTGCGAATCCGGGGACCTGCCAAGAGGGGAATAAGGGTGAGGTGGGGGAGAGGGGAGAATAAGGATGCCAATGGCTGAGGAGTTGGGGGGAGGAGGAGAGGGACAGGGGAGGGGAAGTCTGGGGGAGGAGTGGGGAGAAATGGAGGAGGGAGGGAAGAGGGAGAGAAGGGAGGGAGGGTGCCCAGAGGAGGAAACACAGGAGGAGGGTGGGAGGATCTAAGTTGGTAGGAAGGGTAGATGGAGGGGAGGAGGGCATCATCAGGGAGTGGGAGCTGGCGGAAGCCACCTTGGGAGAGCGTAAGGAGGGTGGTGAGATGGAGACCGAGTGGGACGTGGGAATACAGGTGCGGCAGCGGGCGGTGGTGGGAGAGGATGGGGGAGACTAGTGGGTGAGGAGGATCGAGCTTGCGGGAGGTGTATAGGATCCATATCTTTTCAAGGAAAAGGAGGAGGTGGGGGAAGGGGATGAGATCGTACAGGATCCGCGTGGGGGAGGGGAGACGGATGCGATAGGCGAGGTGGAGAGTATGGCGTTCAAGGATTTGGAGGGATTTATAAAAGGTAGGGAGGGGCGGAGATCCAAGACGGATGGGCGTAACAAAGGATAGGGCGGATGAGGGATTTATAGGTGTGGAGGATGGTAGAGGGGTCCAGAACCCACGTACAGCCGGAAAGGAGCTCGAGGAGACGGAGTCGGGAGTGTGCCTTGGCTTGGATTGTCTGGAGATGGGGAGTCCAGGACAGGCGACGGTCGAGGGTGATGCCAAGACACTTAAGGGTGGGAGTGAGGGTGATAGGACGGCCATAGATGATGAGATAGAAATCAAGGAGGCGGAAGGAAGGGGTGGTTTTGCGTACAATGATCGCCTGGGTTTTGGAGGGATTGACCTTCAGCAACCACTGGTTGCACCAAGTGGGGAACCGGTCAAGATGGGATTGGAGAAGGTGTTGGGAGCGCTGCAGGATGGGGGCAAGGGCAAGGAAGGAGGTGTCACCGGCAAACTGGAGAAGGTGGACGGGGGATGACGGCGGCGGCATGTCCGCCGTGTACAAAAGGTACAGAAGGGAGGAGAGGACGGACCCTTAGGGCACACCAGCGGAGGGGAAAAAGGTGTAGGAATCTGTGTTATGCATGGTGACATAGGAAGGACGGTGGGAGAGAAAGGAGCCGATCAGACGGACGTAGTTAATGGGAAGGGCGAAGGTTTGGAGCTTGAAGAGGAGACTGGAATGCCATACGTGGTCATAAGCACGTTCGAGGTCCAGGGAGAGGGAGATTGCGGAGCGACGGGAATTAAGCTGGTCGGAAACGAGATGAGTGAGGTGAAGGAGAAGGTCGTCGGAAGAGAAGGACGGCCGAAAGCCACACTGGGTAACGGGAAGGAGACGTTGCTGGCGGAGATGCTGGTGGATGCGTCGGGTGAGAATAGATTCCAGGACCTTGCTGAAGACCGAGGTAAGGCTGATGGGACGGTAGGAGGAGACGGCGGACGGCGGTTTGCCAGGTTTAAGGAACATCAGGATAAGGGAGGTTTTCCACAGGTCGGGGTAGTAATCGGCGGACAGGACTACATTGTAGAGCCTGGCCAGGGTGGAGAGGAAAGAGACAGGAGCTTCACGAAGGTGACAGTAGGTGACACGATCGTGACCAGGAGCGGTGTTGCGTTTTGTGCGGAGTGTAGCAATGAGATCCTGTGTAGTGATAGGGGCATTGAGTTCCGTGTGTGTAATGTTGTCCAAGTACTGGAAACCAGGAGCGAGGGGAGGGACAGAGGTGTCAGTTTGATCGCGGACATCCGGGAAGAGGGAGTAATCGAACTGGGGATCATCGGGGATGGAAAATATCGGAGAGGTAGGAGGCAAAGTGATTGGCCTTAGTAAGGGTGTCAGGGAAGGGGTTACCATCATGGAGAAGAGGATAGTATGGGGAGGGTTTAGTTCCGGTAAGGCGACGGAAGGTTGACCAGAACTTGGACGAGTTGATAGGTAGGGTAGCATTTAAACGGGTGCATGTCTGTCACCAGTCCCGGTGTTTCTTAGCCGCTGCATGTTTTCGACATTTTGTGACGAAATATAAATTACGACATTAGCCGCAACCGGGCACTGAAATAAATCCAGTCGCGATGAGCGTAAATTTGTGCCGGACCAGAATTCAAGGCCGCTTTTCCCGCTTACACGAGCGGTCGCCTTAAACGCCTCGACTATCCTAGCACGCTTCACGTTCAACTGAAATCGCCAACTTGTCGCAGATTACGTACGTAGCGTCTCCTGTCCATTTACACTCACTGCTGGCAACCTCGTGCTAATTTCCGCTAGAGGTCGGCCGAAGAGTGCATTTGCACCGAATGATCATTAGCAGCTTATATCGCATATACATTTCAAAATGTGTGCTGCCTGTTCTTTTGGACATACGAAATACGTTTGATGTTGTGTTTGCATTAACAGAAATCTTTTAGCGATGTAACAAGGAATCGAATATTGTAAAGACTGACGTAGAATTTTACCTTTGTAATCTCGATTCTCATGTAGTTCTGAGGTTGGGAAGTACTGATGATGAAGGCGCGAAAACTTATCATGACCGCCCAGCAGAAAGCCCATTCCCGCCTCCGCCTTCTGAAACTCCTGTCTGGCCGGACATGGGGATTGCATCCTTCCTCCATCCTCCACACCTACAAATCCCTCATCCGTCCTATCCTCTGTTATACCAGCGTTGCCTGGATCTCCGCCCCCACCCGCTTTTACAAGGCCCTCCAAATCCTTGAATGCCATGCACTCCGCCTTGCCTTCCGTATCCGCCTTCCTTCCCCCACACGGCTCCTGTATGAACTGATCCCCTTCCCCCACCTCCTCCCGTTCCTCCAACATCTGCGCATCCTTTACATTGTCCGCAGGCTTGATCCCCCCCCCCCCACCCTCTGGTTTCCTCCTTCCTCTCCACCCCCCGCCCGTTGCCGCGCCTCTATCGCTGTGTCCCTCCCTCTCTCCACCTCCACATCCTCCATCTCCTTCATCAGGGCAATTTCCAACGCCTCCCCCTCCCGGATGGCGAACTTCGCCATGACATATACCCTTCCTTCCAACTATAAACTGGCCTTGTCCCCCCCCCCTCCCCAGAGCCCCCTTTTTTCCTCTTCCCTCCTTCTCCCAGAGCGGATTTTCCTCCTTCCAACCCTCCCCTGAGACCCTGCACCCCATACTTGCCTCTTTCCTTCCCACATCCCTCCCTACATGGCCCTCTTCAGCGCGCCCCCCGCTCATCTCCTCCATCTCTTCCCCTCCCTCCCTTCTTCCGGTCTCCCTCATCTCCTTGCGCCTGGCAGATCCTCCGTTTTAATCATCGTCAGTGTGCCACGTCAGTGTTGTGTTTAGTGCTGTTTCTCCTGTGCGTCAAGAAGTGTGATTTTAATTGTGTACTGCCTTGAGGTTCACCGTCAGTGCTTGTTATGTGCTACACCCTCCGTCGATACCTTTTATGCTCCAGTCATACTGTGCCTTGTGTTCTTTTAATTGTCGCAGTGTGTGGCTTTTTGTGTGTGCTACTTTTAAACAGTTTTAACAGTTTTTTATCTCCATTTTACGGTCACCCCGTTTTTTGTCTATTGCCTTCCATGATGTTCCCCCTTTTTTATATCTATGTTCACCATATTCTCTCCTTTCTGATTTTTAAATGTTTTCTATTGTTTGTTCTATGTCTTTCGGCTGAAGAGCAGCGCATATGCTGCTGCCACCCCACCCCAATGGGGAATTGAAATACAATAAAGAAAAAGAAAAAAAAAAAACTTATCATGCGTACCAGAGTGTGCACGAACAAGGACACGGCGTGCAGTATGCTTTCACTCAAGTGACATCAAGTGAGCATATTAGTAGTACAATGTCCTAACTGTGGGCAGTTAATCGTCCAACCACAGGAAATGCGACAAGTTGTATCTCAGTAAAAGACTGAGTTGTGTTTATTTTGTGCCAAAGGTGATTTTTACCGTTGCAAAGTACTGTAGAATGTGCTATCGTAAAGAAAGGCTTGTCTGCAATCCGAGGTAAGAATAATATTGCAGAGGAGGCGTTGTGGAGGATTTTGCGCTCTAAATACCAGTAAATGTTTTATATCAGGTACAACAAGAGGAATACTAAGATACACATTACCACTTCAAAAAGAATAACGTGCTTACTCGTATGGGATTGTTATTAAATGGAGCCACTGTTAAGATCAGCTATAGTTCAAGCATACAACTCGTCCACCACCACCATCACAAGGCCATATCTACGATTCAGTAATGTTACATGTTGAAATTACAGACTGATTTGCTTTTTTGCATTATATAAAAACATTCAGGTTAAGCTACTTTTCCCATACGATGAACTATTAGCATTGTGGATAATGATCTTGTCGCCAAAATTAAATAAGTTTCGACTAATCCTTAATGTTCGACAACGAATTATGATACGCCATGTACCCCACCCCCCCTCTCCATGTACCGAGCGGCTTCTTTGTAGAGCACAGACGTATGTGGTACAGTTAGAAGTGACTACTTCTTCTTCTGAGACTATTGACACTGGCTTACGTTTGACCACAGTGACATTTTGAATGGAGGTTGAAGCTAACCGAGCGCTGTATCCTGTGTGAGATACAGAGGCGAGAGAGTGCTGCAGGACTTGCCCCAGTTCACTGCTAGTCGCGCCACGTCACCTTAACGCGTCTGCATGTAGCGCACAAGTATTGCACCACAATTTGGTATGAAATTAAAAATCAAAATTTATATTTAAAACTTTGTTAAATTATAGTTTAGTGTAATAATGTTCCAAGTACCAAATCTTGATGTTCTAAACTCAATAGTTTACGGAAAAATGCCGTTTTAAGAGAAAAATCAGAGGCGCTAAATAATGACGCTAGGAAACCAGAATTTGGTCAGAAGGTACAGCTAGAAGTTATAAATAAGTGATGCTGGTTTCCAATACTATAAAACATAAATTAACGCCAGAATCCACGTTTTTCGGAAAAATCAGAGGCGCTAAATAATGGACTTAGAAACTTGAAAATTTGTTTTATGCTTCAGTACACACCAAGAATAGCAACAGAGAGCCCATGTTAATCTACCTCTTATAGTTTGGGAGTAATTAAATAAAAACTAAATTTGTAACTAAAATGTACCTAAGTGTTGAGGATTAAGTACTTGAAATTTTAATGATAGAGAATTTTGGTTAAACGGGATAATCAAATATATTAAATAATACAGCTACACCAAGTTTAAGACATTTAACATAAATAGCAACTGATACAAGTCTTAGCAAAGGTATGGTTCAAAGGTAGAAATCTACCATTAGTTCCTCTAAATAAATTCTATTAAGCGAAGTTTTCATTCTAGCGAGGTGAAACTTTCTACGTGCTTTCGAACTGTTTATCTGCATACCAGCAAAAATTAAGAAGTTTCTGAAGTAATTGGTAACTATATTATTAAAGATTATGTGCCCGAGATAGCGGTCGTTTGTAGACTGCCGCCGTATGCAAATAGACAGAGACAACAGGTGTTTTCTCGGCAGACCGCACCGGCACCTTATAAATACAGCCGCTGAAGCAGTAGTAAGTTTCACTTCGCTCTCAGACACTGTGAGGTCCTCGCCAGTTAAACGTCTGGTCGCGCTCTGCCTCGGATGATGTCAGAGCCGAGCTGTGACAAGAGCGTATTTGGCAGTGAAAACGGATAGTGAACTCGCGAGGACTGTACACCGTCCGGGATCGTTTAGAATTCGGCAAAAAGACTGTTAGTATGCCGCCCGTGTGAAATTCAGTTCCGCGTGGCAAGTGGTGAATTTATTTCCACTTTTATGGCGAGTATTAATTTTTGAACATTTATTGCGAACTTTCAATTGAGTGATGTTAGTCAGGGCGAAAAACACTCTGGTAGGAAGTTACCGTAGATGTCGCCTCTGAACTGCTAAAGTTGCTGTTAGATTAGAAAGACTTGTTTTCAGTTGAACATAACGCAATGTTAAGTATTGTTTGTGAGAAACTTTAATTAAATTAAATCTTGATTGGAGCTTTAAACTTTTACTGAAGTCATATTCCTGATCCCGCAAAGAAACGGGAAATAGACACTTTTCTTTCAGTGGGCTGGACCGGAATGTGGCCGTGCAGACTGGAAACTGAGGTCAGTATGTTTCCCTTCGCTTTCTGGCTGACCATCAAATTAGATGCCAGGCTCACGTGATTAAAGACGGCATCAAAACTTTAAACCAGTGAAGTAACTTATTCGCCGCCCCACAAGGTTCAGTTTAGTATGATAAGAGATGCTCTCTTGTAGCAGTGACCATTCTTCTGTTCTTCAGAGGGAAGGAAAGGCATTATTCACCAAGAGGTCTTTCTCCTTTGCGGCTTCGTAACGCAGTTAAAAACAAATGGCTCTCCTCGTCTCGTTAGCAGCAGAGCTGCATGCCATCACGCCACAATAAAAAGCGAGGGCAGAGGTTCCGAAATAGACGGCACAAAGCTTTGAGTACCCCACCCAAGGTCTCTGTTGCCGGCACTGAGTTTTTCGTTAAACGCGCTTTAAGGAACGGTTGTTGTGGCAGACCCTCTAACATCTAACGGTATCAAACCCATGTAGTACCACTTGCAGCCTCTGAGCGGAAGCTACAGAGTGCTGCAGTATAAATCCTCAAGGTCTTCATTTTCTAACGGGGAACTTCTTACTAGAAGGACACTCAAAAAACAACTGCTTGCATCTAGTCGAACGTCTCATGTTGCACCCGAAACTGTGTCACCGAGTGATAAGGCGAATGTATTTGGGATAACGACGGTTCAAGTTTCAGTCCAGCCTTCCAGATATAGGTTTTTCATGATTTCGCTAAATGGTTAATGAATGCCGAGATGTGTCCCTTGAAAGGCACTGTTCATTTCTTTACTAATGCTTCCCTAAACCAACCAGCGCTTCGTCACTAGTTCCCGCGTCGCCGACGCGACTTTCGGCCGTATTCTACTGACTTTCGTACCAAATTATGTCTGTATATGCTTGTAATTCTAGAGGGGAAATCTGATAATGAAAGACCAAGAACGAACTTCTTGGAGAGAGAAGAGATGTAGTCTTTCACCCCTGCGGTTAAATTTATACTTCGCAGAAGCATTGGCAGAATGAAAGGAAATACTCAAAGTGGAATTAAAATTCGGGATGAAAGGACGTCAGTGGTAAGATTCACTGAAGAAATTTATGTTCTCAGTGAAACCGAGGATAAATTTCAGGACCAATTGAATGTAAGGTATATTCTAGTGAGAATTAACCGAAGAAAGGTGAAAGTAAAGAGGATTACCGGTAATAAGACCAGAATGGGCGACTATTCCGTAATATTTTTACAGAACAAACGTCGTTATGAGAGTTTTGAATTTACACGCCACATGTCTGTAGATACACACTGATTTAATGCGGTAGTTTCCATTACCTTCTGCATCCTCATGCCGGTGAACACTGCTAGTTCTTCCGCCTCTTAGCAGCAGATTCCGAACCCAAGGACAAGAGATAGCCCTTAATCACCGTCTGCATATCCATGCTCTTTGACAATGGGAATCAGAGAGTTCTGCGGTTACATTTTTTTAACAATTAAATGGTGTAAATGGATATTATTTTTTGTATTACATTCCTTTTTAAATTCCATGCACTTATTACACAAGGAAACAATATGCCTATATAAGCCAGAGATTCTAGCTCCAAAAATCGTTGGAGATTCCGAGGTGATAAGTAGATTTTAAAAAATACTGTACACTATATTGCATGATAATTCATATCGTTCTTTGACTGTCTACCAGTATACATTTTTCAGGTTTTGGTTCTTCTGCTACGATTCAGACAAGAGTGTCACCGTCAAATATTCTTTAAGTCTCTGTATGTCCATCTTTTCAGATATGGTTGAAGGACTTATAACACTACCGTCCGCTACTGTTATACTATAACCTCAAAGCTGGAGGCTGTTCGTATAGTGAAATTATTTTTATCAAAGCAATTAAAGTATAAAGAAGCAGAGCAGTGTTACCCTCTGAAAGGAATTTTCTTACGTTGACCGTGATGTACCTAACGGAGGTGGCACATCTATAGTGAAAGTCAGAATTTACATAAATATTTAAACAGTAATAAACAATATTTTGCGTATCCACACTGTCCAAATGATAAAGAAAACGGTCGCCAGCCTAATTAGACAAGTAAGCCTAATTAGATAAGTAACAATTTTGTTCAAGAAACTAAATATGAGCAACTTTAATGGACAGACACAGCATATACTTTATCACACGAGAGTGCAATGAACTCTGTCACTAACATATGCTGACGTTAAAGAATGTGCTAACAGTTGTAGAAGAACAAGGCTATTTGTATAAGTACAACATATCATGACACACACTATTGTCTTCAGGGCTTAGTCAAACTGAATGCTTTCAATAATATTACTATTAATATTTACTATAAAATTACAAATTGGACATAGATTTAGTATCACTTTTCAAACACTTTTCTAACTGACATGAAATGTAAATAAAGTTCACTACAAAATTATAAATTGTGCATAGCTTTAGTCTCTCTTTTACCAATTACGTTTCTATCTGACACGGGAATAAAAAAAATTTCACTAGCAACTATTTCTCACTGTCCTCTGAATAGAAAAAGTTGCTGTTTTCATAGATAGTGGTCTTACTGTTACTTTTTATTAGCATGAACACAATAGACAAACTGTGACTCCTGTTACACTATTACTATGCATTTTCAATACACAAGAGGAACAAGCACTTAGCAAGAATGAGTATATAAATTTCCACAATTGCAGTTCTCGACTTTTACGGCAGTGAGACACAAAATTGACATATTTGTAAGATACTGACTCACCTTTTGCAATTTACAACAGGCAGCACTGTGATCATTAACTAAGCAAAACTTTATACGCCTCAGTTTTAAGAACTTTTAATTTTTAAAAGTAACAGCAAATTGTTTATTAAGAAGAACATTTCATGCCAAACTTTAGTAATATTTACTTTTGGAACTAACCTCAAGATGTATATTGCTTGCCTTTATTACCAGTCTTCTACTTTCAAGTCAATGATTAAACAGTTAACTTTGAAAGCCCACAAAACTTTAAATTGGGTTGTTTCAATGACTGGAAGGCTTTCACAAAGCTACATTTACTACCTCTCACAATTTTACCAAATCCACAGTAAATCTGAATACTCCCTTCTTACTAAATATCAAACAACATTACTCAATTAACTGTTGGGCTTTGAGGCTTCCATTTTTCCACAACAAGGACACTTGACAGTCATAGTTCAAACGTATAGGAACCTGAGAGGTGTTGTGATAAGGAAAAATCAAAGTAGGTACATAAATTCAGTTATAAGTTGCCTTATATTTGAGCACACTAACACATCCAATGAGCTGATCCTTCACTTAACATACCTACAATTCCTACATTCGGTTACAGTGATCGCGCAATGTGGTGGCCAGTACGTCCTGGCAGGCGGATCAGCAGTCGATGATGATAAAGCTCTGTCATTTCTTGGTGGCGATGATAGATACCATTTCCAAAACCGAGATAACTTACAAATACATCCATCCGAGGCTTTGGCACATTGGAAAACGGCACAAAAAGCCACTCACGGCAGCAGAACATAATCCACTGTTGTTACATGAGCTGTTGGAGGTTAAGTAGCTCGTCTCGACTAACTCTTGGTTCCACCTTTCTATCCATGCCAACCACATTTTGAGCACGCTGCATGATTCCGTTCCCGACGGGAACCACATCACCTTCTATACATATAAATAACTAAGGACCCTAAGTGAGGATCAACAAATACAGGGTAGCTACAAGATATTTTAAACAAGACATATGATTTCCACATACTGATAGTTCAACATAAAATTATTTGAACAAATTTTCAGTTACATATAATAATTTTTGTTTACCTCCAAGTGAGGCACAGTGTTTAACTAATAAAGACAATACACTGCATATGTTTTTACCAGGACATCAAAGATTTTACAAATAAAAAAGTAAACACTCTTATGGTATCGACACAGTCAAACAATATTTACATCAGTTGATCTACAAAATGTTAAATAAAACAAATGGGCAAAATAAATTAATAGAGCCTTAGAGCTCTGGTGTTAACCTCGCCTGTTAAATGCAGAATTTCAAATCAAAGACCTCTCAGCCATCTAATTTCCAAACTGTAATTTTACTGGGCTACCATTTTCGGCGCTATACTATGCCATCTTCAGCCCACTGTCCGACGATCTCCACGGTTCTAAGAAACTGTGAAACACTCTTACAAATTACAGCCAAATCGATACATGTAGGGTAGTCAGAAACGGATAGAAGTGGTGTTTAAGGATATTTTTTGTTGAGGATAGTTTTGTTAACAAACAACTTCAATACCTTGCGTTGTTTCGTGTTAGTTAGCATTAAGTTAGCCAATCAGGTCATTATGACACAAAAGTTCAAGTGACACGCCACATGTAGTTAAGTGTTCCCGTGTCTGACGGACTTTAAGACGCTAGGGACAATAAGACGCACCTTAAATTTCAAGCAATTTAAAAAAATTCCACTTTTACCATCTTTATTACTAGGCAGATTAAAAACATTTTAAGTTTATAAAACCGAACTAACTTTTAAAATACCTGAGAATCATCATCTGAACATTCTTCTTCTTCTTCATCTTCCTTCTTCTTCTTCCTCTTCGTCGTCATCATTGTCTTCTTCGTATATAAGATGGTGTCCACTGTCATGGGGAGCGTTACTTATCCCGCACTTTTTGAAAGATTTAACAATAATGCCTTCTGTCACTCTACACCACGACTGTTTTATCGACCGACACACTTGTTTGAGTGAGGGTCGTTTTAAAGCTGCCTTCGGCATGAATTCATGTTGGGCTTCATACATCATCCGTTTGTTCCATTCCCCTCTCATTCAAACTGTAAATGGTTTATCTAACGAGACATCGAGAGGTTGGAGTTTGAAGTAAGTCCCCCCGGAATAACAGCAAGCTCTGTAATTCCCTGTCTCAGTTTCTCTCCCACAGAATTTTTCAAATTAGTACTAAACTGATCTTGCGCAAGATGACAACTCTTCTTCTATGAGGTGCCTTTTCTTCTCTCCCACACTCAGTTAATGTAATTTCATACCAGCCACGTCCCTCCATCCCGTGTCATGTACGTGAAGAACATCACCTGGCGGTATTTCAGAAGGTTTCAGTGTACTACTGTCAACACAACAGTGTAATACATTTTTTTAATGTCCACTTCTTTTTATAGTAGTTTTAGCATCTTTCATGGTAACAGTTCTGTTACCCGTTACATCTAATACGTAGATTTTTGGATAGGGTCCGCCTTTAGCAAAACACAATTTAGTTTTTTAACCCTAACATGTTCCACTGCATTTGCAACATCTTCAGTGGGCTTTTATTTTTATCTTGTTACCACATGGTGTGGTTCTTTGGATGTGGTTCCAGATGAGAAACTGTCGAGCAAAACAGTCACTGTAGAAACACAACACATCTGAAAAACCGCACCATGTGGTAAAAAGATGAAAAGTAAAAGCCCACTGATGATGTTGCAACCGCAGTGAAACATGTTTGTGGTAAAAAACAAAATTGTGTTTCTTTAAAGGCGGACGCTATCCAAAAATCATACGTATTGTTAAAGCAAACACGGAGAAAAGAGCTTCAGCCCCAAGATGATTATTTCGACGGTACGTCAAATGTCAGAGGAGTTTCGTGCTTGTTCGCTATTTGGCTTAGTGCCACACTGATTTTCTTTCATGGTTGAATAATAAATCGATGGGAAGATTGTATTTTCTCTTCATAGTCTTGTGGAATTTCCTGACATATTTTGGTTTTGGTTCGCTTGTTAATTCCATGACGGTTCATAAACCTGTAGCAACAGCCAACTCCACTCTTCAATTCTGTTATGTTCCACGTAGTGGTAACTTAGGAGCGTGTATCTGAATCGTTTTTGTATTAATTCCAATGACATTTTGATGTTGTCCTCAATCAATTTCAGTACGTCGTCTTCTAGTTTTGCCCATTTTGTATTCAGTCCTCTATTTGACCATTTAGTCTGCCTCATTTTGTTCAGTTCTTGTTTACCAGCAAACGGTTTTTTCTGTTGGTGGAGTGCCGAAATGCCGCGCAGCTGCTCTGTTTTCATGATATTACATTCAATTTATAGGCAACATCTTATGAGTACCTTCCTTTTTTTCCGTTACGAAACTAGGTACTAACAAAAATATGGTTCTCTTACCGATCACTCAAATCACTTCGAAGTTCTGTGGCACCGCAGACTCCAATGACGTATCATATCCTAGACAGTGTTCTGGGTTTGTGATGGCAGGGCGTGAGGGCACAGTGTTAGTAATGTAGACTTCGACGGGCGGTACTGTCTTCACTTAAAACTTCCAGGCTGATAGGTGTAAGGTGTCAGGCAAATCCAACACCTTCCATGAAAACCCTGACATGATAGCAAATCCGACAGTATGTCACATAGTTCCGAATAAATCCTGTCACTAAATTAACCAAAGTAATACGATCAACGAGTGAGCAAATGGAATACCACAGACCAGAATACATACGGTATATATACAGCTACAGAAAATTCCAGTAAAATGATTCTTGACATTTGTGGATACTTATAGAATATACTCAAACCTAATATAGAAATTAAAATTGCACAGTCCAGATGAGTCTTGAACTCACAACCGTCCATGGAACAGTTTACTATCATAACCACTGCACCATTGTGTTACTCATCCGCTTCTGTGACAATATTTTTATGAGTCTTACAGTGCAGTGTGGGATCCCCATCAGATAGGATTGACAAAGGATCTCAAAAAAGATCAAAGAGGAGCAGATGATTTTGTATTATCGTGAAATAGAAGAGATGTCACAGATATGGTACGTGAATTAGGGTGGCAATCATTAAAACAGGTACAGAAATAGCACGAAGGTTGTTAAATGAACCCCTTGTCAACCACTTAGTTGTGATTTGCAGAGTAATCATGTAGATGAAGCTAGTCCTTAAAACTATTTTCAGACCCACCAGGAAAATAAAAGAATATTTAAGATCGGCCAAAGGTCCACGACGTCCTTTGGCTACACGGGGCGTATATAAAATTCGTTGTAGTTTCTGGACAGGTTTACATCGGTACCACAAAGACAAGAGTTAACAGCCGTCTTGTTGAAAAAAAGACGAATTGCCACCTGGGTCACAGGGATAAATCGACCGTAACAGAACATGTTTACTAGAAAGGTAATCATGAAATAAAATTCAGCGAGTCGAGCGTCACATCTAAAACCCAGCATTATTACGCGCACATGTATAGAGATGCTATCGAGATTGATAAACACCGTAATAATATTGACAGGAAAGAGGAGGGTGTTAAACTGGATAAAATTTGGATGTTAGCGTTGCACCGGAAGCATGACGATCGATTACTTTCAATCGTGAATGTTGGCATCACCAGAGGCAATCTTGTAGCCGAAGCCACGTGATGGACAGTGGCGCCTTCCGTAATGCCTGTACAACCAGCGGTGCCTCGTGTTGTCTCTGCAGTTAGACGCTTTACCTCGGAGGACGTCTCCCGCAGTCGGAGACGAAACGTCAGGGGAGAGTTTTATACAGCGACCACGGCCTATCGGCCCGGAAGTCTTAAGTGAAGACAGTGTTAACAAGCTTGTGAATCCTCGCAACTCATGTCCGTCGCATCGGTGCACTGCCGCTACCAGTTGAATCCAATGTTGCCAGATAAAGATATGTTTGCCGCGGCATCGAATGTATGGCCAATTTTAAGACTGCTTGGAATTTTAAATCAAACACCGGATATTAACAGAATCTTCCGTCGGTTCTTGGTAGAACAACATTATAATAATAAATGAAAAGCACCAGTTTGCTTTTGTTCTACAAAACTGCTGATGTCAGCAGTTTGTTTTCTAACAAACCAGTAGTAGAATGTATTGACATTCTGACAGAGCTGATGCACAAGTCCAATGTCAATCCTGTGGAATTGAATGACTTGAGACTGGCCACACAGACCTGCCTTGCATAGAATTATTTCCCATTCCAAGGCACTCTTTATAAACAATAAGATGGCTTACCTATGGGTTCCCCTCTTAGTCCACTGTTGGTTGAAATATTTAGGGACCATTTTGAACAAAATTTTCTAAAAACAGAACCTTTGAGTGCAAACATCAAATACTGGTTTAGATATGTAGATGATGTCCTGTGTATGTGGACTGGTACTACAAGACAACTCAACACATTCTTGAAAAACCTAAACAGTCAACATAAAAATATCCAGTTCACTATGGAAATTGGCAACAAATCCATAAACTTCTTAGATCTCACCATTGACATCAGTACACACACACATTGTTTCAAAATTTACAGAAAAACAACAACTACAGACACAGTAATACCTATTTGCTCACAACACCCCATAGCTCACAAACATGCAGCTTTCCACTCAATGGTACACCGTCTCATATCTATCCCCATGTCCAGAGATGATTTTAAAGCAGAGTTAGATACAATAAAATTTATTGTCTCAGCCAATGGCTACAATCCAGTTCTTATTGACCACATCTTGTACAGGAAACAAAAACGGAAAATTATACCCCTCCTCTATGCCCCACCTGCTTCCCCACCACTGTCTGCAAGAAATGGTGTACTCTACCATATCTAGGTCAGGTATCACAGACTGTAGCCAAAGCACTGAAATCCTGCAAGTGTAGGGTTTCCTACTATGTCAGGAACACTACAGCCCAGTGTGTTTTTAATAGCAAAGACAAGATCCAGTTATTAGCCAACAGTGGGGTATACAAAATCACCAGTTCTGATTGTGACAAAATTTTACATTGGTCAGTCAGACAGAGACATATCAACTAGCCTGGCTGAACATGAACGCAGCTGGAGGTTGCAGAATTCAGACTCTGCATTTGCTGAGCATGTACTGAGTGAGGGTCACAACTACCAGCCAGTGTCCCATTTACTTTACTTAGCAAACAAAGACCATAAACTCAGCCTGCTGGAAGCCCTGGAAATTAACAAACATCTTGCTCACAGTCCAGATCTCATCCTAAATGACCAGACACAACTCAACACTTCCCGTCTCCTAAACTTCATATAATCATCTTTGTTGTTCATTACTTCCCACACTCTCTCTTCCTACATATTCCCATTTTCTTGTAGGCATTAAGTTTTTTTTTATTTGTTGCAGTTGTCTTTGTATTCCACATATGCTGTAGTTTCAATAGTTAAGGGTTTGCTTTTGACTTGTACTTGTATTACTGTCCATGTTTAACTCCCCTTCTAGTTGTCTCATCGAATACTGTTCACATTTTACTTTGCTCATTTATTTAATGTAAACTGGTATACAGCCACTGTTTTGATTATAATGTTAATGTTAAAATGCAGTATCAACACACTCTCAAACTGTAGGTTCCCTCAAACACCTCAATTTTCCTGCATTTACTAATTTCTGTTTACCTTATTGATATTGCTTAAGTTCCTGGTGTATTCTGTATTTACATTGACAACTGTCTCTTCTTTTTTAATTGGATGTGTATCACTCTCCATGTTTCATACCTCTTGATGCAGCCTTGTCTAGTACTAATTTTATCTTATTTCATTAGTTTTGTTTATTAATAGAAACTGTTATGTAGGCATGCTATTCCTATTTTGTGCTAAAGGTTTTCCTGTCAACTCCATTGTTATTTATGTACTGTTCAGTTTTTACTATTTCATTGCAAAGATGTTACTCACTGTATGTGTTACTTCTCTTCCAATGTTGTCTGCTAACATTTAACTTCTTTGGTGATAATACTCAGTAAATGTCTGAAGATGGCCTTGTAAGCCGAAAACCGGTTAGCAATAAAAATAATATTGTAGAACAAAAGCAAACTGGTGCTTTTCATTTATTATCAAACACTGGATGTTTCACAAGACGCACCTGAATTTTGGAGGCATTTTTTTCGTAGAAAAAAAGTGCCTCTTATAGTCTTTAAAATAAGGTACTTGTTCTCATGCCGGAGATGATAGCACTGGTGACTTCTCAGCCTTTGGATCTGGTTTGAACCTTACTGCCGTTGCATATATAATTCTTATACCACTCTCGTGTTCGGTTTTAGGAAACCAAACGAAGAACGCGTTTATCGATAGCGGCTATGGCGTCCCGCTTGAATTTGCTCATACAACGCCCTGATTGGCTAACTTCAACGCTCATTAACTCGGAAACGTGGTCATGAATCGCTTTTCTCATAACAATTATTTCTCAGCACGTGTCCTGTAGCACCTTTACAAACGTTTTAGACTGTTTATGACCACCCTGTATATGAAGTAACATCTGAAAAAAATCGATATTGGTATACATTCCTATCCGATTTAAGGGTGGAGCGGGGAAATGGAGGGGAAAAGTGCAAAAATAACAGACAGCGAACTGTCGAAGCGCAGTTTTCGTGGTCACTACTTAGTTTTTTGACAGTTCCAAATCAATTTAATGCCTATGTTTGGAGATGAGGGCAGGAAATACTGACACGTAAAAGTAACGGAAGGCGATGGCTTTTTGTATAACATCTTCCCTGATTATTGTCAGTCACCTGGAAATGTAAGAAAGAGTGGAAATGGAATGACATGTAAAAATTTTATGAAATAACTGACATTAATGTTCAACTCATTGGCTGAAATTCCGATGATTTACCAGAGGTAGGTCATAGAAGGGGGTATCTTAGAAGACGGTGAACTACAAAAATCATAATTAATGAAATTGCAGAGTGCTTGAGTATTACAGAAACGACAAGGGGTGCGAGCAGAGGACAATGAAACAAGCAAATAATCCTATCAACTATAGGCCCATAAACGATTTTTTTCTCTGATACAAGGTATGAATAAGTGCAGTCAGGCCAATATTGCAACACTGTTAATCTCAATGACTGCGATACTGCTGCTGTTTATGGTGAAAGGATGCGTATGTGGTAGATGCATGAGAGTACACAGGCACACTTTCATGTCACTGCTCGGATATGTGTAGCATAAATCTTCGATAACAAGGTGTCGGACTTGGCTCTCAGATTCCCCAACGTTAACCCGTTGCACTCTTAACAGTTTTAAATAAGCCTGAGAGACAGCAACTGTACAAGATATAAACCAGCCAAAATGTTGAAAAAAAATTTTACTTCTAATGGGTTCTGACCTCTAATACCGGTGTCTTCATCTGAAAATCTACAATTACCTAAATAGATTATGAATAAAGATTAACACAGAGAGAAACTATTGAAAGGACAGTTTTTATTCCGAGCAGACTCATAAGTCTAGGACTGCAGTCACATGTAGGAAATGTCGAACTAATTTAAAAGCAATAATGCTATCGTCACATAAAATATTTCATTTAGACGTTAATATAAAAACACATAAAATAAAAGACCCTAAAATCGACATAAAATTGGTAACTGCCATTAAAATTACAGCTTCGTGGCATAACAGAGTACACGCTGCTAAAGAATGCAAGAGGTAACAGTCACAGTCAGACTAAGAAGGTAAACATCAACAACTTGACCTTTTATTTTAAGGAGGAAAAAGTACACTCACAATTTATCAGCCCAAACAATATATCCCGCGTGAAAATTTTGGCCGCAATTCCGATAATAGGAAATAGGATCACGTTTGAGGAAGTGGAGAAAATGGTCAATAGATTGCAGTGCAATAAAGCGGCTGGGGTGGATGAAATTAAGTCGGAACTCATCAAATACAGTGGAATGTCAGGTCTTAAATTGGTACACGGGATATTTGAAATGGCCTGGGAGTCGGGACAGGTTATATCAGACTGGACAAAAGCAGTAATCACACCAATCTTTAAACAAGGAAACAGAAAAGATTGTAACAACTACAGAGGTATCTCTTTAATCAGCGTTGTGGGTAAAATCTTCGCAGGTATTGTTGAAAGGAAAGTGCGAGTATTAGTTGAGGACCAATTGGATGAAAATCAGTGTGGGTTTAGGCCTCTTAGAGGTTGTCAGGACCAGATCTTTAGCTTACGGCACATAATGGAGAAGTGTTATGAGTGGAACAGAGAATTGTATCTATGCTTTATAGATCTAGAAAAGGCATACGACCCGGTTTCTAGGAGGAAGTTATTGTCTGTTCTACAAGATCATGGAATAGGAGGCAAACTTTTGCAAGCAATTAAAGGTCTTTACATGGATAGTCAGGCAGCAGTTAGAGTTGACGGTAAATTGAGTTCATGGTTCAGAGTAGTTTCAGGGGTAAGAGAAGGCTGCAACCTGTCTCCACTGCTGTTCATATTATTTATGGATCATATGTTGAAAACAATAGACTGGCTGTGGTGAGATTAACATATGTGAACACAAAATAAACAGTCTTACGTATGCGGATGACTTAGTTGTGATGGCAGATTCGATTGAATGTTTGCAAAGTAATATTTCAGAGCTAGGTCAGAAATGTAAGGACTATGGTATGAAGATTAGCATCTCCAAAACGAAAGTAATGTCAGTGGGAAAGAAATATAAACGGATTAAGTGCCAAATAGGAGGAACAAAGTTAAAACAGGTGGACGGTTTCAAGTACTTAGGATGCATATCCTCACAGGATGGCAACATAGTGAAAGAACTGGAAGCGAGGTGTAGCAAAGCTAATGCAGTGAGCGCTCAGCTACGATCTACTCTCTTCTGCAAGAAGGAAGTCAGTACCAAGACTAAGTTATCTGTGTACCGTTCAATCTTTCGACCAACTTTGTTGTATGGGAGCGAAAACTGGATGGATTCGGGTTACCTTATCAACAAGGTTGAGGTTACGGATATGAAAGTAGCTATGATGATTGCAGGTGCTAGTAGATGGGAACAATGGCAGGAGGGTGTCCACAATGAGGAAATCAAAGAAAAACTGGGAATGAACTCTATAGATGTAGCAGTCAGGGCGAACAGGCTTAGATGGTGGGGTCATGTTACACGCATGGGAGAAGCGAGGTTACCCAAGAGACTCATGGATTCAGCAGTAGAGGGTAGGAGGAGTCGGGGCAGACCGAGGAGAAGGTACCTGGATTCGGTTAAGAATGATTTTGAAGTAATAGGTTTAACATCGGAAGAGGCACCAATGTTAGCACTGAATAGGGGATCATGGAGGAACTGTATAAGGGGTGCTATGCTCCAGGCTGAACGCTGAAAGGCATAATCAGTCTTAAATGATGATGATGATGATGATGATCCGATAATACCCACTTATGATCTTATGAATATAGTGTTATTATAATTTAGTGCTCACTGGTTCTCCGTCATTCGCTCCGTCCCACTACAGCCACCTAATGCCCAACTGCTAAACTCTGTACAGCCGACTGATAACCAGTTCCCACCTATTTGTTGGACTTTGATGGCGAAGGAGATGGAGGGGAGAGGCGACACATTTGCCCAACGTTTTATTAAATTTGTCCACGAATACACTTTTTTCTATACGAAAGAAAGTTAGTAATATGGGTACAAAAAAATGTCAACCTCAGGAACATACAGGTTCTATAGTATTCAACAATAACCTATTTCTATTTGAAAACTATAAGTAATGTGGGCAAATCAAATGTCAACCTCACGCACAAATGCGTTCAATAATATTGAACACTGATCTCATATCGATATTCTGCAGCTATACCGGGTCAGTCCGTAACACCCCTTTTATTTCGTGAACGGTTACACGTATCGGAAGAGGTTTTAGGCAAATGTTAGAGCGTCAAGAGACACGTACTTTTTTGTTTGGTTAATGGTTTTAGCGCTGGTATCATCGGAGATATCGAAGCAAGTACCTTTTTGAAAAACTGAACTGTATCCTTTTTTTAATTGCATCCGATAGCTGTTGAGAATATAATTCTAGCGATATAGCGCTTGTTCATGGTGACGTGGACCACTTGTAAAAAATTCGAAAAATTTTCTATAATTTGAGAGCATGATGGCCGCAATAAGCATTAGCGGTGCAAACACCGCCAAGCAGATCTCTCGGGCTACGCTGTGTCAGAATGTCAACACATTTGCTCGTTTACTTCCTTGCACTGCAGGCCGCTCATTTCTGCTTCAACATTCGTTACGTGCAGACATGTATACCAATGAGGACAAGTTGGATTCTCTACTTATATATGGTGAAAATAAAAAAAAATGCCGTAGAAACAATGCGACGGCATGTAGTTATGTATCAGGGTCACCAATGTCCAACTCGCCAAGCAGTTACACGAATTTCCGCAGCTCGTGGACGTGCGGTAGCGTTCTCGCTCCCCACGCCCGGGTTCCCGGGTTCGATTCCCGGCGGGGTCGGGGATTTTCTCTGCCTTGTGATGGCTGGGTGTTGTGTGATGTCCTTAGGTTAGTTAGGTTTAAGTAGTTCTAAGTTCTAGGGGACTTATGACCACAGCAGTTGAGTACCATAGTGCTCAGAGCCATTTGAACCATGTTACACGAATGACGAAGACGCTAGTGACGACAGGTTGCTTGAACGTCAAAAACAGGACAAGAAAGAAGACAGCAACTGTCAGGGAACACAAACAAGCTATTCTGGCTACGAAGCTAATGAGCCCACACAGTGGTTCGAGACATATTGCCAAGGAATGTGAAATTAGCCACAGGAGTGACAGTCGCATCCTGCATCGACAGGCGCTCGACGACAGTGATTCCGGACGTCGTGCAGAATTTTGACGGTTTGCCCTTCAGCAACTGGGAGATGACCTACTATTTTCTAGCGTGTGCTCTTTGACGATGAAGCAACGAGTACTAACCACGCCAACGTAAATTTGCATAATATACACTATTGGGCAAACAAACCTCCTTGCTTCGTCAGGTGAATCATCAGCGGCCGTGGAGCCTAAACATGTGGTGCGACATCATAGGATATTGCATTGTGGGACCTTACTTCATCTCAGGTGTTCTAAATGAACATTCGTATGCACACTTTATGACGGACATTCTACCGGTTCTTCTGGAAGAGGTACCACTGGATATTCAACAGTGTATGTGGCTAAAATACGACAGCCAGCCGCGGTGGTCTCGCGGTTCTAGTCGCGCAGTCCGGAACCGCGCGACTGCTACGGTCGCAGGTTCGAATCCTGCCTCGGGCATGGATGTGTGTGATGTCATTAGGTTAGTTAGGTTTAAGTAGTTCTAAGTTCTAGGGGACTGATGACCACAGCTGTTAAGTCCCATAGTGCTCAGAGCCATTTGAACCATTTGAACTAAAATACGACAGTTTTCCAGCTCACTCGTCCCATGATGCGACGCAGGTATTGAATGGAAACTTTCCTGGACGTTGGATAGGACGAAATTCTATTGTAAAATGCACTTCGAGGTGCCCCGATTTGGTTATTCTTGATTTTCTTCCTTGGGAGCACTCAAAAATGCGTTTTATGACGAAGTCCCAACTACGCTGTAAGTAGGCTGTTTAGATTTTTATATTGGTAATGCCACGTAGCGCTCTGTATGAAAATCACTGGCTGTGCAGTCTGTGGCTAGTTTGCATTGTTGTCTGACATTGTAGAGGGGCAGCTGGAAGTTAACAGCGCGTAGCGTTGCGCAGTTGGTTCTTGAAAGTCAGATTGCGTTGCGCTAAAAAAAAAAAAAAAAAAATATTGTGTGTCAGTTTAAGGACAGTCGTGTATAATTTTTCAAAGGGGACGTTGCAACGCCAAAGGATATGTGTCGTCTAATCGCCCGTGCATCATCCGCTGTAATTACATCTGTTCATTGTTCTTTTGAACGGCGATTGCAAATGTGCCTTTCACTCCGTGATCAATAGAGTGAACACATGCTTAAATAAAGGATAAATTTCTTTTCATTTCATCGTATTTTTTAAGACGTAATTTATGTTAAGTGGTATGGGTGGTTACTGCCGGCCGGAGTGGCCGTGCGGTTTTAGGTGCTACAGTCTGGAACCGAGCGACCGCTACGGTCGCAGGTTCGATGATGATGTGATGATGATGATGATGTTTGGTTTGTGTGGCGCTCAACTGCGTGGTTATCAGCGCCCGTACAATTACCCAATCTTTGCTCAGTCCAATTTCGCCACTTTCCTGGATGATGATGAAATGATGGGGACAACACAAACACCCAGTCATCTCGAGGCAGGTGAAAATCCCTGACCCCGCCGGGAATCGAACCCGGGACCCCGTGCTCGGGAAGCGAGAACGCTACCGCGAGACCACGAGCGGCGGACCGCAGGTTCGAATCCTGCCTCGGGCTTGGATGTGTTTGGTGTCCTTAGGTTAGTTAGGTTTAATTAGTTCTAAGCTCTAGGCGACTGATGACCTGAGACGTTAAGTCGAATAGTGCTCAGAGCCATTTGAACCATTTGGTGGTTACCAAATCATTGTTAGTAAATTGTTTACTTTATTTACGTATGTACGAAACAGCACTGCAGTGTCAAATAAATTGACAGCGTGTGTTGCACATACTTGTAGTTGGTAACACTGTTATTAAGCATGAAACGACGTTTCGTTAAGTAGAATATTTATTTTGCTATGTACGGGAGGTTACCAAAGAATTTTATTAAAATGTTTAGTTCAGCGAATGTATGCCATATGATATAATTTAGAGCGACGTAGGTAGATACAGTAGTCCAACAACATGTATTTTAGTTCTAAGAAGCACACAACCACGTACAGCAAATGAGGTCAAATTCTCCTTCCAACATTTAGATATTTAATGCAGTAGTTGCTTTTCGCTGCGTATAACGCATCCTTATCTTTGAAGAATGAACAGATGACATATGTTTCAGCTCACGTAAATCAGGGAGGATACACAAATGTGAAACGGTTTTCCTAAGCACTCTGTGATGCACTAGATACTAGGCTACGTCGTATTTATTCTTACAACATTCATAGGTCAACCTGCATCAAGGTCGCATATTGATTGAAGGGGAAATTATGCTTTATTCTCATACCGCCGGCCTACCTCACGGTGTGCAACCACACAGCCTGGTCCGAGGCGGCTGCTTGGCAGTGTTTGCAACGAAAATACAGTTTCCAGCCACAGTTCTCTGACGTTCTAGGACATTTCTCGAATTTCTTTTACCATAGGGTTCAACGCCAACATTAACAAATGCTACATCACTATAATTGTCTTCCAGAGCCAACGAATATAATTGTAAAGCGTATACTGTTCCATTTTTTTTTAAAGTACTTACTTTAATATTTCAGTTGATGCCCCCGCTAAAACCGTTAACCAAATGAAAACATACGTGCCTCTAGACGCTCTAGTATTTACAGAAAACTGCCTGTTTAACATTTCACGAAATAAAAGGATTGTTACGTCTTACGTGACTGAAAGTTTCAAAAGCAAAATGAGGAAAGCTGAGCAACTGAAGACTCAGTGTGAAGTGAAATTAGTGATTCTTCGCTTTACGGTGTAGCCATGTCAGTCACGTTGAAGAATATGGCATCTCCTGCAATCGTACTTCAACACTTTCAGCTTTTAAGACCAATACTTGGTTGAGAATACTTGGTTGTACCAGCCCAGTAACTACCTACTGTGTGAATGGTGGATGTATGGAAGGCAGATATAAGTCTTAAGTTTGTAAATAGTGTAAGTTTCATTTTAAATCTTGCACATAATCTGACTGTTCTTAACTGAGGATCACTGAAATGAATAATGTACTTTAATTTTTGACAATACTTGGTCGTAATAGCCAAGAAACTAGCAAAGGTCTGAATGATGGATTTCATGAGGGCAGATGTAAGTATTAAACCTGTAAATATTAGAAGTTTAAATTTAATTCATGCAAATAATTTTACTGTTTATTGACAGAGGATAATTAAAATTAATGAAACTCAAGTTTTTCTAATCACAATTTTGTAATGTGTTTACCTGACATGTTCCACACCTAGGAGGATTCCCTCTTTTATGGGTCTATGGAATGAATAATTAATCTAATATCAATCTAATCCAGCGCATAACAGTGGGATTAATAATAGAATAGCGCTCCGTTACTTCTTTAGTGATACGCTCACTCGCTTCATTCATTTACACTGCATTTGTCAAGCGCGACATAACAATGTTCAAAGCAAAGTGATCTCTTTTACAAGGCACATGCTAGAAACCGCGCACTCTGGCGTAATGAACAAAGCATGTTGGCCTGTGTGACAGCAGTACTTCACAAGCCTCTTACTCATTCCACTGTGCAGTACTTAGCGTTCGGGCATTAGCGAGCGTGTTTTTCACGCGCGTGTGCGCGGGAATTCGCTCCAACATTAAAGACCACTGTTTGTTGTGCGTGATTGGCCACACGACGTGTTTTAGCACGCTGTGCGCCCTTGGGATTCTGCATTCACGCGGTGCGAACGCGCTGGGATGAATTCGATGTGCGTGTTTCTCACGCACGGGAAATGTGCTGCGTTTTGAACCGTCTGGAAGAAGCTGCCTTCTAGGAAGAAAGGCGGCTACTAATCTGTTACATCCAACACAGCAGAAGAGTGCAGCGACCGGTGATTTACCTAAACTATGTTCGTGTGCGTTTCCGGTGTTGGTGGTGGTTGTTGGGATGTTTAAGGGGGACTAAACAGCGAAGGTCATCAGTCCCCCGTTTCCAGTGTTGTTTACCCTAGTTACAAATTACTGTGTTTCGTGCAGTTGGACTCGTTAGTGAAAAATTAACACTCTGGAAGGGCGACTGCGCAATATGGAGCCACTGAAGTGATGAGCCCACTGCGGAAGAGTCGGTATAAGTCAGAGGAATAGTCTGTATGCAAATATTACTTCTGTGGGCAGATGTTACGTCTGGACGGCGAAGTAGTAATTATGAAAGTGCAGAGACATCCACGGCAGTAGAGCACAGGGCGGCGAAGAATACAATAACAAATACAAAATGAGAGAATCATGGCGAGGAGTTACAGCAGCCGTTTGGGGAAAACGGATGAAATGAATGATAAGCAGAAATCATATCTTGGTAGGCGCTGACAGTAAAATATTTCATTAATATTTATATGCAGTGTACTAAGATATATATTCATGAATAAAATGTCAACAAGCAAATTTTTAGACTAAAAATACCAGTCCTCATTCGAGAATGTTAAAAAAATGTTCAAATGTGAGGGACCAAACTGCTGAGGTCATCGTTCCCTAGGCTTACACACTTCTTAAACAAACTTATGCTACGAACGACACACACACCCATGCCCGAGGGAGGACTGCAACCTCTGGCGATAAGGGCCACGCAATCCGTGACATGGTGCCTCAAACCCCGCGGCTACTCCGAGGGATGTTAGATAACGATGTCACCATGGTACAGATCCTTGAGAGAGATAGTGGTAATCAGCAAAATCCCTTTGTCTAGTGTGCAGGAATACTTCCGATTACGCATGTCATTGCACCATTAAAAGCTGGCCGATGTGGCCGTGCGGTTCTAGGCGCTTCAGTCTGGAACCGCGTGACCGCTACGGTCGCAGGTTCGAATCCTGCCTTGGGCATGGATTTGTGTGATGTCCTTAGGTTAATTAGGTTTAAGTAGTTCTACGTTCTAGGGGACTGATGACCACGGATGTTAAGTCCCATAGTGCTCAGAGCCATTTGAACCATTTTGAGTACCATTAAAATTGTTGCCGTCATGTTATCTCACAAAATTGTGAAGTGCACTACATTGTTGTATGGCAGCATCTACCACATCCGTATTAACATCGACTGGGCCGTGGAAAATTCCCCATTTATTAGATAAAATGCCAAGTGCCCATGCCACATAAAGTCCTGCTTCTGATAGTCTTGAGTTAAAGACTTTTTGCTTATTAGTCAAGTTTTATGCACTGTTTCGTCTGTTTAAATTGTCACTCACTGCAGAAGCTCCGTCAGCTAGAAATAAGTAAGATATTTTCAGTCCACAAGGATCATTTGGGAGTGATGCTGCATCTGGAAAATTCAGATATAATTGTGAACTTTGTACCTAGTTCAGTTGCACTACAGTCACCTCAATGACCAAGTGCCCTTCCGTTTATTAATCTGAAACAACAATTACTGTCTGGTCATTAGAACAATAGGAAATTAGTTATTGTAATTATAATAATCGCTCATTGAACTTATTTTGATCTGGAACCGAGTGACCGCTACGGTCGCAGGTTCGAATCCTGCCTCGGGCATGGATGTGTGTGATGTCCTTAGGTTGGTTAGGTTTCATTAGTTGTAAGTTCAAGGCGACTGATGACTTCAGAAATTAAGTCGCATAGTCCTCAGAGCCATTTGGACCATCTTATTTTAAAGCTGCTAAAGTGTTTTCCATTTATGGATCCCTCACAGTGACGGAAGTGGGCGGTGGTTTCCTTTATTCCTGTTTCAGCATCTGCAATGACAGAAGTTACAGAAGGGTGAAAGGCTATCAAAGTTTAGAGGATGGCGTTGCTATCCTAAGTGGAGAAGAATTACAGATTCCGGTGAATGAAGTGAACAGTCTAATGAGCCAGAATATGGATTGAGATAAATCGGAGAACGACAAAAGTAATGAGAAGTATTAGAAATGAGTACAGAATGATCAGGATCGGTGATCACGAGTAAGATCAGGTTAAGAAATTCTACTACTTAGGTAGAAGAATAATCGAAGAGGGACGGAGCAAGGAGGATGGAAAAAGCAGGCTGCCACTGGCGAAGGCGATGCTAATAGCATGAAAACATAATCCTTAATTTGAGGAAGACATTTCTGAAAGCGTACGTTTGGAGTACGGTATTCTACGTGTTAGACACTGACTGCGCGGAAAGTGGACCAGAGGAAAATCGAGGAATTTAAAATGAGATGCTACAGAAGAATGCTGAGAATAATGTGGACTGAAAAGGTGAGTAATGACTAGGTTCTCAGCAAAATCGGCAAGGGAAGGAATGTGTGGAAAACTCTGACTAGAAGAAGGGACAGTACATCCGTTAAGACATCAGGGAACGACTTCCACAGTACTAGAGGGAACTGTAGAGCGTAAAAACTGTAGAGCAAGACAGAGACTACGGTATATACAGCAAACAATTGAGGACGTGGCCTGCAAGAGTTTGTCTGAGATGAATAGGTTGGCACAGGAGAGGAATTCGTGGCAGAACGCTTAAAATGTGTCAGAAGACTGAAGATTAAAAAAACTACAAAATAAGATAAAAGCGTCCGCCATATGAGCGTTATGTATCTCCAATAATGCCAGAAATTGTAGCTCACCAAAAGAAAACCTCAAAATGTAGAGAACGTGGCGAATTTCCTGTCTCAAAAACCTGTAAAATGTTATCTGCCGGCCGCTGTGGCCGAGCTGTTCTAGGCGCGTCAGTTTGGAATCGCGAGACCGCTACGGTCGCAGGTTCGAATCCTGCCTCGGGCATGGATGTGTGTGATGTCCTTAGGTTAGTTAGGTTTAAGGGGCTCCGGAACGCCCTATATTTGCAATGTTAAAATAACGCTTATAAATTACATCTTTCCTCACAAAGTATTTGACGTAGGAAGTTGAACCTTTTACAGATTATTTATTGGAATATGGGCTACAACTTAACACAGGGATTTTACAAAATTTTAGTTCAGTTATTAAAGATGATTTTTTTTAATTGTAATGAAAATTCACAACATTTTTTGCAATTTTTTATTTATATATTCAAAAATATACAGTTTTTTGGAAAAAGGCTGTGTTAAATTATGCAGAAGGTGCTGTGTAAAAAAAAATGGTTCAAATGGCTCTGAGCACTACGGGACTCAACTGCTGTGGTCATAAGTCCCCTAGAACTTAGAACTACTTAAACCTAACTAACCTAAGGACAGCACACAACACCCAGCCATCACGAGGCAGAGAAAATCCCTGACCCCACCGGGAATCGAACCCGGGAACCCGTGCGTGGGAAGCGAGAACGCTACCGCACGACCACGAGATGCGGGCGTACTGTGTAACATGTACTGAAAGTTTGAAACAAATATGTTTGGAAGATCCTTAGAAAACATGAAATTAGTATGAGAAAATAAAAGTTTTGGGAATCGAGCGACAAAGATTGGATTAACTTTTTAATGCATTCCAGGTCCATAGGATGGATTATCATCATCCTCTGTAAACTCCTCCTCCAGCTTCCTCTTGTTCCTCCTCCTGTTTACTCTTGCTTGTATTTCTAGACTCTTTACAGCCCTGTCTGCAGCCCGAAGGCGTTCCTTGTCTAAAGGAAGCATCGCTCGTACCATGTTAGAACCTATCTTCATTCCTATATTTCTAAATACCTTGCATCTTACAATGTTGCCATCATTGAAAGTCGCAACAGCATCATACACACCAAAGTGAAGTGTTTCTATTCCAACAAATACAGTCTTGGGGATTCTCGACCATATAACACTATTTACACTTTCATTGGGGTTTTGAGTTTTTCCATGAATACACTTTTTCAGCAGTTCAGGTGCTGCTAAGTCTCTGAAAATAGGTTTTATCATCTCCATTATCGCATCAGGCAGACTATGCTTATGAGTGTACACATCACCAGTTAGCAATCCTTTGTTATATTTACACCTACTGTCTTCTTATTTGGGACACAAGCTATGTTGGGGATTTTCATCGGTTGAAGAAGTATGAAAAAAGAAGAGCCCAAACAGCCTTCTTCATTTCGTCGACACTTTGTGTATTTTTCCTAATAGCCATTCCATAATTGTTCTGTATTTTGTCAAGAAACAGAATTAACTGCGAATATTTTCGAGATAACGACAGAGTAAATAAACATGAAATAATCACACCAGCGATATATATTGAACCATCACAGGTTAGCCACAACACATACTTTATCTCACATCACTAAAATGTACCTGATGAACACGGACGTTAATAATAACACCATTTGACAGCAGTTTAACAGCGCCACAGTGGGTCACGCCCATGTAGAACACATTTCAAAAAAAATTTAAAAATAGTTGTAGTCTTCGGAATTGAATAAATTATACATTTATTAAAAGGTAATAGTCTGCAGATTCAGAAAACGCAAAAAAGTAAAAATTGAACTTTTCATGATTTTGAGCCTTTCCGGAGCCCTTAAGTAGTTCTAAGATCTAGGGGACTGATGAGCTCAGATGTTAAGTCCCATAGTGCTCAGAGCCATTTTTTTTGTGATTCGCTCCTTTAGAAATTGTTGGTGAAAGACTGTGAAGTTTCTTTTTGCCTACATTCATATATTGCGGGAAATTCTTCCCATTGTCTGTGTACTATGCAATTTATTCGGGATGTTTACAATAAATGTGAAGTGGTGTATTGTCCTGTTACCTTTCCTGTAATGTATAAAAACGCGCAACATTTAATTAAATATTGACCTTTACATAGAGTTAGTGGCAGACCTCTATATAAAGAGCGATCATTAATTAAAAATAGCACGTTGTTTTTAAAGATTAACCGACGCCAGTGGACAACTATTGCAGCGCACAATGCAAGGAAAGCATCCGTATTTAACGAAAATCCGCTCATAGTTGGTATTAACAAGACGTGCAGACAGAAAATGCTTCCGCAGCTTGCACCGATGCTCTACTGATGAGATTTCCTTGGGATTCACTCTGCATGAGAAAAGTACTGGCAGGGCGCACGTGCTTCATGAATTCCGGCATAAACGCCCGTGGAAAACACGCTCGAGCGGACGTAGCCTAAACGGCTGCAGTGGCACGGAGCAAGTGAAATTTAAGGGCTGTACATTCAGAAGGTCATAAATACATACTATCAGAACTATAGCCCAAATTTTCACGCTAGATCGATTAACGTGGATGATATCTTGCATTTATGCCTTTTTCCCCTTAAAATATCAAGACAAGTTGGAAATTATCGATGACACGCACGAGAAAAATCCCCTTCACATGAAAGCACGAATTCCGTCAATTGAAGTATTTTGATAAAACATTAACAATGTCAAAATTTCTTGCAATATTTTTCGCAAAGATACCTGCACTGATCATATAGTGCTATACTGTTCAACACATCCTCATTTTCAAAAAACAACCTTTTCTGTTTCTTTCAACCACAGTACTGTGTCCTTCTTTATCTAGTGAAAATCTCGAAGCTGAGATTAATTTGATTGAAACTGTTGCGCTCAGAAATGGATACGAGCCAGCCGCAGCGTATGATATTTTCAACAATAAAACAAGTAACAGAATTACCACTCTCAGCATATCTAACGAACGTAATGAAAAGGGAAAAAACTCTATAGCTTTCTTAGGACCTGTATCAAGGGATTAGGTGTCTGCTCCAAAACAAATATGATCGAAATGTAGCATTTTTACTAATAACAACTTAAAAAGTTTATTCATGATTTGAAAGCTGCCAATTACCTTTACAAAAACAACTTGTCAATAATTTAATTATGATACGGGTCCAGCCTATTATAATGAGCAAACAAAACAAGTAATTTCCTTTAGATACAAAGGACACCTCTTACGAAAAAAAGGCACAAAACGTGTGTAACTCATCTTTTCCGACCATTTTTTAACTACAGACGATAAGCCTAAAGAAGCTGATGACGTCATTAAGCTACACATAGCGAAGAAAGGCTTCTGATATAATAATCTTGAACAGTTATAGATTATCAAACACCGTTCCGTTTTTATTCTTATAGAACAGTTCCATTAACTTAATAAACTCATTTCTAGTGGTATAAAGCCTTCAGCTGGTTGCCTCCCTTCTTCCTCTCTCTCTTGTTGATTTAATACATTACAATCGTTTCGAACAAACATGTATCTAATCAAACGGTTCAAATGGCTCTGAGGACTATGGGACTTAACTTCTGAGGTCATCAGTCCCCTAGAACTTAGAACTACTTAAACTTAACTAACCTAAGGACATCACACACATCCATGCCCGAGGCATGATTCGAACCCGCGACCGTAGTGGTGGCGCGGTTCCAGACTGTAGCGCCTAGAACCGCTCGGCATGTATCTAACATTAGCTGTTCCAGTGTGCTATATAATGTTCATTTTGCATAATACTGGCTATTGATATGTGAGAAGGAAATTTACGTGCTGTTTTCAAATGGTTTCCGTAAATTAAGCAATTGGTATCTTCGATCGCTACTAGATGACACAACTTGTTTCATGACCACTTTGTGGCAGTGTAGGCGTGTGACTGTTTTAGTCTGATACAACTTCCAGTCCTTAGCGGCGTGTATCGTGCTATGCCAATTTTACTTCTAGTTACCAGCTTTATGTTAGTTTAATTGTCTTTGATTTTATTTTGTTTTAATATTAACTACTAAACGTAATATTTTATGTGGCGAGAATATTATTGCTCTTCAATTTATTCTTCAGTTTGTACATGTGATTACAGTCTTCTTATAAATTTGTTCGGAACAAAAACTGTCTATTGCTTAGTTTTGTGCTATGTTCATATTTATATATAATCTTTTTTCGGAAATGTGAATTATCTGATATAGGCAACAATAGTCGGTGACGAAACATGGCAAAAGTTAAATTTTGTTACAACCAGTTTGCTGCTACCATAGCGTTGAATTCTTTTGTGTGGAATATTTAATAGATATGATGTATTTCAGCTCTGTTCACAGTATCTATGAGCTACGAGAAGGCATTTGGAACAGGCCTGTGTATCGAGGAAAGACCAAACTAATGAGAAGTAGCAGAAATGACAACAGCAAGAAATTTAACATCAGGATTGATGGTCACGAAGTACATGAAGTTAAAGAATTCTGCTATCTAGGCAACAAACTAAGCAATGATGGATGGAGCAAGGAAGACGTCAAAAGCAGACTGCCGCTGGGAAAAAGGGCATTCCTGGACAAGAGAAGTACATTAATATCAAACATAGGCCTTAATTTGAGGAAGAAGTGCGGAACTGTAAGGCAGTGAAACATGGACCGCGTGAAAACCGGAAAAGAAGAGAATTGAAGCATTTCAGTTTGGATGCTACAGACAAATTTTGAAAATAACGTGGACCGACAACGTAAGGAATGAGGAGGTTCTGCGCAGAATCGAAGAGGAAAGGAATATGAGGAAAATACTGACAAGGAAAAGGGAGAGTACGATTGGACATCTGTTAAGACACCATGGAATGACTACCATGGTGCCGGCTAGTGTGGCCGAGCGGTTCTAGGCGCTGCAGTCTGGAACCGCGCGACCGCTAAGGTAGCAGGTTCGAATCCTGCCTCGGGCATGGATGTGTGTGATGTACTTACGTTAGTTAGGTTTAACTAGTTCTAAGTTCTAGGGGACTGATGACCTTAGAAGTGAATTCCCATAGCGCTTGTAACCTCCCCCTCACTTACCGATCTTAATGACAGTGAAAAATGAAACCGCGTGTACCTAATGGGAGTTTTGGAAAAGCAATCGTCACCGAAGTTAACCTGTCGGTAAAGAGGGAGGAAAGGGTTACATCTAAATGAAAGGAAATGTGCTAATGAAACTGGTGGAAATTAATTTTGAAAAGGGGTAAAGTTAATAAAGAAAGTAAATGTGCAGCCGTTACGTTAACAATTAACTAGCGGTAATTAGGTATTTGAGATTTGGGGGAAATCACGGTCACCAGTCCTAAGGACAATTACTATAGTAACTGAAAAAGAAAGGTTATTACACATATAATTAGCACTAGAAGCGTGGCAACTGAAGGTTGACATGTGTAGTGTGAAAACTGAAAGTTTGTCAGAAGTAATAAATTTCGCTACACCCTGACTTAATTTAGCAAAAGAATTAATAAAACCGGAAAATCGAAAGTTAATTTAGTGACTGAAGTTAGTAGTGAGCTTTCTTTCTGAAGCACATCGAAATTCAGTAAAATACGGTTAGTCTTGGACTACCTCAACAATCATTTCAAAAGCTACTTGAATCTACACAATTTAGAAAGAAGAGATTTAACTTTGAACTTGAATTAAATGATTCTGAACAATTAACAATAGTAAAATTTAGTACGTACCAAGCTGAGCTGCAGTCACAGGCAAGCTAAAATACGGTAACAAAGCTCGCACTCTTAATTCGTGCTTGTGTAATCTGAATATTGTAGCCAGCTATTAATGCCATAATTGATCTTTGAAATTAAAGCAGTGAAAACGAGTTAGCTATATTACTTTAATGCTGGCGTTTGAATTTCAACGACACTCGGGCTCATTTCGGAAAAGGAAGGGACTCTGCTTGGTAATGCAATTGGGACAATGAGCAACAAAAGTTCATGCTAAGTTTCTGTAATTATAGTGACGAAAATGGAACAGTTTGAAAAGCTGAGGTCTGCCATACAGTTCTAAAACTTTACGTGCGTCCAGTCTTCCTCGTCGGTTGATTGAAGGTTTGAAGCCGTCGGTCGAGGAGGTGGCGACAGTCACTCATTGTCGGCCGTCGCTGTTGCAGAAGCTGGATGTTGGCGCTCCTTCTTCTCGACACGGTCACCAGACGAAACGGGCTCTTGATGTGCGCTAGTTAATGTTTCCCGTCCGCGACACCATGTCAGAAACTATCATCGCAAGTCGATCGCAATTACATGCTGCCAAACCCCGAAAGCGCGGCAACTCGCGGAAGCGTCACACAACACACCTGCTCCACTCGCTACTCCAGCCAGACTCCTTCTGCCCAGCCCGCACTCCACGCGGCAGAGTTAACACTACCAAAGATCCTACACACTTTGAATCTTCACACGACCTATCGATGTAATCGTTCGATAGCAGTTTTCCCTAGGCAAGACCCAACATAAAATACAAATAATATTTACAAAACAACCAATTATACATCGACATAAATGTATAAATATATATATACAAACAGTAAAACAATTACAATATACAAAGAGACAGAAATGTCATATCTTGAGGTAACAAAGCAAGGTAAAAAAAATAGTACAATAGATGGAAATAGGAGGCTATGCATTTCCGGCGTTACACGTGCCCCACATTGTCTGAGGATGTTTGTGTAACGTAAACAGACTCAGAAAATGTCCCAAAAAAGAAACAGCGGAAATGCATACGCTCAATACATCAAAAAAATTTAGCATTCGTCTAATTAATCTTAAACCAATTTTTATACAATAATAATTGAGTGGAGATACTCCTAATCTTATTCCACTCTGTCATCTTGCACAAAGTAAAACAGGTTGACAACATATCAAAATTCATAAAAAAACAACGAAAATGGTTTAGCTATTCCAAAATCATTAAAATTCGTAACACTATAAGAAATGGAATACTATTTGCAAAATTGATCAGAGTACATGATCATAAAAAACAGGTATATCAAAATACGCAAACTAATAATTAATTACATAGAATACACATTTTTATGTAACCTTTTCATAATTAATATTCTCGTCATGTCCAATTAACGCTAAACAAGAAAATAATATACAGCAGATAAAATAAAACATAAATATTGACAGCAGAATTCTTTCACATCAGCTGTCCGGGAAGAAAAACAACTCCACATTCCGTACTCGCGAGTACAAAGAATGCCGACAGCGGCACAAAAGCCGACAGCGACACAAGAGCCGACAGCTGCTCCGCCTCGCCAATATTGTTGTGCCCGCCTGTGCAGCACGCTTGATCTCACTCGCCTGTGTAACGGCATTTGCAGAACGTCCGTTTCACTGAATTCTTTCGGAAAAACTCACTCCCGAGTAATCTCAAGGAGTCCATAAACACTGTCACAGTGGATAACTCAACACTGTCCATCATCACACGCATGTACTAGCCTGAAACTTAAAACAGCGTCTAAGTACATCGGCAATGACTAATAAAAACACACATTCATGAAATATTACAGAAAGTTACAAAATCATATTTACATTCCTTAATCTACTGTGACTCAGCTGAAAACTTAAACTAGCAGCTTGGATTTTTCAGATGATTACTAATCAGTTACTATTAAATCATTTAGTCAAAATTAATTACTTATTAATTACAACTTCTTTAATGACCTCTAGGTCAGGCAAAAGCATCGTAACATGGCACATCCTTAAATCTTACACCCTATATTTACATACTGTACAAATTACCCATTGTGTGGTATTAATCGATCCTAGGTTGGTACAATTTCAAGTCTACAATATTCCGTATACCTAATCGTTTTCCAGAGCTTGGATACTCTAAGCAATAAGCATTTGTGTGAGGTATACCAATGACTTTATATGGTCCATTATAAACAAACTTAAATTTAGAGATTTCATTGTCTATCTCGCTCGATTTCTCATGACCTTTCACAAGTACTAAGTCTCCGATTGCTAACTTAGCAAAACGCGCTTTAGCGTCATGACGACATATGCGAGCTTCGGCTTTTAGCTTCATTACTTTTCGCAAACGATCTTTTTTCACACCAATACTAAAGTCAATCCGTGGAGGGAATTTGATTATCTCGTCCAATTCACTTTCTACACTTTTGTCAATGCCGAAATTCCTCACATTACGGCAGTTCAAATTCATTCCTACGTCAATGTCATCCGGCCAGTTAACAATGTGTATAGGCTGGTATTGCTTATGCACACCGTCTCCTGCCTCGTCAAAACTAACTACTATTGTTTTATCTTGTGACGTACATGTCAAAGTTTTGCTTTCGCAATTAATCACTGCACGGTACTTTAATAGCCAATCTAACCCGATAATTACTTCCGTAGTCAAGTCTGGCACGACGACAAACTCTTGTTCAAATCGTGCCCCACATATCTCGAAGTGGACAAAAATCTGTTTTGTAACCGGTTTACTGGCCTTCCCAGTAGCACCGATAATTTTCACTCCTGTTACTGGCATAACTACGATGCCAGGTCTGTCTTTCAGTAACTCAAATATTTTCCCAGATACAACACTCAATTCTGCACCGGTGTCAATCAGCACGTTTAGTTGTAGGTCGTGCATATTAACAGACACTACTATCTGTCTACACTTGTCCTCGACTGTTTCTTTATTTTCCCACAGTAAATCCTCGTCTATATCCAGGTCATTCCAGAAAAAAACCATCCGGCTTTGATCCTAAATCCTGCTTATCTGGCGGCTTTTTCAGCCTCTGTTCACATACAGTTTTAATTTCAACACGTTTGTCCTGAGGCTTAGTCTGTAGCTTCGCCTCCAATACCGAAACCTTTTCCTTTAACTCGTCACCTAGTGAGTGTTGCCCTGCTATCATTTCACTAATTGCCACCTTCGTTGATTCCTCTTTGGCCAGATTGATCTCATCCGCCAATCTACCTGGAGGAATGTGCCCAGTAGTTTCTGCAATTACTTCCTCTAGATCTGCGCAACCCACACTGCTATCGTCTGACCGTATAATGTCAGCTCTAACCTCATACACGCTGTAATCTATGTGCTTTTCTACCAATCGTGTCCGGCTATCACTAAAATTTTCGCAATCTTTCTCCTTAATACTCTCGCAATGTTTAAACGGGAGGCTTGCGTCGGATGGGTCGGTTACTTCTACCACTGAAACTTTCGGTAAGGTCTGCCGGTTAGGGCCAGAACTTTCCGTTACTACTTCAACATCTAACTCCTGCGGGACGAAACACGACGAATCTTGCTCGTGCTCCCCATTAACATCAACTATTTCTAGTAAAGTCTGCCGGTTAGGGCCAGAACTTTCTATCATTTCACAAACACTATCTTCCTGCGGGACGAGACGCGGAAAATCCTGCACGCGCTCCCCATAAACACTTCTCCCATACAGGCCCCTATAATCTCTTAGTTCGTCGTATAAGCAACAGAACTGCCTTAACCAGACCTCGTCCCTCTCTGCATCCCCTCGCTCGATGACGGACGTGTTATCCGACATCTGATCTTCTCTCAACAATTGCGAATCATTCTTAAACTCAATCTCCAGTTCCGCTGTGGGTATTACAGCTGCCACTTTATAATCGATTTCTGGAACACTACTTAAATTGTTCTCACTGACAGTTAATGTACTACCTACTGCCGTGTATACAGCTGATCTACTACTTGTGGGCGCACTCCTTTCTCCTAACACTGGCACACACTCACGCCGTTGATTATTCCACACGGAATTTTCATAATGACGATACCTGGGTTTTCTCCTGTTATTGGGCCGCCAAAATTTCTCCACGCCCGCTCGGCCCCTCACCGGCGCGGCTAATGGTTTCCCTGTCTCGTCCCAGCAGATACGCTCCCCGGATGCTGCTGAGGCGGCTGATCACACCCTCTGGCGTTATTACTATTCTGTGAAGCCCGTATCACGTTAGTATGATACTGGTTTCTGTCATTCCTGTTATTATTTGCATTGTACCGATTGTTATTACGGTCCGAACCATTATTGTTATTGCTGCGGTATGCATTATTCCCATGGTTATCGTTGTTATGGTTGGGGTGGTACCCGTTGTTATTACCACGGCCTCTACCACTGTCGCGATTATTGCGCCAATTGTCCTCGTCCTCAACTCTTTCCAGGAAATCATTGATTGTCCTGTAATTGCTTCCTACGTAGCGTTTTGTATCATCTGGAAGCTTCTTGTAGAGTTCCCAGACTATTTCGGATTCCGTGCGGCGATCACGCAAGTATTCCAACGTGCGGATCCAGCCCTCACAAAACTCCCTCATCGAACCGCGCGAATTCGCATCGAAAGGCCTCGATACGACAAATTCGCGCCAGACACTTTGCTGTTTTTGCTCTGACCAGTATTCAGCCAGAAACAAATTTTTAAACTCGTCAAAAGTTAGGTTAGTAATGTTGAGGTTTAAGCCCCAACGCTTGGCATCACCAGCCAGCACATCAATAACCGCATTAATTTTTCTCTCATTAGTCCATGATCTGGGTAAAACTCTTTCACAATTCTTAATGAAATCCGTCGCTTGTATACCGTCTTTTTTCAATGGGTCGAACCGCTCCTCTTTCGACAACAATTCCGAACTATGTGCACAGATTGGCACATAGCTCTGTTTTTCGTCAAGTTTCTTTTCTAATTCCGACACTCTCGTAATTACTTGGCAAGTGGTTGTCGCAAGCGTTTCCACTTCCCTCTTTTTCTCTTCGCAGGTATTGGCCTGCTCCCTCACTTTAGTGTCTACTTCGGACACTAAAGCATTTAAAGTTTCCACCTTCTGTTGATCCTCTTTTTTCACTAATTGAATTTGTTCCGTCACCTTATTCTCAATCATCGGAGCAACTGCTTCTCCTACACTTTTCTCGATTCTGCTAATTTCGGAATAAAAACGAGTTTTTATGCTCGCAATTTCCGCCTGAACGCCTACCATTTCCTGTTTAAGATTACCGATTTCGGTATTAATTACAACAATATCTTCTTTGATTTTATCAACTTTTGTATTAACAACTCCAACATTGATGTTAACAACATTAATAGCTTTGTTCTGATTGTCTAGCTTTCGTTCAATTTTTTCAGACTGAGCTTCTTGCTTGGCAGACTGGGCTTCTTGCTTGGCAGACAGAGCCATAATTTCTGCCGATTGACTCTTGATTTCATTAATCAAAACATTCAATAAATCAGTTAAATTCCCGGAGACTACCGGTTTTACTTCCGTAGCTGGTTCCTCTATATATGTTCCCCCGTATTCATCATCAAGGGGTACAGATTTGATTTTCGCTTCCGATTCCGAAACATTTTCTAAAGTTTGGAATTCCATTTCTGCTCTTTGTTGCGTTTCGGCAGTCGCGTCTTTCATGCTAGCCGCCTGCCCCTGAACAATGGGAACCGCCGTGCGCGTTTCCCACTGTTCGACCGATTGTTCCGTATCCAAGTCTACCAAATTTTGGGTATTGTTGCCTTCACTCATTTTAATAATTTTCAATATAAATGACAAATCTCAAATATAATTAGGATTACTTCCACTACTTATTCTCGCTGACGTAACGGCCTGTATGTAACCAGTACTTTGTTACGAGATTTGCACAATGCAAAATTCGTGTCCATAACAACCTCAAATCCGAAGATTGTCCCGTCACCAGGTCGCCACGTGTAACCTCCCCCTCACTTACCGACCTTAATGACAGTGAAAAATGAAACCGCGTGTACCTAATGGGAGTTTTGGAAAAGCAATCGTCACCGAAGTTAACCTGTCGGTAAAGAGGGAGGAAAGGGTTACATCTAAATGAAAGGAAATGTGCTAATGAAACTGGTGGAAAATAATTTTGAAAAGGGGTAAAGTTAATAAAGAAAGTAAATGTGCAGCCGTTACGTTAACAATTAACTAGCGGTAATTAGGTATTTGAGATTTGGGGGAAATCACGGTCACCAGTCCTAAGGACAATTACTATAGTAACTGAAAAAGAAAGGTTATTACACATATAATTAGCACTAGAAGCGTGGCAACTGAAGGTTGACATGTGTAGTGTGAAAACTGAAAGTTTGTTAGAAGTAATAAATTTCGCTACACCCTGACTTAATTTAGCAAAAGAATTAATAAAACCGGAAAATCGAAAGTTAATTTAGTGACTGAAGTTAGTAGTGAGCTTTCTTTCTGAAGCACATCGAAATTCAGTAAAATACGGTTAGTCTTGGACTACCTCAACAATCATTTCAAAAGCTACTTGAATCTACGCAATTTAGAAAGAAGAGATTTAACTTTGAACTTGAATTAAATGATTCTGAACAATTAACAATAGTAAAATTTAGTACGTACCAAGCTGAGCTGCAGTCACAGGCAAGCTAAAATACGGTAACAAAGCTCGCACTCTTAATTCGTGCTTGTGTAATCTGAATATTGTAGCCAGCTATTAATGCCATAATTGATCTTTGAAATTAAAGCAGTGAAAACGAGTTAGCTATATTACTTTAATGCTGGCGTTTGAATTTCAACGACACTCGGGTTCATTTCGGAAAAGGAAGGGACTCTGCTTGGTAATGCAATTGGGACAATGAGCAACAAAAGTTCATGCTAAGTTGCTGTAATTATAGTGACGAAAATGGAACAGTTTGAAAAGCTGAGGTCTGCCATACAGTTCTAAAACTTTACGTGCGTCCAGTCTTCCTCGTCGGTTGATTGAAGGTTTGAAGCCGTCGGTCGAGGAGGTGGCGACAGTCACTCATTGTCGGCCGTCGCTGTTGCAGAAGCTGGATGTTGGCGCGCCTTCTTCTCGACACGGTCACCAGACGAAACGGGCTCTTGATGTGCGCTAGTTAATGTTTCCCGTCCGCGACACCATGTCAGAAACTATCATCGCAAGTCGATCGCAATTACATGCTGCCAAACCCCGAAAGCGCGGCAACTCGCGGGAGCGTCACACAACACACCTGCTCCACTCGCTACTCCAGCCAGACTCCTTCTGCCCAGCCCGCACTCCACGCGGCAGAGTTAACACTACCAAAGATCCTACACACTTTGAATCTTCACACGACCTATCGATGTAATCGTTCGATAGCAGTTTTCCCTAGGCAAGACCCAACGTAAAATACAAATAATATTTACAAAACAACCAATTATACATCGACATAAATGTATAAATATATATATACAAACAGTAAAACAATTACAATATACAAAGAGACAGAAATATCATATCTTGAGGTAACAAAGCAAGGAAAAAAATAGTACAATAGATGGAAATAGGAGGCTATGCATTTCCGGCGTTACACGCTCAGAGCCATTTGAACTACCATGGTACTAGAGGGTGCTGTAAAGGGCAAAGACTGTAGAGGAAGACAGAGATTGGAATACATCCAGCAGATACTTGAGGACGTAGGTTGCAAGTGCTATGCTGAGATGAAGAGGTTGGCACTGCAGAGGAATACGTTGCAGGTAGGCTGTTTAGTTTTTTATGTTGGTAACGCCACGTGGTGCTCTGCATGAAAATCACTGGCCGTGCTGTGTGCAGTCTGTGGCTGGTTGGACTCATTGTTGAAAGATTCGGTAGTGTAGCGTTGGGCAGTTCGATGTGAACAGCGCGCAGCGTTGGGCAGTTGGAGGTGAGCCGCTAGCAGGGTTGGATGTGGGGGAGAGGTTACTATCAGAGCACGATCTAAACTTGTGTCCGGCAGAAAAAGGAAATTTGTAACACTGGATGTCATGAGATGATATGTATATTATGACATTTGAACACTATTAAGGTAAATACATTGTTTGTTCTCTGTCAAAATCTTTCATTTGCTAACTATGCCTATCAGTAGTTAGTGCCTTCCGTAGTTTGAATCTTTTATTTAGCTGGCAGTAGTGGCGCTCGCTGTATTGCAGTAGTTCGAGTAACGACGATTTTTGTGAGGTAAGTGATTTGTGAAAGGTATAGGTTATTGTTAGTCAGGGTCATTATTTTGTAGGAATTACTGAAAGTCAGATTACGTTGCGCTGAAAATATTGTGTCAGTTTAGTGAAGAGCAGAATAAGTAAAGAGAGAACTACCTGAGTACTTTTAGTTTTGCTCAGTTGTTTGAAAATCAAATAACGTAAGATTTTTTCCAGCACTCATTTTTTTACATACAAAGGGGAAGTTTCTACGTGGCGGGCGGCATCAAACCAATCAGAAAACTGATTGCTCAATAAATAAATAAATAAATAAATAATAAATGCGCACTGATGATCAGATGCGCAAAACCTTCCTTCACATGAAAGGTGTCCACCTGGAACAGTGGTTCTAATGTATTCATCCTGAAATGGATTTCTGCAGGTTGTATCCTCACGAAATCTGTTAAATAGTCATATATTCACTCGGAATGACTCCTATTGGGGAAACTACAGATTTACAGACCTGTGTTTATTACTCATATTTCATTGTTTGATTGTGGTCCTTTCGTGGTTAGCTATAATATTCAAACACACCATGTTAATGTATGTGGTTACTTGGCAGACTGGTGACAATCATGGTGACATCTGTGCATGTGGTTGTGGAGATACAGAAAAATATTCTAAAGTGAGTTACATTTCTTTCACATCCAATGCACTGTCTGCTTGGTAGCTGATGTTGCCTGTGATATTTCTCTTGTAGGCGCATGGTACGCTTGGAAATCCCATATGTTGTAAATAAATAAAACCAGACCTAATTTAAGCTTAACATTAAAACATAACAGTGTTACTGATGAACAAAGAAGCACCCTCACACAGCGTGATATTATGTAGGAGTAGGTGCTAAAAGGTAATGCTTCCAATCTTTTTGTTCTGTTTCAAATATTCGACGAGGTGTTAAATTTCATGCACGTTAATCGATCGACTTTCCAACTTCGCTGAAGAAAGTTGCAAACCTCTTCCTCCAGAGAGATCTGAATTGCAGCCTGTAACATGGCCGTGTGTAACGGAACTATGCCGTTGTACTACGAGACACGAATTCAAAGAGTCCGTCCACATATGGAGCATCTTCTCTTTCCATATGACAGTACCGGTCCACAAATGAGCGCCGCTACGTCTGCGAACATTACGACGCCTTCGGTTGTCGTCGATCACCATCCAAACAGTCCCGACTTGGCCCCATCCAATTTTAATCATCTTTAAACAAAGAAAAAAGAAGAAAAAGAAAGCACATTCGAGTACTTTACTTTGATAGTGATGAAGTGGTGCAAGCAGAAGTGATTTTGTGACTCCGTCAACAACTAAAAATATTCTAAAATGACGGTATCAACAAACTGGTTTCTTGTTAGAAGGTACGTGTTCTTCAAAATGGTTCAAATGGCTCTGAGCACTATGGGACTCAACATCTTAGGTCATAAGTCCCCTAGAACTTAGAACTACTTAAACCTAACTAACCTAAGGACATCACACACACCCATGCCCGAGGCAGGATTCGAACCTGCGACCGTAGCAGTCCCGCGGTTCCGGACTGCAGCGCCAGAACCGCTAGACCACCGCGGCCGGCGTGTTCTTCACTTGGGTGATTTTACTGAGGAACAAACATGCACAAAATGAATGCAAAATGTTAATAACATTTCTTTAATGTTAAAGCTTTAAGCTAGGAGATATTACTTGCCTGCACGCCCTCGCATATGTGCAGATAGGCTTCACACCACTTACTGCTTTTTGTGGGCGTTTGTTAGGAAGGTACAGATGAAACTTATCGTTCGTTGTGGAAAGTTACTACAATCTGCTAATAAATTGCACCTATATATGTAAATTTCTAGTTAATGACGAAGTACTTTTTACGATAGAGTCGATGCCAAAACGAAAGTAACGAAAAAATCTGATTCACGTGCTACGGTAAGTCAAAATACTATGTTCTAGGCTTGAGGTGGCGAGCAGGAAACACCCCTCCTCGTTCCCTTCCGCCCCCAGTTGCCGATGATACAGCATATCACACATTAACTTACTGGTGTTCCGAAAAATGTGAACTTACCAGTAGATCAATTGAAGACATAAAGTCTGAAAATGAGTCCATGATCATATTTCTGGGACTTTATTTTACATCTTGGTCAGTTAAATTTTTACATTTCACTATGACCGGTTTCCGCTGCAGCAATTTTTAGATCATAAAAATTCTGATATGGCATCAACGTCTAATTAAACATGTAGGTACATAGCAAGTGCTCAGAGACTCTTACCAATAGAGTCTGTTCTCAGCCCTGTAGTCTTTCAATGTTCATCTTCTCTTTACACTATCGTATTGACCAACTGGGATCACGTTAACATCTTCAGTTCCTCTTCTTCCTTTATTGTTGTTTCCTATTTTTCCAGTATTCTCTTATTTTCTTCCCGTGAAGTCTTTTCCTTTCTTCTGTCCATGATGTTTCCCATTTTTTATTTCTTCTTGTTTTAAAGCCTTCCAAATTTAGTATTTTATTTTTAAAACGGTTTCTTTCTGCTATTTGTGTTTCTTTGATGTTGTTTCTTTCTAGATCTTTCCTTACTTCTGTAATCCATGCTATTGTCGATTTCTTCTTCCAGAAATATAGGAGTATTTGTTTTGTTAGTCTATTTCCATCCATTCGGTAGAGGTGTTCAAAGAAGGTTAATCTTCGTTTGGCCATTACTTCAGATATTTTCGTTACATTTTTGTAGATTTCCTAATGACTCCTTTTTTCCAACCATCTGCAGTTTTTATTGCACCCATTATTTTTTCTAATAATCCTTTCCAGTACCTCTAGTCTGTCGATCTTGCAGTGCATCGTTAGGCATTCAGATGCATGTAAACATTCTGGTCGTACCACTCTAGTGTAATGTTTTAGTTTTGTTTTTCTAGGTATACATTTCTTGTTGTAAAAATTTTTGGTCAAACCATATGATCTTTCAATTTTCTTAATTCTTAAATGTATTGCGGATTTTTCTAGTCCATTCTGTTGCACAGTCTCTCCAAGATATTTAAATTTGTTTACTTACTTTATTTTATGTACTTTTGTTTCCATGAATTTTGGCGCATTTCTTTTATATTTGTTATGAATTTTCTTTTTTTTCAGCTGAAATTTTGAGACCAGTGCTGTTTGCTATTTTATCCAGAAGATTTATCTGAACAACAGCTTCTGTCAGGTTTTCTGAAAGTATTGCAAAATCATCGGCAGAAGCCAAGCAGTTTACCTTAATTCCATTTGTTTCCCAGAGTTATTGGTTCAATTTTGTCATTTCTTTGTTTCGAATTCCAGATCCTTACAATATCTCCTCGAACACAAACAGTTAAGGTCATAAACCATCACCTTGTCCAACACCAGTTTTTATTTGAAATGGCTGAGGTACTTCTCCCATAAATTTGACTTTAGATATTGTACCTGTTAGTGTTTCACGAATTATATTTGCTAATTTTGATTTAACACCAAAGTCTCTAATGACCTTATCTATTGTTGCTCTGTCTATACAATCAAATGAATTCTTGAAATCAATAAATGACACTTATTAGTTTACTGGTTAACATTCTATAGCGAATTATTGACTTTAAGATAAAAATTTGTTCTACACAGAATCTTCCCTTTCGAAAACCACCCTGATATTCTCCCAGTAATTTTTTCTAAAGTATCCACCACTCTGTTCAGGAGAATTTTTAATAACATTTTGTATGCCACTGGTGGAAGTGATACTCCTCTGTAATTATTGACATTTTGTTTGTCTCCCTTTTTATGTAGATGGGTGGATCAATGCTGTTTTCCACTCTACTGGAATGTTTTCAGTCTTCCAAATGTTCTCAAAAAGCCGCTGTAGATCCTTTATGATTTTTCGTTCTGACCATTTCAGTAATTCTGCTGTAATGGAGTTTTCACCACTTGCTTCATTGTTTTTGAGTGTTTAGATGGCTTCATGAATTTCTAACTCTGTTGGTGGGAAATAGTCCTCTCGGTTTTGAGGTGTCACTGGAAATTCTAGTTTATCTGTTGGAACTGGACAATTTAACAGCTTTTCAAAAATACTTTGCTAAATTTTCAGAATTTTCTTTGTTGTTTAATCCCATTTTGCCATTTTCATCTCTGAAACAAGTACTTGGTGATTGATATCTTTGAAATATGCGTTTAAAAGATTGGAAAAAGTTTCTAGTATTATTTATGGTGAAATTTTCTTCTATTCCAATAAGCTGAGAATTTTCGTAGTTTCTTTTGATTTTCCGGATTATTTTTGATGTTTCTTTTCTTTGTTGTCTGAATTGTTCGAGGTATTCCTCTTTTTTGAACATCTCCATTTTCTCCATTTTTGAGCTCTTTCTATTAGTACTTCTTCACACTCACCTTTTACTGTATCATATCTTCGTTTATTTTACACGTAAAGCGCCTGCTCCAAACACGAAAATTCTACTTGCAAGGTGCATTCAGACATCACATCGCTACTGTTAACAAGAAAAAGAGGAGAAAATCCTACCGTTGTCGTTGCTGTAACTTAATATTAGATATCTGTAACGACACTAAAAAAGGCAGTACAGCCCTTACATATACAGTGCTCACCCAGCTAGCCACGCAGTCTGATGCGCTGCTTCCCGAGTGGGAATGCGTGCCTGACCCCAGAACGAATCCTTCCGGCGGATTAGTGTCCAGGTCCGGTGAGCCGGCCAGCCTGTGGATGGTTTTTAAGGATGTTTCCCATCTACCTCGGCGAATGTGCTCTGGTTCTCCTTATTCCGCCTCAGTTACACTGTGTCGGCGACTGCTGCGCAAACACCGTTTCCACGTTCATGTACACCATAATTTCTCTACCAAGCAAACATTTGGGGTTACACTCGTCTGGTATCAGAGGGGGTCCACTGGGACCGAACCGCACAATAACCCTGGGTTGGGTGTGGGGTGGGTGGACTGCTCTGGCCTGTTGTGGGGTTGTGAACCACTGAGGTCTATAGGCCCCCGGTTTAATACATACATACATGCATACAGAGCACCAGTGTCAATAAATGACAATGCTGCTGGTGATACCATATACACAATAATGTGTACATGAGCGATGTTATTCCAGGAATATCCATTTAAGGGCAAGAATACACTGGCCAATAGCCGCGGTGGATACTGGATAGCCGGCTGCCTATGTCTGCAGTGAAATATGAACGACAACGTACCGATTGCAGCAAAAACCGCGGGGGAGTGCTGTACACGCTGCCTCCCGCCAAAAAGTCGACAACCGCGCTGTCGCAGGGTGACGGCTTTGTTGACATACGCTAGCTTACGCGGGAGACAACGGAAGTCTTCTCATTTCACGCCACACCTTTCCCCATGATCACGGCGCGGTGGAATTCGACAAGGAGAAACTTATTTTCGAAGTGGAAAAATCATTCAGCCATCTGAAATATGAAGGTCAACGAATCAGCTACAAGTTTAAACCTTTAAATATTGGGAGGAGATGGTAGATATATTTGGAAGAAAAAAAATTGTCACCAGATGAAAAGAAAAAGCTAGGTAATTTTTTCGGTACATATTTTTACTATAAGTTTACCATTTAGCACTTTTCTGAATCTGATGTTAAGCGGATCGATCTTGCCATTGTAGTGCATTTATTTTTACAAAATAACGTGTTGGTGCGTCTGTTGTTAATGACTTATCAGTATCCTCCATGAATTGTCTCGGTTCAATATTCTCCAACCCTTTATGTGGCACGGGTAAATTCTTCTCGAAATTATCACCGCGTCTTTCACATGTAAAATTATGAAACATATAACAAGCTTTTACAATTCTTTTTACCAAATTTATCTTAATGTTTAAAGGTTGATGTAATATCCGCTTTTTACTGGGCAAAATGCCAAATCTGCATTTGTGTATCTACGTGCTCTGCTTAGCCAACAGTTAAATATTCTTTGTTTTTACTTAAATCATTTCCTGCATAGGGTCCTAGAACGTGGTGAAGCAAGCTGAAAGCGACATCGCCAACAATTAAATAAGGAATTTTGCCTTGAATACCTGCTATATCCTCATCGTCAGGTATTCCTAGATTGCCATCTACCAGTTATTTGTACGAAAAGAGGTCTTTAAAAACCGACCAATCACTATTCTTTCCATATGCCCCACTATCAATATCCATTAATTTATACTTGCTGTCACTAAGTGAAATTAAATCTAGTACAAAAAAGAATGTTTATAATTATAACCATTGGAAAAATTCTGCTGTCGGAGCAACACAACTGGCGAATATACTCTGACACAAAAGTGGGAAACGCTCTCAATCCTCATTCTGCCTTCTTTACTAAACGCTTTGGTATGTGAATACACTCCTGGAAATTGAAATAAGAACACCGTGAATTCATTGTCCCAGGAAAGGGAAACTTTATTGACACACTCCTGGGGTCAGATACATCACATGATCACACTGACAGAACCACAGACACATAGACATAGGCAACAGAGCATGCACAATGTCGGCACTAGTACAGTGTATATCCACCTTTCGCAGCAATGCAGGCTGCTATTCTCCCATGGAGACGATCGTAGAGTTGCTGATGTAGTCCTGTGGAACGGCTTGCCATGCCATTTCCACCTGGCGCCTCAGTTGGACCAGCGTTCGTGCTGGACGTGCACACCGCGTGAGACGACGCTTCATCCAGTCCCAAACATGCTCAATGGGGGACAGATCCGGAGATCTTGCTGGCCAGGGAAGTTGACTTACACCTTCTAGAGCACGTTGGGTGGCACGGGATACATGCGGACGTGCATTGTCCTGTTGGAACAGCAAGTTCCGTTGCCGGTCTAGGAATGGTAGAACGATGGGTTCGATGACGGTTTGGATGTACCGTGCACTATTCAGTGTCCCCTCGACGATCACCAGTGGTGTACGGCCAGTGCAGGAGATCGCTCCCCACACCATGATGCCGGGTGTTGGCCCTGTGTGCCTCGGTCGTATGCAGTCCTGATTGTGGCGCTCACCTGCACGGCGCCAAACACGCATACGACCATCATTGGCACCAAGGCAGAAGCGACTCTCATCGCTGAAGACGACACGTCTCCATTCGTCCCTCCATTCACGCCTGTCGCGACACCACTGGAGGCGGGCTGCACGATGTTGGGGCGTGAGCGGAAGACGGCCTAACGGTGTGCGGGACCGTAGCCCAGCTTCATGGAGACGGTTGCGAATGGTCCTCGCCGATTCCCCAGGAGCAACAGTGTCCCTAATTTGCTGGGAAGTGGCGGTGCGGTCCCCTACGGCACTGCATAGGATCCTACGGTCTTGGCGTGCATCCGTGCGTCGCTGTGGTCCGGTCCCAGGTCGACGGGCACGTGCACCTTCCGCCGACCACTGGCGACAACATCGATGTACTGTGGAGACCTCACGCCCCACGTGTTGAGCAATTCGGCGGTACGTCCACCCGGCCTCCCGCATGCCCACTATACGCCCTCGCTCAAAGTCCGTCAACTGCACATACGGTTCACGTCCACGCTGTCGCGCCATGCTGCCAGTGTTAAAGACTGCGATGGAGCTCTGTATGCCACGGCAAACCGGCTGACACTGACGGCGGCGGTGCACAAATGCTGCGCAGCTAGCGCCATTCGACGGCCAACACCGCGGTTCCTGGTGTGTCCGCTGTGCCGTGCGTGTGATCATTGCTTGTACAGCCCTCTCTCAGTGTCCGGAGCAAGTATGGTGGGTCTGACACACCGTTGTCAATGTGTTCTTTTTTCCATTTCCAGGAGTGTCTATTCACGTTATTTTAACACAGAATGTGAAACGTCCCCTTAGAACAATTTATACACGACTGTGCTTAACCTGACACACAATAATTTTAGCGCAACGCAATCTGACTATCAAAGATCCCTGCAAAAGAATGGCCCTGAGTAATATCAAACTATACCTTTCACAAATAACTTACCTCACAAAAATCTCCGTTACTCGAACTACAGCAATACGGCGAGCGCCACTACTGCCAGCTAAATAAAGATTCAAACTACTGAAGGCACTAACTACTGTTAGGGATAGTTAGCAAATGAAAGATTTTAATAGAGAACAAACACTGTATTTACCTTAATAATCATAATATATATAGCAGTTCAATTTCAAATTACAAAACTCCGCCATCTCTCTCCCCACATCCACCACTGCTGGCGGATCACCTCCAACTGCGCAACGCTACGCGCTGTTCACATCCAGCTATAGCAGTTCATGACAACAATGGCAGGCAACAATGCAAACTAGCCACATACTGCGCACAGCACAGCCAGTGATTTTCATACAGAGCGCTACGTAACGTTGCCAATAAGAAAACATAAACAGCAAACTTACATAAAGAAAACATAAACAGCCTACTTACATAGCCCCCATGCTCCCCGCAAAAAAATTTACAAATTTTTTTTGGCCAGTGGCCAATAATGATTTGATAAAATTTTTCATAATTACAATAACAAAGAAATCAAATGCACACACTTATTTATACAATATTGGTCAAAAGCTAAAATTTTCTCACAGTCCATAAAGACAGTCCTGATCATTCATCACAGTAAAACTGCCGTTTCTTTTATCAAAGTTGAGCAGTAAAAGACAATGCACACGGAAGTAGTGGATGTCCATGCAGTCTTGAAGAAGTAGTGTTGTCCTTCCAACAGAAAGACAGTGCTGACTCTTGACATGCTGACAGGTAATGGGCCACAACAGAGCAAACCCACAGCAGAGTCATTCGAAGTTGATGAATATTGGTAGGTAGGTCATCACAGAGCAGACCCACTGTAGTCCTGGTAGAGAGTATGGTATTGGTGGGCCACTAGAGGTGCAGACCCACTGCAGTCCTTGTAGAAAGTGTGGACAGGCCCACTGTAGTCCTGGTAGAGATGACCAGCTGCCATCTGTTGTGACTGTGCGGGTGCACAATCACCAGTGAAGAGTCTTGCAGTTAATATAGGAAGTCCATAACCACCACTTGTGCACTCACAAAGTTTTTTTTAAATTGTCCTTAGAACGAGCAATGCTGTTATCCAGTCCCTTGCTGAATTATCAACACACGTACAAACACTAACAGTCCCTATTTCTCACATATTGTCCATATACTACGACCAACAGAATGTGTGCAGTGAAATGAATGCTTACAAGTTACTTAATTTGATGAACTGGTGTCAATTACAATGTTATAACATGAGAATACAATTACAAAGGTACAAAATACATCATTCAAGAACATAACAATACAGAGAACATTTGTAGTACAGGCTGTACAACAGAATAGAAATAAACATATACATCAGTGTTACAGGAATTATGACATAAGTAAATACATAAAAGATCAGAATAATTATTGAAACATCAACTTCACACATGAGCATTAAAACAAAACAGAATAAATAATGTCTAAGCATATTTACAAGGTAAATAACATATTATTAATGCCAATTACACTCCTGGAAATGGAAAAAAGAACACATTGACACCGGTGTGTCAGACCCACCATACTTGCTCTGGACACTGCGAGAGGGCTGTACAAGCAATGATCACACGCACGGCACAGCGGACACACCAGGAACCGCGGTGTTGGCCGTCGAATGGCGCTAGCTGCGCAGCATTTGTGCACCGCCGCCGTCAGTGTTAGCCAGTTTGCCGTGGCATACAGAGCTCCATCGCAGTCTTTAACACTGGCAGCATGGCGCGACAGCGTGGACGTGAACCGTATGTGCAGTTGACGGACTTTGAGCGAGGGCGTATAGTGGGCATGCGGGAGGCCGGGTGGACGTACCGCCGAATTGCTCAACACGTGGGGCGTGAGGTCTCCACAGTACATCGATGTTGTCGCCAGTGGTCGGCGGAAGGTGCACGTGCCCGTCGACCTGGGACCGGACCGCAGCGACGCACGGATGCACGCCAAGACCGTAGGATCCTACGCAGTGCCGTAGGGGACCGCACCGCCACTTCCCAGCAAATTAGGGACACTGTTGCTCCTGGGGTATCGGCGAGGACCATTCGCAACCGTCGCCATGAAGCTGGCTTACGGTCCCGCACACCGTTAGGCCGTCTTCCGCTCACGCCCCAACATCGTGCAGCCCGCCTCCAGTGGTGTCGCGACAGGCGTGAATGGAGGGACGAATGGAGACGTGTCGTCTTCAGCGATGAGAGTCGCTTCTGCCTTGGTGCCAATGATGGTCGTATGCGTGTTTGGCGCCGTGCAGGTGAGCGCCACAATCAGGACTGCATACGACCGAGGCACACAGGGCCAACACCCGGCATCATGGTGTGGGGAGCGATCTCCTACACTGGCCGTACACCACTGGTGATCGTCGAGGGGACACTGAATAGTGCACGGTACATCCAAACCGTCATCGAACCCATCGTTCTACCATTCCTAGACCGGCAACGGAACTTGCTGTTCCAACAGGACAATGCACGTCCGCATGTATCCCGTGCCACCCAACGTGCTCTAGAAGGTGTAAGTCAACTACCCTGGCCAGCAAGATCTCCGGATCTGTCCCCCATTGAGCATGTTTGGGACTGGATGAAGCGGCGTCTCACGCGGTGTGCACGTCCAGCACGAACGCTGGTCCAACTGAGGCGCCAGGTGGAAATGGCATGGCAAGCCGTTCCACAGGACTACATCCAGCATCTGTACGATCGTCTCCATGGGAGAATAGCAGCCTGCATTGCTGCGAAAGGTGGGTATACACTGTACTAGTGCCGACATTGTGCATGCTCTGTTGCCTGTGTCTATGTGCCTGTGGTTCTGTCAGTGTGATCATGTGATGTATCTGACCCCAGGAATGTGTCAATAAAGTTTCCCCTTGCTGGGACAATGAATTCATGGTGTTCTTATTTCAATTTCCAGGAGTGTATATTTGAGGATAACAGTATTCCTCATCATAGTGAATATAGCTTAATATTAAAAGAAGAAAAAATTCTATGAAACTACACAGAGACAGGAAGAAAACAAATACACAAGGGTACACAAACACATAGTGGGATAACACAAAAGGATAGGACAGGGTTTGTTTTACTGCAGTATTTTGCATGGAGATCTCCCTTCATTCATCATTATTCCCAAAAGTGCTATCTAAGCCTGCTTTCTGTATTCTGTTCACATCCTCTGTCAAAAATAGTTTCTCTCCACTGTACACTACTTTTTTTTTGCCAAACCTTTTTCGTATAGCTTCTCAATGCATTTCTTCCAATTCATCATAATTCATTGACTTATAGGCTACCCCCTCTTAAGCTAACTTAAATCTACTGAGCTCAGATGCTAAACTAAGGGACGAGGCTATGCAGCAGCACATAACAAATTAACGCAAACAGCAATGCAAAAAAATGGAAAATTGCAAAGCAAGCTACAGTAAATCTAAATATAAAAATATAAAACTTGTATCTATACATGACAAAGCTCAAGCAGAAAATATATTACACTAAAATGGCCATGTTTAATACCTATGTCACATCTTAACACTAGAGTGATGGATCACGAGAACTTACACTAGCAGATAAGTTACCAAATCGTAAAGAAATTATTTATGCAATTCCTGTGAAGGGAAATGTCTATTTATGTGCCCTCGTTTTCTTGTAAGTAGATCATAAATTTCTTATTGACTGGATCTGTAGGCATAAAATAAGAATATTAGTACATATATTAAATTTTATTTTAACCAATGCTGCAGTGCAGCTAGGAACTAGATATTAAAAGGAAATGAGCAAATATGTACAAAGGACGGCATGAAACATCATTCATTAGCCATATGGCATTTCATAATGCAGTAAAAATTCCCTCAATTCTAGAGAAAGACGCTTGTCATAATCAGGTGTGCAGATGTAAGTATCTTTCCAAGTAATGAGGGTGTCGCATTTGCAGTGTTTTCTCTAAAGGAATGTCAACAGCTAAGTTAATGTCTCTCTTTTTTTTCTCCACCTCTGCATCTGAAAGGCACTAATGGCTTTTTTCCAGGCGTCTGTCGCGCAGCTGGGTGCACACGACGCATTACGTGCAGGTGGTCACTTAACTTCCTTACGGAAATATTTACGACAGCAGTTTCCGCTACAGTGACAGTCTCATATAAAAATATTTCACAGGTCAAGAATTTGCGTTGCAAATGTGTAGAAACAAAATCTTATGAATATAACAGTGTCCAAAAAAATTTTCGACGGCATTGTGATACATTCACGCATTTACACACATTTCATGACTTTTAAAGTACGATTCTTGGTTTCCAACATCCTTTTTCACAAGTCTAGAGTCCCTAACTTCTATTCATTATTCATATACATATAAACACGTAATCACATTCCCCATATATGGTAGCATCATCTTATTGACATAAACATACCTCAACAGCATAATACACATCGTCGTCATAAAAATAACATCATAACAGCCCAGTCAAATCTCAAATCGTCGTAGCTTCCTCCAATAATTTCAAAACCTAAAAAGAACTCTCTGCTCATTTAAATAGTGTCATCTACCTCAAACGTACTTTAAAAATCATGATATCATACCAAATACATCATTCAAAGCTCTCATAGTATCACAATGGTTCCGAAAAATTATGAAGAGTTCACACAGTACAGACAAAATACAATTTCGTAAATGTGAAGTAATCCAACGGCGTAATCACGTAAACATCTGTCACTGACGTAGTAAAAAACATGTTTATCGCTCAGTTAAATGATCAGATAGCTGTGTAATTTATGTTTTAGAGAAATATGGTACCGATGTGTAAAGTTGTATAAGCAAATACCATATTAGCTAGGGTTCCTTGTGCTTGCCAAACACATGGTACACAAAGTAAGCGTGTACCCCCCTGAGGATTAATGTAATTATACCCTCAGGTGTTACAGATTACAGCAATGGAGTGAAATGTATCACGGAAAACTTTCTTTGTAATTCAAAAATCTTTAAAAATAAATGTTTTAAGTACAAAATTAATCACTCAGATACATGTCCTGTAGCGCTAAATGTGCGTCTTGCTGTAAGATAATCTCTGTGGGAGTGTCGTAGTTATCGTCCTCCGAAAGCTAAGTTCAGCAGAAGATAATGTACTTACCTCATGATAAACAAAAGTGAAATGCTTTGCGTATAGATTTCTTAGTTATTACGCATATTGCCGTGATGAAGAAATTACTGTACTGTAACGTATCGTTGTGCTACGGAAAAGGCTGTCTCATTGTAGCTATACCACAAAAGTTACTACTAAAACATGTTTTACTTTCCAGAATAATACATAAAAACTGTGCAGATATGAAACAGAAACACCGCAAAAGCAACATAGTAAATTGTCACTCATTAGTAACATCGTGATATAATCGTGTAGCTGTCACATAAACTAACCACTGTGTTTAATTCACAATGTATTTTCAAGTAAACCAAAATGTTGCATTAAAACATTGTTGCATGGTAACAGTTTCTAAAGCATACCAGTAACGTGAAGTGAAACGTTTCATGGCAAAGACAAAGTTAAAAAGCAGATTATCTTTTAATAAACGGTTTTACATGTGAAATGTGGTGTAGCCCTTTGCTCTTCCTAGTACGCAGAGTTTCAACTTTAACGCAATTATCATGTGGTATACGTCGGTAAAGAATACTGGAATTTTGCTCAAGGTTAGCGTCAATGTTATTTTTCCCTGAGCCAGCGGGCGCAAGTGGCTGCCTGCGGTGCGAGTCATTGTCTGTTTCTTTGTTGGCGTGCGTCGTTATTGGGATTTGGAGACCTAACTTCCACAAATTCACCGTGACGTGAGGGTTCTGCCCTGTTTAAAGTTCGCCAGTTCCGATGGAATTCAGGTCTGTCGTTTTGTCAGTAGTTCCTGTAGATTCTTTCTTGTCGGTTAAGTGGTGGAGAATTTCTCCCTGAATTATCACTGCAGGGTGGACCGTTGCGTCTGAAGTTATTCTGTCTCCCGTGATAATAATAGTTCTGGTTGCCAAATTGTCTGTTTCTGTGATTGTCTCTGTCATATTCATTACTACGGAAATGCGATCTTTCTCTGTAACTATTATTACTCTGCCAACGGTTGTCATACGGGTGGTGTCTGTTTTGGTCACGATTTTTGCTGTAAGAATAGCTTTGTCGTGTCCAGTTATTATTTCTGTCGTCACGGAATTGTGACGCATGTGACCTGTAATTGTTGTGCACCAGTTTTCGCATCCCGCGACTGCCTGTATCAATTTCTAGTTCTTGTAACAGTCCCTGAAAAGCTTCAATGTCGTCTTTGCAACGTCCTGCTAAAATAATATGTCGTAAATGTTCAGGCAGTTTGATTAAGCAAATGCGGATGAGTTCTGAGGGGCTGTATGGGTTGACAGGTACTGATTCTTGTGCAAAATGTCTTCAAAATATTTCACAAGACTGGAAAATTCAGATTGTTCGAAATGTTTCATCATTATGATGCCATGTTTTACTTGGTCTTGTGTGGCTTGAGACCAATATGCTGAGAGGAAGGCATGGTAAAATTCTCCTTCAATGTGGCAATCGTGAATGACCGATCGCATTCTTACAGCTGGTTCATTCTCTAAGTAGCCACACATAAATTATAACCTGTGCTCCAATGACCAGTTGGGAGGAAAACAATGAGAGAATTGATGGAGCCACGCTTGTGGATGAATGTCGTTGGCAGAATTCTTAAACGTTTTGAATTTACGTGTAGTAATGAACAGCTTATAGTCAAAATCATTGTGTCGGCGAGTAGCATGTCGGTCATTGTTACGTCGTATCGGCGGTTCCATCTCAAAATTCGGCGCACATTGCCAATTTCTTTCATAACTTCCGAACTGCCCTGTGTTATTATTTTGTGGCTGTTCCGTATTTCTATGTCCCTCTTCCCGTACTGGGGCGCGAGTGTCGTCTGAAATACGTAATTCTTGTATTGCCTGTGTCAGCTGATCTTGTACTTCCCGGATTTCTCTTTTGTACTGTGTATTGATTTGATTCAGATTTTGTTTCAGTTTCCTAATTTGTTCGCTCTCTTCTGTGTCATTAAAGACTACCGGTTTTGTGTCATTCAGATTATCATCTACCTTCGTAGATAAGTTAGTGACCTGATCCGAAAGTTCGGCTACTTTCTCCGATAGTAAACACATTTCCTCAGTGTGTCTTTCTGAACCAGTTTTCAGAGTATCTACTGTATCCCTTAAGTTTTCTTGAGTTTTTGCAAGTTGCGTAACCGAATCGGTAGATGCAACTGAGTCAATTTTAGCTTGCAGGGTCTCATGATTTTCATGAACAATCGTTTGCAGTTCTTTTATGGCTGCTTCGTGATTCTGTAATGCATTTTCATGCCGCGAAAAAATAGGTTGAAAATGCTCACAAATTTGTGTTTTTACGTCATTACAGACCTTTTGACATTTCGATTCGATTTTATGTAACTCAGTAGTTAAATCTTCACGTGTTTGTTCAAGTGTATGTTCCACTGAGTCTAACTTTTGAAGCTTTTGCTGTGTTTGTCTCTGATTTTGTTCCATTGTGTCTAACTGTTGCTGTGTTTGTCTCTGATTTTGTTCCATTGTGTCTAACTTTTGAAGCTTTTGTCCCATTTGTTGCATTAACTGTAATAACAATGCACTGGTGTCTGAAACATGTTCCTCAGTGCTTTTCGGCAGTGAATTTGCACCGGCAACATTCACATTTTGACAAGCAGAAAATGTGTCTTGACTTATTTGAGAAAAGGGTGAGGACGCAAAACCTGAATCTACAGTATTTGCAAGATTGTGTCCTGTCATTTCGGATTCCTGGGGCAAGTTGTTGCCGACCGATCGATCGATAATGCTTCCCTGTCCACTAATTGTTTCACTGTCTACACCATTGTTTGCAGCCCGCTTCATTTCCCTATGTACAATTACCAAATTACTACTTTGAACATTAGTTAATTCATTACTCGGTGGCGTTAACACACTGCTTTCGTCTTCACTGTCATTTCTCAGTTTGCTTTGGAGCCGAGTGTTACGTTTTTCACATGCCATTATTGTCACAATATTTCACACGATAACACAGAAAAGCACAATTTGAATAGCAAAAATAAGAGAACACATTAACATAGCACTGAAAATAATATCTAGTTAATTGCAGCAGCGAAATACTTGGCGCAAAGCTACATGCATGCCACAACTGTTTTACTGTACAACAATGAAAGACTGCAACTACAAAGGAGATTCTCTCTACAATTACGCACTAGCAATAAACAAAAGCTACACTAAATACACAAACTGCAAGAAAAAAATCAGAAGATTCCAGTGAGGTATCCTAGGCTAAGGGTCGACATATGAAACGTCCCCTTAGAACAAATTATACTCTACTGTGCTTAACCTGACACACAATAATTTTAGCGCAACGCAATCTGACTATCAAAGATCCCTGCAAAAGAATGGCCCTGAGTAACATCAAACTATACCTTTCACAAATAACTTACCTCACAAAAATCTCCGTTACTCGAACTACAGCAATACGGCGAGCGCCACTACTGCCAGCTAAATAAAAGATTCAAACTACTGAAGGCACTAACTACTGTTAGGGATAGTTAGCAAATGAAAGATTTTAATAGAGAACAAACACTGTATTTACCTTAATAATCATAATATATATAGCAGTTCAATTTCAAATTACAAAACTCCGCCATCTCTCTCCCCACATCCACCACTGCTGGCGGATCACCTCCAACTGCGCAACGCTACGCGCTGTTCACATCCAGCTATAACAGTTCATGACAACAATGGCAGGCAACAATGCAAACTAGCCACATACTGCACACAGCACAGCCAGTGATTTTCATTCAGAGCGCTACGTAACGTTGCCAATAAGAAAACATAAACAGCAAACTTACATAAAGAAAACATAAACAGCCTACTTACAAATGTTGTAAATCCCAGTCGTTCTTTAAAGTTAAGGCTTCATACTCAATATCTCCCTCTCACTGTCAGTGTCTATATGTCTCTCTCACGCTGTCTCCTTTTTGTCCCGTTGATTTCAAGTATATCTCGCTGCCACTGCCTCTTCTCTGACCTACATTGTCTTCTGTTTATTTGCCGCTGGCGTTTGTTCAAAAAAAAAAAAAAAGAGAGAATTCACAAAATTTGGCGGATTGGGGGGGTGGGGGGGGGGGGAGCGGGTCAACTTTTCTTCCCCATACCAACGTGTCTAAAATTTCTGCTTTAGAGAACGTGGGCTTCGGAGGCTTTGCTGCTGTGATAAGTAGGATAGATGGTGATCCGTGGCATCTTTGCCAAACGAACATAAGGCTGGTGCACGCAAAAGTGCTTCGGAGCACACCGTGCATCGTACATTGTTGAACGTAGAGCTCGCAGCAGAACACTCTTGCGTGTTCACACGTTGACTCAACGACATCGTTAATTACGATTGCAGTTAGCACGAGACATTCGGAATTCGACTGTCGATCAATGGAAACTTGTCGGTTCTTTGGCTGAATCACATTTTCGCTATACAAGGTCGGTCACTGTCTCCGTAAACGTCATCATCGAGGTAAACGGCGGTTCGAAACGGGCAGCGCAGCGCTCCACAAAGCAGGCTAGTGGGAGCAGTATTACGCTTTGGGAGACACTCTCCTGCGCTTGCATCGGACCTGTGGTGGAAATCGAAGACGCACTGACAGCTGTGAACCAGCTGCGTCCCTTCATGCTTCATGTCTTCCCCGACGTCGATGTCACCTCCCAGTGGTATAACTGTCTGTGTCTCACTGTTACAGTGGTTTCAGGGGCCATATAGTGTACTCACATTCATGTCTTGTCGACGAAACTCACCTGATGTAAGTCCTATGGAACCCGTCTGGGTCTCTATGGGTCAACACCAACGAGTATGCAAAACAGCGGCGCGTTATTTACGTGAATTACATGACCTCTGCGTAGACATGCCTCATAACTCTACAAACCGACCAACAAACTGTCGGATCCCTGTTACGCTGAATCAGTGATGTTTTTCCTACCAAACGCGGACAAACAAGCTATTAAGCTGGTGGTCATAATGTTTTGACTTCTCACTGTAAGAACATGTGGTCAAAATTTTGTCGATCTACAATGACCAGTAAGTGCAGTAGCCAGACCCACAGTTTTTACTGTTCATACACGAAAGTCAAGCTTTTTCAGGGTTTTCTCAAGAAACTAAACTGTAGACTTTCACGGCCGGAAATATCATGCCCATTATAATTATCCGGGCTGTTATGCCGTGGTCGGTTGATGAATTCTGTGTCGATTCCCAAAGTTTCGTCTCCGACTGCGGGAGACATCTTCAAGGGGGTCCGTAGCTCAATGGAAGATCCAACACACCCACTGGCTCGCTACTGACTGCCGCTAAATTCCCACGGCGCCGCGGCGTGACGTCACGTGTTTTGAAAACGTCAGTGCAATTGGCCGCAGTCCGTCGCCGTCGATCGTCGTTGCCATGACCCAGTGATGTGTACCACCTGCCGACGGCGACGGACAGCGGCCAATTGCACTGACGTTTTCAAAACACGTGACGTCATGCTGCGGCGTGGGAGCGCGCGGACACGGAATTTAGCGGCAGTCAGTAGCGAGGCAGTGGGGGTGTTGGACCTTCCATTGAGCTACGGACCCCCTTGAAGATGTCTCCCGCAGTCGGAGACGAAACTTTGGGAATCGACACAGAATTCATCAACCGACCACGGCATAACAGCCCGGATAATTATAATGGACATGATTTTCCCAAGAAACACACATGAAAAAATAGTGCTTTCATGTGACGCTTTTATGAGCCTCTTTTATGAGACCTAATTCAAAAGAACCAACCGATTTGCTCCATTTGCCTGGTCTGGATTATGTGCCTAATCTTGAATTTGTGACCGCGTAATGTAGGATTTACAAATGGTCACTATGGCAAGGACTACACGGAACACGTGACTTCTTTTCTCCGTGATCAATAGAAATCATAGTTTGATACCCTGAAAAATCACGCTGCAACTTAGAATACATTAGCAGTGTGTAAGTTTGCTGTTTATGTTTTTATGTAAGTAGGCTGTTTATGTTTTCTTTATGTAAGTTTGCTGTTTATGTTTTTTTATTGGCAACGTTACGTAGCACTCTCTATATGAAAAGTTTGAATTGTTGTCTGCCATTGTTGTCATGAACTGCTATAGCTGGATGCGAACAGCGCGTAGCGCTGGGCAGTTGGAGGTGAGCCGCCAGCAGTGGTGGATGTGGGCAGAGAGATGGAGGAGTTTTGATAATTTGTAATACTGGATGTCAATTATGAATATTAAGCTGGCAGTAGTGGCGCTCGCTGTATTGCAGTAGTTCGAGCAACGAAGATTTTTGTGAGGTAAGTGATTTCTGAAAGGTACAGTTTAATGTTACTCAGGGCCATTCTTTTGCAGGGATTTTTGATAGTCAGATTGCGTTGCGCTAAAATTATTGTGTGTCAGGTTAAGCACAGTCTTGTACAATTATTCTAAGTGGACATTTCATATGTAAAATTGTTCTAAGGGGGCGTTTCATATGTCGACCCTTAGCCTAGGATACCTCACTGGAATCTTCTGATTTTTTTCTTGTAGTTTGTGTATTTAGTGTAGCTTTTGTTTATTGCTAGCGCGTAATTGTAGAGAGAATCTCCTTTGTAGTTGCAGTCTTTCATTGTTGTACAGTAAAACAGTTGTGGCATGCATGTAGCTTTGCGCCAAGTATTTCGCTGCTGCAATTAACTAGATATTATTTTCAGTGCTATGTTAATGTGTTCTCTTATTTTTGCTATTCAAATTGTGCTTTTCTGTGTCATCGTGTGAAATATTGTGACAATAATGGCGTGTGACAAACGTAACACTCGGCTCCAAAGTAAACTAAGAAATGACAGTGAAGACGAAAGCAGTGTGTTGGCCCCACCATGTAATGAGTTAACTAATATTCAAAGTAGTAATTTGGTAACTGTGCATAGGGAAATGGAGCGGGCGTCAGACAATGGCGTAGGCAGTGAAACAGGTAGTGAACAGGGAAGCATTGTCGATCGATCGGTCGGCAACAGCTCGCCTCAGGAATCCGAAATGATAGGACACAATTTTGCAAATACTGTAGATTCAGGTTTTGCGTCCTCACCGTTTTCTCAAATAAGTCAAGACACATTTTCAGCTTGTCAAAATGTGAATGTTGCCGGTGCAAATGCACTGCCGAAAAGAGTAGAGGAACAGATTCCAGACACTAATGCATTGTTATTACAACTAATGCAACAAATGGAACAAAATCAGAGACAAACACAGCAAAAGCTTCAAAAGTTAGACACAATGGAACAAAATCTTCGGAAGTTAGACACCACACTTGAACAAACACGTGAAGATTTAACTACTGAGTTACATAACATCGAATCGAAATGTCAAAAAGTCTGTAATGACGTAAAAATACAAATTTGTGAGCATTTCCAACCTATTTTTTCGCGGCATGAAAATGCATTACAGAATCACGAAGCAGCCATAAAAGCGCTGCAAACCATTGTTCATGAAAATCATGAGACCTTGTGGGCTAAAATTGACTCAGTTGCATCTACCGATTCGGTTACGCAACTGGCAAAAACTCAGGAAAACTTAAAGAACACAGTAGATTCGATTTCAACACAATTGGACACTCTGAAACTTGGTTCAGAAAAACACACTGAGGAAATGTGTTCACTATCGGAGAAAGTAGCTGAACTTTCGGATCAGGTCACTAACTTATCTACAAAGGTAGATGATGATCTGAATGACACAAGACCCGTAGCCTTCACTGACACAGAAGAGTATGAACAAATAAGAAAATTCAAACAAAATCAGAATCAAATTAATACGCAATACAAAAGAGAAATGCGGGAAGTACAAGATCAGCTGACACAGGTAATACAAGAATTACGTATTTCAGAGGACACTCGCGCCCCAATAAGGGAAGAGGGACATAGAAATACGGAACAGCCACAAAATAATAACACAGGGCTTTTCGGTAATTATGAAAGAAATTGGCAAGGTACACCGAATTTTGAGATGGAATCGCCGACACGACGTAACAATGACCGATATGCTACTCGCCGACACGATGATTTTGATTATAAGCTGTTCATTACTACACGTAAATTCAAAACATTTAAGAATTCTGCCAACGACATTCATCCACAAGCGTGGCTCCATCAATTCTCTCATTGTTTTCCTCCCAACTGGTCATTGGAGCACAGATTAGAATTTATGTGTGGCTATTTGGAGAATGATCCAGCTGTAAGAATGCGATCGGTCATTCAGGATTGTCACAGTGAAGGAGATTTTTATCATGCCTTCCTCTCAGCATATTGGTCTCAAGCTACACAGGACCGTGTAAAACATAACATCATAATGATGAAACATTTCGAACAATCTGAATTTTCCAGTCTTGTGAAATATTTTGAAGACATGTTGCACAAGAATCAGTACCTGTCAAACCCATACAGCCCCTCAGAACTCATCCGCATTTGTTTAATCAAACTGCCTGAACATTTACGACATATTATTTTAGCAGGACGTTGCAAAGACGACATTGAAGCTTTTCAGGGACTGTTACAAGAACTGGAAATTGACACTGACAATCGCGGAACGCGAAAACAGGAGTACAACAATTACAGGTCACATCTGTCACAATTCCATGACGACAGAAACGATAACTGGACGCGACAAGGCTATTCTCACCACACAAATCGTGACCAAAATCGACACCACCCGTATGACAACCGTTGGCAGAGGAGTAATAATTACAGGGAAAGATCACCTCTCCGCAGTAATGACTATCACAGAGACAATCAGAGAAACAGACAATATGGGAACCAAAATAATTATTATCAAGGGAGACAGAATAACTTTAGACGCAACGGTCCAGCACGCAGTTACGATTCAAGGAGAAATTCTCCACCATGTGACCGACAAGAAAGAAACTATGGAAACTACCGACATGACGACAGACGATATGATCGTAACGACAGACCTGAATTGCATCAGAACTGGCGAGATTTAAACAGAGCAGAGCACTCTCGTCACGATGAATTTGTAGAAGTTAGGTCTCCAAATCCCAATAACGACGCGCGCCAACAAAGAGACAATAGGCAATGACTCACTCCGCTGGCAGCGACAATATGTACTTATGAAACTGACGACGGAGCTGCCGTAGCTAGTAATTACGTAAAAATGGAAGACATTAGGGACATCTTACTCCAGGAACACGACGTAAAACATAACAACATTGCATATCCTGTGATTCACATTACTGTAAATGACGTAAAATTTACGGCAGTACTTGACTCTGGCAGTCCCATTTCAGTAATTAGTGAAACAGCTTTTAGCAAATGCAACAAATCGAACAATTGCCCCACACTTCCGTTACGTAAGATTAAATTACAAGGTGCAATCTTTGGAAAAAGTGTAGATGTACGCCAACAAACCAATTTAGAATTCTTTTGTCAAAGCCACAGCTTCTCTATGAACTTTCTTATTGTTCCATTATTGTCGACGGAAATTATACTGGGAGTAGACTTTTTGAATGAATATAAAGCAATCTTAAGTTTTCAAGATGCTGAAATAAGTTTAGAGAAAGAAGGTAAGTCAATAGCTTTGAAATTTGAAGACTGGCTCTCAAACCATGATGAGGAAATTAATCGGCTTTATGTTCTGTTAGACAACAGTTCGGAATTTTCTACGGAAGTAGACACCAACAATCACTCTGCAAGTACTGAAAGGGATGATATCGACGGCATATTTGAAATTAATGAGTTAATTCAGAATAAAATTCAAACAATTGAGAATTGTAATGACACTGATAGGCAGGACCTTTTTGAGATTTTACAAGCACATTCCACAGTTTTTACTCACAAAACAGGAACAATCAAGGGATTTCAATACCAATTTCGTGTTCGTGAGCATACTAAATTTTGTGTTAGACCATACGTAATTCCGGCACATTATAAGGACCGTGTTAGAACAGAAATACAATCTATGCTTGACGAGGGCATTATTGAGCCTGCAGTAAGCTCATACAACAATCCATTACATGTTGTTGAGAAGAAAAATGGATCGATCAGGCTTGTTTTAGATTCGAGACAAATCAATACTATCATTATTCCTGAAACAGACAGGCCGCAGACGATGGAAGAACTTCTTCAAAATTTTAATGGTGTAAAAGTGTTGTCTTCCATTGATCTCAGATCCAGCTTTTATCAGATCGAACTTCATCCAGAATGCAGAAAATACACAGCTTTCCTTTGTTTCGGCGTTTGTTATCAGTTTCGGAAACTTCCTTTTGGTTTGAACATTTCTTCGGCAGCATTCATTCGTGGGTTAAATTCCATATTACCTGAGTTCTTAAAACGTCACATCACTTTATATGTGGACGATATTCTAATAGCAGAAGCTTCATGGGAACAACATAACCGCATCCTCAACAGTTTGTTACGTATTTTTGCAGAATCTGGAATTACAGTTAACTTGGAAAAGTCAGAATTCGGTAGGTCAAAGGTGAAGTTTTTGGGACATATTATTTCTTCTGAAGGCATTCAGCCGGATCCAGAAAAGTTAGAAGCAATCAGAGCCATTCCAGTTCCATCCACAAAAAGACAAGTCCGCAGTTTTCTAGGTCTCGTAAATTTTTACCGTCGTTTTCTGAATATGCAAATTCTAGTTACACCAAAACTTTGTTCTCTCACTGGAAAAAATACTATTTGGAACTGGGACGAACAAGCACAGTTGGAATTCAATTCTTTGAAAGAAGCGTTACTTCACGCGCCAATACTAGCTCATCCAGATCTGTCACAAGATTTCTGCCTTAGCACTGATTCTTCCAAAGTTGGTCTTGGTGCCCATTTATTTCAAGAAGCCATAGAAAATGACATTACTGTTCAGAAAACCATTGCTTTTGCTAGCCGAGTGCTAACAAAATCTGAAAAAAATTATTCCGTTACTGAATTAGAAGCTTTAGCTATCGTTTGGGCATTTAACAAATTTCGTTTCTTTCTTTCTGGTAAGCACGTAAAAGTATACAGTGATCATCGTGCATTACAATTTCTTATGTCTTCAAAATTAAATCATGATAGGTTAAAACGTTGGGCATTGTTTCTGCAAGAATTCCGCTTCACAATAGTCTACATTCCCGGCAAGGAGAACATTGTTGCGGACGCGCTGTCACGCGCACCGGCTGGGCTTGAGAAAAGTAACACAGAAGGCAACCTCGAGAAAAATTTCAGTATTCTTTACATTCAGAAAGTCGCCTTTGAAAACTTCATCACCACATCTTTAAAGGACATTGCTCATGAACAAGATAAAGATCCGATTTGGAAAGATATCAAAAGTAAATGGCATGAAAAGACACACACTCAGATTCGGCATTATTACCTGGTTAGAAACAACATACTCTTCAAACGCTGCACTGTTGATGACAAGCTATGGGTACTTTGCATTCCAGACGATTTTGTTAATAAGCTCATTTGGTACATTCATTTCAGCTACGCACATTTTGGCCCACGAAAATGTTATCATATTCTTCGAACGACTTGTTATTTTAACAATATGGAAAAGAGAATTCGAAGAGTCTTGTCTATTTGTAAACTTTGTCAAAAGGCGAAACCATCTACTATCTCACATCGTGCTCCGTTATTTCCTATTATTCCTTCTAAATTAAAAGAATTTGCTGCTGTTGATCTCTTGGGACCCCTTGTCAGAACATCGAATGGATTTTCGTACGTTCTAGTCGCTGTTGAACTTACTTCAAAATTTGTTTCTTTCACTCCGTTACGTAAAGCCACTGGACGGTCTGTATCCAACGCCTTTGTTAAAAATTTCTTACGTGAAGTTGGACACGTTAGTAAAGTCATTTCAGATAACGGACCGCAATTCAGATCTGCTGTTTGGTCACGCATGCTTCGGAATCATAAAATCAAACCTGTTTTTATTTCATTGTATTCACCACATTGTAACCCGTCTGAACGGATTATGAAAGAAATCAATAAGCTTTGCAGACTTTATTGTCACAGAAAGCATCAGCATTGGGACAGATATTTACACTTATTTCAAAATGTGCTGAATGAAATGCCTCATGATTCCACTGCTTTACCACCTACTCTTGTACTGAAGAATGTAGAACCTCCGAACAGAATCAGAGAGCTTGTACCTTTCCCGAATACACGTAAACTTCGCCACAAAGACATAATTGATTTGGCTCTTAAAAATATAAAATCTGCAGCAGACAAAAGGAGAAAACTACACGGTAAAGCAAATGCAAAGAAATTATGTATTGGTCAGAAAGTTCTCATTAAAGCTCATTCATTGTCACATAAGAAGAAACACTTGAGTCACAAATTCTTTCTAGTTTACAATGGACCTTACAGAATCCGACGTATACCACATGATAATTGCGTTGAAGTTGAAACTCTGCATACTAGGAAGAGTAAAGGTTTACACCACATTTCTCATGTAAAACCATTTATTGACAGACAATCTGCTTTTTAACTTAGTCTTTGCAATTTTCACTTCACGCTACTTGTACAATTTGTCAGACTTAAGAAACTGTTAACATGCAACATTTTGGTTTGCATACGAGTGGATTCTGGATTTGAGGTGCTTTCTGTGAAATGCCAGATGACACAGTGGTTGGTTTGTGTGACAGCTACACGATTATATCACGACGTTACTAATGAGTGACAATTTACAATGTTGCTTTTGCGGTGTATCTGTTTTATATCTGCACAGTTTTTTCTGAATTCTTCTATAAAGTGAGACATGTTTTAGTGGTGACTTTTGTGCTATTGCTACAAGGAGACAGCCTTTTCCGTAGGACAACAATACGTTACAGCACAGTACTTTCTTCATCACGGCAATAAGCGTAATAACTAAGTTATCTATACGCAAAGCATTTCACTTTTGTGTATCATGAGGTAAGTACATTGACTTCTGCAGAACTTAGCTTTCGGAGGACAATAACTACGACACTTCCCAGAGATTATCTTACAGCAAGACGCATATTTAGCGCTAAAGGACACGTATTTGAGTGATTAATTTTGTACTTAAAACATTTATTTTTAAAGATTTTTGAATTACAAAGAAGGTTTTTCGTGATACATTTCATTCCATTGCTGTAATCTGTAACACCTGAGGGTATAATTACAATAAACCTCAGGGGGGTACACGCTTACTTTGTGTACCATGTGTTTGGCAAGCACAAGGAGCCCTAGCTAATATGGTATTTGCTTATACAATTTAACACATCGGTACCATATTTCTCTAACACATAAATTACACAGCTATCTGATCATTTAACAGAGAAACAAACATTTTTTTTTCTACGTCAGTGACACATGTTTACGCAATTACAGAGTTGGATTACTTCACACTTAAGAAATTGTACTTTGTCTATACTTTGTGAACTGTTCATATTTTTTCGGAACCATTGTGATACTATGAGAGCTTTGAATGATGTATTTGGTATGAGATCATGATTTTTAAAGTACGTTTGAGGTAGATGACACTACTGAAATGAGCAGAGAATTTTCTTTAGGTTTTGAAACAATTGCAGAAAGCTACGACGTTTTTGAGATTTGACTGAGGTGTTATGATGTTATTATTACGACGACGATGTGTATTATGCTGTTGAAGTATGTTTATGTCAATAAGATGATGCTACCATATATGAGGAAGGTGATTACCTGTTTATATGTATATGAATAATGAATAGAAGATAGGGACTCTTGACTTGTGAAAAAGGTTGTTGGAAACCAAGAATCGTACTTTAAGAGTTATGAAATGTGTGTGTAAATGCGTGAATGAGACTGTCACTGCAGCGGAAACTGCTGTCGTAAATATTTCCGTAAGAAAGTGACCACCTGCACGTGCGTCGTCGGCACACAGCTGTGTCAGACACCTGGAGAACAAGCCATTAGAGTGAGGGCCTTTCCGGAAGCACAGGTAGAAAAACAAAAAAGGGGTTAACCAATGCTATTGACAATCCTTTGTAGAGGGCATCGCTAATGCGACACGCTCGTTACTTGAAAACATATGATTTTTGTAATGCGTTGGGGGCACACAGCTGTGTCAAACACCTGGAGAATAAGCCATTAGGATGTGCCTTTCATCGCTAATGCGACACCCTCGTTACTTAAAAATTTATGATATTTACTGAAATGCCTAACAAAATGACAAGAAATATTTTTACATCTGCACACCTGATTATGACAAGAGTCTTTGTACGAGAGTTGAGAGCCATTAACTTATGAAATGAAATGTCACATGACTACTGAATGATATTTTTATGCTTTGGTTTGTGTAATTGCTTATTTCATTTGATATCTGGTTTCCAGCTGTGTTGCAGCATTGCTTTTATAAAATGAGATGCATTTGCTAATGTGAACTCTTTCTGTCAACAGATCTATTAAATGATAATTTTGTAATCCACATTCTTTAAAGAAGGAGCACTTGGAAAGGAAAGAACAATACGAAGTAACTCAACACTTAATTTTCTTTTCAGGTACATGGTAATATTTTTTTACAATAAGTTGTTATGGTGCACCACTTTAATTACATAGACATTAAGATGTGAATATGCATTTCCCTTGTCTGCATTGTTGTTTTTACTGTAATATTTTTTCTGCTTGAGCTATATCATGTTTAGGTATAGGTTGCTGCTGTTTGTCAGGCATAGTGTTACTGAATTTGACTTTGTGTTACTCTTCTAAGCTAGTTTTTCTTGTTTCCTGCATTGCCTTATATTAGTTGTAATATTGCACTTGCTTTGCTAATTTATGCTGCTTGCTTTGCCATTTCTATTTTTTGTCATTGATGTTTGTGTTAATTATTTTTTTTTGCTGCATTGCCTCGTCCCTTGGTATATATATCTGAGCTCAGTAGATTTAAGTTAGCTTAAGAGGGGGTAGACTATATAAGAAACTGACTATGGAGAATAGGTAAAGAATGCATTGCGAAGAAAGATTTGGGCCCCAATGAGTATTGTACAATCAGAAATAATTATTTTGAAAGAAATATGAATAGAATACAGGAACGAGGTATAGGTAGGATTTTCTTGTAAATAAATGATGGGGTAAGCAATATGTGAACATATAAATACAGAAAGCATGCTTGGATAGGATTTTTTTGGTGGAAGCAAAGGTTGAAATAAGACGAACGATCTATGGAATGAAGGGAGATCTCCAAGCAAAATACTGCAGTAAACCAAACCCTGTCCTTTCCTCTTTGCTGCTTTTTCCAAATATGTAATTGTGTGTTGTCCTTTCCTTTTGGTGTTATCCCACTATGTGTTTGTGTACCCTTGTGTATTTGTGTTTTTTTTCTGTCTTTATGTGTTTAGCTGATGAGAGCTATGTTGTAGAATTTTTCTAATATTCTGTTATTTTCTTTGTAAAGATGCTTAGACATTATTTATTCTGTGTTGTTTTAATGCTCATGTGTGAAGTTGACGTTTCAAAAGTTATTCTGATCTTTTATGTATGTACTCATGTCATCATTCCTGTAACACTGATGTATATGTTTATTTCTATTCTTTTGTAAAGCCCCTATTACTACAAATATTATCTGTATTGTTATGTTTTTAATGATGTATTTTGTATCTTTGTAATTGTATTCTTATGTTATATAATTGTAATTGACACCAGTTCATCATATTATTGACTTGTAAGTTCCATTTCACTGCACACATTTCTGTTGGTCATAGTATATGGACAATATGTGAGAAGTAGGGACTGTTAGTGTTTGCACGTGTGTTACTAATTCAGCAAGGGACTGGATAACAGCATTGCTGGTTCTAAGGACAATTCCCAAAAACTTTGTGCGTGCACAAGTGGTGGTTTATGGACTTGCTATCTTCTCTGCAAGACTCTTCGATGGTGATTGTGCACCTGCACAGTCGCAGCAGATGGCTGCTGGCCATCTCTACCAGGACTACAGTGGGTCTACACCTTTGCTGACTCACCAGTACCACAGTTACTACAAGGACTACAGTGGGTCTACACCTTTGCTGACTCACCAGTACCACAGTTTCTACAAGGACTGCAGTGGGTCTGCACCTCTGGTGGCCCACCAATACCATACTCTCTACCAGGACTGCAGTTGGTCTGCTCTGTGATGACCTATCTACCAATATTCGTCAGAACTTCGAATGACTCTGCTGTGGGTTTGCTCCATTGTGGCCCATTACCTGTCAGCATTTCAAGAGTCAGCACTGTCTTTCCGTTGGAAGGACAACACTACTTCTTCAATACTACATGGAAATCCACTACTTCTGTGTGCAATTTCTTTTACTAATGAGAAACTGTAATTACTATTATGATGAACAATCTGGACTGTCTTTATGGACTGTGAGAAAATTTTAGCTGTTGACCAACATTGTATTAATAAGTGTGTGCATTTGATATCTTTGTGATTGTAATTATGAAAATTTTTTTCAAATCTGTATTGGCCAGTGCCCAACACCATTTGTAAAAATTTTTTGTGGGGAGCATGGGGGCTATGTAAGTTTGCTGTTTATGTTTTTATGTAAGTAGGCTGTTTATGTTTTCTTTATGTAAGTTTGCTGTTTATGTTTTTTTATTGGCAACGTTACGTAGCACTCTCTATATGAAAAGTTTGAATTGTTGTCTGCCATTGTTGTCATGAACTGCTATAGCTGGATGCGAACAGCGCGTAGCGCTGGGCAGTTGGAGGTGAGCCGCCAGCAGTGGTGGATGTGGGCAGAGAGATGGAGGAGTTTTGATAATTTGTAATACTGGATGTCAATTATGAATATTAAGCTGGCAGTAGTGGCGCTCGCTGTATTGCAGTAGTTCGAGCAACGAAGATTTTTGTGAGGTAAGTGATTTCTGAAAGGTACAGTTTAATGTTACTCAGGGCCATTCTTTTGCAGGGATTTTTGATAGTCAGATTGCGTTGCGCTAAAATTATTGTGTGTCAGGTTAAGCACAGTCTTGTACAATTATTCTAAGTGGACATTTCATATGTCAAAATGTTCTAAGGGGGCGTTTCAAGTGTACATTTTCGTCTATAGATCCTACTGCTTGTGGAAAATTTGGTCCGGATTCAAATTTTACAGAAATATGTAAGACTCTGTCGTCGGTTGAGGAAGGCATTCTAATACCGCGCTGATTCATATTGTCTCGCAAACTTTTAGCACACTTTCACTGACAGTAGTTGTCATAAACAACATGCGTAGTGCCGACCGCAGTGTCCGAGCGGTTCTAGGCGCTTCAGTTCGGAACCGCGCTGCTGCTCCGGTTGCATGTTCGAATCCTGCCTCGGGCATGCATGTGTGTGATGGTCTTAGGTTAGTTACGTTTAAGTAGTTACGGTGCGCTTGGAGCGTGATATGGCGGTCCTCCCGTGTGCCGGACAGACGTGGTTGACCGAAACCTTTTTTTTTTTTTTTTTTTGTCATCAGTCTACTGACTGGTTTGATGCGGACCGCCACGAATTCCTTTCCTGTGCTAACGTCTCCATCTCAGAGTAGCACTTGCAACCTACGTCCACAATTATTTGCTTGACGTATTCCAATCTCCGCCTTCCTCTACAGTTTTGGCCCTCTACAGCTCCCTCTAGTACCATGGAAGTCATTCCCTCATGTCTTAGCAGATGTCCTATCATCCTGTCCCTTCCCCTTATCAGTGTTTTCCACATATTCCTTTCCTCCCCGATTCTGCGTAGAACCTCCTCATTCCTTACCTTATCAGTCCACCTAATTTTCATTATTCGTCTATAGCACCACATCTCAAATGCTTCCATTCTCTTCGGTTCCGGTTTTCCCACAGTCCATGTTTCACTACCATACAATGGCTGTACTCCAGACGTACATCCTCAGAAATTTCTTCCTCAAGTTAAGGCCGGTATTTGATATTAGTAGACTTCTCTTGGCCAGAAATGCCTTTTTTGCCATAGCGAGTCAGCTTTTGATGTCCTCCTTGCTCCGTCCGTCATTGGTTATCTTACTGCCTAGGTAGCAGAATTCCTTAACTTCATTGACTTCGTGATCGCTGTTCTCATTTCTACTACTTCTCATTACCTTCGTCTTTCTCCGATTTACTCTCAAACCATACTGTGTACTCATTAGACTGTTCATTCCGTTCAGAAGATCATTTAATTATTCTTCACTTTTACTCAGGATAGCAATGACGTCAGCGAATCGTATCATTGATATCCTTTGACCTTGTATTTTAATTCCACTAGTGAACCTTTCTCTTATTTCCATCATTGCTTCCTCGATGTACAGATTGAAGAGTAGGGGCGAAAGGCTACAGCCTTGTCTTACACCCTTCTTAATACTAGCACTTCGTTCTTGATCGTCCACTCTTATTATTCCCTCTTGGTTGTTGTACATATTGTATATGACCCGTTTCTCCCTGTAGCTTACCCCTACTTTTTTCAGAATTTCGAACAGCTTGCACCATTTTATATTGTCGAACGCTTTTTCCAGGTCTACAAATCCTATGAAAGGGTCTTGATTTTTCTTTAGCCTTGCTTCCATTATTAGCCGTAACGTCAGAATTGTCTCTCACGTCCCTTTACTTTTCCTAAAGCCAAACTGATCGTCACCCAGCGCATTCTCAATTTTCGTTTCCATTCTTCTGTATATTATTCTTGTAAGCAGCTTCGATGCATGAGCTGTTAAGCTGATTGTGCGATAATTCTCGCACTTGTCAGCTCTTGCCGTCTTCGGAATTGTGTGGATGATGCTTTTCCGAAAGTAAGATGGTATATCACCAGACTCATATATTCTACACACCAATGTGATTAGTCGTTTTGTTGCCACTTCCCCCAATGATTTTAGAAATTCTGATGGAATGTTATCTATCCCTTCTGCCTTATTTGACCGTAAGTCCTCCAAAGCTCTTTTAAATTCCGATTCTAACACTGAATCCCCTATCTCTTCTAAATCGACTCCTGTTTCTTCTTCTATCACATCAGACAAATATTCACCCTCATAGAGGTTTTCAATGTATTCTTTCCACCTATCTGCTCTCTCCTCTGCATTTAACAGTGGAATTCCCGTTACGAAACCTTAACGACTAGTTTGCCTGCTCAAACGTTGCCTTGTAGTACAGTATCAGGCCGATGTCACACCTGAAAGCCGCACAAATCAAGCTGATTGAAAATTAGGATCTGAAATTCATATCAGGTCGGAAATGCGTGTAGGCGCAACACATACGTGAAGGTAATGTAATTTAAGACCCACCAGCGTAGAACAAGACCTGAAATCATCGAGTTGGCTTAGAAACAAGTGGTCCGAGCCACACAAAGCCAGAAAAAGAATATATTACGTGATTAAAAGTATCCGGACATCTGGCCGAATACGATTTACAAGTTCGTTGCACCCTCCATCGGTCATGCTGAAATTCAATATGGTGTTGGTCCACCCTTAGCCTTGATGACAGCTTCCACTCTGGCACGCATACGTTCAGCCAGGTGCTGAAATGTTTCTTGGGGAATGACAGGCCATTCTTCACGGAGTGCTTTACTGAAGAGAACTATCGATGTCTGCCGGTGAGGCCGGGCAGGAACTCGGCGTTTCTAAACATCCCAAAGATGTTCTATAGGATTCAGGTCAGGACTCTGTGCAGGCCAGTCCATTACAGGGATGTTATTGTCGTGTAATCACTCCGCGCAAAGGCCGTGCATTAAGAACAGGTGCTCTTCAACAGTGGGAAGCAAGAAAGTGCTTAAAACATCAGTTAGGCGTGTGCTGTGATAGTACCACACAAAGCAACAAAGAGTGCAAGCCCCCTTCGCGCAAAACACGACCACACCATAACACCACCGCCTCCGAATTTTACTGTTAGCACTACACACGCTGGCAGATGACGTTCACCGAGAATTCGTCTTACCCACGCTCTGCCATCGGATCGCCACATTGTGTACCGTGATTTGTCACTCCACACAACGTTTTTCGACTCTTTGATCGTCCCACTCTTTACACAAAGCGAGGCGTCGTTTGACATTTACCGGCGTGATGTGTGGCTTATGAACAGCCACTCGACCATGAAATCCACCTCCCGCCTAACGGTTATCGTACTTGCAGTGGATCCTGATGCAGTTGGTAATTTCTGTCTGATGGTATGGATATATGTCTGCCTATTACACAATACGACCCTCTTCAACTGTCGGCGGTCTCTGTTAGTCAACAGACGAGGTCGTCCTGTACGCTTTTGTGTCCCTTCACATTTCCACTTCACTATCACGTCAGGAACAGTGGACTGAGAGAATATTAGGGGTGTGGAAATCTCGCGTACAGACGTGTGACACAAGTGACACCCAGTCACCTGACCACCTTCGAAGTCCGCATGTTCCGAGAAGCGCTCCATTCTGCTCTCTCACGATATTTAGTGACTACTGAGGTTGCTGATGCGGAGTACCAGGCTGTAGGTGGCAGCACAATGTACCTTATATGAAAAACGTAATTTTTTAGGGGTGTCAGAAATGTGAAAACTTGGGGGCTTATCCGCATGGCAGAAAATTCACGAAATAGTTAAAGACACATCTACATCTACATCTACATTTATACTCCGCAAGCCACCAAACGGTGTGTGGCGGAGGGCACTTTACGTGCCACTGTCATTATCTCCCTTTCCTGTTCCAGTCGCGTATGGTTCGCGGGAAGAACGAATGTCTGAAAGCCTCTGTGCGCGCTCTAATCTCTCTAATTTTACATTCTTGATCTCCTCGGGAGGTATAAGTAGGGGGAAGCAATATATTCGATACCTCATCCAGAAACGCACCCTCTCGAAACCTGGCGAGCAAGCTACACCGCGATGCAGAGCGCCTCTCTTGCAGAGTCTGCCACTTGAGTTTGTTAAACATCTCCGTAACGCTATCACGGTTACCAAATAACCCTGTGACGAAACGCGCCGCTCTTCTTTGGATCTTCTCTATCTCCTCCGTTAACCCGATCTAGTACGGATCCCACACTGATGAGCAATACTCAAGTATAGGTCGAACGAGTGCTTTGTAAGCCACCTCCTTTGTTGATGGACTACATTTTCTAAGGACTCTCCCAATGAATCTCAACCTGGTACCCGCCTTACCAACAATTAATTTTATATGATCATTCCACTTCAAATCTTTCCGCGTGCATACTCCCAGATATTTTACAGAAGTAACTGCTACCAGTGTTTGTTCCGCTATCATATAATCATACAATAAAGGATCCTTCTTTCTATGTATTCGCAATACATTACATTTGTCTATGTTAAGGGTCAGTTGCCACTCCCTGCACCAAGTGCCTATCCGCTGCAGATCTTCCTGCATTTCGCTACAATTTTCTAATGCTGCAACTTCTCTGTATACTACAGCATCATCCGCGAAAAGCCGCATGGAACTTCCGACACTATCTACTAGGTCATTTATATATATTGTGAAAAGCAATGGTCCCATAACACTCCCCTGTGGCACGCCAGAGGTTACTTTAATGTCTGTAGACGTCTCTCCGTTGATAACAACATGCTGTGTTCTGTTTGCTAAAAACTCTTCAATCCAGCCACACAGCTGGTCTGATATTCCGTAGGCTCTTACTTTGTTTATCAGGCGACAGTGCGGAACTGTATCGAACGCCTTCCGGAAGTCAAGAAAAATAGCATCTACCTGGGAGCCTGTATCTAATATTTTCTGGGTCTCATGAACAAATAAAGCGAGTTGGGTTTCACACGATCGCTGTTTCCGGAATCCATGTTGATTCCTACATAGTAGATTCTGAGTTTCCAAAAACGACATGATACTCGAGCAAAACACATATTCTAAAATTCTACAACTTGGACTAAATGAATCATACCCAGTGACAGGAAACAAGCATTGAGCCATCCTCTCCGTAAAAAAGGAGGTAAAACAGACACCAACAACTACAGGGGCATATGCTTGTTACCAGTGACATACGAAATACTTTCTAAAGCACTTTTAAACAGAAGAGAGGAACCAGCAGTACCTAATACAGGAGATGATCAAGCAGGATTTAGAAAAGGTAGATGATGTGCAGAACAGATTCTTAATTTTAAAACAATTTTGAGAGTGAGAGCTTTACAAAATAAAAATACAGTAGTTACTTTCGTACACTTCAAGAAGGCCTACGACTCAGTTGACAGACAAACACTATTCCAGATACTTTATGAATCAGGGATAGATGAAAACACCAGAGGACTTGTTGAACAAACGCTCACAGATACAACAACAAGAATTGAGTTTCAAGGCGAAATTTCTGAACCATTCAAAAGCAAAACAGGAGTTCAACCAGGAGATGGACTGTCCCCAATTCTCCTTAACTTGGTTTAAGATAAAATAGTAAAAACGTGGGAAAGCACATTAGAAAACAGGGGCACAAAGGGTATATGCATGGGCCAAGGAAAGAACAAATTTGAAGTGAAATGTTTAGCCTTTGTGGATGATATGACATTGATAACTGAAAACCGTACACACGCAACAGTTAAGCTTGATCTGTTACAAGAGATTGATGAAAAGACTGGGCTAAAAATATTCTATGAAAAAACCGAGTATATAGAACACAAACATAATTCAGATAAGTTTATGAAAACAAAGTATGGAAAACTTGAAAGATTTGATAGATTCAAATACCTGGGGGAGTGGATCCAAGCCAATGGACTGGATAATACAACAAATAAAGAAACAATAAGAAAGTCAGAATTAGCATATAGATTGACACAAAACTATTACAATAAGAAATCAATATCCAGACAAGCGAAGATTAGACATTATAATTCAGTCATTAGGACACAAGCAACTTATGGATCAGAGAGGCTAACACTGAATAAGAAAGGCGAATTAAGAGAACTAGAAAAAAAGACAGAGAAAAATACTACGAAAAATTCTAGGTCCTGAGAAAAACATGGAACACAGGTGGATTCAAATGAGAAATTAAGACATACACAAAATACAGAAAAGATCATAGATACCATGAGAAAGATACGGCCAAAATTTTATGGACATTTGAAAAGAATGGAAGAAACACGGGTTACAAAGAAAATTTTTAATTACGTTAGTAAGCAGAAAAAAACTGTAATATGGATAGAAGCAGTAAAGAAAGACGCCCACTAAATAGGTGTTGCACAAGAAATAATACGTGACAGCAATCAGTTCAGGGTACTGACAGAAAACGCAAACTATGAAGAAGATGAGCCAAAACCTCGAACCAAGAGAGTGCGGACAGATGATTTGAGACGAGCAGTTGGCGAGATAATAAAGAAGTACTGGGAAGTACGGAAGAAAAAGAAACACCATAAGTCTTAAGTTGTATGTGGTCCATTGCTGGCAAAAATCATAAATAATTATATATATATATCGTTGTCTTCAGTCCTGAGACTGGTTTGATGCAGGTCTCCATGCCACTCTATCCTGTGCAAGCTTCTTCATCTCCCAGTACTTACTGCAAAGTACAACCTTCTGAATCTGCTTACTGTATTCTTCTCTTGGTCTCCCTCTACGATTTTTACCCTCCACGCTGCCCACCAATGCTAAATTTGAGATCCCTTGATGCTCAGAACATTTCCTACCAACCGGTGCCTTCTTCTTGTCAAGTTGTGCCACAAACTCCTCTTCTCCCCAATTCTATTCAATACTTCCTCATTAGTTATGTGATGTACCCATCTAATCTTCAGCATTCTTCTGTAGCACCACTTTTCGAAAGCTTCTATTCTCTTCTTGTCCAAACTACTTACCGTCCATGTTTCACTTCCATACATGGCTACACTCCATACAAATACTTTCAGAAACGATTTCCTGACACTTAAATCTATACTCGATGTTAACAAATTTCTCTTCTTCAGAAACGCTTTCCTTGCCACAGCCAGTCTACATTTTATATCCTCTCCACTTCGACCATCATCAGTTATTTTGCTCCCCAAATAGCAAAACTCCTTTACTACTTTAAGTGTCTCATTTCCTAATCTAATTCCCTCAGCATCACCCGACATAATTCGACTACAGTCCTTTGCTGTCTCTGACAGAATTACAATGTCATCGGCGAACCTCAACGTATTTATTTCTTCTCCATGGACTTTAATACCTACTCCGAAGTATTCTTTTGTTTCCTTTACTGCTTGCTCAATATACAGATTGAATAACATCGGGGACAGGCTACATCCCTGTCTCACTCCCTTCCCAACCGCTGCTTCCCTTTCATGCCCCTCGACTCTTATAACTGCCATCTGGTTTCTGTTCAAATTGTAATAGCCTTTCGCTCCCTGTATTTTACCCCTGCCACCTTTAGAATTTGAAAGAGAGTATTCCAGTCAACATTGTCAAAAGCTTTCTCTAAGCCTACAAATGCAAGAAATGTAGGTTTGCTTTTCTTAATCTTTCTTCTAAGATAAGTCTTAGGGTCAGTATTTCCTCATGTGCTCCATCATTTCTACGAAATCCAAACTGATCTTCCCCGAGGTCGGCTTCTACCAGTTTTTCCATTCGTCTGTAAAGAATTCGAGTTAGTATTTTGCAGCTGTGACTTATTAAACTGATAGTTCGGTAATTTTCACATCAATCAACACCTGCTTTCTTTGGGATTGGAATTATTATATTGTTCTTGAAATCTGAGGGTATTTCGCCTGTCTCATACATTTTGCTCGCCAAATGGTAGTTTTGTCAGGACTGGCTCTCCCAAGGCTGTCAGTGGTTCTAATGGAATGTTGTCTACTCTCGGGGCCTTGTTTCGACTCAGCCCTCTCAGTGCTCTGTCAAACTTTTCACGTAGTATCGTATCTCCCATTTCATCTTCATCTACATCCTCTTCCATTTCCATAATACTGTCCTCAAGTACATTGCCCTTGTATAGACCCCCTATATACTCCTTCCAACATTCTGCTTTCCCTTCTTTTCTTAGAACTGGGTTTCCATCTGATCTCTTGATATTCATACAAGTGGCTCTCTTTTCTCCAAAGGTCTCTGTAATTTTCATGTAGGCAGTATATCTTACCCCTAGTGAGATAAGCCTCAACATCCTTACATTTGTCCTCTAGCCATCCCTGCTTAGCCATTTTGCACTTCCTGTCGATCTGATTGTTGAGACGTTTGTATTCCTTTTTGCCTGATTCATTTACTGCATTTTTATATTTTCTCCTTTCATCTATTTCTTCTGTTACCCAAGGATTTCTACTAGCCCTCTTCTTTTTACCTACTTGATCCTCTGCTGCCATCACCACTTCATCTCTCAGAGCTGTCCATTCTTCTTCTACTGTATATCTTTCTCCCAGTCTTGTCAATTGTTCCTTTATGCTCTTCCTGAAACTCTCTACAACCTCTGGTTTAGTCAGTTTATCCAGGTCCCATCTTCTTAAATTCCCAATTTTTGCAGTTTCTTCAGTTTTAATCTACAGTTCATAACCAACAGACTGTGGTCAGAGTCCATATCTGCCCCTGGATGTGTCTTACAATTTAAAACCTGGTTCCCAAATCTCTGTCTTACAATTATATAATTTGTCTGATACCTTGTAGTATCTCCAGGCTTATTCCATGTATACAACCTCCTTTGATGAGTCTTGAACCAAGTGTTAGCTACGATTACGTTGTGCTCTGTGCAAAATTCTACCAGGCGGCTTTCTCTCTCATTTCTTACCCCAAATCCATATTCACCTACTACGTTTCCTTCTCTTCCTTCTCCTACTATCGAATTCCAGTCACCCATGACTATTAAATTTTCGTCTCCCTTCACTATCTGAATAATTACTTTTATCTCATTACACATTTCTTCAATTTCTTCGTCATCTGCAAAGCTAGTTGGCATATAGACTTGGACTACTGTATATACGTCTACAACAGTAGTCCAAGTCTATATGCCAACTAGCTATATATATATATATATATATATATATATATATATATATATATATATATATAGCTAGTTGGCATATAGACTCGGACTACTGTTGTAGACGTATATACAGTAGTCCAAGTCTATATGCCAACTAGCTTTGCAGATGACGAAGAAATTGAAGAAATGTGTAATGAGATAAAAGTAATTATTCAGATAGTGAAGGGAGACGAAAATTTAATAGTCATGGGTGACTGGAATTCGATAGTAGGAGAAGGAAGAGAAGGAAACGTAGTAGGTGAATATGGATTTGGGGTATATATATATATATATATATATATATATAATTTCAAAAAGTCGGTTAATGTGTGGAAGGGCTTTTAAACGGAAGTAAATTATGGCGGAATAATTGTAGAATTAAATAGATTCTGAGAACCATTCTTGAAAATTTGAAAATGATGATGAACACGTGGCACTGAACGAACGAAGATATACGCACTAACGGATGGAAATATTACGACGATGTTAACGAAACAGAAGAATAAATAATATAAGAAACAGAACTACACGAGACTGGGAAACAGGAACACAAATTCTAACTGAGACTAAGCACAGTTCGCACCATACTCTCCCATATTTGTAAGTTCTGGCTGAAAAAAGTGACAACCAGTAAGATAGAAGTTCAGTATTTCCATCAACTCCCATTTAGAATGAAATATTTTTCATGAAGCTGTGAAAAATTACACAGGCCCAGTTACCATGCTCACTACTGCAATCTAATTCTCAATAGCAGGGTCTTTCATCAAAATCCGAGATACGAGTGAAGAATATCCAAGTCAAATCTAAGTCCACACACATAGCGGAAGCCGTCGGAGGAAACCCTTTCCGCTCCCGGCCAACTTAAGCACAATAGAAACTCGACCAGGAAAAACGAAACCTCTTTACCTCACTCTACACCTACGCAAGAGTTGGCTAAACTGCCAGAATAGCAGACAAGAAGTTTACTCGATATCAAACGCGACAAAAACCCAATATACAGACACATTCAATGAATCTGTCATTCAAAGAAGGTACGAATGGGAAACGACACAAGCACAACACTGAAACATCATAATCAAATGTGGGGAAGGTGGAGGAAACACAGATAGTAAATCAACATGTGTGTGTGTGTGTGTGAAACAGGTACAGAACAAACACGAATTGAGGAAATGTGTTAAGTTCTGGCAAATAAGAACCCAGTGATGACTTTCTCCTTAAGTGAAGCGAAAGTATGAGGAGTTACAGACACGTAAATTGTTGTTGAATCACAGTAAAACATTTTGCAATATTAAAGTATGCGACACATACAATCACATTACAGTCTCCACATTTCTCATTCACTGTCTCTTTCTGTTTCGAGTCACTGTCATTTCCTCCGGAGATACCGACCTCTGTGAATGAATACTGGAAATTGCTTTAAAATGCCGTCATCTTGTAATGTTGGCAGTACAACTGTTCCTAAAGAGCGAAACGGTCGCGAGTTGTATCTTGACTGTGCTAAGTTCGAAGCAGAAACGAGCTGATGGAATTTCGGACCCTACGCTGTAATCGGCCCAGTATGTTCCGCGAACCTCTTCTCCCATTACAACGCTGTTGACCTCAGCCAAGCACCGTGCTTCGGCACTCCTGCATTCCTTGCTAGCGAAGCACTCGCAGCATCAACAGTTCGCGCGGCAGTAATTTGCTTATGAATCTGATACGGCACAAAGCTGACCCGCAATTTGCACACTGGCCGGGGCCGTAATTTCAGAAGTGGCTGTTTAATTAGCTTGTCAGGCCAGGGGAAACTCGCCGAAACAGCCGTGTGTTCTGTAGAGGACCGAACGCCTACGGCTCCCTGGAATTTCCTCACTGTGCCACGGAATTGTATGACGTACATACGGGGCACAATTTCTGTCGTGGGGTTCGGCCCACTCACTCTTTCGACTAATCGTAGTAGTGTTAAAAGTAGCGGTCGAAATAGCACAGTGTAACACTTATATGGATTATGAGTAGGGTTACTATAGGTAACAGTGTATTTGCAATTTATGAATTGTATATTCTGTGTTGTTTAAACTCCTTGATCTATGGCAAGAAAATCAGAGTTTTGTAATGTATATATGGAAAAAGCGAAAGAATATGTTGAAATGATTAGTCAACAAGTTTTTGTATTTGGGTGAGGTACATTTTCCAGATTTTGAATACTTTATCACGAGTTTCCCATATTTAGCTGCGTACACATACATCGGGTTTTTTATTCCTCGATTCAAATGAGCCACTACTATCCTTTAGGTATTGTTGAACTATTTACCGTATTTCACGAAGTGTTACAGCATTATGCGCTCTATACGAGTAGTGTTCTTTGTTCGTATCCCGTCGTTTCACTAGAACAATTTTTGCCCCTCCATGTTTTACAGTTCGGTTATAAGTCGATTGGTCCCGGAAACATGGAGAGAGAACGTACGAAAATAAATATTTTATTCTACGAGATGTTAACAACAGCAATTTGATTGACTTCGACGAATGAGAATCCTCGACTTACCTGATAGATCGGACTATTTAACTATAGTCCAATCTCAGAAAGGCCGGCCGCGGAGGGCGAGCGGTTCTAGGGATTACAGTCCGGAACTGCGCGACTGCTACGGTCGCAGGTTCGAATCCTCCCTCGGGGATGGTTGTGTCTGATGTCCTCAGGTTAGTTAGGTTTAAGTAGTTCTAAGTTCTAGGGCACTGATGACCTTCGCTGTTAAGTCTCATAGTGCTCAAAACCATTCTCAGAAAGCTTTCGTGGAAGGTTTAAGTAGAATGCTTTTATCGAAATTTATTTGTAATCCCTAATTTCTTTTATTTGGTTTGCAAGTTAAAAATTTTAACAAATACAATATTTTGAGCAGTATTTCTATTCATTTGCAGGGTAAGTAATGAAAAAATTTAAAATAATAACAGTTTCAACATGGGGAGTCGATCCCACGACCCTTTCATTGGCAGGACACTTAGAAGATGCAACAATCGCACTAAAGAGACAGCTTACACTACACTCGTTCGTCCTCTGTTAGAATATTGCAGCGCGGTGTGGGATCCTTACAAGGTGGGATTGACGGAGGACATCGAAAGGGTGCAAAAAAGGGCAGCTCATTTTGTATTATGACGTAATAGGGGAGAGAGTGTGGCAGATATGATACGCGAGTTGGGATGGAAGTCATTAAAGCAAAGACGTTTTTCGTCGCGGCGAGATCTATTTACGAAATTTCAGTCACCAACTTTCTATTCCGAATGCGAAAATATTTTGTTGAGCCCAACCTACATAGGTAGGAATGATCATCAAAATAAAATAAGAGAAATCTGAGCTCGAACAGAAAGGTGTAAGTGCTCGTTTTTCCCGCGCGCTGTTCGGGAGCGGAATGGTAGGGAGATAGTATGATTGTGGTTCGATGAACTCTCTGCCAAGCACTTAAATGTTAATTGCAGAGTAATCATGAAGATGTAAATGTAGATTCTGTGGTCTATCCGCTGCACCAGACCCTGCCTGGAACATACTGTAACATAAATGGTATATGCCTCGCCCGGCCCGCGCTAAAATGCTATCTTGTTCTAAACTCTTGGCCATCTGCTTCTCCAACTTCTGTCGCTTCCAGTTCTCTCCAAGGACTACGGATATTATACATCGGGACGAAGTTGGTGATGAGGAGTACTCACGGTCACCTTGTAAGACAGAAAACATCCTCTGGCACAGCCGCATCACATCTGTAAAGCGCTGCTCACGATACACTGCCGTGCTCATTACAGACTTAAAAGTCTCCACTGCCACGCAGAAGGTTGAAATTTATCTCAAAGGTGCCTACAATCTTCCTCTACAAGGTTGCGAAAGCGCAGCATTTGCCGACACCACCCTGGGGCTCGGCAGTGCTCCAAACACCAAGGTGTCTAGTCATGCGTAAATAACGTCATATCTCAGAAGAGATGTAGGGTAAGTCAAGCATCTCATATTGGCACCAAATTCTGACCAACGTCGCATTGGACGTGTTCCACCATCGGAAGTTTGCCAGACATCATTGTTATCCACATTTCACCATTTCTTTGGACGCCTATGCGATGGACGTCATAACTGCGATGCTTTGCGATGAAATCAAGCGGGTTTCTAATGGGTGGCCGAGGAAAACATTTCCGACACGAAAAAGCCTAACAAGGCGGCGTAAAGAGTGTCGACGAAACCACACCTTTCCTCGGGGCGCTGACTGCTACACATTTCGCAGTGGAAATTGACGGTTCGCAGTACGATGATCAGTTCTGAGCAGAGATGTGTCTAAAATACTTTCCTCGGCGACCCATTAGAAAATAGCGTTGTTTCAACTCTGGACGTTGCGGTTCCTTCATGGCAGAGTTGTCAAAAGAAGGAATGAAATGTGGGTAAGAGGAGATGTGACGACCTTCCCATCATGTGACACTTCCGCAGTGGCTTTGGACAAAACACTACAATAAAGTTTGGGGCCAGTGTTACAGGACTAACCTACCTTACACCTCACATGGGTTGATCTCTGGCCTTTTTGTTGCATCTGTCGATACCTTGCTGTTTCAAGTGTGGCCGAGCCAGAAGGTGCCGTCGCAGGTTGCCACCCTTTTGCATCGTTACAGAGGAAGGTTGTAGATACCTATGAGTCAAATTTTAACGTATATGCCGTAATGGGAGACAATTACGGAATTTAAAAGAATGTGACCCTATATTTGTGTTGATGCCCGGGTTCCCGGGTTCGATTCCCGGCGGGGTCAGGGATTTTCTCTGCCTCGTTATGGCTGGGTGTTGTGTGCTGTCCTCAGGTTAGTTAGGTTTAAGTAGTTCTAAGTTCTAGGGGACTGATGATCATAGATGTTAAGTCCCATAGTGCTCAGAGCCATTTGAACCAGCCATTTGTGTTGATGAGTGTAAATTGTCCTCTTTTGTGTGGGCATTCGCCATCTATAAACTACACTAGACGTCAAGTGCTTTCTTGGTTACTGACAAAATGTGTATTGGATCCTTTTTTGCAACACTGGGTAAAAAAAAACTATTCTAAATGAACATAAAAATGAAGTCGTCATATCAAATCATATTTCGAAGACCTTTCAACTAGAGAAATGTTCATATGTGTGTGAATTGCTAACATACCAAACTGCTGAGGTCATCAGTCCCTATACTTACACACTATCTAAACTAACTTAATCTAATTTATGCTAAGGACAACACAAACACCCATGTCCGAGGGACGACTCGAACCTCCGGCTGGAGCCGCCGCGCAATCCGTGACATGGTGCCTCAAACCAGGAGGCCACTCCGCGCGGCCTGAGTTAAAGCTTTCAGGGTTAACAAAACATGGACGGTACCTGCAGGGCAAAAGCCTTTTGTTATGGTCGACCGAAATAAATTCAACGTTGCTCTTAAAAATAAAGTATATCGCAAAACCTCTAAGACAGGAAACAGATAGTGGATGTGGCAACACGTTGCTGATATCATAATATGTCTTACGGTGGGGAAGTGCATATTGGCGGTTAATGTGTTTATATTATTGTTGAAGAATCAAGTTAGGCAAGATCGCTAGCAATTATTTTTATCACTATGACGGTTCAGACAGATCTACGTTGTCACCATTGGATCTTGTAACGTCTAATCATGTTATCCATAAGTATCGGAACGACGTGAATTGCGTTTCACCTGATCTGTATGCAGCGCGCGTAATGTAGCTGTTTTGCGAATACTCTAATTGCAGTACAATTGCAGTACAATCGTTTGAATGTAAAAAATTGATACGGCAAGAGATCAGTAAGAACACAGTTCTTTAAGGTAATCAGTCCAGATGTAAATCAATACGACGATGTTGTAAACACTAAGAAATGCATCATTGCAGATGAGACTGTCCTTAACGCTTCTGACTTTTCAAAATCACTACCACACTCATTAGAGTTTAGGTTAACTGACTCCGTCGCATAAGTGATTCCAGCAATCTTTAGGCGAAATTAATTAATTTTATGAATAAGAGATTTTGAGACAATATGACTCCTGACGTTTTATGACAATTAGAAGCGTTTTTACTCGTTGTAAGGTTTTCCAAACATCTATGAAACATCGTTCCTGATACGAGTTGCCGCGCTATAAAGTGGTGGCGCGGTTAGAGGCGCCTCCCAAAAGAGGGAGGAAGGTTTATCTGTTTAGCAAGAGTAATAGAAGGCAGATTTCAGACCACCTAACAGATCAAAACGAATGTTTCTGTTCCGACACTGACAATGTTGAGTGTTTATGGAAAAAGTTCAAGGCAATCGTAAAATACGTTTCAGACAGGTACGTGCCGAGTAAAACTGTGAGGGACGGGAAAAACCCACCGTGGTACAACAACAAAGTTAGGAAACTACTGCGAAAGCAAAGAGAGCTTCACTCCAAGTTTAAACGCAGCCAAAACCTCTCAGACAAACAGAAGCTAAACGATGTCAAAGTTAGCGTAAGGATGGCTATGCGTGAAGCGTTCAGTGAATTCGAAAGTAAAATTCTATGTACCGACTTGACAGAAAACCCTAGGCTGTTCTGGTCTTACGTTAAATCAGTAAGTGGATCGAAGCAGCATATCCAGACACTCTGGGACGATGATGGCACTGAAACAGAGGACGACACGCGTAAAACTGAAATACTAAACACCTTTTTCCAAAGCTGTTTCACAGAGGAAGACCGCACTGCAGTTCCTTCTCTAAATCCTCGCTCAAACGAAAAAATGGCTGACATCGAAATAAGTGTCCAAGGAATAGAAAAGCAGTTGGAATCACTCAACAGAGGAAATTCCACTGGACCTGACGGGATACCAATTCGATTCTACACAGAGTACGCGAAAGAACTTGCCCCCCTTCTAACGGCCGTGTACCGCAAGTCTCTAGAGGAACGGAAGATTCCAAATGATTGGAAAAGAGCACAGGTAGTCCCAGTCTTCAAGAAGGGTCGTCGAGCAAATGCGCAAAACTATAGACCTATATCTCTAACGTCGATCTGTTGTAGAATTTTAGAACATGTTTTTTGCTCGAGTATCATGTCGTTTTTGGAAACTCAGAATCTACTATGTAGGAATCAACATGGATTCCGGAAACAGCGATCGTGTGAGACCCAACTCGCATTATTTGTTCATGAGACCCAGAAAATATTAGATACTGGCTCCGAGGTAGATGCTATTTTTCTTGACTTCCGGAAGGCGTTCGATACAGTGCCGCACTGTCGTCTGATAAACAAAGTAAGAGCCTACGGAATATCAGACCAGTTGTGTGGCTGGATTGAAGAATTTTTGGGAAACAGAACACAGCATGTTGTCATCAACGGAGAGACGTCTACAGACGTTAAAGTAACCTCTGGCGTGCCACAGGGGAGTGTTATGGGACCATTGCTTTTCACAATATATATAAATGACCTAGTAGATAGTGTCGGAAGTTCCATGCGGCTTTTCGCGGATGATGCTGTAGTATACAGAGAAGTTGCAGCATTAGAAAATTGTAGCGAAATGCAGGAAGATCTGCAGCGGATAGACGCTTGGTGCAGGGAGTGGCTACTGACCCTTAACATAGACAAATGTAATGTATTGCGAATACATAGAAAGAAGGATCCTTTATTTTATGATTATATGATAGCGGAACAAACACTGGTAGCAGTTACTTCTGTAAAATATCTGGGAGTATGCACGCGGAAAGATTTGAAGTGGAATGATCATATAAAATTAATTGTTGGTAAGGCGGGTACCAGGTTGAGATTCATTGGGAGAGTCCTTAGAAAATGTAGTCCTTCAACAAAGGAGGTGGCTTACAAAACACTCGTTCGACCTATACTTGAGTGTTGCTCATCAGTGTGGGATCCGTACCAGATTGGGTTGACGGAGGAGATAGAGAAGATCCAAAGGAGAGCGGCGCGTTTCGTCACAGGGTTATTTGGTAACCGTGATAGCGTTACGGAGATGTTTAACAAACTCAAGTGGCAGACTCTGCAAGAGAGGCGCTCTGCATCGCGGTGTAGCTTGCTCGCCAGGTTTCGAGAGGGTGCGTTTCTGGATGAGGTATCGAATATATTGCTTCCCCCTACGTATACCTCCCGAGGAGATCACGAATGTAAAATTAGAGAGATTCGAGCGCGCACGGAGGCTTTCAGACAGTCGTTCTTCCCGCGAACCATACGCGACTGGAACAGGAAAGGGAGGTAATGACAGTGGCACGTAAAATGCCCTCCGCCACACACCGTTGGGTGGCTTGCGGAGTATAAATGTAGATGTAGATGTAGATGTCAGTGATAGCGCGACCCCTCACGTCCGAGGTTCGACTCCTCTCTCGGGCGTGGGTGTCTGCTGTTGTTCTTAGCGTAAGTTACACTACTGGTCATCAAAATTGCTACACCATGAAGATGTGCTGCAGACGTGACATTAAACTGACAGGAGAAGATGCTGAGACATGCAAATGATTAGCTTTTCAGAGCATTCACACAAGGTTGGCGCCGGTGGCGACACCTACATCCTGCTGACATGAGGAAACTTTCCAACCGATTTCTCATACACAAACAGCAGTTGACCGGCGTTGCCTGGTGATACGTTGTTGTTATGCCTCGTGTAAGGAGGAGAAATGCGTACCGTCACGTTTCCGACTTTGATAAAGGACGGATTGTAGCCTATAGCGATTGTGGTTTATCGTATCGCGACGTTGCTGCTCGCGATGGTCGAGATCCAATGACTATTAGCAGAATATGGAATCAGTGGGTTCAGGAGGGTAATACGGAACGCCGTGCTGGATCCCAACGGCCTCGTATCACTAGCAGTCGAGATGAGAGGCATCTTATCCGCATGGCTGTAACGGATCGTGCAGCGACGTCTCAATCCCTGAGTCAACAAATGGGGACGTTTGCAAGGCAACAACCATCTGCACGAACAGTTCGACGACGCTTGCAGCAGCATGGACTATCAGCTAGGAGACCGTGGCTGCGGTTACCCTTCACGCTGCATCACAGACAGAAACGGCTGCGATGTAGTACTCAACGAACCTGCGTGCACGAATGGCAAAACGTCATTTATTTGGATGAATCCAAGGCTCTGTTTACAGCATCATGATAGTCGCAACCATGATTTGCGACATCGCGGTGAACGCACATTGGAAGCGTTTATTCGTCATCGCCATCCTGGCGTATCACCCGACGTGATGGTATGGGGTGCCACTGGTTACACAAACACGTGAAGGTTGAAACGCCTCCTTCGAAAAATTTATGAATTACTGAGCTGATAAACCTCTTACGTTATTTGATTTTCAACGTACACAGACATTTCTCTCTTTACTTATTCTGATCAACACTAAACTGACACACAATATTTTTAGCGCAACGCAAACTGACTTTCAAAAACCCCTACAAAAGAATGGCCCTGAGTAACATTAACCTATACCTTCCACAAATCACTTACTCACAAAACTCTTCGTTACGCGAACTACTGCAATACAGCGAGTGCCACTACTGCCAGATAAATAAAAGATTCAAACTACTGAAGGCACTAACTACTGACAGGCATAGTTAGCAAATGAAAGATTTTATAGAGAACAAACAATGTATTTATCTTAATAACGTTCCAAAGTCATATATTTATATATATATATCAGTTCATGATATCCAATATTACAAATTTACTCTTTCTGATGGACACACTGAAACACGTATATTGTGTGGCGGGGATGGTGAGGCATTGCACAATCTCTGACCAGAGAGCATAGAGTTCAGTACAGTTGCGAGAGAGTAATAGCGCGCGAGTGTTTTGTTGCGAGGCAGTAGTGAGTAGCGAGCCGCGAGAGTAGGCAGTCTGTCGGTACTAGCAGCCCAGTGCAGTTGTGTGTGAGGAGTCGGCGGGCGTCGACATGGCATTCTGGTCAAGATTCAGGACGAGGTATATTATTTTTAAATGCGCTCAGCTAATAATGTAAATTAACTGTAACTAATTTGTGCAAGAATTGCACCAATAATATTTTGTTTTCAAACTAAGCATTTTTAACAAACAATCCTCTTTTGCAATAATATTTCCCTTGCATTTCCTTAAAGAAAAGTTTTTACTTAAGTTCAAAGAATTTTTACGAAGCATTTCCTCCAAGCAATGGCGAAAAATAAGAGCAGATACAGTTTTATTGAGGTAAGAATTTAAGTTTAATCAGGGCCTAAAGATCGACATTTCGGTCTATTTGTGTTTTCATTGTCACTGAGATTTCATTTCTTATTACATTGACTTTCATTTTTTGGGGAGATTACACTTAGCACGATTATAATTGTCGTTTCAAATGATTGTCATAATTCTGCCATTTCTCTCCCCACATCCACCACTGCTAACGGCTCACCAACTGCGCAACGCTACGCGCTATTGGCATCCAACTGCCCAACACTACAATGGCGAATATTCCAGCAATGCCAACCAGCCACAGACTGCACACAGAGCAGCTAGTGATTTTCATACAGAGCGCTAGGTGACGCTACCAACATTAAAACCTAAACAGCCTACTTATAATATGTATAAACAATTTCTTATAGTTTTTCATATTTAATCAGGATATGTAAAATTTTAATATGTAATCAAAAAGCAGAAAAACAACGAATCATATTATTCTTTTTAAATAGCAAACTAAGAAAAATTCCAACGATTATACACGCTGATGTATATATATACTTCATGTATTCACATTTTACAATAAAACTTGAGCGATACTTAGTCAAAACACTGAACAAAACTAGCTGGTAATTTAGGAGAGAAAAAACTGAAGCAAATCAGTTGGGAAAGATACATAACAAGGAAAACATCTATCATCAGAAAAATGAATAGGCGGTGATCATGTACTGCATGAAGTTCATGTGGTTTTCCCCATCGCCTTCTACATAATAATGAACGAAATGTCCCAGTAACCACATAACGGTATGGGTTTTCGACCTTGGAAATAAAGAAAGAATCTGGTCCAATATGATATTCGTCTTGTATAAAAGCCAATTTGCCATATGACCTCCACAAGTAAAGCGATGTCATATCGTATCTGTAGACGTACAACAACTACATAAATCCGTGTCGCTAAGCCCTATACGGAAAAGTTGCTCATTTGTTGGAATCAAGACTTCTTTATACCAAGAGGATGCCACGCACTCCGGCAGTATCGGAAGACTGATATTGCACCAAACTGTCGCCCAGTTTTTTTTTTTTTTTTTTTTTTTTTTTTTTTTTTTTTTTTTTTTTTTTTTTTTTTGTGTGTGGCGGCGATCCTCTTTCAACGATGTTCTGACAAAGGATTCCTTTCCAACGAGTCTGTAGGAATTTCACGTCAGTCCCTAAATAGCTCACCGCAGGATGGAAGTCAAGAATACGTTTTAACGTATAATTTATGCGACCAACATCAATAGGCGGTTCAAGACTAGCTGGACGGACGTACACAAATAAATGAGACGTCAATGTGTGAGTTTCTTTATTTATCATCGAAACAGTACGTGGCACGTACAGCATCTGCGTCTTTCTTCGTATGTCAGCCAGGCGCAGCGCCCCCCCTCCCATGTCTTTTCCATAAGAAACGACCAGACTTGCTGTAGTTTCTTCGCCATAATCGAGGGAAGCGGATAAACTGGGGCCATGTAATAAGCTTTGCATAAGACGTATGTATCCAGTATTCGGACTTTCTGGAACAGAGTAAGAGAACGACTTCCATGTTCTAGTATTGCTCCCTGAATTTTTTCCGTAACAGACTACCGGTTTAGCGTCGTTATTTTCAATGGACAACTCTCAATGATGATACCGAGAGACGTATACCGATCCACCACAGAAGCTCATAGAACAACAGCGTAATCAAAACCTCGCAAAATAAGAAGCCTGCATTTACCTTCATTAAGTAGTGCACCTGAACTCCAAGAATAATTATCGATTACAGTCTTCAGGAGAGGTATATCCACAGAATTTCGGAGTAGAACCATTGCGTCATCCGCGTATGCACGAACCGCTATAGTCCCTCGGGAAAGTGTCCAACGTTTCAGCTGGGTTGCTAGCATCCGAAATAGGTGCTCCAGGGACAACACAAAGTCATTGAAGGCTGGCTTCCCTGAGGCGCTTCCCGACGGAAATTTATCGGGGGCGACAGCTGGCCATTAGCAACCACCGAAGCTGAAATATCCATGAGCCGATTTGAGGGCACTTGCCGCGTGTCAACAGTAAAGGCAACTGTCTCCGGAATCCGAAGGAAAGAGTCGTGATTACCACGACAAAATGCCTTATTGGTGGCTAGGGGGGCGGTAGCGCCGGCCGCGGTGGGCTAGCGGTTCTAGGCGCTCAGTCCGGAACCGCGGGGCTGCTACGGTCGCAGGTTCGAACCTTCCTCGGGCATGGATGTGTGTGATGTCCTTAGGTTAGTTAGGTTTAAGTAGTTCTAAGTTCTAGGGGACTGATGACCACAGATGTTAAGTCCCATAGTGCTCAGAGCCATTTGAACCAATTTTTTGGGGCGGGGGCACGGGGGACGGGCGTTAGAGCAGCAGCCAGAGTCATGTCGCGTCAGTCGAATGTAGGAGTGGGTGCGGCACGACCTGGAAAGCAGCTTTGATATTTGGTAAAAAACCTCTCCTCCAGAGACGACATCCTATTAAATAGCTGCCTTCGGCACAGTCTTATGATCAAAGTTTAAGGAAGTGACTGGGCGAAGGCTTTCAGGGAAAGACGGTCGTTTCGGGATTAAAACAATTCTCTCCACTTTGAACGAGGTCGGCACCACTCTATCTGGTAATACTTCATTGAAAAGAGACGTAACGGTAGCACGTAGCAGAGGCCAAAAGCGGACGTAAAATTCCTTGAGAAATCCATCCAGACCCGGAGACTTTTAAGAAGGCGACCTCACAATACGTTTGTAAACTTCCTCAGGCTGAATTGCAGCTAAGAGCGTTTCCTGACGTTCAGATGTAATTGTCGTATCCAAGATGCTGACTAGTGGGTCGTAAGGCGTTGCACTGGACTCATCGGTGTCGTAGATGTCTACGTAGTATTGGTGTAAGGCATGCAATATATCAACTTTCTCCGATACTACATGTCCATTATTTGTGGTGAGAGAATGAATAAAAGTGCGTCAGTGATGCGTCTGCTGCCGTAGTAAATGATATAAGGAAGTCAGTTCTTCCGTCATCAATAATCGTGGCTTGATCGCATTTTCTACCCTTCCATTTCTATTCTTTTCAAGGTCAACAATTTTGCCTTCACACGCGTAACATCCGCTATTCGCAGAGGGCCGAGATCCGCAGCAGCATGAATTTCACGCTGGATGGAATAGTAATATTCGTAAGTCCTCCGAATGTCTCGCGCTTTGGCAGCACAGAAAAGTATCAAAGTTTGCCTGGGCCTCGGTTTTGCTAGGAGCGTCCACCAGTCAAGGTTGGAAGAGAACTTTCCAGTGGACCTGAGGCGTAGCGCCGTATACTGATCTTGCCTTGGAGGCGGTTAAGTGGGAGATGTGTCTCAGAGCTGGATAGTGACAGATGGTGACGCGAGACTGGACGCGGACGTAGTTTATGTATCAGCCGATAGAGGACAATATTGGGTAGGGGGACTGTGATTTTAGTTTCGATTGTGCGCACTAGAGTGCACTAAAGTAATAGAATGTTTTTCATAAACTATTCTAGTGTTTTCATAAAGTGTTTTTATGTCTTTTTGTGTAGGTAAAATGTTATAAATGTGTTTTAGCAGTGTGAATGATGCGTGAGTGTGGTTTAAGGTTAATATGAAAATAATTGTTTAGCGAGTTATGCAGTGGGATTTAGTGTGGGAACATTTCGAAGAAGTATGGATATGGATAAAGGGGATTTTTGTAGAATAGATTTGTAAAGTAAGTTTATGGTAAAGGGAAAGTTAATTCAGGTATAAATAACAATATTAAATAACACTATGCATAAGCAAAACTTCAGCATAATAGATAATTACGTCGATAAAAAGTGCAGTCGTTAGGTTTACTATTTTGTAAATGGTTATTGGTGAAAAGCGGGGATTGACGCAGGAGAACGTTGTTTTGCTATTGGCTGTTGAGTAAACTGATCAATGGTAAAGCAATATTCTTCGCGCGTCTTTCTCTGCTGGTAGAGAAGACAGAGTATTCTAGAGACGAGTCGGAGCCTAGTCATGAAACAGTTCGGACGTGTGTAGCAGTAGTAGTTCCGATGGAAATAAGTTGCCGGATCCAGCAGTGCTTCATACATCAAAAGTGTGGTATAGTGTCGGCATAATTATTCCGATGGGCGTGTAGAAATTTCGGAATTTTTAAGTGAATTTTGTGACGAGAAAGGACATATATTCCACGTGGCGTATTGAGCAGATCGGTGGCTAAATACTGTGACTGCATTTGGTACCAACAGACTTAATATTTGGCGAGCATTATCAATCAAAAACAATCAGTATTTTTGTAGCTATTACGTTTTCGGGAAATGCAACACCATAAACTTGGTAACGTGACTGAAAGGGATTGTGATTGACTGTGTTAAGACTAGCACGGGCTTGTTCACCTAAGTTTCAGAATATATTAGTTGAGGACAAAATTTCCAACCTTTTATTTCGTGTGAAAACTTTCTCCCGAAACGTAGATTAGTGACTTTAATTGCAGCCTGGTTCACGTCGAAGTACAGTAGGTTTCTCTCGGCTTCCCTACTGATGATATGCTGAGACAATGTTCACTTGTAGGTGCAGGTTCGTCGTAAAGGGACAGAAAGAACCGCGCCGCCGCAAACCGTAGAGTACGCTCCCGCACGGCTTCCATCAAGTCATCGAGAGGAGGGTCTGCTAACTGAGCGACGTTTAACATCCATGGAGTGCGGAACAATTTGACTGGTTGCCGTTCTAGATGGAGGGCTGTAGTAACAGCAAAGTGATCTGTACAGGAAGGTGGGATGACTTCAACATTAAGAACGCAATCGCGCAGGTACTCTGATAAGAAAACCCATCTAACCGGCTGCTAGAAGTCGCAGTAAAGTGAGTAAATTTAACTAACGTCGGGCATTTACATACCCAGACGTCTTGGAGCGTAAGGAGAGGACCAATTCATGTAATTCGGCACAGAAATAAAAATTTTGAGATAGATCTGCTGGACGGAACACACAGTTAAAATCACCACCCACCAGAATACACGGAGGACAATTATGCAACAGATAAACAATATCTTCATTACAAAAAACGCGAACGATCCACTGCGCCACCAGTGTCGGAAGGATCTTATAAAAGGACCAAGGTATGATCAAAGAGTTGGCAATCTATGCCTCTGCAGGAATCCAACATTTACACCTCAGGAAAAGTAATTCTCGCGTCCGTCGGCCGAAGTAATTTAATTCATTATTTACTGCGCAGAGTTGATTGGTAATGATGATTGTTGCCGATTTACGTGGTGGGCCTTAATCAAAACGATATTTCATTCAATTTTGATTCACAATTAAATGCTTTTGTGCAGTTGTCCCTTTCTTAAATATTATTTATCTTCAGTAGAAATTATTTGTCACGTTAATGCCGTAAGACTCGCTGAATCTTAAAACATGAGCATATAAGTTGAGCAATGGAATAAACTTTTCATATTAATTTCCTCGGCTAGTCAGCTCACTTTAAAGCAAAAAATCTGTAGTTATTAATTACAATTGCGGCCCACACACGCGCGAGAGTATTTTTTCTTACCTCCGTTAACCATTGCATTGTAGTCGGAGTCCTGGTTCTGGCTCTCGGCTGTTGTACTGAAAATAAGAATCTTAAAGTTACGTATTTTCTGCAACGTCGGGCGGCTGTGGAGAAAAATGTATCTTATATTAATAACGGGCGAGTTTTTCGCTTCCGCTAAATTTTATAAGTTAATATCGCCACGTAATGGCGTCGTTGGCTGCATCGGCCGCTGCGATTGTTGCACTGTAAATTACTCAAATGCCGGTTAATTCAAGGAAGGCGGACATGAAATCGGGATCACCTCTTACAAATTAAAAGTGTACAATAGTATTAAATCAGTATATTATCAGCTTAATTAGTACAAATATGCTTACATTTGCCAGCACTCACAAAATGTCTGTCTACACTCAATCAAGACAAGAGAAGGAGTGAAGGCGACTAAAAGCATTAACAAAAGAGCGTATCTTGTCGTCTCTTTAGATCATTTTGTTGTATTTCTTTGCCCTCGAAACTTACAGAGATATTATTATAATACGGATTCACGAGAAAAATATGTTCGACTGAGCGGTTAGTGTCACTTGTTATTCAATTTTTAAATGTCTCTTATTTATAAATACTGTTTTTAAGTCTTTTCTTATTATTTCACTGGGGACGGTACAGAATGCTTTGGCGAAAGAATAATGCGGTCCCCGTAACAAATTCGGGTGCTTCATTAAAGATCACATGAAAAACAGGCAAGGATAAATGCCTAAATAACACCTCCTGTGAGAGGGCTATGTCCGCACATGAATAATAAATAAACTGACACAGCGAAGCCAATCGCAATTCTGGTTCCACACGATTAACGTGTAAGGAAAGGAACGTGTAGGTTTGTGCCATTGATCACAGATATACAGGGATGTACAGAACGTCTGAGCAGAATTAGGTAGACAGCTGAGAGTCAATGTCCATTGTGGAATCCACAGAGGAATCAGACATCGGGGGACCAGAACCTGTAACGCCGGAAATGCATATCCTCCTATCTCCATCTATTGTACTATTATTTTTTTCCTTGTTTTGTTACCTCAAGATATGACATTTCTGTCTCTTTATATATTGTAATTGTTTTACTGTTTGTATATATATATATATATATATATATATATATATATGCATTTATGTCGATGTATAATTGGTTGTTTTGTAAATATTATTTGTATTTTACGCTGGGTCTTGCCTAGGGAAAACTGCTATCGAACGATTACATCGATAGGTCGTGTGAAGAATCAAAGTGTGTAGAATCTTTGGTAGTGTTAACTCTGCCGCGTGGAGCGCGGGCTGAGCAGAAAAGGAGTGTGGCGGGAGTAGCGAGTGGAGCAGGCGTGTTCTGTGACGCTCCCGCGAGTTGCCGCGCTTTCGGGGTTTGGCAGCATGTAATTGCGCTCGACTTGCGATGATAGTTTCTGACATGGTGTCGCGGACGGGAAACATTAACTAGCGCACATCAAGAGCCCGTTTCGTCTGGTGACCGTGTCGAGAAGAAGGCGCGCCAACATCCAGCTTCTGCAACAGCGACGGCCGACAATGAGTGACTGTCGCCACCTCCTCGACCGACGGTTTCAAACCTTCAATCCACCAACAAGGAAGACTGGACGCACGTAAAGTTTTAGAACTGTATGGCAGACCTCAGCTTTTAATCTTGTTCCATTTGCCTCGCAAAATTACAGCAACTTAGCATGAACCTTTGTTGCTCATTGTCCCAATTGCATTACCAAGCAGGGTCCCTTCCTTTTCCGGAATGAACCCGAGTGTCGTTGAAATTCAGACGCCAGCATTAAAGTAACATCATTTCACTGCTTTAATCTCAAAGGTATTCATAGCTGGCTTCAATATTCAGATTACACAAGCACAAATTAAGAGTGCGAGTTTTGTTATCGTATTTTAGCTTACCTGTGACTGCAGCTCAGCTTGGTACGTACTAAATTTTACTATTGTTAATTGTTCAGAATCATTTAATCCAAGTTCAAAGTTAAATCTCTTATTTCTAAATTGCGTAGATTCAAGTAGTTTTTGAAATGATTGTTGAGGTAGTCCAAGACTAACCGTATTTTACTGAATTTCGATGTGCTTCAGAAAAAAAGCTCACTATTAACTTCAGTCACTAAATTAACTTTCGATTTTCCGGTTTTATTAATTCTTTTGCTAAATTAAGTCAGGGTGTAGCGAAATTTATTACTTCTGACAAACTTTCAGTTTTCACACTACACTACAACAGTCAAGCAAGAGGCTCGGGCTGCCAAGCAAGAAGCTCAGGCTGCCAAGCAAGAAGCTCAGTCTGAAAAAATTGAACGGATGCTAGACAATCAGAACAAAGCTATTAACGTTGTTAACAACAATGTTGGAGTTGTTAATACAAAAGTTGATAAAATCAAAGAAGATATTGTTGTAATTAATACCGAAATCGGTAATCTTAAACAGGAAACGATAGGAGTTCAGGCGGAAATTGCGAGCATAAATACACGTTTTTATTCCGAAATTAGCAGAATCGAGAAAAGTGTAGGAGAAGCAGTTGCTCCGATCATCGAGAATAAGGTGACGGAACAAATTCAATTAGTGAAAAAAGAGGATCAACAGAAGGTGGAAACTTTAAAGGCTTTAGTGTCCGAAGTAGACACTAAAGTGAGGGAGCAGGCTAATACCTGCGAAGAGAAAAAGAGGGAAGTGGAAACGCTTGCGACAACCACTTGCCAAGTAATTACGAGAGTGTCGGAATTGGAAAAGAAACTTGACGAAAAACAGAGCTATGTGCCAATCTGTGCACATAGTTCGGAATTGTTGACGAAAGAGGAGCGGTTCGACCCCTTGAAAAAGGGCGGTATACACGCGACGGATTTCATTTAAAATTGTGAAAGAGTTTTACCCAGATCATGGACAAATGAGAGAAAATTTAATGCGGTTATTGATGTGCTGGCTGGTGATGCCAAGCGTTGGGGCTTAAACTTCAACATTACGAACCTGACTTTTGACGAGTTTAAAAATTTGTTTCTGGCTGAATACTGGTCAGAGCAAAAACAGCAAAGTGTCTGGCGCGAATTTGTCGTATCGAGGCCTTTCGATGCGAATTCGCGCGGCTCGATGAAGGAGTTTTGTGAGGGCTGGATCCGTAAGTTGGAATATTTGCGTGATCGCCGCACGGAATCCGAAATAGTCTGGGAACTCTACAAGAAGCTTCCAGATGATACAAAACGCTACGTAGGAAGCAATTACAGGACAATCAATGATTTCCTGGAAAGAGTTGAGGACGAGGACAATTGGCGCAATAATCGCGACAGTGGTAGAGGCCGTGGTAACAACGGGTACCACCCCAACCATAACAACGATAACCATGGGAATAATGCATACCGCAGCAATAACAATAATGGTTCGGACCGTAATAACAATCGGTACAATGCAAATAATAACAGGAATGACAGAAACCAGTATCATACTAACGTGATACGGGCTTCACAGAATAGTAATAACGCCAGAGGGTGTGATCAGCCGCCTCAGCAACATCCGGGGAGCGTATCTGCTGGGACGAGACAGGGAAACCATTAGCCGCGCCGGTGAGGGGCCGAGCGGGCGTGGAGAAATTTTGGCGGCCCAATAACAGGAGCAAACCCAGGTATCGTCATTATGAAAATTCCGTGTGGAATAATCAACGGCGGGAGTGTGTGCCAGTGTTAGGAGAAAGGAGTGCGCCCACAAGTAGTAGATCAGCTGTATACACGGCAGTAGGTAGTACATTGACTGTCAGTGAGAACAATTTAAGTAGTGTTCCGGAAATCGATTATAAAGTGGCAGGTGTAATACCCACAGCGGAACTGGAGATTGAGTTTAAGAATGATTCGCAATTGTTGAGAGAAGATCAGATGTCGGATAACACGTCCGTCATCGAGCGAGGGGATGCAGAGAGGGATGAGGTCTGGTTAAGGCAGTTCGGTCGCTTATACGACGAACTAAGAGATTATACGGGTCTGTATGGGAGAAGTGTTTATGGGGAGCGCGTGCAGGATTTGCCACGTCTCGTCCCGCAGGAAGATAGTGTTTGTGAAATGAAAGAAAGTTCTGGCCCTAACCGGCAGACTTTACCAGAAATAGTTCATGTTAATGGGGAGCACGAGCAAGATTCGTCGTGTTTCGTCCCGCAAGGGTTGGATGTTGAAGTAGTAATGGAAAGTTCTGGCCCTAACCGGCAGACCTTACCGAAAGTTGTAGTGGTAGAAGTAGCCGACCCATCCGACGCAAACCTCCAGTTTAAACATTGTGAAAGTATTAAGGAGAAAGATTACGAGAATTTTAGTGGCAGCCGGACACGATTGGTAGAAAAGTACGTAGATTACAGCGTGTATGAGGTTAGAGCTGACATTATACGGTCAGACGATAGCAGTGTGGGTTGCGCAGATCTAGCGGAAGTAATTGCAGAAACTACTGGACACATTCCTCCAGGTAGATTGGCAGATGAGATTAATCTGACCAAAGTGGAATCAACGAAGGTGACGATTAATGAATTGATAGCAAAGCAACACTCAATAGTTGACGAGTTACAGGAAAAGGTTTCGGTATTGGAGGCGAAGCTACAGACTAAGCCTCAGGACAAACGTGTTGAAATTAAAACTGTATTTGAACAGAGGCAGAAAAAGCCGCCAGATAAGCCGGATTTAGGATCAAAGCCGGATGGTTTTTTCTGGAATGACCTGGATATAGACGAGGATTTACTGTGGGAAAATAAAGAAACAGTCGAGGACAAGTGTAGACAGATAGTAGTGTCGGTTAATATGCACGACCTACAACTAAACGTGTTGATTGACACCGGTGCAGAATTGAGTGCTGTATCTGGGAAAATATTTGAGTTACTGAAAGACAGACCTGGCATCGTAGTTATGCCAGTAACAGGAGTGAAAATTATCGGTGCTACTGGGAAGGCCAGTAAACCGGTCACAAAACAGATTTTTGTCAACTTCGAGATATGTGGGACACGATTTGAACAAGAGTTGGTCGTCGTGCCAGACTTGACTACGGAAGTAATTATCGGGTTAGATTGGCTATTAAAGTACCGTGCAGTGATTAACTGCGAAAGCAAAACTTTGACAAGTACGTCACAAGATAAAACAATAGTAGTTAGTTTTGACGAGGCAGGAGACGGTGTGCATAAGCAATACCAGCCTATACACATTGTTAACTGGCTGGATGACATTGACGTAGGAATGAATTTGAACTGCCGTAACGTGAGGAATTTCGGCATTGACAAAAGTGTAGAAAGTGAAGTGGAAGAGATAATCAAATTCCCTCCACGGATTGACATTAGTATTGGTGTGAAAAAAGATCATTTGCGAGAAGTAATGAAGCTAAAAGCCGATGCTCGCATACGTCGTCATGACGCTAAAGCGCGTTTTGCTAAGTTTGCAATCGGAGACTTAGTACCTGTAAAAGCTCATGAGAAATCGAGCAAGATAGACAATGAAATCTCTAAATTTAAGTTTGTTTATAATGGACCATATAAAGTCATTGGTATACCTCACACAAATGCTTATTGCTTAGAGTATCCAAGCTCTGGAAAACGATTAGGTATACGGAATATTGTAGACTTGAAATTGTACCAACCTAGGATCGATTAATACCACACAATGGGTAATTTGTACAGTATGTAAATATAGAGTGTAAGATTTAAGGATGTGCCATGTTACGATGCTTTTGCCTGACCTAGAGGTCATTAAAGAAGTTGTAATTAATAAGTAATTAATTTTGACTAAATGATTTAAGAGTAACTGATTAGTAATCATCTGAAAAATCCAAGCTGCTAGTTTAAGTTTTCAGCTGAGTCACAGTAGATTAAGGAATGTAAATATGATTTTGTAACTTGCTGTAATATTTCATGAATGTGTGTTTTTATTAGTCATTGCCGATGTACTTAGACGCTGTTTTAAGTTTCAGGCTAGTACATGCGTGTGATGATGGACAGTGTTGAGTTATCCACAGTGATAGTGTTTATGGACTCCTTGAGATTACTCGGGAGTGAGTTTTTCCGAAAGAATTCAGTGAAACGGACGTTCTGGAAACGCCGTTACAAGGGCGAGTGAGATCAAGCGTGCCGCACAGGCGGGCGCAACAATAATGGCAAGGCGAAGCCGCTGTCGGCTCTTGTGCCGCTGTCGGCTCTTGTGCCGTTGTCGGCATTCTTTGTACTTGCGAGTACCGAAGGTGGAGTTATTTTTCTTCCCAGACAGCTGATGTGAAAGAATTCTGTTGTCAATATTTATGGTTTTTATCAATCTGCTGAATATTATTTTCTTGTTTAGCTCTTGTGGACTCTCATGGCGAGTATTAATTATGAAAAGGTTATATAAAATGTGTATTGTATGTAATTAATAATTAATTTGCGTATTTTGATCTACCTGTTTTTATGACCATGTACTCTGATTAATTTTGCAAATCGTATTCCATTTCTTATAGTGTTACGAATTTTAATGATTTTGGAATAGCTAAACCATTTTCTATGTTTTCTATGAATTTTGATATGTTGTCAACCTGTTTTATTTTGATGAAGATGACAGAGTGGAATAAGATTAGGAGTTCCTCCACTCAATTATTATTGTCTAAAAATTGGTTTATGGTTAATTAGACGAATGATAAATTTTTTTTGATGTTTTGAGCATATCCATTTCCGCTGTTTCTTTTTTGGAACATTTTCTGAGTGTGTTTACGTTACACGAACATCCTCAGACAATGTAGGGGTACGTGTAACGCCGGAAATGCATATCCTCCTATCTCCATCTATTGTACTATTATTTTTTTCCTTGTTTTGTTACCTCAAGATATGACATTTCTGTCTCTTTATATATTGTAATTGTTTCACTGTTTGTATATATATATATATATATATATATATATATATATATTTATGCATTTATGTCGATGTATAATCGGTTGTTTTGTAAATATTATTTGTATTTTACGCTGGGTCTTGCCTAGGGAAAACTGCTATCGAACGATTACATCGATAGGTCGTGTGAAGAATCAAAGTGTGTAGAATCTTTGGTAGTGTTAACTCTGCCGCGTGGAGCGCGGGCTGAGCAGAAAAGGAGTGTGGCGGGAGTAGCGAGTGGAGCAGGCGTGTTCTGTGACGCTCCCGCGAGTTGCCGCGCTTTCGGGGTTTGGCAGCATGTAATTGCGCTCGACTTGCGATGATAGTTTCTGACATGGTGTCGCGAACGGGAAGCATTAGCTGGCGCACATCAAGAGCCCGTTTCGCCTGGTGACCGTGTCGAGAAGAAGGCGCACCAACATCCAGCTTCTGCAACAGCGACGGCCGACAATGAGTGACTGTCGCCACCTCCTCGACCGACGGTTTCAAACCTTCAATCCACCAACAAGGAAGACTGGACGCACGTAAAGTTTTGGAACTGTATGGCAGACCTCAGCTTTTAATCTTGTTCCATTTGCCTCGCAAAATTACAGCAACTTAGCATGAACCTTTGTTGCTCATTGTCCCAATTGCATTACCAAGCAGGGTCCCTTCCTTTTCCGGAATGAACCCGAGTGTCGTTGAAATTCAGACGCCAGCATTAAAGTAACATCATTTCACTGCTTTAATCTCAAAGGTATTTATAGCTGGCTTCAATATTCAGATTACACAAGCACAAATTAAGAGTGCGAGTTTTGTTATCGTATTTTAGCTTACCTGTGACTGCAGCTCAGCTTGGTACGTACTAAATTTTACTATTGTTAATTGTTCAGAATCATTTAATTCAAGTTCAAAGTTAAATCTCTTATTTCTAAATTGCGTAGATTCAAGTAGTTTTTGAAATGATTGTTGAGGTAGTCCAAGACTAACCGTATTTTACTGAATTTCGATGTTCTTCAGAAAAAAAGCTCACTATTAACTTCAGTCACTAAATTAACTTTCGATTTTCCGGTTTTATTAATTCTTTTGCTAAATTAAGTCAGGGTGTAGCGAAATTTATTACTTCTGACAAACTTTCAGTTTTCACACTACACGTGTCAACCTTCAGTTGCCACGCTTCTAGTGCTAATTATATGTGTAATAACCTTTCTTTTTCAGTTACTATAGTAATTGTCCTTAGGACTGGTGACCGTGATTTCCCCCAAATCTCAAATCCCTTTTTACCGCTAGTTAATTGTTAACGTAACGGCTGCACATTTACTTTCTTTATTAACTTTACCCCTTTTCAAAATTAATTTCCACCAGTTTCATTAGCACATTTCCTTTCATTTAGATGTAACCCTTTCCTCCCTCTTTACCGACAGGTTAACTTCGGTGACGATTGCTTTTCCAAAACTCCCATTAGGTACACGCGGTTTCATTTTTCACTGTCATTAAGGTCGGTAAGTGAGGGGGAGGTTACAAACCCCCGTCATCGCGAACTTTTTTTTCAGATTTATTACGTGCCACCGCACGGTCAGGTTGTATACACTGTTTCTGGCGGCCTCTGCTGACGGAGGTGTGGCAGGTGTCACAGCCACAGATTCCTGCCCCTCAGAACTAGGGTCATGTAATGCAGTCGCAGTCACTAAGGCGAAAGCATTCTGTGGAACTGCCAATGCAAAAGCTGATACCTGGTCGCTAATTTTATTCTCCTCGGGAGTTGCTGTAGTTGGCACATTCAGGAAACCGTCGTCGGCTGAAAACGAAGCAGCAGGAGGACCTTTAATCGTCTCAGACAGTAACGGAGGACACAAAGTCGAAGGGGGAGGGCGACTCCGCTCCCGCTCCACATACAGCTAGCTAATAAGGAGCCACTTTGTAACCTCCCCCTCACTTATCGACCTTAATGACAGTGAAAAATGAAACCGCGTGTACCTAATGGAAATTTGGGAAAAGCAATCGTCACTGAAGTTAATTTGTCGGTAAAGAGGGAGGAAAGGGTTACATCTAAATGAAAGGAAAAATGCTAATGAAACTGGTGGAAATTAATTTTGAAAAGGGGTAAAGTTAGTAAAGAAAGTAAATGTGCGGCCGATACGTTAACAATTAACTAGCAGTAATTAGATATTTGAGATTTGGGGGAAATTACGGTCGCCAGTCCTAAGGACAATAACCATAGTAACTGAAAAAGAAAGGTTATTACACATATAATTAGCACTAGAAGCGTAGCAACTGAAGGTTGACACGTGTAGTGTGAAAACTGAAAGTTTGTCAGAAGTAATAATTTTCGCTACACTCTGACTTAATTTAGCAAAAGAATTAATAAAACCGGAAAATCGAAAAATAATTTAGTGACTGAAGTTAATAGTGAGCTTTCTTTCTGAAGCACATCGAAATTCAGTAAAATACGGTTAGTCTTGGGCTACCTCAACAATCATTTCAAAAGCTACTTGAATCGACGCAATTTAGAAATAAGAGATTTAACTTTGAACTTGAGTTAAATGATTCTGTGCAATTAACAATAGTAAAATTTAGTACGTACCAAGGTGAGCTGCAGTCACAGGTAAGCTAAAATACGGTAACAAAACTCGCACTCTTAATTTGTGCTTGTGAAATCTAAATATTGTAGCCAGCTATGAATACTTTAACTGAACTTTGAAATTAAAGCAGTGAAATAGAATAATATTGCTTTAATGCTGGCGTCTGAATTTCAACGACACTCGGGTTCATTTTGAAAAGGAAGGGACCCTGTTTGATAATGCAATTGGGACAACTAGCAACATACGTTTATGCTAAGTTGCTGTAATTTTGTGATGCAACAATTTTAAAAGTTTGAAAAGCTGAGGTCTGCCATACAGTTCTAAAACTTTACGTGCTTCCAGTCTTCCTTGTTGGTTGATTGAAGGTTTGAAGCCGTCGATCGAGGAGGTGGCGACAGTCACTCATTGTCGGCAGTCGCTGTTGCAGAAGCTGGATGTTGGCGCGCCTTCTTCTCGACACGGTCACCAGGCGAAACGGGCTCTTGATGTGCGCCAGCTAATGCTTCCCGTCCGCGACACCATGTCAGAAACTATCATCGCAAGTCGAGCGCAACTACATGCTGCCAAACCCCGAAAGCGCGGCAACTCACGGGAGCTTCACACAACACTCCTGCTCCACTGCACCACCCCAACCAGACTCCCTCTGCTCAGCCCGCGCTCCACGCGACTGCGTTAACACTACCAAAGATCCTAAACACTCTGGTTCTCCACACGACCTATCGACGTATTCGTTGGATAGCATAGTTTTCCCTAGGCAAGACCCAGCGTAAAAATACAAATAATATTTACAAAACAACCAATTATACATCGACATATATGCATAAATATATATATACAAACAGTAAAACAATTACAATATATAAAGAGACAGAAATGTCATATCTTGAGGTAACAAACAAGGAAAAAAATTATAGTACATTAGATGGAAATAGAAGGATATGCATTTCCGGCGTTACAACTTCACTAGCAGGAGGGATGGTGGAGATAACTTCTTCGCCACTCACAGTTCCACGGAGGGGAGGTATCGTAACATCGAGAAGAGCAGGGGGACACAATCGATGCGGAGGAGTTTGGCGCAGAAGGCACAGCCAAATACTCACCATCACCATCTTGAGTGCGACGTCGCTTGTTTGTCACCATTACAGGTACTATCCTGGAGGCAGTAGGATTCAGAAGCTGTCGCAGCGGTAAGAGCGGAAATTCATTGACACGATTATCAGAACTGACTGTTTGTTCATTACGATCCGAAGCAGAAGTAGGTCCGTCGTCGGGAGTGGTAGGATCAAGATCAGTAACTGTCAACTTGCGACGCTGCACTAATAACGGCTTTAATACAAAAACCTTCGGCGGGCAGTTAGATCGAATATGTCCACTTTCGTTATACAGAGTGATTCAAAAAGAATACCACAACTTTAAAAACGTGTATTTAATGAAAGAAACATAATATAACCTTCTGCTATACATCATTACAAAGAGTATTTAAAAAGGTTTTTCTTCACTCAAAAACAAGTTCAGAGATGTTCAATATGGCCCCCTCCAGACACTCGAGCAATATCAACCCGATACTCCAACTCGTTTCACACTCTCTGTAGCATATCAGGCGTAACAGTTTGGATAGCTGCTGTTATTTCTTGTTTCAAATCATCAATGGTGGCTGGGAGAGGTGGCCGAAACACCATATCCTTAACATACCCTCATAAGAAAAATTCGCAGGGGGTAAGATCAGGGCTTCTTGGAGGCCAGTGATGAAGTGCTCTGTCACGGGCTGCCTGGCGGCCGATCCATCGCCTCGGGTAGTTGACGTTCAGGTAGTTACGGACAGGTAAGTGCCAATGTGGTGGCGCTCCATCCTGCTGAAATATGAATTGTTGTGCTTCTTGTTCGAGCTGAGGGAACAGCCAATTCTCTAACATCTCCAGATACTGTAGTCCAGTTAGAGTAGCCATCTTAGCATCAACTGACGCTGACGCCTAGTCAACAGCGCCTCAAGCGAACAAATGTACAACTAAATGAAACTTTATAGCTCCCTTAATTCGCCGACAGATAGTGCTGAGCTCTGCCTTTTGTCGTTGCAGAGTTTTAAATTCCTAAAGTTGTGGTATTCTTTTTGAATCACCCTGTACAAGAAGCAGGTTCCCTCTTGACCAGTATACATGATATAGAAGCGGAAACAGAACAGTTGTAAATGTGATGGAATAGTGCGTTTGACATGCATTTCCACGGAACGAATTCCACTATAACACTGTAATCTGTGTTGAGTAGACCAGCGTTCACGGCGGAAGTTTTTCACATTACCACCAAGAGTCAATATCTCCTCTGGAAAGTTGTCATCAACTTCCAGCGGCAGCGTTGGTGTATTCGATTTCAGCATCGGCCAGTGACACCACACTAACGGAATCATCGCGGTGCTTGAACGGGACTTGAGAGCCATGTAGCGACAGTAATCTTTCAACGTGAAGGGGGTCCATAAATTTCACGTGAAACAGGTACTCGTCTGTATCAAAATAAGCGGTGTGCACCTGTTCAGAGTTCACATGAATTGTATCGACAAGCCAGTCGTGGATTTCTAGAGACTCGGGCTGCACGTGTCGCGTTGTTTTATCGAAAGTGAAGCTCACAGTACCTTTTCGTGGAATGCACGTGGGAACCATGGTAGTCATAGCGGAGCGGCCGACGACGCTGCAAGTAGACGAACACACACAGACAGTAAGGCGTAGCGGAGGCGCTACGACTCGCTCGGCAGGTAGAGCAGCACAAACGAGGAAACCTGCGTACAAGCGACGCTGCGGCAAGTGAAGTAAACTAGAACCTTCCCGCTCGGCTCTCGAAGCGGAACTTGATTTCCTAAGACTTGTACCTTCGCACCAATAACACAAGCAAAAACAAAGACGACACTGAGTGGTATCCGATGGGAGCGACTGTAAATGGTATACGGCTTTACGGCCGCTCCCAGCAACCACACCGCCTAGCAACTCACATCTACATCTACATGACTACTCTGCAATTCACATTTAAGTGCTTGGCAGAGGGTTCATCGAACCACAATCATACTATCCCCCTACCATTCCACTCCCGATCAGCGCGCGGGAAAAACGAACACCTAAACCTTTCTGTTCGAGCTCTGATTTCTCTTACTTTATCTTGATGATCATTCCTACCTATGTAGGTTGGGCTCAACAAAATATTTTCGCATTCGGAAGACAAAGTTGATGACTGAAATTTCGTAAATAGATCTCGCCATGACGAAAAACGTCTTTGCTTTAATGACTTCCATCCCAACTCGCGTATCACATCTGCCACGCTCTCTCCCCCATTACGTGATAATACAAAACGAGCTGCCCTTTTTTGCACCCTTTCGATGTCCTCCGTCAATCCCACCTGGTAAGGATCCCACGCCGCGCAGCAATATTCTAACAGACGACGAACAAGTGTAGTGTAAGCTGTCTCTTTAGTGGATTTGTTGCATCTTCTAGGTGTCCTGCCAATGAAACGTGACCATTGGTTCGCCTTCCCCACAATATTATCTATGTGGTCTTTCCAACTGAAGTTGTTCGTAATTTTAACACCCAGGTACTTAGTTGAATTGACGGCCTTGAGAGTTGTACTATTTATCGAGTAATCGAATTCCAACGGATTTCTTTTGGAACTCATGTGGATCACCTCACACTTTTCGTTATTTAGCGTCAACTGCCACCTGCCACACCATAGAGCAATCTTTTCTAAATCTCTTTGCAACTGATACTGGTCTTCGGATGACCTTACTAGACGGTAAATTACAGCATCATCTGCGAGCAACCTAAGAGAACTGCTCAGATTGTCACCCAGGTCATTTATATAGATCAGGAACAGCAGAGGTCCAAGGACGCTTCCCTGGGGAACACCTGATATCACTTCAGTTTTACTCGATGATTTGCCGTCTATTACTACGAACTGCGACCTTCCTGACAGGAAATCACGAATCCAGTCGCACAACTGAGACGATACCCCATAGGCCCGCAGCTTGATTAGAAATCGCTTGTGAGGAACGGTGTGAAAAGCTTTCCGGAAATCCAGAAATATGGAATCAACCTGAGATCCCCTGTCGATAGCGGCCATTACTTCGTGCGTTGCAAAAAAACGATGTTTTCTGAAACCATGCTGATTACGTATCAATAGATCGTTGCCTTCGACGTGATTCATAATGTTTGAATACAGTATATGCTCCAAAACCCTACTGCAAACCGACGTCAATGATATAGGTCTGTATTTCGATGGATTACTCCTACTACCCTTCTTAAACACTGGTGCGACCTGCGCAATTTTCCAATCAGTAGGTACAGATCTATCGGTGAGCGAGCGGTTGTATATAATTGCTAAGTAGGGAGCTATTGTATCAGCGTAATCTGAAAGGAACCTAATCGGTATACAATCTGGACCTCTAGACTTGCCGTATCAAGCGATTTGAGTTGCTTCGCAACCCCTAAGGTATCTATTTCTAAGAAACTCATGCTAGCAGCTGTTCGTGTTTCAAATTCTGGAATATTCCATTCGTCTTCCCTGGTGAAGGAATTTCGGAAAACTGCGTTCAATAACTCCGCTTTAGCGGCACAGTCGTCGGTAACAGTACCATCGGCACTGCGCAGCGAAGGTATTGACTGCGTCTTGCCGCTTGTGTACTTTACATACGACCAGAATTTCTTCGGATTTTCTACCAAATTTCGAGACAATGTTTCGTTGTGGAACCTATTAAAGGCATCTCGCATTCAAGTCCGTGCCAAATTTCGCGCGTCTGTAAATTTTAGCCAATCTTCGGGATTTCGCGTTCTTCTGAACTTCGCATGCTTTTTCCGTTGCCTCTGCAACAGCGTTCGGGCCTGATTTGTGTACCATGGGGCTTCAGTTCCATCTCTTAGCAATTTATGAGGTATGAATCTCTCAATTGCTGTTGCTACTATATCTTTGAATTTGAGCCACATCTCGTCTACATTTGCATAGTCAGTTCGGAAGGAATGGAGATTGTCTCTTAGGAAGGCTTCTAGTGACACTTTATCCGCTTTTTTAAATAAAATTATTTTGCGTTTGTTTTTGGTGGACTTGGAAGAAACGGCATTGAGCCTAGCTACAACGACCCTGTGATCACTAATCCCTGTATCAGTCATGATGCTCTTTGTTAGCTCTGGATTGTTTGTGGCTAAGAGGTCAAGTGTGTTTTCGCAACCATTTACAATTCGCGTGGGTTCGTGGACTAACTGCTCGAAATAATTTTCGGAGAAAGCATTTAGGACAATCTGGGAAGATGTTTTCTGCCTACCACCGGTTTTGAACAAGTATTTTTGCCAACATATAGAGGGAAGGTTGAAGTCCATAACCGTATGAGTGGGGTATTTATTTGTTACGAGACTCAAATTTTCTCTGAACTGTTCAGCAACTATATCATCGGAGTCTGGGGGTCGGTAGAAGGAGCCAATCATTAACTTAGTTCGGCTGTTAAGTATAACCTCCACCCATACCAATTCGCACGGAGTATCTACTTCGACTTCACTACAAGATAAACCACTACTGACAGACACAAACACTCCACCACCAATTCTGCCTAATCTATCTTTCCTGAACACCGTCTGAGACTTCGTAAAAATTTCTGCAGAACTAATTTCAGGCTTTAGCCAGCTTTCTGTACCTATAACGATTTCAGCTTCTTTGCTTTCTATTAGCGCTTGTTGCTCAAGGGCTTTCCCAGCAAAAATACAACAATTTACAACTACAATTCCGACTGTTCCTTTATCCAAGCACGTCCCGTATTTGCCATGCACCCTTTGAGATTGCAGCCCACCCCGTACTTTCCCGAGGCCTTCTAACCTAAAAAGCCGCCCAGTCCACGCCACACAGCCTCCGCTACCCGTGTAGACGCCAGCTGAGTGTAGTTCAGAATCGTCACTTTGCGGATAGAGGACATCAGTTACATAATAGACTCGTAAAACTTCTCTAGAGAGTTTCTCGCAAGTTTCAGAGTAGTGCACCTTGTAACTTGCACATTATGTTGTTCTAATGGCCTACTAAAGATGCACAAAGTTTGAAGTAAATCCGTGATCCCAACGTCGTGGCCACCCAATGTAAACAACATCATATGTTAGATATCGAATCTTTTTATCAGCAGCGGGACGTGTCACTTTGAAATGAGGGTACAATTCCTTGGTCATCAGGGATTTGAACCAGGCACCTACCACCATTGTTTCCTATTCACGAATTGTTTGTTCATTAGCAGAGAGATGTGTGTGTGTTTGACTAGAACAGGGCGCATATCGATATTGTTGAGAACACATGAAGAGACATTAAAATGCAATTTAATTATCATTAATAGTTCGGTATGCAAATGATAAGGCTTGACACAAGGGGTGTTTTTGTGCTGTACCAGGATCAAAACCCCCGTAAGTGCCCTTCGAAGAGAAATTTCCCGTCTTCGAGAAAACAGCGAAATGATAGAACTATGTCGTTCTGTGTAGGTCAGATGCCACAAAAAAGGAGATCCAAGTTCGAATTCCAGCCCAGCACGAAATTTGCACCATCTAGAGTTCAAATGTAATAAGATCGGTGTGACCTTAAATGATCATTGCACCATTAAATAAAATAAAGTCAAGAGGCTCACTGACGACAGAGATTCCGTTTGCCGCGACTTCCGCTCCTGCTAAGGCCCAACCTGAACCAGCTCTGCCCCGCTTGGTAGCGAAGAGATGTCATGTTTATAACGACGATTCTGAACTACGGTGCACCCTGATGTTCTTCACTTGGCATTAATACAGGTGAAGGATATCTGTTCGCGTGTGTTTAAAATACACGTTGGAAGTGGGAATCGACACTACACCTCAGAATTAGGAAACTAGGCTCAGTCCACCAGATCACTGATGCGGACATTTGCTGCCTGACTGTGTCGTAATGTATGATGCACTTTGCATACAAATTATACATGGTGAAAAAATTCAGTTCTCTATTAACTCGTTGGTTGTTAGCAGGCATCTGACGCCGAAACTATGCTAGTCTCATATTAGTGGGACGCAAAGATGGTTGTAGCCATCATAACTTAGACTGGAAGCAGGTTTGAATTTTTCACTATTTCAAGAAATTTCTTAGATCGAGAAATACGAGGTGCATTCAAGTTCTAAGGCCTACGATTTTTTTCTAATTAACTACTCACCCGAAATCGATGAAACTGGCGTTACTTCTCGACGTAATCGCCCTGCAGACGAACATATTTTTCACAACGCTGACGCCATGATTTCATGGCAGCTGCGAAGGCTTCTTTAGGAATCTGTTTTGACCACAGGAAAATCGCTGAGGCAATAGCAGCACGGCTGGTGAATGTGCGGCCACGGAGAGTGTCTTTCATTATTGGGAAAAGCCAAAAGTCACTAGGAGCCAGGTCAGGTGAGTAGGGAGCATGAGGAATCACTTCAAAGTTGTTATCACGAAGAAACTGTTGCGTAACGTTAGCTCGATGTGCGGGTGCGTTGTCTTGGTGAAACAGCACACGCGCAGCCTTTCCCGGACGTTTTTGTTGCAGTGCAGGAAGGGATTTGTTCTTCAAAACATTTTCGTAGGACGCACCTGTTACCGTAGTGCCCTTTGGAATGCAATGGGTAAGGATTACGCCCTCGCTGTCCCAGAACATGGACACCATCATTTTTTCAGCACTGGCGGTTACCCGAATTTTTTTTGGTGGCGGTGAATATGTGTGCTGCCATTGAGCTGACTGGCGCTTTGTTTCTGGACTGAAATATGGCATCCACGTCTCATCCATTGTCACAACCGACGAAAAGAAAGCCCCATTCATGCTGTCGTTGCGCGTCAACATTGCTTGGCAACATGCCACACGGGCAGCCATGTGGTCGTCTGTCAGCATTCGTGGCACCCACCTGGATGACACTTTTCGCATTTTCAGGTCGTCATGCAGGATTGTGTGCACAGAACACACAGAAATGCAACTCTGGAGGCGATCTGTTCAACAATCATTCGGCGATCCCCCAAAATAATTCTCTCCACTTTCTCGATCATGTCGTCAGACCGGCTTGTGCGAGCCCGAGGTTGTTTCGGTTTGTTGTCACACGATGTTCTGCCTTCATTAAACTGTCGCACCCACGAATGCACTTTCGACATATCCGTAACTCCATCACCACGTCTCCTTCAACTGTCGATGAATTTCAATTGGTTTCACACCACGCAAATGCAGAAAACGAATGATTGCACGCTGTTCAAGTAAGGAAAACGTCGGCATTTTAAGTATTTAAAACAGTTCTCATTCTCGCCGCTGGCGGTAAAATTCCATCTGCCGTACGGTGCTGCCATCTATGGGACGTATTGACAATGAACGCGGCCTCATTTTTAAACAATGCGCATGTTTCTGTCTCTTTCCAGTCCGGAGAAAAAAAAACGGAAGCCTTAGAACTTGAATGCACCTCGTACCATTCAAGAGGGTCAAGTTACCAAAATCTTCGATTATTACTTGCATTATATCTGTTACTTTCGTCAATCTGCATCTGCTACCCGCGTGCTTTGAGGAAACATTGAATGCTTCTTGGTCATTTTCAAAAGCAGTGGCTAAAATACAGGGAAATGTTCAGTTCGCGGCAAATGGTTGCGGTGTAATGTGGACACTGGGCCGTCCTTTTCTTACTCATAACTATAAGAAATACTGGAGATAATTTTTGTTCGTCAGAGATTTTCGGGAGGCACAATATGTTCCAACATGACCGTATTCCTGTCCATACAGCGATCTGTGTGAAACACTGGTTTCCAATGAATGGAGACCTTCAGCTTTTAGAATGGCCTCCCAAACATCCTATCCGCAGCCCCACAGAACACGTGTTGGCAGAGATACAGAAAATTATCTCTACATCTACATTTATACTCCGCAAGCCACCCAACGGTGTGTGGCGGAGGGCACTTTACGTGCCACTGTCATCACCTCCATTTCCTGTTCCAGTCGCTCATGGTTCGCGGGAAGAACGACTGCTTGAAAGCCTCCATGCGCGCTCGGATCCCTCTAATTTTACATTCGTGATCTCCTCGGCAGGTATCAGTGGGGGGAAGCAATATATTCGATACCTCATCCGGAAACACACCCTCTCGAAACCTGGACAGCAAGCTACACCGCGATGCAGAGCACCTCTCTTGCAGAGTCTGCTACTTGAGTTTGCTAAACATCTCCGTAACGCTATCACGCTTACCAAATAACCGTGCGACGAAACGCGCCGCTCTTCTTTGGATCTTATCTATCTCCTCTGTCAACCGGACCTGGTACGGATCCTGGACTTATGAGCAATACTCAAGTATAGGTCGAACGAGTGTTATTAGATGTAGAAGACCACCATCGGCGACCAAGAGAGTGCTGTCCGAAGTAGTTCATGACGAACTGGAAGAGGTATCAAAGAATAGCAGGTTCATTCGGAAAGTTGGCACCCCTATTGTCCAGCGGTGAAATGCAGTGGGGAGAAGAACGGAAACTGGACATAGTATTGAATTATTGTGTTGATAAGGAGAACCCCCATGAACCATGGACCTTGCCGTTGGTGGGGAGGCTTGCGTGCCTCAGCGATACAGATGGCCGTACCGTAGGTGCAACCTCAACGGAGGGGTATCTGTTGAGAGGCCAGACAAACATGTGGTTCCTGAAGAGGGGCAGCAGCCTTTTCAGTATGTGCAGGGGCAACAGTCTGGATGATTGACTGATCTGGCCTTGTAACATTAACCAAAACGGCCTTGCTGTGCTGGTACTGCGAACGGCTGAAAGCAAGGGGAAACTACGGCCGTAATTTTTCCCGAGGACATGCAGCTCTATTGTATGATTAAATGATGATGGCGTCCTCTTGGGTAAAATATTCCGGAGGTAAAATAGTCCCCCATTCGGATCTCCGGGCGGGGACTACTCAAGAGGACGTCGTTATCAGGAGAAAGAAAACTGGCGTTCTACGGATCGGAGCGTGGAATGTCAGATCACTTAATCGGGCAGGTAGGTTAGAAAATTTAAAAAGGGAGATGGATAGGTTAAAGTTAGATATAGTGGGAATTAGTGAAGTTCGGTGACAGGAGGAACAAGACTTTTGGTCAGGTGATTACAGGGTTATAAATACAAAATCAAATAGGGGTAATGCAGGAGTAGGTTTAATAATGAATAAAAAAATAGGAGTGCGGGTTAGCTACTACAAACAGCATAGTGAACGCATTATTGTGGCCAAGATAGACACAAAGCCCATGCCAACTACAGTAGTACAAGTTTATATGCCAACTAGCTCTGCAGATGATGAAGAAATAGATGAAATGTATGACGAGATAAAAGAAATTATTCAGGTAGTGAAGGGAGACGAAAATTTAATAGTGATGGGTGACTGGAATTCGTCAGTAGGAAAAGGGAGAGAAGGAAACATAGTAGGTGAATATGGACTGGGGGGAAGGAATGAAAGAGGAAGCCGCCTTGTAGAATTTTGCACAGAGCATAACTTAATCATAGCTAACACTTGGTTCAAGAATCATGAAAGGAGGCTGTATACATGGAAGAAGCCTGGAGATACTGACAGGTTTCAGATAGATTATATAATGGTAAGACAGAGATTTAGGAACCAGGTTTTAAATTGTAAGACATTTCCTGGGGCAGATGTAGATTCTGACCACAATCTATTGGTTATGAACTGCAGATTGAAACTGAAGAAACTTCGAAAAGGTGGGAATTTAAGGAGATGGGACCTGGATAAACTGAAAGAACCAGAGGTTGTAGAGAGTTTCAGGGAGAGCATTAGGGAACAATTGACAGGAATGGGGGAAAGAAATACAGTAGAAGAAGAATGGGTAGCTCTGAGGGATGAAGTGGTGAAGGCAGCAGACGATCAAGTAGGTAAAAAGACGCGGGCTAATAGAAATCCTTGGGTAACAGAAGAAATATTGAATTTAATTGATGAAAGGAGAAAATATAAAAATGCAGTAAATGAAGCAGGCAAAAAGGAATACAAACGTCTCAAAAATGAAATCGACAGGAAGTGCAGAATGGCTAAGCAGGGATGGCTAGAGGACAAATGTAAGGATGTAGAGGCTTGTCTCACTAGGGGTAAGATAGATACTGCCTACAGGAAAATTAAAGAGACCTTTGGAGAGAAGAGAACCACTTGTATGAATATCAAGAGCTCAGATGGCAACTCAGTTCTAAGCAAAGAAGGGAAAGCAGAAAGGTGGAAGGAGTATATAGAGGGTTTATACAAGGGCGATGTACTTGAGGACAATATTATGGAAATGGAAGAGGATGTAGATGAAGATGAAATGGGAGATAAGATACTGCGTGAAGAGTTTGACAGAGCACTGAAAGACCTGAGTCAAAACAAGGCCCCGGGAGTAGACAACATTCCATTAGAACTACTGATGGCCTCGGGAGAGACAGTCATGACAAAACTCTACCATCTGGTGAGCACGATGTATGAGACAGGCGAAATACCCTCAGACTTTAAGAAGAATATAATAATTCCAATCCCAAAGAAAGCAGGTGTTGACAGATGTGAAGTTACCGAACTATCAGTTTAATAAGTCACAGCTGCAAAATACTAACGCGAATTCTTTACAGACGAATGGAAAAACTGGTAGAAGCCGACCTCGGGGAAGATCAGTTTGGATTCCGTAGAAATGTTGGAACACGTGAGGCAATACTGACCTTACGACTTATCTTGGAAGAAAGATTAAGAAAAGGCAAACCTACGTTTCTAGCATTTGTAGACTTAGAGAAAGCTTTTGACAATGTTGACTGGAATACTCTCTTTCAAATTCTAAAGGTGGCAGGGGTAAAATACAGGGAGCGAAAGGCTATTTACAATTTGTACAGAAACCAGATGGCAGTTATAAGAGTCGAGGGGGATGAAAGGGAAGCAGTGGTTGGGAAAGGAGTGAGACAGGGTTGTAGCCTCTCCCCGATGTTATTCAATCTGTATATTGAGCAAGCAGTAAAGGAAACAAAAGAAAAATTCGGAGTAGGTATTAAAATTCATGGAGAAGAAGTAAAAACTTTGAGGTTCGCCGATGACATTGTAATTCTGTCAGAGACAGCAAAGGACTTGGAAGAGCAGTTGAACGGAATGGACAGTGTCTTGAAAGGAGGATATAAGATGAACATCAACAAAAGCAAAACGAGGATAATGGAATGTAGTCAAATTAAGTCGGGTGATGGTGAGAGAATTAGATTAGGAAATGAGACACTTAAAGTAGTAAAGGAGTTTTGCTATTTAGGGAGTAAAATAACCGATGATGGTCGAAGTAGAGAGGATATAAAATGTAGACTGGCAATGGCAAGGAAAGCGTTTCTCAAGAAGAGAAATTTGTTAACATCGAATATAGATTTAGGTGTCAGGAAGTCGTTTCTGAAAGTATTTGTATGGAGTGTAGCCATGTATGGAAGTGAGACATGGACGATAACTAGTTTGGACAAGAAGAGAATAGAAGCTTTCGAAATGTGGTGCTACAGAAGAATGCTGAAGATAAGGTGGGTAGATCACGTAACTAATGAGGAGGTATTGAATAGGATTGGGGAGAAGAGAAGTTTGTGGCACAACTTGACTAGAAGAAGGGATCGGTTGGTAGGACATGTTCTGAGGCATCGAGGGATCACAAATTTAGCATTGGAGGGCAGCGTGGAGGGTAAAAATCGTAGAGGGAGACCAAGAGATCAATACACTAAGCAGATTCAGAAGGATGTAGGTTGCAGTAGGTACTGGGAGATGAAGAAGCTTGCACAGGATAGAGTAGCATGGAGAGCTGCATCAAACCAGTCTCAGGACTGAAGACCACAACAACAACAACAACAACAAGGAGAAATTGTTTATGACAAATGAAGTTTTTTGTTCCCCATCGAAGAGGAGGAAAATTTGTTTCTCTGCAAGAAAAGAAATAAGGCGCAGAATTTACACACAAATTAGGCTTCTGTTGCACACTTTACCTTCGTTCAAGAGACCCTTGATTTTAAACTATTTTACAATATTTGACTAGCTTGAAACTGCATTTTTCGTCACATGGCTAGCCAGTTGCGATGAAGGCAACAAAAAGAACGTATTCAGACCTTTTATGTCTAGAAAAAGGGAATAATTTTACTCCGTGTTCTCATTATTTACATTATCGCAGGACGTCAATACCGACGAAAACACAAAGGAGATATCATTTTATTTAAATTGCTAGCAGAAATCACGGTACATAAAAGGAAAAAGCGTTGTAAGACCGATGCTTTAAATGCAATACTTTAAAGTTATAAATAATTCATATATTCTCGTTGTTCTCCCAAACAACATTTACCACCGATTAAAATTCGTGGAGGTGACAGGATTCGAAACCGCTACATGCAGAAAGAGATCGGCTTAACCACTACGCCACTCTATCAATCGTGAAGTCTGTGCTCACAAAATGGTATGATATGGTATGTAATGTCAAATCTCGTGCATGAAAAAGGAATGATGTACAGAACGAAAGTGGCGCAGTGCGTCTTCGACGGAAATGCAGGCAGTCCATCTGGCTTCGATTTCCATGCACGGAGTTACGAAGAACGTAACCTAACTGAATGTGACACAGGAAGTATTCTGCTACGTTTGAACAGATCTGCTTGTTTTGGAGATGCCGTATGTGGGTGAATGTGACAACTTCATACCTGCTAGCGCCAAGTGTCATAAAACTTCGACACTCGTGGCAATAGCATGTGCAGAGAATGGCTTGAGAATCTCTGGAGCATATGTTCTATCGCCGTGATTGAAACGTATCAGAAAGAGCAGTTTAACTGTTGTCGTATCTATGTCATGACGAGCGTTTGAGGTAATGAAAGAAAACTGTTGGTTTTAGTCACACCTGTAAATTGATTCAGGTGCATCACACAGTAGTCACAATGTCTATATACAAGGATAATGTATCTCTTTTGATGGAGATACAAAAAGAAAGATATCAAATGCCTGCAATTCCGCTATTCAGTCTTCCTCTCAGTTCCAGATTTACCTCAGTTCGCTCATTGCTTCAGTAACGTTTGTCTCGTGTGGTGATTCCCTAAATGAGAAACAACACAGAAACTATTGCCATTAATGGTCCCTTGGAGTCTTTTCTGAACTTTTCTCGTGAAGAAATTTACTGTTTCCAAAATAGACACCTCTGATCAAAATGGTTCAAATGGCTCTGAGCACTATGGGACTCAACTGCTGAGGTCATTAGTCCCCTAGAACTTAGAACTAGTTAAACCTAACTAACCTAAGGACATCACAAACATCCATGCCCGAGGCAGGATTCGAACCTGCGACCGTAGCGGTCTTGCGGTTCCAGACTGCAGCGCCTTTAACCGCACGGCCACTTCGGCCGGCTACCTCTGATCAATCTTACAATGAACTGAATAGAGATTGTGGGCTGATTTATGACGCAGAGCTTGTCTTATGATTTGGTCACTGAATTTCGTTCTGGCCATTTGCAGATCGAATGAAGAAAACGAGAAAAAGACTTACAATCCGCAGTGTTTCGCCAGCGAGATCCGAACCGACTTGTATATCAACGAGAGCAGTGGAAATCGAGCGTATTACCACCAAGCGAACATGTGTCTTCTATGGTACACAGCTTTTCATTACATCAGTATTTCCCAGTGTCGATTACTGGGAACATGACATCAGTGAGCAATCTCAGCTTAGGTGGCAAACATCAAATCTGTGTTAAAGCAATGAACTATACTTACTCAGTATCAATCTTAAATGGGAGCCACTTAGGATAATTCATCGAGATGACAGGATGTACAGCCAGCTGACTCTGAGACGAAATCTGAGTCATTCACTTGAGGCAGTCAACATTCTTGACCGTCGCTCATAATTCCAAATCCGGCCATATCAACGATCTGGCAACACTGTAGGATGCGGAAGTGCATGGAGGAACCTTAGTATTTATCTTGCAGTTACGGTTTGGATTTTGCTTGCCTGAAACATATGTACGTGGTTCAACTGTGATGAGATTTAGTAGCAAGCGGAAAAAGTCCAAACATTTGCAACATATCAATCGATTTAGGTTTAGTAGAGGGATGAGGGCAAGGATGAGGGCAACAGAGGCAGCTCTGAACCTCTGTGGGTGAGTGCTTTTGGGCAAAACACCTCAGAAAAAGACTTCTTTGCATCAAGAAACATAGTCGTGGCATGAATGGTTGTGCACATTTAGGAAGCCTCGACAACGTACGTGTGATGGAGCGCGACCGTCCAAGTATCGTGTGACATCTACATTCAGTAGACAAGGTTCAGAAATCAGGAACAGTAGTACTGCATGCTCTAATTTAAAGCAGCTTAAGTCAAAAGAGTGATTATTAATGCATGTTTGCTTTATCGTCATAGCTTGGCTCATTGAGAATTCCAATGCAATATTCTCACTGTTGAATAGTTGCGATGTCGTAATATTTACTTCTTAAGAAAATTTGTTGTTCATTTATACTTTAGAAAATGTCAACACTAACGTTTTATAGCACCTCCAGTGGCTCAGATTTGGTGTTGCGGTTTTTGTAGCGGATACTGCAGTTAGAAGAAGAAAACGCAAGAAAATACCTCTCTGGACGAAAACGCACTGCAAACCTGGTTCGATGACATACTCGACTCAGATCTGATACGGAATAGTGGAACCAGTAAACTACCTGTACATTTTCAGGCTATTTTAGACAATGTGAGAGTATATCCGGTGGATAATTAATTTCTCTCTGGTGTTGTGTTCAATAAAATAACGGGCAATATAATTAAAATAAGCACTGTACTAATTCAGATGAAATGCAAACAACCACAAGATCTGTTTAAATGAAACAAAGCATCTGTAGAAGAATCGTGCTTAAACAAGCACAAATTAATATTACTCATTCGGGACTTCAGAAATGTCTGTGTTTACTTGCTGTGCTGTGTCACGGAAATTTGATATTTCATAAATGAAATTTCCTTATTGATTTTCGATCTGACTGCTTTTAGCTCTGTCACGAAATGGCTACGTATGCATCGAGACGGCAACTGAGAACGAAAGCCGCCCCCAGTTTATAGTCGATGACGTTACCAAACAGCTACGGGAATACTGCAACGTTGAGCTCTCCCTTAATGCTCCCGCTTTGGATAGGATAGACAAGATCGCGACTTAACACTAGAAGTACCATGTGGGTCATTTTTGACCCACGATGGTTTTCCGAGGGCCGTAGCCCCTTCCATAATAACCGTAGAACCAAACGCTCCCGTGACTTTTCATCATTTATGGGGTTGCACAACTCACCAAAATTGCATTCCCCTAACTCACCTAGAAGTATGGAAAATTACCTGTTATACCAGTAGTACGATGTGGGTCATTTGTGACACATACTCATTTTAACGCAGCTTGATATCAGTAACGCTGGTTTTCAGGCACTAAATACACTCCTGGAAATTGAAATAAGAACACCGTGAATTCATTGTCCCAGGAAGGGGAAACTTTATTGACACATTCCTGGGGTCAGATACATCACATGATCACACTGACAGAACCACAGGCACATAGACACAGGCAACAGAGCATGCACAATGTCGGCACTAGTACAGTGTATATCCACCTTTCGCAGCAGTGCAGGCTGCTATTCTCCCATGGAGACGATCGTAGAGATGCTGGATGTAGTCCTGTGGAACGGCTTGCCATGCCATTTCCACCTGGCGCCTCAGTTGGACCAGCGTTCGTGCTGGACGTGCAGACCGCGTGAGACGACGCTTCATCCAGTCACAAACATGCTCAATGGGGGACAGATCCGGAGATCTTGCTGGCCAGGGTAGTTGACTTACACCTTCCAGAGCACGTTGGGTGGCACGGGATACATGCGGACGTGCATTGTCCTGTTGGAACAGCAAGTTCCCTTGCCGGTCTAGGAATGGTAGAACGATGGGTTCGATGACGGTTGGGATGTACCGTGCACTATTCAGTGTCCCCTCGACGATCACCAGTGGTGTACGGCCAGTGTAGGAGATCGCTCCCCACACCATGATGCCGGGTGTTGGCCCTGTGTGCCTCGGTCGTATGCAGTCCTGATTGTGGCGCTCACCTGCACGGCGCCAAACACGCATACGACCATCATTGGCACCAAGGCAGAAGCGACTCTCATCGCTGAAGACGACACGTCTCCATTCGTCCCTCCATTCACGCCTGTCGCGACACCACTGGAGGCGGGCTGCACGATGTTGGGGCGTGAGCGGAAGACGGCCTAACGGTGTGCGGGACCGTAGCCCAGCTTCATGGAGACGGTTGCGAATGGTCCTCGCCGATACCCCAGGAGCAACAGTGTCCCTAATTTGCTGGGAAGTGGCGGTGCGGTCCCCTACGGCACTGCGTAGGATCCTACGGTCTTGGCGTGCATCCGTGCGTCGCTGCGGTCCGGTCCCAGGTCGATGGGCACGTGCACCTTCCGCCGACCACTGGCGACAACATCGATGCACTGTGGAGACCTCACGCCCCACGTGTTGAGCAATTCGGCGGTACGTCCACCCGGCCTCCCGCATGCCCACTATACGCCCTCGCTCAAAGTCCGTCAACTGCACATACGGTTCACGTCCACGCTGTCGCGGCATGCTACCAGTGTTAAAGACTGCGATGGAGCTCCGTATGCCACGGCAAACTAGCTGACACTGACGGCGGCGGTGCACAAATGCTGCGCAGCTAGCGCCATTCGACGGCCAACACCGCGGTTCCTGGTGTGTCCGCTGTGCCGTGCGTGTGATCATTGCTTGTACAGCCCTCTCGCAGTGTCCGGAGCAAGTATGGTGGGTCTGACACACCGGTGTCAATGTGTTCTTTTTTCCATTTCCAGGAGTGTAGTTTGTGGCGTGTCTCGACGCTGTTCACGAGATGTTAGACTGTATCATGATACTTGGGCCAAAAAGGACGTGAAATATGAAGTATTCGGTGGTCGGATGATACTTTATATCAGAGCGGCTTTCCGTTTTCTATGGACTGGTGACATGCAGACCTACGGAGTGACACTGCGAAGCTACAGAGTATACAGTGGGGCATTGCCCGCCCCCTTATACAGTGCTGTACGGGAATCTGCTTACAGTTCTCTTACACGACATCAGATGTCAGAAGCGTCACCCTTACGGAGCGGAGTGACAACTCCTTCACCTCCGCGACACTGGCAGATAATCTGAAAGAAAAAGGAACAAGTTTATTTGGCGCTCTTCGGACATCACTCAATGACATCCTATGGCGCGAAGTGGACACAAACAGTGTATGCAACACACTTGCAAGTCACGTGACAATCCTCTCAGAGCTTACCAAGCGAAAAAGAAAAAAAATTCCGTATCCTGTGTAACATGCATGTTGGATGTCAGATGAATCAGAATACTAAGAAGAAACTTCCAGAAACTGTGAAGTTTTATTATGAAACTAAGCGTGGATTCGATATAGTTGACGAAGTGGATAGACACTACAGTGTCCGAACGGGCACCGAGCGATGGCCGGTGCGTGTCTTTTACAATATTCTTGACCTTGCCTTTATCAACACAGTTTTTAAGTTACTTACCTCTACGGAGATTTCAAGTCGGGACTTTATCCTCAAAGTAGCAGATGAGCTTGTTGCCCCCTACAAACTGCAGAGAGAAGTCAATCTGCCCTTTCAGGCACTCGATACCGGCTCTGACCAATATGGAAGCAGAAGGTCTTGTCAAAAAAAAGGTTTCCTGCAAACAACAAAGGGAAATAAAACATCAAGCGTATGCTTCAATTGCAACAAGTACGTTTGCAAAAGTTGCCGAGCAAAAACTCTTGTCGAGTTTCTGAATCCCCGCTTAGGCTATTCTGTCACGTCCTTGTTCTTAAATATTTCCAAATATTTATAATTATAGGCCGAAGTTATTTGTACTTATGTTTAATCCCTTGATTGCAACAAGCAAGAAACCACGCAGAGCATTTTAGTCACCTGCTGCATTTTAGAGTGTACCACAAGTATTTCGTACTTACCTTATCTTTCTATAGTAGTAAAAATTCTATTAATAATCACATACATAATATGTTTGGATTCTGTTTCAATCTTTTTATAAAGAGAAACATTATAACATTAATTTGCTTACTTGCTTTAACGACGATTGATGAAAGATTGTGGAATTACTTCTGTAAAATTTAAAATGAGAAAAACGTTAACTTCTGAAAATTTATGTTTGAGGTGTACTAATCATTTTAGAGACGTGTTGTCAACATGAAGACACTCAAAACCGTTTACTTGTGTTCTACTGGACAACAGCACGTAGAAAGAACTAATTCGGTGTCTTGGTTGATACTCTATCTACATACAACATTTGGTACCGATCTGAGTTTCTGACATCTGGAGGTTTGGTCAGTGTGTTATTAATTTAGCCCTTAACGTTTTAATATTAACACACCTCTTGGCTACCACACTAGTCATATGAGAATTATCGAGTTCTTGTGCAGTGGAACAGATGGGCTGGAGGTTCTACAGTTTGCAGAGACTATACATATGTTGCTGAATCATAAAACCAAACTACCACTGCATCTGGTTATACGTCATACTTAATTCCTATCTGTGAAACAATTGTTCAACAGAGAGTGAATAACATCACCACCACAAACTCTCACCCTACACACACCACAGCCGCAGTATATCTCAGTTGGTCGCTGCAAAATGCTCTATAATGGCATCTTTTTGCCATCGACTTAATTTATATTACATGACTATCAACTTGTTACCGAGTGTTACGGTCTACTACATCATCGTTCACACCCACTCCCTCCTCCCATCCGCCTCACTCACTGTGGATGTCTCATACATTATGACATAAAATGCAGATTTATACCTGACTTAAACAGTTTCTTATCACCTTTTCTAACTGAGTATTCTGCCGTTGCTTTGAAGAAAAATAATTAATATAAATATGAATATTCTGTATGGTCATCATCCAATGTTTCCATTCTTCCAGGTTCACTATCCGAAAAACGGCACTGCTGTACACACGTATTGTTTTGTAGGAATCTGTTATTAAATTCGTTGCAGTCTTTATCAATAAACATAGGGAAGGAGGAAAAACCCGTGAGGTTAAGTCATCGCCTGTGTGAAGTGGGAGCATCTTTGGTTCTGTTTTCCTGCCTCGCTGGAGAATACACTTTTAGCCGTTTCGTGACAGAGCTAGTAGCAGTCAGATCGAAATTCTACAGTAGATACCTTATTATATTTATATATATTGTGTTATGTATGTGCGAATATATTGTCCCGAAGTTGCAATTAATCTTGAAAAGAAAACAGTTAAGCTTGAACTAATTATAACTTGAAGCTAATGGAAATGCACCAGTGTGTGAATCTGTATCTACTGTTCTACGCTGAGAATGTTTGTGTCGTGAAGAAGCAAAAACTGTCTTGTTAATGCTTGAAAGTCTCAATTACTAGAGCAAGAATTACTGTTCGTGTTCCACAGAATTACAGAACATGAGCATATATCATTCAGTCTTCGTTCAAATGGCTCTGAGCACTATGGGACTTAACAGCCATGGTCATCAGCCCCCTAGAACTTAGAACTACTCAAACCTAACTAACCTAAGGACAGCGCACAACACCCAGTCATCACGAGGCAGAGAAAAACCCTGACCCCGCCGGGAATCGAACCCGGGAACCCGGGCGTGGGAAGTGAGAATGCTACCGCACGACCACGAGCTGTGGACTCAGTCTTCGTCAAAATATGTCCGCAGACACGATTGTAACCTAGAAAGAATATTATATCTTTAGGGGTGAAACCTCGTTCATCTCATAGAGCAAAAGTAAGTGCCGATATCCTCCTGTCGCGGGTAAAACTTTTACTGTTCATAAATAGGAACTTGTACAGGATCCTTAGATAGTGATTTTGTACGATCCAGACTACATTTGGTTATATGATATAATCCCCAACAACACAGACCCACACATTAACGAAGAACCGCACTTGATGAGCACTAGTAACTGTGGCATATAACTTACCCTCACTCCAAACATGCGAATTGTGCATGTTGAAGTCTCCATCACGCCCAAACGTTGCTTCATCGGTAAACAACACAGAGGCTAGAAAAGTAGGATGCATTTCACACTGTTCCAGGTACCACTGCAAAAACTGTGCTCTGGGTGGATAATCAACTGGTTCCAGGTTGTGGACACGTTCTAAGTGAAATGGACGTAACAATTGCTCTCGAAGGACTGTTCTTACATTCGTGTGATTCGTCTCCATGTTACGTGCAACTGCACGAGTGCTGATTGAAGGATTCCGCTCCACGTGCTGCAGACAGCTTCCTCAAATTGCAGCGTTCTTACCGTGCGACGGCGTCCCTGTCCAGGTAATCTGCTAAATGACCCGGTCTCACGCAGACGTTGGTACACAGCAGCAAAGGTCGTATGATGCGGGGTACGGCGATTAGGATATTGTTGTTGATAAACCCGCTGTGCAGCTCGTCCGTTGCGGTGCGCTGCGTAGTACGCACCAACCATATCAGTGTACTCACTCCAGGTGTATCGCTCCATTAGTAAACAGACACAATGCACTACTACGCTGGTGGACAGCAGTTGCTGACAACTGAAGAGTGTAATTCGCCCTCTAACAACTGAAGATCGTAATATGGCTTCTAACGACTGAGAGAGTAATATGGCCTCCACCGGTTTAAATAATTATGACATTAGGGAAAAATATTTGTTTTGATGTCCCCTACAACCTCCCAGAGTTTTTCGCTTTAAGGGGCTCCGGAACGCCCTATACTTGCAATGTTAAAATAACGCTTATAAATTACATCTTTCCTCACAAAGTATTTGAGGTAGGAAGTTGAACTTTTTACAGATTATTTATTGGAATATGGGCTACAACTTAACACAGGGATTTTACAAAATTTTAGTTCAGTTATTAAAGATGATTTTTTTTCAATTGTGATGAAAATTCACAACATTTTTTTGCAATTTTTTATTTATATATTCAAAAATATACAGTTTTTTGGAAAAAGGCTGTGTTAAATTATGCAGAAGGTACTGTGTAACATTAACTGAAAGTTTGAAACAAATATGTTGGGAAGATCCTTAGAAAACATGTAATTAGTATGAGAAAATAAAAGTTTTGGGAATCGAGCGACAAAGATTGGATTAACTTTTTAGTGCATTCCAGGTCCATAGGATGGATTATCTTCATCCTCTGCAAACTCCTCCTCCAGCTTCCTCTTGTTCCTCCTCCTGTTTACTCTTGCTTGTATTTCTAGACTCTCTACAGCCCTGTCTGCAGCCCGAAGGCGTTCCTTGTCTAAAGAAAGCATCGCTCGTACCATGTTAGAACCTATCTTCATTCCCATATTTCTAAATACCTTGCACCTTACAATGTTGCCATCATTGAAAGTCGCAACATCATCATACACACCAAAGTGAAGTGTTTCTATCGCAACAAATACAGTCTTGGGGATTCTCGACCATATAACACTATTTACACTTTCATTGGGGTTTTGAGTTTTTCCGTGAATACACTTTTTCAACAGTTCAGGTGCTGCTAAGTCTCTGAAAATAGGTTAGCCACAACACATACTTTATCTCACATCACTAAAATGTACCTGATGAACACTCACGTTAATAATAACACCATTTGACAGCAGTTTAACAGCGCCACAGTGGGTCACGCCCATGTAGAAAACATTTCAAAAAAAATTTAAAAATAGTTGTAGTCTTCGGAATTGCATAAATTATATATCTATTAAAAGGTAATAGTCTGCAGATTCAGAAAACGCAAAAAAGTAAAAATTGAACTTTTGTGATTTTGAGCCTTTCCGGAGCCCCTTAAATACTTTTGACCCTGTAGAAATAGTATCTTCATTTGAGCAACTCTTCTGAAATCCAGACTTTTTGCAGACAATTTCTTATCGTTTCATTTCTCGCTGCCTGAGTGCCGCCTGTAGCACCTAACGGCCCTCTAAAGGTGCATAGGAGGCTGTGAAATGTCATTTCCGCGCTACGCGTCGGCTGCCGGCCGGGCCTGCGACGTCGGCTGACACCCGGGAACTGTGCACCCGGCAGCGCCCCTAACTTCGTTTCCCTCGCGTCGCCACCACTTACTCTCGGCGTGGCTGCTGTTCCCTCACCACAAATTCTGGCGCCCGCTACTGCGGAAGAATTTGCCGAGGTGCGGTAGTAGGTGAGGCGCTGTACTCGTTCACGTAATGAAGAATGTTAACACACACTCTGACCTGCTGTCTATACTCTTCTTCACATCCTCTACTCTAAAAGTAGTCCGCCCTCGTGGTCTCGCGGTAGCGTAGACAGCAAAGGACTTGGAAGAACAGTTGAATGGAATGGACAGTGTCTTGAAAGGAGGATATAAGATGAACATCAACAAAAGTAAAACAAGGATAATGGAATGTAGTCGAATTAAGTCGGGTGACGCTGAGGGAATTAGATTAGGAAATGAGACACTTAAAGTAGTAAAGGAGTTTTGCTATTTAGGGAGTAAAATAACTGATGATGGTCGAAGTAGAGAGGATATAAAATGTAGACTGGCAATGGCAAGGAAATCGTTTCTGAAGAAGAGAAATTTGTTAACATCGAGTATAGATTCAAGTGTCAGGAAGTCGTTTCTGAAAGTATTTGTATGGAGTGTAGCCATGTATGGAAGTGAAACATGGACGATAAATAGTATGGACAAGAAGAGAATAGAAGCTTTCGAAATGTGGTGCTACAGAAGAATGCTGAAGATAAGGTGGGTAGATCACGTAACTAATGAGGAGGTATTGAATAGGATTGGGGAGAAGAGAAATTTGTGGCACAACTTGACTAGAAGAAGGGATCGGTTGGTAGGACATGTTTTGAGGCATCAAGGGATCACAAATTTAGCATTTTAGGGCAGCGTGGAGGGTAAAAATCGTAGAGGGAGACCAAGAGATGAATACACTAAGCAGATTCAGAAGGATGTAAGTTGCAGTGGGTACTGGGAGATGAAGAAGCTTGCACAGGATAGAGTAGCATGGAGAGCTGCATCAAACCAGTCTCAGGACTGAAGACCACAACAACAACAACAACTCTAAAAGTATGCATGGAACCCTTCCCCCTATTTCTTGCCCTCTCCCTTTCTTCAGAGGGACTAAAAATGATACTCATTCACCCGTCGATAAGACTGAAACATTAACTTACCGGTCGTGGTCACCTTGCTACGTATCTGTATCAAATCGAAAGACAGATGACTGACAGTTGAGCCTCCGGCACTGTGATAGTTGGGCACTCCATCTATGCTGTTCACAAAGAGGTATCGGCTTTACGCATGCTCGTTGACAAAGTAACACTAAGGAACGAGGCAGCCTGTCGCTACTTGGGCAATACTGCCGCTGCAGTATCTGCGAAGATCAACGAAGAGTTTAGGAGATTTTCAGCATTACGTCAGGAGGCTGCCATCCAGGCTAGACAATATGCTCTACAAACAGAGAGGAGATATAACATCCACGATATACAGTGTGAGTCACCTAACGTTACCGCTGGATATATTTCGTAAACCACATCAAATACTGACGAACCGATTCCACAGACCGAACGTGAGGAGGGGGGCTAGTGTAATTGTTTAATACAAACCATACAAAAATGCACGGAAGTAAGATTTTTAACACAAACCTACGTTTTTTTAAATGGAAGCACGTTAGTTTTGTTAGCACATCTGAACATATAAACAAATACGTAATCAGTGCCGTTAGTTGCATTGTAAAATGTTAATTACATCCGGAGATATTGTATCCTAAAGTTGACGCTTGAGTACCACTCCTCCGCCGTTCGATCGCGTGTGTCGGAGAGCACCGAATTACGTATGGATCCAAAGGAGATGGTGATGGACCTTAGGTATAGACTGGAACAGCACATTACGTTCAGATGCTAACACCTTTTTATTGGTCTTTTTCACTGACGCACATGTACATTACCATGAGGGGTGAGGTACACGTACACACGTGGTTTCCGTTTTCAATTACGGAGTGGAATAGAGTATGTCCCGACATGTCAGGCCAATAGATGTTCAATGAGGTGGCCATCATTTGCTGCACACAAGACAAATTCTGGCGTAATGAATGTCGTATACGCCGCAGTACCTCTGGTGTAATGTCGCCGCAGGCTGCCACAATTCGTTGTTTCATATCCTCTGGGGTTGTAGGCACATCACGGTACACATTCTCCTCTAACGTACCCCACAGAAAGAAGTCCAGAGGTGTAAGATCAGGAGAACGGGCTGGCCAGTTTATGCGTCCTCCACGTCCTATGAAACGCCCGTCGAACATCCTGTCAAGGGTCAGCCTAGTGTTAATTGCGGAATGTGCAGGTGCACCATCATGCTGATACCACATAGGTCGACGCGTTTCCAGTGGGACATTTTCGAGCAACGTTAGCAGATCATTCAGTAGAAACGCGATGTATGTTGCAGTGCTCTCCAATACACACGATCAAACAACGGAGGAGTGGTACTCAAGCGTCAACTTTAGGTTACAATATCTCCGGTTGTAATTAACATTTTACAATGCAACAAACGGCACTGATTACGTATTTGTTTATATGTTCAGATGTACTAACAAAACTAACGTAGTTCCATTTAAAAAAATCGTAGGTTTGTGTTAAATAACGTACTTCCGTGCATTTTTTTATGGTTTGTATTAAACAGTTACACTAGCCCCTCTCCTCACGTTCGGTCTGTCGAATCGGTTCGTCAGTATTTGATGTGGTTTACGAAATATATCCAACGGTAACGTTAGGTGACTCACACTGTATATATTTTTTTATTACAAGTGGAATATGAACGTGTGGATAATATTCATTCAATTATGTAATTATTTCTTAAAAAGATGATAATTATGTAAAAGAGAGACAATATTTGTCTCACGTTCTTTGTTAATCTATGTCATTCTTTTCTTTTGTTTTGTACCCTTTTGTCGTCTTCTTCTGATGTACATCGCCGACGCAAGTCGCGAATTGATCTGAAGTCTGTTAAATGAAAAATATTTAATGTAAAATTATTGCACTTCTATGTTCATTTGATGGTAAAAACAAATAGAGCCAAATGCGTTAAAACTATTTACGATTAATTATTGAAAATTCACTTCCTCTTTTAATTATAATTTTGTATTAATTGTTTTATCATAGCTGCAAGAAGCGCAGCCACTGTTAGCTGCTTTTATATAGCAACTTCGTCCGTACTTCTAGTTGAAAATAGCATGGATTTGTGTTAAACTAATTTGCAAAACAATTTAATATTTTTTTATTGGTGGCATCAATTTAAATGATTAACTATTTATTGGGAAAAGGAAAATCTTAATCAAAAATGAAATCCTCTATCTTTTGTTGGCCGCCATCTTAACTTTTCTTACAACGGCAAATTTAAATCACTCGAAACTGCAAACAATACTCCGATGTGTAAGAAATAAATGGGCACCGGTGCTACTGAACTCTATTTATAAGAGAAAAAATAATTAATCGAATCAGACTGCATTTTCTAAGAACAGTGGTGATGGTATTTATTGTTGAACAAGATTTCATTGCTGATGTATGAGGCCAAAATTAAACTACGGAAGAATCACAGAGAAAAATAGTTTTTGGTAGCATGCGTCAGTGTTGTGTGCGGGTGGTATTCTGTGGTTCCTTTTATGACCAATTTGCAAAGAATAATTAAATCCATCGAAGACAAAAAGATTATAAAAGCTCTGATGTACGATCTGTAATTCTAGTGATATGAACACAGCTTACAGTCAACATTATTACAGTACATGAGGTGGAATTCTTGTGTAATTTGAACAAAGTAATTATCCGCGAGAAGTTGTAGTTTGAATAATGCATTATACATGTGTATAATGTTGTCAGTATCATTTACAAAATAAAATCAATGCAAATGCTAAAAAAGAAAAACAAAGTGAATTCAAACCGCAGAATAAAAATGGCACTATGCGACTTAACTTCTGAGGTCATCAGTCGCCTAGAACTTAGAACTAATCAAACCCAACTAACCTAAGGACATCACACATAGCCATGCCCGAGGCAGGATTCGAACCTGCGACCGTAGCGGCCACGCGGTTCCAGACTGAAGCGCCTAGATCCGCTCGACAAACCGCAGAATACCATAGAGTATCGTATCAACCATATTCATTGCACTTGTCCATGTTGATGATACAGAAAAACCGCCACAAAGAGGTAGCTGAGATCGGCAACCACTGAATGAAAATAGGTTTTCAGAACTGAACATCGCGTTGAAGCAGGAGATCACTAAAGTGTGGATTCCACGACGTTATGATGAATCGTGGTTGTGATGTAATAAAATAATTGTGATGTTGTTGTTTAATGGAAAAGTGTGAATTTGAGATTGCGTTTACTGTTTTATCAATCACAATTGGCGTAAGAATCATGGATTGAGCATTGTCATAAGATATTGCATTATGAAATGTGGATAGTCTTTACTTGCAGTTTCGCGTGGCTTGAGGCAGTCACAGCTAGCGCTCTACTGATTAAGAAAATGCATTATCACCTTTCTAATTACGCCATGATCGTGGCTACGCCGTGCGGGATTAGCCGAGCGCTCAAGGCGCTGCAGTCATGGACTGTGGGGCTGGTCCCGGCGGAGGTTCGAGTCCTCCGTCGGGCATGGATGTGTGTGTTTGTCCTTAGGATAATTTAGGTTAAGTAGTGTGTAAGCTTGGGGACTGATGACCTTAGCAGTTAAGTCCCATAAGATTTCACACACAGTTGACACATTTTTTCATAGCTACGATCATACCCGGTTGTGAAATTATTGTTATGACAAAACAATTTCCTAAGGGACCAGAAAGTTCCTAAGGGCGCAAAAACAACTGTAACATCACACAAAAGGAGAATTCAGTATTAAAGCTGATGCAAAAAGACGATAAAACAGTTTTTTTCAATGTAACCCGCGCATTGGATTGCTGATCTTGGTGTCCGTAATCTTAACAAAGCGCATAATTAAAACGAAAATAATAATGAGGAGATGATAGGAATCGGCACTGTTAAATGATGCCTTATTTCCAGAAAATATTTATTATGACTATAACATATATCGTACCTTATGCTTAATACAACTATGACGATAGATTTTTATGTCCGTTTCATATCCATTGAGCGCTCTTTTATATAGCCATTGTTCTCTTGAGTCGCCCATGCGTCGTCACGATAAGTTATAACAGTTCTTCTTTTTACACTTCACTTAGACGGAACACGTTTTTATACATTTAGTAAAAATAGACCGTCGCAAATCTTTGGCCGTCTTACTTTAGAAAAACAGTACAAGTGTTTAGCGCTCAGGGCTTCATTTGTTCTCCAGCGAACAAAATAGTGAATGATCGCATATCGATCCGTATTCTTTTGTTTATATTGCCGCCTAACGACAACGAATTACATTATTTACGAAATTCCACCCTTGCTATGCGACGCCTTACTATACCGAGTGATCAAAAAGTCAGTATAAATTTGAAAATTTAATAAACCACGGAATAATGTAGATACAGAGGTAAAAATTGACACACACGCTTGGAATGACATGGGGTTTTATTAGAAAAAAAAAATACTAGACGCGTGAAAGATCTTTGGCGCGCGTCGTTTGTTGATGATCGTGTGCTCAGCCGCCACTTTCTTCATTCTTGGCCTCCCAGGTCCCAGACCTCAGTCCGTGTGATCATTGGCTTTGGGGTTGCCTGAAGTCGCAAGTGTATCGTGATCGACCGACATCTCTATGGATGCTGGAAGACAACATCCGACGCCAGTGCCTCACCTTAAGTCCGTATATGCTTTACAGTGCTGTTCACAACATTATTCCTCCACTACAACTATTGTTGAGGAATGATGGTGGACATACTGAGCATTTTCTGTAAAGAACATCATCTTTGTTTTGTCTTACTTTGTTATGCTAATTATTGCTATTCTGATAAGATGAAGCGCCATCTGTAGGTCATTTTTAGAACTTTGGTATTTTTTTGGTTCTAATAAAACTCTATGTCATTCCAAGCTTGTGTGTCAATTTGTACCTCTCTATCTACATTATTCCATTATTTATTCAGTTTTCAAATTTATACTGACTTTTTGATCACCCAGTACAGTAATCATTCTTTATAAACAAGTATTCGCCTTCTGGGTGAAAATGTTAACTATTTACTGTTTTAATGAAGCCACAATTAGCCAATACCACAGGGTGTAGCTTGTTGCGATGAAACACTGCTAAAGTGGTGCCCTAGAACCAAGGGTTCCATTAGATAATGGCTTTGGGCGGAAGAGTGTGAGAGCGGATCCATTTGTGTAAACAACGTTCATCAGTTTTGATGAACATAAACAGAACTATATATGTAGTAGTAATAATAAAATAAATTTGTGTCATTGGTTAAGATGTTTGCAGTAGTTCTGTAGTGGTAAAATGTAGCTGTAATAAGCATCTCGTAGTACTAACTTTTTCTTTTCTTTCGTAACGTAAGTTCCTGGAATATGTAGCCATATGGCTCATCACAGCTTCCATGACAATAGGCTGTAATGATGAAGAATAAATAATAAAATCCCTTTCTCTACATAAGAGTGACCAGCCCACACTCCAATCCCCTGCTGTCTCGCTGTCTTCTCATCAGCCACCCAACACCCAGTTTTACATCGCAGGGATCCGCTACACTTATATTCCCATCTATAACGGATCTTTTACGTCGGGATAAAGTTATTTAATTTTTTGTTAGATGTTTTCGTGAAATAGCTGAATATATGGTAATTAGGAATAATTTAATTGAGCAGAGCAAAAAAGTTAAAGTCAAAGAGATGTTCATTGGGCGGACATTCTTGTAATGTTACGTCATTGCGTTGTTCGGTTGTTAAAACAAGTCGTTTGTGTTCCGTTCTACTGTTCGGTCGTGCGCGTATCTGAAAGGAATAAATTCGGGGACTAGAATAAACGATTCGATGTTCCGACAAAAGGGGTTAACGTCAGTGTTAATTTGAATTGTGGGCGACAGGATTAGTTTTGACAGACGTGAAAACGGACGTAACGATAGTTGTTCGCATATCATCCTTGAAGGTGATTTTTATTTAATTAACGATTGCGGGCTCATTAAAAGCTATTATCTCATGATTAGGATCAATCCCTCTTTCCTCCTAGATAGTGGTCATTCATTAACATTTACGTCATACGAAAAAGGATTATTAATGAAAGTGATGTTAAATGACAATTACGTGTTATTCCGTTAGTGTGGAACCAACGTAATGTCTCTGAAATGACACTGATACGTAATTTGTGTTGAATACTGAACTGATATAGGAAGTAAATTGAAATTAGTGAACATTTGATACTGAGACAATAGAAGCAGAAGGGCTTAAGGTTTCGCTTCTCTAAAACGGCAAAATAGGTACGAACTCAATAGTCGACATTATGTATTGCAAAGACATTAGCATTTCATACTTATTTTGAGGACGCGCTTTTAAACAGAGGAACGTTAAGTCTCTGTACGAGTAATAAAATTAAATCTAGAAGCATAATTAATAACGGCGAACTCAGCTTTAACAAACTGTATTGCGTGTCGGGCCATAACTGCTCAACCCTGGAGACCTGTGTGGCGAAATTAGAAGTCGGGCATATAAAACAAACTTAAAAATCCGTTCAAGCTACAGTGGAGTCGGCACAACACGACGTGGGCAGTTATACATCTTACAACCCAACAGAACACCTAAGGTTTCTCAGCCCTAAATATATGCTTTTCCAGCGTTTTGTGAAAGCACATAGCTACTCTTACAGCTCATCTATTTACAACGTATCTCTTAAGTACCATCATCTTAATTTTATTTATCCTTTTATGCTGTGGGTATTATTATTATTCTTTCTTTTCTTAGACATTATATCTGCTCAAAAATAAAAGTGACGCGGACCTTGATCAAGCGTGACTTCCTTTTAAATGTACGGTATATGTTACACTGCATTTAGGAACTTTCGGGTATTTGAACAAGTATCAATAATTACAGATTTCTGTAGTTGTATATATAAGTTTGCATGTAGCTGTATTGTGTTGATGTACTGGTGGATATTGTGTGGTATGACTCCTGTAGTTATTAGTATATTCGGTATCATGTCAACTATATCCTGATGCCACATGTCCTTGACTTCCTCAGCCAGTTGGATGTATTTTTCAATTTTTTCTCCAGTTTTCTTCTGTATATTTGTTGTATTGGATATGGATATTTCGATTAGTCGTGTTAATTTCTTCTTTTTATTGGTGAGTATTATGTCAGGTTTGTTATGTGGTGTTGTTTTATCTGTTATAATGGTTCTGTTCCAGTATAATTTGTATTCATCATTCTCCAGTACATTTTGTGGTGCATACTTGTATGTGGAAACGTGCTGTTTTATTAGTTTACGTTGTATGACAAGTTGTTGATGTAATATTTTTGCTACATTGTCATGTCTTCTGGGGCATTCTGTATTTGCTAGTATAGTGCATCCGCTTGTGATGTGATCTACTGTTTCTGTTTGTTGTTTGCAAAGTCAGCATATATCTGTTGTGGTATTGGGATCTTTAATAATATGCTTGCTGTAATATCTGGTGTTTATTGTTTGATCCTGTATTGCAATCATGAATCCTTCCATCTCACTGTATATATTGCCTTTTCTTAGCCATGTGTTGGACGCGTCTTGATCTATGAGTGGCTGTGTTAGATGATACGGGTGCTGGCCATGTAGTATTTTCTTTTTCCAATTTACTTTCTTCGTATCTGTTGATGTTATGTGATCTAAAGGGTTGTAGAGGTGGTTATGAAATTGTAGTGGTGTAGCCGATGTATTTATATGAGTGATTGCTTTGTGTTTTTTGCTAGTTTCTGCTCGTTCTAGAAAGAATTTTCTTAAATTGTCTACCTGTCCATAATGTAGGTTTTTTATGTCGATAAATCCCCTTCCTCCTTCCTTTCTGCTTAATGTAAATCTTTCTGTTGCTGAATGTATGTTATGTATTCTATATTTGTGGCATTGTGATCGTGTAAGTGTATTGAGTGCTTCTAGGTCTGTGTTACTCCATTTCACTACTCCAAATGAGTAGGTCAATAATGGTATAGCATAAGTATTTATAGCTTTTGTCTTGTTTCATGCTGTCAGTTCTGTTTTCAGTATTTTTGTTAGTCTTTGTCTATATTTTTCTTTTAGTTCTTCTTTAATATTTGTATTATCTGTTCCTATTTTTTGTCTGTATCCTAGTTATTTATAGGCATCTGGTTTTCCATCGCTTCTATGCTGTCGATGTGGTTATCCAATATGTAATCTTGTTTAGTGTGTTTTCCCTTGACTATGCTATTTTTCTTACATTTTTCTGTTCCAAAAGCCATATTTATATCATTTCTGAATACTTCTGTTATCTTTAGTAATTGGTTGAGTGTTGATTTGTTGCTACCAGTAGTTTTAGATCATCCATGTATAGCAAATGTGTGATTTTGTTCTAGTAATATTGTATCCATAATTTGTTTTATTTAACATGTCGGATAGTGCGTTCAGAGCAAGGCAGAAGCAGAAAGGACTCAATGAGTCTCCTTGGTGTATTCCACGCTTAATCTGTATTGGCTGTGATGTGACAGTATTTGAATTTCTTTGGATATTAAGTGTGGTTTTCCAATTTTTCATTACTATGTTCAGGAACCGTATCAATTTAGAATCTACTTTGTATATTTCCAATATTTGTAGCAATGATGAGTGGGGTACACTATCAAAAGCTTTTCGGTAATCAATGTATGCGTAGTGCAGCGACCTTTGTTTAGTTTTAGTTTGATATGTCATCTCTGTATCTATTATCAGTTGCTCTTTACATCCTCGTGCTCCTTTTCAGCAGCCCTTTTGTTATGCATTTATAATTTTGTTCTGTGTTGTATGTGTCATTAATTTCTGTGTAATGACTGAAGTTAATATTTTGTATATTTCTGATAGGCATGTTATGGGGCGATATTTAGCTGGGTTTGCTGTGTCTGATTGATCTTTAGGTTTCAGATAAGTTATTCCATGTGTAAGTGTATCAGGGAATGTGTATGGGTCTGCAATGTAACCGTTAAATAATTTAGTTAGATGTGAATTTGTTGAGATGAACTTCTTTAGCCAGAAATTTGTAAGTAGAATTAATTGCTTGGGTGACTTCATGTTGCAAAATTATCACTTCAGGCTTTTGTGGTATCATCTTGCATTTGTCTGTTTCTGCTTGTATCCACCATGGGTGCCTGTTATGTTGTACCACGTTTGACCATATGTTGCTCCAGAAGTCTGTTATGTTTGGTGGATTGTCTATTTTAATGTGTGTGTTATCTATTGTCTGGTAAAATTTCTTTTGGTTTGTGTTGAATGTTTGGTTTTGTTTCCTTCTATTTGCACTTTTTTTTTTGTATCTTCTAAGTCATCTGGCCAATGCTTGTAATTTCTGCTTCCTTTCATCTATCTGCTCTATCGCTGCTTGTTGTGAGATTTTACCCAACCTTTTTCGTTTTTTGTCTGATATTTCATTTCTTATTAACTGTGTTAGCTGTCCGATGTCTTTTCTCAGTTTTTCTATTCTGATCTGTAGCCTGTGTTGCCATGCTGGTTTTGTGGGTTTCTTCTGTGTGTTGGTTGGTTCTGATCTCTGCCTAGTGTGTATGTTTAGTGTAGTAAGTGCTCCTATATAAACCAGTAGTTGTAACTCTTCCATAGTTGTATTTTCATTTATTTTGTTGTGTATGATTGTGTTGATAGTTGTTATTGTTGTTTCGACTTGTGGGTTATTTGGTGGTCTATGCAAGAATGGTCTAATGTCTGTATTTGTGTCTTTGTATTCTGTATATGTCAGCTGAAATTTTCTTCTATATCTAACATGTATGTCACTTCATGTTCTATTTGTGCCTGTTCTGGTGGCTGTCTCAAGATTTCGTTTTCCTCTGATTGTTTAATTGATGCATGTTGATCTTTGTTTGTTTGCTCTGGGATGTTTGAGTTCATTACTGTATTTTCTTCTTCTTCTAATTGCACATTATTTTGTTCTAGTATTTGTTGTACTTGTTGTTTGATGTTTTCTAATTCTGACTGGGGTATCCTGATATTTTTGATTGTAAATGTTGTGTATACTTGTGATCTGTATCCAGTTGTGTTTGTTCCTAAGTTTGTTGCTTGGTAATAACAGAACATGACGTGCTGGTTAACTTCATCTGACCATCTCATCCTCTGTCTTTGTTTCCCTTCTAGAGTGGTCGCAGGAAGCATATCCTTCAAAACACCTCTATTTGGCATTAAATCACTTTCCATGTGGCTAGCAGTGTCGTTACCATTGTGGACGGGCATAGGGCTCAAGCGTCGTCCCCGACCATGACAGCGCTTGTCCGAGGCTTCATTAGTTCTGTCCTGAACCAAGTAATCACACTAAAAGGGTAGTTAGCCCTATTAGTGGTTTGTTCTTTTTGCCGCCTTTTACGACTGGTAGAACATACCGAAGGCCTATTCTTTTCCCGAGGCTCCGTGGGTATTATTATTATTCTTTCTTTTCTTAGACATTATGTCTGCTCAAAAATAAAAGTGATGCGGACCTTGATCAAGCGTGACTTCCTTTTAACTGTACGGTATATGTTACATTGCATTTAGGAACTTTCGGGTTATTGAACATGTATCAATAATTACGGATTTCTGTAGTTGTATATATACATTTGGATGTAGCTGTATTGCGTTGATGTACTGGTGGATATTGTGTGATATGACTGTAGTTGATAGTATAATTGGTATAATGTCAACTTCATCCTGATGCCACATGTCCTTGACTTCCTCAGCCAGTTGGATGTATTTTTCAATTTCTTCTCCTGTTTTCTTCTGTATATTTGTTGTATTTGGCATGGATATTTCGATTAATTGTGTTAATTTCTTCTTTTTATTGGTGAGTATGATGTCAGGTTTATTATGTGGTGTTTTATCTGTTATAGTGGTTCTGTTCCAGTACTGGCAGAACATACCGGAGGCTTATTCTTTTCCCGGGCCTCCACGTGATTTATTATTATTATTGATACTATTATTATTATTATTATTATCCATAAATATAATTAGGCTCGAACGGAACCATCAGAACGCACTCTACTCGCACTTGTAAAGTTATTTAGGTAAACGTTGCCCTGGTGTATTACATACATAAGTTCTCTTCTCATAATACGCTGCATGAGAAATGTTCACTACGCCTTTACGTATTATACAAGACGAAATGCGCTTTATGGACGAAAAGATTAGAGTGTGATCCACATTTGGCCTTTATTCACAGTGCACTAAGTTTGTGAGTAGACCATATACACATACAACAGCACAAAACCGCAAGTGGAAACCTACACACTTACAGCAGAAATTGTTGCAAGCTACCGTGTTACCAATGCTTGCAGTTAGCTGCCATGTGAGTTTATTTCAGTGGTTAAAATATCAAGTCAAAAACACACGTTGGAGAGACTGGTAGGGAATACTGATTTGAACGAACAAGGAAATGAGTATCGAGGAGGTTGTAGTCAGCCTCCAGAAAAATCAGAAATCTCTTTCTGTATGGACCAACCTTCTTTACGACACAATAAAGAACCAAGCCCCTCTGTAAATCAGTGGTCTGCTGGAACGATGCCTATGATATGGGTACCATTTACACATCAGGCAACTGATTGTAACAAGTACAAACAGGTCCTCATCATGTCTTCTAGCGCAAGGTCAGCAATGTAAGTATGCACCGTCGTTCAAAATCTACATTAAACCCACTTCAGAAGAATAGATGTGGGTTGGGCCGCAACAAAGAGTGTAGCTATGCCAGGTAGAAACTGTGTCAGGAGTTTGCTTCCTTACACGAATTTTCTTTTGTAATAAAGGGCGAATCGTTATGTAAGGTCTTATTGTATCTGAATTTGAGATACTGAAGATATTAACGCTCGACTGGAATCCGCAATCAGATCTCTCCTTTCAGTGGGTTTCATGCCTTAAGACGACGTAGCTCCTTCGTCGCATTGTTTCCCCAAGATTTCGAACTCTTCGAGGTCTCCATCTAGTGTGTCTCTAGGTGCGAATCCTGATTTGGCACATAAATTACTATCGTATCATTTCAAGTTGTAGCATGTGCACATCAAAATATAGGTGACAAATGGTTCAGATTTTTTAACACATCTCCGTGTATTTTCAACAATAACGGCTGGTACTGGTTTCGACTCGCAGACGGACACAGAACTTTTCGTCATATCATGTCAGGTTCAAACATGACGCTCTTACTTACTAGTGAAAAAGTGTTCGTTGGTCGACGTCTCTTCGCGTGTAGTCATCGACGATGATAAGTCCACAGTTCGAGTCCCAATCAGCACAGAACTTTTAGTGATGTTATTTCCAGTTGACACCGATTTTTGGGCCTAGAAGTTAAGGGGGATACGAAATGTATTCGAATCCTGGTAGGAGGAAAATATTTCGACTCGTGATTTCGGTTCCAAACGGTTCGGTATTTGTGATAAATTACGACTTCTGACACTTATTGAGCTTAGTTAACAGTCCGATTAGGTGCTGGGTTTGAATCCCCATCCAACAGAAAACTGTATACCTTGTCATTTCAAGTTTAAAAATTGGGCAGACTTTGTTGTTTGTTACTGAAACCGTACTTAAGGTCTTTCGTAATTAGTTAACAGGGAAAATAATCACTAGATAGCAGGCCAGGTCCCAGTCCAATACAAAAATGTTCGTAAAATTATTTCAAGTTGAAACTTGCTTTTTAAAATGTTATCTGCCGTAACAAATTTGAGTTTCCAAGCGTACTGGGTGTGTCACATGTAATAACGTTTTTTTTCGAATATGTATTGTCGTGATATTAATTTGCATCTGGAGTGATAGCCATACAGAGCAATTATCTCTTGTGGTCCCATATAGCAACCAATCGTGTAGTCAAATGGCTGTACCGGAAAGAGAGCAGAGAAACTGCAACGAATTTCCTGATGTGGTGCTGACATTGTTCGACGTAGGACTTTAATGGTGCCGTTAGATGTTTGGCAGCTGGTTCGTTGGTGTATCTATGTTGCTTACGACAGGACGTAGAGGAACGTTCCGTTTGCGAATCTTTGGTAAACCATTGAACCTTATTGGTGCAACAGATTGTGGCCGAAGTTTTTTGACTATTTCCTTCGCCAAGGACTGGTGCAGAAGGTCAATAGTCTTGTTCTTCATTCTTTAGGTGGGGTCTTCCTTCAATTTTCTGAATGCTGGGTCCTCTATTAGGTTGAAAGGTATGTGCTGAGATTCGATGAGGATAGAGCCAGTGAAAAATGTCGATAGTTCCCAACCGCAAGGTTGGACGAGTAGTACATCTTCGAGTAGTAAGATCTTTGACAGCTAACAGAGCTAGGTGCAGCGGTAAGAGTTAGAGTAGTGGTAAGGAGATGCGCAGAGACAGCAGACGTGTTTCGAGTCGGAGCTAGATGCCTGCAGGAGGCAGCCGGGTCGTGACGGCATCAAAGTAAAAATTGGCGCTACGCACATACTAAGCTATATATTGAACGAAACTCGGCACATGCCTGAGGAAACTAGAAAGAATAATTAATGAAATAGGTTTTCTTTGGTTAAATAATGTCTAAAAGCTAGATAGAAATCCCATTGTTGATGCAATAAGCGTTTTGTGAAACTTTCTCGTAAATCCATGCTATTGAAGTTTTTTTTAGTTTTTCACATGTGCCTTAAAAGTTTGAAGAATAGTTATTTTTTAGTTAAAATTAGAGTTTCATCTCACTCCTTATGTCGTTCTCCGCATCCTGTGTTTGCATTGAACCCATGAGTAAAGCTAATAATTTCATTTATCTGCGTAAAATAACCTATATGCCACTGCACAGTTGGCAAATTATTCAGATCAGGACAGAATTTATTAACTAACAAACAGGGCCGAAATGAGGAAAGTTATCTAGAATGACAATTTTATGCCATTGCACTACGGCTGAGTTGAATATATGTTTCAATATCGGCTAAACGGGAAGGAGTTCACGAGCTAAGTCCACAGTCGCAGTCAGACGCAAGTTTTATTAAAGACTAAAGCAGTCACATGCAGTTCAGTCTAGTTTAAATAGAGAATTTTTATTAACACCACTTTCAAGGTCAGACATATTGCGACTGTTCTCTGACGTCTGTAGTAGTACCCTGAAATTTACTTTGCCCGCAGAGAGAATGGATATTCCAAGAGAGTTCCGTAGTTCCAGAATCGCAGCTCTTTTTTCGGTTATATGATATTCGTCCTCCATAGGACGGCTCATGTCAGCGCTCTGCTCATTTAGCGAGGTATCTCTTCCACATCGTCAACAGGGAGAGTGAAAATTACGTGTTCTATGGGCTACCACCTATGATATTTGCAACTGGTGTGCGTGTTTGTTGGTGAGAAATAGAGTCCCTTTTCCGGAACTGATTTTGCCACGTCGTCAATCTCTCCTCGCGGAATGTTAGTATTATGCTGCGATGCACTGACTATAAGCGATTTGACAGTGGGGGAGGTGGGTTGGACGTGATAACTACTCAAAGGAAACACTGTATACTGATTAAGATGCATTTAGCAAAATTAGATAAAGTCACAACAACATCTTAGATGAGTAATCAATGTTCCTTCACGTTTTGATCGCTTTCAGACCTAGTGCGTCCTTACCCAAGAAGACACCTGACAACTTTCGTCACATAGATTTATTTTTAAACAAAAGTAATCTTAAAATTCACTCTTAACTCGTCTCCAAGTATATGGAAGAAGATGCTCGTTGCTGCCTCCACTAGACCTCTGCCGCACGGGGTTGCCGCACGGTCAAAGGCGTTTGTCACGGTCCGCAGTGATCCCCCCTTCGGAGGTTCGAGTCTTCCTTCGGCCATGGGTGTGTGTGTTGTCCTTAGCGTAAGTTAGTTCAAGTTACATTAAGTAGTGCGTAACCTTAGGGACTAATGACCCTAGCTGTTTGGTCCTATAAGATCTTACCACAAATTTCCAATTTCCCAAGACCTCAGTTGTGGTATTGGATTTCCAGGAGCTGGTCTTCTTCCAAACCAACACGTCCCTTCCATATCTTTGAGGACATCCCAGTTGCAGTTACTCACATCGCAAATATCACAGATAAGGATTCTATCCTGAGACTGCGAAGTGCGTCTGGCGTGGATGGACACTAGTGTGTATGGTTATCCATGACCAGCCTTCAGCAACGGTTTCGCTGTCTATCAATGTTTGGCGCTGGTAAGAACAATCCTGTTCGTTGCCCCAGAACATCTGGTCGCCGGCCGGAGGGGCCGAGCGGTTCTAGGCGCTACAATCTGGAACCGCGCGACCGCTACGGCCGCAGGTTTGAATCTTGCCTCGGGCATGGATGTGTGTGATATCCTTAGGTTAGTTAGGTTTAAGTAGTTCTAAGTTCTAGGGGACTCCCATAGTGCTCAGAACCATTTGAACCATATGAACATCTGGTCACCTCTAGTACGTACAAGCGTGGGGCCGGGGGAGGGGGGGGGGGGGTGTAGGCCGGGGAGGGGGGGGTTGCAAAAATATGGAAACAAATCGAGAACTGCATGCTTTAACATAAAATACAGATTGTCAAACCTGCAGGTTGTGTTTGACCGTGAACGGCAGCTTTGCCATATCGTCAATGTGTTGCAAATCACAGTCGTGGTCAAAATAGTGCTCTGTGTAGCTATGAGTGGGTGACGTCAGAGCTCAGTGCATTCGAACGTGGTCAAAATTTTTCTGCTTATGTGATAGATGATTCCGCAGAAAAAGTAACCGAAATTTTGGAGCTTCAAGAGGTTATGCTCGAAGATTTATACCACGCAGGGGGAATGTAGAACAACGAGCGTGAATGGAAGAGTGTGTTGAATGATAGTGAATGATAGTGACGGACAGTTATAGACAGGGATAGACGACAGCAGCAAAAGTCACTGCGTCACTGAATGCCGCACTGCCGAACCCTGTTAGCACAGAAACAACATAATGCGACCATAAGAAGCAGGATATTACAGAAAGATCTGTAATTCCTAAGACCTTCCACGTTAGCCGAGAGCGCTAATGCGCTGCTTCGTGGACTCGGGTAGGTGCGCCGCCCCGGATCGAATACACCCAGCGGATTCACGACGAGAGCAGGTGTGCCAGCCAGCCTGGATGTGGTTTTAGGCGGTTTTGCACATCGCAATAGGTGAATACCGGGTCGGTCCCCACGTCCCACCTCACAGTTACACGACTCGTTGAAACACGTTCGCACTCTTTCATGATTTACACTAGACGCAGACAGCTGGGATACACTAATTCCCTCCAGGGGGGTACGGGGTGGTGGCAGGAATAGCATCCGCCCACCCCTTCAAATTAACCATGCCAAATCCGATTGTAACAATGCCGACACTACGATAACTGTGGGACAAGTCACTCGCAAAAGAAAGAATCTGTAATTCCAAAACGATTCATCACTGATGCAAGTGCCTTGCTCTAACAAGAAAATGTGTTGACGGAGGCATGAAACCTGGGCTGTTGAGTAATGGAAGAAACTCATTTGGTCGACCTAGTTCACGTTCCAAGGGTGAAACATGGCGGGTATTCGGTGATCGTTTGGGCAGACATATCATGGTTTTCCATTAGACTTATGGTTACTCTGCAAGCTACTAACAAGAATTATGTGAAACTTCCTGGCAGATTAAAACTGTGTGCTGGACCGATACTCGAACTCGGCACCTTTGCCTCGGTAGAGCACTTGCCCGCGAAAGGCAAAGGTCCAGAGTTCGAGTCTCGGTCTGGCACACAGTTTTAATCTGCCAGGAAGTTTCTTATTAGTGCACACTGTGCTGCAGAGTGGAAATCTCATTCTAAAGAATTATGTGACTATTTCGGCTGTCAGGTCCACCACATGGTACAATGACTGTTCAACATTGGTAATGCTCTGTTCCAAGACGACAAAACGCCTTCTCACACAGGTCACATCGCCATGGAATGGTTTAGTGAGCACAAGGATGATTTGTATCACCTCTCTTGGCCACTACATTCACCCTTTTTCGAAATTATTGAACACTGGTAGTCCACTATGCAGAGAAGTGTGCACGATCGACTTCCACCTCGCTCATCGATTCCCTACTTGACACTATTTTCCAGGAAGGCTGGTATAAGATACCATTGAAAAACATACAGGACCTGTGTATAGCCATTCAGAGACGGTTGGAAGCTGTGTTGGAATGCCAGCTGTTTTCATACACCATATTAGGGATGGTAGGTGTTCTTGATGTGTCCATATTTTTGGCCGCACTTTGTAGATAGTAATTCTCCCTGTAGCCACTGGAGCATGACAAGGAAGAAAGCAGGAACGATTGGCAATGGCTACGAAAATAATTCTGCATCCCTGTAGCCACTGGAACATAACAAGGAAGAAAGCGGGTATGACTGGAAATGGCTACGAAACGACGCTGAAACACACCTTGTCTTCTGTGCACGTCTGAACTGCACAAAGGGTCTAATGAGTTACCTCAACCCCCTGCCAACAGACCAGGGTGAACCTGCACAAGGCCTTTGCAAGACGGCTCCTGAAGGTCATGATGTTCATCGAGTGTGACGTTCAGTTTAACACGACTTCTTCATGTCATTTGGAATTTTCGTTATTCACAAATAAGGTATAACAGGTATTTTGTGCACTTACGTTGACCTGTAATTTTGTACTGAATGTGGACATTTCCTATCAGTGCATAGAAATCCCATAAATATTTTATAGTTTACTGTTCCGTTTGTATGATCGATAGAATAGTGGCGATAGAATAGGAGAATATGAAAGGATGTCGCTCTGTGTTAGGGAGGCAAGAGCGCCACAGCGAAAGATGGGGTTACCGAAAAAGCGCTCCGACAAAGAGCAAACCACTGGTATGTCGTTTACCATCAAAGGCTACATTTCCAGTGTGGGTGCGAGGCTAAATTACTTTCATTTCCTAAGAATGATTGTCCCGAAATGATCATCTTTCTACGTTTAAAGATGAGTGAGGAATGCTGAAATTACTCCCCACAGTGACTGGCAATTGGACGAAGAGCAAAGTGTAAGCCATGTAAGAGCTGACCCAACGGCTGCGTAGTACTCTCCGAAGTCACTGCAGTGCCAATTCCTTGGATGCAAAATACTATTCCATTAGATTACTAATAATACATGTCCCAGTATTTATACTATGTTATTTTGTGAATGTATTCACACAAATTAACTTACATATGAATTCTGACTATCATCTCGTACAAATCATGTCTAACGTCCGAGTCTTAAAATATACCTTAACATAATTCCACAATGAAAGGCGCTAAAGTTTATTCTCACAAAGACTGGCAGACATTAATAAACTTGGTTGATTTTCTTTAACATAAAATTGCAGATTGAACAAAGATTAAAATGTTTACAGTTTAATTATTGCCCCAAAATTATGTAAGATATTAATGTCATTAATTAAAAAAACTAGACTCTGATAGTACTATTCAACAGATTTGAGATAAACGCCTAAATTTTGTTTTGTATTGCATTGATTTATGTGCGGCAAGACTAAACTTATCGATGTGTACTTGTGTTAATAGAGTATCTACATAAATGAAAGGCTTGAAATGTTATGCTTACAAAGAGCGGCAGAGATTAGTAAACTTGGTTAATTTTCTTGAAAATTAAATTGCAGATTGAACAAAGAAGATCTACAGGTTAACTTCCATAGTACAATTACATGATGATTTGTTCAGAACCATCTAGATTAGTTTCATAGTTGTTAGCGAGAGGAGGTGATTCACTTGTTAACTACCACCCCCTAGTAAAGAGCAAAATTAATACTATAGTGATCAGTAGATTCCTTGAAACGGTTCTCTCTTAATAGTGTTAGTGAAGACACTCAATTTACTTAGCGAAAACCTTAGTTCAAGAATTAAAGTTGCATTTTTTACAAAAATGTGTGTACTATGTGGACCGGCGACCGCTCTATTACCTGGCAACACCTGCAGTGACTGACAAACCAAGCGTGAAACGTCCAGAAGACGTGACTGGTCGACAAAGTACCTTCGTAAACTTTCACGCCAAAAATCGTGAAGAATGCTTGAAACATAATATCTTCATTGAAAAATCTCAAACATAGAGATGCTTTTTTTGTTTTGGACAAACGAAATAAGTGAGGTATGTTGTCGTTTAGATGTCGCAGTAACTTCCATGTACCTTCGGGTAAAGAGCAGAGATAGGTAGTTTTAAAGGCTTTGCTGAGAAGACTTTGTAAAAACAGCAGTGGAATTAATGCTAACGAAGTCATGGCATGAGATGGGAACCATATATCAAAGGGGTTTTTTTTTTCAAGAAAAAGGTGACTACGAATTAACGTTGATAATGTTATTGCACTCTCCTCTGTCGTATAGTAGAAATTGCCGGAAGATATGATATATTATTCTCATTTATTCTCAAAGAAACCGGCTTTGGTATATATCATTTAAAGGCGATAGCTCATGAGGTGTTTACATATGAAGGTTTACCGTGTTTACTCAGCAAGGAGTAATAATATAAAAGAGAAGTCTGATAGTCCATATTCTAATCCACTTCACGCTATAATTAATACAGGTGGATCAATTCACATAGTAAATGATGCACAGCCGTGAGCCACATTCTTCTACCTTAGCCAGACGAATCGAAAAATCTTGTAAGCTTCCTGCTTTTTGTTTGTATTTGTAAATACTCTTGAAAAAATTAGCAGCTAAGGAAATTTGAAGCACAATAAAAAATTCCACCAGGTCAGTACAATGCCTTTTGAGTTGCACAAGTCAGCGGTAGAATTGCTGCGAGTGCCGAACGGAGTTCTGTAGGATCCCAGATTTTGAATAGAACTTGTAACCTGCCCACAGCAATAATAAAAATGAACCAAGTGTAACCTCCCCACGGAAATAAGAATTAAATGAATTTTAAATTATTAATAATTGAATGTAACCTCTGAACAAAATTGGCTCCCATGTATGATCTCTGTGCTGAAATGCATTCACATTTGATGTATCCTCAAAATTCTTTTCTCATTTAAAGTTAAGTTCGAAACAGAAAAATTCCTAAACCAAGAAATAATAAAAAAATTCAGTAACCTGGTAAATTGTATGACGACAGCCCTGTACTCTGAATAAAAAAAGCAAAAATTCTTACCTCAATAATAACTGCGAATATATCTGCTCTTACATTAAAAAATTTTCGGCACAGCTCCGTGCAAAGCTTACCTATTTTTTTGTGATTCTCGAAAGGAATGATCATGCATTGGAAAACATCTTTAAATTGAAATGAATGCTTTTTTTAAAAAAATTACTTTTTATTATAAAAATTATTATTGTGGCTTTTTTTTTAAAATGGAATGACAATTCACATGCATTACTAGATATGCGCAAGGCTGCTTCTTTACCTCATACAATAATACTCATCGTGCAGAATCCCGACCAGAGCAAACTGCAGACAAGCGCAGACACGCGCCGACTACTGCCGACTGCCGCAGATTACAGAAGACTAATGCCGACTAGCGACAAGCAACAACTAACTACATACTGCTCTCTGATCAGAGACTCTCCTATGCCTTGCCTATAGCAGGCAGCGCATATAGTGCACTCCTCTTACAAACTTTCCTAATGACGTGGACGATAAACTAACCAACTGACCACTACAGCAACGAGAGAACAACATTATGGGTTATATTATGGATGCATTTAAAAATTTAGTTTTTTTTTTAACTCAATGAGTAGAATATTGGTATGCACCATCAGAGAGAAGATGGCGCATTTCTTTCATCGTATTTTTTCAAGTCGTTAGTGGATTAATTTTTCGTTTGGCAGCCGTGACACTTTTAATATACTGTGTCGGTAGACGCAGGGAAATTTCAGCTGTGGTTCACTATTATTGATCTGGTATTTATCCTGTGATATGTTTCATACATTTCAGCAAGTACCTGGATGGCCACATTTCCACTGCACTTTCATAGCCATCTGCAAGCAACACTGCCGTATTTTGGCGTGTGTGAATCAGGGGGTGCAAACAACATACTACACACACAAAGAGCACCGCCAACGTCACAGCACGATGCCACTTCTCTTTGGCGAGTGGTTGGTACGGCTACTGACGAGGGGCTCGAGATCGATTCCTGACAACCACAGGCTACTGATTTAGCTGAACCTGCACACTTATGAGCAGGTGCTTTTCCACGCCCGCATCCTTGGTGAAATGAACGTTCTGCGCTATGTTTTCTCTTACGTAATATAACTTAACGATTACCTTTGTACTAATTGCATGTCATTAAGAGTTCGATAGTTATGAATTTATTATATGAAGAATAAATATATTTTTAAAATTGGAACATCTGCTCTTTCCTGTACCTGTTCTTCTACCCCCTTCCATATGTCTGTCTCATCATTGTGTCTGACGACTATTAACCTGAAAGTATTTTGAAAATTTATTCACGCAAGTAATTTAGACATTTGAAACCCTGTGATTGTTACATAGTCCTGAGGTCTTCATCCGCTATATGTGATGTTTATAAATTTTTACCAGTCGTATGATGTTTTCATGTTTCAAGTACTGTAACTAGAGCTTCATTAGAATAATCAAGCAGCGTATATCGATTTGTATCTTGACAGTTTATCGACCCACCTAGGATTCAGAGAGGCTATCCTGCCGCATACCGAATCCGCCTCCCAGTTTAAAGATTACGGTGGCGAGCCGGACAGTGTGGACATTGTTTTTAGTCTGTTTTCCCACATACAGCCAGCCAAGCACCGGGCTGGCACCAATCCCCGCCTCAGATACACGCTACGCAAACTTTCAGATGACGTTCACAAGCTTGAGTGTGAAATTTACTCTAGATGCAAAGAAACACAGCCCATAAACTGAGTACCTATGAGGAGAGATAGCTTCGCGGGGGCATCCGGCCACAGAATGTCACCAGACCACGTAGAGTAAGTGGAAAAGGCAAAAGAAGGAGAAGAAGAAGATGATCTCGACTGTTTGTTAACAAACTTCTTGAAAGTTCTGATTAGCTGTCTAAAAAACGAATTTCTCGGTTCGATTTGTAGAGGCTACAATCTTATGCTACTGAGATGAAGTTCACTCTGAACATACGAAGTCGTCAGGCGACGTTTCGAAGGTGTAGACTTCTGGAAGTGCGTTATGCATTGATCACCTTGATCAGAAATGCTCAATTTAGATGTTTCATGTATCAAGCCCCCCCTCCCCCGCCACCCCCATGAACCATGGACCTTGCCGTTGGTGTGGAGGCTTGCATGCCTCAGCGATACAGATAGCCGTACCGTAGGCGCAACCACAACGGAGGGGTATCTGTTGAGAGGCCAGACAAACGTGTGGTTCCTGAAGAGCGGCAGCAGCCTTTTCGGTAGTTGCAGGGGCAACAGTCTGAATGATTGACTGATCTGGCCTTGTAACAATAACCAAAACGTCCTTGCTGTGCTGGTACTGCGAATGGCTGAAAGCAAGGGGAAACTACGGCCGTAATTTTTCCCGAGGGCATGCAGCTTTACTGTATGGTTAATGATGATGGCGTCCTCTTGGGTAACATATTCCGGAGGTAAAATAGTCCCCCATTTCGATCTCCGGGCGGGGACTACTCAAGAGGACGTCGTTATCAGGAGAAAGAAAACTGGCGTTCTAAGGATTGGAGCGTGGAATGTCAGATCCCTTAATCGGGCAGGTTGGTTAGAAAATTTAAAAAGGGAAATGGATAGGTTAAAGTTAGATATAGTGGGAATTAGTGAAGTTCGGTGGCAGGAGGAACAAGACTTCTGCTCAGGTGAATACAGGGTTATAAATAAAAAATCAAATAGGGGTAATGCAGGAGTAGGTTTACTAATGAATAAAAAAATAGGAGTGCGGGTAAGCTACTACAAACAGCATAGTGAACGCATTATTGTGACCAATATAAACACGAAGCCCACGCCTACTACAGTAGTACAAGTTTATATGCCAACTAGCTCTGCAGATGACGAAGAAATTGAAGAAATGTATAATGAAATAAAAGAAATTATTCAGATAGTGAAGGGAGACGAAAATTTAATAGTCATGGGTGACTAGAATTCGGTAGCAGGAAAAGGGAGAGAAGGAAATGTAGTAGGTGAATATGGACTGGGGTAAGAAATGAAAGAGGAAGCCACCTGGTAGAATTTTGCACAGAGCGCAACTTAATCATAGTTAACACTTGGTTCAAGAATCATAAAAGAAGGCTGTATACATGGAAGAGTCCTGGAGATACTGACAGATATCAGATAGATTATGTAATGGTAAGACAGAGATTTAGGTACGAGATTTTAAATTGTAAGACATTTGTAGATTAAAACTGAAGAAACTGCAGAGAGTGGGAATTTAAGGAGATGGAACAGAGTTTCACGGAGAGCGTAAGGGAACAATTGACAGGAATGGGGGAAAGAAATACAGTAGAAGAAGAGGGATGAAGTAGTGAAGGCAGCAGAGGATCAAGTAGGTAAAACACGAGGAATAGTAGAAATCCTTGGGTAACAGGAGAAAATAAAAAAAATGCGGTAAATGAAGCAGCCAAAAAGGAATACAAACGTCTCAAATATGAGATCGACAGGAAGTGCAAAATGGCTAAGCAGGGATGGCTGGAGGATAAATGTAAGGATGTAGAGGCTTATCTCACTAGGGGTAAGACAGATACTGCCTACAGGAAAATTAAAGAGACCTTTGGAGAAAAGAGAACCACTTTTAAAAATAACAAGAGCTCAGATGGAAATCCAGTTCTAAGCAAAGAAGGGAAAGCAGAAAGGTGGAAGGAGTATATAGAGCGTCTATTCAAGGGTGATGTAATTGAGGACAATATTGTGGAATTGGAAGAGGATGTAGATAAAGATGAAATGGGAGATATGATACTGCGTGAAGAGTTTGACAGAGCACAGAAAGACCTGAGTCGAAACAAGGCCCCGGGAGTAGACAACATTCCATTAGAACCACTGACGCCCTTGAGAGAGCCAGTCCTGACAAAACACTACCATCTGGTGAGCAAGATGTATGACACAGGCGAAATACCTTCAGACGTCACGAAGAATATAATAATTCCAATCCCAAAGAAAGCAGGTGTTGACAGATGTGAAAATTATCGAACTATCAGTTTAATAAGTCACGGCTGCAAAACACTAACACGAATTCTTTACAGACGAATGGAAAAACTGGTAGAAGCCGACCTTGGGGAAGATCAGTTTGGATTCCGTACAAATATTGGAACACGTGAGGCAATTCTGACCCTACGACGTATGCTAGAAGCTTGATCGTTGTCGGTTGGCTCATTGAGAATTCCAATCCAACATTCTCACTGGTGAATAGTTGCGTGGTCGTTATATTTACTTCTTAAGAAAAATTAGTGACTAAGTTTTTTCATGAGACATATACCCTAACAAACAGTAACATGAGTGTTATATATTGCTGACTGTATGCACTCTGCCATGATTATGTGATGGATTATCTTGTAGACAAGATCGTTCTTGTACCTCCAAGTGACTAACCATATGGACATGTGGTATCAAAGTATGATACCAATTACAATCACGTCCCGAAAAGCATGATACAGCTAGGTGTACGTATACAGATAGCGGTAGTATGGACACTACGTATAAAAGGCAGTGTGTTGTAGGAGCTGTCATTAATTTTGTACTCAGGTGGTTCATGTGAAAAGCTTTCCGACGTGATTATGGCCGCACCACGCTAAATGGTAGTTGGAACTAAATTCACGGATTTTCCTTTTCGGAAACCGTTAGAAAATTCACTTTCCTGACATCTTAAATGTGAAAAATGTGCCTAAAATACCAAATTTCAGACATTAGTTCTCAACACGAACAACACTACTACAGCAGACGGAAATCACTGTCGGACGTACGACGAACGTGCCCCATTAGGAAAGAGCAGTGTGGTGTTAATGGGCTGTGGCAGCAGACGACGAACGCGAGTGTCTTTTCCAACGGCATGTCATCGGCTACACTGTCTCTCGTAGGCTCACGACCATTATTAGTTGTATTTTAGACAACTGGAAAACGGGATGTGGTCAGATGAGTCCTCATTTTAGGTTGCGAGACCTGGTTGTAGGGGTCGAGTGCGCCTCGGACCTCACGAAGTCATGGACACACAACAAGGCAACGTCAAAGCTGGTGGTGGCTACATAATGGTGCAGTCTGCGTTTACATGGCATGGGCTGGGTCCTCTTTTCCCATTGAACCAATTATCTGTTAAATGTTATGTTCAGCTACTTGGTGACCTTTTGCAGCCATTCATGGACTTCGCATTCCCAAACCATGATGCAATTTTTAGAGACGACAATGGTCATTGTCATCAAGTCGCAGTTGTTGACGATTAATTTGAAGAACATTCTGAACAGTTTGAGCAAATGCTTTACAGGGCAAGATCTACCGGCGTGAGTCCCATCAAACATTTATTGGCCATAGTTGAGAGGTCAGTTCATGCACAAAATCCGGCACAGGAAAGAGTTTCATAATTATAGGCTGCTATAGAGGCAGCATGGCTCCATATTTCCGCAGGCGACTTCCAGCGATTTGTTTAGCCAACTCCACGTCTAGTTTCTGCACTACGTCGGGTAAAAGGAGGGCCGACACGATAATAGGACACATCGCATGACGTGTAACGTTACAGTGTATCTGAGATTTCTTTTTATATGATCACTATTCTTACAAGGTTGTGACAGTAGTAACATACTGCACCCTCTGTTGATGTAAACTAATAGTCTGATGGTCACGAATTTATTTTTGAGTTTGGAAGTAACGGTTTATAATGTGCTCTTCATATATGTTTTGAGCACGTCTTACACCTAATTTTGACAATCTTCCAATCAGTATTTTATCTCGTCGTGCATATCCCCGGCTACAGATTTTTCATTTTGGCTTGGGGTGCAACAGATAGAGCAGAAACGTATATACTGCCTCTGAGAAAGCCAAGGTGCACACGTGTTACACTCACACAGCTGTCACCATTCGCGGCATTCGCGTTAACTTTATATGTACATTAAAATTAATTGGGCTTTGGCTGTCACACATAATTATGTAACGGTTGATGTATCGGTTTTGAAAGGATTACAAACCATCATTCTTAGCATATGCGCCTGCATCCTTAAGAAAACCTGTATTACTGTATGTCAGTAAGAAACGATTACATGGTTCTACTAATGGTGCATGTTTACAATACCTTGCAACTATAAACTTGAAGTTTCATGAAGTGGGGTGTCCATTGACCAATTGTCTTGTATCTATAAGCAATTATGGAATAACGAAATGTAAATCTTTGAACCATATAGGGTTAATGTTTCACTGCGAGCGAATTGCAAGCGTGTTACGGTTGTCTTTGGGCATTTATCGGTACACTAGTGTCATCAGAACGTGTCCCAGTTTTGAAAAGACATAAATTTTATTGAAAAATGATTTACGGTCAAGGTCAGGTGAAGCTAAGCAATGTACCTTGCCGTAGTACCACGTGTAATCGTTCCCCACTCTGAATTTAATTTGAGAGTTGTCGTTTTATTTGCCATTCTGACGCCCTTTCTTATGTAATTATGATATGACACATTCCATACAAGTAGACTGCGCTCAACTCCAAACCATTATAGTTCTGGTAGCAGAATATCTTGATCCACACAGCAAAGACGTGAACAAGAGCACAGAAAGAGACAAAAGAATAACTTTTCGTTTGTTTGACTATGCTAGGAATGCATTTATATAACGGAAAGTGATTCCGTTTTTAAGAATGCCAACTGACCTGTTGTTAAAAGATTATTTTCAGAATGGATGTCATGATTGCTAACAAGGAGTCACCGCCTTGTTTCCTCTATTTCAAATGAGTGTTACAGCTACATGTATCAGTCTTCCAGGAAGTATCCGTCATTGATTGATTATGAAGTTTAATCAAGGATGGCATACAGAAGTGAGTACCTAATTCTAGTCATTTATTTGAAATATCACTAACATTAGGTGAGTTACAGGTTGAGCAACGTAAGGTTTTTGTTCATTAGTATAGTCTGTTATTTCTAAGTAAACTAATCTATTTTCTCCGTAAATCATTTGTTACAGTATGGTTTTTAGGCACTGTTACAAAATCTTTGGATTTATTGGTAAATAATTTGAATTTAATATAACCTATTCACAATTGCTGTCTTTTTACAGCTGAATGTCACCTGCCTGAAAAATTTTAGTCATTCATTGCCAAATAAGTCTCATAGAGGACTTTCCTTTCTTTCTCTAAGTTTGCAGTACTTGTATACGGCGAATGATTTTTGCTTTTCTGAAGCTGTTGAGGATAGATGGGAAGTGTTATTTGTAGTTTACTTCCAGTCTTGACTGTGATAGCTGTGTGTTTTATTTTTGGCAGATTGTAACACGAGATTCTCTTGAATTCCTCAGAGGCAGTTTCTGAACTCTAGTAAAGCAAAACTATATTGAAAGTGGTCTTACTTAAATAAATGTGACTAATGTGAAATATTTATTGCTGTCGTTTGTCATTAATGGTCAGATCAACCAGTTTTTAGCAGGCTCACCTTTTTTTCATGAAAGACAGCGGAATTTAGAAATTATAAGCCGCAGTATCCTTATACGAGTCCTAGGGAGCCTAAGTGCGGACATACCAAAACTGGTCATCAGTGTCTCCAGTTGCCATCAATCTTCTCTGTCATACGTTAAATAAATATCGAAATCTTCTCATATTTGGGTGATTTCGCAGTTATTACCACTGTCTGACTTGCATCCTCTGTAACACTTAAATGAAGTATAAAATATTACCCTGTTGGAGCCTATATAGTGACAAAACCATTATGTTGTGTGTTCCTAGCTCTATCACTGCAGCATAGCACTGAAAGAGCTGTTTAATACTGTTGTCCTTCACGCCAGTCTTGGCACCTTATTCTTCACGTCTTTCCTCTTGTGATGTCTACAGCAACATCATATTAACCCTAGGTGTCCCTGCAATTTCTGTCACTTTCAAAAGGTATTGTATTATCTTAGCCAAGCACACCTGCAGAAATATGTTTTGGTTTTTCAGTTTCCTTGTATGATAGTAGTAGTTCACGTGTAATACTATTGTTATATGTAGCTGTAAATACCGTAATGTTTTATTATTTCTACTATCTAATCACGCCATTTTAGCTCTCCGCTAAACTGCTGCTGTGTGTATAGTAAGTTGGTAGATCTGTTTTTCGGAAATATTTAACGTTTCTGAAATCATTGTAAATCACTGGGATTCGCTGACAGAAGTCTATGACTCAGACTGCATCTGGGAATTAGTAACGTAAGCAATCTCTTAAAGAAGACATTCAGATGTAGACCATGTCGTATGCTGGGCGAGTATGTGAGATGCGATGCGTCAGTCACGCATGTACATGACTGGCACAGTTGGGCGATAGAATGCCGAAGCTATAAAGGCTATTCTATTATTTAAAGAATGAAAGAATATTCGCCTTGCTCTAAAAACTTAGTTGTATACAAAATAATCAGTAGTTGTTCGTCTTAATGAATATTCTTTACCACATTCCTGAAATCGCAATTTACATTGCTGAGCAATAAGCTTGACTTAAAAGCAGTTGGTTATAAGTAGTTGAATACCCATAAAGTCTTTCATTAATTCTGACACTGTGTCTAATTAAAACTGCCTATCAGAAGTAGCCTTACAGCCTTTCTTTCACTCTGCAACTTAGAATGGCTTGCACTTTGCCTTATCTCTCCGACTAAATGTGAACCTTCGGTTGTCTGGACGCTGTTGTCCAAAGTTTTCAAAGATCTGAGCGGTTTAAAGGTCTAAGTTAAACCTGCTGACGTATAGCGACTCTGAAACTGTTGCCTGATTTGGCGAGTTTTACCACAGTAATTTGATTTGAACAAATCATAACCTTAGTAAAGTTAATTGCAGCGCCAACTGCCCCAATTCAGCTTACGCTATTGCCAGTTTAAGTCTGATGAATTTCCTTCCAAGCAATTCACATCAGAGGTTCCTACGAGAAAAATACATATTCATTCTTCACACTAGCGATCAGGTTTCACTCTCACAAGGGTATATTGTGTGTAGAAAGAATTTAAAAATTAATTATGCAATAAAAAACACAGTTCAACAGGCTTTAAGGTGTTTTATTTCAAGCCAAACCAGACTGATTTTTACAGTCCTGTCACAGAGCGGTTTCAAGTAGCTGTGGTGTTAATGGTATAATCGGCGGGTAATTAGGGTCAGGGTGTTCACAATGAAGAAAATAATCACGGAGAGTTGAATCTAAGCCCGTCGGCAGCTGTCTGTTGTCCACATTCTTCTTCAGATGCAGAAATCTTCTCACCGCCTCACGAACAGGGACGAGTCTTCCCTTCATTCGAATGATGAACCCTGGTCTCTCTGCCAATCCATGGTTCCGCCGGTAATCTCTCTTGTTTCGATACAGGTCGACTAGAGTCGACACCAGAAGCTCGATCCATGTTGAAGGTGGTGGGTTCTCCTGCGAATGACAAAAACTATTCTTTTTGTTATGCTGCTTCCCTGAATAACGCTATATCCAGCGCTTAAGGTATTACAGCCTACAGACGATGTCTAACAATGGGGTGACAATGTTTTGCAAGTAATTAAAAAAAAATAGACGAGTAACATGGGCATGATTTAGCTGAATCTTCATACTTAAAACATCACCTGTCTATAAACATTCCATTCAATGGATTAATAGAAGTTTTACAACCTGAAGACGATCTTTTTTTCATTTCAACCTATCCTCAAACAACGTATTCTGATTGGCTTCTGGATGGTCTAGTTATCCCTTATCATCATATCATAGTGCTTTACAGAGTTTGGTGCAGTTTTAAATTAATCTTACATTTACATTCATTACAAGTGTCTGACGTAGAAAAATTAAAAAAATTATTCTACGTTTGTACTTATAATATTATGCTGGGCATTTAACAGCTACATTGGTGACATACCGTTGCTTGTATCTCAGCTCTTAGATGTGCCATTGCAGTCTGCTCTTCCTGCGACGGTGGCTCTCGTATAATCCTCCGTCTGCGCGGTCTGTTGGCGAAGATTTGCAGCCGACTGGGTGGAACTGGAACTCCAGGAGGATAGTAAGAGCCAGAGACTTCCTGCTCCTCTTCATCTCCAGCGTCAGACAAGTCAAAATGCACAATTCTTGGTCTCGGACCAAACTGTGAAAATAAAAAGAAATATCAATAAATATCCAGAATGCGATTTTCGCTCTGCAGCGGAGTATGCGCTGATATGAAACTTCCTGGCAGTTTAAAACTGTGTGCCCGACCGAGACTCGAACTCGGGACTTTTGCCTTCCGCGGGCAAGTGCTCTACCAACTGAGCTACCGAAGCACGACTCACGCCTAGTACTCACAGCTTTACTTCTGCCAGTACCTCGTCTCCTACCTTCCAAACTTTACAGAAGCTCTCCTGCGAACCTTGCAGAACTAGCACTCCTGAAAGAAAGGATATTGCGGAGACATGGCTTAGCCACAGCCTGGGAGATGTTTCCAGAATGAGATTTTCACTCTGCAGCGGAGTGTGCGCTGATATGAAACTTCCTGGCAGATTAAAACTGTGTGCTGTGAGTACCGGGCGTGAGTCGTGCTTCGGTAGCTCAGTTGGTAGAGCACTTGCCCGCTTAAGGCAAAGGTCCTGAGTTCGAGTCTCGGTCGGGCACACAGTTTTAATCTGCCAGGAAGTTTCATCAGTAAATATGCTCTGCGTAACATTACTGGTATTCATTTCTTAGTCCTAGAACACTCTGACAGTAATTATTATACAATGGTTCTCCTGCTGCTTACATGAACTGGCTGAATCTCTGGTTTATCAGCAGCAACCTCTTCGCACTCAGCGATGGTGGACACCTCCTCCATCTCATTCGGCTTTGGTCGAGGTGGCCGAAGGCGGCGTAGAGGCGCAGGTGTTGGCGGCTCGTCCACCAGCCTGGGATTCCCCTGGTTGGTAGCTGGGGAGCTGAACGGCGACTTCACTCGCGGAAACATCTGGAAACGTGAAACAAGCAGTCTTTAGTAACCACAGTGCTCACTGAGACGAAAATAGTCATGTGAAATCCGGCTTATTGAGAAAGCGGTTTGGCCTAAACAAACAATTTAGTCTCACACTACACTTTGCACCATATGTAACATACACCAGCCCTTATCAAAATCATAAAAAATTAACTTTAAATAAGGCTGTATTTTAGATTGAAACACCAGTTAAAGTGAACAAAAAACTGATTAATCGTTAAAATAAACCAAATATTTGTAGCAAGAAAACAATTACTGAGAATACTGAGGTTACTAAATAGGTTAACGATTCACTACAATGTGAATGATACGCAGTGAGCACTGTGCACTGAATTACTTTCCGTAAAAGCTTGCTGGCAATCAAATCAAATTAACTGGAAAATTTTGGAAGAATGTTGGAAAACTGATAAGTGTAGTAATGGTGGTGGTCAATTTTCCGTTTAATTGAAATTCTTCAGCCTCGTTATTGCGTTTTATATCTGCAGATTATATATGAAATCTTCTGACGTTATGGGAAGATATCGTTTTCCACGTGTTCAGTGAACTGTACTCCTAATTCCACATTAATTTTCTGAACTATGAAGAGTTTAATGCTGCCACTCAGCAAATTTAAAGTTAATCAAAATATGTAGAATGTAGGGCAGAATATTCCAACTGAGCAATAATCTCAGCTACTGATAGTGAAACAGAGATAAATGTAGTTGCTTTTGTTGCTCAGTAATCTCTTTGACTCAACATTCAAGTCAGCAGAATATTTGAGGTAGTTATTTAATGATTAAAGTAGATTTGTGGACGTATAAAGTAATAGTAATCCAATGTACTACTCCCGAAAGTGACCATTCTTTGTAGCTGTTTCGCTAACCTCACCCACTCATACAGCACGTCAAACAAAACAACCCCTATGCTCACATCCACATGTCAGAACGTTAAATTACTAAATGTATCAAAAATCGTAAAAAATATCAATAACAAAAAGAGCCACATCATAGTAACACTTTAGATATATGTATCTGGAAATGATTTAATAAAAATGTTGTAGAATTTTGTGTTCATTTACACCGTTCATGAGAAAAACTGCGGCAAAATTAACATTCACGTTACAGTCATCATATGAAGTGGACATGTACAATCATTATTTAAAAAAAGCTAGATTTTTTCGTCATTAATGGAATCATCGCAGCCTAAATTAGCGAGGCCTACATATTTTTGCTGTAGAACTGAAATTTTTTCTTCATTGTCAATTTAACTAATACGAGTTGCACCAACTCTACCCTCCGCTCCATTCCACGGTCTTAAAAACCTTCCACAAATCTACGAACTGAAGATACACAAAACATTATTTCGCAACTAAAGTTCCAGTTTCTAGTCGAGCAGGACTTGTACTGATGCAAAACCCCTGTCGGCATTACCGATCTGTCCACACATCATAACATGTTTTGTCGTATTTTGTCCCCCACACGGTAACAAATCTTTGTAGTCCATTACCATATGCTCTGTTCTGTTATGGTCATAATAAATTTCACATGCATTTTCGGTTTCTGGCAACTGGAATTTGTAGATACCAAAAATTTTTCGTTTCGTGTCAGTATAGCCTGTGTTATTAGCACAAACACGAACAACATACATAAATTTAATCTAGAACTCTATTTAATAATATATCAGAGAAAAAATTTACAACAAAAATAACAATTTCGTTTTCCAATTTTGATTATTCTCCGAGCTACACGGTTGGACAGTTTTACAGCTTCTTCTATACTGTTTTGACCTTCTATACTGTTCTGGGAGTACGGACACACTGTCTGAAAATGCAATAGTTTTTTATGACTAGTTATAGACAACTATTGATAAACAACATGGAAGAAAAGTTAATAACCCGAATTTTCATTGTTGTTGTTAAAAGGATAAGTTAGTTTAACGTAATGACGTAAAACGTTGCTGAATTTTCTGAAACCACTTTAGTTAACAGCAGTGAATGCTACTAGATTTCTTCACTCACACGCTGAACACTGATTAGTAATAGTATTTCACTTTAGTTGACAAGTTTTCGATATTTGTTGTAAGATACGTTCACAGATTTGTATTATCCGTCACGTTAATAGGTCAAGTATGATTATATGATAGTGGAACAAATACTGGTAGCAGTTACTTCTGCAAAATATCTGTGAGTATGCGTGTAGAACGATTTGAAGTGGAATGATCATATAAAATTAATTGTTGGTAAGGCGGGTGCGAGGTTGAGATTCATTGAGAGACTCCTTAGAAAATCAACAAAGGAGGTGGCTTGCAAAACACTCGTTCGACCTATGCTTGAGTATTGCTCATCAGTGTGGGATCCGTACCAGGTCGGGTTGACAGAGGAGATAGAGAAGATCCAAGGAAGAGCGGCGCGTTTCGTCACAGTGTTATTTGGTAAGCTTGATAGCGTTACGGAGATGTTTAGCAAACTCAAGTGGCAGACTCTGCAAGAGAGGCGCTCTGCATCTCGGTGTAGCTTGCTCGCCAGGTTTCGAGAGGGTGCGTTTCTGGATGAGGTATCGAATATATTGCTTCCCCCTACTTATACCTCCCGAGGAGATCACGAATGTAAAATTAGAGAGATTCGAGCGCGCACGGAGTCTTTCCGGCAGTCGTTCTTCCCGCGAACCATACGCGACTGGAACAGGAAAGGGAGGTAATGACAGTGGCACTTAAAGTGCCCTCTGCCCCACATCATTGGCTGGCTTGCAGAGTATAAATGTAGATGTAGATGTAAATGAAGGACGAAATCAGATTTTTCTGTGACGGATATTTTTGGAAATCACAAACTGAGTTATGAAATGTCAAGACAAATTGTCTTCATTTGTAATACAATGTATTTTTCGGAGGAAAATTCAATAGAATAACCACAAGTTTCCCTCCGGAAATTCTAAACAATGAGTAGAATGATTCTTTTCCGTCGTCATGAGATGCACGAAAAGAAAACGTATGTTTGTCTAAATAAAACCTAACTTCGATAGGGACAAATGATGCCATGAGTCAGAAGGCGACATATTGAAACTACAGTTACGTAGCAAGCACTTCGGAAAAAGGAAATGAATTTCTGCACCTCTCGACTTGCACAAATATAGTACTTCGCGAAAGTAGACAAAAGTCAAAACATTTGTCTTCCAGTCTCTGATCCGCTGTCTGCAGTGGCAGAATAATTTTCAAGACGGTGTTCACCTACCTCTTCACTTCTTGTCAACTTCTTCTCACAGCCCGAAGGATGCGAAATAGACTTCCTAGAAAGCGCACTTCGAAATCGACTCTTTCTTCGGAAGTTTTTCCAATGAGACTGATGCTACGCAACGGTTCAGTTGGATTTATGCCTGCCGGCCTTGGTGACCGAGTGGTTCTAAGCACTTCAGTTCGGAACCGCGCGACTGCTACGGTCGCATGTTCGAATCCTACCTCGGGCATGGATGTATGTGATGTCTTTAGGTTTAAGTAGTTCTAAGTCTAGGGGACTGATGACCTCAGATGTTAAGTCCCATAGTGCTCAGAACCATTTGTACCATTTTTTGGATTTGTGCCCGAACTCATTCTTGACACTGACGTCATGAAGACAGGTATCTGTTATATTCGTGGACAATCGGAGTTTGTGTAAAGTGAAAAGTAGAGAGGGACAATGATCAAGACGCAGGCTATGAGGGAAAACCTCAGTACGATCTAAAGGGAGGGTCTGCCAGGCATTCGTAATGTCTTGTTAGACTCACTTAGACTCAAATCGATTCACATGCTTATGAGTAAATCATTTTGGATTTGTAGATCCAATCATGTCTCTCCCCTTTTCAAAAATCTGTTTTCTTCATTTCTTTTTCGGATAGGGTGACCATCTAGAAATACATTCTCACTACTACTTTATTGTAGGAAAAGGGAATATGAGTAACAAATCCCAATAGAATGAAACAGATCGCCACTGGAGCGAAATTTATGAATACGTACGTCAGCCTTACATCTCCATCGACATCTATCTATATCCATACTCTGCAAACGACTGTGAAGTGCTTGGAGGGGGATACTTCTAATTGTACCACGTACTGGGGCTTTCTCTCGTCCCATTTTCACATGGGGGCGCAAGAATGATTTATTAACGGCATGTCTGCGCGGTGAAATTACATTATATGTGTTCTCGCGATCTCTACGAGAGCAATGAGTGTGTGTTGTACTGAGTCAAATGGTTATCGCCAATCAAGAAATACTTCATCTAGCTGGATGCATATGTCCATGGCTTTCAGCACGTCGTTTTCACACTAATTGTGGTGTACATGATCGCTATTTACCGTGCCAATGCAGGTTTTCATCAAACCGTTTGTGCTTTTGTGATCAGTATTGCTGCTACTGCCTCACAGTCACTAATATCATTTTCAATGCGGACATCCTCAAACAGTCTTTCAGTTCATTTCCGTTAAAACCAGAACATTCCCATCTCTACCAGGGTATCTAATTATCTGTTCTAGGTAGTTGCCATAGAGGTATTCAGAAACGTTTCACGGAATGTTTTGTTAGGAGCACCAATAAGGGAATTGTAACTAGCCCAATCTATTGTTGGATATTAGAAGTCTTCTCCGAGGATTATAGTATAGTCTCGGAATTTCGTAAATTGAAATTAATTTTTTCTAAAGTTATTGGTTGCGTTAGATTGTGAGTCTTGTATTAGACGAAGAATCCGTGTTAGGTTAGTGTCCTTCGGGCGTAATTAGTCTTGCTCAAACGATGCCAAATACAGCTGCAAATTTCTATCTCAGTGCAGGTGACTTTCTTGTCTATTGCTACAATTGCATCATCTACATGTTTCATCTATTTTCCTTTTCATTTACTCTCCCAAAAAATCTTGGTGCTGACAGTTTAGTGGTCTAACCAGCTTTGTGTATGTATTATTATATGATATATATGTTATTTAGGAGCTCTTCAAAGTCGATCATAGTGCTGGGAATATTTCGGTAGTAAACAATCAGGATTTTAGTGCTACCGCCTGTGGTTCTCAATCTTATTAGCCTATATTCCAGTTACGTGAACTGAAAATCAAGGCCGGTGTGTGTGGCCGAGCGGTTCTAGGCACTTCAGTCTGAACCGCGCGATCGCTACTGTCGCAGGTTCGAATCCTGCCTCGGGCATGCATGTGTGTGATATCGTGGGGTTAGTTAGGTTTAAGTAGTTCTAAGTTCAGGGGACTGATGACCTCAGATGTTCAGTCTCATAGTGCTCAGAGCAATTTGAAAATCAGGAATTAATTTGTTTCAGGGACACAAACTTTATTACCTAGTAAATGAGTCAATATTATCCCGAAATTGCATAAATGACTTTCGCTGTCGAGGATTAGCAAATTTTAGCAATTTAGTAGAGAAATAGTAGATATGCGGGCTATTCGGAAAGTAAGGAACGACAGGTCGCGAAATGGAAATCACAGTGAAAATCAAAACTGTTTTATTTACAACAGTTAGCTACACCTTCCTGCTACTTCTCTACACAATCGCCGCTCGGACTTATACATCTGTCCTAGCGTCGTACCAACTATTCATTTCCCTCGTTATAGAAGACAGCCGCCAGTGCAAAATATTTCCTTCATAGCCAGCGGTTCATTTGAGCAGAGATGAACCTGAGGGGTAGCCAACTAAGGGCTGTATTGTGGGTGATCAAACACTTCCCATCGAAAGCGCTGCAGGAGCATCTTCAATGCCCCTGCACAGTGCGGCCGAGAATTGTCGTGTAGAACGATCTGCATGACACTAACGTTATGTGGATTGCATAGATTCAGGCGAAATCTTTCGCTAACCCCTCATACGTGGCGGGAGACGCTAGTTTCTAGCCGTCTTTACGTTCTCACTCTGAGCTCAGATCTGAAAAGAGCGACGTGATGCGATCGAAAGGCGTACTAGACACAGTGCCCAACGCATCTGTGCAAAACTTCATCAGATCACTGTATTTTCCATTTCGTGACCGATCGTTCCTTACTTTCCGAGTAACATTCGTATTTCAAACGGTTCAAATGGCTCTGAGCACTATGGGACTTAACTACTGCGGTCATCAGTCCGCTAGAACTTAGAACTACTTAAACCTAACTAACCTAAGGACATCACACACATCCATGCCCGAGGCAGGATTCGAACCTGCGACCATAACAGTCGCGCGGTTCCGGACTGCGCGCCTAGAACCGCTAGACCACCGCGGCCAGCCATTCGTATTTCACTGAAGCAAGACTTAAATATACATCCACTGTAAGTCACAATTTACGTTCAAGTTATTAATGGATCATATCATTAAGACTCGTGCAATGAGGTAATCAAGACATTTGGTGTTACTGCACTACGTAAAAATTTTTAAGTCACGTTCACAACTAGAGCGTCAATTACCATTCGGTAGTGCGTCCGTTATAGTACTCAGTATATTTCAGTATTATTAGTGTAAGTAAATGAGGGTAGTGGGCACATTAGTTGTAAGTTCGCATTTTTGTTCACAACATTTTTTCCGAGCAGAAAGCACTAAATTGCAGTTATGCCGAATCAAATTATTTCCAACTATCAAACAGACGACGTGTACACCACAATTATTTTATGGGCATTACTTTTTATACACTTTTTGGAGGCATACACATAGGACGGATCGCCTGTAATTTACTCAACTAGCCAGTGATTTCGTAGTTCTACTAAATGAGAAAGCGGCACGTAGGCCAAAGTGCTCCACTCACTTCATTAAATATCGATGTGGAGCAAATATTTGTATCTTCCTTCAGATGTTAAGAGATTTAAAATTTTATACTGGACTGAAAGCGTAATTATACACTGAAGAGCCAAAGAAACTGGCACACCTGCCTCATACGTGTAGGGCCCCCGCGAGTACGCAGAAGTGCCGCAGTACGACGTGGCATGGACTCGACTAATGTTTGAAGTAGTGCTGGAGGGAACTGACACCATGGATGCTGCAGGGCTGTCAATACATCCGTTAATGAACGAGCGGGTATGAAACTTCCTGGAAGATTAAAACTGTGTGCCCGACTGAGACTCGAACTCGGGGCCTTTGCCTTTCGCGGGCAAGTGCTCTACCATCTGAGCTACCGAAGCACGACTCACGCCCGGTCTCACACCTTAACTTCTGCCAGTATCTCGTCTCCTACCTTCCAAACTTTACAGAAACTCTCCTGCGAAACTTGCAGAACTAGCACTCCTGAAAGAAAGGATATTGCGGTGACATGGCTTAGCCACAGCCTGGGGGATGTTTCCAGAGTGAGATAGTAACTCTGCAGTGGAGTGTGCGCTGATATCAAACTTCCTGGCAGATTAAAATTGTGTGCCCGACCGAGACTCGAGCTCGGGACTTTTGCCTTTCGCGGGCAAGTGCTCTACCATCTGAGCTACCAAAGCACGACTCACGCCCGGTCTCACAGCTTTTCATATCAGCGCAGACTCCGCTGCAGAGTGAAAATCACATTCTGGAAACATCCCCCAGAAACCACAGGTTGTACAGAGTTTCAGGGAGAGCATAAGGGAACAATTGACAGGAGTACAGTAGAAGAAGAATGGGTAGCTCTAAGGGATGAAGGCAGCAGAGGATAAAGTAGGTAAAAAGACGAAGGCTAGTAGAAATCTTTGGGTAACAGAAGAAATATCGAATTTAATTGATGAAAGGAGAAACTATAAAAATGCAGCCAGAAAGGAATACAAACGTCTCAAAAATGAGATCGACAGGAGGTGCAAAATGGCTAAGCATAGATGACTAGAATATAAATGTAAGGATATAGAGGCTTATCTCACTAGGTGTAAGACAGATACTGCCTACAGGAAAATTAAAGAGACCTTTGGAGATAAGAGAGCCACTTGTATGAATATCAAGAGCTCAGATGGAAACCTAGTTCTAAGCAAAGAGGAAAAGCAGAAAGGTGGAAGTAGTATATGGAGGGTCTATACAAGGGCGATGTACTTCAGGATAAAATTATGGATTCAGGATGTTGATGAAGTTGAAATGTGATATACGATACTGCGTGAAGAGTTTGACAGAGCACTGAAAGACCTGAGCCGAAACACGGCCCCGGGAGTATACAACATTCCATTAGAACAACTGATGGCCTTGGGAGAGCCAGTCCTGACAAAACTCTACCATCCGGTGAGCAAGGTGTACGAGACAGGCGAAATACCCTCAGACTTCAAGAAGAATATAATAATTCCAATCCAAAAGAAAGCAGGTGCTGCCAGAAGTGAAAATTACCGAACTATCAGTTTAATAAGTCACAGCTGCAAAATACTAACGCGAATTATTTAAAGACGAATGGAAAAACTGGTAGCAGCCGACCTCGGAGAAGATCAGTTTGGATTCCGTAGAAATGTTGGAACACGTGAGTCAATACTGACCTTACGACTCATCTTAGAAGGAAGATTAAGGAAAGGCAAACCTACGTTTCCAGCATTTGTAGACTTACAGAAAGCATTTGACAATGTTGACTGGAATACGCTCTTTCAAATTCTAAGTGTGGCAGGGGTAAAATACTGGGAGCGAAATGCTATTAACAATTTGTACAGAAACCAGATGGCAGTTATAAGAGTCGAGCGGCATGAAAGAGAAGCAGTGGTTGCGAAGGGAGTGAGACAGGGTTGTAGCCTCTCCCCGATCTTATTCAATCTGTATATTGAGCAAGCAGTAAAGGAAACAAAAGAAAAATTTGGAGTAGGTATTAAAATCCAGAGATAGCAAAGGACTTGGAAGAGCAGTTGCCGGCCGGAGTGGCCAAGCGGTTCTAGGCTAAGTTCTAGGGGACTGATGACCTCAGAAGTTAAGTCCCATAGTGCTCAGAGCCATTTGAATCGTTTGAAGAGCACTTGAACGGAATGGACTGTGTCTTGAAAGGAGGATATAAGATGAACATAAAAAAAAGCAAAACGAGGATAATGGAATGTAGTCGAATTAAGTCGGGTGATGCTGAGGCTATCAGATTAGGAAATGAGACACTTAAAGTAGTGAAGGAGTTTTGCTATTTGGGAATCAAAATAACTTATGATGGTCGAAGTAGAGAGGATATAAAATGTAGACTGGCAATGGCAAGGAAAGCGTTTCTGAAGAAGAGAAATTTGTTATCATCGAGTATAGATTTAAGTGTCAGGAAATCGTTTCTGAAAGTATTTGTATGGAGTGCAGCCATGTATGGAAGTGAAACATGGACAATAAATAGTTTGGACAATCAGAGAATAGAAGCATTCGAAATGTGGTGCTACAGAAAAATGTTGAAGATTAGATGGGTAGATCACATAACTAATGAGGAGGTATTGAATGGAATTGGGGAGGAGTTTGTGGCACAGCTTTACAAGAAGAAGGGATCGGTTGGTAGGGCATATTCTGAGGCGTCAGGGGATCACAAATTTTGTATTGGAGGGCATAGTGGAGGGAAAAATCGTAGAGGGAGACCAAGAGACCAATACACTAAACGGATCCAGAAGGATGCAGGTTGCAGTAAGTACTGGGAGATGAAGGAGCTTGCACAGGATAGAGTAGCATGGAGAGCTGCATCAAACCAGTCTCAGGACTGAAGACCACAGCAACAACAAGTTGTACGGGGTAGAGGGACTGATCCCGTGGCAGAAGAAAACTGGGGGTTGACGAGGACGACAGAGGGTATCTAGAATCAAAGTTTTGTAGAGTTATGAAGATTTGAATAAAAAAAAGTGAAGTCATTGGTCACACTTCTTCGGAATTTGTAAAATCATTGCAGATGATACTATCAAATTAATTCACTTGCAGATTCTTTCTGTCTGGAGACGTATCATCTGAAAAATGTTTCAAATGGCTCTGAGCACTATGGGACATAACTTCTGAGGTCATCAGTCCCCTAGAACTTAGAACTACTTAAGCCTAACTAACCTAATGACATCACACACATCCAGGCCCGAGGCAGGATTCACATCTGAGACCATAGCAGCTGCGCGGTTCCAGGGTATAGCGCCTAGAACCGCTCGACCACTATGACAGGCCATATCATCTGACTTTCGGATAAATATCAGCACACAGTTGCGAAGATCACATGGGCAGATAAGTGCGAGATCTCTGCGCCATCGCCTTAACAGCTGATGCCTCCTAGTTGTTGACAGGAAAAAAAAAACAACTAACATCACATACGATACAATTTGACTGCGTTGCTCAGTATACTGGATCTCATACTACTGAATATACACTGTGCGCAACTATTCCAAATGTTAATATTCCTCCCATACCTCTACGCTGATTTCTACTACTGTAGAAGAGCAGCGCAACTCATCGTCTCGCGACAGAGCGTCACGAAAGCGTTGATAAGCTTGAAAGGACAGACGTAAAATATTACGCAAAACTTCCAATGTTTCAAACACAACGTTCCGTGAGGCATACAGGAATATTCTACACCTACATGTCTGTCTCCCGCAGGGACAGCAAACACAAGATTCTACTAATTACAAAGTGCACACAAGTATTTAAGCAGCAACTCTTTTGCCGCTTCACACACGAAATGCTTCAGGGAAAGCACTAGCACGTGGTACAGTAAAACTGACCCTCTCCGATGCATCTATCTGTTATTTACAAAGGCCAGATGTAGACTCAGAAGTGGACACATACGCCCGCAAACAATAAAAGATATGAAGTTCCAGCTTAAAAAAAAATCAGTTTTCGAGGTGCTTGCTGTGTACTCGCAGAGGTTTTGTTATCTACTTGCAGTTATAGTGCTACAACGATGAAAAATAGTATTACGACGATGTCAAACCATTTTCATGATAGAAAGAAGAATTGACGATATTAAAAATGTAATTATAATTTTATTATTTTAATTTTTGTGCTCAGTGATTTCAAACACTTTCTAGTGCACGGAATAAACTAGCATTGTTTGTACTACGAAACTATAAATGATTGTTAAGTGAGAACTGATTCTATGGAAGACATCTCGTCTGGGCGGAGTTTGTTCTCATACTGGTCGGTAGAGAAAGAAAAGTTTCTTAATCGATGTATGAAAAGTGAATGTATAAAGGCTATAAAAAGGAGAGAGAGAGATAATCCTGCAGACAATCACCATATTATATAAAAAAAGGTAAATGCAAGTTATTCAAAACAATTATCTCTAAAGTGCATCGTCTTGTGATTTCTAAAGACTGAAAATTGCGGTGTTTAATCTAAACCTGTCCTGAATAACAGCGAAGAACATTTATGTCATCATATATTTTCTTCGTTTGACCACGGTTGAGATTCGCATGGTACTTTTTGTTAAGCGACATGTTAGGAATATTTTCACTATACGAGCAAAAGTGCACACAGCTTAATCGAACCTGCATCTTTCGGAAACGATAACTCTTAATCAGTACAATTACGCCAATGCCGTCTAAATCTCAACCGTGATCACAAAAGTGTTTCCTGGACCTGATTTTTATAAATGTGTAGACTTGAAAGCGAACAGCTGTGCACCATCGCTGGCTCGCAACAATTGAAAGAAAACAAAATATGGACTGAACAACATTAAATTTTAACGCCGTCAGCGTTACGAAATCTGAGCGACGTAAGTTAATTAGTTACATATTAACCGGAAGAGAATTATTAAATTTTAAAGATTAAATCATAGCAAGAATTTATAGCATTTTAGCATCATTACGTTTCTTTGCATTAGTACTTGAGTATCAGATACCATCATATCTATTTAAAAGACTGTGCGAATAAAATTGCCACATTTTATAATTATTATTATAGCAATTCAAGTAGATATTTACTTAAGACATACGTAGGTTGAACATGTACAATTGGTTACGTAACGCGAAAGAGGCAGGTTGAGGAGATGTACCAGATATTGTCTGACAGATGAATCGCCAAGTCTGTATCGAAAATACTGCGTGTTGTACGTAAATTCGTGCGTCTTTCATTTGTTTGCGCCTTCTCCTTGAAGTAACAGGAAAGGTTTCACTGACTTGAATGTGTTCAAAAGGATAACACCGTTCTTCAAATTAAAAAAAAAATTGTGTTTAAGAAGATTCATAAAGATAATAATGTATGTTCGCAGAATCTCTCCTGCTGTACTAGTACTCCAGAATGCAAACTCCGAAGTTCGATTTTCCGTCCGGCAAACATCTTTAATGTAACAGGAGGCTGCAATAAGAACCTGCACCCCCTTGCAGAGTTAAAAAGAGAATTTGGACAACAATAGCTACAATGACGAAAATATAGGCAGTTCGCTGATTTGTATAAGATTATCGTTTCGTCGTTATAGGTGGATAGATGGAGATATGAAATATGTACACAGAGATATAAACATAGTGGTGAGAATGTAAATGTTTGCTTGGCTTTGGTGACAATTGGTGATGGTGTGGGAGGATCATTAAAGAGCGACCGCTGCAAGGCTATTACAATTAATTACCGCCAGTTACGCGTTTAATTAAGGGTCTATTACTCTGCAAAATATCGTTTTCAGTACATACATTATCGTTTTAATTACGGAAAATACCGTAACTCTAATGAATATTGTTTAAAAATGTGATTAAAGCATTTAAATAAGCGAAATTTTTTCCGGGTGTTGAAAAATTTCCGTGGAACTTGTTTTATCCTTCATAAGCTGAACTCTGTTGTCATACGCTTGTGTCAGTACACGTGAATGATTCGTGTCGACTTAGAAAAAGTTCGTCGCTTTCAAACGCAGAAAATTAAGCTTTCACAGTCATTCTGCTAAGTTTCAGATGTATAAAATGCTCGCCTCCAGTAGTTGAAACACGCCTGCACGGTGGCGCTCGACTCGAAAGTAAGTCTGTTTGAATCCTGGTGATGGATGAAATTTCTCTTAAAGTATTTGGCCGATAAGAGGAGCAGTAATGGTATCATAAAGTTTTTGCGTCATGTAATGGATTAGATTCGGAACCTCTGCGCGGTATCTTGGGACGCTTTTCATGGGGGTCCGCCACTCGTATGCAGTCGCGGCCCTGACTGACCGAAAATACACTCCTGGAAATTGAAATAAGAACACCGTGAATTCCTTGTCCCAGGAAGGGGAAACTTTATTGACACATTCCTGGGGTCATATACATCACATGATCACACTGACAGAACCACAGGCACATAGACACAGGCAACAGAGCATGCACAATGTCGGCACTAGTACAGTGTATATCCACCTTTCGCAGCAATGCAGGCTGCTATTCTCCCATGGAGACGATCGTAGAGATCCTGGATGTAGTCCTGTGGAACGGCTTGCCATACCATTTCCACCTGGCGCCTCAGTTGGACCAGCGTTCGTGCTGGACGTGCAGACCGCGTGAGACGACGCTTCATCCAGTCCCAAACATGCTCAATGGGGGACAGATCCGGAGATCTTGCTGGCCAGGGTAGTTGACTTACACCTTCTAGAGCACGTTGAGTGGCACGGGATACATGCGGACGTACATTGTCCTGTTGGAACAGCAAGTTCCCTTGCCGGTCTAGGAATGGTAGAACGATGGGTTCGATGACGGTTTGGATGTACCGTGCACTATTCAGTGTCCCTCGACGATCACCAGTGGTGTACGGCCAGTGTAGGAGATCGCTCCCCACACCATGATGCCGGGTGTTGGCCCTGTGTGCCTCGGTCGTATGCAGTCCTGATTGTGGCGCTCACCTGCACGGCGCCAAACACGCATACGACCACCATTGGCACCAAGGCAGAAGCGACTCTCATCGCTGAAGAGGACACGTCTCCATTCGTCCCTCCATTCACGCCTGTCGCGACACCACTGGAGGCGGGCTGCACGATGTTGGGGCGTGAGCGGAAGACGGCCTAACGGTGTGCGGGACCGTAGCCCAGCTTCATGGAGACGGTTGCGAATGGTCCTCGCCGATACCCCAGGAGCAACAGTGTCCCTAATTTGCTGGGAAGTGGCGGTGCGGTCCCCTACGGCACTGCGTAGGATCCTACGCTCTTGGCGTGCATCCGTGCGTCGCTGCGGTCCGGTCCCAGGTCGACGGGCACTTGCACCTTCCGCCGACCACTGGCGACAACATCGATGTACTGTGGAGACCTCACGCCCCACGTGTTGAGCAATTCGGCGGTACGTCCACCCGGCCTCCCGCATGCCCACTATACGCCCTCGCTCAAAGTCCGTCAACTGCACATACGGTTCACGTCCACGCTGTCGCGGCATGCTACCAGTGTTAAAGACTGCGATGGAGCTCCGTATGCCACGGCAAACTGGCTGACACTGACGGCAGCGGTGCACAAATGCTGCGCAGCTAGCGCCATTCGACGGCCTACACCGCGGTTCCTGGTGTGTCCGCTGTGCCGTGCGTGTGATCATTGCTTGTACAGCCCTCTCGCAGTGTCCGGAGCAAGTATGGTGGGTCTGACACACCGGTGTCAATGTGTTCTTTTTTCCATTTCCAGGAGTGTAGTTTCAGGCAAATGCCGGGATGGTTCCTTTGAAAGGGCGCAGCCGATTTTCTTCACCATCCTTCCCTGGTGCTCCGTCTCTAATGACCTATTTGTCGACGAGTCGTTAAACACTAGGCCCTCCTCCTCCTCCTCCTGCTCCTTGACCGATAGTCGTGCGTCTCTCTCTTCCTCTGTACTCAGCTGACGTTACCCGCTTCCACCAGCCTACGCCGCGCCCCTGCTAATCAGTTGAACCTCGGAGTTGAAACAGATTTACGATCTGACTTCATTGTTTGCAGTGTTTCGTATGCGTATCTGACCCACTTGTGACTTGATGAAATAAAATATAAAGGTAGATATCTGCTGGTTGGTAAGTTCATATTAGCGTGTTATCCAATCCCAAAGAAACCAGGTGTTGACAGATGTGAAAATTACCGAACTATCAGTTTCATAAGTCACAGCTGCAAAATACTAACGCGAATTCTTTACAGACGAATGGAAAAACTGGTAGAAGCCGACCTCGGAGAAGATCAGTTTCGATTCCGTAGAAATGTTGGAACACGTGAGGCAATACTGACCCTACGACTTATCTCAGAAGAAAGATTAAGGAAAGGCAAACCTACGTTTCTAGCATTTGTAGACTTAGAGAAAGCTTTTGACAATGTTAACTGGAATACTCTCTTTCAAAATTTGACGGTGGCAGGGGTAAAATACGGGGAGCTAAAGGCTATTTTCAATTTGTACAGAAAGCAGATGGAAGTTATAAGAGTCGAGAGACATGAAAGGGAAGCAGTGGTTGGGAAGGGGGTGAGACAGGGTTATAGCCTCTCCCTAATGTTATTCAATTTGTATATTGAGCAAGCAGTAAAGGAAACAAAAGAAAAATTTGGAGTAGGTATTAAAATCCAGGGAGAAGAAATTAAAACTTTGAGGTTCGCCGATGACATTGTAATTCTGTCAGACACAGCAAAGGTCTTGGAAGAGCAGTTGAACGGAATGGACAGTGTCTTGAAAAGAGGATATAAGATGAACATCAACAAAAGCAAAACGAGGATAATGGAATGTAGTCGAATTAAGTTGGGTGATGCTGAGGGAATTAGATTAGGAAATGAGACACTTAAAGTAGTAAATGAGGTTTGCTATTTAGGGAGAAAAGTAACTGATGATGCTCGAAGTAGAGAGGATATAAAATGTAGACTGGCAATGGCAAGGAAAGCGTTTCTGAAGAAGAGAAATATGTTAACATAGAGTATAGATTTAAGTGTCAGGAAGTTGTTTCAGAAAGTATTTGTATGGAGTGTGGCCATGTATGGAAGTGAAACATGGACAATAAATAGTTTGGACAAGAAGAGAATAGAAGCCTTCGAAATGTGGTGCTACAGAAGAATGTTGAAGATTGGGTGGGTAGATCATATAACTAATGAGGTGGTATTGAATAGGATTCTGGAGAAGAGAAGTTTGTGGCACAACTTGACTAGAAGAAGGGATCGGTTGGTAGGGCATATTCTGAGGCATCAAGGGATCACCAATTTAGTATTGGAGGGCAGAGTGGAGGGTAAAAATCGTAGAGGGGGACCAAGAGACCAATACACTAAACAGATTCAGTAGGATGTAGGTTGCAATAAGTTCTGGAGGATGAAGAAACTTGCACAGTATAGAGTAGCATGGAGAGCTGCATCAAACCAGTCTCAGGACTGAAGACCACAATAACAACAACAACAGTATTTTAATTGTACGAGGGTGAGTAAAATGAAAACCTTAAATTTGTAATGACAAATCGAATTTTCGCGCCGTTTTCCTGTAAGTTGGTGAGCGTGCTACAATCAGCGTGCAGAATGGCATGTAGGCGGCAGCATAGTGCAGATGCACACATACCTTCGCAGTATAAGTATCAAGATGGCCGCCCCACTTGCGGCTTGCACCAGGAAAGAACAGCGTTCTGTTATTCGGTTTTTGCGTAGTGAAGGTGTGAAACCTATTGAAATTCATCGACGAATGAAAGTTCAGTACGGTGATGCATATTTGTCACAGTAGCAAGTCTACGAATGGAGTCGGAAGTTCGTAAATAGTGTGACTTCAGTGGAAGATGCTCCTGGTCCAGGTCAGGCACAACCAGTTGTGACTCCACAGAACATTGCAGCAGTTGAAGCCATAATGAAGGAAAACCGCCGATTTACACTGTATGACATTGCATCATGTTTACAGATTAGTCATGGGTCAGCACACCACATTGTGCATGATGTGCTCCAGTTTCAGAAAGTGGCTGTAAGATGGGTGCCACGGCAGCTGACTCCTGAAATGAGAGAACGACGTGTTGATGCTAGTGAAGAACTTCTTCGGCACTTTGAACGAGAAGGTGATGGCTTCCTTGCAAGAATCGTTACTGGGGATGAAACTTGGGTTCACTTCTACCAACTGGAAACGAAGAGAGCAAGCAAGGAATGGCGCCATTCCTCATCACCAAAACCAAAGGAGTTTCGAACAGAACCATCAGCAGGGCTATCCTGACTCTCTTTTGGGACAAAAGAGGCGTCGTATTGGAGCATTACATGCCTAGAGGGACCACTGTCACCAGTGCATCAAACACAGATCTCCTAAAAAATCATTTGCCGCCTGCAATCAAATCAAAGCGACTTGGATTGCTGTCCGCAGGTGTACTTTTGCAACATGACAATACAAGGCCCCACACTGCCCATACAACAGTTGCAACAATCACAGACCTGCATTTTGGATGTCTTCCGCATCCACCATACTCACCAGACCTTGCCCCAAGTGATTTGGACCACTCAAAGACGTAATGGGAGGAAAGAAGTTCCGTTATGATGAAGAGATACGCCACGCAGTGCATGAGTGGTTGCGCGGACTGCCAAAAGAATTTTTTTCTAAAAGAATTTATGCACTTTGTAAGCGCTGGAGGACTTGCATTGCGCGTGGGGGAGATTATGTTGAAAAGTGGTACAGCTTTGTACCACTTATGCACAATAAATAATATTTTAAATTTTTTTTAAGGTTTCCATTTTACTCACCCTCGTGTGTAACCCTTGCTTCAAGGCCAACAATTTCTTTAAGCGAATCTATCGCAATTGAAACTTGTTGTTGTGGTACATTACGTGTTATCATTGCGATTGTTACAGAAATGTTGGAAAGAATATTACGTATTTAAAAACAGTATTATGTATTTAACATAAAATATGGGTTCTCCGCCCAGATGAACATGAAGTCTTCATGATTCTTGTGCTTTTGCGGAGGATTGGTTGTAAGATGAAAGATCCTCCACTTAGGTTAGTCGAGCATACGACAAACACCAGGCCAGATGTACCGTTTGTTCACCTGCTTTTAGTTATAAATAATGAAAGGGCGAATGCTGTTATTTGGTATAGTAATGGTAAGAAACACATCTCATCGGTGCGACCAAAAACGAATTTCAAGCTGCATTAGTCAATTTCTTGGTCCACCATCTGGAGATTTAAAACACAAAATAGCAATAATTGCAACCGCTAAAATCTGTCATGCGGTGAAACATGGACACAGTTATAATGTTTCCAACTAATGCAATAAATTAGATTCCGTACTCCATAATGACTGACTAGGCTTCAAAGGTGCAGTAAGGTAGAGCAAAAATGGCGACTGCCACGAGTTATGTTTTGGTATAATGTTCTATAGAATCTGCTGTAAAAGAAACTGAACATCAAAACAGTCTATTTTGATTACCTACTGACGTGTCCAGTAAAGGAAAAAGAAAATTTTTCCCACTTGCAGCAACTTTCTTAGATGACGGAAAGGGAGTAGTAAACTACCTATTAGATTTTTACTAAGAACCACATGATACATCAGAGTCTGCTATGAATACTATTATCAAAGCATTAGGTAAACTCCGTTTGGAGCTTACTAATGTTCTTCTTGATGTTTCAGAAGTTACAAAGTGTGAACCGAAATATTCTTAAAGCCAAGTGCCATTCCCATGTCTTGAACATTACATGAAATTATTTTCTTTCGCCGTCGAAAGTCTTGTGCTAAAGGATTCTGGCTTATGTTCTATCAGTGCAAAAGAGTAGATGTGCTTAAAGAATGAATTGCATTTTTTAATTAAGATTGTAATGCCATAACAGTTTGATGGGCAACAAACTGCCAGCTATGGAAAGGCTTTTTGCTTGATTGGAAAGCGATCAAAACGTATTTCGGCTAAGTGAGTACGAATGAGTGCAATAAACTTACTAGGTTTTTTGTCCTAATTAAGGAAGTGGATGGCTAGAGTGCTACATTTATTTTGTGTATCATTTATTAATTTCATAAATTTATGAAAGTTCTGCAGTCCAAATACGTAAACTTCGTAGAATAATATCACAGTCACATTAAATGAAGATACTGAATCACGTAAGTACGATTGATTTTCCGAGTAAAAGCTAACCAAGAAATGTTAAACCTAAATGTGATCGAGGGGAAATACAAGTTGGCGCAAATGAAAGTGACCCGAAGAACAGATTTCCAGGGTAAAAAGAAACACAGCAGATGAATGGGAACACAGTACTAGACTAATTTAACAATGCTGAAAGTGACCGCCATTCAGCTTTTGGCACATTTGGGCCATGGTCAGCAAGTGGGAATTGCTGCAATCTCATCCGAAATGTTCTGCTGCAGTTCTTGAGGATTGTGAGGGTTTTTGCGAGACGCCTTAGACTAGAGGGCTCCCAACACTTCGCACAGTGACAGATGAGGTTGCTTGGGTGGCCAGTTATGACCGTGATCAGACTGACCTCTGCTAACAGTTCTGTCAGGCGTCAAGATTGTGTAAATGTACTCCCAGTTTTGGTCGACTGAAGGGGTATTTACTCCATCCTGTTGGCAGTATGGAAATATCGAAATATGTGGTAAGGACTTACGGGTTCAAACTGCTTAGATCATCGCCCGCATCTCGTGGTCGTGCGGTAGCGTTCTCGCTTCCCTCGCCCGGGTTCCCGGGTTCGATTCCCGGCGGGGTCAGGGATTTTCTCTGCCTCGTGATGGCTGGGTGTTGTGTGCTGTCCTTAGGTTAGTTAGGTTTAAGTAGTTCTAAGTTCTAGGGGACTTATGACCACAGCAGTTGAGTCCCATAGTGCTCAGAGCCATTTGAACCATTTTTTGCTTAGGTCATCGGTCCGTAAGCTTACCCACTACTTAATCTAAATTACTCTAACTTACACTAAGAACAACACACGTACCCATGCCCGAGGGAGGACTCGAACCTCCGATGGAAGGAGCCACACGGACTGTGACAACATGCCCTAGACCGCGCGGCTACCCTGCGCGGCTGTTGGAAGTAACTGTAGGACTAATCCTGCACCTACGGTTTCAAAATCTTATTTGTCCCATCCAGTACGGTGTAAGATAAAACTCTCGTTGCGTACCAAAGAGCCGAAGGTTATCATAACAATTACTTTGACTATACGAAAAATCTCCTTTTAAGATTTTCAGTTACTTGGATGCAGGAAAATAAGTCTTAGTTATCAAAAATACGTACAACCATCAATGGTAGTTGGTAATGAAGAAGAGAACTGTACACTGCAAAAATTAAATCAGTGTGAGTCTACTACGTATTCAAATTCGTTTTTGTAGTAAACGTTTACGTTGTTGTTGTTGTTGTGGTCTTCAGTCCTGAGACCAGTTTGATGCAGCTCTCCATGCTACTCTATCCCGTGCAAGCTTCTTCATCTCCCAGTACCTACTGCAACCTACATCCTTCTGATTCTGCTTGGTGTATTTATCTCTTGGTCTCCCTCTACGATTTTTACCCTCCACGCTGCCCTCCAATACTGAATTCGTGATCCCTTGATGCCTCAGAACATGTCCTACCAACCGATCCCTTCTTCTAGTCAAGTTGTGCAACAAACTTCTCTTCTCCCCAATCCTCTGCAACACCTCCTCATTAGGTATGTGATGTACCCATCTAATCTTCAGCATTCTTGTGTAGCACCACATTTCGAAAGCTTCTATTCTCGTCTTGTCTAAACAATTTATCGTCCATGTTTCACTTCCATACATGGCTACACTCCATACAAATACTTTCTGAAACGACTTCCTGACCCTTAAATCTATACTCGATGTTAACAAATTTCTCTTCTTCAGAAAAGCTTCCCTTCCCATTGCCAGTCTACATTTTATATCCTCTACTTCGACCATCTTCAGTTATTTTGCTCCCCAAACAGCAAAGCTCCTTTACTACTTTAAGTGTCTCATTTCCTAATCTAATACCCTCAGCATCACCCGACTTAATTCGACTACTTTCCATTATCCTCGTTTTGTTTTTGTTGATGTTCATGTTATATCCTCCTTACAAGACACTATCCATTCCATTCAACTGCTCTTCCAAGTCCTTTGCTGTCTCTGACAGAATTACAATGTCATCGGCGAACCTCAAAGAACCTCAAAGAAAGAGTTCACATTTCCCCCTGCAAATCTCTTACAATTTAATATCTAGTTCCTAAATCTCTGCCTTACCATTATATAATCTATCTAATACCTTTTAGCCCGCATCTCGTGGTCGTGCGGTAGCGTTCTCGCTTCCCACGCCCGGGTTCCCGGGTTCGATTCCCGGCGGGGTCAGGGATTTTCTCTGCCTCGTGATGGCTGGGTGTTGTGTGCTGTCCTTAGGTTAGTTAGGTTTAAGTAGTTCTAAGTTCTAGGGGACTTATGACCACAGCAGTTGAGTCCCATAGTGCTCAGAGCCATTTTTTTTTTGATACCTTTTAGTATCTCCAGGGTTCTTCCATGTATACAACCTTCTTTAATGATTCTTGAACCAAGTGTTAGCTACGATTAGGTTATGCTCTGCGCAAAATTCTACCAGGCGGCTTCCTCTTTCATTTCTTATCCCCAATTCATATCCACCTACAACCTACTCCGAATTTTTCTTTTGTTTCCTTTACTGCTTGCTCAATATACAGATTGAATAACATCGGGGAGAGGCTACAACCCTGTCTCACTCTTATAACTGCCATTTAGTTTCTATACAAATTGTAAATAGCCTTTCGCTCCATATATTTTACCCCTGCCACTTTCAGAATTTGAAGGAGAGTATTCCAGTAAACATTGTCAAAAGCTTTCTCTAAGTCTACAAATGCTAGAAACGTAGGTTTGCCTTCCGTTAATCTAGCTTCTAAGATAAGTTGTAGGGTCAGTATTGCCTCACGTGTCCCAATATTTCTACGGAATACAAACTGATCTTCCCCTAGGTCGGCTTCTACTAGTTTTTCCATTCGTCTGTAAAGGATTCGCGTTACTATTTTGCAGCCGTGACTTATTAAACTGCTTTCTTTTGGATTGTAATTATTATATTCTTCTTGAAGTCTGAGGGTATTTTGCCTGTCTCATATATTTTGCTCACCAGATGGTAGAGTTTTGTCAGTAGTGGCTCTCCCAAGGACGTCAGTAGTTCTAATAGAATGTTGTCTACTCCCGGGGCCTTGTTTCGACTCAGGTCTTTCAGTGCTCTGTCAAACTCTTCACGCAGTATCATATCTCCCATTTCATCTTCATCTGCATCCTCTTCCATTTCCATAAAATTGTTATCAAATACATCGCCCTTGTATAGACCCTCTATACACTCCTTCCACCTTTCTGCTTTCCCTTCTTCGCTTAGAACTGGGATTCCATTTGAGCTCTTAATATTCATACAAGTGGTTCTCTTTTCTCCAAAGGTCTCTTTAATTTTCCTGTAGGCAGTATCTATCTTATCCCTAGTGAAATAAGCCTCTACATCCTCACATTTGTCGTCTAGCCATGCTTGCTTAGCCATTTTGCACTTCCTGTCGATCTCATTTTTGAGACGTTTGTATTCCTTTTTGCCTGCTTCATTTACTGCATTTTTATATTTTCTCCTTTCATCAATTAAATTCAGTATTTCTTCTGTTACCCAAGGATTTCTACAGCCCTCGTCTTTTTACCTACTTGATTCTTTGCTACCTTCAGTACTTCAACCCTCAAAGCTACCCATTCGTCTTCTACTGTATTTCTTTCCCCCATTCCTGTCAATTGCTCCCTTACGCTCTCCCTGAAACTCCGTACAACCTCTGGTTTAGTCAGTTTATCCAGATCCCATCTCCTTAAACTCCCACCTTTTTTCAGTTTATTCAGTTTTAATCTACAGTTCATAACCAATAGATTGTGGTCAGATTTCACATTTCCCCCTGCAAATCTCTTACAATTTAATATCTAGTTCCTAAATCTCTGTCTTACCATTATATAATCTATCTGATACCTTTTAGTATCTCCAGGGTTCTTCCATGTATACAACCTTCTTTAATGATTCTTGAACCAAGTGTTAGCTACGATTACGTTATGCTCTGCGCAAAATTCTACCAGGCGGCTTCCTCTTTCATTTCTTATCCCCAATTCATATCCACCTACTACGTTTCGTTCTCTCCCTTTTCCTACTACCGAATTCCAGTCACCAATGACTATTAAATTTTCGTCTCCCTTCACTATCTGAATAATTTCTTTTATTTCGTCATACATTTCTTCAATTTCTTCGTCTTCTGCGGAGCCAGTTGGCATATAAACTTGTACTACTGTAGCAGGCGTGGGCTTAGTGTCTATCTTGGCCACAATAATGCGTTCGCTATGCTGTTGTAGTAGCTTACCCGCATTCCTATTTTTTATTCATTATTAAACCTACTCCTGCATTACCCCTATTTGACTTTGTATTTATAACCCTGTACTTGCCTGACCAAAAGCCAGGTTCCTTCTGTCACCAAACTTCACTAATTCCCACTATATCTAACTTTAACCTATCCATTTCCCTTTTTAAATTCTCTAACCTACCTGTCCGATTAAGGGATGTGACATTCCACGCTTCGATCCGTAGAACGCCAGTTTTCTTTCTCCTGATAACGACGTACTCTTGAGTAGTTCCCGCACGGAGATCCGAATGGGGGACTATTTTACCTCCGGAATATTTTACCCAAGAGGTCGCCGTCATCATTAACCATACAATAAAGCTGCATGCCCTCGGGAAAAATTATGGCTGTAGTTTCCCCTTGCTTTCAACCGTTCGCTGTAGCAGCACAGCAAGGCTGTTTTGGTTACTGTTACAAGGCCAGATCAGTCAATCATCCAGACTGTTGCCCCTGCAATTACCGAAAAGGCTGCTGCCTCTCTTCAGGAACCACACGTTTGTCTGGCCTCTCAACAGATACACCTCCGTTGTGGTTGCACCTACGGTACGGCTATCTGTATCGCTGAGGCACGCAAGCCTCCCCACCAACGGCAAGGTCCATGGTTCATTGGGGGGAACGTTTATGAAGGGAGATGAAAGTCTAAAATAAAAAAAATTATCAAAAGTATAATTACGGTTCCATGCAGCAATGCGTATGTGGAAAAAGTCGTCGATTACATGAATCATTTATGGCCTGATGCTAGAAACAGATTGATGTCGATATGGTAAGAGCAGAGTTCTGCATTCCTTGTACTATGAAGTTCGCAACATTCATGGACTTCTATCAAGAAATTAAAGGCAATCTAAATTTGTTTTTTCAGTGGTTGTTGTTTTACTGCGTTCACCCTCAGCCCTCAGGTCTTTTGCCAGGCAGTTTTCGAAAATTTTGTTAAATTAATCTTGCAACCCTATCTACATGCTACACACCTGTCGCATATCCGGAAGGAAAGGGCAATGTACGCGCGGGGATAACATGTTTTTCGTTAGACGGCTAGACACACGATATGGTATATCCCAGCCAACAACATCAGCAACATCATGAGACATTTACTTTTCTTTACCTTGAGTATCGTTGAGTATCTTTCTAGAGGAAAGGAGTTGTAATACAGTAACAGAATTAATCCCATTATAACAACATGCGTGTGGAAAATAACGCTTTCTTTACAAGTGTCGTTACTTTCAATACATTAGCCAGGTTCGTCGAGAACTGTTTCCATCTAAGTGATAGTTTTCTTCCAATAAGCAAAGAGAGCTTGCGTCTTGTCTCCCAAGACTGTACGTACAACAACACTATACGATAGGTAAATCGAAATGAGCGTTTGGAGTCATTGGGCAAGAGGCCCCTTGCGGGGCAGGTCCGGCCGCCTTGGTGCAGGTCTCATTACACTCGACGCCACACTGGGTGACCGGCGCGGTGGACTGAGATGAAATTATAATGAACACGACTCAACACCCAGTCCCTGAGCGGAGAAAATCTCCGACCCAGCCGGGAATCAGACCGGGCCCGTAGGACGGTAATCCGTCACGCTGACCACATACGAGGTGCATTCAAGTTCTAAGGCCTCCGATTTTTTTTCTAATTAACTACTCATCCGAAATCGATAAAACTGACGTTACTTCTCGACGTAATCGCCCTGCAGACGTACACATTTTTCACAATGCTGACGCCATGATTCCATGGCAGCGGCGAAGGCTTCTTTAGGAGTCTGTTTTGAGCACTGGAAAATCGCTGAGGCAATAGCAGCACGGCTGGTGAATGTGCGGCCACGGAGAGTGTCTTTCATTGTTGGAAAAAGCCAAAAGTCACTAGAAGCCAGGTCAGGTGAGTAGGGAGCATGAGGAATCACTTCAAAGTTGTTATCACGAAGAAACTGTTGTGTAACGTTAGCTCGATGTGCAGGTGCGTTGTCTTGGTGAAACAGCACACGCGCAGCCCTTCCCGGACGTTTTTGTTGCAGTGCAGGCAGGAATTCCTTCTTCAAAACATCTTCGTAGGATGCACCTGTTACCGTAGTGCCCTTTGGAACGCAATGGGTAAGGATTACGCCCTCGCTGTCCCAGAACATGGACACCATTTTTTCAGCACTGGCGGTTACCCGAAATTTTTTTGGTGGCGGTGAATCTGTGTGCTTCCATTGAGCTGACTGGTGCTTTGTTTATGGATTGAAAAATGGCATCCACGTCTCATCCATTGTCACAACCGACGAAAAGAAAGTCCCATTCATGCTGTCGTTGCGCGTCAACATTGCTTGGCAACATGCCACACGGGCAGCCATGTGGTCGTCCGTCAGCATTCGTGGCACCCACCTGGATGACACTTTTCGCATTTTCAGGTCGTCATGCAGGATTGTGTGCACAGAACCCACAGAAATGCCAACTCTGGGGGCGATCTGTTCAGCAGTCATTCTGCGATCCCCCAAAACAGTTCTCTCCACTTTCTCGATCATGTCGTCAGACCGGCTTGTGCGAGCCCGAGGTTGTTTCGGTTTGTTGTCACACGATGTCCTGCCTTCATTAAACTGTCGCACCCACGAACGCACTTTCGACACTTCCATAACTCCATCACCACATGTCTCCTTCAACTGTCGATGAATTTCAATTGGTTTCACACCACGCAAATTCAGAAAACGAATGATTGCACGCTGTTCAAGTAAGGAAAACGTCGCCATTTTAAGTATTTAAAACAGTTCTCATTCTCGCTGCTGGCGGTAAAATTCCATCTGCCGTATGGTGCTGCCATCTCTTGGACGTATTGACAATGAACGCAGCCTCTTTTTAAAACAATGCTCATGTTTCTATCTCTTTCCAGTCTGGAGAAAAAAAATCGGAGGCCTTAGAACTTGAAGGCACCTCGTAGCTATCGGGATGGACGTGACAGGTAAAGACGTCACTACTGCTAATCATCTGTGATTGTAACATGCTGCGTTTGATATAAAAACTTTCGAAAAAAGTGCAAATATTTTATTGTACTTTTGCTATGACGATTCCCTTCACTCACTGGTGACTATGTATTCCATATTTGTCTTCATACTACGACAAAACGAAGAATGTTTTGAGATATAAATCATACCTGCGTTATTCTATTCCCTCTGTGCCACAAAATAATTGTTGGTTTCTAATATTTCATTTCTGCCACATTTCAACCACGTCTACATCTAAACTCATCAATCGACTGTGAGATGCATGGCAAATGGTAAAATCCATTGCACCACATACTATAGTTTCATACTGTGGCATTCACAGTAAAGTTTCATACTGTAGCATTCACATATGGAGCGCAGGACAAATGATACAGTATTTCGGTGTGCAGTGTAAATTATTATCGAGTTTGCCGTCCATGCTGAAACGATATCCAGAGGACTGCAACACATTCCTGTATTCCTCACTTAGTAGTTGTTCTCCAAACTTTATAAATAGGCTTCCGCGAGATGCTTGACTTATCTTGAAGTGTCTACTATCTGAGATTTTTGTCAGCGTTCGTGTGACGCTTTGCCGTGAGAGACACACCCGTAATCATTTGTACTTTCTTCCTTGAATAAGTTAAATATTTCCTGTCAGTCCTATCCCTTTCAAGAATGGATTGCATTAGTGTTTCGTATCTAGTCTCCACTGTAAACCACAGTTTCTTGGTATCGTACCAACGTACCGAAGACTGTCACTTGCTTTAAGTACGATGGTTTGTCAACGATTTTTTCCTGTAGTTTCCTTGATAGTTTCCTATCTATACTAAGAATGTCGTCCATAGGTGATAGCACTCTCGTATCGCTAGTTTGGTAGTAATGCTCTATTTTGTACTCTATTTGAAATTCGCGTATCAAATAACAGAGACAAGCCGTGAAGTGATGCAACTCTTTGCTACTGGGGCAAGGGACGGGGATACTTTCTGGAGTCGATTATCACCGGTGGTGAGTCATGGCGGCATCATTATGACACTGAATGGAAAAAGAGTCCGCCCAGTTTGGAAATCTCCAAGTTTTTCAACACCAAAGGGCGAACGTTGTTTTATCAGCAGGAAAAATGATGGTGATAAATTTTTTTCAGTGTCATAGAATGGTTTAACACGACGCAAGTGACTTTGCTAACGGCGTGACACCGCTCGCAGCTCCTCTACTGAACCGTGGCCATATATGGTAGCGCTATTGTCCTCTTTTTTTTTTTTTTTTTTTTTTTTTTTTGGGTCATCAGTCTTCTGACTGGTCTGATAAGGCATCCACGAATTCCTCCCCTGTGTCAACCTCTTCATCTTAGACTATAGCTTGCAACCTTCGCCGTCAATACTTTGCTAGATTTATTCAAATTCTGTCTTCCTGTGCAGTTTTTACCCTTTACAGCTCCCTGTAGTACCACACAAGTTATTGCCTGATGTCTTAACAGATTTCCTATTCTCGTGTCAGTGTTTCCCATATATTCGTCTCCTCTCCGTTTCTGAGCAGAACCTCCTCATCCCTTACCTTATCAGTCCATCCAATTTTCAACCTTCATCTGCACCACCACGTCTCAAATGCTTGTATTCTCTTCTGTTACGGGATTCTCACAGCCCAGGTTTCACTACCATACGATGCTGTGCTGCTCCAAACGTACATTCTCAAAAATATCTTCCTCACATTAAGGCCTGTGTTAGAAACTGGCATACTTCCCCTTGGCAAGTAATGCCCTTTTTACCAGTGTTAATCTGCTTTTGATGTCCTCTTTGCTCCGTCCACCATGACTTATTTTACTGACTAAGTAGTAGAATTTCTTAACTTCATCTTCTTCATGATCGTCACTCTTCATGTTAGGTTTCTCGTTGTTCCTCATGTCTGCTACTTCTCAATGTTTTCGTCTTTCTTTGATTTACTCTCGGCCCATATTCTATACCCATTACACTATTCATGTCATTCAACAGATCCTGTAACTTTTCTTCACTTTCACTGAGGATTGCAACATAATTACCGAATCTTGTCACTGATATCCTTTAAATACCTTCAATTTTAATTCCACTCCTTGTAAAGAAACTGGTTCTCTACTTCTGAAAAAAAACCTTTTAAATAAAAAAAACATGACTAATACAAGGAATCTGACTACCCCTGTTAGTCATGGACAAAAAAATTGGCATAGTCTTTGTCAGAACGTGCAGAATCTTATGTGGCGCCAATAAGACGTCAATTTTAATCGAAATATGGTATGCCAATGTAATAAAAAAATAAATTAGGTAATTCAGTACAATTATTATATAGATGCGATAAATCACTAACGAGGGCCAAATGAACATCTAAAGTCAACATAATTCCAGTAAACATGCAAAAGATAAAAAAAAAAAATTGCAGGGGCCTACATAGACATCGCGCATCTGCTAGATGCCCATGAAATACGTAATTTTGTTTTGAAGCTGACAATCAGTAAGAAAATAGGTGCAAAAGTACTATTGATCAGTTTTCAAGCGATAATGGCGCTCAGCATCAGCTGAAAATATACGTAATTTTATGGTAACTAATTTTACTGCACGAAAAGTAAAATATATACTCCCTCCAAAAGAAGTTACACACAAACATTAAAATAAAATTATGGTGAACAGCAAAATGTCTGAGAAGAATTTTGAAAGAAAATTATTAATTGAACTTTAATTTGGTGGGTTTTCAAAACTGTCAACAAGACAAAATAATGGAAAGAACAATTATTGGAACTAAACAAAATTGAACCTTGGTATTTTGACAGTATTTTTAAAATACAGAATTTAACTACAATTGTCCTTAATTTTGAAATGAGAGAGAGTGTAATAATTTTCTTTTAATGTCTTAACTGTTGGTGCAGGCAGTGCGATGACGTCAGTGGTGGTCCCACTGGCGCGATAATAATAGTTCCAGTGTGTGCGTTGTCGTTAAGCGCGTGATGTTTTATTATTAAAAGTTTATTAATCACGTAGTGCGGGTAGGTCGGAATTATGCAACGTCTTTAGTATTTACGATACATAGCTGGTTAATGCCAAAACGTAGCACAGTTCTTTTACCGTGTTGCCACAGGAAAAACAGCCACATGTGTTTACCACTATAACAGTCCGTTAAACATCAGTTCAATTTATGTCGTCGTCTTTAAGACAGTTAGGATGATATTATAAATATTTCTTGATCAAATCCCAGCACTTTCTTTTACTTAACATTTTGGTTTGTTGCACTTTCACGCAATTCTAACAGTTAGTGTCTCCTCATGACAATGGTGTCTGATTCACAGCTAACTGTCACAAGTTCACACAGTATGAAAAATCGTTACCGCAGACACTCGATATACTTTTCAGGTTTTACTGTTCACTTAATAATGCACGATCTCCTATTAACATAGCTGACGAACTGTAATTAATTGTTCCTCCGTGTATCACCGTCTTTCACGCCGAACTTTGCCACGTTTCTCCACCCGCGAACCGGCTACGATACCACAACAAACCGCACGCTCTCTATCGATAGTCATTCGCTCTCTCTGACACAGTATTTTTCCTAGCCTAACCAAAGACTTACAAAGCATACAAAACCAGAACATTCATATTCGTACAATGTAAAATATAAAACACTAGCAAAATGAATGAAGAAACATTGTGACGTATTAACAAATGTAGAGTAGTTGCATACGTACTATGGCAAGGTAATGCACAAAAGAAAACAATATTATCGACTTTCGGGGAAAGCAATGTCTTTACATCCTGAACCTCACTTTTACTTCCATCACTGCTTCTTCGGTGTTCAGACTGAACAATAGGGGCGAAAAACTCCATCCATCTCTTAAACACTATCTAATCCGAACACTTCGTTCTTGATCTTCCGCTCTTATTCTTCCCTCTTGGCTCTTGCTATATATGAGCCGTCTCTCCCTATAGCTTACCACAATTATCCTACAAATTTCGAGCATCTTACATCATTTGACAATCGAACGTTTTGTCCAGGTCGACAGATCCTATGAACATGTCTTGATTTTTAATTGGTCTTGCTTCCATTATCAACCGCATCATCAGAACATCGTCTCTGGTACGTTTATCTTTCCTAAAGCCAATCTGATCGTCTTCTAACACATACTCAGATTTATTTTCCGTTCTTTTGTATATTATTTTTGTCAGCACCTTGGATGCCTGAACTGTTATACTTTAATTCTAGCACTTGTCAGCTCTTGCAGTGGTCGGAATAGTGGTATTGTTCCCACTTCGTGCCACTGATGTTAGAAATTTTGATGGAACGATATCCACCCCTTTGATCTTAAGTCTTCCAGACGTCTTTTAAATTGTGATTCTAACACTCGATCGCCAATCTCTTTTAAAACGACTCCTGTTTCTTCTTTTACCACATCACACCACCTACATTGAGGCCTTCAGTGTACTGTTTATACCTGTCCGTTCTCTCCTCTGCATTTAACGGTATAGTTTCCATTGCACTCTTAATGTTACCGCCCTTGCTTTTAATGTCACGAGGGTTGTTTTAACCCTTCTACATGTTGAATCAGTCTTTCCAAAAGTCATTTCTTTTTCAGTTTCTTCACATTTTTCGTGCAGCCATTTTGTCTTAGCTTCCATGCTCTTCCTATTCATTTAATTCCTCCACGACTTTTGTATCTGCATTCCTGAATTTCCCTGAACTTTTTTGTACTTCCTTCTTTCATCGATCAACTGAAGTTTTTCTTCTCTTAAGCATGATTCTTTAGCACTTACCTTCTTTGTACCCATGTTTTTCTTTCCAACTTTCGTGAGTGCAGCGGCGTGGAGTGGCTGCGCGGTTAGAGGCGTTTGTCACTGAGTACGCTGCCTCTCCAGCCGGAGGTTCGAGTCTTCCTTCGGGCATGGCTGTGCATGTTGTTCTTAGCATAAGTTATTTTAAGTTAGTTTAAGTAGTGTGTAAGTCTAGGGCCCGATGACCTAAGCAGTTTGGTCCCTTAGAAATTCACACGCATTTCGTGATGGCACTTTTTAGAGATGTCCATTCGTCTTCAGCTGAACTACCTGCTGAGCTCTCCCTTGTAGCAGTATCCATAGACCTAGAGAACTTCAAACGTATCTCTTTATTACTTAGTATTTCCATGTCCACTTTCTTTGCGGATTTATTCTTCCTGATTAGGTTTTTGAACTTCAGCCAACTCTTCATCACTAATAGACTGAGATCTGAATCTTTATCTGCTTCTGGGTACGCCTAACAATCCAGTACCTGATTTCTGAATTTCTGCCTGAGCATGATGTTCTTTTCCAATTATACCTCCTCCTCTTGTGATTCTTGGAGAGAGTATTCGTTTTTACTAGCTCAAATTTACTGCAGAACTCAATTAGACTTTCTCTTCTGTTGTTCCTAGTACCTACAACTACATTCCATTCCTCCATGACTATTACATTTGCATCTCGCTTAATGTACTGCACTACCCGTTCAATACCCTCATACGATTTATCTATTCCTTCATAGTCATCTTACGACGTTAGGAGGTATGCCTGAACTGTCGTTGTCGGTGGTGTTTTGCTGTCGCTTCTGATCGTACACTGCTGGAAATCCGAGGCCTGACCAGATGACTGCAGATTTCAGTTTGTAAGAGCAGATGGTAGGGTAGGTGTGTGGTGCATATCACACAAACCCGTGGACACAAGTTTTCAACAAGGTACTGCGCTGATTGGTTGTGGCTCCGTTATGGTACTGAATGTGTCTATAGGGAATGGGCTGGGTCCTCTGGTCCAACGGAGCCTTATCATTGACGGAATGGTTCTGGTCAGTTACCTGGGGACCATATGCAGCCATTCGTGACCTTCATCTACCGAAGCAACGATACCCCACGTCATCGAGCCACAAGTGTTCGCGATTGGTTGAAGAACATTCCCGAAAATTCAAGCGAGTCGTTTGGCAACTCAGATCGCCCAGCATGAATCTCATAGAATATTTACGGATCGTAACTGAGATGTCAATTCATGCATAAAATCCTGCATCAGCACCCCTTTTGCAATTATACACTCCTGGAAATGGAAAAAAGAACACATTGACACCGGTGTGTCAGACCCACCATACTTGCTCCGGACACTGCGAGAGGGCTGTACAAGCAATGATCACACGCACGGCACAGCGGACACACCAGGGACCGCGGTGTTGGCCGTCGAATGGCGCTAGCTGCGCAGCATTTGTGCACCGCCGCCGTCAGTGTCAGCCAGTTTGCCGTGGCATACGGAGCTCCATCGCAGTCTTTAACACTGGTAGCATGCCGCGACAGCGTGGACGTGAACCGTATGTGCAGTTGACGGACTTTGAGCGAGGGCGTATAGTGGGCATGCGGGAGGCCGGGTGGACGTACCGCCGAGTTGCTCAACACGTGGGGCGTCAGGTCTCCACAGTACATCGATGTTGTCGCCAGTGGTCGGCGGAAGGTGCACGTGCCCGTCGACCTGGGACCGGACCGCAGCGACGCACGGATGCACGCCAAGACCGTAGGATCCTACGCAGTGCCGTAGGGGACCGCACCGCCACTTCCCAACAAATTAGGGACACTGTTGCTCCTGGGGTATCGGCGAGGACCATTCGCAACCGTCTCCATGAAACTGGGCTACGGTCCCGCACACCGTTAGGCCGTCTTCCGCTCACGCCCCAACATCGTGCAGCCCGCCTCCAGTGGTGTCGCGACAGGCGTGAATGGAGGGACGAATGGAGACGTGTCGTCTTCAGCGATGAGAGTCGCTTCTGCCTTGGTGCCAATGATGGTCGTATGCGTGTTTGGCGCCGTGCAGGTGAGCGCCACAATCAGGACTGCATACGACCGAGGCACACAGGGCCAACACCCGGCATCATGGTGTGGGGAGCGATCTCCTACACTGGCCGTACACCACTGGTGATCGTCGAGGGGACACTGAATAGTGCACGGTACATCCAAACCGTCATCGAACCCATCGTTCTACCATTCCTAGACCGGCAAGGGAACTTGCTGTTCCAACAGGACAATGCACGTCCGCATGTATCCCGTGCCACCCAACGTGCTCTAGAAGGTGTAAGTCAACTACCCTGGCCAGCAAGATCTCCGGATCTGTCCCCCATTGAGCATGTTTGGGACTGGATGAAGCGTCGTCTCACGCAGTCTGCACGTCCAGCGCGGACGCTGGTCCAACTGAGGCGCCAGGTGGAAATGGCATGGCAAGCCGTTCCACAGGACTACATCCAGCATCTCTACGATCGTCTCCATGGGAGAATAGCAGCCTGCATTGCTGCGAAAGGTGGATATACACTGTACTAGTGCCGACATTGTGCATGCTCTGTTGCCTGTGTCTATGTGGCTGTGGTTCTGTCAGTGTGATCATGTGATGTATCTGACCCCAGGAATGTGTCAATAAAGTTTCCCCTTCCTGGGACAATGAATTCACGGTGTTCTTATTTCAATTTCCAGGAGTGTAGACGGCTACGGAGGCAGCGTGGCTTACTGTTGCTCTATGGGACTTCCAAGTCTTGTCGAGTCCTTGTCAAGTCGAGTTGCTGCACGAAACTGGGTTAAAATGAAGTTCGACACAATATTAGGAGGTATGCAGCGACTTTTGCCACCTCAGTGTGTGTCACCAGTTTCTTCAGGACGAAATACCCACGCCACAGCAGAACTTATGACTTGTGGAAAGGGAAGATATGCTCCAAGCATGACGTGGCACCAACCAAGTTTCAGCATTTTGTGTGTCAGAACGCACTACAAGCGTGTAACGAGAGGTGAATTGGTGTAAAAGATCTAGTCACATTACCTCCCTGTTAACAAGATTTTTATTTCCGGTCACGACACATTTAATATTATAACGGTATTTCACACCCAATGAAAAAGTGCAAAGATTTAAGAGAGGTTGTGTCCCAAGCATGTGAGAAAATCCGAGCGCAGGCAGCTGTGTTCGCATGAGTTGTTGAGTTTTTGAGATGGTGGGCAAAATTTTGTCCAAGAGTGAAACATAAACACATTGATCCCCTCCTGTAATGTCAACCGGTTGATGTCTACCGTAGGATACAATGGCTCATACATCAGTAATATGTCAACAGATTTTTTTAATATAATTTTCGTCAGAACTATCTATGATACCAAAAGTCATTGGGGATAGTGGCAACAAAATGACTATCTATATTGCGGTGTAGAATGTAGGTCACTGGCGATGTACTATCAGACATTTGGAAAAACAAAATCCACACAATTGCGAAGAGAGCAAGAGCCGACAAATGCGAGGTGATATATCGAGGATGCTCAAAACTAATATACAGAAGAATGGAAAAGAAAATTGAGGATATGTTATATGAATTTCTGTTTGGCTTTAGATAAAGGTAAAGTCATTAGAGAAGCAATTTTGACGTTACGGTTGATGATGGACGCAAGAATGAGGAAAAATCAAGACACGTTCGTAGCATTGGCCAACCTGGGAAAAATGTTCTACAATGTCCAATGGCGCAAGATGCTCGAATTTCTGAGAAAAAAATTGGGGTAATCTATAGTGAAATAATATACAATATGTACAAGGCTCAAGATTGGAAGACCATGAACAAAGTGTTAGGATTAAGAAGAGTTAAGACAAGGATTTGCTCTTTCACCCCTAATGTTCGTCCATACGTCTAAGAAGCAAAGACGTGAATGCAAGTTCAAGAGCGTAATTAAAATTCAATGTGAAAGGCTATCAATGATAAGATCCGCCGATAGCATTGCTACCCTCAACGAAAGTGAAGAAAATTACAGTAAATGTTAAATGGAATGGTCTAGTGAGTATAGAATATAGACTGAGAGTAAATCGAACAAAAAATGAAAGTAATGAGTAGTAGCAGAAATGGGAACAACGAGAAACTTAACATCAGAATTGGGTATCACGAAGTAGACAAAGTTAAAGAATTATGGTAGCAGGGAGGACATAAAAAACGTACTAACACTGGTACCAAGGGCATTCCTGGCCTAGAGTATTCTGTTAGTATCAAAAATAGGCGTTAATGTGATTAAGACATATTTGAGAATGTACATTTAGAGCACAGCGCTGTATGGTAGTGAAACATGGGTTGTGGGAAAACCGGATCAGAAGAGAATCCATGCATTTGAGATACGGAGCTACAGAAGAATGTAGAAAATTAGATGGACTGATAAAGTAAGAAATGAGGAGACTCTGCAGAATCGACGAGCAAAGGAATAAATAGAAAACACTGACGGGAAGAAGGGGCAGGATGCTATCAGGGGATAACTTCCGTGGTACTAGTGGGAACTGTAGAGGGCAAAAACTGTACGCGAGGCAGAGATTTCAATACATCCAGCAAGTAGTTGGTGATATTGAATTTAAGTGCTAATCTGAGGTGAAGAGGCTGGCGCACGAGAGGAATTCGTTGCGGGCTGCACCAAACCAGTCTGACAACTAAAGAAAGGAAAAAAAAAGAATAAGAAATAACCTGTACGAGACCTTGGTATTCTTCATATTTTTGTTGCTGTCTACCTGTAATTACGACTGAAACCACTGTACAAGTGCCTCCTTTAGCAGTACAGTGGAACTGAATGATTCGGATCGCATTAGAAAGCTTCATAATAGCATTCTCTGCATTGCAGGGAAGAAAGATGTACGCGATCCGCACAGCTGAAACGACATGCGGCTATCTTTGTGTAACAATATGAGTATGCCGAGCCCCGTAGGGTAGCCATTACGCACGTACTACAACAGCGTGCACTGGTAAATAACGATATATAACTATGGCAGAGTTTAGAGGTGGAGGAACAGCCGTATATTGCTAGGAATGTGGCGCTGCAAACGATAAACCGCGCATACAGATATACACCGCAAAAGAGCAAACAACTGCAACAGTTTGCAAATCGACCTGTAGCAGAGCGGCCGGTAACACGATGGCGCAACAGTGCGGATGGCAGCTTCCGTAGCGGAAATGCAGGTGATACTTTCATTTATCGCCTTGTATAGTTATCAAATTATCAAATCCAACTGTAAAATGATTCAGATAAGTATGTGTATGGTTCAAAAAGTAACGATTGACTCTAAATAATAAAAATTATGAGGTTATCCACATGAGTACTAAAAGAATTTCGGTAAATTTCGGTTACGTACCGATAAACCACACAAATATAAAGGCTGTAAGCTCAGCTAAGTACTAAGGCATTACAGTTAGAATAATTAAATTGGAAAGATCGCATTGACAGTATAATGGGTAGGGCAAACCAATGACAGCGATTTATTGGTAGAACTCTTAGATAGCTCAACAGGTCTACTAAAGAGACTACTTACACTACGTTCTTCTCCCCATCTTCTGGAGTATTGCTGTGCTTTGTAGGATCCGCATTAAATGGGACTGACGGAGGACATCGAAAAAGTTTAAAGATGGGCAGCTTGTTCTGTATCGCTACGAAATAAGGGAGAGAGTGCCATGGAAATGACACGAGAATTGGGGTAACAATATTTGTGCAAAAGCGTTTTTCGTTGCGGTGGGATCTTCCCGTGAAATTTCAATGACCAACTTTCTCCTCCGGTTGTGAAAATACTCTGTTGGCGTCCACCTACATAGGGAGATGATCATCATAATAAAATAAGAGAAATTTAGGGCTCTCACAGAAAATTTAACTGCTCGTGTTTCTCGTGCGCCGTTCTAAAGTGGAACGGTAGGGAATTAGCGCGAAGGTGGTTCGATGAACCCTCTGCCAGGCACTTACCATTGCAGAGTATTCATTTAGCAGTAGATGTAGATGTAGCGATTCAGAATTCTTCAGGGTATCGAGTACGCTAAATATGACTGTAGTAGGTGATCATCTCTTCGACTGTGCGGTATTCCGGTCTTTGTAGATCATGACTGGAAGTTAGGTACTGTATTTTGGATTCTATAATAAAATGAAGCACATATAGCCGTCCTTTTGATGGTATTTTACTACACTGGAACTAGTGTCGGTGCCTGCGTACCCCAACCTCAGGCCTGCTTGCATAAGCAGTAATCGTGGCACCATTGACTTGTCGGTCATACAAACACAAAGGCAGATTAAAAACAGAGTAAGAATCAAGGACAAAATTATATACGACAATTTATAGTAAACATTTGCTAAAAACTAACTGATACATCCTTTGTCACATACTTAAGACAGAATTATGTATCGTACACCATAGTGAATCTACATTCTATACGTTGTTTAAATGTACTATTTCTTTATAAAATGATTAATTAAATATTCGTCAGTTAGATGATACAGCTAAAACGCCAAATTCTGAAGTACCCTACAGATCTACAGAAGTAACTGTAGAAATTATAGATGTATGAAAGCAACTACAACGATAAATAAACCAAAGAGATACGAATCTATCTACAAGCAGTACTTGCCAAACGACAGATTCAATAACATCTGCGGGTCAGTACAGGGGAAAATATCGACAGTACAGTATAAATATAACTGCCAGCATATGTCACATCAAAGTTATAAAAGTCTGAGGTGAAAACTGTATGTGGACATATATATGCCATATGCATAAAATGAATCACCGAGAACGTATCAAATGGCCAATTGCAGAAAACCACTGTAACGTCTACGCTCTCGCGTACGTTAACTCTTTAAAGCCTGTACTATGGTAAGTTGACGGGTTTCACCTTATAAGAAACGATTTTAGTAAGTATGTTGACCGCGTGTACCTGAATGGAGGCAAAATCAGACTTACACCCACTCAGTAACAACAATGATACGTCAAGCAAGTCTAAAGTGCAACTACACGTTAGGACGGGCAAGAAACATACACAGCAGATGCTACCAATTGTTAATAATGCGGTCGCCAGCCTAATTAGGCATTAACTGAGTTTTTTCCCTGTACAAGTGGATGTACGTGCAAGCATAACAACATGTAGTAATACTGCATTATATGGTAAATTTTATAACCAGAAAAATCTACTGAACTAATATTTTCACTTTCTGTAGTAATTTGGACAAGCTATAAATACACAACATTACACTATAATGATTACTACAAACTGCGTTTTGTCTATTGATCCGACTGAAATCAGGCATAGGTTACCCTAGAAATAGCACTTTTGAAACACACATACAATGTCAATTTTAAGAAGGGTAAAACACTGATAATTTTAGGTTTTATATTGACTTTAACTTTGTTGGTCCTATCAGTTCAGTACACTTCAGAATTCGAATGAATAGAAAAGAAAAAAAGGGGGGGACCCTGAAACTATTATGATCACTGTAGTGAAAGGTTGATTATTGAGAGCATTAAGCATTCAAGATTTCCAAAATATGATTTACCGCTCTTTTTGTCTTATTTCCTGCTCATTTAACTACCGTTATTTTCGTCTCAATTTAAATAAACTTCATTACTAAACCAATTTCAACATTATCTTCCAACTTCATCAGACCTATATTATTCGTCCAGTATTTCATTAACAACAAAGTTCTTTAAACATCATTTTAACATAGGTAGGTCTGCAGGTAATTATTATAAACATAAACTTTAAACCTTCATCTTGGGACACTCGGATTGCACAACATGTGGAAAGGACCCTGTCTAGGTTACTTGTGACGATAATTAATTGATAGGACAGTTCTGGTAAAATTTAAGTTGTTATTGAACAGTATGTAGCAAAAGTAACACTGGTCCGCATGAATACAGTACTAAAAGTTCCAACCTGTTCGTATCGATGAGGCGGTCGGCAGGCGGCGAGATGGCGAGGCACAAAGCACACATGCAATTACAGCAATGGCTCTTAAAATATTGGCACATCACTTTTTCATAGCGTCGCAATACTTTTCCATTTAGTGCCTATGGAATATTGCCATGCTGTATAGGCGTCGGAAACAGCGCATCCGAGGCTCAACGAAACCACTTTTTCCAGGAGAGCCTCCTCGATCCAGCACGTGTTTCTCAGATCGATACCCAACTCCGACTACTACTGCTGAGCCCGTTATGCCGTACCGCGCCCGTGTGCATTTTCCCGCGCTCGCCTGCCTCCACCTTCTACCGCTACCCTACAGACAGGGTATTCACCAAAGGTTTTACATTCTACTTATCCTAATACATTGCCTACGTATGGACCAGGCATACAATTACAACTTTCACATCTTACAATATTTCCAACATTAGTTACACTTCACTTTGATTACAACATTGCTTGAAATTTGACATAAATATTGAAATTTACATCGAAAATAGTTTATAGCTTCTTCAACATAATGGCATGAAACAAAAAAGAAATGAAATCAGAACATCGATTATACTAATTTATTGAAATTCAGAAGAAAAAAATTTATTACATATGGAGTAGGATAACGTTAGTGTTGTTACACATGCCCCTGTTTCCATTAAATTTGATGGGAACACTGAACTTTATATTTATACAGTGGTTCTGAATCTTTGTGTGATTGTCCCATCAAAAAAAATTTATACCACAAACTTCCTTTCACTCACTTTACATAAGTCTATAATTTTTTTTTTTACATATCAAGAACATTTACCTATCGTTTGCTTAAGTGCCTTTGGCACAGTCCAACCTCCTATCACAACATTATTTAAGTAGCAAATTATTCATCATTGTTAGATTTCTCAGACAAAAAAAAATTGGAACACAAACACTTATTTACAAAAGCAAATACAAATATCTATATATACTATAAAACAATTTGTTGCTGCTTGCATTGAATGGCAGTCCATTTCCTTACTTACTAATAAACACACAATAATATTTAGAAAATTACTACACATATTTGCTGCCTATTATTCAGAATTGGGCTGTCCTTTTCACATCATATTATCACATCTTCTGTACCACACTTACAATTATCCTTTGACTATTTATCTGCCCTCTTTGGTGTTTGGCAGTCCTTTATATTATGACTCATACACTACCCATTTTCATTTTTGACAGTCCCATCTTTTATCTGGCTGACAGCATTTATCCTATCTTTTCAGCCCTTTTTCTCCATACCTCTTTACATTTATAGCACAATTGGTAATCTGAAACTCACATAATTACATTAGTACACTGATATTGGTCTACCTATGTTACAAAGGTTTGTTACATTTGGCATTAATTAGCTTCAGCATAATATACAGCATATTTACTGTAAATTGTTTTCTGATTGTGCTTAGTTCACTCACTTCTAGGAACATACAGTTTCAGGTCCACAACATTTCTTACACCTAAAAGACTTTTGGATTTTGGGTATATCAGGTAGTAAGCAATATCGTGTGGAATGTTCTGTATTACATACAGTCCATTATAAATATATTTAAATTTGGATATTTCATGGTTCAGTTCACTAGATTTTTCGTAGGTTTTTAAAAGAACATAATCCCCAATTTTAAATTTTGAAACTTTCAGATTTTTATCATGTCTTTTAGATCTTGATTCAGCTTTTCGCTTTGCCCTTTTTGTGACTAATTCTTTCTTTTGACTCAACCCCAAGCTTGTACAAGGTGGAAACTCTAGTTTTTCCTCAATTAAACTTTTACTTCTGTTGTCTAACCAAATTTCTTCCGGTGGGAATCCAGTAGTTTCATGATGTAAGGTGTTCATGACGTTCTCAAAGTCCAATATAAATCTGCCCCAGACTCTAAATCATGCCCCTTCCTGTTTTTTCCACAACGCACCTTGGTCAACTGTGACATTGTCCCAAGATACGTTCCTGACCTGTGAACCATTTATATCTGGTGGCTTTCTAGGTTTCTGGAGCTCAAAATCTTTACTTACTTGAACTCTTTGCAAAATAAACACTGAATCGTCAGGTGGTTCTTTCTTTCTTTGTTCAGTCTCAACATCTGGATTTTGTTTTGAAACTTCGTCATCAATAGGTACAATATTGCAATTAGCTATAACCCCATTATTTTCACTAGTACCGAAATATTTGCCATCTGAACTATTGTCAGAATCCGACCACTCTGGATCGCTTTCAGGTTCTAACATAAAAGCTTTTCTGAGACAGGCACTAAGTTCTCCTTCTGGATTTTCGTCAGGCTTTAATTTTAACTCAATATCTTCTTTTAACAAAACGTCCTCATTATCAGCTTTACTTACATCTACTGTTACTTCATATTTAGTGTAATCCTCATGGACTTCAATTACTTTCAGGTAATCACCTGCCTCTTCCTCACGGTGCCTTTCGGTAGCAGCTTGTACTGTTGGCGGATCATTAACAGAAGTTACTTCCTCGTCAATGCTTAGGATCTCATCCTCCAATTCCTTCCTATCTTTAACCATCGTCCTATCGGCAGCACGCGTACTTAGTGCGGCGCTGTTTACTCTCTCCTCTTCAACTTTGGGCCACGTCACCTTATCGACGTCCCTATTGTCTTCTGTGTCACTAATTAACTTTCTTGCCTCATACTCCTTCTTAAAATTTTCCCACTCACATTGCTTGAGGCCGTTGTACAGATCATCGATCTGCACACACCAATTAGTTACTTCTGCTAGTTTTTTCTCGCCATTTACTTTATTGCTAACACAGCTAACCGCACCTCTCTGTGTATTCTCTGTTTCATCTACTATTTCCTTCGCCACGGAATTACCTCTCGTAATGTATGCACCAGTTCTTACGGCAGTGTTCGTATCTAATGCTGCCGCATTGCTAGCGGCTTCTCTCTGAACAGCTGTTCTGCTAGGCTGGGCCGTTGCCCTCTGAAGCTCCACTCGCCTGTTAATAAGTATTGCTCTGCGGGGCGAAAATGACTCATCGCTCGCACCTGACGCTTGTTTCGCACCAACACGTTGCGTAATTCCACGCCTGTCTCTAACCTGTCTCATAACTTTATTGTCAGTCCGGTAACTTTTCTTAAATCGGGGCCGGTATGTATTGTCCGCCTCCGTTTGGCCCGCAACATTCGCGGAAATCAATTTCCCGCGTCATTATTATTTTGTGCGGCGTACCCTCTACCGCGACCTATGTAACTTCCTCTTCCTCTGCCTCTGCCTCTTCCTCTCTGTATCACGTTGACGCGAAACCCTTCGCCGTCATTTCTCTCGTCATTATTGCGGTTAATTCTGTTACTAAAATTTTGATAATTGGCACGACTTTCGCGCCAGTGGTCTTCGTCTTCGACGCTCTCGAGAAATGCTAGGAAGCTACGATGATTGCTTCCCACATATCTCTTTGAATCTTCTGGAAGATTTTTATATAGCTCCCATATAATTTCTGAATCGGATCTTCTCCCTCTTAAATGCGTCAATTTTCGGTACCAATATTCGCAGAAATCTTTCAAAGAATTCCTGCCCCTGTTATTGTGAAGTTTGGCCATGATAAATTCGCGCCACAATTGATCCTGTTTTTGTTTGGACCAATATTCTTCTGTAAACTTTTGCTTAAATTCTTCGAACGTCATTCGTTCGGTATTCAAATTAATTCCCCAGCGCTTAGCGTCACCTGCTAAGGCGCTAATTACTACGTTTATCTTTTCCTGATCAGACAAGTGTTCAGGAAATATTTTCTCGCAATTTTTGATGAAATCTAACGGATGCCATTCGTTATGTTTCTTGGCAGGATCGAAGCGTTCCTCACCTTCCAATAGCTTCGTAAGTGGTGTGCCATTTCAGACAACACCAGGCCTATCTTTAATTTTACCCTCAAGATCGAAAATTTTGCCTTGAATTTTCGATGTATTTTGTTCACACTTCTGTACACATCCGGTCACCTTTTCGCCTAATTCTCTTTCAGTGTCTGAAACTGCCTTTTTCAACTGTGATATTCCGTGTTGACATTCGTTTACGATCTCAGTTTTAAGACCGAAAACTTTTTCGTCTACTTTTGTTTCAACCAGAGGTTCTACTTTCTCTTGGATGCTGAGAATTTCAACATCAAATCTACTGTTAATGTTGTCAATTTCTCCCTGCAGAGTATCCATATTTTTATTAATTGTGTCAATTTCAAACTTCATAGTATTTACTACAAAGCTCAAACAACCCACTTTTTGTTCTACCTGTTCTATTTGTTTACTAATTTTAATTCTTTTCTCTTCGACCTGTACTTTAACCTGACCAACTTGTATTTTAAGCTGCTCATCAACGTGTGTTTTAAGCTGATCATTCTGTGTTTTGAGCTGACTAACCTGATTACTGACTTGTTTTTGAAGGTGATCATTCTGTCCTGCAATTTGTTTGGTTAATTGTTCAAATAAATCGTTCATTCTTAAAATTTTCACACTGTTTTGTTCTACAGAATCGGTGTGTTCCGATCCTACTTCAAAATTTTCTTTCGCTTCTTTTTTTACCTGTGGAGAATCAAACTTGTCAGTGGATTCGTTCACGTATCCACTATCGTCTACAAAGTCATCCCCTACTTCTTGTTTTATCCCTTGCTGTGTTCGAGGCAATCTCGACATTTCAATCTGTTCGTTAACATGTTCGTGAAATTGTATATACGCCAACTGTCTTCCGCTAACGCCATCTGTTAGCTGGCCGCTTAAACTCCTGCTATTGCCATGCGCATCTTCCATTACGCTCGGCACATCTACCCCGTCTACTTTCCTGTCCATACTGAATGCAAGTTACACCCCATTACCGTACTTGACGTTCACTGCTACTTATTTTACTAATTAGTATTGCAATTCGTGCCACTCAACATCCACTGTTCGGTATTCACTTTAATTTGTGACCGACAACAACTGGATACCTTGTCACCGGGAAGCCACTTGTAACGTCTACGCTCGGGCATACGTTAACTCTTTAAAACCTGTACTATGGTAAGTTGACGGGCTTCACCTTATAGAAAAGGATTTTAGTAATTATGTTGACCGCGTGTACCTGAATAGAGGCAAAATCAGACTTACACCCGCTCAGTAACAACAATGATACGTCAAGCAAGTCTAAAGTGCAACTACACGTTAGGACGGGCAAGAAACATACACAGCAGATGCTACCAATTGTTAATAATGCGGTCGCCAGCCTAATTAGGCATTAACTGAGATTTTTCCCTGTACAAGTGGATGTGCGTGCAAGCATAACAAAATGTAGTAATACTACATTATATGGTAAATTTTATAACCAGAAAAATCTACTGAACTAATATTTTCACTTTCTATACCAATTTGGACAAGCTATAAATACACAACATTACACTATAATGATTACTACAAACTGCGTTTTGTCTATTGATTCGACTGAAATCGGGCATAGGTTACCCTAGAAATAGCACTTTTGAAACACACATACAATGTCAATTTTAAGAAGGGTGAAACACTGATAATTTTAGGTTTTATGTTGACTTTAACTTTGCTGGTCAAATCAGTTCAGTACACTTCAGAATTCGAATGAATAGAAAAGAAAAAAAGGGGGGGACCCTGAAACTATTATGATCACTGTAGTGAAAGGTTGATTATTGAGAGCATTAAGCATTCAAGATTTCCAAAATATGATTTACCGCTCTTTTTGTCTTATTTCCTGCTCATTTAACTACCGTTATTTTCGTCTCAATTTAAATAAACTTCATTACTAAACCAATTTCAACATTATCTTCCAACTTGGTCAGACCTATATTATTCGTCCAGTATTTCATTAACAACAAAGTTCTTTAAACATCATTTTAACATAGGTAGGTCTGCAGGTAATTATTATTAACACAAACTTTGAATCCTCATCTTGGGACACTCGGATTGCACAACATGTGGAAAGGACCCTGTCTAGGTTACTTGTGACGATAATTAATTGATAGGACAGTTCTGGTAAAATTTAAGTTGTTATTGAACAGTATGTAGCAAAAGTAACACTGGTCCGCATGAATACAGTACTAAAAGTTCCAACCTGTTCGTATCGATGAGGCGGTCGGCAGGCGGCGAGATGGCGAGGCACAAAGCACACATGCAATTACAGCAATGGCTCTTAAAATAGTGGCACTTCACTTCTTCATAGCTTCGCAATACTTTTCCATTTAGTGCCTATGGAATATTGCCATGCTGTATAGGCGTCGGAAACAGCGCATCCGAGGCTCAACGAAACCACTTTTTCCAGGAGAGCCTCCTCGATCCAGCACGTGTTTCTCAGATCGATGCCCAACTCCGACTACTATTGCTGAGCCCGTTATGCCGTACCGCGCCCGTGTGCATTTTCCCGCGCTCGCCTGCCTCCACCTTTTACCGCTCCCCTACAGACAGGGTATTCACCAAAGGTTTTACATTCTACTTATCCTAATACATTGCCTACGTATGGACCAGGCATACAATTACAACTTTCACATCTTACAATATTTCCAACATTAGTTACACTTCACTTTGATTACAACATTGCTTGAAATTTGACATAAATATTGAAATTTATATCGAAAATAGTTTATAGCTTCTTCAACATAATGGCATGAAACAAAAAAGAAATGAAATCAGAACATCGACTATACTAATTTATTGAAATTCATAAGAAAAAAATTTATTACATATACAGTAGGATAGCGTTAGTGTTGCTGCACCAACTGTCATGCCATTCACAGAAAATACAAAACCGAAGATAATATTGTGTGTGTTGTGACATAAGTGGTTTTCTACGTTTGGTCAGTTTACACGTTCTGGACACTTATTTTGTGCATATAACATACTTTTGCTCCCCAGCCTTTTTTTAAATGTTGAAATGATAACCAGATATATTTATATTGTCATTTTGATAGCTTTACGTATATTGGCACTTTTTTTTTTGTCGCTGTCCTTCTTCAAGCATTGCTTGCACATAGACGTATATTTTTTTCGGTTTATAGATTTCTAACGTTGTTGTACTTATTTTCATAAGTCTGTTATTTTATACAGTTGTTTTTGAAGACTGGTAGGTTACATCAGTATCTGGCAGTTTAGCATATCATCTAACTGAACAATTTTTGATCATTGCACATTTAATTAATAATGTTATTAAAATAATAGTGGAATTACGTTTTTGTATACTATATATAATTGTATTCGTTTACATATATTTATTTATGCAGTATTGTCCTTGATTCTTATTCTATTTTGAATCTGTCTTTGTATCTGGATAGCTGGTAAGTTAATGATGCTAACATTACAGTTTGTGCAAACATGTCTGAAGATCGTGTATTGAGTTACGGAAACTGGTTGGAAAATAGTAAAATAACTTCAAAACAACGGGTGCAAGTGTTTTATATTATTACATGAGTGAGTGGACGAAGTCCTGTAAAGCAGCCACGCGGAGTGGTCGTGCGGTTTGAGGCGCCATGTCACGGATTGCGCCGTCCCTCCCACCGGAGGTTCGACTCCTCACAAGGGCATGGGTGTGTGTGTGTGTTGTTCTTAGCATAAGTTAGTTTAAATAGTGTGTAAGTCTAGGGACAGATGACCTCAGCAGTTTGGTCCCATAGGAATTCACACACATTTGAAATTTTTTTCCCGTGGAAAGCAGGAACATACAACAGTATTTTAGATTTGTAAAGCGTGAAACAGGACCATCGACTGTCTTCGTACTGCTGCAGAGAACCGTTGCAAACCTTTTCTCAGGCGTCTCCTTATTTATCTCCACTGAAAAAAATCCATCTCTCTGTGCTACATGCTTATTCGCTGAACCTTAGTTCAACCGGTACCGTTTTATTTTATGTACAGAAAACTGGGATACCTGTGTTTCAAATCGGATGCGTAGTTGGCCTTATTAGCTAATCGTATATCTAGGGCAACGTGAACTATAGCTACAGTCACACGTAGCCTGTCGTAGGAAGCGTTGTGCAGTTGTAAGAGAGCTATGGTGCAGGTCCTGGGACTGCACTATACCGCGCAAGCCTCTTCATCTCCTGGTACCTACTGCAAACTTTTTATGTACTCAAGCTTCGTCTCTCTCTCTCTGTATAATATGCTGCACACTTCTTTCCAAAACTACATTGACGATTCTCTCATTTCTTATGACGTGTCATATCCCTCAATCCGTTCTTGCTCTCAGGTTATGTCATAAACGTCCATTTTACCCACTTTGATTCAGTACCTCCTCATTAGTTATTTAATCTGCCACCCAGTCTTCAGAATTCTTCTAAGAATCTGTATTCAAAATCTTCTATTTATTTCTTATCTCAACTGTTTATCATCCACGATTCACTTAATACAAGGTTACTCTGCAGACAAATATCTTCAGTAAAAGCTTTCTAGAACTTAAAGTTATATCGAATAACGAACTCATCTTCTTGAGAAATGCTTTTCGTCCTATAGCAAGTCTACATTTTATATCCTCTCCGGACAAGAAAGCTAAACTCATCTACTGCTTATAATGTCTCATTTCATGACCTAATCGTCAACCGTCATCTTATCTAGTTTAACTACATTCCATTACCCTTGGTTTACTTTTATTGATATTCACCTTATAGCCTCTTTTCAGCAATCTATCCCTCCATCTGCTCTTCCAATTCCATCGCTGTTTCTGGCGGAACTACATTGACATCTCCTAAAGTAAATGGCTTTTCTCTTTGCTTCCTAAAGGTTAATGTTCTCTACAGATATCTTCTTGGCCTTCAGTGTATGAACAAATGATGTCATATATAGTCCACAAATCTGCTTAACACTCTTCTCAACCACTGCTTCCTTTTCGTGTCATTCGACTTTTATAATTACAGTCTGGTATTTGTACGTGTTCTGGATAACCTTTGGCTCCATGAATTTTATCCCTGCTACCTTCTGAATTTGAAGTAGCGTGTTCCATTCAACATTTTAAAATATTTTCTCTAAATTTCTAAATCCAATAAACGTAGATTTGCCTTTGTTTAGCGTATTTTCTAAATTACGTCTTAATAACATTATCACTTGGCATGTTGCTACATCTGTTCAGTACCCAAACTCATCTTTACCGAGATAGATTTCTGACAATTTTTTATTGTTCTTCTGTGATATTCACACTTGCGTTCTTTGGAATTCCTATTGCTATATCCCTCCTGAAGTAGGAGGTATTTCGCCTGTCAGACAATTCTTGCATACAAGGTAGAATAACTTCCTAATGGCTGACTTACCCATGGATCTCAACAATTCTGAGGCAATGTAGTCTACAACAGGGGACCTGTTTCAACTTAGTTCTTCTAGATTTTTCATATTTTACTTGTAGTATCATTTTTTACCTGGTACAGTCTGTAACCTCCCCCTCACTTTCCGACCTTAATGACAGTGAAAAATTAAACCGCGTGTACCTAATGGGAGTTTTGGAAAAGCAATTGTCACCGAAGTTAACCTGTCGGTAAAGAGGGAGGAAAGGGTTACATCTAGATGAAAGGAAATGTGCTAATGAAACTGGTGGAAATTAATTTTGAAAAGGGGCAAAGTTAATAAAGAAAGTAAATGTGCAGCCATTACGTTAACAATTAACTAGCGGTAATTAGGTATTTGAGATTTGGGGGAAATCACGGTCGCCAGTCCTAAGGACAATTACTATAGTAACTGAAAAAGAAAGGTTATTACACATATAATTAGCACTAGAAGCGTGGCAACTGAAGGTTGACACGTGTAGTGTGAAAACTGAAAGTTTGTCAGAAGTAATAAATTTCGCTACACCCTGACTTAATTTAGCAAAAGAATTAATAAAACCGAAAAATCGAAAGTTAATTTAGTGACTGAAGTTAATAGTGAGCTTTCTTTCTGAAGCACATCGAAATTCAGTAAAATACGGTTAGTCTTGGACTACCTCAACAATCATTTCAAAAAACTACTCGAATCTACGCAATTTGGAAATAAGAGATTTAACTTTGAACTTGAATTAAATGATTCTGAACAATTAACAATAGTAAAATTTAGTACGTACCAAGGTGAGCTGCAGTCACAGGTAAGCTAAAATACGATAACAAAACTCGCACTCTTAATTTGTGCTTGTGTAATCTGAATATTGTAGCCAGCTAACTGAACTTTGAAATTAAAGCAGTGAAATAGAATTAGCTATATTACTTTAGTGCTGGCGTTTAAATTTCAACGACACTCGGGTTCATTTCGGAAAAGGAAGGGATCCTGCTTTGGGACAATGCAATTGGGACAATGAGCAACAAAGGTTCATGCTAAGTTGCTGTTATTATAGTTACGAAAATGGTACAGTTTGAAAAGCTGAGGTCTGCCATACAGTTCTAAAACTTTACTTGCTTCCAGTCTTCCTTGATGGTTGATTGAAGGTTTGAAGCCGTCGATCGAGGAGGTGGCGACAGTCACTCATTGTCGGCCGTCGCTGTTGCAGAAGCTGGATGTTGGCGCGCCTTCTTCTCGACACGGTCACCAGACGGAACGGGCTCTTGATGTGCGCTAGTTAATGTTTCCCGTCCGCGACACCATGTCAGAAACTATTATCGCAAGTCGAGCGCAATTACATGCTGCCAAACCCCGAAAGCGCGGCAACTCGCGGGAGCGTCACACAACACACCTGCTCCACTCGCTACTCCCGACAGACTCCTTCCCTCAGCCCGCGCTCCACGCGGCAGAGTTAACACTACCAAAGATCCTACACACTTTGATTCTTCACACGACCTATCGACGTAATCGTTCGATAGCAGTTTTCCCTAGGCAAGACCCAGCGTAAAAATACAAATAATATTTACGAAACAAACCAATTATACATCGACATAAATGCATAAATATACAAACACTAAAACAATTACAATATACAAAGAGACAGAAATGTCATATCTTGAGGTAACAAAACAAGGAAAAAACTAGTACAATAGATGGAAATAGAAGGATATGCATTTCCGGCGTTACAAGTCTTCCTACATATTCCTTCCATCTTTCAGATTTTTCATCCTTATTTAGAACTGGTTTGCCAGCTGAGCTGTCGATAGTCATGCAACTGCGCTTTTGTCCAAAGGTTTGTTTAATTTTCCTATAGATGCTACCGACATTTCCACATGTTATGCATGCTTCTACATTATTGTATTTGTTTTTAACTGTTTCTGCTTCGTCATTTTGCACCTCCTGCCGACCTCGTTTCTTAGACTTCTGTAGAGTCTTTTGCCATTTTCTGTCGTTTAAGAAACATCACAAGAAGTTTCGGTAATTATTGTAAACAGTGTAAGTAGGCTGTTTATGTTTTCTTATTGGAAACGTTACGTAGCGCTCTATATGAAAATCACTGGCTGTGCTGTGTGCAGTCTGTGGCTAGTTTGCATTGTTGTCTGCCATTGTAGTGTTGGGCAGCGGCAGCTGGATGTGAACAGCGCGTAGCGTTGCGCAGTTGGAGGTGAGCCGCCAGCAGTGGTGGATGTGGGGAGAGAGATGGCGGAGTTTTGTAATTTGTGATGAACTGCTATATATATTATGACTATTAAGGTAAATACATTGTTTGTTCTCTATTAATATCTTTCATTTGCTAACTATCACTATCAGTAGTTAGTGCCTTCCGTAGTTTGAATCTTTTATTTAGCTGGCAGTAGTGGCGCTCGCTGTATTGCAGTAGTTCGAGTAATGAAGATTTTTGTGAGGTAAGTGATTTCTGAAAGGTATAGTTTAATGTTACTCAGGGCCATTCTTTTGTAGGGATCTTTGATAGTCAGATTGCGTTGCGCTAAAAATATTGTGTGTCGGTTTAAGCACAGTCTCGTATACAATTCTTCTAAGGGGACGTTACAACAGTAAACAGAAAAATTTCAGCAAGTTAGAATAGGACAGAAATAAGTCCTTCCTGGGGGGAACAAACATATGTGAGCGTGATATTTCAGGTGGAAAACTGGTTGCTAATAATTCTCCAGTGAAACTTTAAATAAAAGTGGCACGCATAAAACGATAGCCCATACCCGAATACAGAGACGTCGGATTACTGCCTTCGGGAGGACGACGGTTCAATCCCGTCTCCGGCCATCGTGATTTAGGTTCTCCGCGATGTCCCTAAATCGCATCAGGCAAATGCCGGGATGGTTCCTTTGAAAGGGCACGGCCGATTTCCTTCCCCATCCTTCCCTCACCCGAGCTTGCGCTCCGTCTCTAATGACCTCGTTGTCGACGGGACGTTAAACACTAATCTCCTCCTCCTCCTCCTCCTCGGATTACTGCCATTGTATCTACGTTTACAATAACAGACCATACAACTCTTTTGTGTGAATGTCTTATGTGGAAGACTAATGCTACATCATGGCGGCAAACACAAAACAGCGAAAGTCAGAAATGCTAGTAACGTCTGCTGAAATACACTCCTGGAAATGGAAAAAAAGAACACATTGACACCGGTGTGTGAGACCCACCATACTTGCTCCGGACACTGCGAGAGGGCTGTACAAGCAATGATCACACGCACGGCACAGCGGACACACCAGGAACCGCAGTGTTGGCCGCCGAATGGCGCTAGCTGCGCAGCATTTGTGCACCGCCGCCGTCAGTGTCAGCCAGTTTGCCGTGGCATACGGAGCTCCATCGCAGTCTTTAACACTGGTAGCATGCCGCGACAGCGTGGACGTGAACCGTATGTGCAGTTGACGGACTTTGAGCGAGGGCGTATAGTGGGCATGCTGGAGGCCGGGTGGACGTACCGCCGAATTGCTCAACACGTGGGGCGTGAGGTCTCCATAGTACATCGATGTTGTCGCCAGTGGTCGGCGGAAGGTGCACGTGCCCGTCGACCTGGGACCGGACCGCAGCGACGCACGGATGCACGCCAGGACCGTAGGATCCTATGCAGTGCCTTAGGCGACCGCACCGCCACTTCCCAGCAAATTAGGGACACTGTTGCTCCTGGGGTATCGGCGAGGACCATTCGCAACCGTCCCCATGAAGCTGGGCTACGCTCCCGCACACCGTTAGGCCGTCTTCCGCTCACGCCCCAACATCGTGCAGCCTGCCTCCAGTGGTGTCGCGACAGGCGTGAATGGAGAGACGAATGGAGACGTGTCGTCTTCAGCGATGAGAGTCGCTTCTGCCTTGGTGCCAATGATGGTCGTATGCGTGTTTGGCGCCGTGCAGGTGAGCGCCACAATCAGGACTGCATACGACCGAGGCACATAGGGCCAACACCCGGCATCATGGTAGGGGAGCGATCTCCTACACTGGCCGTACACCACTGGTGATCGTCGAGGGGACACTGAATAGTGCACGGTGTAAGTCAACTACCCTGGCCAGCAAGATCTCCGGATCTGTCCCCCATTGAGCATGTTTGGGACTGGATGAAGCGTCGTCTCACGCGGTCTGCACGTCCAGCACGAACGCTGGTCCAACTGAGGCGCCAGGTGGAAATGGCATGGCAAGCCGTTCCACAGGACTACATCCAGCATCTCTACGATCGTCTCCATGGGAGAATAGCAGCCTGTATTGCTGCGAAAGGTGGATATACACTGTACTAGTGCCGACATTGCGCATGCTCTGTTGCCTGTGTCTATGTGCCTGTGGTTCTGTCAGTGTGATCATGTGATGTATCTGACCCCAGGAATGTGTCAATAAAGTTTCCCCTTCCTGGGACAATGAATTCACGGTGTTCTTATTTCAATTTCCAGGAGTGTAATTATCGACAAACGAAGTGAGACTCATCTTAGACAACAACACACAGCGCCTTAGTGTTCCACGACCAAGTTCAGAAAACGAAGTAGTACTTCTGTTCGAGCATTGGAGTGCCAACGTTTTCGTACTGCCTATCCACTCACCGCTTTGGGATTATATGTACTGTAGAGGTCTAACGAACGTCCCTGTGCGACGTGTTTTCAGAGACCCTTGCAGCCGATAGCAGAACTGTGATACTCCAGTATCACGGTCACTCCCCACTCTCCACACTGCTGGAGTGGCAGGATATTTGTAATATTTGAGGCTACTGTTGCTGGTTGGTATCATCGTATGTGAAACTGTCTATGTCGAAGATACAGGACGTCGTCTGCATTTACATGAATGTCCGGTGGGCACCACTCGATGTCCGGCAGTGGGTTAATTTCCAACTAGATTCCCTCCACTCCTTGCCTTCCCATTCGCAGACTGTATACAGAGAGAACGATTGTCAGTAAAAGTGAATAAAAGCTCTATTTTTTCTAATGTAACCATTTCAATCATTACGCCAGGCGCATCTTGTTGTAGGTTGGTATTTGGGCTTTTGGAACTTCATTATTAAGGCTCTGCAAGACGCATACTGATGTACTTGTAGGCGCTCCCAAGCAATGGATTGAGTGTTTCTGTGACACTCTCATTTGGTCTAAACTAAGTCGGAATAAAGGAGACAGATATTTATGACGAAGATTATACGAGGTGCATTCAAGTTCTAAGGCCTCCGATTTTTTTTTTTAATCAACTACTCATCCGAAATCGATGAAACTGGCGTTACTTCTCGACGTAATTGCCCTGCAGATGTACACATTTTTCACAACGCTGACGCCATGATTCCATGGCAGCGGCGAAGGCATCTTTAGGAGTCTGTTTTGACGACTGGAAAATCGATGAGGCAATAGCAGCACGGCTGGTGAATGTGCGGCCACGGAGAGTGTCTTTCATTGTTGGAAAAAGCCAAAAGTCACTAGGCGCCAGGTCAGGTGAGTAGGGAGCATGAGGAATCACTTCAAAGTTCTTATCAAGATGAAACTGTTGCGTAACGTTAGCTCGATGTGCGGGTGCGTTGTCTTGGTGAAACAGCACACGCGCAGCCCTTCCCGGACGTTTTTGTTGCAGTGCAGGAAGGAATTTGTTCTTCAAAACATTTTCGTAGGATGCACCAGTTACCGTAGTGCCCTTTGGAACGCAATGGGTAAGGATTACGCTCTCGCTGTCCCGGAACATGGACACCATCGTTTTTTCAGCACTGGCGGTTACCCGAAATTTTTTCGGTGGTGGTCAATCTGTGTGGTTCCATTGAGCTGACTGGCGCTTTGTTTCTGGATTGAAAAATTGCATCAACGTCTCATCCATTGTCACAACCGACGAAAAGAAAGTCCCATTCATGCTGTCGTTGCGGGTCAACATTGCTTGGCAACATGCCACACGGGCAGCCATGTGGTCGTCTGTCAGCATTCGTGGCACCCACCTGGATGACACTTTTCGCATTCTCAGGTCGTCATGCAGGATTGTGTGCAAAGAACACACAGAAATGCAACTCTGGAGGCGATTTGTTCAACAGTCATTCGGCGATCCCCCAAAATAATTCTCTCCACTTTCTCGATCATGTCGTCAGACCGGCTTGTGCGAGACCGCGGTTGTTTCAGTTTGTTGTCACACAATGTTCTGCCTTCATTAAACTGTCGCACCCACGAATGCACTTTCGACACATCCATAACTGCATCACCACATGTCTCCTGCAACTGTCGATGAATTTCAATTGGTTTCACACCACGCAAATTCAGAAAACGAATGATTGCACGCTGTTCAAGTAAGGAAAACGTCGCCATTTTAAGTATTTAAAACAGTTCTCATTCTCGCCGCTGGCGGTAAAATTCCATCTGCCGTACGGTGCTGCCAACTCTGGGACAAATTGACAATTAACGCGAACTCATTTTAAAACAATGCGCATGTTACTATATCTTTCCAGTCCAGTTCGCATTCCACCCTTCGTTTGTTAAGGGGACACCGACATTCCACGTCTTGAACATGAGTTTCCACGTGACTTTGGCGCGAAATGTTCCTTGACTGCCTATGTCGGCAGTACATATGCAGGTTGTGACAAAAGTGTTGAATATTCTGAGAGGATATAGTAACCATCAAAATAAGACAAGATGTCCAGTAAACATCGGATCTAATAGGCAGACCTAAAGAGGTATGAAGACTTGTGCATCTTCGCTACTGTCAAGCACATCTATTGATCACGTACTCATAGCTCTTCGGGCGAGCATTTTAGTGGAAATTTTGTTTTCCTTTTTAGGCCCACATTAGCTCCTCATTAGATGTGGAAAGCAGAAAGACTGCAGCAGAAGATATGTTTCACAGAGACGAAGTTGATCTAATGCTCTTTGCTTTTAAGATATTAATTGTAGGGCCCACGTTTATTGGACTTCTGATACGCCCGTTAAATCCACTTGTAACGCCGGAAATGCATATCCTCCTATTTCCATTTATTGTACTATAAATTTGTTTTCCTTATTTTTGTTACCTGAATATATAACATTTCTGTGTCTTCGTATATTGTAATTGTTTTACTATTTGTATATATATATTTATGAATTTATGTCGATGTATAATTGATTTGTTTCGTAAATATTATTTGTATTTTTATGCTGGGTCTTGCCTAGGGAAAACTGCTATCGGACGATTACATCGATAGGTCGGGAGAAGAATAAAAGTGTGTAGGATCTTTGGTAGTGTTAACTCTGTCGCGTGGAGCGCGGGCTGAGAGAGAGAGTTTGGCTGGAGTAGCGAGTGGAGCAGGTGTGTTGTGTGACACTCCCGCGAGTTGCCGCGCTTTCGGGGTTTGGCAGCGTGTAATTGCACTCGACTTGCGATGATAGTTTCTGACATGGTGTCGCGGACGGGAAGCATTAGCTGGCGCACATCAAGAGCCCGTTTCGTCTGGTGACCGTGTCGAGAAGAAGGCGTGCCAACATCCAGCTTCTGCAACAGCGATGGCCGACAATGAGTGACTGTCGCCACCTCCTCAATCGATGGCTTCAAACCTTCAATCAACCAACAAGGAAGACTGGAAGCACGTAAAGTTTTTGAACTGTATGGCAGACATCAGCTTTTAAAACTGTTCAAATCACAAAATTACAGCAACATAGCATGAACCTTTGTTGCTCATTGTCCCAGTTGCATTACCAAGCAGGGTCCCTTCCTTTTCCGAAATGAACCCCAGTGTCGTTGAAATTCAAACGCCAGCATTAAAGTAATATAGCTAATTCTATTTCACTGCTTTAATTTCAAATTTCAGTTAAAGTATTCATAGCTGGCTACAATATTCAGATTACACAAGCACAAATTAAGAGTGCGAGTTCTGTTAGCATATTTTAGCTTACCTGTGACTGCAGCTCAGCTTGGTACGTACTAAATTTTACTATTGTTAATTGTTCAGAATCATTTAATTCAAGTTCAAAGTTAAATCTCTTATTTCTAAATTGCGTAGATGCAAGTAGCTTTTGAAATGATTGTTGAGGTAGTCCAAGACTAACCATATTTAACTGAATTTCGATGTGCTTCAGAAAGAATGCTCACTATTAACTTCAGTCATTAAATTAACTTTCGATTTTCCTGTTTTATTGATTCTTTTGCTAAATTAAGTCAGAGTGTAGAGAAATTTATTACTTCTGACAAACTTTCAGTTTTCACACTACACGTGTCAGCCTTCAGTTGCCACACTTCTAGTGCTAATTATATGTGTAATAACCTTTCTTTTTTAGTTAATATAGTAATTGTTCTTAGGACTGGCGACCGTAATTTCCCCCAAATCTCAAATATCTAATTACCGCTAGTTAATTGTTATCGTAACAGCTGCACATTTACTTTCTTTATTAACTTTACCCCGTTTCATTAGCATTTTTCCTTTCATTTAGATGTAACCCTTTCCTCCCTCTTTACCCACAGGTTAACTTCGGTGACGATTGCTTTTCCAAAATTACCATTAGGTACACGCGGTTTCATTTTTCACTGTCATTAAGGTTGATAAGTGAGGGGGAGGTTACACGCGGAGACCTGGTGACAGGACAGTCTTCAGGTTTGAGGCTGTTCAGGACACGAATTTTGCATTGTGCAAATCTCGTAACAGAGTACTGGTTACGAAATGTTCGATACGTCAGCCAATATTAGTGTGAGGAATCCTAATTTGATTTGAGATTTGGCATTTATATTGAAAATTATTAAAATGAGTGAAGGCAACAATTACCAAAATTTGGTAGGCTTGGATAAGGAACAATCGGTCGAACAGTGGGAAACGCGCACCGCGGTACCCATTGTTCAGGGGCAGGCGGCTAGCATGAAAGACGCGACCGCCGAAACGCAACAAAGAGCAGAAATGGAATTCCACACTTTAGGAAATGTTTCGGAATCGGAAGTGAAAATCAGATGTGAATCCCTTGATGACGAATACGGGGGGACAATTAAAGAGGAAGCCGCTACGGAAGTAAAACCTGTAGTTTCCGGGAATTTAACTGATTTATTGAATGTTTTGATTAACGAAATCAAGAGTCAATCGGCAGAAATTAAAGCTCTGTCTGCCAAGCAAGAAGGTCAGGCTGCCAAGCAAGAAGCTCAGGCTGCCAAGCAAGAAGCTCAGTCTGAAAAAATTGAACGGATGCTAGACAATCAGAACAAAGCTATTAACGTTGTTAACAACAATGTGGGAGTTGTTAACACAAAAGTTGATAAAATCAAAGAAGATATTGTTGTAATTAATACCGAAATCGGTAATCTTAAACAGGAAATGATAGGCGTTCAGGCGGAAATTGCGAGCATAAATACTCGTTTTTATTCCGAAATTAGCAGAATCGAGAAAAGTGTAGGAGAATCAGTTGCTCCGATCGTCGAGAATAAGGTGACGGAACAAATTCAATTAGTGAAAAAAGAGGATCAACAGAAGGTGGAAACTTCAACGGCTTTGGTATCCGAAGTAGATACCAAAGTGAGGAAGCAGGCTAATACCTGCGAAGAGAACAGGAGGGAAATGGAAACGCTTGCGACAACCACTTGCCTAGTAATTACGAGAGTTTCGGAATTAGAAAAGAAACTTGACGAAAAACAGAGCTATCTGCCAATATGTGCACATAGTCCGGAATTGTTGACGAAAGAGGAGCGGTTCAACCCCTTGAAAAAAGGCGGTATACACGCGACGGATTTCATTAAGAATTGTGAAAGAGTTTTACCCGGATCATGGACTAATGAGAGAAAAATTAATGCGATTATTGATGTGTTGGCTGGTGATGCCAAGCGTTGGGGCTTAAACCTCAACATTACGAACCTGACTTTTGACGAATTTAAAAATTTGTTTCTGGCTGAATACTGGTCAGAGCGAAAACAGCAAAGTGTCTGGCGCGAATTTGTAGTATCGAGGTCTTTCGATGCGAATTCGCGCGGTTCGATGAAGGAGTTTTGTGAGGGCTGGGTCCGCAAGACGGAATATTTGCGTGATCGCCGCACGGAATCCGAAATAGTCTGGGAACTCAACAAAAAGCTTCCAGATGAAACAAAACGCTATGTAGGAAGCAATTACAGGACAATAAATGATTTCCTGGAAAGAGTGGAGGACGAGGACAATTGGCGCAATAATCGCGACAGTGGTAGAGGCCGTGGTAACAACAACGGGTACCACAGCAACCACAACAATGATAACCATGGGAATAATGCATACCGCAACCATGGCAGCAATTACGATAATTGTTCGGACCGTAATAACAATCGGTACAATGCAAATAATAACAGGAATGACGGAAACCAGTATCATACTAACGTGATACGGGCTTCACAGAATAGGAATAACGCCAGAGGGTGTGATCAGCCGCCTCAGCAGCATCCGGGGACCGTATCTGCTGGGACGAGACAGGGAAACCATTAGCCGCGCCGGTGAGGGGCCGACCGGGCGTGGAGAAATTTTGGCGGCCCAATACCAGGAGAAAACCCATGTGTCGTCGTTATGAAAATTCCGTGTGGAATAATCAACGGCGGGAGAGTGTGCCAGTGTTAGGAGAACGGAGTGCGCCCACAAGTAGTAGATCAGCTGTATACACGGCAGTAGGAAGTACATTCACTGTCAGTGAGAACAATTTAAGTAGTGTTCCGGAAATCGATTATAAAGTGGCAGCTGTAATACCCACAGTGGAACTGGAGATTGAGTTTAAGAATGATTCGCAAGTGTTGAGAGATCAGATGTCGGATAAAACGTCGGTCATCGAGCGAGGGGATACAGAGAGGGATGAGGTCTGGTTAAGGCAGTTCGGTCGCTTATACGACGAACTAAGAGATTATAGGGGTCTGTATGGGAGAAGTGTTTATGGGGAGCGCGTGCAGGATTTGCCGCGTCTCGTTCCGCAGGAAGATAGTGTTTGTGAAGTGATAGAAAGTTCTGGCCCTAACCGGCAGACTTTACCGAAAGTTATAGTGGTAGAAGTAGCCGACCCATCCGACGCAAACCTCCAGTTATACATTGCGAAAGTATTAAGGAGAAAGATTACGAAAATTTCAGTGATAGCCGGACACGATTGGTAGAAAAGCACGTAGATTACAGAGTGTATGAGGTTAGAGCTGACGTTATACGGTCAGACGGTAGCAGTGTGGGTTGCGCAGATCCAGAGGAAGTAATTGCAGATACTACTGGGCACATTCCTCCAGGTAGATTGACAGATGAGATTAATCTGACCAAAGTGGAATCAACGAAGGTGACGATTAATGAATTGATAGCAAAGCAACACTCACTAGTTGACGAGTTACAGGAAAAGGTTTCGGTATTGGAGGCGAAGCTGCTTACTAAGCCTCAGGACAAACGTGTTGAAATTAAAAGTGTATGTGAAAAGAGGCTGAAAAAGCCGCCAGATAAGCCGGCTTTAGGATCAAAGCCGGATGGTTCTTTCTGGAATGACCTGGATATAGACGAGGATTTACTGTGGGAAAATAAAGAAACAGTCGAGGACAATTGTAGACAGATAGTAGTGTCTGAAATATATGCACAGCCTACAACTAAACGTGTTGATTGACACCGGTGCAGAATTGAGTGCTGTATTCGGTATTGGAGGCAAAGCTGCTGACTAAGCCTCAGGACAAACGTGTTGAAATTAAAAGTGTATGTGAAAAGAGGCTGAAAAAGCCGCCAGATAAGCCGGCTTTAGGATCAAAGCCGGATGGTTCTTTCTGGAATGACCTGGATATAGACGAGGATTTACTGTGGGAAAATAAAGAAACATTCGAGGACAATTGTAGACAGATAGTAGTGTCTGAAATATATGCACAGCCTACAACTAAACGTGTTGATTGACACCGGTGCAGAATTGAGTGCTGTATCTGGGAAAATATTTGAGTTACTGAAAGACAGACCTGGCATCGTAGTTATGCCAGTAACAGGAGTGAAAATTATCGGTGCTACTGGGAAGGCCATTAAACCGGTCACAAAACAGATTTTTGTCAACTTCGAGATATGTGGAGCACGATTTGAACAAGAGTTTGTCGTCGTGCCAGACTTTACTACGGAAGTAATTATCGGGTTAGATTGGCTATTAAAGTACCGTGCAGTGATTAATTGCGAAAGCAAAACTTTGACATGTACGTCACAAGATAAAACAATAGCAGTTATTTTTGACGAATCAGGAGACGGTGTGCATGGGCAATACCAGCCTATACACATTGTTAACTGGCCGGATGACATTGACGTAGAAATGAATTTGATCTGACATAACGTGAGGAATCTCGGCATTGACAAAAGTGTAGAAAGTGAATTGGAAGAGATAATCAAATTCCCTCCACGGATTGACATTAGTATTGGTGTGAAAAAAGATCGTTTGCGAGAGGTAATGAAGCTAAAAGCCGATGCTCGCATACGTCGTAATGACGCTAAAGCGCGTTTTGCTATGTTTGCAATCAGAGACTTAATACTTGTAAAAGCTCATGAGAAATCGAGCGAGATAGACCATGAAATCTCTAAATTTAAGTTTGTTTATAATGGACCATATAAAGTCATTGGTATACCTCACACAAATGCTTATTGCTTAGGGTATCCAAGCTCAGGAAAGCTATTAGGTATACGGAACATTGTAGACCTGAAATTGTACCAATTAAGGATTGATTAATACCACAGAAAGGGTAATTTGTACAGTATGTAAATATAGAGTGTAAGATTTCAGGATGTGCCATGTTGCGATGCTTTTGCCTGACCTAGAGGTCATTAAAGAACTTGTAATTAATAAGTAATTAATTTTGATTAAATGATTTAAGAGGAATTGATTAACAATCAACTGAAAAATCCAAGCTGCTATTTTATGTTTTCAGCTGAGTCACAGTAGATTAAGGAATGTAAATGTGATTTTGTAACTAGCTGTAAGATTTCATAAATATGTAATTTACTAGTCATTGCCGATGTACTTAGACGCTGTTTTAAGTTTCAGGCTAGTACATGCGTGTGATGATGGACAGTGTTGAGTTATCCACTGTGATAGTATTAAGGAACTCATTGAGATTACTCGGGAGTGAGTTTTACCGAAAGAATTCAGTGAAACGGACGTTCTGTAAATGCCGTTACACAGGCGAGTGAGATCAAGCGTGCCGCACAGGCGGGCGCAACAATAGTGGCGAGGCGGAGCCGCTGTCAGCTCTTGTGCCACTGTCGGCATTCTTTGTACTTGCGAGTACCGAAGGTGGGGTTATTTTTCTTCCCAGACAGCTGATGTGAAAGAATCCTGTTGCCAATATTTATGGTTTTTATCGATCTGCTGAATATTATTTTCTTGTTTAGCTCTTGTGGACTCTCATGGCGAGAGTATTAATTATGTAAAAGGTTATATAAAATGTGTATTCTATGTAATTAATTATTAATTTAGGTATTTTGATATACCTGTTTTTTATGACCATGTACTCTGATTAATTTTGTAAATTGTATTCCATTTCTTGATACTGCTAGGAATTTTGATTTTTAGAACAGCTAAACCATTTTCTATGTTTTCTATGAATTTTAATATATTGTCAACCTGTTTTATTTTGATCAAGATGACAGAGTGGAATAAGATTAGGAGTGTCTCCACTCAATTATTCAAATGGTTCAAATGGCTCTGAGCACTATGGGACTCAACTGCTGTGGTCATAAGTCCCCTAGAACTTAGAACTACTTAAACCAAACTAACCTAAGGACAGCACACAACACCCAGCCATCACGAGGCACAGAAAATCTCTGCCCCCGCCGGAAATCGAACCCGGGAAGCCGGGCGTGGGAAGCGAGAACGCTACCGCACGACCACGAGATGCGGGCCACTCAATTATTATCGGCTAAAAATTGGTTTATGGTTAATTAGACGAATGCTGAATTTTGTTGATGTTTTGAGCATATGCATTTCCACTGTTTCTTTTTTGGGACATTTTCTGAGTCTGTTTAGGTTACACGAACATCCTAAGACAATGTGGGGCACGTGTAACGCCGGAAATGCATATCCTCCTATTTCCATTTATTGTACTATAAATTTGTTTTCCTTATTTTTGTTACCTGAATATATAACATTTCTGTGTCTTCATATATTGTAATTGTTTTACTATTTGTATATATATATTTATGCATTTATGTCGATGTATAATTGGTTCGTTTCGTAAATATTATTTGTATTTTTACGCTGGGTCTTGCCCAGGGAAAACTGCTATCGGACGATTACATCGACAGGTCGGGAGAAGAATAAAAGTGTGTAGGATCTTTGGTAGTGTTAACTCTGTCGCATGGAGCGCGGGCTGAGAGAGAGAGTCTGGCTGGAGTAGCGAGTGGAGCAGGTGTGTTGTGTGACGCTCCCGCGAGTTGCCGCGCTTTCGGGGTTTGGCAGCGAGTAATTGCACTCGACTTGCGATGATAGTTTCTGACATGGTGTCGCGGACGGGAAGCATTAGCTGGCGCACATCAAGAGCCCATTTCGTCTGGTGACCGTGTCGAGAAGAAGGCGCGCCAACATCCAGCTTCTGCAACAGCGATGGCCGACAATGAGTGACTGTCGCCACCTCCTCGATCGACGGCTTCAAACCTTCAATCAACCAACAAGGAAGACTGGAAGCACGTAAAGTTTTTGAACTGTATGGCAGACCTCAGCTTTTAAAACTGTTCAAATCACAAAATTACAGCAACATAGCATGAACCTTTTTTGCTCATTCTCCCAGTTGCATTACCAAGCAGGGTCCCTTCCTTTTCCGAAATGAACCCGAGTGTCGTTGAAATTCAAATGCCAGCATTAAAGTAATATAGCTAATTCTATTTCACTGCTTTAATTTCAAAGTTCAGTTAAAGTATTCATAGCTGGCTACAATATTCAGATTACACAAGCACAAATTAAGAGTGCGAGTTTTGTTAGCATATTTTAGCTTACCTGTGACTGCAGCTCAGCTTAGTACGTACTAAATTTTACTATTGTTAATTGTTCAGAAGCATTTAATTCAAGTTCAAAGTTAAATCTCTTATTTCTAAATTGCGTAGATGCAAGTAGCTTTTGAAATGATTGTTGAGGTAGTCCAAGACTAACCATACTTTACTGAATTTCGATGTGCTTCAGACAGAATGCTCACTATTAACTTCAGTCATTAAATTAACTTTCGATTTTCCGGTTTTATTGATTCTTTTGCTAAATTAAGTCAGAGTGTAGAGAAATTTATTACTTCTGACAAACTTTCAGTTTTCACACTACACGTGTCAACCTTCAGTTGCCACGCTTCTAGTGCTAATTACATGTGTAATAACCTTTCTTTTTCAGATAATATAGTAATTGTCCTTAGGACTGGCGACCGTAATTTCCCCCAAATCTCAAATATCTAATTACCGCTAGTTAATTGTTAATGTAACAGCCACAAATTTACTTTCTTTATTAACTTTACCCCTTTTTCAAAATTAATTTCCACCAGTTTTATTTGCATTTCCTGTTCCTACTTTTTTTAAAAAAGAAGTGATAGCCCATCGTGATCCTGAACTGGGAGAGGAGACGCCTTGTGGTGGGAGCTGATTTTGGTGGAGTCTGTCATATCAACATCCAAGGAGCTGACGCAGGTTGGCTGGTGTCAGGAAATCCAGAAACTTTGCTAGGCATTTAGCTACTAATCGTTTACAGTGTTTCCCCCTGTTCTTGAGCTACTTCACTAGAACACTTACATTAGAAGGCGTGAATGAATACGCACGCAGTCTGTGTGCAGAAGAATGTAACCTTCGGATATGTGTGAGAGCGACTGACAAGATGCTCACGCTGGCGCCATATCGTAGAGATGCAATACAGCTGCAAATTTATTCAGCTCTTACTACTACTAGATGGCAAAGATCGTTAGGATTCACAAAAAGGAATAATAATCCATTCCAACGATCTGTAAATAATATTTAGGTACATTTGTATGTAACCTATTTTAGGTTACACACAATTAATGTAACTAAATGTGTATGTATGTAACTTGTTTTTCCCCCCCCCCACCATGAACTATGGACCTTGTCGTTGGTGCGGAGGCTTGCGTGCCTCAACGATACAGATAGCCTCACCGTAGGTGCAACCACAACGGAGGGACCAGACAAACGTGTGGTTCCTGAAGAGGGGCAGCAGCCTTTTCAGTAGTTGCAGGGGCAACAGTCTGGATGATTGACTGATCTGGCCTTGTAACACTAACCAAAATGGCCTTGCTGTTCTGGTACTGCGAACCGCTGAAAGCAAGGGGAAACTACACCCATAAATTTTCCTGAGGGCATGCAGCATTACTGTATGATTAAATGATGATGGCGTGCTCTTGGGTTAAATATTCCGGAGGTAAAATAGTCCCCCATTCGGATCTCCGGGCGGGGACTACTCAAGAGAACGTCATTAACAGGAGAAAGAAAACTGGCGTTCTACGGATCGGAGTGTGGAATGTCAGATCCCTTAATCGAGCAGGTAGGTTAGAAAATTTAAAAAGGGAAATGGATACATTAAAGTTAGATATAGTGGGAATTAGTGAAGTTGGCAAAAGGAACAAGACTTCCGGTTAGGTGAATACATGGTTATAAATACAAAATCAAATAGGGGTAATGCAGAAGTAGGTTTATAAGGAATAAAAAAAATAGGAGTACGGGTAAGCTACTACAAACAGCATAGTGAACGCATTATTGTGGCCAAGATAGACACGAAGCCCACGCCTACTACAGTAGTACAAGTTTATATGCCAACTAGCTCTGCAGATGACGAAGAAATTGATGCAATGTATGATGAGATAAAAGAAATTATTCCGGTACTGAAGGAAGACGGAAACTTAATAGTCAAGGGTGACTATAATTCGAGAGTAGGAAAAGGGAGAGAAGGAAACGAAGTAGGTGAATATGGATTGGGGCTAAGAAATGAAAGAGGAAGCCGCCTGGTAGAATTTTGCGCAGAGCATAACATAATCCTAGCTAACACTTGGTTCAAGAATCATGAAAGAAAGTTGTATACATGGAAGAACCCTGGAGACACTAAAAGGTATCAGATAGTTTATATAATGGTATGAGGGAGACTTAGGAACCATGTTTTAAATTGTAAGACATTTCCAGGGGCAGATGTGGACTCTCACCACAATCTATAGGTTATGAACTGTAGATTAAAACTGAAGAAACTGCAAAAGGTGGGAATTTAAGGAGATAGGACCTCGATAAACTGAAAGAACCAGCGGTTGTGAAGAGTTACAGGCAGAGTGTAAGGGAACAATTGACAGGAATGGCGGAAAGAAGTAGAGTAGGAGACGAATGGGTAGCTTTGAGGGATGAAATAGTGAAGGCAGCAGAGTATCAAAAAGGTAAAAAGACGAGGGCTAGTTGAAATCCTTGGGTAACAGAAGAAATATTGCATTTAAATGATGAAAGAAGAAAAATAAAAATGCAGTAAATGATGCAGGAACAAAGGAATATAAGGTCTCAAAAATGAGATCGACGGAAGTTCAAAATGACTAAGCAGGGATGGCTAGAGGACAAGTGTAAGGATGTAGAGGCTTATCTCACTAGGGGTAAGATAGATACTGCCTACAAGAAAATTAAAGAGAACTTTGGAGAAACGAGAACCACTTGTATGAATATCAACAGCTCAGATGGAAGGATTATATAGAGGGTCTCTAAAAGGGCGACGTACTTGAGGACAATTTTATGGAAATGGAAGAGGCTGTAGATGAAGATGAAATGGCTGATATGATACTGCGTGAAGATTTTGACAGACCTGAGTTGAAACAAGGCCCCTGGAATAGACAACATTCCATTAGAACTACTGACAGCCTTGGGAGAGCCAGTCCCGACAAACCTCTACCATCTGGTGAGCAAGATGTATGAGACAGGCGAAATTCCGTCAGGCTTCAAGAAGAATATAATAATTCCAATCCCAAAGAAAGAAGGTGTTCACAGATGTGAAAATTACCGAACTATCAGTTTAATAAGTCACAGATGCAAAATACTAACGCGAATTCTTCACAGACGAAAGGGAAAACTGGTAGAAGCCGACCTCGGGGAAGATCAGTTTGGATTCCGTAGAAATGTTGGAACACGTGAGGCAATACTGACCCTACGACTTATTGTAGAAGAAAGATTAAGGAAAGGCAAACCTACGTTTCTAGCATTTGTAGACTTAGAGAAAGCTTTTGACAATGTTAATTGGAATACTCTCTTTCAAATTCTGAAGGCGGCTGGGGTAAAATACAGGGAGCGAAAAGCTATTTACAATTTGTACAGAAACCAGATGGCAGTTATAAGAGTCTAGGGGTATGAAAGGGAAGCAGTGGTTGGGATGGGAGTAAGACAGGGTTGTATCCTATCCCCGATGTTATTCAATCTGTATATTGAGCAAGCAGTGAAGGAAACAAAAGAAAAGTTCAGATTAGGTATTAAAATCCAGGGAGAAGAAATAAAAACTTTGAGGTTCGCCAATGACTTTGTAATTCTGTCAGAGACACCAAAGGTCTAGGAAGAGCAGTTGAACGGAATGGAGAGTGTCTTGAAAGGAGGGTATAAGATGAACATCAACAAAAGCAAAACGAGGATAATGGAATGTAATCGAATTAAGTCGGGTGATGCTGAGGGAATTAGATTAGGAAATGAGAGAAAGTAGGAAAGGAGTTTTGCTACTCGGGGAGCAAAATAACTGATGATGGTCGAAGTAGGGACGATATAAAATGTAGACTGACAATGACAAGGAAAGCGTTTCTGAAGAAGAAAAATTTGATAACATCGAGTATAGATTCATATGTCAGGAAATCGTTTCTGAAAGTATTTGCATGGAGTGTAGCCTTGTATAGAAGTGATACGTGGACGAAAAATAGTTTGGACAAGAAGAGAATAGAAGCTTTCGAAATGTGGTACTACGGAAGAATGCTGAAGATTAGATTGGTAGATCTCATAACTAATGTGGAGGGATTGAATAGGATTGGGGAGAAGAGGAGTTTGTGGCACAACTTGACAAGAAGAAGGGAACCGGTAGGTAGGACATGTTCTGAGACATTGGGGGATCACCAATTTAGAATTGGAGGGCAGCGTGGAGAGTAAAAATCGTAGAGGGAGACCAAGACATGAATACACTAAGCAGATTCAGAAGGATGTGTAGGCTGCAGTAGGTACTGGGAGATGATGAAACTTGTACAGGATAGCGTAGCATGGAGAGCTGCATCAAACCAGTCTCAGGACTGTAGACCACAACAACAACAACAACCTGTTTTATAAAACTGTAACGTAAAAGTCTTTGGAAAATCTTAATTTTCGTTAGTGAATTTTTATGACTTATGTGTAACAAGAGGGGAGAGAGAGAGAGAGAGAGAGAGAGAGAGAGAGAGAGAGAGAGACAGAAAGAGAGGATTGGCAGAGGGCGTGAGCGCGAGTGCGATCGCGTGAATGATTGAGTTTTGTGTAGGAATTCATTCGTTCAACTGTGCTAGTGATCTGGCAATACAGCTGAGAAATACTAGTATACATTACAGCTTTAAAGTGATTTTTGGCGCGGTTTAACAGCTTCTTCCCGTAAGAACAATGGGTGCGAAGCAACACTTCACAACACTGTACTAGACTACTTGGATGTGTACATTCTGACAAATTATTGCTGTTTGAAGACAATAGTTAGAAGTACTAACGTTTAAAGCCGGGTGGCAAATTATAAGTGAGTGAGGAGAGTTTGTGGCATGAAACAACATTACAGTGTATGACCTAACACGGCTTAGTGCTGAAAGCGTATCTTCTATGTGGGCTTATAAATATGCGTTTTGATCGGAGTAAAGTCTACAGGGGGTCGGGAAGAACTTTTGGACTACATCTGAAGATGTTGTTGTTGTGTTGTTGTTGTTGTGGTCTTCAGTCCTGAGACTGGTTTGATGCAGCTCTCCATGCTACTCTATCCTGTGCAAGCCTCTTCATCTCCCAGTACCTACTGCAACCTACATCCTTCTGAATCTGCTTAGTGTATTGATCTCTTGGTCTCCCTCTACGATTTTTACCCTCCACGCTGCCCTCCAATGCTAAATTTGTGATCCCTCGATGCCTCAGAACATGTCCTACCAACCGATCCCTTCTTCTAGTCAAGTTGTGCCACAAACTTCTCTTCTCCCCAATCCTATTCAATACCTCCTCATTAGTTACGTGATCTACCCACCTTATCTTCAGCATTCTTCTGTAGCACCACATTTCGAAAGCTTCTATTCTCTTCTTGTCCATACTAGTTATCGTCCATGTCTCACTTCCATACATGGCTACACTCCATACAAATACTTTCAGAAACAACTTCCTGACACCTAAATCTATATTCGATGTTAACAAATTTCTCTTCATCAGAAACGCCTTCCTTGCCATTGCCAGTCTACATTTTATATCTTCTCTACTTCGGCCATCATCAGTTATTTTGCTCCCCAAATAGCAAAACTCCTTTACTACTTTAAGTATCTCATTTCCTAATCTAATTCCCTCAGCATCACCCGACTTAATTTGACTACATTCCATTATCCTCGTTTTGCTTTTGTTGATGTTCATCTTATATCCTCCTTTCAAGACACTGTCCATTCCGTTCAACTGCTCTTCCAAGTCCTTTGCTGTCTCTGACAGAATTACAATGTCATCGGCGAACCTCAAAGTTTTTACTTCTTCTCCATGAATTTTAATACCTACTCCGAATTTTTCTTTTGTTTCCTTTACTGCTTGCTCAATATACAGATTGAATAACATCGGGGAGAGGCTACAACCCTGTCTCACTCCTTTCCCAACCACTGCTTCCCTTTCATGCCCCTCGACTCTTATAACTGCCATCTGGTTTCTGTACAAATTGTAACTAGCCTTTCGCTCCCTGTATTTTACCCCTGACACCTTCAGAATTTGAAAGAGAGTATTCCAGTCAACATTGTCAAAAGCTTTCTCTAAGTCTACAAATGCTAGAAACGTAGGTTTGCCTTTTCTTAATCTTTCTTCCAAGATAAGTCGTAAGGTCAGTATTGCCTCACGTGTTCCAACATTTCTACGGAATCCAAACTGATCTTCCCCGAGGTCGGCTTCTACCAGTTTTTCCATTCGTCTGTAAAGAATTCGCGTTAGTATTTTGCAGCTGTGACTTATTAAACTGATAGTTCGGTAATTTTCACATCTGTCAACACCTGCTTTCTTTGGGATTGGAATTATTATATTCTTCTTAAAGTCTGAGGGTATTTCGCCTGTCTCATACATCGTGCTCACCAGATGGTAGAGTTTTGTCATGACTGGCTCTCCTGATGCCATCAGTAGTTCTAATGGAATGTTGTCTACTCCCGGGGCCTTGTTTTGACTCAGGTCTTTCAGTGCTCTGTCAAACTCTTCACGCAGTATCTTATCTCCCATTTCATCTTCATCTACATCCTCTTCCATTTCCATAATATTGTCCTCAAGTACATCGCCCTTGTATAAACCCTCTATATACTCCTTCCACCTTTCTGCTTTCCCTTCTTTGCTTAGAACTGGGTTGCCATCTGAGCTCTTGATATTCATACAAGTGGTTCTCTTCTCTCCAAAGGTCTCTTTAATTTTCCTGTAGGCAGTATCTATCTTACCCCTAGAGAGACAAGCCTCTACATCCTTACATTTGTCCTCTAGCCATCCCTGCTTAGCCATTTTGCACTTCCTGTCGATTTCATTTTTGAGACGTTTGTATTCCTTTTTGCCTGCTTCCTTTACTGCATTTTTGTATTTTCTCCTTTCATCAATTAAATTCAGTATCTCTTCTGTTACCCAAGGATTTCTACTAACCCTCGTCTTTTTACCTACTTGATCCTCTGCTGCCTTCACTATTTCATTCCTCAAAGCTACCCATTCTTCTTCTATTGTATTTCTTTCCCCCATTCCTGTCAATTGTTCCCTTATGCTCTCCCTGAATCTCTGTACAACCTCTGGTTCTTTCAGTTTATCCAGGTCCCATCTCCTTAAATTCCCACCTTTTTGCAGTTTCTTCAGTTTCAATCTGCAGTTCATAACCAATAGATTGTGGTCAGAATCTACATCTGCCCCAGGAAATGTCTTACAATTTAAAACCTGGTTCCTAAATCTCTGTCTTACCATTATATAATCTATCTGAAACCTGTCAGTATCTCCAGGCTTCTTCCATGTATACAGCCTCCTTTCATGATTCTTGAACCAAGTGTTAGCTATGATTAAGTTATGCTCTGTGCAAAATTCTACAAGGCGGCTTCCTCTTTCATTCCTTCCCCCCAATCCATATTCACCTACTATGTTTCCTTCTCTCCCTTTTCCTACTGACGAATTCCAGTCACCCATCACTATTAAATTTTCGTCTCCCTTCACTACCTGAGTAATTTCTTTTATCTCGTCATACATTTCATCTATTTCTTCATCATCTGCAGAGCTAGTTGGCATATAAACTTGTACTACTGTAGTAGGCATGGGCTTTGTGTCTATCTTGGCCACAATAATGCGTTCACTATGCTGTTTGTAGTAGCTAACCCTCACTCCTATTTTTTTATTCATTATTAAACCTACTCCTGCATTACCCCTATTTGATTTTGTATTTATAACCCTGTAATCACCTGACCAAAAGTCTTGTTCCTCCTGCCACCGAACTTCACTAATTCCCACTATATCTAACTTTAACCTATCCATCTCCCTTTTTAAATTTTCTAACCTACCTGCCCGATTAAGTGATCTGACATTCCACGCTCCGATCCGTAGAACGCCAGTTTTCTTTCTCCTGATAACGATGTCCTCTTGAGTAGTCCCCGCCCGGAGATCCGAATGGGGGACTATTTTACCTCCGGAATATTTTACCCAAGAGGACGCCATCATCATTTAATCATACAGTAGAGCTGCATGTCCTCGGGAAAAATTACGGCTGTAGTTTCCCCTTGCTTTCAGCCGTTCGCAGTACCAGCACAGCAAGGCCATTTTGGTTAATGTTACAAGGCCAGATCAGTCAATCATCCAGACTGTTGCCCCTGCAACTACTGAAAAGGCTGCTGCCCCTCTTCAGGAACCACATGTTTGTCTGGCCTCTCAACAGATACCCCTCCGTTGTGGTTGCACCTACGGTACGGCCATCTGTATCGCTGAGGCACGCAAGCCTCCCCACCAACGGCAAGGTCCATTACTCCCAAAAGCCAACGGGAACGAAATACGTAGCCACTCGTGAAACGATTTGTGGATGGGGCATGCAGCCGCTTGATATAAGTGGAAGATTTCGTCCATTGTGCTACTACTAGTTGTCCCGCCCCTGCTTCGAACGTGTAGCACCAAGCATCCAGGGCTAGACGGCTTGCCTGGGACAGTCCTTTTGTTGGTCAGCCACTGCATAGAGCTGTGATAAAAATTAAGAGAACAACATTGGGTAAAATACAACCACTTTCAAACAGTTTAAACTATTTAAGCAGCACGTGCCAGAAGAACTCTCAGGAGGCACGAATATTATCTGTTTCATATCTAAGTATCCTTCGGAGTGACATCTCACTGTAACTATGGCATCTGTGAGCCGCCGTGCCACATAGTCTACCTGACTCCCACGCCAGTCTGGTGTGAGCTACAGCCACGTGTCAACTGCCCGACTGCAGCGTCAGAACGGCGCAGTTCGCCCATCCCCAAATGAGTTAGGCGCATGCTATGGCCACTGCCGGTCGCCCAACTCAAGTGCCAAGTGCCAATCTGGCGCAATCCACAATCACTGTGTGACCTTCTCCTACATTACTCTACGCAACTTCGCTATTAAACACCCTCAGCCACGCGTCTTCGAGAGGATGCATCCACTGCTATGAAACATTGGTGCGAAGCACCCTCTACCATGGAACATTGGTATAACGTACACCGGGTCACACAACATTGGTACCAAGCACCTCCGCCACGAACAGATTTTAAAAAGCACCGTCCATCTCGCAGCAAGGCAAGATTCATCCTCTGCAAAGCAACACTCGTACGACACATTCCCCACCATGCAACATTCTTACGAAAAATGCTTTGTCCTGTTCCACGAGAAATCGGTACGAAGAATCTTCTGCCATGTGAGATTGGTACGAAACACTCTGTTGCACACAGTATCGTTACCAAACACCCTTTGTCGTTCTAAAGTGGTAGAAATAACCTCTGCCATGCAACATCGGTATGAAGCACCATTCCCTACACTAAATTAGTATAAAGTGCCTTTTCCTAAGCAGGTTCGAATCCTGCCTCGGGCATGGATGTGTGTCATGTCCTTAGGTTAGTTACGTTTATTTAGTTCCAGGTCTAAGGGACTGATGACCTCAGATGTTACGTCCAATAATGCTCAGAGTCATTTGAACCTTTTTTCCCACGTATCATTCACGTTAACTGTCCTCTATTACACAACGTCACTACGAAGAACTCTCTGCCATGCTACACTAGTACGAAGCACCGTATGGTACACAACATCGTTACGGTAAACTCTGCCAAACGACATTGGTACAAAGCAACCTCTATCATACAACATCGTTATGAAGCACCCACTGCCACGCAAAATTGACAAGAATTACGCTCTAGCACACAACATTATTACGGGAAAACCTCTGCCACACATCAGTATGAAGCATTGTTCGCCATGTATCGTTAGTACAAAACTTCCTCAGCTACGCGACATTGATACCTTGCCACGTAACGTTGGTATGAAAGCACGCACGAACTTGCACGGTTCCAAGGAGTTCTACGTTCACCGCTAGATGGCAATGGCATCCCTTGCATAGTGGATAGTGACTTTAATTCGTTATAGTCGAGCCACTTTCAAGTAAATAATTATTAATGATACATACAAAACTTCCTCTTAAATCTCTCTATCTACTAAAGAAAACATATAGGCATGTTTGACCTTTCCCTGTGAATAAAAACAGAGCTCCTTTTACTATGTGTAATGATGCAATATCATCAGATCACACAATATTATTTGTTTACTTTACCAACTTACCATCAGACTGGAATCTAACGAAGAGCGACTACAAATAAGTGCATTTTGCCTTACATTAAAGTTGCTTAGTGATTACATGTTCTCAAATGTTTGTTGTCGCGGTATTGTTTCTCAGGAGTCACTTAATTGTGGTGTACTTAGATCTGGCTTAAATTCTGCGTGCACCACTGACACTCTTTTCCCATGTTATCACAAACATTGCATTTTCTTCTTATTGTCAGTGTAAATTTCAAATGTGATTAAAGCTAGTGTTGCTCGTTTCAATAACATAGATGATACGCATTTTACAGGTTGTTACACATGCATATTATTGGTTTGTTGTTAGTATGACGATATGTGTGGTAGACTAGGAAGTGAGCAAAGGTTTAATTGCCCCACATGACTCAAGTACGAGCATTTTGTGGTATGGATGGTTAAGGGGTTTAATATTTTAGACGGACCTATTATATACGTTGGTTTGTTGGTAGCTAATGACGACATAGTGTGCATTTACTGTATGACGTCTTTTTACGGTCATGTTGCTTATAAAGAGGATTTACAATCAGGGGTTCTTGCACAACATTCACTGGTAGTGTGAATGTTATTGAGGTTTAGTAAATGCTATAAATTGTAGATGGCTGTTCACCTTTATAAAGGATCCATAATTATTTCTTTACTTTATTAATGTAGTTTTAGGCTCATCAATGACCTTTTTATGTCCTATTTCTTTAGGGGTTGCACTAGAGGTTATTAGACAGCTTTGTATTAGAATGAGATTTTTCACTCTGCAGCGGAGTGTGCGCTGATATGAGCACTTGCCCGCGAAAGGCAAAGGTCCCGAGTTCGAGTCTAGGTCGGGCACACAGTTTTAATCTGCCAGGAAGTTTCAGCTTTCTATTATTTCAACTACTTCTAACTTTCTGAAAGACTGGATAAATATTAATGAATGAAAGTGTTTCATATTGAATTAAAAGTCACTAGATGGAGTCCTGTATAATGCGGTTATTACTATTAACTTCCCAGTCTACTTCTGCATCACTTGGCTGAAAATGTTGATCACTTCAAAATCAGTAGGCATCAATGTTTTGGTATTTCTATCCTTTCTTAATGTCGTCTTTTCTACGTACTTGACCTGCATTAATTCGATTCTAAGCTATGTCCCTCCATATTGAACATTTCTGTATCAATGTTCAAAGGATGCTGACGGGAATATGTTACACGTATATGATTTGCATGCTGTAGTTTGTCTAAACAAATCGGAAGTTCATTTTCTTTATGTTTGAATCCATATATAATTCCCTTTGACCTTCAGGTACTTACTCTCAAAACTGTAAGCTATATCTAATGTTTTCATATCGACAACCTTAAATCTGAATTTAATATTAAAAAGTGGCGGTTCTTTCTTTTCCCCCGTATATGTCTTGGTTCTCGATAGCGTGGTTACTCAGGGACACAAAAGCACATCTTAAATCGTTGCCACTCAAATGGCTGTGTATTAAACGAAACATATAATGATGAATAATTCAGAACTGTACCCAAATATTACGTCGTAAAACAATGAAGTAAACAATAGAGAAAAGAAAGAAAACATTCCATTGTAACGATACTGCTCCCCCTACGGAGTTACAACGGTGTTTTGTCGGAAAAGTCGCGGTGTGTAGATGAAGGAAAGACAATATACTGTCGTGATTGGTAGACTACTACTATGCCACGACCAACTGATTGCTCGAGGTGCCATGCACCACATAAGCACTTACCAAATGAGCACGCTTTCTATTGTTGGCGCCCACGAAAGGAAATCGCATGACAATGTGCAGTACATATGATAGCGGAGTGCCCAGATCGTTACTTGGTACTATAATTCACGACTAACGGTCAGAAAAACCTCTGTGTTCTGCGACATGTTGGTCTGCATGTGTTATCCAAAGTCAGAGAGATCCATACAGATTACATGCGACGGTAGTTTAAATGGCTTTCAGATAAAAAAAAATTAAGGCTAATGTTCTAAAACCTTGCTGACAGCAGTCAGGAGGCTACGGCATGATGTCCAGGTCAGAGAACAAGCCAGAGGACGAAGAACCATCCATGTTCTACATCTACATCTACATCTACATCTACATCCATACTCCACAAGTCACATGACAGTGTGTGGCGGAGGGTACCATGAGTACCTCTATCGGTTCTGCCTTCTATTCCAGTCTCTTATTCTTGGTGGAAAGAAAGATTGTCGGTATGCCTCTGTGTGGGCTCGAATCTCTCTGATTTTATCATCATGGTCTCTTCGCCAGATGTACGTAGGAATGAGCAATATACTGCTTGACTTCTCGGTGAAGGTATGTTCTCTAAACTTCACCAAAGCCCGTAATGAGCTACTGAGCGTCTCTCTTGCAGGGTCATCCAATTGAGTTTATCTGTCATCTCCGTAAAGCTTTCGAAATTACTAAATGATCCTCTAACGAAGCGCGCTGCTCCCCATTGTATCTTCTCTATTTCTGCTATCAACCCTATCTGGTACGGATCCCACACCGGTGAGCAGTATTGAAGCAGTGGGCGAACAAGCGTACTGTAATCTACTTGCTTTGTTTTCGGACTGCATTTCCTTAGGATTCTTCCAATGAATCTCAGTCTGGCATCTGCTTTACCGACGATTAATTTTATATGGTCATTCCATTTTAAAGCACTCCTAATGCCTACTCGCAGATAATTTATGGAATTAACTGCTTCCAGTTGCTCACCTGCTATATTGTAGCTAAATGATATGGGATCTTTCTTTCTATGTACTCTCAGCACATTACACTTGTCTACATTAAGATCCCATTTCCATTCCATCCACCATGCATCAATTCGTGGCAAATCCTACTCGATATCAGTACAATTTTCCGTTGTTACAACCTCTCGATATACTACAGCATCATCCGCAAACGCCTCAGTGAACTTGTGATGTTATCCAATAGGTCATATGTATATATTGTGAATATCAACGGTCCTACGACACTCCCCAGCGGCACACCTGAAATCACTCTTACTTCGGAAGACGTCTCTCCATTGAGAATGACATGCTGCGTTCTGTTGTCTAGGAACTCCTCAATCCAATCACACAACTGGTCTCATAGTCCAAATGCTCTTACTCTGTTCATTAAACGACTGTGGGGAACTGTATCAAACGCCTTGCGAAATCAAGAAACACGGCATCTACCTGGGAGCCTTGTCTATGGCCCTCTGAGTCTCGTGGACGAATAGCGCGAGCTGGGTTTCACACGATCGTCTTTTTCGAAACACATGCTGATTCCTACAGAGTAGATTTCTAGTCTCCAGAAAAGTCATTACACTCGAACATAATACGTGTTCCTAAATTCTACGACATTAGAGATAGAGGTCTACAGTTTTGCACATCTGTTCGACGTCCCTTCTTGAAAACGGGGATGAACTGTGGCATTTTGCAATCGCTCGGAACGCTATGCTCTTCTAGAGACCTACGGCACACCGCTGCAAGAAGGGGGGCAAGTTCCTTCGCGAAGTCTGTGTAAGTGGTAAAACGCGTGCATGGAAACTTACAGGTTTCAAGATTAAGCATATGCCCGCATCTCGTGGTCGTGTGGTAGCGTTCTCGCTTCCCACGCCCGGGTTCCCGGGTTCGATTCCCGGCGGGGTCAGGGATTTTCTCTGCCTCGTGATGGCTTGGTGTTGTGTGCTGTCCTCCGGTTAGTTGGGTTTAAGTAGTTCTAAGTTCTAGGGGACTTATGACCACAGCAGTTGAGTCCCATAGTGCTCAGAGCTATTTGAACCATTTTTGTTTTGATTGAGCCTATAGAACCATGTAAATTTTACCACTCTGTCGTGAACCTAACGTGCACCTCTCTATACGTGAAGATTCACCAGAAACGTTAACCTGTAGGTACCTTTTCCCAAGAGAATTATCGGGGTAGGTCAGGAACACACGACTTGTCAAAGTGGCGTTTAATTCGAAGACTTGCATCATGTTGAGCCTCGCGTAGTTGTAATTACTCAGCAACCTACCAGAGCACTTTAAATGTCATGTAGATAACGTGCTGGAGTTCAAGGCTGACTTTTGTTGGCCAACTACACCTACACCACAGAAGACTGTCTTCGCAGGAGCTGTTAAATTTACGTTTTACTTTTTTATAATTAAAGATAGAAAGAAGAGTTTTAGGTTATTACAGAATTGCCTTTTGAAGACACTCTGCGCTGACAAAGCATGTCTGAACTTCGTCAACCGTTCGTTCATAGGATGTAATTATACATCTGCTTGTTAAGGAAGTCCCGCCTGAAAACGCAGGCGACTGGCGTATCTACGAACTGCGTAACCAGTGAGAAGACGGCAGTGCGGATGAAGGTGTTCTCTGACTACAGCTTCCAGCTGAACACTAGAAATACGTGACAGTAAAATTAAATCCTTCTGTCGACGAGCATCTCGGGTAGAAACGTCTCCGCGCTTGGAAGCCCAAAGAAAATTAACACGAGCTACATTTCGCTGAGTGAACGGCGACAAATCGAGACGAGTTGCCGCTTTCCTTTACGCTTCCTCGACGGTCGTAAAACCTCCCGCGCCGAGTTCCGGTGTTTCCTTTGTAATCCATCCGCTCGCTCGGCGGTTCCCTTTATTTGCAGTCGCCCCGCAGCCTAAAACGCGTTTTGATTACACACCCGTGTTTACCCGTCGGATTACTCGCGCTACCGAAGTCGGTGGCGCTTTCCGCTTACCGGCCGCTGAGCTGTGGACGCCCGTCGCTTTTACAGCCATTACAGACTGCTCAGACGTGACATCCGCGAAGACGCTAGGAAGTAAACAAGTGAGCGCAATACGATTGGCATGAGGTAAGTCGCAGTATGCCAAACGTCCACCGGAGTAATCTGGCTTCGCATAAAACTCTTCAGGCGACGTGTTCGGTAAACAGTCATACTGGACCGAGTAATGGTGTTTAGATATCGATCAGTTAAACAACGGTTTCGCTGACAGCTGTATGTTCATTTGTTTCCGAGACGTGATTTTGACCAGCTCGTTTTGAAGTTTTCGGTCGAATGTTTACAGTTTATTTATACGCTCGAGAGCCGTAATTTACGCCTCATTCAGTTACTTTTTTCCTATCTTATAATTTTACTTATTAAATAAAAATACGATTACGGTCATTTGTTGTCTAACGCACAATTTTTGAATAACCAAACTAAAATCGTAAGTGTGAATATGTCGCCGCGCAGGATTAGCCGAGCGAGTGCCGGCACGGTAGCTCAGCGTGTTCGGTCAGAGGGTTAGCTGCCCTCTGTAATAAAAAAACTGAGTTAATGGATCAACAACGAACTGAAACGGGAGTCTTTCGACGTCCGCCCAGTGCAGATACAACAAACGAAAACGAACAAAATGAGATTAAAAAAAAAAAAAAGCGGGCTAAGGCGCTGCAGGCATGCACTGTGCGGCTGGTCCCGGCGGAGGTTCGAGTCCTCCCTCGGGCATGCGTGTTTCTGTGTGTTTGTCTTTACGATAATTTAGGTTAAGTAGTGTGTAAGCTTAGCGATTGATGACCTTAGCAGTTAAGTCCCATAAGATTTCACACACATTTGACCTTTTTTTTTTTCAATATGTCGTTGTGTTAAAGGCGAATATTAAACTCTTTGTCATATATGTACGAGGTGAATCCCAAAAGTAAAGTCTCCTATCTTGTGTGGCAGTTGGTCAGACTGTTATGAAGAGTGCTTCACGCGCTGTGTGTAAACATGCGCACGCCGCGCTGAGGCGCTCAGTCTTTGCCTGGCAGCCGTTGAGAATGGAGCTCCAATTGGACGTTACCGCCAAGTGCGAATGGAGCGCAGTTACTCGGTTTTTGAAGGCAAAGGGCACTGCGCCAATTGAAATCCATCGCCAACTGACGGAAGTGTATGTTGAGTCGTGCATCGATGTCAAAAATGTTCGTAAGTGGTGTAGAGATTTTGCAGCTGGTCGGACCGAAATTCACGACGAACAAAGCAGCGGGAGGCCGTCAATTTCTGAGGAGACAGTGTTGAAGGTTGAGAAAAGCATGGGTGAAGATCGGCGGATTACCGTTGGCTCCTGAGGTTTCCCGAAGCACCGCTCACAGAATTTTAACGGAAACATTGAACTACCGGAAGGAGTGCTCAAGATGGGTGCCTCGCATGCTGACTGAGGACCACATGCGGCAACGAGTTGATGCTTCCCGCGCATTTCTTCACCGCCTTGCAGCCGAACAGGCCCACTTTCTGGACTCAATTGTCACGGGTAAGGAAACCTGGGCGTACCACTTTGCACTTGAGACCAAGCAACAATCACTCCAGTGGCGGCATCCTTCTTTGCCAAAGCCTTGGAAATTCAAACAAACACAGTCTGCCAGTAAAGTCATGAGAAACGTTTTTTGGGATCGGAAAGGGGTATTGCTGGTCAATTTTATGCCCACTGGAACCAAAATTACCGCTGACAGGTATTGTGAGACTCTGAAAAAAAAGCCGTCCGAGGTGGCCGAGCGGTTCTAGGCGCTACAGTCTGGAACCGAGTGACCGCTACGGTCACAGGTTTGAATCCTGCCTCGGGCGTGGATGTGTGTGATGTCTTAGGTTAGTTAGGTTTAAGTAGTTCTACGTTCTAGGAGACTGATGACCTTAGAAATTAAGTCCCATAGTGCTCAGAGCTGTTTGAACCATTTGAAAAAAACTCAAACGGGCAATTCAGAACCGGAGAAGAGGAATGTCGAGCAAGAGCGTACACATTCTCCATGACTACGCTCGCCCACATATCGCTCGCCAAACCGTTGCTTTCCTGCAACAGTTTCAGTGTAACATAATCACCCACTCACCCTATAGTCCTGACTTAGCGCCCAATGACTATCACTTGTTCCCTAAGTTAAAAGAACATCTGGCCGGAAAGCGATTCAGCTTCGACGACGAGGTGAAAGAAGAGGTTCATAACTTTCTGAACAGCATGGCGGCGAGCTGGTATGACATGGTTCAAATGGCTCTGAGCACTATGAGACTTAACTTCTCAGGTCATCAGTCCAGTCCCTTAGAACTTAGAACTACTTAAACCTAACTAACCTACGGACATCACACACATCCATGCCCGAGGCAGGATTCGAACCTGCGACCGTAGCGGTCGCGCGGTTCCAGACTGTAGCGCCTTTAAGGTATGACATGGACATAAAAAAACTGCCATCGAGTCTACAAAAATGCATCGACAGAAATGGTGATTATGTCTAAAAATAGCTAAAAGTTCAAGCTGTAAACTGATGTAAACCATTGTAGAAATAAACAGGTCTATTTACGTATAAAAAATAGGATACCTTACTTTTGGGATTACCCTTGTAGTTATTCACTTCATCTTTGGCGATTACATATCTTCCGTACTGCAGAAATTGTGAGGAATATCGCTAAGATGTTGATTAGAATACTGAATTCTTAAATGATTTGTTTCAGACGAATTGTCGTTAGATGTATTATAACGGACCACATCAACCTTTTATTTGATGAGAAATCAAAAGTGTGAATTTTATCATATACTTCTGAATACAATTAGGCATTTTTAAGTATCTGAGCTTGTTACAGAACGCGATGACGTGGGGAACATGACTGACATTTGGCTATGATGAATCAACAACAGCATCAAATGTTACCAGATAGTAGATTTAGTTGCTCTCTTCGTTCTCGGTCTTCTTTGTCTTTCCTACTGAAAAACATACGTTTATTGGAGTAGAATACTCTCAGTTGTACGTTTTTTAACGGATTCTACGGAAAAGTTATCTGGCAAATAACATGTTTCTTGTTTTCATTGGTCTCTGACCAATTCGACGCAGCCCGTCACAAATATCTCTGCTACGTTAACGTTTCCATCTCACAATCAGAATAACACATGCACCCTGCTTCCAAAATTATATGATGGATATATTCCAATCTTCGTCACCCCCTACAGTTTATAAAACTCAGGTACCATGGAAGATCTTACCTGATAACATATGTTATCTCATCTTGTGCATCCTTCTTGATGTCCATTTGCAAAAGTTCCTCTTTCTCCTTAATGTGCAAGGAACTGTCTAGTTTCATACTTTATCCCAACATAACTTTCAACGACCTTCTGTACTGCTAAATTTCTAACGCTACGATTTACTTTTCTCGTTTTTCTACAGTCCAAAATTCATTTTCATACCACGCTGTTCTATAGACGTACTGTCTCAGAAAATTTTCTCTCATTTTGAGGCCAATGTAGTTCCCTGGAAGTTTTGTTTTTACCGGTATTACTTTTACTGCTTTTCTTTCTATGTCCTCCTTGATTCGTTCGTGATGTGTTATTTTATTTTCATGGCACCTAAATTCCTTTACTTCGCATCGTTCGTAGTTCTCAATCTTGATGCTAAGTTTATGATGAACCTCACTTCTACTGTTGCTCATTACTTTCGTCTTTCTACTGTTAACCATCAGCCCATAGTGTGTGTTCAGATTGTCCACTCCAGTTAAGAGGTCTTGCAATTATTGTTCAGAGTCACTGAGTATGCCATTGTCTTCAGTGACTATTATAACTGATATCCATTTTACCTAAATTTTTGTCCCATTTCTGAACTTTTGTTTTAGTTCCATCTTTGCTTATTCGACGTTTAGATTTAACCGAACGGCTGCGTCATTATCTTAAAAATTCACAATCCGGCCGCTTCCTTCTTGCTCTTCCATTCTTGCTGTGGCCTTGTTGTGTACCTGGAGTATATTGCGAGTACTTGTCTTTCCCGGTAGCTTACACGTTGTTTTATGAAAATTTGTAACTTCGTTTATCTTTTTACATTTTGGAACGCTTTTTCTACGTCGGCGAGTTAAATGAGAGTGTCTGAAATCTTACTTCTATTACAAAACGCTAAGTCAAAACTGATTCTCTGGCATCTTTACGTTTCCTGTATCAAAATCTATGGTAGCGTAACAAATGTATTCTCCTTTGTATTATTCTTGTTTGTAACTTGGATGCATAACCTGTTAAGCTGATTGTATGGACGTTTTCGTACTTATGTGCTCTTGCTACCATCGGGATTTTGTGGACGATCCTTTCCCGAAACTCTGATGGTATGTATCCAGTCTTACTGGCTCTACAAACCAACTTAATTAGTCGGTTGGTTGCCATTTCCCATCAACGATTTTAGAAATTGTTTATTAATATTACCTTTGCCTGACTTCTAGTCTTTCAAGGTTATGTTAGATGTTAACGCTGGACAACTTACAACTTCAGTATCGACTCTGTTTTTCTGCTATCGTGTTATCGTGCCGTTTCTCCTACCAGTAGGGGCTTTTAGGTACTCATTACCCCTATCCATTCTTTTCTCTGTGTTTAAGGATGGAATTCCAGTTGCACTCATAACGTTGATGCCTTTCCTTTTAATTTCACCGAAGCCGTAGTGACTTTTCTGTGTGGAGAATGTGTGCTTCCGATCTCCATTTCTTTTTCGATTTTTTCACAGTTTTCGTGCAAACTCTTAGCTTTATGTTTCCTGCACCATACGTCATTTCTTACCTATGTTGGTGTTTTACGTTGCTGTACTCTTGTCTTAACCATAATATATTTGCATCTCCTTTTCGACCCATAAATGTTTGTTGTTACTCTAGATTTCTTTGCAGTTACCTTCTTTGTATCTACATTTGTATCACGTCAGTAGTTTCTCCGTTCAGAGATGTCCTTTCCTGTTTAGCTTTGCCACCTACTGTGGCATTCATTATCGTAGTATCTATTACCTTGGAGAATTTCAAACGCAGCTCATCATTCCTCAAACCTTCTGTGTCTCATTTCTTTCCACAGTGATTCTTACGGAATATTTTCTTCATAATTACTAAATTTTATTCTGAATCTGTATCTGCTGCTTGGTGTGCTTTACAATCCACTAGCTGATTTAGGAATCTCCTTCTCACCATGATGTAAACCATCTGGAATCTGTCTCCAGATCTTTTCCTGGTGTACCTCCTCCTTTTGTAATTATTGTTTTCGGAGGTGGTTTCGATGGCGCTGTAATGAGTCCATTAATTATGCACAGGTGACAGCTGAAGCTTATACAAAATGTTCAGTGCTCAACACGGCAGTCCTCCATTTGTGTGAATAGACTTCGGGAATCAGATTCATGACGACGTGGAAGGTGGCCCTCATATTTCCAGTGAGCCAAACATCTTACCACAGTGACATCTAAATGCCGGATATGCATAGATATTGCAGAATTTTACCAATGAGCCACATGCAGATTCACAATGATCTTCTTTTCAAACACTCATACCTGTTTAGGTCAACATCAAGTTACAAACACAATCAAAAAGAGGTACTTTTATGAATTCAGATATACTGCTACAACCACTTGTTACTAATACATTATTATCAGGTAGCATTTTGGCAGCATGCTGTCATTATCATATGCATTTTCAGTTACTTTGACTTTATAGTTAATATGAAATGAGATTAGGTTTCTTCGCTGAGTGTACCACTGAGTTTATGTGGCGATAAAGACGAACCTTCAGAAAGGTAAATATGTTATTTTGTGTACATTATGTGATAAGCACATCTAGCCATTTTTTAGTGGATTTACTCACGTATTTTGTTGATAATTCCGTTTCCAGACAAACAGAACACATTAACTACTACATCACAACTTAACACTTTCACAATCATTTGTTTACGTCAATCCAAATAATCTTAAAAGCTACGGTGAACTAGTTTCTATTGGTAAAACGCCAGTACACAGCGAAGATGGAACATTTATATCTAGATGTATTTATGTCATGGCAAAAATTAGGAGAGTAGTTCTTAAACATTTACCTACCAATAATACGCAGTGCTTCTGTAATGCCTGAATCAAACAGCGTCAGCTTATGCAACGTTGTCTCACGCAAGCACATGGCAATAACGATGGTCCTTCATAATACCCACTTACGATACGACACGCTGCACGTTCATTATACACCCTGTCAGACTTGATAATATGGACACATGGTAACGGCATTAACGCAATCTGGTGGACATTCGAGCTATCCCTGAGCATTGCCACTGTAGTAATTTACAGATCCGCCGAGGCTACATAGGACAATTCTTTCCATCTTCTGTCAGTGAGTGTACGTAGAACGCTTATGTGTAGGCTAAAGAATGGTGTGCACATGGAGCTATATTTCCGAACAGACTTCGGTAAAAATGGATATTGTTTGTTTGCTATGAGACAATAATTCGACTGAAAGTGGTCGGGAAACATTACAAAATGAAAGCCTGTTCTGTATTTCACTGTAAGATGTTACCTATCAATATCATATGTAGGCACTGCGTAGTTTTCCGCTGTACCCGGGAGTGAATTTAGGGATGTTAGCAACCTGAATGTCAAGGCGATAATAATCGCACATATTTTCTTACGATTTTCTGCCCTCTTTGTTCTTAATTTGCAGGGAGCCTTTTGCTCTACCTTCGTCTACGCCTACAAGCCACAATGCGGTGTGTGGCTGAGGGTAATTCTGCCAACACCAACGTTTCTAGTTTTTTCGTTCCATTCACGAATGGTGCGTGGGATGTACGAGGTGCATTCAAGTTCTAAGGATTCCGACTTTTTTTTCTAATTAACTACTCACCCGAAATCGATGAAACTGGCGTTACTTCTCGACGTAATCGCCCTGCAGATGTACACATTTTTCACAACGCTGACGCCATGATTCCATGGCAGCGGCGAAGGCTTCTTTAGGAGTCTGTTTTGACCACTGGAAAATCGCTGAGGCACTAGTAGCACGGCTGGTGAATGTGCGGCCACGGAGAGTGCCTTTCATTGTTGGAACAAGCCTAAAGTCACTAGGAGCCAGGTCAGGTGAGTAAGGAGCATGAGGAATCACTTCAAAGTTGTTATCACGAAGAAACTGTTGCGTAACGTTAGCTCGATGCGCGGGTGCGTTGTCTTGGTGAAACAGCACACGCGCAGCCCTTCCGGGACGTTTTTGTTACAGTGCAGGAAGGAATTTGTTCTTCAAAATATTTTCGTAGGTTGCACCTGTTACCGTAGTGCCCTTTGGAACGCAATGGGTAAGGATTACGCCCTCGCTGTTCCAGAACATGGACACCATCATTTTTTCAGGACTGACAGTTACCCGAAATTTTTTCGGTGGCGGTGAATGTGTGTGCTTCCATTGAGCTGACTGGCGCTTTGTTTCTGGATTGAAAAATTGCATCAACGTCTCATCCATTGTCACAACCGACGAAAAGAAAGTCCCATTCATGCTGTCGTTGCGTGGCAACATTGCTCGGCAACACGCCACACGGGCAGCCGTGTGGTCGTCCGCCAGCATTCGTGGCACCCACCTGGATGACAATATTCGCATTTTGAGGTCGTCATGCAGGATTCTGTGCACAGAACCCACAGAAATGCCAACTCTGGAGGCGATCTGTTCAACAGTCATTCGGCGATCCCCCAAAACAATTCTCTCCACTTTCTCGATCATGTCGTCAGACCGGCTTGTGCGAGCCCGAGGTTGTTTCGGTTTGTTGTCACACGATGTTCTGCCTTCATTAAACTGTCGCACCCACGAAAGCACTTTCGACACATCCATAACTCCATCACCACATGACTCCTTCAACTGTCGATGAATTTCAATTGGTTTCACACCACGCAAATTCAGAAAACTAATGATTGCACGCTGTTCAAGTAAGGAAAACGTCGCCATTTGAAGTATTTAAAACAGTTCTCATTCTCGCCGCTGGTGGTGAAATTCCATTTGCCGTACGGTGTTCCATCTCTGGGACGTACTGACAATGAAGGCGGCCTGATTTTAAAATAATACGCATGTTTCTATCTCTTTCCAGTCCGGCGAAAAAAAAAAAAATCGGAGGCCTTAGAACTTGAATGCACCTCATGTGTTGTGTGTGTTTGATGTTTACGGGCGCTAAACAGCGTGGTCATCAGCGCCCAAGCACCCATGCACCTCATACAGTTGACGCTAAGCCTCCATATGAACTCTTGTTTCTGTGAGTCACGGCTGTTTAGCGATTCGTAGACAGGAAGTGACGTGTCATCTGGCTCTTGTTGTTGACTATTCGAGTTAGACTCCGGTATTTTCAATGCCAAGTATAATCTCGGAACTTATCGCTTTGACATGGAGGCATTCTACGAAAGTAGTGTTCGTACAAAACGAACAGTAACACTGGGAAGGTAATAAGCAGCACCCACATATTGCTGAAATTACACGGTGAAATACGGCGCACAATGTGGCCATCAGGCACGGGGCACGAGAGAGCTGGTGTTATTAGCAGAAGTACCCGGCGGGGCGATTACACAGTGGATCTCCAGAGCCGACAGCAATTACAGACCCTGACACCGCAGTCCGCATGTAAGCCGATTACTGTAAGGGTGGGGGGCAAGCGGGCGGGGACTGGGAAAGCAGAGAAGCGACTAATGGAGTGGACCTCCCGGATAATGAATCCCTCCAGAGGGCTCCAGTGGCGAACGCCGCTGAACGAGCTTCGTGTTCCCCACCAGTTACTAACACGGGCGCTTGTACAGGCATCCGTTGCAGATACATCTGTATGGACGCATATACAATATAGCATTTGGAAAGTTTAATATCCTGGTTATATGAGTGTATGAAGAAATTTCACAGTTTCTGAAAGACTTTTGACGTTATTAATAGAAGAAAACATGAATGCTGTCAACTCCCGAAGATCATTAGTCTCCTCTTTCCAGTACAACTTGCACACTGAAGTAATTCCTGGAACATCCCTCTGCCATATCACACTCCCTCCTGCTAAAATTAATCTCCAATTGTAATCGTTACTTTCGTACTCGGGTTATATGAATATCTACTGGCTATATGTTGAAATGGCTCAAATTTCTCTGAGCACTCTGCCACATCTATGGTCATCGGTCCCCTAGAACTTAGAACTACTTAAACCTAACTAACCTAAGGAAATCACACAACACCCAGTCATCACGAGGCAGAGAAAATCCCTGACCCCGCCGGGAATCGAACCCGGGAACCCGGGCTGCGGACTACTGGCTAAATGTGATTATCATGGCACATGCCACTCTCGTTTAATATTTTCTTTTATTTATTATGCCAGAGAATAAAACATTCAATATGTAGTCCCACATTTCACTCAGAACACTGCATTTCTCTTGCTAATTCCACATTTACATTATTTCCCTAACGGAGTGCTCTCAATCATGGGCAATATGTAATGAAACTGCTTACATAAAGGGTGAATCGGATAGCGTCTTACCACCAGGCTGATTTAAGTTCCACAGTATTTTAGGCAAAGTGATCCTCTTCCTTCAGTTATGTATTTCAGCCGTCTTTCGAGTATCCTTGCGATGATATTCCCTACCTACGAGACCAGGATATTTATTCTGTAATCACTACATTTCTTGGCTTGCTGTGTATACTCAAGAGCAACAACTGTAGCATTCAAAATGTCCTTGGGGCAAAATAGTGGACAGTAAGGTATACCCGGAAGCAGATATTGACTCAGATCACGATATAGTAGTGTTGAACAGTAGGCTGAAGTTTTAAGACATTACTCAGGAAGAATCACAATTCAAAGAAGTGGGAAACGGAAGTACTAAGGAATGACGAGATACGCTTGAAGCTCTCTAAGGATATAGACGCAGCAGTAAGGAATGGCTCAGTAGGCCGTACAGTTGAAGAGGAATGGACATCCCTAAGAAGAGAAATCGCAGAAGTTGGAAAGATAAACGTAGGTACAACGAAAGTAACTGCGAAGAAACCGTTAGTAAGAGAAGAAATACTTCAGTTGATCGATGGAAGGAGAAAATACAAACAAGTTCCGGGAAAACCAGGAATTCAGAAATAAAGTCACAGAGGAGATAAAAAACAGGAAGTGCAAGGAAGCTAATACGAAATGGCTGCTGAAAAAAGTGAAGAAATCGAAAAAGGAATAATTATCGGAAAGAGAGACTCAGCATACAGGAAAGTGAAACCAACCTTCGGTGATATTAAAAGCAAGGGTGGTAACATTAAGAGTGCAACAGGAATTCCATTGTTAAATGCAGAGGAGAGAGCGTATAGGTGGAAAGAATATATTGAAAGCCTCTATGGGGGGCAAGATTTGTCTGAGGTGATAGAAGATGAAACAGGAGTCGATGTAGAAGAGATAGGGGATCCAGTATTAGAATCAGAATTTGAAAGAGCTTTCGAGGAATTAAGATTAAATAAGGCATAAGGGATAGATAACATTCCATCAGAATTTATGGAAGCAGTGGTGTGTAGAATGTGTCAGTTTGGCGATATACCATATCTGACATTCGGAAAAATATCATCCACACAGTTCCGGAAACTGCGAGAGCTGACAAGTGCGAGAGTTACCGCACAATCAGCTTACAGCTCATGCATCCAAGTTTGTTACAAGAATAATATGTAGAAAACTGCAAAAGAAAATTTAGAATGTGTTAGATGACGATCAGTTTAGCTTTAGAAAAAGGTAAAGGTGCGTGAGAGGCAATTCTGACGTGGAGGTTAATAATGGAAGTAAGGTTAAGGAAAAATAAAGACATGTTCATAGGATCTGTCTACCTCGAAAAAGCGTTCGACAATGTAAAATCGTGCAAGATGTTCTAACTTCTGAGAACACTAGCTATGGGGAGAGGGGGATGATATACAATATGTACAAGTGCCAAGGGGAAACAATAAAAGTGGACGACCAAGAACACAGTGCTCGGATTATAAAGGGTGTAAGACAGATAAGTAGTCTTTCCCCGCTACTATTCAATCCGTACATAGAAGCAGCAATGGCGTAAAAAATAAAAGGTTTAGGAGTGGCAATAAAATTCAAGGTGAGAGGATATCAATCATAGGATTCGCTTATGACATTGCTATACTGAATGAAAGTGAAGAAGAATTACATGATATGCAGCATGGAATGAACACTCTAATGAGTACAGGATATGGACTGACAGAATCGAAGAAAGACGAAACTAGTTAGAAGAAGCAGAAAATGAGAACAGCCAGAAACTTAACATCAGGATTGATGGTCACGAAGTAGATGTAGTTAAGGAATTCTGCTACCTAGGCAGTAAAATAACCAATGACGGACGGGCCAAGGAGGAGATCAAAAAGAGCACTGGCAAAAAGGCATTCCTGGTAAAAAGAAACCTACTAGTATCAAATCTGAGGAAGAAATTTCTGAGAATGTACGTCTGGAGTACAGCATTGTATGGTAGTGAAACGTGGGCTGTGGTAAAAGCGGAACAGAAGCGAATCGAAGCATTTGAGATGTGGTGCTACAGACGAATGTTGAAAATTAGGTGGACTGATAAGGTAAGGAATGAGGAGGTTCTAGACAGAATCGGAGAGGAAAGGAATATGTAGGAAATACTGGCAAGGAGAAGGGGCAGAGTGAGAGGACATCAGTTAAGACGTCAGGGAATGACACCGATGATACTAGAGGTAGTTGTAGTGGCCAAAACTGTAGAGGAAGACAGAGATTGGAATGCATCCAGCAAATAATTGAGGACGTAGGTTTCAAGTGCTACTCTGAAATGAAGAGGTTGGCACAGGAGAGGAATTCGTGGCGGGCCGTGTCAAACCAATCAGACGACTGATGACCCAAAGAAAAAAGAGAGAATGAAGGAAGATATGATAAGATTTTACAGCATTGTGTACGCCCTAAAATAGAGGAAAAGTTTGGAGGTAAGGATTATATCAGTATAACAAAGGATCCTGTGGTAACTCGCTATCTGGAAGGCATTAATTTGTGAACAATAGCAATCCCAAAAAGAACTGAACTGCCAAGAAGTCTCATCTGAACGAGTTAGAATGTCTACTTTTCTCCAGATCACAGGTCCCGACATCATTACTTGCTCTGGTTTCGGCACTTGAGGATGAGTGGGCTGCCATTTGTGCACAGACTTTTGGACACCACATTGAAAGTGTCCCCAGTAGAACTCAAGTCGTCATAAAGCGTCTGGATATACACACCCCATACTAGTGTCCACTAATGGGAGTCAGGATGTTTATGATCAGACTGGGAATACCAGTGACACAGACATTGGTAGTTAGATCTGCTCTGTCTGGTTTATTGGTAGACTCAGCAATGAGCCTCGATTGAATTGCGATTTGCTCTAGATTAAATGCCGTATTCCAGGTACTTTGTGACTGAATGTCAAATCTGGTGGTTATTCGTTTGTAGTATCATAGTTCTGCTTGCTCTTACAGGTCTACTTACTTTCTAGGTAGCAAGTACATATGTAACATATTTCAAAATGTGGTACTCACCGTATCAAAATTTTAACATAATTACTTGGCAACATAATACACGGACCAGTTACATTGACATGACGACCGTCTACGTTCTACATCAGCTTCCAATATGAACCATGAATTTTACTTTCAAAACCTTTTCTTAAAGAATTTACTTTATGTACCAGCGATTCATCAAGGAGATTATCACACTTTGTGAGCATGGAAATATTTTGTAATAAATAGAAAATTTATTCCTAAAAGCCCCTTTTTTGAAACAGATTTAAAATTATAATCAGAAAGCACCCTGTAAATATCAAGTTACAATTTATTCACAGGCAGATTTTTTTTTTTTTTTTTTTTTGATAGTATGAGCTTTCAGGCTGAGAACCTTGCAGCTCCCTTTTTAACACGGCCGTAGTCACGACCACTCACAACAACCTCTGAAAGACAACACTGGTGCAAATCTGCAGCACACCAGATTACTTTAAACTTCAATTTTTAACAACTCACACAAACACATAAACTATGCACCCCGTAAGAGGGATGGAAATGGTACAAAACACACACATTAACATTATTTGCCACCGAAAGTGCAACTTGTTTTTTAAAAGAACTCTTACGGTGGAAGGGTGGCAACTTTATATACTAAAATGACCATTTACATATAATCCATGAAATACAGTTTTACATAAAATGTACCAACATGGTCTGCATTACACATATACCACCTCGCAAGATGATAGACAAGACAAAAACATATTTCAGGAATTCGTCCTTTACACCTTAAGCAATAAAATCGTTACCACCGAATCCGACAAACATGACAGAGGCAGCTATTAACGAACTGCAGACCGACAGACAGACAGACACTAACTACCTAACAAATGTGGACGAGAGACAGACGAGGAAGCTGGGGCGAGAGACTGACAAGAAAACAAGTAGAATGTAGCAAATAAAGAAACAACATATCACGAATCATTTAACTTCTAATAAACTGCGATGTCTGGGGAAGACCTGGCGCAGCACCCCTAAAACGTTCTCCCGAACCGTCCGCTGCCAGCCGCTTCAACGGACGCAGGAAAGCGCGCCGATCTCCCGTCTCACGGCGTCGCAGCTCGCGCCGGCCAGACCGATGTCACCGGTTGGCTCCTGGTGCTCTCGTGTCGGCCGCGAAGCCACTACCCCTCGCTATACGCCGCGGCCCACTGGACTGACGTGGCGACCTCACATGCGCCGACGGATAAGTCGTCTTGTGTCTCAGTGCGCGAGCGACCAACCGATCGATCAGACCGCCAATGCCCATTGCCTGAACAAACTCGAGCAGACTGGCGGCCTAACACATACTAGCACTCCCGACGACACACAGACAGTGACTGCCCCACACTGACCCATCTGATCAACTGACCGACTCTCCGAGACTGACAGACTGACCCATGCTCACTCCGACTGATCAACTGCCCAGACTTGCCCTAACTGACAGACTGCCCGACTACCGAGGTTTCTTTTTTTTATTCCGATTTTGGCCGTCTAGGGACCGCGTTAAACAACTATTTTCAATGTACATTTCTCCTATTGCGCTCCTCCTCTTTTCTCTTCTGCCAATATGTCTTCATCCTCTGTGCTGCTCTCTTCGGTCTTCTGTCCACACTGTTCCTCCAGTTCTTCTCTTCTTCACTTCAAATCCTTCAAAATGTTGAATTTTGTATCTCATTAAGTCTCTGTTGGTTATATCTTCTTCTCCTATACCCATCTCCTCTAAGTCTGCTTTGACTTCTTTGAACCAGGTAATTTGGGTTCTGGGGTTCTTGTCGAAAAACATGAATATTTTCTTTGTCAGCCTTTCATCATTCATTCTTTTCAAATGGGTGTAAAAGCTTACTCTTCTCTTCCTCATAGTATCTCCCACTTTCTCAATTTTGTCATACACTTCTCTATTACTTCTAAGCTTCCAAGTCCCATTCTCAAACCTCGGCCCAAGTACTCTTCTAATGATTTTTTGCTCCTTTTTTGCTATAGCTTCCATTTCCTTGTTAGTGTTCATTGCTAAACATTCAGATGCATACAGACACTCTGGCTTAATCACAGTGTTGTAGTGCCTTATTTTTGCGTTAATTGAAACTGACTTCTTGTTGTACACATTCTTTGTTAGCTGGAATGCCATTTCCATTTTTCTTGTTCTTGTTTTATTTCCTTCTTTATCTGAAGCATTGGGCTGGATGATTTCCCCTAAATATTTGAAATTAGAAACCTTCTTTATCTGGCCATACTTTGTAATCATATTGTTCGGTGCCTCTTTTACATTGGTTAGGTACTCTGTCTTTTCAAAGGAGATTTTCAGTCCTGCTTTTTCTGCTGTTTCCTTGTTAGTGTTCATTGCTAAACATTCAGATGCATACAGACACTCTGGCTTAATCACAGGGTTGTAGTGCCTTATTTTTGCGTTAATTGATACTGACTTCTTGTTGTACACATTCTTTGTTAGCTGGAATGCCATTTCCATTTTTCTTGTTCTTGTTTTATTTCCTTCTTTATTTTTTCCTTTATTGTACGCTGCTCTACAGCCTACAGACTTTTTTTTATAAACGGAAGAAGAAAACAAACAAGAAAAACAGGAGATAAAACGGTGACAAAGTGTAAAATGGCGGAAAATTGCGGAAAGTTAAATCAGAAAGCAAAAGGGTTGGCAATGTTAATAAAGTACACAGGAATCAGACAAGTAACATAGTGGACACGCAATTAAAAAACATGGCGACAGTCTGGTTTCTGTTCGCAAGAGATAAAAAATCACACTCAGCGGCAGTATGATGGCCGTTCGCAACACTTCCCAAAAGACACACAACACGGAACACTCACTGTAAAACACTCACTGTAAAACACCGCACGAAAATGTCGGCACAAAGATGACACTCCCTAGCCAAGGGCAGAGGGCGGGGGGGGGGGGGGTTGGGACCTGGAGGAAGGGGACTACCGAGCTCATAGTGCCCCTTAAATGCACGTGAACATGCAACATTTCCCCTTTCCCACCAGAGGGAGACACCAAGGCTGCGATTGCGAAGGCGGCGCCACCGCCAGAAGCGGAGGGGGAATGCTTCGCGCTGCGGCGCGCTCTTCAAAACAGCAATTTTTACCACGGCTCACAGTAATCTCTCACACATAGCAGGTGCCAGCACTAGCAGTGGAATATACACAATGCGTATGTAGAGAAAACGGAAAACAGTTCAGTTGTTGGCATGATGGAGAAACTGAGCAATTTATGCGACTTCCAAAACGGCATAGTCATTGACTATCGGGCCGAGAGGAAAAGCATTTCCTAAACTGCTAAGTTTGTTAATCGTTCGCTAGCCTTTGTGGATGAAGTGTATCGTACATGAGAAAATGGCGCTACCAAAAACCTACAGTGACGCAACTGTAGCGCACAACGGGCCGTAGATGACAGAGATTAATGACGGCCGCACGGATGTTGAGTGGCGAGGAGATGCGCAACTGTTGAGCAACTGACCGCCCAGATGAGCCAAGGGCCACCAATAGCGTTTCCTCAACCATCGTCCAGCGAACGTTGCTATTTATGGGCTCAGGAGCTGGGTGGCTGGTTCATGCACCCGTCCCAAATGTTGTTCATTGGCTGAAATTGGCACGCCAGTAGCACATCCGGTAGTTCACAGAAGGCCGACAGGTCATCTTTTTATATGAATCACTTTTTACGCTCCAACGTCGTGGAACGTCTGAAAGCAAACAATCTGCATCAATCGCCGGAAAGGTACAGACCGGAGGAGGGAATGCTACGGGCTGGGAAACGTTTTCTTGGCATTCCCTCAATGATCTCTTCATTCTGAAAGATCATCCCCGTTTTCAAGAAGGGACGTCGAACAGATGTGCAGAACTATAGACCTATATCTCTAACGTCGGTCAGTTGTAGAATTTTGGAACACGTATTGTGTTCGAGTATAATGACATTCCTGGAGACTAGAAATCTTCTCTGTAGGAATCAGCATGGTTTTCGAAAAAGACGGTCGTCTGAAACCCAGCTCGCGCTATTCGTCCACGAGATTCAGAGGGCCATAGACACGGGTTCACAGGTAGATGCCGTGTTTCTTGACTTCCGCAAGGCGTTCGATACAGTTCCGCACAGTCGTTTAATGAACAAAGTAAGAGAATATGGACTATCAGACCAATTGTGTGATTGGATTGAGGAGTTTCTAGATAACAGAACGCAGCATGTCATTCTCAATGGAGAGAAGTCTTCCGAAGTAAGAGTGATTTCAGGTGTGCCGCAGGGGCGTGTCATGGGACCGTTGCTGTTAACAATATACATAAATGACCTGGTGGATGACATCGAAAGTTCACTGAGGCTGTTTGCAGATGATGCTGTGGTGTATCGAGAGGTTGTAACAATGGAAAATTGTACTGAAATGCAGGAGGATCTGCAGCGAATTGACGCATGGTGCAGGGAATGGCAATTGAATCTCAATGTAGACAAGTGTAATGTGCTGCGAATATACAGAAAGATAGATCCTTTATCATTTAGCTACAAAATAGCAGGTCAGCAACTGGAAGCAGTTAATACCATAAATTATCTGGGAGTACGCATTAGGAGTGATTTAAAATGGAATGATCATATAATGTTGATCGTCGGTAAAGCAGATGCCAGACTGAGATTCATTCGAAGAATCCTAAGGAAATGCAATCCGAAAACAAAGGAAGTAGGTTACAGTACGCTTGTTCGCCCATTGCTTGAATACTGCTCAGCGGTGTGGGATCCGTACCAGATAGGGTTGATAGAAGAGATAGAGAAGATCCAACGGAGAGCAGCGCGCTTCGTTACAGGATCATTTAGTAATCGCGAAAGCGGTACGGAGATGATAGATAAACTCCAGTGGAAGACTCTGCAGGAGAGACGCTCAGTAGCTCGGTACGGGCTTTTGTCAAAGTTTCGAGAACATACCTTCACCGAAGAGTCAAGCAGTATATTGCTCCATCCTACGTATATCTCGCGAAGAGACCATGAAGATAAAATCAGAGAGATTAGAGCCCACACAGAAGCATACAGACAATCCTTCTTTCCACGAACAATACGAAACTGGAATAGAAGAGAGAACCGATAGAGGTACTCAGGGTACCCTCCGCCACACACCGTCAGGTGGCTTGCGTAGCAAGGATGTAGATGTAGATACAATGATTCAACTGAAGTGTGCATCTATCCTTGGCGACCATGTCCACTCCTACATGTAGTTTGTTTTTCCTTGATACGATGGCATCTACCATCATGACAATGCAACGTGTCATACAGCTCAAAGTGTATGTGCGTGGTTGGAAAAGCCCAAGGATAATTTACCGTACTCGTCTGGCTACGAGCTCCCCAGATTGAAACCCAGTCGAGAATCTGTGGGATCACTTCTGTCGGACACTGTACAAATGTAGTGTCAAGTATGTCTTCATCAAAGAACTGTTTCATTATACTATGCATTACGCCCCGGTTCGCCAGGTGATGACATACTACCGAATCTGGTTGTAGAATAATACAATTTTTAGCACCCTTATGATGGTTATACATAATAATGTCACCCATTTTCTTTTCATTTTTTGCTGTCTAGCCTTTATTGCTATACGCCGATATTCGACCACCGGGGACTCCAATTCTCCTGCGATTCCCGGTCTTCAAAGAGAGGTGGCCTGTCACGTCATTCTTTGTCAACAGGGCCGGCCGCCAACGTCACCTTACCACTGTAATACGAAGGTCCATTGTTGTTGTACACATCCAAAAACTCCACCTTCAAATACAGGACACGAATTACCGCATGATACTCTGTCGTGTCACTGGAATACACCACTTTCCTCTGCCTTCCTCATCGGGTTTCTACGGTAATTTGGGAGGGAGATTTTAATATGCGATTCATCTGACGTCGAAAAGGGCATTATCATTGGCATGTATCGCGTGTACCGCGTGATACTGGGGGCCGAACCGCACAATAACCCTGGGTTCTGTGTGGGGTGGCGGTGGGGTGGCTGGGCTGCTGTGGCCTGTTGTGGTGTTGTGAACCACTGAGGGCTACGGCGGGTCGAAGCCTCTCCGTCGTTTCTAGGTCCCCGGTTTAATACACAATACACAATATTAAGTTTTGTATTTTATCATGCAGTTACCCATTTGAGGTGCTGAGAACCCTAAATCACATCATGAGTGTGAAACTGTAGCATTTATTTATGATTCTGACATCTAATGATTTTATGGAGGGTCAGGTTTATCTGTGTTGTAGGCCCACAATGAAAGCATGAATATTCACAAAAAGCTGTCTCACTGGTTTCTGTGACATTCACTTAAATATGAGACAACGATGGTGTGCTTTTCCCCTTATGATTCTCAGTGCCCCGTTTGCATTCTAATCACGTGACCATATTAACAGACAGCTCTAATTGAATTTAATGCTTTCCACAAACGGTAGTTAGTGTTTGGAGTTCGTTGTCTACTGTGCGGGAATCAGCTTTCATGTGCAGTGTCAACATGAACGCTGTTGAATCTCTTGTAAGTGTTAACGGAAAAGAAAATTACCTTGAATAATTAGCCGCAAAGGAATTAGGGCTACCCAGACCACATCCGTTGACTGAGAAAGTGATGAAATCAAATTAGCGTCACTGCAAGTGAACATTTAAAAAAGAAGTGTACAGTAAGTGTAAGATGTGTGGGTGAAAGGCTTGATTTTCAGCGCGGGAGTTAATTCGTGAACCTGTACATATACGTGTTTTAGGGATCTTGTTCGAGTACATTTGTCCGAAGAAATAAACAACATGAAAATTCACACTTACACAAAAATGCGAAATGGAGAGCATCGAAAGCTAACACATTATTTCGTTCTTCCCCTATCTGTACTTAATTGTGTACAAAACAACAAAGTTTTCGCTCACCCCTACAAAAAACAGAAAGACAAACACTTCTTTTTCAGGCAAGTTATGGATATTATTATTACTACTACTGCTCTTATTACTTCTACAACTAATACTACTACTACTACTATTATTATTATCATTATTGTTATTAATATTGCCAGTGGGTGTAGTTCTATTAATACGTTGATATGCACAACTGCTATACAGTATTAATTTCACACTCTCATACTTATCTGAATCACAAAATTTGTGAACACCCAGAATGTATACTCACGAGCCACCACTGAGACGCATGACAGTATCGATGCATTGCATGAGGAGTCGTGGCCGTCCAAATGTCATAGAGGAACGAAAGCTGGTCCCATTTGGCACCTGCTGTGACATGGGGGACAATTAGGAACAGTATGCTTGCAGCACAATTAATATCACATGTGTCTCTGGCCAGGTTATAATGTCACCCCGACACCACCAAACATGCACACACTCACGACGTGAAAGTGTTGAGTAGAGAGTGTAACGGCACTCTGTTGTCTCCATTGTTGAGAGGAGGTTCTGTCTGTATGCGAGTGATGGACGTACACTTATATGGCACAGACGGTGAGCGACCTGTTCCAGAGAGCATTCGCCAATGGCACAGGTTCCGTCCCAGGCTTTACAGGGCATCAGTTATTCGCAGTCGTATTTGGTGTTTCTGTAGGGTAAAGTAACTGGTACCCCCTACTTTACGCAGTCTCTTATCGCTGTTCTGCTGACGTTTGCCGGCCGCGGTGGTCTAGCGGTTCAGGCGCTCAGTCCGGAACCGCGCGACTACTACGGTCGCAGATTCGAATCCTGCCTCGGGCATGGATGTGTGTGATGTCCTTAGGTTAGTTAGGTTTAAGTAGTTCTAAGTTCTAGGGGACTGATGACCACAGATGTTGAGTCCCATAGTGCTCAGAGCCATTTGAACCAGTTGAGCTGACGTTTCTTCGACAGGAATGTGATGCGCTTTCTCAGCAGGAGAACGCACGTCCACTTACTGCTGCTGAGACACTACGTGTTCTTCAAAAATTCAAATGGTTCAAATGGCTCTGAGCACTATGGGACACAACTGCTGTGGTCAAAAGTCCCCTAGAACTTAGAACTACTTAAACCTAACCAACCTAAGGACATCACACACATCCATGCCCGAGACAGGATTCGAACCTGCGACCGCATCGGTCGTGCGGATCCAGACTGTAGCGCCTTTAACCGCTCGGCCACTCCGGCCGGCTACGTGTTCTTCCTGGTGTACGACACCTTATCTGGCCAGCAATATCGCCAGGTCTTTCAACGAGTCAATTGGCGTAGTGGCAGTACACTGGACTCGCATTCGTGAGGGCGACGCACAGTAGGGCCAAATCCCAAACAGCTGGCCAAAAGCCGAAAACATTAAAAATTCGGCTGAAAGTCAGCACACGTGGGTTTTCGGGGTCGCTGATTATGAATCTGAAGTCAAAATTTGAAATAAAAACAAAATGGCGGATTTATCATCAATCACTTTTATAGAGAAAATAAAAAATATATCCATATGTTGTATAATACAACGAAACACAAAATAGGTTGATTCAGAGTTCATAGATGGTCATCCAAAGGAAAAGCTGGTTCACAATCAGGATAGGTTTTACATTGCCTGATAGAGGGAAGGGGAGTTGCAATTTAGCAGATATGAAATTTTTCGATCACTGCGTACACTTCAGTAACTTTCTCATTCAAATGACCTTTGAATATCGAAAAAAATTCCTCCTTTGTCAGGCCACACGCTTCACCTTCATCAGTGACAGATTAAGAAATAGGAAAATATAATTTCTATATAGGTGGATAATTTCATATTTAGCATTGTTACTATTATTCATTCCAAAATATTATTTGAAAAAGAGAAGAGTATATTCATAAAAGTGAGTTGCGTATCATAGAACTAGAAATACAGGGAAGACCACAGATAAATTCAAGAAAAAGAGCAACATTCCGCTTCGTTGATGTACGAAATTCAGCAAAGTATATTTTACGTTTGCAAGAATTCGTACCAGAGACACAACTGTAGCTAGATGCAGTAAGTTTTAATTTTTTCCATTCAATAATAATTCCATCTACAACGTGCGATCGGTCAGATAGTTGAACTCTGCAGAACTTACAAACTTTTCTCTTCGTGTTTAAAATTTTCCGTTCATTTACGCATAAATGGTTCATTTATTGTTATCGCATGGACTATTATTATTAATTTTCTGTTACGCAATGACTTTATACTTACTTGCGGCCGTTGATTCCTGTCTTCAGAACTGAAATCGATTAATTTTAAGAGATTTGGCGTCCTGTTGAATGTAGCGTTGAAATATTTGCACACTGCGCGACGCGACTAGCTTGCTGAAGGACTGCCTTTCAACTGTCAGACAACAACAGGTGTAGAGGCTAGGGGGCTCTGACGACCGCGATTCGACCTACGGAAACTTACCCAACCTAATCCATGACTAGAAATTTTCGGAACTTGAACCTTATTTTTCGTTTTGGCCAGCTTTTTGGGATTTGGCCCCATTGTGCAACGGTTCAGACCCGCGTCCGGAGCCGCGCAGGTTAGCCGCGTGGTTTGAGGCGATTTGGCCCGATCCGTGCAGCTACCCCCGTCGGAGGTTCGAGTCCTTCCTCGGGCATCTGTGTGTGTCTTCATAGAGTAATTTAGTTTAAGTTAAATCACCTAGTGTGTAGGTAAAGGGACATATGGGATACCAGTTCGATTTTACACAGAGTACGCGAAGGAACTTGCCCCTCCCCCCTCCCTTCTTGCAGCGGTGTACCGTAGGTCTCTAGAAGAGCGTAGCGTTCCAAAGGATTGGAAAAAGGCACAGCTCATCCCCTTTTTCAAGAATGGACGTCGAACAGATGTACAGAACTATAGACCTATATCTCTAACGTCGATCAGTTGTAGAATTTTGGAACACGTATTGTGTTCGAGTATAATGACTTTTCTGGAGACTAGAAATGTAATCTGTCGGAATCAGCATGGGTTTCGAAAAAGACGGTCGTGTGAAACAAAGCTCGCGCTATTCGTCCACGAGACTCAGAGGGCCACAGACACGGGTTCCTAGGTAGATGCCGTGTTTCTTGACTTCCGCAAGGCGTTTGATACAGTTCCCCCACAGTCGTTTAATGAACAAAGTAAGAGCATTTGGACTATCAGACCAAGTGTGTGATTGGATTGAAGAGTTCTTAGATAACAGAACGCAGCATGTCATTCTCAATGGGGAGAAGTCTTCCGAAGTAAGAGTGATTTCAGGTGTGCCGCAGGGGAGTGTCATGGGACCGTTGCTATTCACAATATACATAAATGTCCCTGTGGATGACATCGGAAGTTCACTGAAGCTTTTTGCGGATGATGCTGTGGTATATCGAGAGGTTGTAACAATGGAAAATTGTACTGAAATGCAGGAGGATCTGCAGCGAATTGACGCATGGTGCAGCGAATGGCAACTGAATCTCAATGTAGACAAGTGTAATGCGCTGCGAATACATAGAAAGAAAGATCCCATATCTTTTAGCTACAATATAGCAGGTCAGCAACCGGTAGCAGTTAATTCCGTAAATTATCTGGGAGTACGCATTAGGAGTGATTTAAAATGGAATGATCATATAAAGTTGATCATCGGTAAAGCAGATGCCAGACTGAGATTCATTGGAAGAATCCTAAGGAAATGCAATCCGAAAACAAAGGAAGTAGGTTACAGTACGCTTGTTCGCCCACTGCTTGAATACTGCTCAGCAGTGTGGGATCCGTACCAGATAGGGTTGATAAAAGAGATAGAGAAGATCCAACGGAGAGCAGCGCGCTTCCTTACAGGATCATTTAGTAATCGCGATAGCGTTACGGAGATGATAGATAAACACCAGTGGAAGACTCTGCAGGAGAGACGCTCAGTAGCTCGGTACGGGCTTTTGTCGAAGTTTCGTGAACATACCTTCACCGACTCTTATATTGCTCCCTCCTATGTATATTTCGCGAAGAGACCATGAGGATAAAATCAGAGAGATTAGAGCTCACACAGAGGCATACCGACAATCTTTCTTTCCACGAGCAGTATGAGACTGGAATAGAAGGGAGAACCGATAGAGGTACTCAAAGTACCCTCCGCCACACACCGTCGGGTGGCTTTCGGAGTATGGATGTGGATGTAGATGTAGAACAGTTTCGTCTCATAAGACCTTACCACAAATTCCCTATTTCCCATGTCCGGACATCCTAATTTAAGATTTCCGTGATTTTCCTACATTGCTTGAGACAAATTCCTGGATAGTTCCTTAAAGGGCACGGCCGACGTCCTTCCCCATCCTTCCCTAATCCGATGGGACCGATGACCGCGCAGTTTGGTCCCATCAACCGAATCAGCCGACCCCCATACAGATCTCTCACCAACTCAACACTTATGGGACGTGATGAAGTGCGAACTTACTCGTTCTTCAGGACCTGCAAGAACCATTGGCGAGTTCCATCAAAAGACGCAAGATGCATGCGACAGCCTATCGCAGGATACGAGTCGGCAAAATCATTACCGTTTGGATACGAGACTACACACCATTTCTGCCTCAAGAATGGGATACACCGCGTCCTGAAGCGGCGACTGTTTGATCACCCTTTACTGGTTCATGTGGTCTGAATATGTTATCGTACACAGCAATGAACTAACTGTCAACTCACTTATTAATAAAATTATTCATTCCTGACAGTGTACATACGTAAGGTAGACAAATAAATAGAGATATTATTACCATTAAACAAACGAAACGCAAGTAACTATTATTTAGAGGTGACGCAATGAAAACCGCTACGGGTGTAGTAGAGTTACTTCGCTGGTAACGATGTTAGGCTACCAGTTTATGAATACCATTACGATCACTCACGGAACCTCAATTTGGTCTGCCTTTGTTCATGCATGTGCATAATCGATAGTACGCAAATTTGATTCCAGCTCCGTCGGAGCGCCTCAGGCGGTAAGTGAATTTAACCGAATTTCGCGGACGACCTCCCAGTAACGTGGCCCCGTCATATTCCTTCACCCTCCATCATTACCCTTCTGGAGTGGGGGCGAGTATTTGCTCCTGAAACACCTAGAGGGTGGATGCCTTACCAGCAGGCGGAAAAGCACGACAGAACACTACCATCGTGTACGTAATAATTAGTACGAGAGTTCAGCGTTGTCTTCATCTCCTTTAAGCTCTTGTTTCTTGATGGTCCCTTAATATATATTTTAGTTTTCATGTTGTGAAAGATATAACTCTTATCCTAGTACAAAATTGTTGAGGCTTTCGTGGCCACTTGTTGACAAACAAGCCAATAGGCAGTTTGTCTTATCCTAGTGTTACTTCTGTTGCGGAACCAATTCGGGATGTGAAACGTGACACAGATTTTAACACAAAATTCAACGAAACCTGACGCTTTAATTTCACAGAATGGGCATGTCATTGGTGAAACTGAGCAGTTCAAATTTCTAGATGTTCAGATAGTAAACTGTCGGGGAAAGCACACGTTCAAGATCTTGTTCAAAGACTTAATGCTGCCATTTTTACTATTCGAATGGTATCAGAATTGAGTGATCATTCGACACGAAAATTAGTCTACTTTGCTTAATTGCCTTCGCTTATTTCGTATGGTATTATATTTTGGTGTAAATCTTCCCATTATAAAAAGATATTTTTGGCTCTGAAACGACCGATTTGGCCAATAAGTGGTGTAAGTTCACGAACCTCTTGTCGACCCCTGTTCATTTGATATTGGCCTCTCAATGTATAGATTCCTTACTGTCATTTCTTGTTAACAATGTTAGATTATTCCCAAGAATAAACAGCTTGCACATGGCAGAAATCAAACCTGCAATAGGATCGGACTTAACTCTTCTGCAGAAAGGTGTGTAGTATACCTGTGCATCCAATTTCAGTAAGCTACCACTAGAATTCAGAAATATTAGCAGTAATCCAATAGCTTTCCTCATGGGTCCCTCCTTCCATTCTGTCGAGGAGTTCCTCGAAAAATTAAGCTTGTTCTTGTTGTATTGTCGGTTGCGTTTACTTAAACTTATGGCTTGACTTTTCAGGTTCATAAACATTTTATTTTTGTTTGTTATTACTTTTATGTTGTAATTTCATGTACTGACGCGTTTCGTGACCTCAGAGATTTCCTCCTCAATTTGACCCTATGGAAATTGACGTGTAAATAAATAAACAAATAAGAGCTTAAGTCGAATTAACGCTAGCTGGCAACGGTTTACTCTTTTAACTGTGTTTATTTGCCTTAGGCTTTATGCGTATTACATTCTCTATCCACTCTATCCTGTTTCTTGATCGCGTTTCAAATATTACTTTTAACATACCTGTCGGGGACAAGTTGCCATCTATGTCCAATACTCATTTAAAAGCTGCTACAACTGGTAATGCAGTTAACGGGTTCAAATAACGTAAGATCGAGCCATTTGTTACCCTTATATTTAATAAGAATGATTTTTGCTGCAGAAAATATCACGGACTGTGTTCTTGTTAAGCGTCATTCCGAAAATGAAAATGCTTCTGTTCAGGGTGTAGCAGCTAGTGTTTAAAACGGAGGAACTCCTAATCCACTTCCTGGAGAACATCAGATGGAGATAGCTAAGAACCAAGGCCGTAACACACAGCTGTCTCCATTAAGCTAAAATAGTGGCGAAATATTTAAGATTTTAAGCCTTTGCCTAAAGATAGGCCATTTGTGAAAAAACGGAAATCAGTAAACTCATCTATCAAATCGATGTTGATTTTTAAGGAAACATATAAAATGGAACAAGAACACTTAACCAGTAAAGATGAAGTGTCATAGAGAATACAGTGCAATTACCTGCACTTGCAGAAATCCACATTCACCCTGTAGAAGAAATATGGCTAGGGTGCTCCAAAGGCTACTCATGTTGGCTTCAGGACTGCTTAAAGTATAAGGAAGAAAATCTGTACGTGATTTTAGTCAATGAAAATCACTGATCTACAGTTATATTCCTTTTCAACGCAATGATCCTTTTATTTAGTACTATTTAATAAGAAATATATCAGATGTATAACTGATTAATGTATTATCTTATGCTTTATAAGACTAGTGAACTATTCAACTTTTTGTCCCTTGGTCAATCACCTTGCCTCGGTCAATCACCTTATCCCAACACTGAAGCAAGACGACATTTCCGCATTAACTTTTAATTCCGGCAAAATAACTGTTTTGTCAAAAGTTAAATTAATACAACTACGTACAGTACAGTAAAACCCCATTGTATTACGCATGCAAAGAAAAAAAAACTATCCCCAAAAATGAATTAATAAGGTTTAATGTCTATCATTTTCAGTTTCCCACTGTTTCCCCCGCTAAAATCCGCACTCTGTCTTTCTAAAAGTTCGTGGTTTACGTATTTGATTTGTATAGAGTGCATTGTACGTTATAAGGAAGCAGTAGCATCATGGTCCCAGTCACCCTCATAAAACAGGCGCCAGAGCTTGTTCCAGCAATTTAGCATCAGAAGATGGCTTATAAAAATTAATGTCCTTGTATGACTGTTACCGCGATCGGTCACTGCCTTTGTGCCAAATACTTTGCAAACTAAAATCCAAATATCCCACTAGTATCATCAACATCCTGACACCAGAAAACCCAACATCGCAGAGACTGTGTGTCGATTCTAACGTAGAGTTTCTGCAACTGTGAGGCTATATTATTAACTGTTCACGGAAGCCATTATCAAACTAATACTAATGTTGTAACATCGCTCCAAGAGAAATTCTGGTAACTATTTTTCTCCTCTATGTCTTAGAATAATTGTACTTCTATATTGCCTACTGTGATGTATCTCTGAGATCTGTTACGAATAGCTTTAATGTACACGATAATGGAAACGAAAATGTCTCAGCAAATATGGCACTGAAATGCATACCTGAAGCTGTGAACACTTCATCTTCGATACTCTGAAACATGTCTCTTCTGCTGCATGCAAGCTCTTTGCTTACTATGTTTTGGAAGGAGATAGTATGGACCAAAAAAATAAATAGAAGTCCAGCAAACATGGGCCCTAAAGTGAATACCTTAAGAGGTATAAGTGTTTATGCAGTAGAAGAGATGTGTTTCATAACAGCGAAGATGAAGAAATCCTCATTGTTCTTATGATATGCACTTTAAAATTCGTGGTTACTGAACATTTTTCCTTATTTGTTCCGTACTACCTCCTCCCAAAACATAGAAAGTAAATATTGTAGCTTGCGGTACAAGATATTTATTTCGCAGTATCGAAGAAGTAGTGCTCATGGCTCTTAAGGTATGTGTCTTAGGGACCGAGCGAGGTGGCGCAGTGGTTAGACACTGGACTCGCATTCGGGAGGACGACGGTTCAATCCCGGGTCCGGCCATACTGATTTAGGTTTTCCGTGATTTCCCTAAATCATTCCAGGAAAATGCCGGGATGGTTCCTCCGAAAGGGCACGGCCGACTTCCTTTCCCATCCTTCCCTAATCCGATGAGACCGATGACCACGCTGTCTGGTCTCCTTCCCCAAACAACCAATGTGTCTTAGAGACCATACTTACGGATACTGTTTTGTTCCTGGCGTTTCCTACTTTCAACTAAATACACTTACGTCATTAAATATCATACATCCTGTATATAGGCTGATAAGCTAATCTGTTCACCTCAGACTGAGCTAAGTGAAGCAGTTATTAGCATATTGGATTCCTATTTTGGAGGACGACACTTTAAACCCGCGTCCGGCCAATCAGATTAAGGTTACCCGTAAATTACCTAAGACGTTCCAGGGAAAAAGCCGTGACGGTTTCTACGAAAGCGCACGCCGATTTCCTTCCCCATCCTTGACACAATCCCAGCTTGTGCTCCGTCTCTAGTGACCTTGATGTCGACGAGACGTTCACCTCATATATTTGCAGAATTTCTCTTTTTGCTCAGCTGACTTGTGAGAAAGTCTTCACTAAAGTAAGCATAGTCTCTATTAACAGCCATATTATTTACAGTTGTATCGATATCAACTTTGCCTTTTCAAACTGTTCTATAGAAGTTCCTGCTGCAACTATCCTAGTTATAAAAGAGTCAAATTCAAAGGCATTTTACTCTTCAAAACGCGGTTAGTAACACTGGTGTAATGACAGTAGTTAGACCATCTGATTTATCTGTTTTGAAAAAAATAATTGATTGCTGTCTTATGTAGAAGACTGAGATTTCATACCCACGCAAGAAAATACGTCATGTCAAGTAAGGAGGAAACAGTGTCATTTACGTTAAAACATCGCTACGAAGATCGCTCATACGGAATGTAGGTTCCATTCAGTGCGTGCGTGTCATGTGAGACGAATGTTGGTTAGTCTAACAACTAAATGCCTTTCAGCCAACAAGAGAACAAGATACGCGATTGCAAACTTGTAGTGCAGTTTACGATACTAATTTAGACCACTCGACAGCCTAAATGGAATTGTAATCTATACTATATATATAGATAGGCCGTTGTCTAACGTTGTTGCCAAAAATCTTGAAAAGTAGTTGACCAATTTAACGCAGATTTTTACACGATACCCTAGTAAACGCGAGGACTGACACACTGACACAGGCTACATATTTTTTTACCATCGCGATATATATATATATATATATATATATATATATATATATATATATATATATATATATATATATATATATATATATATATATATATATCCTATCCGATTTTGCGCAGAACCTCTTCGTTCCTTACCTTATCAGTCCACCTAATTTACAACATTTGTCTGTAGCACCACATCTCTAATCCTTGGATTCTCTTCTTTCCAATTTTCCCACAGTAGATGTTTGACTACCATACAGTGCTGTGCTCCAAAGGTACATTCTGAGAAATTTCTTCCTCAAAGACGGGCAGAAGGAATAATCCTCCACACCTCTCTTAAATTCTGATTCTAAAACTAGATCCCCGATCTCTTCTAAATCGACTCCTGTTTCCTCTTCTATCACATCAGACAAATCTTCCCCCTCAAGGAGTCCTCATATGTTCTCTTTGCACCTGTCCCCTCTTCCCTCTGAATTTAATAATGGAATTCCGGTTGCACTCTTACTGTTACACCCCTTGCCTTTAATTTCACCGAAGGTTGTTTTGACTTTCCTACGTCCTGAGTCAGTCCTTCCGACAATCATTTTTTTATTTTAGATTTTTTACCGTTTCTCATGCAGCCTTTTCGTCTTAGATGCCTTGCGCTTCCTGTTTATTTCATTCCTCAGCGAATTGTATTTCTGTATTCCTGTATTTCTCTGAACATTATTGTACTACCTTCTTTCATCGATCAGCTGAAGTATTTCTTGTTAGCGAAGGTTCTCTTGCAGTTACCTTCTTTGTACTTTTGTTTTTCTTTCCAACTTCTGTGATTGGCATTTTTGGAGATGTTCATTCCTCTTCAACTGTACTGCCCATTAAACTATTCCCTACGTACTGTATTAGCCTTTCAATATCCTCATATACTTTCTGAATCTCTAATCTTCAGCTTGCTACGTCGGCATGTATAATTCAACTATCGTTGTCAGTGTTGGTTTGCTGTCGTTTCTGATAAGAAGATTCCTATTACTGAATTGTCCCCAGTAAGACACTCTCTGCCTTACCTTCCTATTCATGACGATCCTACTCCCGTTATACATGTTCTGCTGCTATTGATACTACCCTGTACTCATCTGACCAGAAATCCTTGTCTTTTTCCATTTCATTTCACTGACAATACTACATGATTGAGCCTTTGCATTTCCCTTTCAGGTTTTCTAGCTTCCATATCACATTCTAGCTTCTGACATTCCAAAACCTCAATCACAAAGAACTTTATCCTTTCGTTCATTATTCAATCTTTCTCTCAAGGTCACCTCCCCTTTGACAATCCCCTCCCAGAGATTCGAACTGGGGACAACTCCGCAATCTTTTTCCAATGGAAAGATCATCATGACATTTTTTCAATTGCAGGCCACATGTCCTTTGGATATACGTTATGTATATTTAATGCAGTGGTTTCCATTGCCTTTTGCATCGTCATGCCGTTGATCATTGTTGATTCTTCCTGCTTTGGGGCAGTTTCCAACCCCAAGGGCAACAGAGTGCCCTTAACCTCTGTCTGCTCCTCTGCCCTCTTTGACAATGCCGTTGGCAGAATGAGGGTGACTTCTTATGCTGGAAGTCTTCGGCCGCCAAAGCTGATTATTAATCATAGTTCAAGCGATGGCTGGTTTCGAACCCGGGAGAGAGGCCGTTTTGATTACCCCTGGACCACCGCATAAAATAACAACCACTGCCATGTTAGATGACTTAAATAGTGTGATTTCTCCTAAACCAATAAAGGGCTTTTGTAAAGGGAAACGTTCTAAAGGTCGCCTCTTTTAAGACTTCAATTCTAGTGCCTGATGATTTTACTATGTCTATTTCAAAAATAAAAGTCGATACCATTATTTGTGTAAATAACATCGATACGAAAGAAAGTAAATATCCTTCAGTGAGGACTTTTCCATACTTCATTTTGGTGAAAACATATTTGTGAAATATCTTAAACGGTTCAGTAAATATCTCAGCTGAGAAACGTGGCTGTATCACTTTGTACACAAATTTTAGAAGTCATATTCACCACTCACGTAATATGGTCATGGATGCATATATGTATTCAAAATGCTAATAAATATGAATAAAAGTTGTACTACACAATACCGAACAAGGCTGCGCAATGGTACGAAGCTGGACTGTTGTTCAAGAGGGCGGACCTTTCAGATTTACGGTTTCTGTTATTTCCGTAAATCCGAAAACCAGGATGACCCTTTTAAAGTACGCAGTCGATTTCCTTTCCCATGCTTCCCTGTCTGCCCACCATGTGCTCTGTCTCTGATGCCTGCATCGTCGACGTTGAACCTACAACACTGCATCAGCATTTACGTAGCTTGTGTCATCAAATACCAAATTTGGTCTATTACGTACTATGCCCCAACAGAACAAAGTAGTCCTGTCACAGAAAGCCACGTATAACACTTCCGTCTGCTACTGCTATACCATAACCTTAAAGTAGGAGGCAGGTCGTGAAGTAAAAATATCTTGTTAAAGGAATTATGGTATAAAGCAACAGAGCAGTGTTACCCTCTGAGAGGAATTTTGTTGTGTTGACCGAGTTGTACCTAACGGGGTGGCTTATCGGAAATGAAAGTCAGAAATACGTTAATATTTGAACAGTAACAAATAAAGTTTTACCTAGCTACACTGTTTAAAGAATAAGGAAAACGGTCGCCAGCCTAATTAGGCAAGAGAAAGATTAACGTTCTTGTTTAAGAAATCAGGTGTGAGTAACTTTAACGGATAAACACAACCTATACTTTGCCACAGGCGAGTGCAATGAACTCTGGCACATACATATGTTCACGGTAAGATTGAAGCTAACAGCTAGAGCAGCACGAACTATTTGCAAAAATATAACAGATAACGAAACACATTATTACTTTCAGGGCTTGTTGAAACTGAATGGTCTTTATAACATTACTAATAATATTCATTGTAAGATCATAGATTGGACATAAGTTCATTATTACTTATCACGCATTTTCCTATCTGACATAAAATTTTAAATGTAATGCACTGCGAAATTATGAGCTGGTCACAGGTTAAGTCTCTCTCAGTTAAATACTTTACTATTTAAAATGAAAGTTAGTTGAAATTCACTAACAGGTCACTTCTCACTGTCTTTTGAATAAATAAATTATGGTTTTCATAAATAGTGGTCTTCCCGTTACTTGTTACCTAGCATTAGCACAGTAGACAAACTGTGGATCCTGTTATACTATTAATACGCACTTCCAATACACAAGAGAGACAAACACTTAGCAAACATAAACATATAACTTCCCACAACTGCAGTTTTCCACTTTTAATACAGTGAGACACAATGTTTACAAATTTGCAAGATACTGACTCACATGCTGTGATAATTTACCAAACAAAACTTTATAAGCCTCAGTCTTAAGAACTTTTAATTTTGAAGTTGGCAACAACACTTTAATAAGCAGTTTTAATAGGAAAATTATTTTCAGTAAGCATTATTTACTTTAACTCGCTCTCTTGCCACATTAACTTTAACTTTCTTTTTACTATGTTCAAGAGCAAAACACTGGTCTTTAATGTTCTTTCAGTACGGACACTCGGTAATCACTTTAGTTCAAACGGAGGGGAACCTGAAAGGTGTTATGATGAGGAAAAATTTAAGGTAGGTACATAAATTCAGTTATAAGTTACGTTATATTTGTGCACACTAAAACATCCAATAAGCTGATCCTTCACTGTACATTATTATAGTATTCTGTTACAGTGATTGCGCAATGTGGTGGCAACTGCATTTTTGGTAGGTGGATTTGCAGGCAGAATTGCTGGACACTGTCCCTTCTTGGTGGCGATGATGGATACCAATTCCAGAATCGTTCCAGCTATTTATCCAGCCATCCGAGGCATTGGAAAGTGGCAGAAAAAGCCTCTCTCGGAACCCGCACAATATACAACTTTTACATGGCAGTACACAGCTTGGTAGCTCGTCCCCGACTGACTCTTGTCTACCTAGGCCAACCACAATTTGCGCGCGCTACACAGTTCCGTTCCAGAGGGGAACCACACTACCTTTTACAGACCACATAACTAAGAATCCTGAGTGAAGGCTAGCAGTTTACGTAGTAGCAAACAAACATTTTAAATAAAACAGAACATTTGCACATATTAGTATTTCTACAAAAAAATTATTCACCCAAATTCCAAATGTATACAGAAAGTTTTGTCTCCCTCCAATTGGGACAAAGAATTTAAATGACAGATATACTACATTGCATAGAATCAAACCATGACATCCAAAGTTTTTACAAAGAAGGGAGTATACAATTTTGTGTTATCGATTCAATCAAACATATTTACAGAAGCTCAACGATGTAACGTAAAATGAAACAAAAGCAAAATAAATCAGTAGAGCATTAGAGTTATGGTGTTACAAACCCTTATCTCATTTCCCTCCTTTTGTATATTACATCACCTGCTCTGAATGACATCCAAAGTTTTTACAAAGAAAGGAGTATACAATTTTGTGTTATCGATTCAATCAAACATATTTACAGAAGCTCAACGATGTAACATAAAATAAAACAAAAGCTAAATAAATCAGTAGAGCATTAGAGTTATGGTATTACAAATCCTTTCTCATTTCCCTCCTTTTGTATATTACATGGCTCGATTCAATCAAACATATTTACAGAAGCTCAACGATGTAACATAAAATAAAACAAAAGCTAAATAAATCAGTAGAGCATTAGAGTTATGATGTTACAAACTCTTATCTCATTTCCCTCCTTTTGTATATTACATGGCTCGATTCAATCAAACATATTTACAGAAGCTCAACGATGTAACATAAAATGAAACGAAAGCAAAATAAATCAGTGGAGCATTAGAGTTATGGTGTTACAAACCCTTATCTCATTTCCCTCCTTTTGTATATTACATGGCTCTGTAATTTAAGGTTTTCCCACAGACACGCGAAAAATCGAACATCATTTCTCATTACGGGATGATGAAAGAACCCAGATACCTATCAAGGCAGATTCCCCGAAGAGATTTAGCGTCCAAAATACGTCGGGCGTGACATTAAATGGTCGGTCAGCCGGTGTGGCCATCAGGGCTCGGCGGCAGGATTCAATAAAGTGGATCGCCGGCCGGCGTATCAGATTTAATCTCGGCGGACAGCTGGCCGATGGGTTTCCTGCGGACGCCCACGTTCCAGCACTGACCTCCCCCGTCACGGGCCGCTGGCTATTGGTCCCCAGAAGTATGGCGATGGCTGCCGTGTAGTGAGAAGCACAGCTCAGGGTGTTTCCTGCATGCACGGAGCAGCGACAAGTGTATGGCTCCGGAGAGATAATACGAGGGTCGTTCGGTAAGTAATAAAACGCATTTTTTTCTCGGTCAGTTTCGGTTGAAAAAATGCCGAATTTGGCCGTGCAACATTCTTACTTCAGCCGGTACGGCATCATGATGTTCCGCTATATGTATCCCACACAATGGCCTTCAAAGCAGAACACTGTCACTAAGTTTCTATTGGCGGAAACCCAAAGGATCGCAGATAATCATAGACGCTTACAGAATGTCTACAAAGACCTGGCAGTAAGCAAAAACAAGGCGAGTCTTTTTGGGTGAGGAGTGTTTCATCATTGCCACAAGGTCGTGCAAGCCAGTGCGGCCTCCCGTGCATCGCCCGGCTGCACACAGCTGACTCCTGCAATGTTGGAAGGGTGGACACTCTTACTGAAAACGATCGACGGATCACATTCAGACACGTCACTGCGCAACTGGTCGTCTCCGATGGTAGTACTGATGCACTAGTCCACCAGATCGGGTATTCAAATATGTATGGCAGGTCGGTTCCTCGCCGCTTAACACACGAGTACGAAGAGCAACGAAGCACCATCGGCTTAGATTAACTTGTTGGTTACGAAGTTGATTGTGACAATTTTTTTATCGAAGATCGTTACAGGCGATGAAACATTAGTTCGTCACTTCGCACCGGAAACAAAATAGTAATCCACATCTGAGGTCATCAGTCCCCTAGCGAAATGCAGGAAGATCTGCAACGGATAGGCACTTGGTGCAGGGAGTGGCAACTGACCCTTAACATAGACAAATGTAATTTATTGCGAATACATAAAAAGAAGGATCCTTTATTGTATGATTATATGATAGCGGAACAAACACTGGTAGCAGTTACTTCTGTAAAATATCTGGCAGTATGCGTGCGGAACGATTTGAAGTGGAATGATCATATAAAATTAATTGTTGGTATGGCGGGTACCAGGTTGAGATTCATTGGGAGAGTCCTTAGAAAATGTAGTCCTTCAACAAAGGAGGTGGCTTACAAAACACTCGTTCGACCTATACTTGAGTGTTGCTCATCAGTGTGGGATCCGTACCAGATCGGATTGACGGAGGAGATAGAGAAGATCCAAAGAAGAGCGGCGCGTTTCGTCACAGCGTTATTTGGTAACCGTGATAGCGTTACGGAGACGTTTAACAAACTCAAGTGGCAGACTCTGCAAGAGAGGCGCTCTGCATCGCGGTGTAGCTTGCTCGCCAGGTTACGAGAGGTTGCGTATCTGGATGTAGTCCATCAACAAAGGAGGTGGCTTACAAAACACTCGTTCGACCTATACTTGAGTATTGCTCATCAGTGTGGGATCCGTACCAGAGCGGGTTGACGGAGGAGATAGAGAAGATCCAAAGAAGAGCGGCGCGTTTCGTCACAGGGTTATTTGGTAACCGTGATAGCGTTACGGACATGTTTAACAAACTCAAGTGGCAGACTCTGCAAGAGAGGCGCTCTGCGTCGCCGTGTAGCTTGCTCGCCAGGTTTCGAGAGGGTGCGTTCCTGGATGAGGTATCGAATATATTGCTTCCCCCTACTTATACCTCCCGAGGAGATTACGAATGTAAAATTAGAGAGATTAGAGCGCGCACAGAGGCTTTCAGACAGTCGTTCTTCCCGCGAACCATACGCGACTGGAACAGGAAAGGGAGGTAATGACAGTGGCACGTAAAGTGCCCTCCGCCATACACCTTTGGGTGGCTTGCGGAGTATAAATGGAGATGTAGATGTAGACTCAGAACTGCTTAAACTAAGTAACCTAAGGACACCACACACATCCATGCCCGAAGCAGGATTCGAACCTGCGACCGCAGCAGCCGCGTGGTTCCGTACTGAAGCGCCTAGAACCGCTCCGCCACAGCGGCCGGCAAGAAACTGAAGAAACGTCTTCAGCGTGTTCGTGGCCACAGAAATGCAAACGAACGTCTCCTTCTCCATTGCAGCGCAAAGTCTCACATAAGGCTGCGCATCAGAGAGCAGCTCACAAAACGTCATTGGACCATTCGTCCTCATCAATCCGAGAGCCCGCATCTTGTACTTTCCGACATCCAAATGTTTGGCCCAATGAATGATACACTCCGCATGAAGCAGTATGTGGATGAAGGGGAGGTTATTGATGCAGCAAGACGTTGGCTTCGAGGCCGACCAGAAGAGTGGTACCAAAAGGGCCTCTCAATAAGGTGCGTATTTAGAGATGGGGCCCCTCCACGCTCGCACAAACGTGGTGACCAAACCCAAAGTTCTACTGTCACCTCCGTAAACAAGTTAGTTATCTAGTAAATGGATCACAGGATGCTGGGCTGTGATGTTGTCCGTGCGTCTGAGTAAGACTACGCATTAACACTGTCCATCAGGTGATAGATAGTGGACGAAACGCGAGTGAGGGTAGCGATTTGAAGAGCAGAGGGAAAAAAGTGCCATGGCTCGTGCCGTGGGAAAAACACCTCTGCGACAGCGGGATGGGTAGGAAGAGCAGTAGTGGCCTACTAGCTGCGATAGCTCATGCAAGGTTGGATTTGTTAGTATAGGTATCATGCACCATTACCGTGACAAGCGATGGCGATGTGTCCCAGTTGCTGCAGTTGCTACATTCCTGGAACGATCAAGATCGTTATACAGTAGTGGGAGATCGGCCATAGATCATCTCACTGTGTGGGGGATGCGTGGAGCTTGTTTGCATGCAGTGTACGGTACGGCTTCCCTGTGTGGTGCCAGTTATTCGACAGTGTATTTCAGCTGGATATCCAGTAATGGCGTCTGATTAACAGGGGCTCGCCTGTGCCGTTATGTTTGCGTATGCTTGGCCATAGATGTTATGTCCTTAAAAGTATGTCTTTTGGTCTTTATGTTTCCATCTATGGTAATGGTCGTAGTTCCCCAGATTCAGAATAAACGGGTTCTGCGAATGTCTGGAGTTTCTGTATAGTCTTGTGGTGAGTTTGTGGATTACCTACGTGAGAGTCTCAAGTCGGTATTTCCGGTGAAGTTCCGCGATGCGTGTGTATCGTGGAGCATTGCTTATGATTTTGAGTACTTTGTTTTGTATGAGCTGCAGACGGCGCAGGCGTGTAGGCGCGGCGTATCCCCAGACAGGAGCTGCGTACGTCGTCAGGGGTCGGCTAAGTGTCATGTACATGGACCTCGACACCCTTCTGTTCAGTGTGCTACGCCTGTTGAGCATAGGGTAGAGCTGTTTGAGCCTCGCGCTAGCTCGGTTGGTCATGTGTTGTACGTGGTCCCCCCGGAGCAATTTCCGGTCCAGCCAGACACCGGGGTATTTGACTTTCTCACGGAAACATATTGGACGTGCATGTAGAGTTATTGGTCTGCAGTAGCGGTGTTTGCGCAGTTGCTTCGGTCTTCTAGTGAACAGAACGGCTTCGCACTTGTCGACGTTTACTCTAACACGCCATTTCTCCAACCGCTCAGCCACTCTGAGTGCAGTCTGTAGGCGTGACGTAATGTTTGATGGTTTCCAATCTTGCGCAAGGATGGCGGTGTCATCCGCGTAGATTGCCATCGTTGTGTTGTGTGTGGTTGGGAGATCGTTTATGTAGAGGTTAAACAGTAGGGCCACTAGGATGCTTCCCTGGGGTACTCCCGCGTGTATACCGTGTCGTGTTGAGTGTTTTCCCTTCACGTGAGTGTTGAAACTCCTGTCTGTGAGGTATGGGTGTATTAGACGCGGCAGCCCGTCGGGGAATCCCGCGTCGCTGAGTTTGCGGATGAGGCCGTTGTGCCATAGACGGTCGAAAGCCTTTTCGATGTCCAGGAACACCGCCCCTGTAGCTTTGTTTATGTTGAAGCCATATGTTATATGTTCAACGACCAGTAGGAGTTGTTGTGTTGGGGAGTGGTGATTCCTGAAGCCGAATTGCTCCGGTGTCAGGATGTCATTTGTTATGCAGTGCCTAGTGATGCGTTTGAGAATTACCTTCTCAACAATCTTACTGAGCGAGCTCAGAAGGCTAATGGGTCGGTAATTTTGTGGGAGGCTGTGGTATTTCCCCGGCTTCCTGAACATCAGGACCTTGGCCGTCTTCCAAAAGGCGGGGAAGTGTTGGTGTTTTTAGTATGGCATTCGGTATGTGTGTTAGGTACTCAGTTGCTTTATCCGTGAACTCCTGGAGGTCACGGTTTTGAATGCAATCATGACCAGGGGCTTTCCTAGCAGGGAATGCATTATAGCCCAGGAGACTTCGGCTGTGCTAGCACATTGAATGTCGTCGCGGGATGTTGGGCTAGAATGCGTGTAACCTCTTGGTCAGTAGCAAGTGTGAACACTGGATCTGGTGGTACCAGGTTCGGTGTGAATGACGCTGCAAGTGTTCGGGCCATTAGTTCTGCTTTCTCTTCCGCTGAATATGCAGGTCCGTCAGGTCCTTGAAGCGTTGGGGTGTATATTTTCTCCCTGGTGAAGTGTCGGGCTAGTTGCCACACGCCAGGTCGTGCGGTGTCCAGCCCTTCGAGTTTTTGGATCCACTGTTGTGTTCTATGTGTTTGTATTTTATCGTGTATGATGCCCTGTAGCCTGTTAATGTGCCGTTTGAAGTACGGACGCCTGGTGCGCTGCCATTGTCTCCTGAGGCGATTCCTCATTGAGATTAGGCCCAGGATTTCCTGGGGCAGGGCCGCACTGCGTTGTTGTGAGGTGTGATCAGGTATGGTGCCTGCCATTGCGTCGTGGACGGCGTTAGTGAGGGTTTCTACTGCCTCGTCAATTTGTGCTGTTTCATTAATTTCGTGCGTAGGTGGGACGTGGCTATCGAGCGTTTGCTTGAAGAATGTCCAATTCGCACGCCCATAATCCAACATCTTGCGTTGTTCCATGTGCTGCAGTGTTTCCTCAATGTATAGTATTACAGGTTGGTGGTTAGAGGGCAGATCGTTTTCAACGGTGACGTTGAGTGTCGATGTAATGCCCTTGATGAGGGCCATTTCTAACACGTCTGGCCTGTGTCCCCTGTGATAGGGAATGTGCGTCGATTTAGTCGGCGCTAGTATAATGTAGTTTCTGCCTACTGAATGTTCGTACAGTTTTTTGCCGTTGGGATTTCGTATGCGTGAATTCCATTCTGGGTGTTTTGCGTTCAGATCTCCAGCGACTATTACTCGCGGTGAATTGTTGAGTAATGTGCTAACATCGCGTGTTGAAACGCCTACAGAGCTGTTGTATACCGATATCAGTGTGGTGTAGGCTCCGTTGAACTTGACTCTCACGGCCGTAGCCTCGATTTTTTCCAGTTCAAAAATGGTTCAAATGGCTCTGAGCACTATGGGACTCAACTGCTGAGGTCATTAGTCCCCTAGAACTTAGAACTAGTTAAACCTAACTAACCTAAGGACATCACACACATCCATGCCCGAGGCAGGATTCGAACCTGCGACCGTAGCGGTCTCGCGGTTCCAGACTGCAGCACCAGAACAGCGCGGCCACTTCGGCCGGCTTTCTTCCAGTTCAGGGAGCACTACGTTTGTGTGCTCGATGTCTTTGTGTATGACGATTGCAGTTCCACCTGCCACGGCGTCGCCCGGTCGGTCGGTACGATAGACACAGTAGCCAGGAAAGTTTAATTGTTTGTGCGGTTTAAGCTTAGTCTCGCTCAGTAGCGCGACAAGGATTCCCTTGCGCTCCATGAACGCGACAAATTCTGCCCTTTTGTTGTGGATCGAGTCTGCATTCCAGAACAGGATCTGTGATAGTGTGTACGGGTCTGCGTTATGGGCCGGGTGTGGTATATTATTCATGTAAGGGTGTGAAAGAGTGTTGTCATGACAGTGTGTATGCTTCAAATGGCTCTGAGCACTATGGGACTGAACTTCCGAGGTCATCAGTCCCCTAGAACTTAGAGCTACTTAAACCTAACTAACCTACGGACATCAGACACATCCATGCCCGAGGCAGGATTCGAACCTGCGACCGTAGCGATCGCGCGGTTCCAGGCTGTAGCGGATGGCAGTGTGTATGACAGCCCAGTATTGCCCGGGTTCGGCGCTCATGAGCTGGGTGATGAGTGTAGTGACGGCCGTCAGCACCTTGGTAAGGATTTGAACGGTCGTGTGTCGAGGAAATAGTGTTTCCAGTATTCCCCCAGATGATGTGTTGGTGTTGGGTGTGGCAGCCTGAGGTGCTGTTGTGGAGTTAGCGGCCGCGGCCACCTCATAGAACTAAGATTATGCTGAAAAATAGGGTTTTGTAGCCAAGAGAATGGGGAATAATATGACTGGATTTATGAATAAAACCATCCTACCTTCAGAAACGATGTGTGGCATTACTTACCGAAGGCCTCTAGAATATGTGAAAGGCGTTCGATGTCATACTACAGTGTCGACTCAAAACACTGTTTTACAAATAATCGACAGGTGAGTGTTTTTCTTTTCTGTGCTGTAATGGTCAAAGAATCCAAACACTAGCTCAAATTTGTTGACCGAATTAAATTTTTAGAGTAATGATTAAAGGGAGTAGAAATCTGGTTCAGGTTACACGGCACTTAGTGTAATAGCTCCATTAGAAAGTTATTCTCTGCAGAATATCACAGATTCCACTGACAAACAAAGTTGATTTAGGCTAATAGATCATATCTGTACAATATTCACCGTCTTACGTTAGCAATAGAAAGGAACAATTCAAGTAAAAAAGAGATGAAAATGATTTTTGTGTATTTCATAAAAGCATACGACATTATCCTGCCATGAAGAGACTAAAAGTAAGGGGTAAGTGGATTAACAGAATGTACAAAGAGACACAAGCGAATGCAAAGATAGGAATGAAGTACCAGACGGCTTTTAAACCATCAAAGCCCTCAAGAAAGGCTGCAGTCGATGCTCTTTGCTTTTTAAAGCTGCTGGCATGGTACAAATAATGTTCAAGAATGGGTATGTTAGTTGCACAGGACCGAAATCATTCTCTACTTTTTTCTGATGACGAAATAATCTTCACAAACAGAAGAACCGATATAAAACATACGCAGGATACATTGCAGAAGAAATACTCCAGATGGAGCCTAAAAGCTATTTTCCCTACTACAGAGCTCATGTGTACCTGTGAACACGTAACAGATCCAGTTATCCAAAATGAGACGTTTAAAAATGGGAAAGTTTTAAATATTTGAGTTCTGTGATATCCATTGGTGGCACATGTGCCAAAGGCAATGTAACCAAAGAAGCGACGGGTATTAACGAGCGACTAAGTCCCTACATGGACTGATTTGAAATAACAGTATTAGTCAACAGTGAAAAAAAAAGGGCTGGTCCGTTACATAGGAACAGAAATGTGGCCAATTATGAATAAAAGAAGGTGCAAGATGAGGGCAGTGTAATTAGACTTTAAGAGTAGATGCCTGCGGGTCACCGATGAGGACCAGATCAAAACATCAGAAGTATGGAATAAAGGAAGTGACAAGTGACAAAGTCCATAGTGAGCAGACTGGAGAATAAAGTCTTCAGTGGTTTGGGTATGTTAAAAAAAAAAAAAACAACCGACGGAAAATGACCCAAGAAGAAGGTGTTGGTGTGGGACCTGAGATGGTCTAAAAGGGGATAGCCACACCTGTCATTGAAACTATTTATTGATCAGGCACTGGATGAGAAAAGGGTTAACAGCGTTCGATTGGAGTAAAACATATTACTGGAAGGAAAACAAGGGTAGCCTCTATGAATACGAAGTCAAGGAAGAAGAAGATAATGATAATATTAGTATTTTAAAAAGAATGATAAAAAGTATTAAATACCAGACATGCGTCTAATTTCCACCGTTTTCTTCGTACTGTATGCTAAGAATATCATTTTCCAGTATCCAGCTAACTGCTTACCACAGCAGCACTCCATTCCCTTGTGCCCTTTCGCTCCATTAATGAGATATCCCAATCAAATCCTTGATCAAGTCAATCGCTCACATTTTCACGGTTTGGCCAAGAGAAATACAAGTACGTTTGCCTGAAGGTGATATTTATTGACAATTCGCATTGCAGTTGTTAATTCGAGGGTATTATATCGTCAAACAAGTTCTTCAGTCTCTATCTTTTCTGCTTGTTTACAATTTCAAACATTCTCAAACGGTTAAAAAGCTATTTTCTCAATTCCCTTTAGCATTATTTCCGACTCTGTGTGTTTATAAAGTTCTTTGATCTATGGATCGATAAAATGGCTGGGATTGCTCTCGGTACACTTAATAGAGTTTTCAAAACTAAGCTTCCCATATATATGAGAATAAAAGTTTTCGTTGTTATTTGATACCGTGAAATTTGGAGGCAGGCGATGTGTTATTGTAAAATGTGTTGATTAAAATTATAGGTCAATATCGCTAAATTCGTTTATTAGTCACTAGGTTCAGGTCGTAGACGAGTCATCTAAAGACCAATAAAAAGTATTACTTTATCCAAGGTCGTATCAGCCTCCAGAAATTACACATAGTCATAATCTATTGGGCTGAATCAGTCGTCTTGTCATGTATACTCTAAACTAGGTCGTCATAGTTATCTAATGTACAACCTAAGCCTTACATATCTCCAGTGCCCTTATTGCTAGACTACTGTTCAAATGCACTTTCAGTTAAATGGTTCGTCGTCATGGTTACATAATTTACAATGTTAACAATGTATATCTCCAGTGTTCACATTGTCACACTTGTGCCTAAATGTTCTTGCATTTGAGCGATTCAGGAGAATCAAGTAATAATTGATCTGGAGATGGGTCGTCAATGAGCTGAAACTGGTAATCAATAAAGGAATTTTAGCGGTCTTCATTTCGGATTTTTATCCTGACATTATTAAAGTTTTTCAGGCAGCTCCTATTACCGGTTCCAAAAAAATGGCTCTCAGCATTATGGGACTTAACTTCTGAGGTCATCAGTCCCCTAGAACTTAGAACTACTTAAACCTAACTAACCTAAGGACATCACACACATCCATGCCCGAGGCAGGATTCGAACCTGCGACCGTAGCGGTCGCGCGGCTCCAGACTGTAGCGCCTAGAACCGCTCGGCCAACCTGGCCGGCTCCTATTACCGGTGTTGACAAACAGTGGTGAAGATGGCCTTTTAATGCGAAAACTAATAAAGAACATATTACGAAATGGAGAGATATTTGCAGACGATCAGTGTCTGGTAAAAAGTTGGCAGCACTCCGTAAACGTAAATAAAAGTAAATGGACCGAAAGTTCCGATATCCTTTGACTACGCAATCGGTCCTCCGTCTCTGGAGAGAAATTAACGAAGCGGACCGCTTGTAAGCATCTGTATTAAGCTTTAGAACTGATGAATGATGAAAAAGAAAAGTATCACGTGTTGAGTATTTCCTCATTCCTGGGGCTCATTGCACGTAGGATCTGTGGAAAGAGCAAGAGCGTATTAGTGTAAGGCAATTACAGCAGGGCTAATGTACAGCATGAAAGCAATACAGTCTAGAGAATTTACGGCGTTCTTCAGACGCAAGGCCGGCGTCAGAGGAGTGTAACGTGGCCACAGCACCCGGGATCGGGTCCTCGAAGGGTTCTCGCCAGGTGCCAACTAAATAGTAATCCAACGTGACTTCTAAAATCTGCGTTTGTTATCAAGAGGTTTGATAAACCTCAAATAAATACATGAAAATAGCGTTTATCACAATTCTTCGTACATGGAATGGCGGAAATTAAAATACGCTCTAAATATTAGTTCAGTCTTAGAATACACTGTAAATATTAAGTCATGCGTAGAAAATCATTGTCAGAGAAGAGCAGTACTGCACTGAGCACTGCATCGCATAGTTGAAGCGATTTTTTTTTCTCGTGCAAAGAGGCTTCTCTTTGAGAGATGATAGTGACTTAGCTGCAGATGTCAATTTTTTTGGGCGTCTTAAAGTTTTTGGCGCAGTTTTATCCAGTTATGAAAAAGCGTTTGAGAGATGTTGAAGCGTCGCAAAAACGATGAAATTGTATGCCTCACTAATTATCACACGATTCAAGATTGCAGCAGGTAACGAAACAGGGCATTTTGTATTTAATTTGGTATGTAACATAGCATTCGAGATCTAATATTTGTAATTAAATAGTGCGTAACCTATAAATTAAGACTTCCTTTGAATAAAATGTGGAGCTGTATATTTAACGATAGTTTAGTAGCAAAGTAACATTTTCCTGCGTCTGGTGACCTGGGGTTAACCGAGTTAAAAGGTAATAAATACTTTTCTGTAATGAAAGATGCGATTCCCGACAAAACGCAGATTAAAATGTTTTTACCCTGCGCTACGTTGCCTTCGATGAAGAAAATCATTATAGATTTAGAGAGAATTTTCTGGTCTTCGTTACCTGTGGCCAGAAGTCTAGTCGGCCTATAACTAAAATGATTTGCTGTGAGCTGAAACGATATGAGTTACATGCAGCATTCAGACTGTCGCCATCGGTGTTATGGCAATGGGAGCCTTACGAGTGGAGTCTATAAGAGAGCTCGAGCTCATATATCAAACGAAAATCTGTTCGCCACTTTTCTGCTTGCGGTGCTCGTTCATTACATCTTCGTGACGTCCATGTTGCGGAGAATTGTGCGAATTTGGTCACTTTTTTCACAGTATTTGAAAAACCCGTAATTTTTTTCGTTCTAGTCTCCAAAGGTGCAAAGTTTGTACAAATAAAAAAAAAATAAATAAAATGTCAACAGAAAAGAATGTCTTCATGGACGGATGTCGTTCGTCCATTTGCAAAGCATTTGCCAGGATCACACAGGGCGATTGAACTTGCTTCTTTAATTTGAATTCGAAGGTACGAAATAACTAAAGGGTTTTCAGAAGTATATGAATCATTTCAGTGTGCCTTGACGTCTTTAATGTGTTACAAAGTGTTAGGAGCCAGCGAGGAATGCCACAGTAGGTGCTGAAAGTGATAATATTAAGAGTCTAGCGGGAGAATTAAACTGAGAAATAGTTGGGATACTATTTACGCGGAAAGTTGCTACGTAGCAGTAAATATTGGAATGTCACTTGACTTTTATGTAATCATTCACGACACAAAGAAACGGAATGGAGAAAGAAAACGCTGTTTAGATTCAACACCAGAAGAAGATTTAAACAGGAGCCCAGAGGACAGTTTTAAACTATATGTTTTCATTGTTATGCTTGGTAAAGTTGTAGGAAACTAAACCATAAGGCATATTGCCATAAACACAGACTTGGTTTCTTATGGAACTACATAAGTCAAGAAGATTCTACGCTGTTAGGTGTTTTGTAATGAGTATACGTTAAAAGGAGTATCTGAAGGAAGAAATTTTGCCGTTAAAAAGGATTAAAAGTTGTTCAAATGGCTCTGAGATCTATGGGACTTAACATCTGAGGTCATCAGTCCCCTAGAACTTAGAACTACTTAAACGTAACTAACCTAAGGACATCACACACATCCTTGCCGAGGCGGGATACGAACCTGCGACTGTAGCGGTCGCGCGGTTCCAGACTGAAGCGCCTAAAACCGCTCGACCAATACGGTCGGCTTAAAAAGGATTCATGCAGCTAATTTTGGGTGTGAGCTATTTCCCCCTCTGCACCTTCCGAATGCTCTCAATAAGTGCAGTTTTAATAACTTATTTCCACATATAATGGTAGCCTTACAGATTTTCAGCACTTTGTTGCTGTTACGGAAGCAGAGCGGTCATTCAACATCCTTGCAAACGTTAACAATTGTTTGAGAAACAATGTGATAGGAACGGCCAGTTGAATTAGCTATGGTCGCAATACAATCAGAGATAGCCTACTCATTATATTATGCCAGTATCTGAATAAAGCTAAAAAGGAAATATAATTCCGTAAAGTGTCTCTTTCATGTGAGCTGAGAACATTATAAAAAACTTATTAAAAAGACGTTATCTGATATATTTAAGTTCAAATTTTCTGACTTTACCCGAAAGAAAAAACAGAGTTTAAAACAGAAAATTTAGGAGAGGGGCCAAAGAACGTTTATCCAGGGCCCGAAAATCCTAGCGCTCCCTGCTCAAATGCACTGTCATAACAGGCAACTGCAGAGTGCAGACTATAAGACTGTAAACTATACTTTACTGTTATAAGTGACAAACTGGTCATACGTTTGTAACAGGTAAACAGCTTGTCCGTCCAACATTTGCGAACGGAACAGGAAAGAGGTGAACGGGAAAGGGGGAAGTTATGGTAGTATACGGAATACCATCCGCCTCAAACCATAAACTGGCTTGTGAAGAGTAGATGAAGGTATAGATGTAGGTGTAGATGTGGCTGCAAATGAGCTGGCCTTATGTCGTAAGATAAAGAAAAAAAATAAAGAAAATACCGGCAACTAAAAGAACCTTGTTTTTGTTCCGTTTAGATAACAAGTCCCGTGAAAGCAGAAGTGTCTGTGGGGTTTGTAGGACTGCTTCCTAACGTGGTCAGTCGCAGCAGAATTAGTAATTATCTCTGCGAAACCCGTTCCGAGCAGGCGACGTGCCGTAAAATGGACATTCGCCGGGGCAGACAATCACTGTGGACACGTGGATGGCAGATCGCTCTGTCGAGGCAGGATTAAGCTCAGCGGCCGCGAAACAGGCGCTCGCCCCGTGCAGTGTTGCCATCTGGCGGTGCGAACAGCAAACACGACTGCGTCGCGCCGAGCGATATCAACTGCGTTTCAGCAACTGTTCATATTAGTACATTTTGTTATACAAGTACTATCAGGCAACTAAGATAGTTTAAAAAGTTCTATAATTCTTTGTTCTGACGCGAAACGTGAGTACATTAAAAATGTGGCTTGCGAACAAAAACAGGAAGAAAGACAAGTGTCAACTGCTTCGAGAACTAAATCTAGTAAGCCAGCAAGCGTGTATAGACTCTGACACTAATCTATATAAGATCCAGATGTTAATAACTGATAATTTTTATAACCCTTAAATCATTCTAAACTTTCACAAGTAATTCTTTCATTTTGCCACGAAGGCCGTAAATTGATTTTGGAGGCTACCCTCGGTGATGGATATTTAATAATTTTTGTTCGCCAATTCAGTGAACGACTAATTTCACACGGTCATTGATTTCAAGCGTGCAGTGTTTTCTATCAGAACGTACAATGTTCATGCAGAGTTTTGGTGAATATCCTGCTAAAGCATTGCACGTTCTGGAGGTGATCGCTGTTTTGCCGAAACTATCGCTGTAATTTACATGGTGACTTTTGGTGAAAAAAAAAGACTTTTCGTTACATCTATCCTCTATTCATTTCTGTCACAGCAACATACCAGAACCGTTAGCATGACATAATTACATTAATATATTTCTGCATTCGTCGTGTTACATAGATCTTGTCACCCTCTCAGTGATTTGGAACGAGTCAGAGCATACAGAAAATGGAGCATAAAATGGTTCATATGGTTCTAAGTACTACGAGACTGAACATCGGAGGTCATCAGCCCCCTAGAACGTAGAACTACTTAAACCTAACCAACCTAAGGACATCACACACATTCATGCCCGAGGCAGGATTCGAACCCGCGACCGTAGCGGTCACGCGGCTCTAGACTGAATCGCCTAGAACCGCTCGGTCACAACGGCCGGCGAAAATGGAACCTTAGAATCTAGATCCGGTTAGTGTATTATGTATAAACTATCACTTCTATATACTCTAAATGGTTTCATTATCGCTGTGTTTAACGTAGCAAAATAAGTAGAAATGCCGCTACTTTGAAACACGGTGCTTCTTTCTCAGTTCCAATAAATAATCGTACATTTTCGTGTACTGCTGAAATATTATTTATATGACCATATTTATTCAGCGTTTTTAAGAAAGTGTCACACATTCCCACCAGAGGTAGGACTGGTAACTACCACAAGAAAATTTCAGGTAATAATATTTATCCTGAAACCAATATCTGTCACCTGTTGAGATATGAGCCAATGTGTCCTCATGTTCCCGACTGTCCATTGTGTGCGATGCAATCAACATTAGAACTATTGATGGCCTCAGGAGAGCCAGTCATGACAAAACTCTACCATCTGGTGAGCACGATGTATGAGACAGGCGAAATACCCTCAGACTTTAAGAAGAATATAATAATTCCAATCCCAAAGAAAGCAGGTGTTGACAGATGTGAAAGTTACCGAACTATCAGTTTAATAAGTCACAGCTGCAAAATACTAACGCGAATTCTTTACAGACGAATGGAAAAACTGGTAGAAGCCGACCTCGGGGAAGATCAGTTTGGATTCCGTAGAAATGTTGGAACACGTGAGGCAATACTGACCTTACGACTTATCTTGGAAGAAAGATTAAGAAAAGGCAAACCTACGTTTCTAGCATTTGTAGACTTAGAGAAAGCTTTTGACAATGTTGACTGGAATACTCTCTTTCAAATTCTGAAGGTGGCAGGGGTAAAATACAGGGAGCGAAAGGCTATTTACAATTTGTACAGAAACCAGATGGCAGTTATAAGAGTCGAGGGGCATGAAAGGGAAGCAGTGGTTGGGAAAGGAGTGAGACAGGGTTGTAGCCTCTCCCCGATGTTATTCAATCTGTATATTGAGCAAGCAGTAAAGGAAACAAAAGAAAAATTCGGAGTAGGTATTAAAATTCATGGAGAAGAAGTAAAAACTTTGAGGTTCGCCGATGACATTGTAATTCTGTCAGAGACAGCAAAGGACTTGGAAGAGCAGTTGAACGGAATGGACAGTGTCTTGAAAGGAGGATATAAGATGAACATCAACAAAAGCAAAACGAGGATAATGGAATGTAGTCAAATTAAGTCGGGTGATGCTGAGGGAATTAGATTAGGAAATGAGACACTTAAAGTAGTAAAGGAGTTTTGCTATATAGGGAGTAAAATAACCGATGATGGTCGAAGTAGAGAGGATATAAAATGTAGACTGGCAATGGCAAGGAAAGAGTTTCTCAAGAAGAGAAATTTGTTAACATCGAATATAGATTTAGGTGTCAGGAAGTCGTTTCTGAAAGTATTTGTATGGAGTGTAGCCATGTATGGAAGTGAGACATGGACGATAACTAGTTTGGACAAGAAGAGAATAGAAGCTTTCGAAATGTGGTGCTACAGAAGAATGCTGAAAATAAGGTGGGTAGATCACGTAACTAATGAGGATGTATTAAATTGGATTGGGGAGAAGAGAAGTTTGTGGCACAACTTAACTAGAAGAAGGGATCGGTTGGTAGGACATGTTCTGAGGCATCGAGGGATCAAAAAATTTAGCATTGGAGGGCAGCGTGGAGGGTAAAAATCGTAGAGGGAGACCAAGAGATCAATACACTAAGCAGATTCAGAAGGGTGTAGATTGCAGTAGGTACTGGGAGATGAAGAAGCTTGCACAGGATAGAGTAGCATGGAGAGCTGCATCAAACCAGTCTCAGGACTGAAGACCACAACAACAACAACAACAACAGCTTACCCTGAATGTAAAAAAATGTAACATGTCGCGCGTACATAGGAAAAGAGATCTATTACTGTAGAAATACACTCTAGATGACAAGTTACTAGAAACGGTAAATTCCGTAAAGTATCTGGACCCTAGGGCATACATCAGGAACTAAGTGGAAATATCGCATAAAAGAAATAGTAGGAAAGTAGATACGATACAGACTCACAGCAAGATTCTCAAGGAAATGTAATTCATACACTAAAATAAGTTGTAATGTGCGCCTAGGGCACACAATACTCGTTAAAGCCTGTACTATGGTAAATGAGCGGGGTTCACGTTATGAGAAAGGATTTTCGAATAGATATCGACCGCGTGTACCTGAATGGTGGCAAATCAGACTTACACCCACTCTGTAATAACAATGATCCGTCAAGCAAGTCCAAAATGCAATTACACGTCCAGATGGACCAAAAGCAACACTGAAGATGCTACCAATTTGATAATAATACGGTCGCCAGCCTAATTAGGAATTAACTGAGTTTCTTCCCTGTACAAGTTGGTATGCAAAACAACACGTAGTAACACTGCATGATATATAGAATTTTAGAACCAGAAAATCTATTGAACTGACAGTTTCACGTTCTGTTGTGATATGGAAAAACCATGAATACATAACACTACACTATAATGTATACTACAAAACTTCGTACTGTCTATTAATCTGATTAAAATCGGGCATAGGTTACCCTACAAATAGCACTTTCGAGCCACACGCAAAATGTCAATTTTGATAAAGATAAAACACTGATAAATTTTGGCTTTTATATTGACTTTAACTTTTGCTGGTCAAACCAATTGAGAATACTTCAGAATTCAAATGAATAAAAAGGGGGGGGGGGTTTCTGAAACTGTTATGATCACTGTATCAACAAAATTGATTACTGAATATGCGTTCAGGATTTCCAGTATATCAGATACTACTCTTTTCATCTTATTTACTGCTCATTTAAATACCTTTATATCTGTCTCGAAATAATTAAACTTCATTACTGTATCAATATTAAAGTTATCTTTCAACTTCGTTAAACCTTCGTTATTCATTTACTGGTTCATTAACAAAACATTTCTTTAGACACAATTCTAACATAGCTAGGTCTGTAAGTAATTATTATTAATACAAAAGTTAATATTTCATTTCGGGACACTCGGATTGCACAACATTTGGAAAGGACCCTGTCTAGGTTAGTTGTGAGGATAATTAAATGAGGGGAAAGTTCTGTTAAAATTTAGGTTATTATTGAACAGTTCACTCTATGGTCCATACGAATACAGTACTAAAAGTTTTAACCAGCTTGTATTGATGCGGCGGTTGGCGGGCGGCGAGATGGCGAGGGACAGAGCACACATGCAACTACAGCTATGGCTCTTGACGTATCGGCACGTTAATTCCTCTTTGCGTCGCAATACTTTTCCATTTAGTGTCTATGGACTTTTGCCATACAGTGTGGGCGTTGGAACGGCATACCCGAGAATCAGTGAAGCTAGGTCTTCCAGGAGAGCCTCGTCGCTCCAGAAGTTGTTGCTCAGACCAGTGCCAAACTCCAACTACTACTGCTGAGCCCGTTGTGCCGTGCAGCGCCCGTGCGCATTTTCCCGCGCTCGCCTGCCATCCACCTTTTACCGCTCCCTTACAGACAGGGTATTCACCCGAGGTTTTGCATTCTACATATCCTAACACATTGCTTACGTATGGACCAGACGCACAGTTACAATTTTAAACATCTTACAACAGTCTCAACATTTGTTACATTTCAATTCTATTACAATATCGCTTTACATTTGACATAAACATTGATATTCACATTGAAACTTATTTGCAGTTTTCTTAACACAACGACATGAAACAAAAAAGAAATGAAATCAGAACATCAATTTCAGCAGTTTATCGAAAAATCAGACGGAAAAAAAATTTACTTATATGTACAATAGTACAGTGCCGTTGTTGTTACAAAGTGTCTAAAACGGTGCTTGTTTCATCGACTTTTGGGTATTTACATCAATCTTGGACACTTAATAGGTAGGACTGGTAGAAGAGATAGAGAGAATCCAATGAAGAACAGGGAGTTTAGACACGCGATCGTTTAGTCGGCTCGAGACTACTAGAGATGCTCTTGAAACTGCAGTAGCAGACGCTAAAAGTGAGGCGATGTGCATGACGGAGGGGTTAGTTATTGAAATTTCTGGAGAGTACTTCTCGGAAGAATCGGAGAACGTCTAATTTACTCCTATACAGTTCTCGCGAAATGACTACAACGACAAAATCCAAGAATAAGTCGAACATTCAACTATAAATTTTTAATTGTCGCCTCATTTGCTCTACATAATTTCGAACATCATTCAAAGAGATTCAAATGATTTTTTTATTTATTTCATTTCTTACTTTAACACAAATATTTCCCCAAAAATTTGACTTTCTGTTAAATTTTGTATTCAGAAAACCTGAAATAACGATGTACGAGGGTTGGCACTTTAATAGTGGCAACTATTTATTTACTGCTAGTACAAAACAGACACCTGTTACCAAGTTTTACTGACCTCCAAAGTAGTCACCAGCATTGTGTATAACCTGCTGCCAGCGATGTGGAAGTCGTAGGATACTCTTAGCAGTGCCAGTTGTGTTGACAGTCCGAGTGGCGCGGTCTATTGACTGACGAAATTGTAGCAGTTTGGAAGCGAATAGCGTGAAGTGTTTCCTTCAGTTTAGAAATGGAGTTGAACTCACGAGGGCTTAAGTCAGGGGAGTGCAGTAGGTGGTATAGCACTTAGCAGCCTCATCAGTCAAACAAATCAGTAACAGCTTGCACTCTTGAGCAGAAGGGCTGTTTACTAACCCACATTACTGTAGGCGAAACTCTGCATGATTCATACGAAATGATCCGACTTTGCCTCCTTTCATTACCATAAGTCACTCCACACAAATCCATGACATAAACGTACACTTTAACTTTGCATCCTCTATTACTGAAATTAATTTTAACTATAATGACATAGTCGAAGCAGTATTTCGTTCTCATAATATAATCCACAGCCAAATAGAAAGAGAGGGAGAGACTAAAATTAGGCAGTGAGATAGGGACTTCTTTAATTCAACTTTTCTCTAAAAATTGGCATGAACTAATGAATATTTTCTTTCACGTTAGCCATAGCTTCTCGGTTTGTTTCGGCGTATACGAGTAACTGAATGTTTTGTAGTCCTCCAGATTGACTCATGTTTCCCAGCTCAGATATAATCCTCCCTTCGATTTTTCTTTCGCCTTCTTTTTTCCTTGAATTGAAAACTGCAAGAGTCAAAACGTCTGATTTCATACAATCCCCTTAACACACAGTCTTAATCTTCTTGATCGTACTGGGTGATTATACGCCGCTGCTGGCACACGTAAGCCCCGCTTTCTACGGTATCTTATGTACTCAGCGGCAGTACGATACTGAGACAATATTTAAACCCGTTGACTATGGCGCAATGTCAAATTTACCTGTACTTTTTTTTCACTCATCATTACTATATCAGCGATTAATAACGCTTCATTAGTACATAAGGATGCGGATGACCTGTTTACCTTACGTGCTCCACATTTGGAAACATTTTCCAAATTTTTCTGCCCAGTTCGCTTCCAAGATAATTTAAGTTTTAGGTACTCATTCCTTCCAATCTGTATAAAGTTTTCGGTGGTCTGCATTTGTTATATGCTCCACAAAATCAATAGCTTTTTCTTAATATATAAAATTATGTAAATGGACTTGATGTAAGATACTTTTTTAACCAGTAAGAGGGATATCATTTATCCTCGAGTAGGACACAAAATATAGAAGATTCCATCTAATTTCTGGAAGCTACATGCTACGGTATCATTCGTCTCTTTACCACCGATCAGCGTTGTATGCAGTTCAATAAAAACTTACTCCATGAAACTTCCTGGCAGATTAAAACTGTGTGCCCGACCGAGACTCGAACTCGGGACCTTTGCCTTTCGCGGGCAAGTGCTCTACCAACTTTTTTTTTTTAATCTCATTTTGTTCGTTTTTTTTAGTTCGTTTCATCTTCTCGGGGCGGACGTCGTAAGACACCCGTTTCATTTCGTCGTTTATACCTTAACTCAGTTTTTTTATTACAGACGGCTGCTAACCCTCTGACCGAACACGCTGAGCTACCGTGCCGGCTAACCAACTGAGCTACCGAAACACGACTCACGCCCGGTACTCACAGCTCTACTTCTGCCAGTACCTCGTCTCCTACCTTCCAAACTTCACAGAAGCTCTCCTGCGAACCTTGCAGAACTAGCACTCCTGAAAGAAAGGATATTGCGGAGACATGGATTAGCCACAGCCTGGGGGATGTTTCCAGAATGAGATTTTCACTCTGCAGCGGAGTGTGCGCTGATATGAAACTTCCTGGCAGATTAAAAACTGTGTGCCCGACCGAGACTGGAACTCGGGACCTTTGCCTTTCGCGGGCAAGTCCCCTACCAACTGAGCTACCGAAACACGACTCACGCCCGGTAAGTTTCATATCAGCGCACAGTCCGCTGCAGAGTGAAAATCTCATTCTGGAAACATCCCCTAGGCTGTGGCTAAGCCATGTCTCCGCAATATCCTTTCTTTCAGGAGTGCTAGTTCTGCAAGGTTCGCAGGAGAGCTTCTGGTAAGTTTGGAAGGTAGGAGACGAGGTACTGGCAGAAGTAAAGCTGTGAGTACCGGGCCTGAATCGTGCTTCGGTAGCTCAGTTGGTAGAGCACTTGCCTGCGAAAGGCAAAGGTCCCGAGTTCGAGTCCCGGACGGGCACACAGTTTTAATCTGCCAGGAAGTTTCATATCAGCGCACAATCCGCTGCTGAGTGAAAATCTCATTCTGGAACATACTCCATGATTATCCGCGTCTCAATACACTTCAATTCAGACATAGAATTGTGTCCTACCTGTCTACGTGCGGTGCACCCGCGTTTAATATCACGTAATTCCCGCGGGTTTGGAATCCCTCTGGCCGCAAGAGAGCATGGAGCGTTACTGTCGCCGGTAGAGGGCAGGTCGGAGGAGCTGGTAGTACAAAGGCTACGGTGACCTGAAGAAGACGAGAATGTGACACGGGCGGCGAGAAACGCAAGCGAGGCGACGTGTTGTTGTGGCCAAGGGTGTGCCGTGGCCCGTTGGCAAGAGTGGTGCCTTTGCTCACTGCAGCATTGACGGGACCGAGTGTTGGTCGCAGCCGTGAACAAACAAAGCTGCTCCGGCAGGATGCACAGTATTCGGTGTGTCCTCTGCTATTGAAGTTGCAAACAGTTTGTGATCATTGCGGTGCCGGGTTGGAATCCGGTCTGACCTCTGCTAGTACTGGACGCGGTGGCGTCTGCTGGATGATATCCGTGGGTTTCCGAGGACGATTAATCCTCGTTAGTCCACCCGGTTAACCGTGCGGTCTAACGCATTGCTTTGTGGGCGGGAAGGCGTGCCGGTCCCCGGCACGAATCCGCCCGGAAGATTAGTGTCGAGGTCAGGTGTGCCGGCCAGCCTGTGGATGGTTTTCAAGGCGGCTTTCCATCGGCCTCGGCGAATGCGGGCTGGTTCCCCTTATTCCACCTCAGTTATACTATGTCGGAGATTGCTGCGGGAACACTTTCTCAATGTACGCTTACACCATAATTACCCTAACAAGCAAACATTGGGGTTACACTCGACTGGTTTGAGACGTCCCTGAGGGGGATCCACTGGGGGCCGAACCGCTCAGTAACCCTGGGTTCGGTGTGGGGCGGCGGTGGGGTGAGTGGACTGCTGTAGCCTGTTGTGGGGTTGTGTACCACTGCGGGCTACGGAGGGGACGAAGCCTCTCCGTCGTTGCTAGGTCCCCAGTTCTTAGGTCCCCAGTTCCACGCAAGACAATTATGGTTACATCCTTCTCTCGGCGCTCTCTAAGCAAGGGTTTCTCAATGGGCGTTGTATTTTACGAGAAATCACGGGCAGGTGATTTATCTCTTGTTAACTGTGATCTTGTTAGAGATACCTGAATACTATGACTGAAACTTTTGATGAAGGTTTGTAATACTGTGGTAGCACCAACCGCCATCCTATGTAAGTACACAAGTAGGAATTATTGCCACTGGCCTCGCCTCTGTCACTGCCTTTGTCATCATAAATTTAAACCACCTTTGTCAGTCATTTTGACTAATTCGAAGGCAATGGCTTTTGATAATTACTGGCAATAGTCGATGGTTGATATTTGTGACATAACCATTTGATCATATATTTTCCTGTTTGAAATGTAAATGTATTTTTTTTACTTCATTTAATACAATTAATATAATTTAATATTAATATTAATGTAATTTAATATAATGAATACAGTGTAATTTACTGTACTGTATGTAATATACTGTACCAAAACTGTTTAATACTGTTGCCCTTTTGAGGTGTTTACCGTCAGTTAGTTATTGAAATTTAATCTCTTCACTTAATGTTAGCCGGCCGGTGTGGTCGTGCGGTTCTAGGCGCTACAATCTGGAACCGCGTTACCGCTACGGTCACAGGTTCGAATCCGGCCTCGGGCATGGATGTGTGTGATGTCGTTAGGTTAGTTAGGTTTAAGTAGTTCTAAGTTCTAGGGGACTGATGACCACAGCAGTTAACTCCCATAGTGCTCAGAGCCACTTGTACCTAATATGAGGATGAAATTTACGAGAATCTACGTTTGAAACACAGCATCGTATTACAGTGAATCGTGGACACTGGGAAAACCGGAACACAAGAAAAATGAAGCGTTATGGTGCTGTAGAAGAATGTTGAAACGTAGGTGGACCGATAAGATAAAGATTAGGTCCTCCGCAGAATCTACGAGGAAATGAAAATATGGAAAACACTGACAAGACGAAGGAACATGCCGGTAGGACATGTATTAAGACATGACTGAATAACCACTATGGCACCAAAGGAAACTATAGTGAGTAAAAACCATATCGGAAGACATAGATTGGAATACAACCAACAAATAATTAAGGACAGGATGCAATAGCGACTCTGAGGTAAAGATATTATCGCATCAAACCAGTCAGAAGACTGATGACCAAAAATATGTATTTCTCCATCTCCTCTAACGCCATCTGTCTGTCTCCATTCCCACTACCTGCCTATGTCGTCCTTCCCACCTCTCTCCGTCCACCTACCATACTCTAGTATGTCTCGTCCTTCCTCTTTCCATACCATCTACTCCTGACCCCTCACTGCCCATCTCTTCCTCCAGTCTTTCACCGTCCATCTCCCCCTCACCGACACTCCGTCCATCTCCTTCTCGTCCTTCGTGCCCCTCTCGTCCTCCCTGTCCTATCCCTTTCTCTGACTACACCTCTAACATTCTACGTGGTGTCTGTTTGTTCTAAGTCGTGTCTCCCTACCACTTTCACGCAACGACGCTCTGAGCTTATTTTTTAGGGTATTGACTAGTTTGAACCTGGGACCTGTTGCTGGTAAGGCGACGACAGACCACACATGACATTTAGAGTTCAGAAGAGTTCAGTGAGACTAGCGATGATAGAATCAAATACTTAATGATTTCAGCGTCAGCTCCACTGCACTCCTTGTAAAAGAATCTTAATACTAACTAAATTTAGCGGAAGGGGTTCATGGCTTTCCTATTTTTAGTTAGCTGGTAAAATAACGTCGAGAAAGTAGTTACGTTTGCCATTGGACTTTTTATTCTACTCACAAAACATTGTTTATAAATTGCACTATTGATAAAAGGAAATATTTTAATACAGGATGATAAAAACCAACTGCGTTCAACAAAAATGAGAACGAATATCGCCTGAATGGGTTTCCAAGTTCTACAATGGCTCAGAGGAAGACCTATGCCATATCATATCTATAATCTAGGTTTAAGTTAAGTTTCATGAAAGAGAAAACTATCAAAATGGTCTACAGTGAACCTCAATTATCTTTAATTACTTATTTAACTTGTCGTAAATTACAGTAGCCAATGTGGCTTCTCAATAATTATATAACAGAAAAATCATTGTGTTTCAGATTTTCACTTCTAATAGCAAATGTGAATTCCACGAAGTTTAATTGACGATCGACACTAGTGTTACGTAAAAACGGGGTGTAACAGATGAGACTTCTGCGGTTCTGAGTGAAGCTTTATGCGCTCTTATGCGGCATCGCGTGCGTTCATTACCTTGTCGTTGGTTAGGCAGTGGCAGGGGCGGCAGGCGGCGCAGCTCCACACACCTCGCCGTCTCCGAAGCAACTCTCTCTAACTTCTCCTTTCTACAACTTACCGAAGTTGGTTTAAGAAAAGCTATCTGGCTGTATTTTCAACTGACCAGTCAGGGTCTTGATGTTAACCTTAAGCTCCGCCTACAAAAACTCTGCCTATCCAATGAGAAATGTTATACTTTTCGTGGTGTGGCAATGTTTTTAACATTTGCAACGTAACAGAGACGCATATAGTCTCACGCTAAAACTTGCAGCTGGTGTGGCCCTTTTAGTGTTATCGTAAGATCTATACTGTTCTTCTGGAGGGCTCTATCTTTTAACATGGGCTGGGGGTTGGTCTTGGCGGTCGGCCGGCTATGTGGGTGTCCGTCCCTTATTGTAGGGCATTCTAGCGGCTCTATGTTTTAACATGGACTGGGGGTTGGTCTTGGCGGTCGGCCGGCTATGTGGGTGTCCGTCCCTTATTGTAGGGCATTCTAGCTTAACACGGTTCTGCTCTCGGCTTCTGTTCTCGTTTCTCCCCTCGGAACTGCGTCTGTTTCACGGTGGGAAGGTATGACATGCATTTAGGCGTTCTTGTGTTAGTCTGTGGTATTCCATTTGCTCACTCGTTGATCGTATTACTTTGGTTAATTTAATGTCACGATTTATTCGGAGCTATGTGACATACTGCCGGATTTGCTGTCATGTCAGGGTTTTCATGGAAGGTGTTAGATATGCCTGACACCTTACACACCTTCCTACCCCTCCTTCTGTCATTGACTCTCCCACCTCTCTTTGTCCATCTCCTTCTTCTCACCCTCTCTCAGATCCTCCAGCTTCTCTCTGTCTATATCCTTCTTCCCCGCTCTATCTGGCAATTTCCTCCTCCCAACTGCTCAGGCCAGTTCCCCACCCGCCCTCACAATGCTCACACCTGCCTGTACGTCCCTTCCTACTATATCTGTCCATGTTCTCCTGCTCCCACCTAAATGTAAATATAATTCGTTTGGAGTATTTCGTTCTTTTATCTATTAAACAACGGAATACAGGTGTTCAGTCCCAGGAATATACTCGCAGTATGTTTCGGTACACGGTATTTAACAGTAGATGACGTAATTTGATGAATATTACAAAACAGTTAATAATACGGAATACTCAGGAGACTTCTTAGTACAGTGTCATGTGTTAAAGGGAAGTATATACCGCAGTTTAGTTCTTTACGAAGTGAATTACGAGTATAGCTGACCAGCGAAGCTCGCCTGGTCCACAGTGCTTCAGGACAAACATAAAAAACGTTCAAATGTGTGTGAAATCTTATGGGGCTAAACTGCTAAGGTCATCAGTCCCTAAGCTTACACACTACTTAACCTAAATTATCCTAAGGACAAGCACACACACCCATGCCCGAGGGAGGACTCGAACCTCCGCCGGGACCAGCCACACAGTCCATGACTGTAGCGCCTTAGACCGCTCGGCTAATCCCGCGCGGCGGGACAATCATAAAATGAGGCCAGTTGTTCTACGCTATGAAACTGCCTCATGGAGAAAAATGTCACATTCGCTACTGCGCACATGTGTTGGGGTAGTTGATAAACAGTTAACTGCTTTCGAGCGTTGGGGGGTCAAGTGGTTTTAGATGAGGGAGAACTGCTGATATAAATGAGTTTTATTACTAACGTGCAAGAGAGATATCTGAGCGAAAGGTCACGAAGCGACCAAAATAGAGACATAGTATTTCAGAAGTTCAGAATTGATGTCACTAGAAGTAAATTTTTAACTAATCTATTAATTTCACTCGCCGACCTACCTAACCGTTATTATACCGTATTCTTTCATTTTTCATGGTTATTCTTTCATCCTTTACTTAATTAGGCTCTGTCTTAATCATCTGTGTTTGACATTATAGCACCCACTTTAAATGAGGATAAAGGCAAGCTGCTGCCCATTACGAAGAATATGTTGCCAATCGTGTCAGACTGAAACGTTGGTGATAATATTATAAAGATTACCATATCCTCCTGAATAGTTAGGGCAGTATCTACGTATGATATAATACCAAATTAAACGAAAGACTGATTCCCACGTACAAAAGAAGTGAAGACAGAGTGGCTTCGTAGAGCAATAGCTTTAAGGTCGTTCTATGCAGCAGCTGCCTGGCATGTGCGAACAGTAAGCATGTAGGTATAGATGCAGATCCACTTTATGCAAGTTTGTGGTACAAGCACAAAATGAATGGTAACTATGGAGTAATGAAGCAGTGAAACAGTTGTTTAGTTACACGTAATGAGAAAACAGTTGCTAACTGCGCATGATATGCAGTGTCAGTTATTTTCGGGTACAAATCACATAACAAGTTTAAAAGACCCCCTTAACAGGGGACAGTGTCGTGAGCCGAAAGTTCCGGCTTCCGTTAAACAACACTTTCTGTGCCCTGTGTCCAGAGCTGCCAGTGCGAATTGATGGGCGCCGCCGGGGGCCACCAATCTCCGCAGAATTAGTCAGTATCAATGGCGGACGCTGCCCTGGGCTTGCGGTGTAGCGTATAATGGGCATTCGGTTAGGCAGGCAATTACTGTGCGCGTCGGGACACGCCGGGGCAGATCGGCCGTGTGCAGACCGGATTAAGCGCTACCGCTCTGAAACTGGGATTCCTATTCTGTGTCCGCACCGCTGCTGCCCTCTGGCGACACCTGCTGTAAAGTCGACGTCTTCTATGCGTCCAGAAAATAATAAATACCAAATGATGTGAATAACAATTTTGGCAAGAATCATTTGCGTTTAGACACAAAATGTGCATATAGTCAACACAAGGAGAGCTGGTTGAAGTAAGAGAAGAATTGCTTGGAAAACGAAGATCGCGTCAGCGCTTCGTCTGCAAGATGGAAAGTAACATATGTTATATGTGTATAGAGCAGTGTATGTCTGGGATTTCTTCCCAAACCCCTTGAGCTAATTCAAACAAATTTGACACACGAGCAGAAGGTCTTACAAGTATCATCAGAGTGGCGTTCATAACCTCCTAGCTCTGACAAGAGTGGAGATACTGGCTTATACACTGCCCCAGATAACAGGTGTATTATGTGGGAACAGTTACAGCCTGAGAAATCAACCTGCTTTGCAGGGCAGCCGTCATAAAAAAGGGCAAGGGACAGTTTTCCATGTCCTAGCATGTAGGTTGCCCACTACGAGAGGCATGTCTTGTTAGAATAGTGTCAACTTGCTACATCTACTTGCTTTGCATATCTGGCTGCACATTAGGGGCAAATAATTTTTTTAAACCCCTGATACGTAGCCTGCCCCGCATGACAGGCATGTTGCAAGAGTAGTATTGGCACACTTTATTGAACTGTATTGCAGTGCTACATGTGCCGATGAGCAAACGTGGGGACAGATTGAGACAGAGAAGGGGATGGAGGGAGTGAGGAGTGGATTGGGAGATGCATGAGGCAGGCGGAAGGTATGGAAGGGTGCTGAACAGGTGGAAATGGAAGAGGGGAGCTTGAGACAGAAAGACAGATTGAGAGGAAGATATGGTCAGATAGATGGGATGAAGGAAAGAGACAAAGAGAGGAGGTGAAAGATGTGAAGAGATAGAGTTGGGAGGAGAGCTAGAAAGAGGTGAAAGGAAGAGATGAACCAAGAAAGGGGAAGGAGCAAAGTTTCAGGGAAAAGGGTTGTAAAGAATAAGTTAGAGGATGCAGCCTCATGGAAGTTCAAGGTATTCAATCAAGACCGCTACGTAAAACAAGGAAATTGAATATATTAGAAACTGCTTACTGCAGTCAAGCTTTTGTGTCCATCCTCAATTTTTTCGTCACACATTCACAATTACTGAATTAACTATTGCTCGTTGGTCCATCATGTGTCCTACCTGCCCATCAATATTTTCAGTCAAGTGAAGCTCTATTCTACCCATTTCAATGCCGTGCCTATTTCATTCTTATTGTTTCCTATTGTACGTTATACGATTTAAGTTATTACGCAAACCAATTTTTATCAAGATTTCAAACATCTCCAACCAATTTACATTGACGAACACTTTTTTATGAGTCAATAATGCATCTGGAAGTTTCTGCATGTTTCGTAAATCTTGCATCAAGTGTCAAGCACATCGCCACAGTTGTCTTTCTGAAGCCTTTGCCTTTTGTAAAGCCAAATTGACCATCTTGTAACAGATCTTCAATTTAATTTTTCATTCTTCTCTTGGTTATCCTTGCGCCTGTAACTTGGATGCATAATATGTTCAGGCAATTTCAGTAATAGTACTCAAATTTATCTGCTTCTCCTATCTTTATGGACTATATTCTTCATCAATATCATAAACCGCAAGGCACCTAAATGTGTGTGGCGGAGGGTACCTCCGGTACCACTATCTGATCCCTCCAATCCTGTTCCACTCGCGAATAATGTGTGTGAAGAATGATTGTCGGTAAGCCTTTGTATTGGCTCTAATTTCTCGAATTTTCTCCTCGTGGTCAATACGCGGGATGTATGTGTGTGTGTGTGTGTGGGGGGGGGGTGAAGTAATATGTTGTCTGACTCCTCCTGAAAAGCGCTGTCGCGAAATTTCAATAGCAAATCTCTCCGTGATGTACAACGTCTCTCTTGTAACGTCTGCCAGTGGAGTTTGTTCAGCACCTCCGTAACGCTCTCTCGCCAGCTAAACGATCCCGTGACGAAACGCGCCGCTCTTCGTTGGATCTTCTCTATCTCCTCTATCAGTCCTGCCTTATAAGGATCCCAGACCGATGAAGAATACTCAATTCGAGACAAATTTGAAGCCGAAGTCTGTGTTATAGATGTACATAAACAATGACCTCTAACAGTAACAAGTCCAGCTAACTCCCGTTCTTGTGTTACAACAATTCACTCGCTCACCACAGAAGTCTGTGAGGCAGTGCGCTCGTAAAACTGGAGTGAGTCGCTCAAGTGTTCGGTGAATTTTGAACACAGCAAAGTGAAAATTCTACATCCACGATTGTTACACGCAATGAACGAGGACGGTACAGTTACCGGTGAGGTGTACCTTCAGATGTTTCAGACATCCATTTTACCTGCCATTCGAGATTTGTATGGAGATGGAAGAGTTTACTTTCAACAAGATTGTCCCCCAACCCATTACCAAAATCGCGTTAGGGCGTATCGTCTACCAGGAAGATGGATAGGATGTAGAGGTACTGTGGAGTATCCACCACGTCCCCGAGACCTAGCTCCTCTGGACTTTTACCTATGGAGAACACTAAAGGACGTCGTTTATTGACAAAAGCCAGGCACATTGGATGAACTTCGAGAATCCATCGTCCGTTCGTGTGCAAATATCCAACTGAACACGTGGCAGTCGGTAGTTCGTGCTGCAGTTTGGCGGCATAGTTCGTGTGTGGATGTTAATGGTGGACATTTCGAACACCTACTGTGATATCTTTAAGTTGGACTTTTAGTTACTCTTTCACCAAAAATGAGACAACTCAGTCAATTAGTTTGCAAGTTATGGACTTTTAAACAGTGAATACATTTTTTGGACATCTCTGTATAATATTCCGTGCGATTGCGGCAAATCCTACATAGGTCAAACAATCCGAGCAGTCGAAGACCGCTGCAAAATGGTTCAAACGGCTGTAAGCACTATGGGAATTAATATCTGAGGTCATCAGTCCCCTAGACTTAGAACAACGTAATCTTAACTAACCTAAGGACATCACACACATTCATGCCCGAGGCAGGATTCGAACCTGCGACCGTAGCAGCACCGCGGTTCCGGACTGAGACGCCTAGAACCGCTCGGCCAAAATAGCCGGCAAGGCTGCTGCAAAGAACATCCACGCCACACGCGCCTGGGCCAGCTCAGCAAATCGGCATTGGCAGAGCACTGCTTGGAAACTGGACACAACGCGAAATTAAGAAGAGACCAAGATTCTGTCCCCTACCAGCTTCTAACGGGACAGCATCTTCAAGGAGGTCAGTGAAATTCGCGCAGCGGACAATGTCATAAACCGGGACAGAGGTTTTCAACACAGCCACTACACTACACTACACTAAACGTTTCCTTACGATCAGTCCTTAGCTCGTGAGTGGGCAGGGTGAGAGGCAAGCGCTATTTCAACTCAGCCAGGATTGGAAACCATTACTTAGCTCCACCAAGGAGTCACTCCTCAAGCGGATGCAAGATCCTTCCACGGCGGCCGCAGGGGGCATTCCACGGGATTCTGCTGCTTCCACCACCCGCCGCGACGCCGGGGACGACGCGGACCTGAATCGGAGCCCGAAAACGGATTGTCGGCGGTTGCAATCGAAGCGTCGGCGCTAGCAATCGGAATGTCGGCGGCCACAATCGGACCGTCGGTGTAGGGAATCGGAGCCCGACTGACGAACATAAAGGACACAGCGGACACTCCCACGGAATAATGTAGATGAGAGGTAAAAATTGACACACATGCTTGGAATGACATGGGGTTTTATTAGCACAAAAGAAAAAAACAAAGTTCACAAAATGTCCGACAGATGGCGCTGGACAGCAAAACGTCAGTGACTGCGCATGACAATCGTGTATAATAGGAGCTGCAATGAGAGTGCGGTGTGGGCGTCTCAAAAGATGTCGGAAGATGACGATTGGTTGAGTAACGTGTTGTGGACCGACGAAGCTCATTTCACGCACCGAGGGTCTGTCAACGCCAACTGCAGAATGTGGGCTGTCGAAAATCCTATAACTGTCATGGAAACTCCATTGCGCGACAAGAAAGTCACGGTATGGGTTGGATTTACCACAGCTACCGTTATCGGGCCTTTTATCTTCGAGGAAATGTTTGATTCTGGTTTTGTAACTGCTACCGTGAAGGGTGAGTGGTACGCCGATATGTTACAGAATCGCATCATCCCCAGCCTGGCTGATAAACACCTGCTGGAACGTACGATGTTTATCCAGGATGGCGCTCCACCCCATTAGCTAGACGCGTGAAAGATCTCTTGCGCGCGTCGTTTGGTGATGATCGTGTGCTCAACCGCCACTTTCGTCATGCTTGGCCTCCCAGGTCCACAGACCTCAGTCCGTGCGATTATTGGCTTCGGGGTTACCTGGAGGCGCAAGTGTATCGTGGTCGACCGACGCCAATGCCTCGCCATAACTCCGGACATGCTTTACAGTGCTGCTCACAATATTCCTTGACTACAGCTATTGTTGAGGAATGATGGTGGACGTATTGACAATTTCCTGTTAAGAACATCATCTTTGCTTTGTCGTACATTGTAATGCTAATTATTGCTATTCTGATCAGATGAAGCGACATCTGTCGGACATTTTTTGAACTTTTGTATTTTTTCGATTCTAATAACACCCCATGTCATTCCAAGCATGTGTGCCAATTTGTACCTCTCTATCTACATTATCATTATTCCGTGATTTATTCAGTTTTCAAATTTATACTGACTTTTTGATCACCCGGTATATATATATATATATATATATATATATATATATATATATATATATATATATATATATATATATATATATATATTATTTGTGTTTTGCCCTTAAAGAGCGCAGCGCATTTGGACTAAACTACATGGCCAGTTCCTTTTGCTGCCTTCCTTGCTGCCCAAACTTCCCTCATTCGCTCGCTGTGTTTCTGTTTCCGGTCCTCTGTCCATGCTTCTTGTCGGCTTTGTGTCTTCGGCTTCATCTTGATTGCCTTTTTGGTTGCCCATATTTCTTTCATCTTCTGGCTGTGATCTTGCTTGCGTTCTTCGGTCCATTTTATGCCTGTTCGTTTGTCACATTGTATCTCATGTAGTTTACTTTTCTTAATGATGTTTGTGAATTTTATTCTGTCGTTTATTGTGTCTGCTGTTATGTTGAGTTGGTTCAGGTCGTTTTTTACCTCTGCCACCCATTTGTTGTTTCTAGTGGTTACCCAGTCAAAGATCTGTTTGGTCAGCCTGTGTGATGGCATTCTGTATAGGTGTCCATAGAATTGTAGTCTGCGTTTTCTGATCTTTTCTGTTATTGTCTCCGTATGTTTGTACAGTTCCTCTGTAGGTTTCTTGATCCATATTCCATTGTTGTTAGTTGCGCCAAATATTTTCCTAAGTATTTTCCGTTCTACTTTTTCTAATTGTCTGATACGTGTATGCCCTAGGATTATTGTGGTCTCTGCTGCATATAGTGCCTCGGGGAGCACCACCGTGTCGTAATTGCGTAATTTGGCTTTTTGTGAGATAGACTTCATGTTGTAATGATTCCACACTACTTTGTATGCCTTGTCCAGTTTAGTCTTTCTTTCTTCGTTTGAGTCTCTGTTATGTCCACTCATTTGTAGTGTTTCACCGAGGTATTTGAAGTTTGCCGTTTTGTAAATCGTGCCATACTTTGTGTTCAGAGATGAGAGTTTCTTTGTGCTCATAAACTGTGTCTTTTCGTAAGAGATCTGTAGTCCAGTTTTGGAAGCGATTTCGTGCAGTTTTTCAATAGCGTCCTTTGTTTCTTTTATACCTTTCCTGACAATCGCCAAATCGTCTGCAAAAGCCAGGCATTTAATCTGTAGGTTTCCTAAGGTTATCCCCTGTTGTGATGTTTCCCATTCTTTTATGACCTTGTCTAGCACCAGATTGAAAACGAGAGGTGAAAGGACATCGCCTTGTCGGACACCTGTGCGAATTTCAAAGGGCTCTGATAGTTCCCCACAGAACTTTACTTTGGAGGTCGTGTTGGTTAAAATTTGCTCTATGATAGCCCGTGTTTTGTTGTCTACTTTGTATTCTGCTAGAATTTTGAAGAGATTTTTCCGGTCGATAGAGTCGTACGCCTTTTTGAAGTCAACAAAGGTAACGATCAGGTTCTGTTTGTGTTCTAAAATAATTTTCAGGCTCCAAATTTGTTCCGCACAAGACCGCCCTTTACGGAAGCCTGCTTGGTATTCCCCAATCAAGTGGTCGGTCTCGCATTCTAGTCTGTTCAGTAAAACTTTAGAGAGGATCTTGTATGTGACCGGTAGTAGGGATATTCCTCTGTAGTTGTTCGGGTCAGTCTTGTCACCTTTTTTGTGTAGTGGGTGTATCAGGGCTGTTTTCCAGTCGTCAGGAATTTTCATGGTCTTCCAGATGTCTTCCAAGATCCTGTGGATGTCTTTGGTGAGTTCTGGGTCTTGTAACTTCCAGATTTCCGCGATGATGCCATCTTCTCCTGGTGCTCTACGATTCTTGAGTGACTTGATTATTTCTTTAACTTCTTCTAGAGTTGGAGGTTCACTATCTGGATTGTATGTGCTCCTTTCTGCCATCATTTCTTCCATAGGGGGGTCCGAGTTGAGCAATTTTTCAAAGTACTTTGCCAGAATGTCACAATTGTTTTTGGTATTGATTTCTAGGATTCCATCCGGTCTTCTGAAGCACAAGTTGGGTGGTTGATATCCAGTCATATTCTCTCTGAACGTTCTGTAGAAGTTTCTTTTATTGTTCTTCATGAAGTCCGATTCGATCTCTGTCAGTCGCCGTTTGTCATACTGTCGTTTTTCACTGCGAATGATTTTGCTTCATTGCTTCTGTGGTTTCAAGAAGTTCACCCAATTCTCTTGGGATTGATGGCTACTAAATTTTTTTCATGCACTGATTCGTTGGTCAATAGCTTGGTCACATGTGTGGTTCCACCAACGGTGTTTCCGTGTGCGTGGTGCTTGTGCTAGTTTCATGGCCTCTCGGATTCTTCGTGAAAGTTGTGTCCAGTCTGCCGTTTTCTCCGTTTTAGTTTTGTGTAATATTTGTGTCTGGTTTAAAGTAACGTATTCTGGATCTGGTCTAACAATTTTGTTCTTCTGGAGCTTTTTCTTGGGCAAAAGACGAAGCCTGATCTGTAGTACGTGGTGGTCTGAGTCGAAGTAGCCTTTACGGGTGTCTATGTTCAAAACTTCTTTTTTTGAGTCTTTCTGGACTATTACGTGGTCGATTTGTAGTTCTTGCTTTCCGCTGGGGAATTTCCATGTGGTAAGTTTTCGTGTTGGTTTCTTGAATTTTGTTGACATAATGGCGAGGTCGTGGCTTTTGCAAAAGTGTATCAGATGTTTTCCGTTTTTGTTGGTGTCCTTGTGTGGAGTATGTTTTCCTGTGATATGTCTGTATATCTTTTCTTTTCCGAGTTTAGCGTTGAAGTCTCCCAGTAGGGTGTTTGTGTGTGTGTGTGTGTGTGTGTGTGTGTGGGTGTGTGTGTGTGGGTGTGTGGTATTCCTGCATATAGCGTCGCTGTAGCCGCACATACTGAGGGTTTAAGTTTATATGTACAGTGTAGTCTAGTGCGTTTGTGAACTGAAAATAACGGAATGTTCACGTATCGAAACAGCGGTGGCTCTTGAAGGCGTCACCCGACTGCGATCTCTCCATTATACAGGGTGTCCAGAAATTCGCATTACAAATTTGTAGAACTTTGAGAGGAGAGCGAGTGCATAGTATTTTGAATAGGAACACATGTCTGGAAACGCACCGTCTCCGGTCTACGACGGTTTCCATTCAGATGTTTAGCTCATCCACTTCTGTTAGAGGAATTGGATTAGGCGTGACGTGGAACAGTTTTTAGGTAACAATTCCAAAGGCAACATAACGAAACATTCATTTATTTCACAAGTACATTTGTTTGTATTTTAAGGAGTGTGTCAGAAATCTCTGAAAACAATATAGTTAATATAACTCTATTCTTCAGCATTCAGATGTCTAAACATTCAAATATCGATAGTAAGAATCTGAGGGCGAAACATGGGAGCGCGATTCTAAGCTAGGTCTGTCTGCGAGAGTGGAAATAGTAGTGTCGGTCGAGAGCTCGGAGACAGAAGACGCGTCACGCTGCCCTCACTTCGGTGATGGAAGATCTTATCACACTCAAGGCCTGATTTCATGTATAGAGCCAGCAGGGATCTAGATGACTTAACTAAGCTTGAAGATGGAATTCAAGGTAAAATTAACAAGCATTGCGCAAAAGCAATGCAGTGTTAGGTTCGTGATTGTTAGTTCGTGTTTTCAATAATCCCATATTTTGCTCGTCAGTTAAAGAAGCCTCCTTATCCTCCAAATAATAATAACTATTCTCCACATCTAAATACATAAATGCTGTAGTTGTTAAATGTAAATGTTACTTTGAAATTGAAATAACTCAGCCATTATTGATACCTATGTCATTGTAACTGTCATTGTGTATTAAAGGTTATGGGTTATGAATTGTCTGAAGTTTTAAATATACTTGATTAAAGAAATCCCTTCTCAAAAGTTATTCATTAGTTACTAGGACCCAAGCAAACTCCTTTTTATTAAGTTCATTCTTAGTAACAATAAGCTGTAGCCGCTGCTGCTTCATGCTGCTGTACATTGCTGTAAACCACATGGACAAAGGCAGTTATCTAAAGAGGTGAGTGTAAAACTTAGGGCCAGAACGGAAACACTGACATACCACAACATGTCCCGTACTTTAGTCCAGTAAATTCCGTTGCACAAGTCAGATTCTGTATCATTTGTAAATTCTTGTTCACAAACGCAGTCAGATAACTTAGGTGTTCATTGTTACAGGTTCGTAGATCCTGTAGTTTCTCATATTCAAATACGCAGTCAGATAGCCCATCGGAATGTTAGTTTTAAGTTTTCCATCTAATGATACGTTGAGGGCTTAAATGACAGTGAAACTGACACTCATACAACAAGCACAAAGTGTTATGCAGGTTAGATTCCTTTTACAGAGAGCTCAGGTTGCTTATCGAGTCCAGGCATATTGGTTGCATATACGTCACAGTATTAACATTTAAACATTACGTGTTTTCTTTATTCCAAAACAACATACGGTACGTACAGAAAAGTACTGGTGCATCACAGCAGCGGCTAAGTGTGGCGACAACCAACGCTGTTATAGACATTCTACCTTCCAAGCATGTTCTGGTACACACTCTCCATCTCACCTAGTGTCTCTTCAGTTTCTAGTGCAGCGGTCAGAACTCTTGCTAGCAGATCTTTCTCTGTCTCTACAGGACTCTTGTAAATTAAACTTTGCATACGACCCCACAAGCAGTAGTCCATAGGACTTAGCGACCCTCTGGCGTAATGCACATCTTGTCTACCCTATTGAACACCAGAACAAGCAGCTCTGAGACTCTCCTCTTTCCCTTAGCAGACGTTGACGCGCAACACATCTGTATTGAAACAGTTGTAGAAAGGAAAAAGAACTTTCTCGGACATAGGTTCCTATTCAAAATAATATGTTCTCACTCCCCTCTACAAGTACTAGGAGTTCGTAACTGGAATTTCCGAACATCCTGTATATTCCTGATACGTAGCATTGCATCGTTATACAGAATGTTTCAAAGTTCATGTTACGCACTTCTAGGGTTGTAGACTTGTGTTGGTAGATCAAGTATTACATTAGAACTCATGTCCGGAAACTTCACCCAACGACACTACATAGCAGCGAAGTTATAGGCGCCGGCACATGCAAATATAAGTGTATACAGGATAATTCGGTGATAATGTTACGAACTTTGTAGGATGATGGAGGTGCACAAACTGTTCATGTTCCGGAAAGGAACGAGTCGAAATATTAGGCGAAAATCGTTCTGATATCTCTGACATTGCAATAAATGTACTGGTACTGTTGTTGCCAAGACTGATGGCGGTAGGCAAGTTTCAGAGGTGGTACTATGGACCACAACAAGAGAAATGTCTAGTAAACATGGACTCTAAAATGCATAACTTAACAGCTATGAACACTTGTTGAACAGAGCAGATGTGTTTCAGAGTAATGAAGATGGACATGTGCTCCTAGATCCTGAGATATGCATTTTAGAACCCATGTTTACTAGACATTATTTGCTTCTTTTGTTCCATACTACCACCATACAGCATTAGCAACAACAGTACCTGTATATGTACTCCACTGTCAGAGATATCAGATCGGTTTTCACTTATAACTTTCCACTCATTCGTTTCCAGTACAGGGACCCTTACCTCAAATTGATACAACTATCTTCTCCATTATCCTGAAAAATTTGTAGTGTCACCCTTTATATACATGCGCTTTCAGGTGCCGTCTTCTATAACTTTGACGCTCTATAGCGTCGCTGGATGACGTTCCCAGACATGGGGCCGGCCGAAGTGGCCGAGCGGTTCTAGGCGCTACAGTCTGGAACCGCCCGACCGCTACAGTCGCAGGTTCGAATCCTGCCTCGGGCATGGATGTGTGTGATGTCCTTAGGTTAGTTAGGTTTAAGTAGTTCTAAGTTCTAGGGGACTGATGACCTCAGACGTTAAGTCCCATAGTGCTCAGAGCCATTTGAACCATTTGAACCACACACCGGTTCCTAGGTGCAAGTTGATCTACTAAGTACCTTCTTCAGCCTATAGAATTTGGGAACAGTAAATGTGAAACACCCTTGGCGACGACGCGGTTACTTTCGTCAATTACCTGCAGCTGCCTGTGAACTCGTTGCAGCTGATCGTCCGTAGGAAAGCCGAGCAGAAACCTACCGTACTGCAACCCGCACCAGGCTGCATACTACATAACTATTCAAAAAATCGGGAAAAGGCCTTAATTTTGAATGAACGGTGGAAGTAATGGCAAAACTTCGGTATATTCTGAAGCTTGGTAATGTACACGTTCGCTACCACGCCCGTGCTGGTCTTAACGCACTCATGCACAAATCCTTTCACTCACGTTAGCAGGTTTATGGTAACGTATTTTCCGAAATCTAAATAGCTACTAAGCACGGATTGTTCTTAAATGAAAATCCTCGCCACACTGTTAAGTTTATCGGGGTCTAATGCATTCAAGTTTTTAGTCAAGGATGTGCTCAATATGCCACGCGGAATTGCTGTCGTTTCTCATACAAAAAATTACATTAAAAATCTGTACTGTCTAAGAAACACACCGGAATAAATATGCCTTCACTTTGAAACACCTTCGAAACATGTAGCGCAACTAAAATCTGCGAATTATAACTTCCTTCCGAGCTCTTACTACCCACGACCGTATCATTGAAGGGCTGGGTTCCGATTCCTTTAGACTTCTGTAAGCATTCTATATTTCCAAGAGACAAGACGTGCGAAGAATACTCCGTTCCGATTGGTCAGTTTTCCTTAAGGACAATAGAAAAACATTATTCTCCCGCATTAGTCCGCGCTTTTCATGACTAATCAATCAACAAATCACACACTTTCGGACTGTACTTTTTTCCGAAATAAATATTTAACATTCTCATGTTTTGTTTATCCTTTAAGTTATTAACTGTTTTCATTTGCACTCGAATTAGCTTTTCTTTTGCCATAAAGTCGCTTAACATATTATGATACAAAATTCCTCGTCGTCTGAGTTCACACTGTCTAAAAATTTCTCACACTAGTTCGCACAGCGCTCATCAATAGAACAATGATATATATATTTACTTTAGACCACATTCACTCGTCATTCACACTGCTAAAAGCATGTACCAAACTGTACAAACATAAATAAAGATAAGAGTCTTGAAGAAATTAGCAGAACAATTGAAAAAACATTCTCTTGACCTGTGTCTTGAATGTTGAAATGTTCTATTTTCACAGCTCGTCACATAAAACACCGATTTGAGTAACGAAGCGGCCTAGAGCGATTTATTTGACAATTTGTAATATTTAACTACGCATTTTAATGATGTATTTTGACGATTTACGAGGAGAAATTAATCCAGTGCCACTGACGCTGCTAAGAAACTATAGGGTTATTCAACGCCCACGTCAAAACATCGATATTAAGGACAGACTCTGAAGACATTTGAATATTACAAAAAACAAGCGCGCAATCCATCGTCCACTGCCGGACGATGTAACTCTCTTTCTATCTCCTGTATAATACGGACGCACCATTACATAGGCGTCATTATAAGATTTGTAATTTGTTTAAGTGTATTGAGAAATATTGTTTTTTGTTGCATGTGAGACTAGTATCTGTGAAAAATACAGAGCAGGTAATGAATGGACTTTTCAACGTGTTTTATAAACTTTTGTGGACATAACAAACCTCTCAGGCACTGTCATTGTTATTGACGTAAGTGTTAACATGTTATATGTGTTTCAAATCCAAGCTCGTAATTAAAGTGTGAATTACTGTAAATTCGTGTTTGCTTTAGTCGTTGAACAACCTTAATCACTTCCTTTCTATGTGCCAAGTTTTTTTTTTCTTAACAGATCCAACCGTGACCGACGTGTCATTGTGTAGACAGAACAGTCGAAGCCGACGTTGATCTACTATTTTTATTCCCCCCCCCCCCCCCCCAACCTGGTAATATTTTTCAAACCCTGTTGTAAACTGACCCTTAGGTACGTTTTGAGTGCGAGTTACGTATTGGAATTTCTTAGCAAACTTCACTTCTCAAATCGTACATCGCTCGCACAAAGCTTCGCTGGTTCACAATAGTACGCGGCACTTTCTAAACGGGAAAGGGAGCCACGCAAGTATATGTTGCTTCCCCTTCTCAGTCTGATGCTTCATAATAATAATAATAATAATACCCCATAAGACATGACAATGTAGCAAAAATAATAAATCAACAACTGGCCATACAACATAAACTAATAAAACAACACGTTCCCACAAACAAGTATGTACCACAAAATGTACTGAGGAATGATGAATACAAATTAGACTGGAACAGAAACATTATAACAGATAAAACAACACCACATAACAAACCTGACATCATACTCACCAAAAAAAGAAGAAATTAACGCAACTAATCGAAATATCCATACCAAACATAACAAACATACAGAAGGAAACAGGAGAAAAAATTGAAAAATACATCCAACTGGCTGAGGAAGTCAAGGACCTGTGACATCCGGATAAAGTTGACATTATACCAATTATACTATCAACTACAGGAGTATTACCACACAATATCTAACAGTACATCAACGCAATACAGCTACATCGAAACGTATATATACAACTACAGAAATCTGTAATTATTGATACATGTTCAATTACCCGAAAGTTCCTAAATGCAATGTAACATATACCGTACAGTTAAAAGGAAGTCACGCTTGATCAAGGTCTGCGTCACTTTCCATTTCTAACCAGACATAACGTCTAAAGAAAGGAAAGAAATAATAATAATAATAATTCCTTACAGCAGAATGTCTCTGTGCACTACTGGACTCTGGTGGTCAAAATTCTGAACTGCATTACAGTTCCCCCTGTTTAGTCCTGTCCGCTGCGGTCCTCTAGCAGATGAAAATTAGACCTACCTAATCGACTGAACATGCTTCAGACCGTCTGGCACCGTGCACGCATGGGTCCTTCTCCAGATACACAGGCTCTAGACAGGAGATACCTGACAATCGAATACCGCGTAAATGGCAACAGAAGGAATAACGGTTTGTACAGCCCTAAGAGCATTATGACTCTCTTTAAAGCACTGGGGTCTATTAGTCAAATATTTACCGATCCAGTTATGTATCGGTAAAGGTAGTACGGTAGTTTCATTGTCCGTGAACCCTTCCGCATTCGATTTTCACAAACGCTAGCGCTTATAGCCCCTTCTTTTACCAGACCCCCCCAATGTTTCGGAAATAAATCGCCTCTCCGCTGTCTCAAATTACCCGTTTCAGAGCGCCTGAGGAGGAGCGAGTCGCTGATATATCAGTTCTGCCTGTGGCGGCGGCGGTCTTCTGGCGAATCTCGCGGTTGCGCCGGGCGGCGGTCGAAACAGAGCGGCGATAACTCCCACTAATGGGCCACGCCCGTAATGGCGGACCGTAATCGCCCCCGCTGCGGACTATATTTCAGAGAAATAATTAAAATCGGAGAGATCGGGATTCTGGGCCCACCCCGAGCCCGATTCTCCGCTGTATCTTGGCTCTCTTCCATATCTTGCACGAGCGAAAGTTTCAGACTTCGCAACAGTGACCGTATAGCAGCTGCTGTAAACATTAATCGTTTGGAACTGATAAAGGCAAACCTACATTTCTAGCATTTGTGGACTTAGAGGAAGCTTTTGACAATGTTGACTGGAATACTCTCTTACAAATTCTAAAGGTGGCAGGGGTAAAATACAGGGAGGGAAAGTCTATTTACAATTTGTACAGAAACCAGATGGCAGTTATTAGAGTCGAGGGGCATGAAAGGGAAGCAGCGGATGGGAAGGGAGTGAGACAGGGTTGTAGCCTGTCCCCGATGTTATTCAATTTGTATATTGAGCAAGCAATAAAGGGAACAAAAAAAAATTCGGAGTAGGTATTAAAGTCCATGGAGAAGAAATAAAAACGTTGACATTCGCCGATGACATTGTAATTCTGGCAGAGACAGCAAAGGACTTGGAAGAGCAGTGGAACGGAATGGACAGTGTCTTGAAAGGAGGATATAAGATGAACATCAACAAAAGCAAAACGAGGATGATGGAATGTAGTCAAATTAAGTCGGGCGATGCTGAGGGAATTAGATTAGGAAATGAGGCACTTAAAGTAGTAAAGGAGTTTTGCTATTTGGGGAGCAAAATAACTGATGATGGTCGAAGTAGAGAAGATATAAAATGTAGACTGGCAATGGCAAGGAAATCGTTTCTGAAGAACAGAAATTTGTTAACATCGAGTACTGATTTAAGTGTCAGGAAGTCATTTCTAAAAGTATTTGTATGGAGTGTAGCCATGTATGGAAATGAAACATGGGCAATTAATAGTTTGGACAAGAAGAGAATAGAAGCTTTCGAGATGTGGTGTTACAAAAGAATGCTGAAGATTAGATGGGTAGATCACGTAACTAATGAGGAGGTATTGAATAGAATTGGGGAGAAGAGGAGTTTGTGGCACAACTAGACAAGAAGAAGGGACCGGTTGGTAGGACATGTTCTGAGGCATCAAGAGATCACAAATTTATCGTTGGAGGGCAGCGTGGAGGGTAAAAATCGTAGAGGGAGACCAAGAGATCAATACACTAAGCAGATTCAGAAGGATGTAGGTTGCAGTAAGTACAGGGAGATGAAGAAGCTTGCACAGGGTAGAGTAGCATGGAGAGCTGCATCAAACCAGTCTCAGGACTGAAGACAACAACCACAACAACTGATAAATTCAAGTACGTATCAAATTTCATCCTACCTTACAGTTTTATATCCTTTCTATACAGCTGCACTTCTGGTGCCTTTCATCACTGAGATCAATACACATCGCCACATATGGCACATATCGAACCGAAGAAATGTCTCCTATTTGCTTAACAGGGAACCTACAAGCATCTATTTCTTCAATTTCTGTTGAACATTTCAGTGAGGCTCCTCTGTCACACTTTCCTCCACTCCTCCTACAGTTTCCACCACTGTCCAGGAGTCTGTCAGTAATGCCAATCTTTCCTTATTCGATATACAGGTTGTTTACAAATGAATATTGGGGTTGTAACTCTTTATAATATTTACTATATTAAATGGCTCTGAGCACTATGGTACTTAACTGCTGACATCGTAAGTCCCCTAGAACTTAGAACTACTCAAACCTAACTAACCTAAGGACAAGACACACATCCACGCCCGAGGCAATATTCGAACCTGCGACCGTAGTGGTCGCGCGGCACCAGACTGTACCGCCTAGAACCGCTCGGCTACACCGGTCGGCTACTACATTAAACTTACAGTAATAAATGATTTGTCGAATGAGAAAGTTATATATCAGTTCCCATCCAAGAAGTTTGTGACGAGAATTTCCGTACACCCGCCATTGGATTGAAGAAGGAAAAGTGATTAGTACAGTATGTTTATAAATGAATATCGGGGATTTAACGCTGTATAATATTTATTACTTAAACTTACAGTTATAAATGATATGTAAAATGAAAGAGCAACTCAAACAGTTTTACCAAGACCCTTATAAATGTTCAATGTGAGCACCATTTGTCACACGGCACACATAAAGTGTATAGCCGAGTTCTTACAAAACGTTGGTAAGTGTGTCTTCAGTGATTGTAGCGACAGCTGCTTCAATCCGCTTTCTTACTGCAGGGAGGTCTGCTGGTAGCGGAGGCACGTGCACACGAACCTTGATGGAGCCCCAAAGGTAAAAAATCGCATGACGTTAAGCCGGGTGAACGTGGAGGCCATGCAAAGCAAGCCCTGTCATTGGGCCCCTTTCGGCCTATCCAGCGCTCGGCTATAGACTTGATGTGTGCCCTGTGACAAATGTTGCTGACATTGAACATTTATAAGGGTCTTGGTAAAACTGTTTGAGTTGCTCTTTCATTTGACATGTCATTTATAACTGTAAGTTTAATGTAATAAATATTATATAGCGTTAAATCCCCGATATTCATTTATAAACATACTATACCAATCACTTTTACTTCCTCAATCTAATGGCGGGTGTACGGAAATTCTCGTCACAAACTTCTAGGATGGGAACTGATATATAACATTCTCAACAGAAACCCATGTCCGGTAAAGTACCGTTTCGCAACTGCAGCCGTCTGAAAACATGTTTGGTACATAGGTATGCAACAGTGTTGGTATGGTGGGAAGGGGGGGGGGGGGGCACTTATGTTGGACCAGCCGATATCTTTCGACATCCTTCCAATCTCTCTGACCTGGTTCAAGCTTCATTTACGTATCTATGAGCTTTACAGCCACTTTCTTGAGTATACGTTCACAAAATACATCTACTTCTACATCCATACTGCGCAAGCCACCTGACGGTGTGTGGCGGAGGGTACTTTGGGTACCTCTATCGGTTCTCCCTTCTATTCCAGTCTCGTATTGCTCGTGGAAAGAAAGACTGTCGATATGCCTCTGTGTGGGCTCTAATCTCTCTGATTTTATCCTCATGGTCTCTTCGCGAGATATACGTAAGATGGAACAATATACTGCTTGACTCCTCGGTGAAGGTATGTTCTCGAAACTTCAACAAAAGCCCGTACCGAGAGCTACTGAACGTCTCTCCTGCAGAGTCTTCCACTGGAGTTTATCTATCATCTCCGTAACGCTTTCGCGATTAGCAGATGATCCTGTAACGAAGCGCGCTGCTCTCCGTTGGATCTTCTCACTCTCTTCTGTCAACCCTATCTGGTACGGATCCCACACTGGTGACCAATATCCAAGCAGTGGGTGAACAAGTGTGCTGTAACCTACTTCCTTTGTTTTCAGATTGCATTTGTTTAGGATTCTTCCAATGAATCTCAGTCTGGTATCTGCTTTACCGACGATCAACGTTATAAGATCATTCCATTTTAAATCACTCCTAATGCCTACTCCCACATAATTAATGGAATTAACTGCTTCCTACACCATGCGTCAATTCATTGCAATCCTCCTTCATTTCAGTACAATTTTCCATTGTCAGACACTGTCATGATTCTTCTGAATGCCGAATCGCACGGTAATAGAACAGTTCCGCGTTGCCTTTATTCGGTCTCCTCAACGTCCGGCTCCATCGCAAAATCTTTTCACCACAATTAGGCAACGGCTTCGAGAAAGGGTACCACCGCAGTCAACGAGTATCACAGGCTAGAACTGGAAGAGTCTGTACTGCATCACGTCAGTTTCTTTGCCTACTAATGAGTGAAACTGTAAGACAAGTGATGTACTGAGTCAGGAAATGGGTTACCGTTCAAAATGTTATCTACTCACTCTCCTCTACAAGTCCTTACCGTTTGTAACGGGAGTTTCCGAATAGCCTGTATTCGAATAGACCGCTACTTGATTAGCAGTTCTCATGCTGTTCCACATGAAACAACCCATCGTCATTCGACGGTGAATACGATTTATTGCGAAACAGGCAGAAAATGTCGCTCTGGTGGAAAACAACTACATATGAGGCAGGAAGAAAGTCAGCATCGGTCGTCATGTTGTGTCTTTGTTATTGCATTGCAAATCTAGATATCAACTGATAGTTCAGCTTTCAGAAGCAAAGAAATGTCTTCAGTGCGCTGTGGCCAAGCTACTTACCAGCACTATCATTCGGACTGAATCGAACGTGACAACTGCATCTGCATCAATATCTACACCTACGTCTACATCTACATCCGTACTCCGCTAGACACCTTACGGTGTGTGGTGGAGGGTTCTTTGTGTAATGCTGTCACTTCCCCGGTTTCCTCTTCCAGTTGCGAATAGCTCACGGGAAGAACGATTACCGGTGTGTCTCGGTCTGAGCTCGAGTATCTCTGATTTTATCTTCATTGTCCTTTCGCGAGGTATGCATAGGAAAAGGAAATAAGCGTTCTGGAACTCTTACAATAACCCACACGATTCACACCCCTGGAGTTGGTTTGATAATATCTGTGACGTTTTCGCCTCTGCCTATAACGAGACGCGCCGCTCTTCTTTGCATCGTCTTTATTTCCTCTGTCAGTCCTACTTGGTAAGGATTCCGTACTGACGAGCAATAGTCAAGTACTAGTCGAACGAGTGTTTTGTAAGCCGGTTTCTCTATTAATAAACTACATTTCCTGAGGATTGTTCCATGAATCTCAGTCTGCCATTTGCATTACGTAGTCGTTCCAATTCAAATCGCTCCACGCGCATAGTCCTACATACGCTATTGGTCATTAAAATAGCTACACCAAGAAGGTGACGTGCTACATAAGCGAAGTTTAACTGACAGGAAGAAGATGCAGTGATATGCAAATGATTAGCTTTTCAGAGCGTTCACACAAGGTTGGCGCCGGTGGCAACACCTACAACGTGCTGATATGAGGCAAGTTTCCAACCGATTTCTCATACACAAGCAGCAGTTGACCGTCATTGCCTGGTGAAACGTTGTTGTGATGCCTCGTGTCAGGAGGAGAAATGCGCACCATCACGTTTCCGACTTTGATAAAGGTCGGATTGTAGACCATCGTGATTGGGGTTTATCGTATCGAGACATTGCTGCTCGCGTTGGTCGAGAGCCAATGACTGTTAGCAGAATTTGGAATCCGTGGGTTCAGGAGGGTAATACGGAACGCCGTGCTGGATCCCAACAGCCTCGTATCACTCACTAGCAGTCGAGAGGACAGGCATCTTATCCGAATGCTTGTAACGGATCGTGCAGCCACGTATCGATCCCTGAGTCAACAGATGGGGACGTCTGCAAGACAACAACCCTCTGCACGAACAGTTCGACGTCGTTTGCAGCAGCATGGACTATCAGCTCGGAGAACATGGCTGCGGTTCCCCTTGACGCTCCATCACAGACAGGAGCGCCTGTGATGGTGTACTCAACGACGAACCTGGGTGCACGAATGGCAAAACGTCATTTTTTCGGATTAATCCAGGTTCTGTTTACAGCATCATGATGGTCACATACGCGTTTGGCGACATCGCGGTGAACACACATTGGAAGCGTGTATTCGTCATCGCTATACTGGCGTATAACCCGGCATGATGGTATGGGGTGCCATTGGTTACACGTCTCGGTCACCTCTTGTTCGCATTGACGGCGCTTTGAACAGTGGACGTTACATTTCAGATGCGTTAGCGACCCGTGGCTGTACCCTTCATTCGATCCCTGCGAAATCCTACATTTCAGCAGGATGATGCACGACCACATGTTGCAGGTCCTGTACGGGCCTTTCTGGATAAAGAAAATGTTCGAGTGCTGCCCTGGCCAGCACATTTGTAAGTAGGCTGTTTAGGTTTTTTTATTGGTAACGCCACGTGGCGCTCTGTATGAAAATCACTGGCTGTGCTGTGTGCAGTCTGTGGCTGGTTTGCATTGTTGTTTCCTATTGTAGTGTTGGGCAGCTGGATGTGAACAGCGCGTAGCGTTGCGCAGTTGGAGGTGAGCCGCCAGCAGTGGTGGCTGTGGGGAGAGAGATGGCGGAGTTTTGTAATTTGTCGTGAACTGCTATATATATTATGACTATTAAGGTAAATACAGTGTTTGTTCTCTATTAAAATCTTTCATTTGCTAACTATCCCTATCAGTAGTTAGTGCCTTCAGTAGTTTGAATCTTTTATTTAGCTGACAATAGTGGCGCTCGCTGTATTGCAGTAGTTGGAGTAACGAAGATTTTTGTGAGGTAAGAGATTCATGAAAGGTATAGATTATTGTTAGTCAGGGCCATTCTTTTGTAGGGATTATTGAAAGTCAGATTGCGTTGCGCTAAAAATATTATGTGTCAGTTTAGTGTTGATCAGAATAAGTAAAGAGAGTAATGTCTGAGTACGTTCAGAATTGCTCAGCTATTTGAAAAGCAAATAATGTCAGAGGTTTATCAGCACAGTAATTTATTAATTTTTCTAAGGGGTCGTTTCATATGTCGACCCTTAGCCGAGGATACCTCACTGGAATCTTCTAATTTTTTCTTGTAGTTTGTGTAATTAGTGTAGCTATTGATTATTGCTAGCGCATAATTATAGAGAGAATTTCCTTTGTAGTTGTAGTTTTTCGTTGTCGTCCACTAAAACAGTTGTGGCATGCATGCAGATTTGAACCAAATATTTCGCAGCTGCGCTTGCAATTAACGAGATATTATTTTTAGTCCTATGTTAATGTGTATTCTTATTTTTTTCTCTTCAAATTGTGTTTTTCTGTGTTGTCGTGTGAAATATTGTGACTATAATGGCGTGTGAAAAACGTAACACTAGGCACCAAAGTAAACTGAGAAATAATAGTGACGATGAGCATAGCTTATCAGCGCCACCGTGTAATAAATTAACTAATGTTCAAAGTAGTAATTTGTTAACTGTGCATAGGGAAATGGAGCGGGCTGCAAATAATGATGTAGACAGTGAAACAATTAGTGGACAGGGAAGCATTATCGATCGATCGGTCGGCAACAGCTCGCCTCAGGAATCCGAAATGACAGGACACAATCTTTCAAATACTGCAGATTCAGGTTTTGGGTCCTCACTGTTTCCTCAGATAAGTCAAGACACATTTCTGTTTGTCGTAATGAGAATGTTGCTGGTGCAAATGCACTGCCGAAAAGCACTGAGGAACGTGATTCAGACACCAGTGCATAGTTATTACAATTAATACAACAAATGGGTCAAAATCTTCAAACCTTAGACACAATGGAACAAAATCAGAGACAAATACAGCAAAAGCTTCAAAAGTTAGACACAATGGAACAAACTCAGAGACAAACACAGGAATTGCATACACAATTTTTGTCGATGACTGGGTAACTTATTTTGTTGTCTAAGTTAAGGTGATACATAACTCTAGTGTTAAGTTCTGACATAGGTGTTAGACATTTCCTGTTTTCACTGTAATATTTTTTCTGCTTGAGCTTTGTCATGTTTAGATATAAGTTATAGCATTTGCTGCTGCTGTTTGCAGGCATAGTGCTATTGAATTTCACTTTGTACTACTGTGTTAAGCCACTTTTACTACTGATTTATTTTTCTTGTTGCTGCACATTGGCTCATGTTAGTTGTAATGTTGAATTTGCTCTGCTAATTTAGATATAATGCTGCTTGCTTTGCCAATTTGCATTTTTTGTCATTGTTGTTTGTGTTAAATGTTTTATGCTGCTGCATTGCCTCGTCCCTTAGTTTAGCGTCTGAGCTCAGTAGACTTAAGTTAGCTTAAGAGGGGGTAGACTATATAAGAAACTGACTATGGAGAATAGGGAAAAAATGCATTGAGTAGTTATACGAAAAAGATTTGGGCCAGAATGAGTATTGTACAATGAGAAATAATTATTTTGAAAGAAATATGAATAGAGTACAGAAAGGAGGTATAGATAAGACTTTTCGGGAATAATGATGAATGAAGGGAGATCTCCAAGAAGTAAAGAAAGTTTTGTTTGCAAAATACTGCAGTAAAACAAACCCTGTCCTTTCCTTTTGTATTATTCCGCTATGTGTTTGTGTACCCTTGTGTATTTGTGTTTTTCCTGTCTTTATGTGTTTATCTGAGGAGACTTATGTTGTAGAATTTTTCTAATACTCAGCTACATTCACTATGTTGAGGAATACTGTTATCCTCAAACAGAATTAGCATTAATAATATGTTATTTACTTTTTAAAGATGTTTAGACATTACTTATTCTGTTTTCTTTTAATGCTCATGTGTGATTGACAAGTAAGTGTCCCTCTTTATAAGTATGGAGGTGTGATTACACATGTCAATCACATCGCGATTACGGGCAGCATGGGGTTCACGCCTGAGCCTCAGGACGTGCGCTAGCAGCGTATGTCGGGTGTTTCAAGCGTCAACATCGCGTCTCAATATCTCGGAATCTAATGGGAATATTGCGATGCAATCAACGCCATTATGTATGTGCTTTGTCATGCTATGGATTGCTGGAGAATAAATATAGGAGGTCTATTTAAAAATAGAAAACATAAGTTTGTGTTAAAAAACACATATGCTGTCGTTTTAGAATGTTTCCAAATATGTACATTCATGGGCCCCAGCCCTACATTGTTACCGGTGCAAGTCGTTTTCCAAAAGCTGTTATTGTTCCAGAGATATTTTGGGTGGACAAGATAGATGGGACACCCTGTATATATTATGACTTTCGAACATTATTAAGGTAAATACATTGTTTGTTCTCCATCAAAATCTTTCATTTCCTAACTATGCCTATCAGTAATTAGTGCCTTCAGTAGTCTGAATCTTTTATTTAGCTGGCAATAGTGGCGCTCGCTGTATTGCAGTATTTCGAGTAACGAAGAGTTTTGTGAGGTAAGTGATTCATGAAAGGTATAGGTTATTTGTTAGTCAGGGCCATTCTTTTGTAGGGATTATTAAAAGTCAGAATGCGTTGCGCTAAAAATATTGTGCGTCAGTTTAGTGTTGATCAGAATAAGTAAAGAGAGTAATGTCTCAGTTCGTTCAGTTTTGCTCAGCTGTTTGAAAAGCAAATAATGTAAGAGGTTTATCAGCACAGTAATTCATTAAGTTTTCTAAGGGGACGTTTCATACATAGTCGAGATCTCTCACCAATTGAAAACGTCTGGTCAATGGTGACCGAGCAACTGGCTAGTCACAATACGCCAGTCACTACTCTTGATGAACTGTGGTATCGTGTTGAAGCTGCATGGGCAGCTGTACCTGTACACGCCATCCAAGCTCAGTTTGACTCAATGCCCAGGCGTAACAAGTAGAGGTGTGCATTATCGCCGATTTTTACCGGCGAGTCCCGCTCGTCCGTCTGGCTCTCGCGAGTATGCGGCCGATCGTCCTCTTCCGCCGGCTGCGGGAAGCCGACCGCCAGCGCTCGGCCGAGTGCGCCAAACACTCAGCCGGGCTCCAGTAACCGGTGGACTCAGTGCCAGCGAGCGGCGCTTCGTCACACTCCTTGAGATCAGAGGCCACCGCTTTACATTATCCACTCACTGATTTCTTTTACAAATGTCTTTCGTTGTTTACTACCAGTTCTATGACCTAAATAATACACTTGTACAGGGTGTTTCAAAAATGACCGGTATATTTGAAACGGCAATAAAAACTAAACAAGCAGCGATAGAAATATACCGTTTATTGCAATATGCTTGAGACAACAGTACATTTTCAGGCGGACAAACTTTCGAAATTACTGTAGTTACAATTTTCAACAACTGATGGCGCTGCAAGTGATGTGAAAGATATAGAAGACAACGCAGTCTGTGGGTGCGCCATTCTGTACGTCGTCTTTCTGCTGTAAGCGTGTGCTGTTCACAACGTGCAAGTGTGCTATGGACAACATGGTTTATTCCTTAGAACAGAGGATTTCTCTGGTGTTGGAATTCCACCGCCTAGAACACAGTGTTGTTGCAACACGACGAAGTTTTCAACGGAGGTTTAATGTAACCAAAGGACCGAAAAGCGATACAATAAAGGATCTGTTTGAAAAATTTAACGGACTGGGAACGTGACGGATGAACGTGCTGGAAAGGTAGGGCGACCGCGTACGGCAACCACAGAGGGCAACGCGCAGCTAGTGCAGCAAGTGATCCGACAGCGGCCTCGGGTTTCCGTTCGCCGTGTTGCAGCTGCGGTCCAAATGACGCCAACGTCCACGTATCGTCTCATGCGCCAGAGTTTACACCTCTATCCGTACAAAATTCAAACGCGGCAACCCCTCAGCGCCGCTACCATTGCTGCACGAGAGACATTCGCTAACGATATAGTGCACAGGATTGATGACGGCGATATGCATGTGGGCAGCATTTGGTTTACTGACGAAGCTTATTTTTACCTGGACGGCTTCGTCAACAAACAGAACTGGCGCATATGGGGAACCGAAAAGCCACATGTTGCAGTCCCATCGTCCCTGCATCCTCAAAAAGTACTGGTCTGGGCCGCCATTTCTTCCAATGGAATCATTGGCCCATTATTCAGATCCGAAACGATTACTGCATCACGCTATCTGGACATTCTTCGTGAATTTGTGGCGGTACAAACTGCCTTAGACGACACTGCGAACACCTCGTGGTTTATGCAAGATGGTGCCCGGCCACATCGCACGGCCGACGTCTTTAATTTCTTGAATGAATATTTCGATGATCGTGTGATTGCTTTGGGCTATCCGAAACATACAGGAGGCGGTGTGGATTGGCCTCCCTATTCGCCAGACATGAACCCCTGTGACTTCTTTCTGTGGGGACACTTGAAAGACCAGGTGTACCGCCAGAATCCAGAAACAATTGAACAGCTGAAGCAGTACATCTCATCCGCATATGAAGCCATTCCGCCAGGCACGTTGTCAAAGGTTTCGGGTAATTTCATTCAGAGACTACGCCATATTATTGCTACGCATGGTGGATATGTGGAAAATATCGTACTATAGAGTTTCCCAGACCGCATCGCCATCTGTTGTTGACAATTGTAACTACTGTAATTTCGAAAGTTTGTCTGCCTGAAAATGTACTGTTGTCCCAAGCATATTGCAACAAACGGTGTATTTCTATCGCTGCTCGTTTAGTTTGTATTGCCGTTTCAAATATACCGGTCATTTTTGAAACACCCTGTATATGTTACACTTGATGTTTGTTAATATGTTGCAGACTATTGGAGTTTCGCCTTTAGGTTATCATGATTCCAGTAATTGTAACATTAACAACTGTAAATGACTGTGTTTAGTATTTTGTTCCGATCGGTAGACAAACGGGAACACAGTAGTCTAATCATGGACTATGTGTAGCCTATCTCCAAACTCGGCCACCAATACGTTGTACAAATATTGAATGCAGGATAGGGAAGGAATGACGGAGTTTAAAGTAATACTGACGAAATTCTGTTGCACAAACGTTAATTTCTGAACAAATTATGACCTTTAAATAACGTTACAAGCCAATCATGACTATACAATTCGTTTTTCGTCATTGATGCTCCCTGATACACAGGCGTCATTTGTGTTCCTGGAGCTATTACTACAGCTGGCGGTTTGAACTTCTTCCTGTGAAGTCAATGAAAGTGGAATCATACATTTATAGAGTTTGAGGAATGTTTCCTTCCTTGTCATTACATTACATGTTGTGAATACTTACGTAATTGTGATGGATCAGTAAGAGATCATCCACCTTGTGTCATTCCAGGCACGATCTTTTGCTGGACAGCAGGTGACTGGGCTGGCTAAAATTTTTCTCGCTGGCAGCACTTGTGGCAGGAATACAGAGAACTCTTCTGGCTACTACCGACAGCCTTGGAGATAACCCCGCGTGCGTTTTCCACCACACCAAAATTTGACCTTCGGCACAGCTACAGTCGGATTTGGAGAGTGAAAGGTACATATCGGGTTCATTGTTAGTAGCTGTGTGTCCATCTTCGTCGTCCTCATCCGGACTCCAGTCCATCCTGGACGTTTTCATGGGAAGAACTTGGTCACTGTTTACTTGAATGGACTCTAAACATGAATGAAAACACCCGTAAGATATTCCTGTCACCTTCAAATATTTATACACCGTAATTAGAATTAATTAGAATTACTGGTTACTAAACGACTATATTTACGGTGACATTTTACATATATCGCACAAATTACATCAAAACGCATTGTCGAATATTTAAGCTGCGAAACCTTTCCCAAGTATCACATTGTAGACGTAATAAATGTTGATCTAACGAAAGATGGCAGATTAGACAAACAAACATTCGTTTACTAATTGGTTTCAGTGAGAGAACCTTACTATTTACGGGCAGTTGCGTGAACAATCGTCGAACTTCGGCATACGCGGGTTGCTTTTCGTCTGCTGTGAGTTTCTACAAATGACGCCGTGATGGTCATAGAACCGTGGCAACGTAATGGATAGCCTCAATTTTGCACTTCTCTGTGATGAAGTATGCTGCTCTCCTTTTTATTTTCGCCATGAGCTGAAAAGGAAACCCAATATACATAACTGCACTCTGGTTCAAATGGCTCTGAGCACTATGGGACTTAAGATCTATGGTCATCAGTCCCCTAGAACTTAGAACTACTTAAACCTAACTAACCTAAGGACATCACACAACACCCAGCCATCACGAGGCAGAGAAAATCCCTGACCCCGCCGGGAATCGAACCCGGGAACCCGGGCGTGGGAAGCGAGAACGCTACCGCACGACCACGAGATGCGGGCTAACTGCACTCTGATAATTCAACAGTTGTATAAAGGATCGTAATCAATAGAAAGTGTTCTCACCTCGTTGTCACTGTTCCATTGGCTCTGAGCACTATGGGACTTAACATCTGTGGTCATCAGTCCCCTAGAACTTAGAACTACTTAAACCTAACTAACCTAAGGACATCACACACATCCATGCCCGAAGCAGGATTCAAACCTGCGACCGTAGCGGTCGCGCGGTTCCGGACTGAGCGCCTAGAACCGCTAGACCACCGCGGCCGGCCGTTGTCACTGTCTATTGGTTCACAATGATGTAACAGACTCTTGTACCACGGCAGTACACGTTCCAGCGTTGTTATCTTTGCAGTTTCCAAACCCAGACTCGCTTTTTTAAAGGGGGTTAGAAAAACGACAACGCCTCGTACGCACCCTTCTTGGAAGGTTTCTAAGAGTGTCGATTGCCCCCGGGATTCTAGTAGATCTCGAATATCGTCGATTTGACGTATGGCGGTATTGAGCATTGAGAGTATACTGTTCCACCGAGTTTCAGCTTCTCGCTTCACAGTGTGCCGCAGACGCTCCGAGTGACCCGATCTCTTCAAATAGCCTACTACAGCTCTTGCTGTTAGTAGACACGACAGGATTTCAAGGGCTTCGTCTTCTAAAAACGTCTCTTGAAATGTGTGTCGAAGCGCAGTCATCAAGCAGTGATCAAAACAAGGCAAACGATCGTAAGATTCAAGTGCTTTCTTCATATTAGCTCCATGGTGGGTGACAAAGTAACATTTCGTAAGATCATTCTTGTTAATTCCTAACTGAAGCATCCGCTCTTCGATTCCGTGCCGTATGTTCTCTCCTGTCTTAGGTACGTCCGGAAACTCGGTTTTTATCAAAACAAGCGTTTCTAGCTGCCACTCATCATTCACATAATGCGACGTCACAGTCAAAAAACTCTCTTCTTGTAGTTATCAGACCAGAGATCAGCGTCTAAAGCATACATTCTGTTCTTTAAGGCACGTATGAGCTTAGGCACTATTGTAACCCGTATTTTGTCTGCCTTTTCTTTAATATGCCGCGATACAGTGGTAGGGTGCGGAAGAACATCTTCTATACTGACTTTGCCGTAAGTGGCGCCAACATTGATGAGCTCCTGCGAATAATTCTTGAAGCCAATCTTACTTCAAGGATTTAACGGTAGCAAATCTATTTCACTCATATCGACCAACCTACCAACAACAACTTTCTTTATGCTACGTGGTACTGGAAGTGGCCGGTGGACCTCTGCTCCGCATTTACTTTTGCAGTGCCGAATCATACCAGTTGTGATTGACTGGTACGGAAGTATGGTATGACATGTGGCACATTGCATGAGACCAGCAGAAGCCTGCGTGACAGGATCCACTACAGTTGCCAGTCGCTAATAAATAAGAAAACAGGTTCGCATAAAAACATGTTACATACAATATATATTTATATATCTACCAATTTAACTCGCCTTGGCGGAAGGAAGATAAATACTAAACTGGGGAAGGCGGTATGTCAATAACTCCATGTAGTGGCCAGGTTCTTAAACACTGCCAGGCCTAGACCTCGGATGACCTTTCATTCCCCGCCAAGGCACTGGCCGAATCAAAGGTTTTTGGTGAATCACAAAGACATTCCAATAACTCTGAAACATAGAAAGAGACGGCAGAACATCTGGCTCGGTGTATGGGTAAGTGTGTAAAGGATCACGTTACACTACTGACAAACTCGCAACTTTGACCTTAAGTATTTTACACATGGACAACTGTATCAATAGAGTGCAGGCTTTGAAAACGCCAACATAAAATCATTTGATTACAAGAAACACAGAGCACTAGTAAAACTTCTGAGAAAGTTTTGATATAACGACCACCATTTAACTAGGTCAACTGAACTCATCCACACCAACCTAAAGTTTGACTATGAAAGTCTCACCATAATAATAAACTTTAAATGCCTCTGAGTGTGTCGGTCAACAAAACACAATTACGACCACTAACTCATATCGCGTACACAATACGAAGGAGCGGGTTTCACAGCTTCACAACTTCACCGCTTCACTTCAAATTTCGTTCCCAGCGAATCAGAGAACTTGTATCTCCAAGCTGCCCATGTCGCCAAAACTCCCGACCAACTTCACACCACAACATGTAACGGTCATCACGCTCGTTTGGCAGCCGTTGACACTCGTCTCCCCGCGAATGTCACGAGATCTCGAGGGTTACCCGTCGAAGGCTAACCACCAACTCACTTCGCCCGCCAACCCAGAAGATAAGACACTCGAAGGCAAAGATAGCTTAGATCGACCATAATCGATCTGAGCGATACATGAACAAAATAACATCGGCGCCAGCTCGCCACGGTCCACACTCATCGACTCATAGTCATAGATTCTTTTAGCAAGCTCCCATTTACGATTCCCATTGCTTCTACCACACCATTTAAGCGTTGTGCTCCATATTCTGCATGGAAGGTCTGCCAGAAGTAGTTGTTTCGGACGACGGACCACAGTTCACATCACGTGATATTGAACGGCTTTGTGAACGAAATGCCATTAGTCATCTGACAAGTGCTCCGTTTCACCCCCAGTCCAACGGCGGAGCACAACGCCTTGATGCACTCTTAAACAAAACTTGACCAAGTGTCTCACCACGTACACCCGGGAACTGCAACCCCTTCTCTCCTTCTACCGCTCCCACCCACGAGACGGAACATCACCGGCGAAACTCCTGCATGGCGACCGCCATCGGAGGCTGCTACACTTGCTACACCAATCACAGCATCTGACGCCGCCAGTGGTCCGCAAGTATCACTTTGCACTGCGCGATCTTGTTCTGTTCAAGGCTTATGGCAACCGTGTGAGCTGAGAAAGGGGTGTGATACAGAAACGCATTGGCTCGTTTATGTACTTGATTGGAGGTCCCAATGGCTTGCAGTCCGAGCCAAATTCGCGTGTGTGATTTTCCCCGTGATTCTGCTGCTTTCCTTCACCCACATTCACGGCCTCAAGGGACTATGCAGCCTACGCAGCCTCCCGATGGTGCCACCAGGGCACCCCAGTAGGAGCGGATGGACGGTGTAGACTCGCCCTCGCCGTCCCCACTCGCCAACCCAATAGCCTAGACCTGCCATCGTCGTCGCCGTCATCGACCCCGGATACGCCCTCACGCCTGGACGTGTGCCCTGGCAACAGTTTTCTGGAGGATGTTCTTGTGGCCTCACGAGCCAGATGGCGGGATACGCTTGGGAATATGTCGTCCTCCAGTTGCGTAATCTCTATGTCCAGCATCGTGCCTCCCTCGCGGATGTCATTCGGATCCTTCCTACTGTAGCGGCACCACAGTTTAAGATAGGGAAGTTAGATTTGGTGCAGTATTTCGGAGCACACAAGTTACAGCTGGGTGCGGGCTGTATTGCTGTAAGTTACGCTGACCAGTGGTTGGGAAGTGGAATGGAGGCCACAGGGACCATCGAACCGCTGAAAAGCATAAATGCAGCGGTTGGCATGTTACAAGCTATAGGAAGATTGGGCCCACTGGCGCAACCGTGCTGTGGGGCGTACGTGACTCAGAGTGATGCATTAGCGAAACAGAGCCACAAAGCCGAGTATAAATAGGTGTGGTTTTCTAACGAGATTCATCCAAGTGTGGCAGCTCTCCTGGACGGCGGGGCGTGACGCACTAACGGCGACACATGGCAACAGATGGGGCGACAGCGTCCCAGTCAACGGCGGGTCGTTGGTTCGACCCTCTGAGACCGATGCGGGGTCCTCAGCCACCCAGGGCGGGCCTCTCTTTGGGTCGCTACCGCAGACAGTCGTCTCGGCTCCCAGCACACGCTGGAGACTTACAAGGCGAGCGCCGCAGGTCTGAACGCCGGAACTGGAGTGGTCATTGCCACTGCATTCCCAGCTACGCCAGCCGAGGAAGAAGCAACAGTGCGACTGGCTATAGCTCCCAGCGGAGCAGTGAGGAGTCAACATAGAAAGTGGCTGCTGAGTCAGCTACTAGAGCAGTCATCCTGACGTGATTGGAACTCTGTAGCTGGCGTAAAAGGCCAGCAAAAATGGTTCAAATGGCTCTGAGCACTATGGGACTCAACATCTTAGGTCATAAGTCCCCTAGAACTTAGAACTACTTAAACCTAACTAACCTAAGGACATCACACACACCCATGCCCGAGGCAGAATTCGAACCTGCGACCGTAGCAATCCCGCTGTTCCGGACTTCAGCGCCAGAACCGCTAGACCACCGCGGCCGGCAAAGGCCGGCACAACACAGTGCGTTGCACAGGTTTGCTGGGGGGTACTACCTCAGCCATGCGGGGCCTGTGACACGGACCGAGGTCAACGAAGCTCTGTAGTGGAAAAAAATAAATCATTTGAAAAGCTCGGGCGAGTTTTATGTGGCACCTCCTGGCACCCACCCACTACACTACACAAAAACGGTGAGGCTTTTCGGGGGGGGGGGGGGGCAGGAATGTTTCTGCGTAAGTTGTCGCTAGCACAGCAGTGAGCAAAGATCGATAGAAGGTGCTCGGTCAAGCGCGCCTATCACGATAGAGGCAGAAGACAGGCTAGCAAGCAACACATTGTCAACACCCTCTAGACAGCAAGTATGTAGTGCCCAGTCACTCAGTCAGCAGCTCTTCAACTCAGTCACTTAGTCACTAACTCTCATTCTAGTTCGTGTCTGTCAGTACACTGCGACCAGATTAGTGTACATAGCGGTACTTGTACTGTACCCAAGCGATACTAAAGTTTGTAATAGCTAGAGTACCGATATTTTCTGCAAGAGGAGTATTGCGGAAGAGTTCTTACCGGATCTCATGGACTCTCTTAAAGATAAATACCTTCCTCTTCATGTATACAGGGTGAGTCACCTAACATTACTGCTGGATATATTTCATCGACCACATCAAGTACTGACGAATCGATTCCACAGACCGAACGTGAGGAGAGGGGCTAGTGTAATTGGTTAATACTAACCATAAAAAATGAACGGAAGTATGTTTTTTAACACAAACCTACGTTTTTTAAATGGAACCCCGTTAGTTTTGTTAGCACATCTGAACATATAAACAAATACGTGATCAGTGCCGTTTGTTGCATTGTAAAATGTTAATTACATCCGGAGATATTGTAACCTAAAGTTGACGCTTGAGTACCACTCCTCCGCTGTTACCGAGCGAGGTGGCGCAGTGGTAGCACACTGGACTCGCATTCGGGAGGACGACGGTTCAATCCCGTCTCCAGCCCTCCTAATTTAGGTTTTCCGTGATTTCCCTAAATCGTTTCAAGCAAATGCCAAGATGGTTCCTTTGAAAGGATACGGCCGATTTCCTTCCCAATCCTTCCCTAACCCGAACTTGCGCTCTGTCTCTAATGACCTCGTTGTAGACGGGACGTTAAACGCACTAACCTAACCTAACCTAACCTTCTACACTGATCGATCATGTGTATCGGAGAGCACCGAATTACGTGGGGATCCAAAGGGAACGGTGATGAACCTTAGGTACGCAAGAGACTGGAACAGCACATTACGTCCACATGCTAACTCCTTTTTATTGGTCTGTTTCACTGACGCACATGTACATTACCATGAGGGGTGAGGTACACGTTCGACGGGCGTTTCATAGGAAGTGGAGGACGCATAAATTTGCCAGCCCGTTCTCCTGATCTTACACCTCTGGACTTCTTTCTGTGGGGTACGTTAAAGGAGAATGTGTACCGTGGTGTGCCTACAACCCCAGAGGATATGAAACAACATATTGTGGCGGCCTGCGGCGACATTACACCAGATGTACTGCGGCGTGTACGACATTCATTACGCCAGAGATCGCAATTGTGTGCAGCAAATTATGGCCACCACATTGAACATCTATTGGCCTGACATGTCGGGACACACTCTATTCCACTCCGTAATTGAAAACGGAAACCACGTGTGTACGTATACCTCCCCACTCATGGTAATGTACATGTGCGTCAGTGAAACAGACCAATAAAAATGTGTTAGCATGTGGACGTAATGTGCTGTTCCTGTCTCTTCTGTACCTAAGGTCCATCACTGTTCCCTTTGGATCCCTACGTAATTCGATGCTCTCCGATACACACGATCAAACAGCGGAGGAGTGGTACTCAAGCGTCAACTTTAGGTTACAATATCTCCGGATGTAATTAACATTTTACAATGCAACAAACGGCACTGATTACGTATTTGTTTATATGTTCAGATGTGCTAACAAAACTAACGGGGTTCCATTTAAAAATACGTAGGTTTGTGTTAAAAAACATATTTCCGTTCATTTTTTTATGGTTTGTATTAACCAATTATACTAGCCCCTCTCCTCACGTTCGGTCTGTGGAATCAATTCGTCAGTATTTGATGTGGTTTACAAAATATATCCAGCGGTAACGTTAGGTGACTCACCCTGTATAACGAACCCTTTTAATACCTGTGTGCAGTTGTGTTGTAAAAAGAGGATACCCGCCGCCAAACAGAATCCTCTCCCTTGATTCCTATAGTACAAGTCTCTACAGTACACTTCGTGGTTCGCCCCCAAAAACGCAGACGATATCGATCTTTTGAATCTTGCTTCTTCTTATAATATTATTGATTCTTATCTTCAGCGCCTTGTCGATGTATATCTTTTGCATCTTCTACCTCTGCTGCTACTTGTTTCTGCAACGCTTCTACCTGCTCTTTCACGTTTTCGTACTGCCCGTTAACAGTTGTGTGTCGATCTTTTCTATAGCCGTTGTTCCTTGCGTGTTTTTTACCTCATGCAATTTAATTGCGCTCGATGCGTTTGTCGTGTCCGCAATTGGAATTATCACGCTGATGTCAGTAATGCCACAGGTAACAACAGCTGCTCGCACCATAACTGGCAGTTTCGCATCCACACGTGTCACGGCGTGGCGTCTCTTCACTTCGTAAATGTCGCCAGAATACTGCTGGTGTTTAGTCGCGTATATTCCCGCTGCGCATTACTTGCTGCTCTCGTCGCTCTACTGACTTACACGTCCGAACAATTAGTGTTTTCCGTTAGTTGCGTATACTGTTGTTTTTGCGGTGGTTTCAATATGACGTCCGCGACCACAGCGGCAGATCTAGTGTCCAAACTGTTTACTGCTAGCACGAATTTTTCATCATCGTTAGTCACTTAGTTCTGGGCAAATGCTACGTCTTACATTGCAAACCATAATTCTGGGTTTTCAGGCAATAACCACGAAATTTGCACTTTCATTCTAGGCTTGACTGACAACTCGTATTTGGCGGCCTGTCTGTTTATTGAATCTTTGATTTCTCTCAGCGATTGTGGGCAAGTTTCTACTCTATCTTGCGTTTCTATTGCGTCTTCAAGATCCGTAATTGCTTCTGCAAGTCGCCCTGTAACTATAACAACATGAGTTCGATCGTCTTCTTGATACGGCGATATCGTACTTTGTTCGACTCTGCGTGGTTTCTGCCGCCTGTGACTTTTCCTGCGTTTTCGGGGTCACCAGTTTGTAGCGATCCTGCGTGTTCTTCATTTTAGCCAATGAAAACGCTCTTGGCGATGCTACAATGAAAGCTTTTTTTTATTTTACGTAACTCGCTGTTAAAAACTGTCATAGTGAATGTAATTAGTCTAAGAGTAGTGTCAAATTCTGAAGAGAAAACGTACAGACAACAGCGTCCGTTTGAAACATATAAATTCACTGTGTGAGGTCTATTCTCTGTGCGGCGAATCCCACACTGTCTTGCCCGTGTGTTTACAAGCAGTACATGTTCTCTCATATAAGTAAAAGTCGTCAATAAAGGACCTTATTCCTTGCTTCCCTAATAAGACAATTGTGTTGTTTGTGTGTTTGTGGTGGTGCAGAAGGTTACAGGTTTTTGTTTTTTGTTTTTTGAAAGAATAATCAGCTATTTGGCTGTACCTTGCTGTATTTAACTTCTGTACTATCTAGATTGTGACTTTTGTTCTATTATGGGTTACAATGCTAAAAGTTGTTAGACTGTTAACGTGTCATATCGGGTAAATTCAGTCCTAAGTTTTGAAGGAAACTTCGTGTCTCGGTAATCTTAGGTTATTACCTGTTACCATGTAACAGTAGCCTGTGTGATCTCTTTTGAGCAGTTAAGCGCTGCGTCTACGTGTTTAGGTTTTTCGTCTTGTTTTGAGAAATACTGCGAAGTGCTAAAGTTATGAATTTTTCCTGAAAAATTTATTTGATGACAATAAAATGCATTGTCTGTGGAAAAAGTACACGGTGACATGTTTGCTGGTTTGAGTAAACTGCCAAATAGGAAGCTTGCGTTTTCTTCAAGAAACTGATAAAAACCAAGAGAATTACTGACACCAAGTCAACATAAGAAACGTATCTGGAGATAATGATGCCAATGTCAAGTATCTGCAGACATTTATTGAATGTAAAGCAATGAGAAGGGCAGAATAGGAGTGGACAACTAAAACGTCTTCATTTAAGTACTTTGTTTGTAGCTATATCGTAGTGGAAGCTAGGTGTATTTCAAGTGATAGAAGGGAAAACTGCTTGGCGCAGACGAAACGCAGAAAATGATGAGGGCTACCAGTTGCGTAGAGATGAAAAAGTTATCAAAATACAGTAAAGGACGGATAGTTACTTAAAGAAACAGAGAAGCATTTTGTAACGAACATAGGAATCTGTAGCCTATGCACAAATAAAAAGTCAACCTCACTAGGCAAAGCGAGTACCAAGCGAGTAATGAGTCGTAATATCTCTAAGAAGCCCGTGACTGCCGTCCACAACGTCCTGTTATATAGAAATACAGGGCTATTACAAATGATAGAAGCGATTTCATAAATTCACTGTAGCTCCATTCATTGACATATGGTCACGACACACTACAGATACGTAGAGAAACTCATAAAGTTTTGTTCGGCTGAAGTCGCACTTCAGGTTTCTGCCGTCAGAGCGCTCTAGAGCGCAGTGAGACAAAATGGCGACAGGAGCCGAGAAAGCGTATGTCGTGCTTGAAATGCACTCACATCAGTCAGTCATAACAGTGCAACGACACTTCAGGACGAAGTTCAACAAAGATCCACCAACTGCTAACTCCATTCGGCGATGGTATGCGCAGTTTAAAGCTTCTGGATGCCTCTGTAAGGGGAAATCAATGGGTCGGCCTGCAGTGAGCGAAGAAACGGTTGAACGCGTGCGGGCAAGTTTCACGCGTAGACCGCGGAAAATTGGCTCATGCCACAACTGGAGACCGACAGCGCCGACTTCATCTTTCAACAGGATGGTGCTCCACCGCACTTCCATCATGATGTTCGGCATTTCTTAAACAGGAGATTGGAAAACCGATGGATCGGTCGTGGTGGAGATCATGATCAGCAATTCATGTCATGGCCTCCACGCTCTCCCGACTTAACCCCATGCGATTTCTTTCTGTGGGGTTATGTAAAAGATTCAGTGTTTAAACCTCCTCTACCAAGAAACGTGCCAGAACTGCGAGCTCGCATCAACGATGCTTTCGAACTCATTAATGGGGACATGCTGCGCCGAGTGTGGGAGGAACTTGATTACCGGCTTGATGTCTGCCGAATCACTAAAGGGGCACATATCGAACATTTGTGAATACCTAAAAAAACTTTTTGAGTTTTTGTAGGTGTGTGCAAAGCATTGTGAAAATATCTCAAATAATAAAGTTCTTGTAGAGCTGCGAAATCTCTTCAATCATTTGTAATAACCCTGTATATATCAAACTCAAATTAAGGTACTCTGGTACCTCCTGCAAGTGTTTACCAGTTTTTGAATTATTAGTGGCTCACGGATACGAACATCTGCCTGACAGACATGTGAACGGTCTGGTGTGTAGTGTGTCAGCTACTGCACCAGGAGAAAAAAGAGCCTTCAATGGACGCTAACAATATTTTCGGCGTAATATTTCCGGAAACGCGCTTAATGGCCGTTAAAATGTGGGCAATGTAGCGGCGGAATGCGAGTAAACTCCCGGGGCAGATAAATCTTGTTTTCCTGCGCAGCCCTTCGCTGCCGTCCCACATGCTGGCGAATTCAGGCTTCGGTATTTTCTAACCGACATGCATGGAACAGAAAAAAACCACACAGGTGCATCATAACTAGTTTCACTTGTAATACTGTTCTGTTCTTTCGAAAACCGTCATAAGCATGTACGTTCCATGCTATTCCTAATCGACAGGATCGAGTTCTATAAAACGTGGTGAATATATCTCTTCCTATGTAGAAAGAAGCTCCAAGGGTAGCTTCTTTTATTAGTATTAAAAGAAAGTCCTCTGTCCAGGGTTTGAATCCCGTCACCGCTTAAGTTTCGAATAAAAATCATCACATTCGCGGCCGAAGACTTCCGGTATTAAACGTCACCCTCATTCAGGCAATAGCCTTGTCAATGAAGGCGGAGGAGCTGACAGAGGTTCAGGGCACTCTCTTGCCCTTAGGGCGGGAATATTCCCCTAAAGCGGAAGACCGGCCAATGACCAATGGCTTGAGGATGCAATGAAAACCACTGCATTAAAGACACGTAATGTATATGCACAGGACATGTGGTCAGTAATTGGAAAGTTGTCATGATAATTTCTCCCGTGTCAAAAATTTCGGACTAGCCTTCTTCGGATATCCGGGATGGCGATTGCCAAGGGGCAGGAGAACGTGAGGAAATGACTGAATAATCAATGAATGGATAACGTTCTACGTGTCCTGGATTGGAATGCCAGAAGGTTGAACGTGGTACGGAAGGTATTGAATATTAAAACGGAAGGCGCAGTCTAGATATAGTATAGATTAGTGAAGTAAAATGGAAAGAAAAGATTTCTGGTCAGGTGACTATAGGGTAGTATCAACAACAGCAGAAAAGATATAAAGGGAATAGGATTCGTTTTGAGTAGGAAAGTGGGGCAAAGAGTGAGTTACTGCGAGCAGTTAAGTGACAGCGTTGCTCTCATCAGAATTGACAGCAAACTAACACCGACAACGGCAGTTCAGAGATATATATATATATATATATATATATATATATATATATATATATATATATATATATATATATATATATTTATTATTTATTTATCGCGAATGGACCCAGAAGGATCACGCAAAGCTTTCTGACGTCGTTTCTTCCATACTTCTTTCATTCGTTCTCCATGTTTTCTTTTTCTTTCTTCTGTCCATTTTGTGCCTGGTCTCTTTAGTGCTTCCTTCTCCGACAATACAATCCACTTTTCCACCTTATTTCTAAAAGTTTTTCTATCTTTGACATCTTTAAGTTCAATATTTTCTTTTTGTAAATCTAATTTTACTTGGCTAATCCATGGTGTTGTTGATTTGACTTTTTCTATGTAAGTGAGAATTCTGTTGGTGAGTCGTGTGGGGGGAAGTCTAGTGACATGTCCATAAAATTTTAATCTTCGCCTTCTTATGTCTGCTGCCAGGTTTGATATAGTTTCTGTGGTTCTTCTTGATTGTATCCAGTATCCTTCTTCTGTTAATTTTGGACCTAAAATCTTTCTCATAATTTTGCGTTCTTCTTTTACTATTTTTTCTAAGTCACATTTTGTGTGTAGTGTGAGCGTTTCACTAGCATATAGTGCTGCTGGCTTAATTACTGCGCAGTAGTGTCTGATTTTTGTGTTCGAGGAGATGCATTTTTTATTGTATATTTCATGTGTCATACCATATACTCTCTTCATTTTCTGTTGTCTGATCTTCTGTGCAACTTTCTCTCCTCCGGTTGGCTCCAAAATTTCACCTAGGTATTTAAAATGTTTTACTCTATTTATTTTTCCATATTTTGTGTTCAAACTGTGTATATGGAATTTCATACAGAAAAATTCTGTCTTTTGAAACGAAATTTGCAAACCTACTTTATCCGCGCATTCCTTAAGGATCTCTATTTGTTTGGTGGCCATTTCTTCATCATCTGCAAGTATGGCCAAGTCGTCCGCGAATGCTAAACAAGATACCTCCACGTTGTCTTTGGTTCTACCAAGATGGATTGGTTTCCAGTAGGATTGATTTTTTAATTCTTTTTCCCATTCCTTAATGACTTTATCCAGGACTCTATTAAACAGAAGTGGAGATAGCCCGTCACCTTGACGTACTCCAGTTTTTATGAGAAAAGGTTCAGAGATTTCTCCCCTGAATTTAACTTTAGATACAGTGTCTGTCAGTGATTCTTTGATAAGCCTTAGTGTTTTGGAGTCAAGTCCAAGTTCCTCTAAAATGTTAAACAAAGATTGCCGGTCAATTGAGTCATAGGCTTTCTTAAAATCTACAAATGTACAAATTATGGGGGCATTTCTAATTGCTTTGTGTTTTAATATTGTCTTTAAATTAAATATTTGTTCTATGCATGAGCGACCGGGGCGGAAGCCTGCTTGATAATCACCAATTTGGCGTTCCAGCTGCTCTTGTGTTCTTTTCAGCAGGCATGTTGAGAGAATTTTGTAGGTGACTTGTAAAAGTGAGATTCCCCTGTAGTTATTGACATTTGTTCTGTCTCCTTTTTTATGTAACGGGTGAATAAGGGCACATTTCCAATCCTCTGGTAATTTTTCTGTTTCCCATATTTTTGTTATTATTTTTGTGAGCTCTTGCAACGTCTTTGGTCCTAGGTTTTTTAATAGCTCTGCAACAATGCCATCTTCGCCAGATGTTCTATTATTTTTTAAGTTTTTAATGTGACATTTGATTTCTTCCTGTGTTGGTGGTAATGAATCCGGTTGAGCGTTGGCACTGATTTCTTTGGGAAACCTTAAACTAGGTTCTGGGCAATTTAGTAGGTTAGAAAAATATTGAGCCAATACTTGACAGTTTTCCTGGTTTGTTAGGGCTAATTTACCATCTGGTTTTCTGAAACATAAATTTTGAGGGCTATATCCTCGTATTTTATCTGCGAAAGTTCTGCAGAAGTCTCTTGTATTATAGTTTTGGAAATTTTCTTCTATGGCATCCAGTTGTGCCTTTGTGTACTTCCTTTTTGCTTGCCTAATAGATTTTGAAACCTGTTTTCTAACCTCGTTAAATAAATGTAGACTTTCCTGTGATTTTTTACTGTTATATTCTTGAAATGCCTTTTTTCTCCTTTCCAATGCACTTTCACAGTCTGAATTCCACCAAGGGTGTTTGAATATCTTTTTCAAGGGAATAGTTTCCTTAGCTATTCGCGTGATTTTAGAATGAAATTCTTCCCATGTGTTTGCCTTTTCCTTCTCCCATTCATCTTTTACTTTAGATTCTTTAATCTCCTTGGTGTCATATTTCTGTATTTCTGTTTTCTTCTGATGACTTCTTCGTGCTGTAAACTTGATTTTAATTCTAGTTAGGTAATGGTCTGAATCAATGTTTGCTCCTCTGCGTACTTGGACGTCGTAAATTTCTTTTTGTACTGGGTATGAAATCGCCACATGATCTATTTGAAACTCGCCAATTTGTTGTATAGGAGATCTCCATGTCTTTTGTTTTCTTGGACATTTTCTTAGAGATGTTGACATTATCTTCAGGTTATTCTGCTTACATAGTTCGACGAGCCTTGTACCATTTTTATTGGTAAATTTATGTGCAGGATATTTGCCTACGGTTTTTTGGTGGATTTTCTCTCTACCAATTTGGGCATTAAAACCGCCGAGTAGAACTTTTGTATCATCTTTTGGAATCTTGGCCATTATATTCTCCAAATTTTCCCAGAACTTTTCTGTTTCTATGGGGTCTTTCTTGTTGTCTCCATTTGTGGGAGCATGAACATTAACCATTGTGTATGTTTTGTTGGCACATTGTGAGCGCATCGTCATTATCCTATTATTTATGGGAGTAACTTCCTTGATGGAGCTTAAGTTAAGGATATGCTAAGAAGCCATTTGGACCTGTTTGGATAATAGGGGTTTATTGGGAATTTAAAACTGTAGTAGCATTTAGAATACTTTTCTAATTAAATTCGTACAGTGTAGGGTCATATGACTTGTCTGCTTATTAGTTTAAAATTGTGGCAACTATTGGAATCTTTCAGTAATTTAATAAAGCAAACAATACTTAATGCCACATCTATGTGAGCCTCGAGTCCTTCAGATTTGGTGGAAACAACCTTCCAATATAGTCTGTTTTCCAAGGCATCCTTAGCTTCAAATTTATTGAAAGATCATCACGGTAATGTAGCGAAAGATTTGGGTTGAGTGGTGTTTGGGTTGGGACTGTGCAAGAGTAGAGATACAGTGAGGCAAAGAAAGTCATGGGGTAACTTGTCGGACCTCCTTTTCCCATGTGTAGTGCAGCAGCTCGACATGGCATGGAATAAACAAGCTTTTGTAAGTCCCGTGCACAGGTTTTGAACCATGCTAGCCCCATTGCTATCCATAAATTGGGAAAGTGTTGTCGGTGCAGGATTTTTTGCACGAACTGACCTCTGGATTGTTGTTGTTGTTGTTGTGGTCTTCAATCCTGAGACTGGTTTGATGCAGCTCTCCATGCTACTCTATCCTGTGCAAGTTGCTTCATCTCCCAGTACCTACTGCAACCTACAGCCTTCTGAATCTGCTTAGTGTATTCATCTCTTGGTCTCCCCCTACGATTTTTACCCTCCACGCTGCCCTCCAATACTAAATTGGTGATCCCTCGATGCCTCAGAACATGTCCTACCAATTGATCCCTTCTTCTGGTCAAGTTGTGCCACAAACTTCTCTTCTCCCCAATCCTATTCAATACTTCCTCATTAGTTATGTGATCTGCCCATCTAATCTCCAGCATTCTTCTGTAGCACCACATTCCGAAAGCTTCTATTCTCTTTTTGTCCAAACTATTTATCGTCCCTGTTTCACTTCCATACATGGCTACACTCCATACAAATACTTTCAGAAACGACTTCCTGACACGTAAATCTATACTCGATGTTAACAAATTTCTCTTCTTCAGAAACGCTTTCCTTGCCATTGCCAGTCTACATTTTATATCCTATCTACTTCGACCATCATCAATTATTTTGCTCCCCAAATAGCAAAACTCCTTTACTACTTTAAGTGTCTCATTTCCAAATCTAATACCCTCAGCATTACCCGACTTAATTCGACTACATTCCACTATCCTTGTTTTGCATTTGTTGATGTTCATCTTACATCCTCCCTTCAAGACACAATCCATTTAGTTCAACTTCCAAGTCCTTTGCTGTCTCTGACAGAATTACAATGGCATCGGCGAACCTCAAAGTTTTTATTTCTTCTCCATGGATTTTAATACCTACTCCGAATTTTTCTTTTGTTTCTTTTACTGCTTGCTCAATATACAGATTGAATAACATCGGGGAGAGGCTACAACCCTGTCTTACTCCCTTCCCAACCACTGCTTCCCTTTCATGTCCCTCGACTCTTATAACTGCCATCTGGTTTCTGTACAATTGTAAATAGCCTTTCGCTCCCTGTATTTTACCCCTGCCACCTTTAGAATTTTAAAGAGAGTATTCCAGACAACATTGTCAAAAGCTTTCTCTAAGTCTACAAATGCTAGAAACGTAGGTTTGCCTTTCCTTAATCTTTCTTCTAAGATAAGTCGTATGGTCAGTACTGCCTCACGTGTTCCAGTATTTCTACGGAATCCAAACTGATCTTCCCCGAGGTAGGCTTCTACTAGTTTTTCCATTCGTCTGTAAAGAATTCATGTTAGTATTTTGCAGCTGTGGCTTATTAAACTGATTGTTCGGTAATTTTCACATCTGTCAACACCTGCTTTCTTTGGGATTGGAAGTATTATATTCTTCTTGAAGTCTGAGGGTATTTCGCCTGTTTCATACATCTTGCTCACCAGATGGTGGAGTTTTGTCAGGACTGGCTCTCCCAAGGCCGTCAGTAGTTCCAATGGAATGTTGTCTACTCGGGGGGGCCTTGTTTCGACTCAGGTCTTTCAGTGCTCTGTCAAACTCTCCACACAGTATCGTATTTCCCATTTCATCTTCATCTACATCCTCTTCCATTTCCATAATATTGTCCTCAAGTACATCGCCCTTGTATAGACCCTCTATATACTCCTTCCACCTTTCTGCTTTCCCTTCTTTGCTTAGAACTGGGTTTCCATCTGAGCTCTTGATGTTCATACAAGCGGTTCTCTTATCTGCAAAGGTCTCTTTAATTTTCCTGTAGGCAGTATCTATCTTACCCCTAGTGAGGTAAGCGTCTACATCCTTACATTTGTCCTCTAGCCATCCCTGCTTAGCCATTTTGCACTTCCTGTCGATCTCATTTTTGAGACGTTTGTATTCCTTTTAGCCTGCTTCATTTACTGCAGTTTTCATTTTCTCCTTTCATCAATTAAATTCAATGTTTCTCCTGTTACCCAAGGATTTCTACTAGCCCTCGTGTTTTTACCTATTTGATCCTCTGCTGCCTTCACTACTTCATCCCTCAAAGCTACCCATTCTTCTTCTACTGTATTTCTTTCCCCCATTCCTGTCAATTGTTCCCTTATGCTCTCCCTGAAACTCTGTACAACCTCTGGTTCTTTCAGTTTATCGAGGTCCTATCTCCTTAAATTTCCACCTTTTTGCTGTTTCTTCAGTTTTAATCTACAGTTCATAACCAATAGATTGTGGTCAGGGTCCACATCTGCCCCTGGAAATGTCTCACAATTTAAAACCTGGTTCCTAAATCTCTGTCTTACCATTATATAATCTTTCTGATACCTTTTAGTATCTCCAGGGTTCTTCCATGTATACAACCTTCTATCATGATTCTTAAACCAAGTGTTAGCTATGATTAAGTTGTGCTCTGCGCAAAATTCTACCAGGCGGCTTCTTCTTTCATTTCTTAGCCCCAATCCATATTCACCTACTACGTTTCCTTCTCTCCCTTTTCCTACACTCGAATTCCAGTCACCCATGACTATTAAATTTTCGTCTCCCTTCACTATCTGAATAATTCCTTTTATTTCATCATACATTTCTTCAATTTCTTCGTTATCTCCAGAGCTAGTTGGCATATAAACTTGTACTACTGTAGTAGGTGTGGGCTTCGTATCTATCTTGGCCACAATAATGCGTTCACTATGCTGTTTGTAGTAGCTTACCCGCGTTCCTATTTTCCTATTCATTATTAAACGTACTCCTGCATTACCCCTATTTGACTTTGTGTTTATAACCCTGTAGTCACCTGACCAGAAGGCTTGCTCCTCCTGCCACCGAACTTCACTAATTCCCGCTATATCTAACTTTAACCTATCAATTTCCCTTTTTAAATTTTCTAACCTACCTGCCCGATTAAGTAATCTGACATTCCACGCTCCGATCCGTAGGACGCCAGTTTTCTTTCTCCTGATAACGACGTCCTCTTGAGTAGTCCCCGCCCGGAGATCCGAATGGGGGACTATTTTACCTCCGGAATATTTTACCCAAGAGGACGCCATCATCATTTAATCATACAGTAAAGCTGCATGCCCTCGGGAAAAATTACGGCCGTAGTTTTCCCTTGCTTTGAGCCGTTCGCAGTGCCAGCACAGCAAGGCCGTTTTGGTTATTGTTACAAGGCCAGATCAGTCAATCATCCAGACTGTTGCCCTTGCAACTACTGAAAAGGCTGCTGCCCCTCTTCAGGAACCACACGTTTGTCTGGCCTGTCAACAGATACCCCTCCGTTGTGGTTGTACGGCTATCTGTGTCGCTGAGGCACGCAAGCCTCCCCACCAACGGCAAGGTCCATGGGTCATGGACCTAGATTATACAGCAGAAATGTTTCATGGGATTCATACCGGGCTCTATGGGCTTTTGAATCACTCGCTTGAACTGTGCAACATGTTCTTCAAACCGATCGCGGCCAGCTTTGGCCTGGTGACGTGACACACTGTCATCCATAAAAATTCCATCGTTGTTTGGGAACATTAAGTCCATGAATGGCTGCAGATGGTCTTTAAATAGTCGAATATAACCATTTCCAGTTAATGGGCGTTTCAATTGGACCAGAAGGCTTAGTCCATTCCACGTAAACACAACCCACAACTCACATCAATTTGCACATTGCTTTGCTGAAAACTTGGGGCCGTGGCTTCGTGGGCTTGGAGTCAGCACCACACTCGACTCCTACCATCAGCTCTGACCAACAAAAATCGGTCATCTCGGGTCCAACTGATAAGGTCACGAACAGAGTAGGGGCGCTGCAGGCGATGTCGTGCTGTAAGCAAAGGCACTCGTGTCGATCGTCCGCTGCCTTAGCCCATTAACGCCAGATTGCGCCACGCTGTCCTGACGGATGCGGCCGTGGTACGCCTTATATTGATATCTACGGTTATTCCACGCAGTGGTCCTTGTCTGACAACTCCCCCAAACGCCGCTGTAGTCGGTCGTTACGTGAATGCCATCGGCTACTGCGTTGTTTGTGGTGAGAAGTAATGCCTCAAATTTGGTATTCTCGGCACAGCTTTGACACAATATGGATATTGGTATATTGAATCACCTAACGACTTCCGAAGGACTGTGTCATAAGTCTAGCTCCACCTACCACTTCTCATTCTCTTAATCTGCGGCCATAATCAAGTCAGAAACTTGAATGAAATTTGTTGTGGATTGGCAAGAGAGCCAACCCGGTATGAGAGGAAGCCGCAAGGCACGCGTTTTAGCTCACGCAGGCTGGCGTGAGGTCTGGGACAGGTCAAGGAAATTAGACTAGCAAAAAAAGGACGTAGCTGTGGGATACTTAACTATTATCCATAAATGGTGAACATCGCTCTTGACGGTACATGTTTTACAGCATCAATAGTAACTGGTAATGGCGCCTTGCTAGGTCGTAGCAAATGACGTAGCTGAAGGCTATGCTAACTATCGTCTCGGCAAATGAGAGCGTAATTTGTCAGTAAACCATCGCTAGCAAAGTCGGTTGTACCACTGGGGCGAGTGCTAGGAAGTCTCTCTAGACCTGCCGTGTGGCGGCGCTCGGTCTGCAATCACTGATAGTGGCGACACGCGGGTCCGACGTATACTAACGGACCGCGGACGATTTAAAGGCTACCACCTAGCAAGTGTGGTGTCTGGCGGTGACACCACAAAATTTTCACTCTGCAGCGGAGTGTGCGCTGATATGAAACTTCCTGACATATTAAAACTAGACTCGAACGCAGGACCTTAGCCTTTCGCTCTAGCAATTGAGCTACCCAAGGACGACTCACAACCCGTCCTCACAGCTTTAATTCTGCCAGTACCTCGTCTCCTGCCTTCCATATTGTGAACTTCTGGGAGTATCTGTAGAATCAATTTAAAGTCGAACGACGATATGAAATTGATCGCGAATAAGACAGATGTCTGACTGAGACTTATTGGAAGAAGCCAAGTGTGTTTTTCACTCGAAAAGAAGATAAGGTAGCTTACTAAACCCCCCTTCGACCAATACTTGAATATCGTCGTCGGTTTGGGGTTTGTACCAGTTAAAGTTGACAGAGGAGACAGAGAAGTTTTAGAAAAAGAACAGCACGTTTCGTTAGAGGTTCATTCAGTAAATGTGAAAACTTCACAGATATGTTCGGCCAACTTCAGTAGTAGACGCTACAAGAGAGGCGATATGCCTCACGGTGTAGTTTAGTGTTACAAATTTCGATAGCATATTTTTCTACACGTGCCACACAACATACGCTTCCTCCTACGAGTACCACAAAAAGTTGATGAAGGTAAAATTAGAGAGACTCGAACTCACAGAGAGGTTTACCAAGAGTCGTTCTTCCCGCGGACCATCTGCGATCGGAACATGAAAGGGGAATATGTGACAGTGAAATGGTAGGTGCCTTCTTCCACACCCTATAAAATGGCTTTGGAAGTGTACACATAAAACTTTCATGTTGGTCGAGAAGGTTACACGAAAGTTAGAGTCTTTTGTAGAGGAAATACATCGAATATAGGCTATTTATCTAATGTCTGTGAGATGTGTGTGTAGCGTGAAAGTACAGAACGACTGAATATTTGCACTCATATAGAAATCAGTGTATAACATGGGAAGATGCAAATTATCCGTTACCTGGACTAAACGTGGATACGAACAAAACGAGAATATCCGTTCATCCGGCAGGATATTATTTTCTGTGAGGTCTTGGGAACTGAACAGCGTTGCTAAGTAAACATGCAGCATAGTTTAGATACAACGAACGCTTGAAAAATATGTATAAATCTAACTAAGTGTCTTGTCCAATCGACTAAGCTCGTTAATTGTGTAACAGTTAGTGATGCAAATATTAATGGAAAGTTGAATGCCAGCGATCCTCAAAACGTGCGTAGGAACAGATTAGCTCGACGAATGTAACATTATTAATGCAGCTCTCATTGCGATTATCTCGCGGTTGATTTTCCATGTTGGGTTAACTTAAATGCAAATACTTAAGCGGTATTCACAGTATTACTTACATAATATAAATGACTTACAGTTGTATGCATCTCAGCAATTCTTTTAAACACGTATAAGAAAGTGGAGTTAAACAATTACAAATTTTAAGTGCATCATCACATAAAATAATAATTTTTCCACGTTAACTGAACAAATAAAACAATGTCACAAATGACTGTACTAGAAAGCCATTGCTCAGTATCGGAGACTTTACAAACTCATTAATTGCAACTGGATTATTAATTTTTTGGCTAACAAGTAATACTTTTGGTTAAACGGGACTTTTGGTTAAACGGGATATAAAAAAGATAACAGGGTATTGTTTATGCATGGTAGTTGTCACGGTTATAGTAAAGGAGATTTTCTTGGTCTTCACAAGCCACTTGAGCCCACACCATGCCTGATGTGCACTGAAACCAATCTTCATTTGTTGATTTCCTACCAATAATACACTCTGCAGCGCTTTATTTTTCATTAATGTCAATTTTAGAACATCCGTACTGTGGAAATATTTGTCAGGAGTGACGTTTTCGATTTATTTTCACTTTTCTTGGGTTTACTTTCCGACCACGGTTCTGAGCCTGGCTTTGTATCTTCTTTTCTTTTCTTAAGGCTACTTTTGCAGGCTTCTCTCCAGATTCCTTTAATTTCTTCTCCTCCATATCTTTACAGTGGTTGTCAGTTAATATTTCGTTTTTTTTTTACTTCTCTTCCTACTGTCAATTTTGTTACTCGCTTTCTCTGACGTTTCCTCTGAGTTGCAGCCAGGAAGTCTAAAGCTGTAAATACGTCTTTCCTTGATGGGTGGAGCCCGGTGCAGCAAAACCCAAAAGTTGCAGGGTCCATCCTGCAAATAGCCTTGAAAACAGTCCCAACCAAACCAGCTATGGCCCTTCGAGCTATTTTAAGAGGACCATATTTGTTCATCCATCTATCACATGCTTCATGGTAAGCCGCTTTGAAGGGTCTCATTACTGCATGGTCAAGGGACTGAAGTTTGTGCTTAGTGTGAGGAGGAATGCTTGTCATACGCACATTATTGTTTCCTGCGTACAAAATTACTTGAAGTTCCTTGTGTGAGCTGTGGCCAATTAAAATTATAGGAGCAAGAATGTCCTTTATTGGGGTCACACGAGCAACAAACATCTTGAGCCAAAGCAAAAATGAATTTTCAGTCATTCACTCACTTTGCTCACAAGCGAAGATGCTCCCCTCTGATGCATCCTTTTCTAGCTCCTCATCCATTTTCTTTAGTCAGATACAAAAAAGGTGGTAGAAAAACTTCACCTGTAACGTTGATTGTTAGCAACATGGTCACATTTCTTCCTTTTCCTCCTGACGTGGTTTTGCTAACTTGCTTTTTGCCTTCTTGGGACAAAACCACTGTGGAATTTTCATGAACCATTGACACACCTGTTTCGTCGTGGTTGAAGATTTTTGAGGGAGCGAACATGTATTTTCTTAACATTGCCTCATACTTGGTATAAAACTACTCAACTTGTTCTTTGTTGAAGCCGACAGCCCTTTGGATATTCGTTGACTGAGGTTTTCGCAAAGAGAGTTCAGGATGGCGGCCTATAAATTGATAGTAAAATTATCACTGCTGTCTTTTTTCCTTTATTGAATTGGTGCGGAATTTTAAGGTGTTCAGAAATTTCAAATACAAATTTAAAAAATTCTTTTTTTACTCATTGACGTCATTCTATTAGCTAGGTCTACCAAACATTCAACTAAGCTTGATTCTGATTCTTCTGGAAAGGTCTGCTTCAAACGACCAGTCTGAGGCTTCACTTTAGCATCCCCGCCATTTTCAAAACATTTGCTCTGTCTGCCAAAGTGCTTTTTGCGACATGAAAAAAGAAGCCTCCCTCATTCCCATTTTGTCGGACAGGACTTGCTCGATACCAATATTCATGTTATCCTCTGACCAAAGTTCCCTTTTTCCTCTTCATCAATGAGCTTGGAAAGAGAAACATGATATTAGTGCGCTTTACAGTCGTCGTTATACTGCCGTTTAGGTGTCCGTTATTGAGCAAGTGATGACCGTCCGATAATGGGCAAATGACGCAGGGGAGGCATATAAATCTGTCATCATGAACTAAGGTTTTGAATCGAAATTCAATTACCTCTATTTATTCACAATGACAGAGGTGTTACCACAAAAAAATAATTGAACACATTCTACTTACCTAGTCTCGTTTAATAGAGGGTGAAACCTTACACCAGGAAGTCGCCGCTCGAGCACAAACACATCTCCCATTCACTACTGAGACGACAAGAGGGCATCTGCCTGCCATCTATAGCAGATTTTGAGAAACACACTCTGTCCCATACTGGGCAGTGTCCGATACTGCGCAAGCCTCCTCTAAGCCAGTAGTGGTGTGCAAATCAGCCACTTCTACACTGTTGGGGTATTTGGTACTAGATGGCGCTATAACTGATCGTTGTGGGATAATTTGAAAGAGTAATCAGTGTTCACTGCTAATATTCAATAGAACTTAGATATCACATGTGAATAGTAATGGGCTTTGATCATAACTGGGTCTAACGCTGGCACGTGATTTTTAATTTTTAACAAAAGTTTGCGATCGAGACTGATTACTAATTCAGATTATGTAAGCAGATCACTGCTTTCGCGAATGTTTTCATAAATTATAAAGCTATGGGATCCATTGCTGAAGTGAACGTCCTATGACGGTACGCTCGACTCTCACTAGAAGGGAATGAAAAAATTAAAAAAAAAATTGTGAATGATCTGTTTCTAAGCGAAGATTTGTGGCAGATTCCTCTTGATTGTTAGAGAAAAAGGCAGGACGGACCCTGACCCTACAATGGGTCAGAACATTAACGGACTGCTCTACCTTTACTGATAGAGAATTAAGGTGAAACGTCCCCTTATTAAAATTATACATGACTGGGCTTAAACTGACACACAATATTTTTAGCGCAACGCTATCTGACTTTCAAAAATCCCTACAAAAGAATGGCCCTGACTAACATTAACCTATACGCTTCACAAATCACTTACCTCGTCAAAATCTTAGTTACTCGAACTACTGCAATACAGCGAGCGCCACTACTGCCAGCTAAATAAAAGATTCAAACTACGGAAGGCACTAACTACTGATGGGCATAGTTAGCAAATGATAGATTTTAATAGAGAACAAACAATGTATTTACCTTAATAGTGTTGAAAAATCATAATATACATAGCAGTTCATGACATCCAGGCTTACAAATTTCAAAATTCCGCCATTTCTCTCCCCACATCCACCACTGCTGGCGGCTGACCTCCAACTGCGCAACGCTACGCGCTGTTAACAGCCAACTGCCCAACGCTACAATGACGAGTATTACAACAATGCAAACCAGCCACAGACTGCACACAGCACAGCCAGTGATTTTCATAGGGAGCGCTACGTGGCGTTACCAATATAAAAACCTAAACAGCCTACTTACATAGCCCCCATGATCCCCACAACAAAATTTTACAAATTGTTTTGGGCAGTGGCCAATACAGATTTGAAAAATTTTTTCATAATTACAATAACAAAAAAGTCAAATGCACACACTTATTAATACAATGTTGGTCAAAAGCTAAAATTTTCTCACAGTCCATAAAGACAGTCCTGATCATCCGTCACAGTAAAATTGCAGTGGTTTTTTTTCCAAAGTCTGAGCAGTAAAAGAAAATGCACACGGACGTAGTGGATTTCCATGCAGTCTTGAACAAGCAGTGTTGTCCTTCCAACGGAAAGACAGTGCTGACTCTTGACATGTAGACAGGTAATGGGCCACATCAGAGCAAACCCACAGCAGAGTCAGTCCAAGTTCTAGAATATTGGTAGGCAGGTCTTCACAGAGCAGATCCACTGTAGTCCTGGTAGAGAGTATGGTATTGGTGGGCCACCAGAGGTGCAACATTGTGTGTCAGTTTAAGCACAGTCGTGTATAATTTTTCTAAGGGGACGTTTCAAAGGACAATACCAAAAATAATGTGCGAGCATTGTGGAGTCTCACAGAGAATGCCATGTCTTCCCCAACATGGGACCAGCATTTGACAGAGCTCGAAAGAGACTTCGCAGTGGTTCTCCATGTAGTCGTTTTCATTGTTCCGGCCGACGAAGCACTTCAGCCTGCATCTGGCAGCGTGCCCCAAGCAACGAACTTAGTCTGACATTCCATATCAGTCATAAAATGAATCACAAAGGTGTGCCCACAGGGGTCAATCTCACCTAAAATAAATATGTGAGAATACACACACTAACGGGATGGTCGCGTACGCTGATGGGACTGTTGGTTGCGCTGTCAGCAACTCAAGAGGAGGACAAGAAAACAAAGCCGTGGCATTTTACACGCGATGGATAGGTGGCGCCTGGGAAACAAGCTCACTATAGCCCCAGACAAGACAGCCTAGATGTCACTGAAAGGAAACGTAAATACTCGAGCTTAACAGCTCTTTACACACACGAAATGTTGAGTGCTATTGGCAAGGTATATCAAATTTTATTCTGGATTTTCAAAAGGCTTCTGACACAGTTCAGCTTGTAATGAAATTGCATGCTTATGGAATATCGTCTCAGTTATGTGACTGGATACGTGATTTCCTGTCAGAGAAGATACAGTTCGTAGTGACTGACAGGAAATCATCGAGTGAAACAGAAGTGATTTCTGACTTTCCCCAAGGTAGTGTTACAGGCTCTCTGCTGTTTAGAAGACAATCTGAGCAGCCATCTTAGGTTGTTTGAAGATGATGCTGTCGTTTATCGTCTAGTAAACTCATCAGAAGATCACAACAAGTTGCAGAACGATTTAGAGAAGATATCTGAATGGCGCGAAAATTGTCAATTGACCCTAAATAATGAAGAGTGTGAGGTCATCCACATGAGTGCTAAAAGGATATCGTTGAACTTAGCTTAGACGATAAATCAGTCTAGTCTAAAGACCGTAAATATAAGTAAATGCCCAGGAATTACAATTACGAGCAATTTAAACTGGAAAGACCACATAGAAAATGTTGTGGGGAAAGAAATCCAACGAATGCGTTTTATTAGCAGAACACTTGGAAAATGTAACAGATCTACTAAATAGACACTACGCATGTCCGTCCTCTTTTGGAGTACTGCTGTGTGGTGTGGGATCCTTGCCAGATAGTATTAACTGAGCACTTCGAGAAAGTTCAAAGAAGGGTTACACGTTTTGTGTTATCTCGAAATAGGAGAGAGACTATCATGGACATAATACAGGATCTGGAATGGACACCCTTAAAATAAAGGCGTTTTTCGTTTCGGCTTGACCTTCTTAAGACATTTCTATCACTAACTTTATCCTCCGTACGCGAAAATATTTTGTTGTTGCTGACCTACATATGGAGAAACAATCATAATAATGAAATACGGGAAATCAGAAATCGCAGGCAAAGATATGGGTGTTCGTTTTCCAACGCGCTGTTCGAGAATGGAATAATAGAGAAGTATTGTGAAGATGGTTCGATGAACCCTCTGCCAGGTACCTAAGTATGATTTGCAGGTTATCGATGTAGACGTGAACGCAGGCGTAATACTGCAGAACGAAAACATTCACAGAAAACATAACAATGTAAGTAGGACTACAGATTGAGGAGCGACTGAGGCTTAACCAACACATAAAACAGGCAGCTAATAAAGCTGAAAATATTTTATACAAACTCGCATATACCAACAGAATCATCACATACGTCCAATACAAGCTATAGGATCATGTCGGTATGCACTCTTTGAATCAATAGTACATTTCGCAGGGAGCACATGGACACAAAGACTGTCTCACGATGATGCCAACCGTTGTAAGAAGAGATCAAAGAAGTGTTCCGCTAAGAGTATTGTGGGCTGTCAGCACCCCATCTGTGGAAGCACTGTGCACTGCGCTCGCAGCATACCCGAGTTAATTGAGAAATCATCAGCGTGCTGTGACATTCTGGCTGAAGAAGGGGAACTACACTACTGGCCATTAAAATTGCTACACCACGAAGATGACGTGCTACGGACGCGAAATTTAACCGGCAAGAAGAAGACGCTGTTATATGCAAATGATTAGCTTTTCAGAGCATTCACACAAGGTTGGCGCCGGTGGCGACACCTACAACGTGCTGACATGAGGAAGGTTTCCAACCGATTTCTCATTCGTAAACATCAGTTGACCGGCGTTGCCTGGTGAAATGATGTTATAATGCCTCGTGAAAGAGGAGAAATGCGTACCATCACGTTTCCGACATGGATAAAGGTCGGATTGTAGCCTATCGCGACTGCGGTTTATCGTATCGCGACAATGCTGCTCGCGTTGTTCGAGATCCAATGACTGTTAGCAGAATATGGAATCGGTGAGTTCAGGAGGGTAATACGGAACGCCGTGCTGGATCCCAACGGCCTCGAATCTCTAGCAGTCGAGATGACAGGCATCTTATCCTCATGGTTGTAACGGATCGTACAACTACGTCTCGATCCCTCAGTCAACAGATGGGGACGTTTCCAAGACAACAACCACCACCAACAACAGTTCGACAATGTTTGCAGCAGCATGGCCTATATGCTCGGAGACCATGGCTGCGGTTACCCTTGACGCTGCATCACAGACAGGAACGCCTGCGATAGTGTTCACAACGACGAACCTGGGTGCACGAATGGCAAATCGTCATTTTTTCGGATGAATCTAGATTGTGTTTACAGCATCATGATGGTCGCATCCGTGTTTGACGACATCGCGGTGAACGCACATTGGAAGCATGTATTCGCCATTCCCATACTGGCGAATCACCCGACGTGATGGTGTGGGGTGCCCTTGGTTACACGTCTCGGTCACCTCTTGTTCGCAATGACGGCACTTTGAACAGTGGACGTTACATTTCTGTTGTGTTACGACCCGTGGCTCTATCCTTCATTCGATACCTGCGAAACACTACATTTCAGCAGGATAATGCACGACCACATGTTGCAGGTCCTGTACGGGCCTTTCTGGATACAGAAAATGTTCGACTGCTGCCCTGGCCAGCACATTCTCCAGATCTCTCACCAGTTGAAAACCTCTGGTCAATGGAGGCCTAGCAACTGGCTCGTCACAATACGCCATTCACTACTCTTGATGGAACTGTGGTATCATGTTGAAGCCGCATGGGCAGCTGTACCTGTACACGCCATCCAAGCTTTGTTTGACTTAATGCCCAGGGGTATCAGGGCCGTTATTACGGCCAGAGGTGGTTGTAATGGGTACCGATTTCTCAGGATCTATGCACCCAAATTGCGTGAAAATGTAATCACATGTCAGTTTTAGTATAATATATTTGTCCAATTAATACTCGTTCATCATCTGCGTTTCTTCTTGGTGTAGCAATTTTAATGGCCAGTTGTGTAAGTATTGCCAATTATATGGTAGATTTGAGGAACCAGCGACAGTTAAAACAGTGGCTAATAAATAAAACGTGTACGGAACCCATGGGTTGAGGGACGTGGAATTTACTCCTTTTTCTCCAGGAGCGGTTGAAAATGCGCCATGTAGGTCGCAGTTTTTAACTGGACACTGCCCGTATCCAATGTACCTTCATAGAATGCACGTCAGTCAGCGAACAGTGTGATTCAGTGAAATATCAGGAACCCTGAGCGTATGCATCTATATTGCAAGCTAGACATGTGGAACTAACAAAAAAATTAATTATTCATATGAGACTCATGCAAATGGTAAGACCTCGAGCTGCTAATACTGCACAACGTATACCAGATGCTGTATACACAGAAACAAGGCCACGCATACGAACCAGACAAAAATTTACTTGCCATCAAACCTAACACATGGAAGGTACCCGAAGTAGAATGGAATAACTGAATAACAGTGACAACTTATAACTAACGAGCGATGCAGTGAAAGCAAAAATGGGAATGCAACGCCTCATTAATAACTGACAGACTGACTGGTAATAGATCCCAAATCAGGGAATACAGATAGGGAACATCTGCAGACTTCCACTTCCTATAACCGTGCCAGGGTGTGCCCTACTTTTAGCGTTAATTTTCTGTCCGATTTCATGCAGCCCACCACGAATTCCTCACCTGTGTTAACCTATTTATCTCAGAGTAGCATTTTCACCCTACGTTGGCAATTATTTGCTCTATGTATTCTCAAATCCGTCTTTTCCTGCAGTTCTCTCTAGTTCGTAGAGCTGATTCCCTGATGCCTTCACACGTGTACTCCCATCCTGCCACTTCTTCTTGCAATTGCTTTTCATATGCTCCTTTTTTGCAGATTCTGTGGAGAAACTCCTTATTCCCTACCTTCTCAGTCCACGACACGTCCCCACGGCCTGGTTCCCGGGTTCGATTCCCGGCGGGGTCAGGGATTTTCTCTGCCTCGTGATGACTGGGTGTTGTGTGATGTCCTTAGGTTAGTTAGGTTTAAGTAGTTCTAAGTTCTGACTGATGACCATAGATGTTAAGTCCCATAGTGCTCAGTGCCATTTGAACCACGACACGTCCAACGTTCTCCTGTAGCACCACATCTCAAACGCTTCGATTACCTCCAGTTCTGTATAATGCTGCGCTGCACGCTTCTCGGAAATATCTTCCTCAAATTAAGGCCGATGTTTGATAGCATTAGGCTTTGCTTGCTCATGAATGCCCTCTTGGCCTGTGCTAGTCTGCCTTTAATGTGCCCCTTGCTTTTCCAACAAGAGTTATTTTTCTTTCAAGGTAGCAGATTTCATGAAATTCATCTAATTTGTGATCACAGCTCCCTCGCTATTCTCATTTATGCTATTTCCCATTAAATTTGTCTTCCTTCGATCTACACTGGAGCCATAATCTCTGCTCATTAGACTGTTCATCCTTTCACCAGACCTTGTAATGTTTCTTCCCCTTCTCAGAGGATAAAGTGTCATCAAGGAATTCTGAGACGTGGCGCCATTGAGTTAGTGGACTGTTGTGTCTGGCGCCACTGGCTCAGGTGTAGTATCGGCTATCCCTCTTGCGGGCCCACTGCCAATATCTATGGAAGAGTTGGTATCTGTGGGTTGTGTCCTTAGAAGGTCTTTGCTAGCCGATATATACAGGGTGTTTGGGGAGGATAGGTCAATATTAGAAACAAAGATAGTATAAGTAATTCGAACGAAAAAATTATATGAATACAGTTCAGCAAATGCTTCTTTAGGAAGGTAAGGGTATTGAGAGGAAAAACAATTCTGCAAAATTGATGAGCACAACGTGAACGTATGCGCAATACAACTGGACAGTAACGTAATTTTCTTGCAAACAATGCACGGGTACATGCCATGTTTACGCTATGCAACCTATCACGCTCTTATGGTCATGTGACGTATTACAGTCACCCATTATTTGCGCAGTAGGGCGGCTTAGACGTTTTTCATCCGAGCGTGCACGTCAACAAACTTTGCAAGGACAGGAAGAAATTATGGCAAGTGTTGAGCGAAGTCCCGGTACGAGCATACAAAGAATGTCCCTGCGTATGAATATGCGACAGGCACGTGTATGGGAAACATTACATGCGGAAAACCAGTATCCATTTCACAAACGTATTGACCTATTTTTGCCTTCAAATTTAACTTTTTTTCAGTTACTCTTAGACGTAAGCTGTAATTTGAGGTATTTTGCGTTGCAATGCTGACGCCACAAACTAGGTGAAGAGACAGATGCAGGTGATGGCTTAACCGAAACACCTGAAGACTGGTCCACAGGTATATAATCAACAGCAGTAGCTTACAGTAGTTATCGACTTAGTGCAACAGGAACTGCTGGATTCAATGGATTCAACCTGTCATACGTGTACATGGCGTATTGAGGTTCATTGGCCTCTGCACTAAACAGAAAATCCACAAATCGAAAGAAGACCTAATTTTATATGATATTTGTGTTTTCTGCTGTTAACAACTTTGTACTTTGTCCCTAGAGCTAGGTACACTGATTTTTCTCCGCAGAAAAAGTTTTACCAAGCGAACAAAAATTATGTTATTGAATGTATTCCTGCAGGTTCTACAATGAATGTCGCATATTGCATATCGTTTGTAACTAGCTGTTTAGGTGACGTATAACAGCACATAAAATTAACGATTCCATACTCCAGCTTCTTTGGCCAGAAGCCGCAGTCGCCAGGAGTTTTAACTCCGTCTCTGGCTGTTTATAAAGCTAGTAATTGCTTTGTCTTATGTTCTGATATCACAAGAACAGCGGAGATGGTTGACGTTATCTTAATTGGACAGCATCAGTTGATCTGAGTTTGCTGCCTGCACAGACGTCAGGCTCTAAATTTTCCGGCATTGTCTGTGCATTTGCACCGTCAGAGTGGAAGTTCTTGTAATTTAAAAGTACCTATAATGAGCTGACAGTCGGGGAAGAGTGAAGGTGGCATTCACGTCCGAAATGTTTCTGAGCTTTTTCGTTAGACATCACCTATTACAAATAACCCAGAAGGTCAATTGTTATCAACACACATGCACCTATTTCTAGAGAAGTTGCGACAAAATTACAAGAATTTTCAGTCCTTGACTTGAATTTAGATACAAAGGCGATTTAACAAGGACTGAACAGTTTTGTTATGTAGGGTGATAATAAAGAAATGATGTTTCTTAGCTGACCGGAGTGGCAGAGCGGTTCTAGGCGCTGCAGTCTGGAGCCGCGCGACCGCTACGGTCGCAGGTTCGAATCCTGCTTCGGGCATAGATGTGTGTGATGTCCTTAGGTTAGTTAGGTTTCAGTACTTCTTAGTCTAGGGGACTGATGACCTCAGATGTTAAGTCCCATAGTGCTCAGAACCATTTGAACCAATCTCATACTTTAATACCAGGAAAATTCGTTTAAGAGTATGCTGCGTCTATGAGACCCAAGATAAGGATCGGGAACTATTAAGGGAAAATTCATGGAAGGGTGGACCAGTTTGATGCATGATTACTGTTCCCTAACAAATATTTTTTATTGATAACAATTCTATCGTAAGGCAACTAACGGTTAACAAGATTCTCGCCAAATTCATACAGATGGTTACAGTTTTCACATTAGAGTCACAGTGCATTAGGACATTTGCATTATACATACAATTAAAAATGGTACTCGAAGAACATGACAACTGTGCAGCCACGCGGAGTGGCCACGCGGTTTCAGGCGCCATGTAACGGATTGCGCAGCCCCTCCTGCCGGAGTTTCGAGTCCTCCCTCGGGCATGGGTGCATGTGTTGTTCTTAGCATAAGTTATTTTAAGCCATGTGTAAGTCTAGGGACCGATGACCTTAGTTGCTTGGTCCCTTAGGAATTCTCAAGCATTTTCAACTGGGCAACACACTAGTGGCCTGATCACAACTAGTTGATTTTTTAAATAAACCTGCGGTGGCACTTTGTCCGCGCGACTAGCATCACAACTGTCAGCTAATCCCACAACAGGACTTGAATATAAGTTCAACAAATGCTTAATAAAAGACACACCCGTCGGGCTCCGTGTCCCATACACCACTCACTACCACGCAGTCCCAGAGGGATCACAAAACCCAGCAAACATGATACGCCGAGGGCCAGAATCGACTGAACGTGCGAATAAGTGGCGCAACTAGGATCGCACGAGAGTCGTCACAGAAGCCGCCACAACTCAGTCTAAAGTACTCACTTTACGTTTTTTATGTTGGCTCCAGTTGGCAGAAAACTGTAGAAGGATAGCCACTGCAGCACTGCGTATTGCATATGTAAGAAAATGTTTATAACAGGATCGAAAGTAATATACATACTTCGTATTTTGAGATATTTTTAGCTAAATACCACCTGAAATTTACATTACTGTATTTGATTAATGTCCACGTAGACTTACACCTTCATCCACTCGGCAGCAACCCTGTCTGTGTGTGTGTGTGTGTGTGTGTGTGTGTGTGTGTGTGTGTCAGCTTACGGATCTACCTTTTTTAATGAACTACCGCCGAAGAGTGCCCAGGTTTATCCAGAAGTGCGTACTGCTAGACAGGAGCAGTAGAGAAGGAAAGAAAAGAATTTTACATTATGGGAGTATGCCCATATAATCATGATGTTTGTGCAGGAGAGGATTTTACTGTTTCTCATGAAACAACAAGATATGAAATCAGAGTTCATTGTATCGAAAAGTATAACACGACTAGAGACAGTGGCCCGCATCTCGTGGTCTTGCGGTAGCGTTCTCGCTTCCCACGCCCGGGTTCCCGGGTTCGATTCCCGGCGGGGTCAGGGATTTTCTCTGCCTCGTGATGGCTGGGTGTTGTGTGCTGTCCTTAGGTTAGTTAGGTTTAAGTAGTTCTAAGTTCTAGGGGACTGATGACCGTAGCAGTTAAGTCCCATAGTGCTCAGAGCCATTTAGAGACAGTGGTCTAGCGGACGGAAACCACTCAGAAACTTACAAAGGGGTCCTAGAATTCAGTGCTGTATGGGTGAAAGCGCAAGCGCCCACTTGACATTTGCCCTCTGCCACAAATGCCGTCAATTGAAGAAGGAGGGCCTGAAATTCGGAAATAATTTCCTCAATAGACGTGAAAAATGCTCACAAACAGAAACACAACGAACCATGGACCTTGCCTTTCATGGGGAGGCTTGCGTGCCTCAGCGATACACACAGCCATACTGTAGGTGCAATGACAAAAGAGGGGTATCTGTTGAGAGGCCAGACAAATCTATGGTTCCTGAATAAGGGAAGCAGGCTTTTCAGTAGTTAGATGGGCTACAGTCTGAATGATTCACTGGTTTGACCTTCTAACAGCAACGAAAACGGCGTTTCTGTGCTGGTACTGCGAACGGCTGGAAGCAAGTGGAAACGAGAGCCTTCAATAATTCCCTAGGGCACGATGTCCTAATGATTGGTTAAATGACGATGGCATCCTACTGGGTAAAATGTTCCGGAGGTACAAAAGTCTCCCATTCGAATTTCAGGCGGGGATTACTCAGGAGGATATCATTATCAGGAGAAACAAAACTGGTATTCTATGTATCGGATCGTGGAAGGTCAGATCCCATATTCGGGCAGGTAGGTTAGAAAATTTGAAAACGAAAGTTGCTAGGTTAAAGTTAGATATTTAGGGAATTAGTGAAGTTCGGTGGCAGGAGGAACAGGACTTTTGGTCTGGTGAATAGAGGATTATACACGAAGTCAAATAGGTGTAAGGCAGGAGTGGGTTTAATAATGAATGAAAAAGAAACAACGCGGATGAGCTACTACGAACAGCATACTGGATGCATTATTGTAACCAGTATAGACACGAAACCCACACCGACAACAGGAGTACAAGTTTATATGCAAATAGCTCCGCAGATGAGGAGAAGATGGAGGAAATGTACGATAAGATAAAAGAAATTATTCAGATAGTTAAGTGAGACGAAAATTTAACAATCGTGGGAGACCACTATTCGATAGTAGGAAAAGGCGGAGAAGGAAAAGTAGAAGGTGGATATGGACTGAGGGAAAGGAATGAAAAAGGAAGCCTCCTGGTAGAATTTGTCACCGAGCATAATTTGATCATAGCTAACACTTGGTTTAAAACTCATGAAACAAGGTTATATACATGGAGGAGACCTGGGGACAGGGGAAGGTTTCAATTTATGTGGCTCTGAGCACTATGGGGCTCAACTGCTGTGGTCATAAGTCCCCTAGAACTTAGAACTACTTAAACCTAACTAACCTAAGGACATCACACACATCCATGCCCGAGGCAGGATTCGAACCTGCGACCGTAGCGGTCGTGCGGTTCCAGACTGTAGCGCCTTTAACCGCTCGGCCACTCCGGCCGGCCCAATTTATGTGTTTCAAATTGATTAAGTCATGATAAGATAGAGACTTCGAAGCTAGGTTTTAAACTGTAAGACATGTCCAGGGGCCTATGTGGACTCTGATCACAATGTATTAATTATGGACTGTAGACTAAAACTAAAGAAACTACAAGAACGCAAGTTTTTAAGTAGCTGGAAATTGTATAAACTGAAAGGACCAGAGGTTGTAGAGAGTTTCAGAGGGAGCATTAGGCAAAGATTGACTAGAACTGGGAAAAGAATAAATAGAAGAAAAATGGGTAGCTTTGAGAGATGAAATAGTGAACGCAGCAGAGGATTAAGTTGGTAAAAAGACGAGGGCTGGTAGAAATTCTTGGGTAACACAATAGATATTGAATTTCCGGAATGAGATTTTCACTCTGCAGCGGAGTGTGCGCTGATATGAAACTTCCTGGCAGATTGAAACTGTGTGCCCGACCGAGACTCGAACTCGGGACCTTTGCCTTTCGCGGGCAAGTGCTCTACCAACTGAGCTACCGAAGCACGACTCACGCCCGGTGCTCACAGCTTTACTTCTGCCAGTACCTCGTCTCCTACCTTCCAAACTTTACAGAAGCTCTCCTGCGAAACTTGCAGAACTTGCTCGCGAAAGGCAAAGGTCCCGAGTACGAGTCTCGGTCGGGCACTCAGTTTTAATCTGCCAGGAAGTTTGATATTGAATTTAATCGGTAAAAGGGGAAAATTTAAAAATGCAGTAAATGAAGCAGACGAAAGGCAAGACAAACGTCTGAAAAATAAGATCGACAGGAAGTGCAAATTGGCTAAGCAAGAATGGCTAGAGGACAAGCGTAATGGTGTAGATGCATGTATCACTAGTGGTTATATAGATGATGCATAAAGGAAAATTATTCAGATCTCTGGAGAAAATTACGAATATCAAGAACTCAGACGAAATATAGTCGTAAAAAAAAGGAAAGCAGAAAAGTGGAAGGAGTATGTAGAGGTTCTGTACAACGGGTGTGTACTTGAGGGCAGCAGTTAGGACGTGGGAGAGGACGGAGATGAAAATGAAAAGGGAGATAAGATACTGCGTGAAAGAATTTGACAATGCACTGACAGACTGAAGTTAGGACAAGTGCCCCGGGAGTAGACAACATTCCGTTAGAGCTACTCATAGCCTTGGGAGAGCCATCTATGACAAAAATATTCAGTCTGGTGAGCAAGATGTATGAGGCAGACGAAATGCCCTCTGATTTAAAGGAGAAGGTAATAATTCCAATTACGAAGGAAGCAGGTGCTGACAGGAGTAAAAATTATCTAACTATCAGTTTAAAATGTCACGGTTGCGGAATAATAACACAAAACCTTTACAGAAGAATGGAAAAATTGGTAGAAACCGATATCGGTGAAGATCAGTTTGGATTCCGGAGAAATGTACTAACACGTGAAGCAATACTGGCACTACAGCTTTTCATATAAAATAGGTTAATGAAACGCAAAGGTACGTTTGAGACATTTGTAGACTTAGAGAGTTCTTTTGACAATGTTGAGTGGAAAATATTCTTTCAAATTCTAAATGTGGCGGGGGTAAAATACAGGGAGAGAAAGGCTATTTTTAGTTTGAATAGAAACCAGATGAGAGCTATAAGACTCGAGGGGCACGAAAGGGAAGCAGTGGTTGAGAAGGGAGTGAGACAGGGTTGTAGCCTATCCCTGATGTTATTTAATCTGTATGCTGAGAAAGCAGTGAAGAAAACCAAAGAAAAATTTGGAGTAGGTATTAAAGTCTAGGGAGGAGAAATAAAAATTTTGAGGTTTGCCGACGACATTATAATTCTTTCAGAGACAACGAAGGACTTGGACGAGGAGTTGAACGGAATGGACAGTGTCTTGAAAAGAGGATATAAGATGAACATCAACAAAAGCAAATCACGATTAATGGAATGTAGTCGAATTAAACCAGATCATGCTCAGGGATTTACATTAGGAAATGAGACACTTAAAGTAGTAAATGAGTTGTGCTATTTGGGAAGCAAGACGACTCAAGATGGTCGAAGTCGAGAGGATGTAAAATGTAGACTGGCAAAGGAAAAAAAAACCATTTCTGAAGAAGAGAAATTTGTTAATATCGAGTACTGATTTAAGTGTCAGGAAGTTTTTTCTGAAAGTATTTATATGGTGTGCACCCACGCATGGAAGTGAAACACCACCGGTAAACAGATTAGACAAGAAGAGACTAGAAGCTTTGAAATGTGCTGCAACAGAAGAATGCCGAAGATTAGATGGGTATATCACGTAACTAATGAGGAGGTACTGAATAGAATTGGGGAGAGAAGATATCTGTGGTACAACCTGAATAGAAGAAGGGATCGGTTGGAACGACACAATCTGAGGCAACAAGGGATCACCAATTTAGTACTGGAGGGAAGCGTGGAGGGCAAAAATCGTATAGGGAGACCAAGAGATTAATACAGTAAGCATATTTAGAAGGATGTAGATTGCATTAGTTACTCGAAGATGAAGAGGCTAGCACAGGACAGAGCAGCATGGAGAACTGCATGAAACCAGTCTTTGGAGTGAAGGCCAGAACAAGGACGGTATATGGGAGCTTAAATGGCAGATTCGGATATAAGTAGACTACTATCAGACATTAGTCTGACAAATAGGTTCCAGGTGCTGTCTGTAGCTGACACTGTCACTCAGCCAGATGAAGCATTCTGTCGTGTTTCAGAGGAAACCTCTCCGCCTACAAGAGCCAGGATTTCATAGAGCGTAGGATTGTTGGCAGATGGGAGCTCCAATGCTAGGCGCATTTTGGGACCACTTAGGGACATGGCTGCCAGGTTGGGGAAGAAAGCCAATGAGCACTCCTCGTGCATACCTGGTGGAGTCATTCCAGACGCTGAACGGGTCCTTCCAAACTCCCTGAAAAGCACAGGGTGCCTCACATCGGTACGAAAGGTGTGTGTCGCTTTGGATCGGAAGAGATACTCTCTAGTTTCGAGCGGCTAACAGAAGGGCCAGCCTTGCTTGAAAGATGAAATCAGAGCTTACCATTTGAAGCATAGTCGACAGGACCGACAGGTGATCTCTGGTACAGAGCCGAGTGGAGGGTCTGAATCAGTGGCTCAGACGGTTTTTGCGACCGTGTAGGCTGCAGATTACTTGACTTGCACCATAGGGTGGTTGGGTTTCGCGTTCCACTGAGTAAGTGAGGACTCCAAAATACACAGGAAACGGCTAACGGGTAGTAGAGCTGTGTAGCGTGTATTGGGCCGTCCTTTAGATTATTAAGTCTCGGGAAAATAGAAACAGGGCATGAGTCACAATAGGTACAGGCCGAACACAGGAAGAAAGGTGACGTAGGAACCATAGGTATAACAGTTGTAAATTGTCGTATCTGTGTTGGGAAAGTACTAGAGATCCAAGCGACAATAGAAAGCACTGATGCTGAAATCGTTATAGGCTCTGAAAACTGGCTAAAGCTGGAGATAAGCTCAGCTGAAACTTTTGCGAAGAACTTAACGGTGCTCCTAAAGGATACGCTAAACACATTTGGCGACGGTTTGTTTGTTGCTATTGGAAGTAGTTTATCTTGTCTCGAAATTGAAGTAGATAGTTCCTCTGGGTTAGTATGGACGGAGGTCATTCTTGGCAACTGAAATAAAATAGTAATTGGATCCTTTTACCGACCTCCCAATTCAGGTGATAAAATTGCTGAAAGGTTAAAAGAAAAGTTGAGTTGGATTTCAAATACGTACTAGTCTCAACAGTTATAGTTGGTGGTGACTTTAATTTACCCACGATATGTTGGCGAAAATACATGTTTAATTCCGGGGGTACGCAAGAAACATCATCCGAAATTGAGCTAAAAATCTATTGTCTGAAATTTACTTCGGGGAGTTAGTTCATGAGCCCACGCGAGTAGTAAACGGTTTGAAAACACACTTGTCCTCTTAGCAATAAACAATTCTGAGCTAATAAAAAGCATCAAAACGGATACAGGGAGTAGTGAAAACAGGGTTGCCGTGGCGAAACTGAATACTGTAATTCCCAAATCCTCCAAAAATAGGCGAAAAGTATACCTACTCAAAAAGCAGATAAAAATTCACTTGACGCCTCTCTGAGAGACAATCTACACTCTTTCCAAATTAGCAATGAAGATCATATGTGGCTTGAATTCAAAGAAATAGCATTGGCAGCAATCGAGAGCTATAAAAACAATGGAACTGATCGTCCTTGACACACAAATCGAGTCACAACACTGTTGCAGAAACAACGAAAAAAACATGACAAATACGAACGGACGCTAAATCTGCAAGGTAGGTGATGTTTTACAGAAGCTCGAAATTTAGCACGGACTACAATGCTAGATGCCTATAATAGTTTCTACAACGTAACTTTGTCTTGGAAACTGGCAGAAAATCCAAAGACATTCTGGCCGTATGTGATTTGTACTAGCGGCAAGAAACAATCAATGCCTCTCTGCGCGATAGCAATGGAGATACAGTGCTGCCAAAGCAGAGTTACTAAACACAGCCTTCCCAATCGCCTTCACAAAAGAAGACGAAGTAAATATTCCGGAATTCGAACCAAGTACAGCTGCCAACATGAGTAACAAAGAAGTAAACATCTTCGGAGTACTGAAGCTACTTAAGTCACTTAATAAAAGCAAGTCTTCTTGTCCAGACCGCATACCAATTAGGTTCCTTTCAGAATATGCTGATGCAATAGCTACGTACTTAACAATCATATACAACCGTTCGCTCGACGAAAGATTCGTACCCAAAGGCTGGAAAGTTGCACAGGTCACACCAATAATCAATATAGGTAGTAGGGGTAATCCACTAAATTAGACTCGCATATCATTAACGTCGATATGCAACAGGAGTTTGGAACTCATTTTGTGTTCGGGCATTATGAATTACCTCGATCGAAACGGTCTATTGACACACAGTCAACATGGTTGTAGGAAAAAATGGTTCAAATGGCTCGGAGCACTATGGGACTTAACTTCTAAGGTCATCAGTCCCCTAGAACTTTGAACTAATTAAACCTAACTAACCTAAGGACATCACATACATCCATGCCCAAAGAAGGATTCGAACCTGCGACCGTAGCGGTCGCGCAGTTCCAGACAGTAGCGCCCACAACCGCTCGGCCACCCCGGCCGGCGATGTAGAAAACATCGTTCTTGTAAAACACAACTAGCTCTTTACTCAGAGGACGTGCTGAGTGCTATTGACAAAGGGTTTCAAATTGATTCCATACCTTTAGATTTTCAGAAGACTTTTAACACTGTACCACACAAGCGGCTTCTAGTAAATTTGCTTGCTTATAGAATATCGTCTCAGTTAATTTGACTCGATTAGTGATTTTCTGCCAGAGAGTCACAGTTCGTACTAACTGACCAATAGTCATTGAATAAAACAGAAGCGACATCTGGCGTTCCTCAACGCAGTGTAATAGGCCCTTTCCTATTTCTTATCTATATAAACGATTTAAGAGGCAATTTGAACAGCCGTCCTAGATTGTTTGCAGATGATGCTGTCGTTCATCGACTAGTTAAGTCATCAGAAGCTCTAAACAAACTACAAAATGATTTAGAAAAAAATGTCTTAATGGCGAAAAAATTGGCAATTCACCCTAAATAACGAAAAGTATTAGGTCACCCACATATGTGCTAAAAGGAATCCGTTAAATATCGGTTACACGATAAATCAGTCAAAACTAAAGGCCGTAAATTCAACCACACATATAGGAATTACAATTACTAACAATTTAAACTGGAAGGGACATATAGCAAATGTTCTGGGGAAGGCTAACCAAAGTCTATGTTTTATTGGCAGGACACTTGGAAAATGTAACAGACCTACTGAAGAGACTGCCAACACGACACTTGTCCGTCCTCTTTTACAGTACTGCTGCTCGGTTTGGAATCCCTCCCAGATAGGATTGAAGGAGTATATCGAGAAAGTTCAAAGAAAAGAAGCACGTTTTGTATTGTCGCGAACTAGGGGAGAGAGTGTCACTAATATGATACGGGATTAGGGGTGGGCGTCATTAAAACATTAGCGTTTTTCGTTGGAGCGGAATCTTCTCACAAAATTTCAATCACCAATTTTCTTCTCCGAATACGAAACTATTTTGTTGACGCCGACCTACATATGGAGAAACGACTATCATAATACAATAAAGGGAATCAGAGGTCGCACGAAAAGATGTAGGTCTCATTCCTTCCGCGTGCTCTACGAGATTGGAATAAAGCGAATTATTGTGAAAGTAGTTCGACGAACCCTCTGCCTGGCACTAAAATGTGATTTGCAGATTATCCATGTAAAGGAGATGCAGGTCAAACAGATATCGTTAGTTTTCCTATCACCCAAGGCTGAATTCTATTACTCATCATCATCATCATCATCATCATCATCATCATCATCATTTAAGACTGATTATACCTTTCAGCGTTCAGTCTGGAGCATAGCCCCCCCTTATAAAGTTCCTCCATGATCCCCTATTCAGTGCTAACATTGATGCCTCTTCTGATGTTAAACCTATTACTTCAAAATCATTCTTAACCGAATTCAGGTACCTTATCCTCGGTCTGCCCCGACTCCTCCTACCCTCTACTGCTGAATCCATGAGTCTCTTGGGTAACCTTGCTTCTCCCATGCGTGTAACATGACCCCACCATCTAAGCCTGTTCGCCCTGACTGCTACATCTGTAGAGTGCATTCCCAGTTTTTCTTTGATTTCCTCATTGTGGACACCCTCCTGCCATTGTTCCCATCTACTAGTACCTGCAATCATCCTAGCTACTTTCATATCCGTAACCTCAACCTTGTTGATAAGGTAAACTGAATCCACCCAGCTTTCGCTCCCATACAACAAAGTTGGTCGAAAGATTGAACGGTGCACAGATAACTTAGTCTTGGTACTGACTTCCTTCTTGCAGAAGAGAGTAGATCGTAGCTGAGCGCTCACTGCATTAGCTTTGCTACACCTCGCTTTCAGTTCTTTCACTATGTTGCCATCCTGTGAGAATATGCATCCTAAGTACTTGAAACAGTCCACCTGTTCTAACTTTGTTCCTCCTATTTGGCACTCAATCCGTTTATATTTCTTTCCCACTGTATTACTCAACGATTGTTAAATCTGCAGTGGATGCTTACATTCAAAATGTATGAATGAGGCTGTGCGTTGTATTCTATTGCCTGTGATTAACTAAAATCATTTATTTTTCGTTTTCTTATTTAGAAACTGTACCTGGCACGACGAGACCGTTGCACACATCTGATATGGAATAACTAAGTGACAGAATATTGCGCCCTACCTCACTAAAACTTTCTCATCTGATTAACTTCCATAAATGCCTTGTTTACAGGAGTTTTTTTTTTAAATGTATGTACTCAGGAAAATTGTTCAATCGTGGTCTAGTGGTCTAAGTCCAGGTTTAGACGCCGAGCGGAGTGGACGTGCTGGGTGTTTCCTCCAGCAGCACGAGCCGCCCACCTTTCTCACTCCGGCTATGACGTCGTAGCGCGAATGGATCACGACGAATCAGTTCAGAAAATCAACATTTCCAGCCCACAAATAATCCACGTCGAGCGCTTTTTACAAGAGGAGACGAAGATCCCGGATGCCGACATCGTCGGTTTCCACTTTTCGTTCGTAGGTAGTACGATCTATTTGAAAATTACTAACAGTGCTACATGCGACAAGGTGTTCCGTGAGATGAAGCAAGGACTCCGATTCTGCTACACAGATGGAAATGTTGGCTCAGGCCGAATTGTGTGTGCGAACTATATACATATTCTGAACTACCTTCCGAACTTCAGCAGACGCTCCCACCCTATGGCGCAGTACAGAAACCCGTTGTGCTAAGGTTGGACCAGTGTAAGACGTACCCAGTCTTCAGTGGAATATACCAAATGCACATTGAACTCCAACGACAGATACGACCATACCTCCAGGTATGAGTCTTCTGGGCCATAATTGTTAGTGGCAGCCAACCTAAAATATGTTCTGCATGAGGCAAGAAAGGTCACCTACGTTGCGTGTGTCTCCAGTGTCGAATCACACAACTTCCACCATAGGACATGGTATGTCCACCGACGACGACGGTCTTCCTGGTGACGTGGTGGCGGCGCTAACAAAGTCTCCGCCTGACACGGTACAGCCCACCTATGCTGCTGTATTGGATCAACCCTCTGTAGACCCACACGTAGCCGATAAATCGGTGTGGCCAGTGGAAGAAATCTGTACGACGCCTTTGATACCACCGAACACTGCAGGCACCACGGACAGCAGGGTGACAATCGATTCACTTACTGCACCAAACTGAAGCAAACAAGAGACTGGAGAAACACTTCAAAGGCATTGGCAAGGTTGCACATGTTGACAGGACATGCATTAAGACGTAGTAGAGGGAAATCTCAGAGAAAAGATTTGGGATTATTCACTTACAAACCCAATTCTTTCTTTCGGTATGTGCATGACATGTTTTTGATATAGTCCCACTGAATGAAGAAGCCGAGTGAGTTCCTTCTTCATCTGGACTCCAGCAATCTTACCACCAAATTCAACATTGAACTGGAGGATAACAGACATCGGATGTATTGGTGTGTCGGAAGGCGGAAGGCAGTCACTTAGTTACAGTTGTTTACCGCAAAGCTGAGAAACACTGACCTATACGTTGTGTCATGTAGTTGCCATCTTTCTGCTCAGAAATGTGGCGGTTTTACAGACGTTAATCTATAGTCCATGCAACTTTTCAAACAGAGAGAGCTTTGTCTTGGAACTTCAGCATCTACGAGATGTCTTATTTCAATGTTGCTGTTTTGCAGGCCGAATAGAAAGCACAATGCATCAGTCAGCATCCAAGCAAAAAGAAGAAATACAAAAGACGTTAGCGTACATAAATCATGCAGTGGTCTATATGTGAAGATCAGCAGAATTCTAAATGCATTTGTGGCGTGCCCAGTCAGCGACCCAAGCACTTTGCTCTGCAATGCAGAGGACAGCTTAGTATTACTAAATCCAGGAATCCAATGAACCCGTTGTAAGGGAAGAATGTCGATTATTGGCGAAACAATCAGAATAATAGAAGCACGATGTGTGGAACACCAACGTCACATTAGGACAGTCCAGTAAATTAGCAGTAATAGAACGCTATCTGGGGCAGACTCTCAGGTATTCCGATAATGATGATAAGGGGGCGTTCGGAATCACGCTAGAGAAAAACGTGACCATTAGGAACTCTTGCTACGAATTCAGCATGGTATGCCATGTTGAAATCACTGCGCAGCAAAAGCATGTGCACGCAGCGAACGGATTCTACGACGGTCAGCTTGAGACCAAAGAATAACAACACTCGCGCCCGTGTGGAATTCGACAGCACTAGTGGTTTCTTACTGTTAACATAGTACTGGTCCGTAATGCGCTGTTATATTGAGAATTTTAAAATTTTTCCGGCGAATTGTGTGTTAAATGAAATTTAGGTCTACCAGCCGGTCGTCATTCATTACACTGCCCGCTATTTGGACTGGGCACCCACCGGGCATCCTCAGGTTAGCCACTGAAAGCTGATGAAGACATCCCCGTTTCTTCAATTTATTGACGAGTGAAGCTGGTGGTGTCAGACTGAGAATAATACGCAGCGGGTAGCGGCCTCGGTGGTGAACTTTGTCATAAGCCCACGTATACCGATTATACGTACACTCTCCTTTGTCAATCCTTGCAAACAATGAGTGTGCGTCAAACTCAGTCTCAGATACTCATAGTTTGCTTAAGTACATCGCACACCTAAGGACAGTGTTAGGAAATATGGATACTCTATCTAGGAGATTAACAGGTCATAAATACGAGATGCATTCAAGTTCTAAGGCCTCCGATTTTTTTTCTCCGGACTGGAAAGAGATAGAAACATGCTCATTGTTTTAAAATGAGGCCGCGTTCATTGTCAATACGTTCCAGATATGGTAGCACCGTACGGCAGATGGAATTTTACCGCCAGCGGCGAGAATGAGAACTGTTTTAAATACTTAAAATGGCGACGTTTTCCTTATTTGAACAAGGTGCAATCATTCGTTTTCTGAATTTGCGTGGTTTGAAACCAATTGAAATTCATCGAGAGTTGAAGGAGACATGTGGTGATGGAGTTATGGATGTGCCGAAAGTGCGTTCGTGGGTGCGACAGTTTAACGAAGGCAGAACATCGTGTGACAACAAACCGAAACCACCTCGCGCTCGCACAAGCCGGTCTGACGACATGATCGAGAAAGTGGAGAGAATTGTTTTGGGGGATCGCCGAATGACTGTTGAACAGATCGCCTCCAGAGTTGGCATTTCGGTGGGTTCTGTGCACACAATCCTGCATGACGACCTGAAAATGCGAAAAGTGTCATCCAGGTGGGTGCCACGAATGCTGACGGACGACCACATGGCTGCCCGTGTGGCATGTTGCCAAGCAATGCTGACGCGCAACGACAGCACGAATGGGACTTTCTTTTCGTCGGTTGTGACAATGGATGAGACGTGGATCCCATTTTTCAATCCAGAAACAAAGCGCCAGTCAGCTCATGGGAGGCACACAGATTCACCGCCAACAAAAAAATTTCGGGTAACCGCCAGTGCTGAAAAAATGATGGTGTCCACGTTCTGGGACAGCGAGGGCGTAATCCTTACCCATTGCGTTCCAAATGGCACTACGGTAACAGATGCACCCTACGAATATGTTTTGAAGAACAAATTCCTTCCTGCACTGCAACAAAAACGTCCGGGAAGGGAGATATGCGCGTGTGCTGTTTCACCAAGACAACGCACCCGCACATCGAGCTAACGTTACGCAACAGTTCCTTCGTGATAACAACTTTGAAGTGATTTCTCATGCTCCCTACTCACCTGACCTGGCTCCTAGTGACCTTTGGCTTTTTACAACAATGAAAGACACTCTCCGTGGCCGCACATTCACCAGCCGTACTGCTATTGCCTCAGCGATTTGCCAGTGGTCAAAACAGACTCGTAAAGAAGCCTTCGCCGCTGCCATGGCATCATGGCGTCAGCGTTGTGAAAAATGTGTACGTCTGCAGGGCGATTACGTCGGAAAGTATCGCCAGTTTCATCGATTTCGGGTGAGTAGTTAATTAGAAAAAAATCGGAGGCCTTAGAACTTGAATGCACCTCGTAGTTAAAACAAGAACTAAGATGGACATAAAAAGCAGAGTATCCAGGTAAATCTCTAATTTTCTTCTCGTTGTTGGAAATATTTCCTCTAAAAAACAAGGCTCATCCACAAATTTCAGGTGAAAGTGCTTTTCCACCCATCATCTTGGATCAGAGGAGGACAGTTTGTTATTGCGGAAGGCTGGAATTTACGAAATACCTTGCCTACATGGTATGACTTACAGAGGATTATCCGTAACTGACTGATAAAATGTTACGCCTGATGTAAGTGGTGGTGATGCAGCGACGCTGCCGGCCTGTGTGGCCGTGCGGTTCTAGGCGCTTCAGTCTGGAACCGCGTGACCGCTACGGTCGCAGGTTCGAATCCTGCCTCGGGCATGGATGTGTGTGATGTCCTTAGGTTAGTTAGGTTTAAGTAGTTCTAAGTTCTAGGGGACTGATGACCATAGATGTTAAGTCCCATAGTGCTCGGAGCCAGCGACGCTGCACAGTGAGCGCAAATGTAATCCATGGGCGGGTGAGGGTGTCATCTAAGCATGCTCCTTCTCCGTGACGTAATCCAGACAATCAGACACAGCGACGTAATTCAGCAAATGTGTTGCCGTCAGATGAGCATAAAAGTGAAAGATTCGCCAGTTTCATTACAATCAGAGTTAGCCCCTGACGATGATGGTGGAGGCAATCATCCAAAGCTTACTGTTTTATTCCAACTTGACACTACATGTCCGACCCCTGTAGCTGAATGGTCAGCGTGACGGATTGTCAGTTCTCTGGGCCAGGGTTCGATTCCCGGCTGGGTCGGGGAATTTTCTCCGCCAAGGGACCGGGTGATCTGCTGTCATCAATATCATCCTATCATCGACTGCAAGTCGCCAAAGTGGCGTCACATTGAAAGACGGGCACCCGGCCAATGGTCTGCCCGACAGGGGGCCCTAGCCATACGATTAAATAGAATAAATTACCTAAAAGTAATCCTAGACTTATTTATTGAAGAACTCCGTCACCAAAGCCTTCGTAGCCATAATTGTTGACGGTAAAAACCTTTTGCCAGAAACTCTTTGTTTGTGAGATACGGCAAAGTGATTGGTCCTGTGTGCACTAATGCAACACGCCGACGCAATGCGCTGGCATGAGCAGTAAACATTATGTCTGTTAGCTGGTGTGGTTATCAGAGGTAGATGGAATATGGGAGTGATGAACTGATAAGTGTGGTTTTGATGTACCGTCAGGCATACTAGAAGTATGCTGTTGCTGGTCGTAAGTATGCTGCTCGCTATCATGTTAGACAACATTATACACAAAGAACATTTGTGTCACTGAAATGAAATGAAATGAGCGTATGGCATTCTTGGCCGGGAGGCCCCATGAGGGGAAGTTCGGCCGCCGTATTGCAAGTACTTTCTGGTTGACGCCACTTCAGCGACTTGCGAGTAAATGATGATGAAATGATGATGAACAACACCAGTCATCACGAGGCAGAGAAAATCCCTGACCCCGCCGGGAATCGAACCCGGGACCCCGTGCGCAGGAAGCGAGAACGCTACCGCAAGACCACGAGCTGCGGACGTTTGTGTCACTAAAACGTCGTTTAAGAAATAAGAGGAGCCCGCCCGGTTAGCCGCGCGGTCTAACACACGGCTTTTCGGAGTGGGTAGGAGCGCCTGGTCCCCGGCACGAATCCGCCCGGCGGACTTGTGCCGAGGTCCGGTGAGCTGGCCAGTCTGTCGGTGGCTTTTAGGCGGTTTTTTTCTACCTGGGCGAATGTGGGCTGGTTCCCCTTATTCCGCCTCAGCTTCACTATGTCGGCGATTGCGGCGCAAACAAGTTCTCCACGTACGCGTACACCTCCATTACCCTACCACGCAAACATAGGGGTTACACTTGTCTGGTGTGAGACGATCCCTGGTGAGATCCACCAGGGGGCCGAACTGCACAGTAACCCTGAAAGAGTGGTTCGGTGTGGGGCGGCAGAGGGTTGAAGTGGAGTGCGGTAGTCGTCGTGGAGTTGTGGACCACTGCGGCAGCGGCGGGCACGGAGCCTCTCCGTCGTTTCTAGGTTCCCGGTTAACATACAATACAATACAAGAAAGAGGAGGGCTACACGCTTGTGGTGGCCAGCGGTGGCAGGCGGCGTTGCAGAACAGCTGCAGTGGAGGAGGCAATTCTGCATCCTCTGGAACGCCCACTGGAAACTAGTACTCGTAGATTACATGCACGCCATCAACTGTCACGACAGTACATTTGGACAACAGTACATGAGCATATACAGTGTCCCTGAATATCTAAAACAGGATGTCTCCTTCCAGAAATACGTGTAACAGCAGCAGATTTATGACGTTCCTGACCATAAATCAGAACCATATCGTTCAATTCATCATTTCCATCCTCCATCGTCTTCTGTCAACCAAATAAATCACTGACTTAATGTTTACAGTTGAGGTCAGCGCGCTGCGCCGTTGAGTTGCAGTAATGCACACACCTGCAACGACGTTGCTATGTCCTACATGTGAAGCATGTAGGCAATGCGTTGTAATGAAACTTTTGTTTTACTAGTGCAAATACTTATAGTAACCTCAGTAGTCAACAGTTGTGGATCACCCTGTATTAATCAGGCCACGCACATCATCGAAGAATGCTACACTGAACATCAATGCTCTATTCGGATTTTGCAACCAAGCAAGTCAGCTAATGTCGAACACTGTGTCTCCACCGGGAATGGAATAAAGTGAAACAAAACAATACTTTTGGCCACAGCATTGGCTTTTTGGGACTCCATTATTAATGAAAATGTGGTGAACCGCGACAATGGTGACCAGCCTGAAAATTCATGGAGCCCTGTCGTAGCCAAGATTTGCTCCGAGCGAAGGGAACCGAGTACGCAGCTGATTTCCACAGTTCCACCGGCCAAAGAGCTGTGAGCGTGAATTGTGGTCAGTATTTCACTACCACATTGGCGCATACGCGGAGTAGTCACACTACGCTAATAAATTACAGAACATCTTCGTCAGGGATATCTTTGTGATTCTTCAATTGCTGACGCAAAGGGTCGCAAAAATTATCTATATTTGTTAGTCCTAATTAGAAACGTCGTGTCTTAAAAATCATTATTGAAATAAATATTTTAGGGTTTTAGATTCATCTGTGTGAAACTTTTATCTGATTTCAAACGTTTTGATGAGCCTACAACGAACACATGCCATACATTTCACGTTTTTATCGGTTTTGCTTCACTGTTTTAAACTCATATACACGCATCAAAAAGTGTTTTGCATCACTCCGGTACCCAGAATTCCTGAAGATAGACGTTGACTGTGGATTTTATATCACAGACACTGTCCTTTTGACCGTTCATAGACGTCACTAAACCCGCCCAAAGATATACAAAACTACGCATGAAGAGCGCCTATTAGACGGACGGGGTCCGACAGCCGATGAGTTCCAGTCATTCCACAAGGAAGGAGGTACACGGTTGGTGTTGTCTGTAGTTCAACCATGCCTAGACGGTCAATGGCCCGGTTCGATCGTGTCGGCATTGTTACTTTGTGCCAGGAATGGCTCTCAACAAAGGAAGTGTCCAGGCGTCTCGGAATGAACCAAAGCGATGTTTTTCGGACATGCAGGAGATACAGAGAGACAAGAACTGTCGATCACATGCCTCGCTCAGGCCTCCCAAGAGCTACTACTGCAGTGGATGACCGCTACCTCCGGATTAAAACTCGGAGAAACCCTGACAGCAACGCCACCATGTTAAATAATGCTTTTCGTGCAGCCACAGTATGTCGTGTTACGACTAAACTGTGCGCAGTAGGCTGCACGATGCGCAAATTCATTCCCCACGTCCATGGCGAGGTCTGTCTTTGCAACCACTACACCATGCAGCGCGGTTCAGATGGGTCCAACAACATGCCGAATGGACCGCTCGAGATTGGCATCACGTTCTCTTCACAGATGAGTGTCGCATATTCCTTCAAACAGACAATCGTCGGACACGTGTTTGGAGGCAACCCGGTCATGCTGAACGCCTTAGACACACTGTCCAGCGAGTGCAGCAATGTGGAGGTTCCCTGCTGTTTTGGGGTGGCATTATGTGGGACCGACGTGCGCCGCTGGTGGTCATGGAAGGCGCCGAAAGGCTGTACGATACGTGAATGCCATCCTCCGACCGATAGTGCAACCATATCGGCAGCATATTGGCGAGGCGTTCGTCTTCACGGACGACAATGCGCGTCTCCATCGTGCACATCTTGTGAATGACTTCCTTCAGGATAACGACATCGCTCGACTAGAATGGCCAGTGTGTTCTCCAGACATGAACCGTATCGAACACGCCTAAGATAGATTGAAAAGGGCTTTTCATGGACGATGTGTCCCACCAATCATTCTGAGGAGTGGGACAAACTGGACCAACAGTGCCTTAATGAACTTGAGGATAGTATGCCACGACGAATACAGGCATGCATCAATGCAAGAGGACGTGCTACGTCTCGCTGTATGGTGGTACAACATGCAATGTGTGGTTTTCATGAGCAATAAAAACGGCGGGAACGATGTTTACGTTGTTCTCTATTCCAGTTTTCGGAACTCTCGGAACCGACACGATGCAAACCTTTTTCTTAATGTGTGTATATTGCTTGCTTCCTCCTACGTATATCTCGTAAGAAACCAAGGTTAAAAATTAGAGGGTTTCGTGTTCACATGGAGTTGTACCATCAATCGTTCGTTCTTCCCGTAAACCGTTCACAAATGGAACAGGAAAAGGAAACAATCGTAGTGGCACATAAAGTACCCTCCACCACGAACAAAACAAGAAAGGGTGTTAACACTGCATTGTCATCCCGTTATCAGCTGTGTTGCTAATTTCGAGTCCCTAGCTCACTAGAAATTTACTTTAAAATCAGTTGCAATATTTGTACCAAACAGACAACAAGGAAGCGATATTTCTCCCCAGTACCTCCACCTCCCCCCCCCCCCCAAAAAAAATATCTCTCTGCTGAACTACGCTCATACACTTGCGTACCACCTAGAATGCAGTCCAATACTACCTGCGCAACACACAACTTCTGCACGACAGTTGAAAAGTCAGACGTAACCAAACATTTTCACCTCCCCCCCGTACCCCCCTCCCTCTATGGGAGATAGGTAGACGAATGTCAAATAATATTGCATTGACATGCAGTTGTGAGCTATTTTTAAAATTCCAAGTCTGTCAACCATTGGAAACTAAGGTTTGAAATCAATTGTTAAATTTGTACTGGACAGATCCGCAGAGAAGAGAGGGACTAATCAACTTCGTTAACCACTTCCTTTCCTTTATATTAGAGGAAAGAGGGCGAATGCAGAAAATGCAATCAGGGGCTAACATATGAAAGAACGAAATGCAGCAGCGAGAGAATCAGTGCATCAGCGAGAAGTACTGGCTGCTAGATGGCGGACAGTCGCCGGCTGCTGCCCCCTGGTCGTTCAGCAGAACGGCGGTGCCTGCCGGCCGTCTGCAAACACTTGCTGCGGCGTCGGCCAACCAGAAAATAGCTTCGGTCCAGCCACAGCTGCAGGGCAGAGGCGCTCCAGCCGTGCGGAAGTCCCGTGTCCAGTGCCCAGTGGGTGGAAAGGGCCGACCAGCGTCATCTCATAACCCCCAGCAGGATAGCATCAGCTCTCCTCGCGTCTTCTCTTCTATTAGATTTCGGTCCATCGTCACGCCCCTCCCTCCCGCCCTCAACACCAGTCTCGTGAGGGTGGTGGGGTATCGGGACGCTTTCGGCTGGGCTTCAGCGATGAGGGAGTTTTAGCTTTCCTCGTACTGACGGAATGTATACAGGGTGGTCCATTGATAGTTACCGGGCCAAATATCTCCCGAAATAAGCATCAAACGAAATAACTACAAAGAACGAAACGCGTCTAACTTGAAAGGGGAAATCAGATAGCGCTATGGTTGGCCCGCTACATGGCGCTGCCATAGGGTCAAACGGATATCAACTGCATTTTTTAAAAAATAGGAACCCCCATTGTTTTTTAGATATTCGTGTAATACGCAAAGAAATATGAATGTTTTAGTTGGACCACTTTTTTCGCTTTGTGATAGATGGCGCTGTATCAGTCACAAACGTATAAGTAACTGGTATCACGTAACATTCCGCCAGTGCGGACGGTATTTGCTTCGTGATACATTACCTGTGTTAAAATGGATCGTTTATCAATTGCGGAAAAGGTCAATATCGTGTTGATGTATGGCTATTGAGATCAAAATGCCGAACGGGCGTGTGCTATGTATGCTGCTCGGCATCCTCGACGACATCATCCAAGAGTCTGGACCGTTCGCCGGATAGTTACGTTATTTACGGAAACAGGAAGTGTTCAGCCACATGTGAAACGTCAACCACGACCTGCAACAAATGATGATGCCTAAGTAGGTCTTTTAGCTGCTGTCGCGGCTAACCCGCACATCAGTAGCAGACAAATTGCGCGAGAATCGGGAATCTCAAAAACGTCGGTGCTGAGAATGCTACATCAACATCGATTGCACCCGTACCATATTTCTATGCACCAGGAATTGCATGGCGCCGACTTTGAACGTGGCGTACAGCTCTGCCACTGGGCACAAGACAAATTACGCGACGATGACAGATTTTTTGCACACGTTCTATTTAGCGACGAAGCGTCATTCACCAACAGCGATAACGTCAACCGCCATAATACGCACTACTGAGCAACGGAAAATACACAATGGCTGCAACAATTGGAACATTAGCGACCGCGGCGGGTTAATGTATGGTGGAGCATTATGGGAGGAAGGATAATTAGCCCCCATTTTATCGATGGCAATCTAAATGGTGCAATGTATGCTGATTTCCTATGTAACGTTTACCGATGTAACTACAAAATGTTTCACTGCATGACAGAATGGCGATGTACTTCCAACATGATACATGTCCGCCACATAGCTCGCGTGCAGTTGAAGCGGTATTGAATAGCATATTTCATGACAGGTGGATTGGTCGTCGAAGCACCATACCATGGCCCGCACGTTCACCGGATATGACGTCCCCGGATATCTTTCTGTGGGGAAAGTTGAAGGATATTTGCTATCGTGATCCACCGACGACACCTGACAGCATGCGTCAGCGCATGTGCGAACTTTAGGGAAGGCGAACTACTCGCTGTTGAGAGTAATTTCGTTACACGTATTGCCAAATGCACTGAGGTTGACGGACGTCATTTTGAGCATTATCGCATTAATGTGGTATTTACTGGTAATCACGGTGTAACAGCATGCATTCTCAGAAATTATAAGTTCACAAAGGTACATGTATCAGATTGGAACAACCAAAATAAAATGTTCAAACGTACCTACGTTCTGTATTTTAATTTAAGAAAGCTACTTGTTACCAACCGTTTGTCTAAAATTGTGAGACATATGTTTGTGACTATTACAGCGCCATCTATCATAAAGCGAAAAAAAGGGTCCAACTAAAACATTCATATTTCTTTACGTACTACACGAATATGTAATAAAAATGGGGGTTACTATTTTAAAAAACGCAGTTGATATCCGTTTGACCTATGGCAGCGCCATCTAGCGGGCCATCTGGTTTTTCCCTTCAAGCTAGAGAAGTTTCGTTCTTTGTAGTTTTTTCGTTTGACGCTTATTTTGGGAGATATTTGGCCCGGTCACGATTAATGGACCACCCTTTATAGTATACACGAAAAGCACTGTGCAATGTGCCGCTGATCGAATTAGTACGTTCGCAAGTACATAATGACTCTGCTAATCACAGTTAAGTGTCTTGCAGAGGATTCATGGAACCGTTTTCATACTAGTTTTCGGTGATTCCACTCTCGAATTACAAACGGGAAAAATCAACGTCTACATCTTTCCACGCTATTTCCGATTATGGCGATGATCAGTCCCCACTACGTTGCTGGAATTCAACACGTTTTGTCGTTTGGAGGAGAAATTTTGTGACTGAGATCTCTCCGAAACGGAACATATCTTTGTTTGAATGAATACCATCCCAAATCACTTCTCATATCCTTAATGCTCTCTCCCCTATCGTGAAAATTCGGGAAGTGCTACTCAATTGTCTTCTAGGTCGTCATATATAGATAAAAGATAGAAGTGAGCGAACAGTGCTACAATGGGAGCTCCTAGATACAACTTCGTTTCGACTGGAAGACTCACCTTCATTTACCACAAACTGCGATTTTATTTTTTATTGTATTCAATTTCAGTGCAGAGTCCATTTCACCAGAGACAATTGTTTCACGTAATGAAAAAAGGAGGATATTGATCGAGCTTCATTGCAAAATGTGAAACATAATTGAACTAATAAGTAGTCAAGTCAATTAGTCTGACCAACAAATTTTAACATAACACCCGACTGTATGCTGGCTGACAGAAAACGTGGAGTACCCAGAGTGAGTACCTATTCACCTCTTAGAGAGAGAGAGAGAGTTAAAATCAAAACAAATTTACAAAGAACTCAGTAGTACGAGCACAGTTTTACGTTACACCCCCTCTGTCCTTGATGCATGCACTTATTCTGCATGGACGAGTGTAAGAAAGCAGTTCCTCTCTTCAGGCAATCTAGTTCACAACTGTTGTAACTAGTTCTTGTTATCCTAGGTTCTGTCACTGGAACGGAGTCGACGTCCAAGCTAGTCCCACACATGTTCTATTCGTGACACGTATGCAATTCTTGCAGGCCATGGGAGTACTTCATGATCAAGCAGACAGTTCACAGAGCATAACGATACTGTGCACGGAAGGCGGCACGCAAGGGCGCAGAATGTCCGTGATGTACCGTTTTGCTGCGGCAGTTGCTTCCGTCATTATCTGTAGTCGCTGAACTGAAGTCACTGACCTGAATTCATGACCTACGGCTCCCCACACCATGACACCAGGATTTACGACAATGTGACTCTCCAAAGCATTGGAAGACTGGGATCTCGCGCCAGGTTGCAACCATACTCTCCAACGATCGGCATCCGGCTATTGCAAAACCGCGATTAATCTCTGAACACAATACGACCCCATTTATCAGCAGTGCTTGCTTGACCGTGACGGCACTACTCCGACAGAGCCGGTTCCGTAGGGGTGCTACCGACAGCCTACGCATGCGCGGTTAATTCCGCTGTCCGGTTGCTATTAATTTCCGACCCATGATGCGGGATGACACATACCGTATCACGGAGTCCATTTCTGGTTCTCCGGGTGGGAAAGCAAATGAGTAGGGGTTACAGCGTGCTTAATGCACATTAGAGCCGGCTAGCCTGCTTTTCGTTTTCAGAATATTCCTGCTCTCACGTTTCCGTGTAGTCCAGCATCGCTCTACTCTCACAGAATGGCCGCCCTACGCAACTGATCCAACTCCATATTTACCCTCCTGACAGAGCGGTTCAACTGGGGCTGATCATGCCGCAAAAAAGCAGGCACCAGCCCAACATTGGTATGGGTCGTTGCAGAGGCTATTTTCACCAGATCACGGTCAATAATGTAGCCCTGATCCCTATCAATACTGTTTCCCAATCCATCCACTATCATCACATGATCCTGCTGTGAGAAACCGTTTCACAAGGAACCTGTATCCTCTACCACCTCGCTAAGACATGTACTTGGCTTGAAAAAGTTTGTGACCTGGTGCCTGTCACCTAATTTTTCCTGCAAAATCTGGCCCACACCTCTTCCATGGCTGCTACCTAGCAACAGAACTTTCCTCTTACTTTACACTTTTTTTGAAACAGTTGGTTTCCTATGGAGATTCTGTTGCATCTTAACTACATCTAATTCTACTGGAGCCTCTTCCTTACTTAACTGTGGTAGCAAGGCAAATCTATTGGTTGTGCCAATTAGGAAACCGTCAGACACTGTCCCCTTTCTGTGGCCCCTGTTCCCAGCTACCACTTCCGACGGCTGTTTACACTCCACCCCCCTTAACCTCTTCCGTTTCTCCCTCGCTCTGTCCAAATCAGCCTGAAGGGCCCTAATTTTCTCCTCCTGTTCACCTCTAATCATATCTCTTGAGCAAACCCTGCATAAGAATGGAAGAGTCTCGTTGACTTCCCCAATTCCCACCCCGCTACAGTTTCCCCAATGAAACCACCTGTCACAACAGCTACACAAGACCCCTGAACTAACGTTCCTACTGCAGGTCACACACCTGGTATCCACGGTAGTTTGGAAATTAATTAAGTGATAACGATAATATATTAAATACAGAAGCAAAAGGACACTAACTATGTTTTGGAAAACAATATCTATGTAAACTATTACCAAATGCACTTAAATTTGTGGCACAACCCTAAATATGCACGATCAAAAACTAGGCCTAAACAGCCGAATGTAACCAAAACGAACTTTTTGCAATTACTGGAAGAATACGCAAATAAAAGAAAAAACTTTAATGGCAAGCTTGAAGAGCTCACTAATGAACGTATCAAATTAGATAATCTAAACCAAATGCACTTAAGATTGCGGTATAACGCTATGTATGCACACTCGGAAAGTAAGGCAAAGCCGCGAAATATAAACAAAACGAACTTTTAGTGATTACTGGAACAATACGCAAATAAAAGAAAAACATTTAATGGTGCGATTAAAAAGCACCATAATGAACGTATTTAATCAGTTAAACTACAGCATATGCACTTACAATTGCGGTATAACGCTAAATATGCACACTCGAAAAATTAGGCCTAAGCAACAGTAAGTAATGAAACGAAATTTTCGCGATTACTAGAACACTACGCAAATAAAAGAAAAACTTTTAATGGTGAGCTTGAAGAGTACACTACTTAACGCATTTAATTAGTTAAAAGTGTTCAACTACATTTAATTTCAACTTAAATTACTTATCTTTCACTAGAGCTCTGTCTCTGTACGTGCGGCCTTGTGCAGGGCTACCAACACATCGATCAACCGTCAAGGCAATTCATTTCTAGACGAAAATACTCTTCTGGCTACACTGGTTTAGTGACATCGTTAGAACCAGTAGGTTTCTATGGGTGAAGAGTTTGTAAACTACTTTAGCACTGTCAGATTGTTTTAGATATCGTGAAAGGGAATTCTGCTGCTGATTAAATTCTCTTTGATGATTACTGTTGCGTTTAGTAAACTAATGGAAAACGCAATTTAAATATTCACTGTACTAACACAAATTAAAAATTCAGCTTACTGCAGAAACATCACGACGGCAGTCTATCTTAATAAAGCATTAAGTATCTGTAAGTCTATTGAGCCTGTTTTAAAACTAATTAGTAGGATATTACCGACTTTTGACTTCGAAAAGGTCTGTACTTACTTCTTTTCCTGTTCCATTCGCAAGTATTATGAAAATGTGACAGTTCATAGATAAAATTTATATTCACAACAACAAAAAATATGTCGGCAGTAAACAACAGTGGCCTTATGAATTTTGCAGTACCGGAAGGTTTTCGCTCTGACACTAAGAGGTACTAAAAGCAGCAAGACGAATTTTGCTCGAGCGTTGTCATACGATTGCCTTATTGAGTTTATATCTGCCTGCTTGTAGCTCTGCTACAAAAGAGTTAAAAATCTGGCTTTCAGCGAATCTGGAAAGGCGAACAAAGGCTGTGTACACCACACAGGGAAGCACGTTACCTAGGAGCTAGCGAACAGGTAGGGTGTCTTTGGCTTACTTATTAGCCCAGTAGCCGCTATGGTAAATAAATCGCAACATAAAAGACGAGAGTAGCTGTATTCCCCGTGTAGAAGTATTTTCGTTTTCTCAAAAGCATTACCTGATATCCCATTTCAAGAGAAAATCACATTATTCAATTGAAATGACACGATAATATCAAGGAAGTATCTCGTCGGTCACAGAGTTTCGAAACATATTCTGCGCTTTTGCCAAGTTTCAGATATAATACCAGGAAGGATACCAGCTGATGTGTTCTGTGAGTGACCTCTGAAGTGACTATAGCTTCGTCTCAAAGTTGCGGGTTGCAAGGGCCGCAATATCCTCATTATATTCCAATGAGTCTTATTCGCATTTCGGTAACTCGGTTTAGGGGCTAGAGTAATACATCGATGAACTGAGTGCAACTAAATGTCATAAATTAATAACTGCGACAATTATTAGTGTTTTACTGTCTTACTCGGACCGAAACCTTGAGAGCGTATTCACTAGACGCGATTCACAATTTTGTAGCTTCTCCAGTGGTTGAGTTGGCAACGTATCTTATCTGTGCAATATTGTTATTGAGATCACTGTCATTGACACATTCGCCAGAAGACAGGCACGGCCTAGCTTTTTGTTGTCAGCTTTTCTGGCGGTTATTTTGCCTTTGGTTGAAACGTGAAGACTAGATGAATTCGAATATTCCATACGGCTAAAACTTGATGTTTCTATTCTTCCAGCTCTGTCATTCAAAAAACAGTTACAATAAGCGGCAGAAAAGCGCCTGTGAACCAACAGTTAGTAATGCAGCCTTAATTAGTGGAATCTGACAAACTCCATCTGTCATCTGATAATTGTGAAAAACTACTTTCTTCATCTGCACAGCACCGCAGTATGAACTCAAGGATTTCACGGTTTTCCTATACTTAATTTTGTTGCGATCGTTCTCAATGACAGTAGGGGAGGAGCAAAACCATCTGACTTGAAACATACTTTTCCAGTCGGATTTCAATCTTTGGCTACAGTTTCAGTAGCACGTCCAATGAGGTATCAAGAATGTGAGCAATCACTCATTGCTGTAGTATAGGCTAGGGCAGAAAGAAGCAGGTTTCCAACAACGTAAACGATGAGAGACACTGTCGCTGTCACTTATTAAAGAGGAATTGTTCAGAAAATTACAACTGTATTTAATTAAATGAGTAGGTTGATGCAACTCCAGTCCGGCACTATCACTGAGTTGGCAAACATTTTCCGAATAGCATTTAAGGTAAAAACATGTGTGTGTGTGTGTGTGTGTGTGTGTGTGTGTGTGTGTGTGTGTGTGTGTGTTCTTTCGGACACTACGAATCGAAATATACAGCCTTGTTAATCAGTTAAATATCGAGGGACAGATGTCCAGGCTGTCAAGGGTGCTAAAATAGAACAACGGTGTCAGATGAAAATCTGTGCCTGACCAGGTTCGAAGAAAGAACAGACACCACACATATATCCATATTCAGGGTGTTTCAGGAGAAGTAGAAGATATTTTAGCAGGTGGTAGTACAGACGAAACGCATAAAAAATTCCAAACAAATGCGTCCACTTTTTATTGAGTACAGAGATACAGCTGTTAGTACGTAACCCTAACAAACTCAAAGGAAAGGCAAATGAGGACGTTCAAAGTTGATTTTCAAAAATTGCCCCACAAACTTCGATGCACATTTGACTTTTCTTGATAACACCAGGTGTAGCTCGTCTGAGGTTGTCTTTGCGTTCTTTTATGAGGGCTGCACTATTCATAATCCGAACGATCAAATCGGCTCTTAGGTTTACTTGTTGTTTGTAGACTTCGCCTTTAACCATCCCTGCAGGCAAAAGTCTAAAGAGATAAGATCCGGCGACCTTCGTGGCCAAGAAAAGTGCCCATGTCTACTAATCTATCTTCCGGGAAATGTTAGGCTTGGATAATGTCTCCTGACGACTAGAATGTGCAGGAGCCCCGGCATGCTGGAGGATCATATGAATTATTGTAGCCAAAGGAACCTCTTGCAATAACGCTGGGAGCTCATTTTCAGGGAATACAACTGGGTCCTGTAAGGACCAACATACGAAACGAAAATGAATTGTACCCAACTATATGTACTCAGTAGAAATTGGATACATGTTATATGGCATTTTCTCTGCAATTTGTCTATACTACCACCTCCTACAATATTTACTATTCCTCCTGAAACATCCTGTATAATTATTCAGGTCTCCACGGATCATCGAAAGTTTTCAGTGTCCGAACCCTCGCGGGAATACAGTGTGGCCGCGAGCGAGTGGAATAAAGGACGTGAGGGGGATGGGGGGAGGGAGGGTTGGAGGTACCGTGACTGTGGTATGCGGCAAAGATGGGAATTCGCGTCTGACAAGTGAAGAGGAGCGTGTGTAGATAGGTGCTACAGACAGGTTGGCTGCTGTGTCCCGATAGTGTGTGTTGTCCATAGCGTAAGTTAGTTTAAGTTAGATTAAGTAGTAAGTAAGCTTAGGGACCGATGACCTAAGTAGCTTGGTCGCATAAGATCTTACCACAAATTTACAAAATTTTAAATCCAAAATACTGCATCTCGGTTCTTACAGTAGTGCAATAGGTTCGCCCTGGTTACATGTAACTGAAGAGAGACTCCAACTCGGATCGTGGTTAAGGGCGAACCCCAGGCGCATGGCTACGAACAATTGGGAGCGGAAACTTAATGTCATTGGAACCTTCTTAAGGGACCCTGACATGCGATCGTTAGACCAACTGCAGAAAGTTCAATTTATAAATACATACATACTTAGCAAAACATATCATGTCACAGCAGTCTTACCGATAGCGCTGATCACTGCACATAAAAAACTCTGCAGCGTATTGGTATGTGTGGAAACAAAATATGTTCAAAATATTCTTCCACACGGCAACTTTTCAGAGGCAAAACGGAGGTCTTGGAATTAAAGACGTTAAATCTATATGTGACGCACTGTTTCTAACTCGTGCTTTTAAACTACTACATGCCACTAAGACAGTCATCACGAAACTTCTGTACCTCTCGTCAGATCCTGGGGATAGGAACGCTCCTGTTAACGTAGCACACACATATGCCAGCCTAGATTACGTCCGAAAGTACTGTGTCGATTGTAGCTGTAGAAGACTTCCACCAGCACAAAGAAACACTAGAACCGTCTATGTTTATATTACCAGACATCATCTTTACAACCCAATTCAGGTAAATAAACCTACTAAAAGCTGGATGACCGTCTCTAAAAATATCAACAATAAAAATTTACCAACTAGAGTCAGTGCCGTATGGTACGACGTTGTAGACGAAACCATATCCATAGCTGAACGATTATGGAAAATCAAATACTGCGACAAGTGTCGGCTTGTAGAAACTGTAGCGCACATGTTCTTATGTAAAAATAGAATCAGAATTTGGAACTGGAATAGGAAGAAATTAGCACTATCAACAGAACCGCAGAAAGTCATATACCGATAACTGAAGCTTTACAACCCAACTGGAAATGTTACCCGTCCGCAAAGAATAACAGTTTACGTGGCTTCTGGGACAGTTTGTGTTTTACCTGTTAACAAACAAAACTTCGAACTTAGAAGAGTACATGTTTTATATTGCGGAAGAACATTTTAAGCTGAAGAAGAATAACAAATATAAGGAATGGTTTCAAAACGTTTGGTCTATTGCTTTATGTGGGCTACAAAGAGGTGGACAATTTTATTGATTAGAAGTAGAATAATATTGTTTCACTTTTTTTATTCCTGGAATCTTCTTTTACGTTGGTTGTAAAGTCAGAACTGTTGTAATTTGGCAAAACTCCTCCAGCTCCGAAATTTCTTTCATTTGTTGAAAAATATATGGCTTCCTAACAGACCTCATATGCATCCAGTGCATAATAACTTAAATTGTGAATATGTTTCTGAATGAATGTTTGTTATGTATTTTTCCGTCACCCTCTTGACCGTTATATGTTATGTTCTACAAGGAACGCACGCCATTGGAGGCGACAATCTGTTATTTATTTCACCTTAATTACTACTTCAATTTTGTTCTACAGTTTAAGGCATGTATGGGAACAAACACGGAATACATGGGAATAATGCAGCTACTCAGGGACAGGTACGGGGGAGGCATTGTGGCCAGGTCTCGGATCTTCGACCCTTGCCCTCTTTGCCTCCGCCTACGTGGTGCTGAAAGTCTTCTCAAACTTTAAAAAAAAAATAGTGCAGTGGTCAGCACGTCTGTCTAGTAAGCAGAAGGTCCTGGATCGAAGCCCGGTCGGTGACAAATTTTCATCTGCCGTCGTTGCTGTATTACAACGCGCTCTGACAGTGTGGACGTCGGTCCTTCGATATTTAAGATGCAATTGTTTTTTGAGCCAGTAGAGGTGATTTGCGAACTTTTGTCTTGCCATCAGTGTAACAGGACTTCAACGGTGTCCAACCCTTAGTCATTGCTTTGTGACGGCGCTAACCCATGTCATATACATGCGAGTCAGATTGTAGCGTATATTTAGTCAAATAACGAATGGTCAGTATACAAGTATTCACGAACAGTAAAAGCAGGATTGCAGGGAACTGATCACTTAACCAAGTGCAACGTCGAGTACCTGTGTAGTGAGTCATTCCAGCCGCATAACTGAGGGTAATATTTGTTAAGCAATTCACTGCAGAATTAATGTAATACGAGCACAATGATCTCTGTAGTCATAGTGTATCATTATCAGCTAGCGAATGGAGTACTACGTTCTTTAAATCGGATTAATCAAGCTAATGCCAAATAAAGAAAAGCGACGACGCCACCACACTATCTCTACAAAAGTAGGTAGTCAGCACTAAATTATCTGCGCCACCCTTAACGTTACTGTAAGCAGTTTGACAACACCACCACCACAAAATGGTACAAATGGCTCTGAGAACTATGGGACTCAACTTCTGAGATCATTAGTCCCCTAGAACGTAGAACTAGTTAAACCTAACTAACCTAAGGACATCACACACATCCATGCCCGAGGCAGGATTCGAACCTGCGACTGTAGCGGTCTCGCGGTTCCAGACTGCAGCGCCTAGAACACCAGCACAACTACTGACAACCTGTACCATTATCATCAAACAGTTGTAACTCGCAGTGATTACAAGTTGCTGATGTTTGTCAAGAATAGCAGAAAGCGCCTCATGAATGTGATGTTCCATTTGCATTACTCCTAGGACGGAGAGGATCCTAAATATCAGTAATACGTCACCCAGGGAAGAGAAGAGTCCACGTATTGTCTCAGGTTCTTGCAGTTTGATATTAATGCAGTTCCCGATAGTTTCACACTAACGGGTTCTTTTGGCTATCGGAATACTCATATGGGAATTATCAAAGTGTAATTGCTAGAACGCTCAACTACGTTAATTACACCTCGTTCTGGATTGAATATGACTTGGAAAGTGACGTAAATTTGACGTCCATCTCCTGGCGTCTTACTGAATACAGTCTGAAGTGCACCCACAGTTGTGTTGCCTGTCGCATGGATTCTGTGAAGTGTTGTGGCAGCTGGCAGTCATTGCTGAATACAACCATGTGCAAATATCCTCACTGCTCTTAGGGAACTAGTCTTTGTTGCATTTTTCTCAAACCGTAATTAGCACAATAACATAAGGCTTATTCTGCTAAAGAACTTGATGCCCAAAAGTCCTTAAATAAGCATCTCCGAGCAGTAGTAATGCATGAAAGGAAACAGACTGGTGGACAAAATAATGGACAGCTCCCTGTTTTTGCTTTTCCGATAGCGCCTACGATAAGAATTTGGTGTCATATTATGCTTCAGAGACCTAAACTGTTTACTTTACTTCATACTAAAACAAAAGCTATGATATGAGAAGAGTAAATGACTTATATGCTTCTCACGAACTTTTGTTTTTCGTGTATATTTTCTCACTTCATATTAACCCTGCTGTTCTGTTCGGGTCTATATGACCCGAAACGAATATGAACGTTATTTTACATTATGTAAATACCAATATATATTTATGAAACTTTGTGACTTTGTCTGAAAATGGATGAGCAGCATGTGTTTTAAAAGGTTTTAAAAAAGTTTAAGAAGTTTGGGCTTCAACTGTAATAGTTGCATATGTAATGTTCGGGTCATAATGACCCGACACAAATATGTTTAGTGTAACTCGTATTTATTTCTAAAATCTGGAAATGGCGAAAATTATTTTTGTTGTGTTGTGTGGGAATAGTGACTGCATCATTCCAACTTACTCTCAACAATCACCTAAAGCTCCATGCGTTCACAACAATGGGCTTGTTTGTTGCTTTCCCCAGGAAATAATAATTGGCAGTTCTCAATAATTGGAATGCTTTGTTTCTGCCCAGTTTGACTTGTGACACCATGGCGATGAGACCATTGAATGATCGTGAGTTGGAAGAAATAGTAAATGCCTCACCAGATGAAGGATCACTTTCTGAGTTTGAAGATCACATCAGCAATGCATCTGAAAGCGAGTGTTCCGATGACAGTTACGACAGTCCACAGCCCATACAAAATAGTGTAGAGACTTTTCTTTCTAAAAATGGGAATATAGAATGGCAGTTGCATCCACCAGCACAACATGGTCGCCTACCAGCTTCGAACATCATCAAGAGTACCCCAGGAGTTACCAGGTATGCAGTCAGCAGAATATCTGATGTAAAATGTTCATTTGAAGCAGTATTTCACACAGCGCTTCAAAATGAAATAATAGAGATGACAAATATTGAAGGGCAGCGAGTTTATGGTGAACAGTGGACAGATATTGATGGTTCTGTTTTCCATGCATACTTAGGACTCTTACTCCTAGCGGGTGTATATCGATCTCATGGGGAGTCTACAAAAAGTTTGTGGGATAAAGATACTGGGCGAAACATATTTCGAGCAACCATGTCTCATGAAACATTCTGTAAGATATCACGTGTCCTGCGATTTGACAAGAAATCTACTAGAGAGGAAAGACGACGTACTGACAAACTTGCCGCAATTCGTAGTATTTGGGAGAAGTGGGTAGAGGTCCTTCCTCAACTGTATAATCCAGGAGAAAATGTTACTGTTGACGAGCAGTTAGTAGCATTTAGAGGTCGCTGTCCATTCAAGCAGTATATCCCAAGTAAACCGGCAAAATATGGGATCAAAATATGGACCATGTGTGACAGCAAAACTTCATACGTACTGAAAGCCCAAATTTATACAGGAAAGGTGAGTGGAGCGGCACCAGAAAGAAATCAGGGAATGAGGGTGGTATCTGATCTCACTTCTGAGTTACGTGGTCAGAATATCACGTGTGACAACTTTTTTACGTCGTACAATTTGGGGCAGCTGCTTCTGAAAAGGAAATTGACTATGTTGGGAACTATACGGAAAAATAAGCCGGAGCTTCCACACAAAATGACCAACAAGGAGGTACACAGCTCTTCATTTTACTTCACAAATGACACTACTGTGGTTAATTATATTCCTAAGAGACACAAGAATGTTGTACTTATGAGCACTCTCCACCATGATGCGGAAATCAGTGACAGGGCTGATAAGAAGCCAAAAATGATTTTGGACTATAATTCAACCAAAGGTGCTGTAGACACGCTTGATCAGTTATTAGGTACATATACATGCAAACGAAAAAGTAATAGGTGGCCAATGATAGTTTTCTACAATATTCTTGATGTTTCTGCTTATAATGCATACGTTTTGTGGATTTCGGTTGACCCTAATTGGAATGCAAGCAAATTGACTAGAAGGAGAATATTCTTGGAGGAACTTGGAAAGTCACTGATAAAAGAACATATTGCATCAAGAACGCATTTCCCAAGAACAGAAGATTCTTTGAGAATGGTCACAAGCATCCAAAACCCGAATGATGTGGGTGGTGTGTCAGAATCGGTAACAACAAGAAAATCTACAAAACGTGCACGCTGTAAGTTCTGTCCATCAAGTAATGACAATAAAACAAACATGGTGTGTGGAAAATGTAGTAAACATATTTGCAAGAAACATGTAACCTACTTGTGTCCACAGTGCAAGCAGTAAGAAAAGAACTGTAGTATTTTATAAGATGATTGTATTGAAAATTCTGTTGTTTCAAATTTATGTGAATACTTGTGCCTAAACTACAATCAGTAAGAAGAGAGGATTCTAAAGTTGTAGTGCTTTCTATGTTGGAATGTAATAAAAAAACTGTAGTGTGTTCTGTACTGTAGTGTGCTCTAAGATGAATATCTGTAATGACAACTGTCTGTTGTTAGAAAATGTCAATACTTACGTCTAAACTGTCAACAATAAGAATAGAAGTATGGAAAAACTGTAGTGCTTTCTAAGTTGAATGCCTGTAATGGAAACTGTCTGTTGTTTCAAATTTATGTGCATATTTAAATGAAAAATATCCCTCAATAAAGTTGTATGCATTGTTATTATTATTATTATTACCATTATTATTATTATTATTATTATTATTATTATTACTAACAAGGTACTGGAATAGAACAACAATGTCGATAGCTAAAACTGTACCAAAATTTATGTTTCTAAAGCATTTTGATATGTCGGGTCATATTGACCCGAACAGTATATATGTCAAGTAAAAGTGAACAGAACAGCAGGGTTAAAGCAAGGTCGTTGATATGAGAAGAGGAAATGAAATATACGCTTCCATGGCATACTGTTTCCTTGTGTGCTATAACTGCGTGCATGAAAGCTTTGCATTTAATTTTTGCGTCTTAGATAAATTTTGGTATCATCTCACATTACTTTGTGAGAAAGTTCCCATTTTTTTGGAATTGAAATAGAGTGGACATTTCTTCACTGGTAAATATTCTGATGACTAATGACATGATACCCATTGCTATTCCTCCTTGGCACCTGTGAGTAGAGTCTCACGTTTGTTACTGTAAGAGCATGCAGGCAGTGATGTCCGCTCACTGCAGTAAGAGCCAAGGTGATATCTTTCTGTTCATGGCGAAGCGTCTGCTGCAGTGTCCACGCTCAGCCAACATAAACAAATCGCGGTGGCATTGGGCACTGTGATCGTTAATACATCTTACTTACTTAACGTCATATGCAGGACGTGTGTTGGGTATAAATTCAGTTTGTAGCTTCCCATCGAATTAAAATACTTTACAGTCATGTTTGATGCAATATTTATTGTTGCTTGTCTCTCTAATGTTAATAGTATTGATTCAGATTGTGCGTGAACATGAAATAACTCACTCTCTCTCTCTCTCTCTCTCACACACACGCACACACGCACACACACACACACACACACACACACACACACACACACACACACACAAACAGTCATTGATTCCAGTGAGGGTGACGACTACTGTGTGTTGAACAACACATGCACCAATCAATTCCTCAGTTGGCGTCGAGTGGATGAGATTTTTCAATTACCTTGCAATCCAAGAATTGTAAGGAGGAGACTGAAAGTAAATGGACTTGTATACTAAAGAGCTGCGACAAAGCAAAGCTTGACCGATTATCAGATAATCTGTCCACATGGGTTTTGTGGACGAGTATACTTTTAGTAACCAAACCACCCACCATCATTACGTGAGATTTCTGGAAGTCGTAGGGCCATTGATTTCATTAAGTCGTCGATAGTGTAGCGTAATGGTTTACTTCCTACTATACGTTTTCTATATTCGTCTAAAGGTTGCTTGCATTTGTAGGCCCACATGGCAATGACCTTCTTACCTCTGCCCACATATTCTCTATCTGGTTGATGTTCGGCGATCGTGGAACAAACGGCAACAGCTTTATCCTCTCTTGGCCCAGAAACCAACCTTGACCTGCTCTGCTATGATGGATGGGACTCTGCTCCTGTAAATAAACTGTTGTCTCGTTACTGTTGTCTCGTTTACATTTAAATAACGTATTTGTAATAAGCACACTGTATTAGTGTTTTCCATAGTATTTAAGAATTCAGGTCTGTCATAGATAAGTGCTCTAGATTCAATAGTCAGATTAACAATGTGGTTTACCCAGTCTGTCATATGATGAGAACCGTAGTCGGATATCCACATTAAGACTGACTTGCTGAATCCGATTAGAACGATCTGGAATAGAAATGAAATTACAGAAATCGGATAATTTGAACGCCTGTATTGCAACAATCCTGCGCACATATTCCCTTTGCTGGAGTAACATTTAGCAACAGTCTAAGAAAAAGTGAGAAATATGTCTACTAGCAGCAATGTAACGTAATTATAACCCATATTTATGTGATGGAAATATTGAATCGAACAATACACAACTATTTCAATGGTGGGAAGATACACCATATCGGATTTGCTGATGACAGAATGATGATAAGAATAATAATAATTTGCGGGCTTGTTTGGCCGTGCGGTTCTAGGCGCTTCAGTCTGGAACCGCGTGACCGTTACGGTCGCAGGTTCGAATCCTGCCTCGGGCATGGATGTGTGTGAAGTCCTTAGGTTAGTTAGGTTTAAATAGTTCTAAGTTCTATGGGACTGATGACCACAAATGTTAAGTCCCATAGTGCTCAGAGCCATTTGAGCCAATAATAATAATCCCGTGTGACGGATGGGGGAAAGCCTCCCACATATGGGTGGTACAGAGGAAATCAAATACTTGGAGTGAGCCAAATACTAACACAATCCTGAACGGCTACTCAATCTGTTGAACACAAAATCCAGACACGTCTGAGTGAAAATCACCGGTACTCTGCTCACCGTCGCTTAGCTCAATAAGCTCGGCTGAACATATTTGTTTCCAAAGGCTTCAACAACCTTTGGTCCTGTTTGGTTCTGGTATCACCCTGGCCAAACCAATGTAACACGATCAATCATGAACTGTACAAGCGAAGTCAACTTTACCCCAGGTCGTACACAACCTGCCCGTCGACAGGCGGCAGCTGCATTTTCGGTTTCTGGGGAGTCCAGGCTAGCACGGCACAGAATATCGGAGACCTCTGGTAAATTTCCCTCCAAGCAGAAAACATGAATTTGAAAACTAAACAAGGATACATTGATCCAAACACGAAAACTAAATAATCTCACATAAGAAATCGACCGACAAAAAATTCTCATCCTTGCTGTTCAAAACCACGACTAACTGAAAATAACACCTTGCATTACGGAAACCACTCATCTTCAAGAGCAAAACACAACAAAAGGTAGCGATTGCCCACCAATCTTCGGCATGGCATTCCTCGAACACAGGTTTGTCATCATCTCTGTCACAAAAATCACTCCCATCAACAATCGACTTATGACTATGCTCATTCAGAGCCGTAATAAAAAAAAATGCACTTATCAATGCACATGCCCACACCAATATCGAAAATAAGAAAAACACCGAAAATGACGAAAAATTCTAGAACACACTCTAAAAACCTACGAGCAAAATTAACCAAGATGACGTGAAAATACTAATGGGAGACTTCAACTCTCTATTTGGGAGAGAAAAAACATAGTAAAATCATTGGTACCAATTCAACACACCTGTATACGTACACTTACGGCACACGTCTGACTGACATTTGCCAACAATTTAGCCTCAAAATGATGTCTACCCACTTTAGAAAAAAACCTGTTCTTAGGTAACATGCTGGGCTACCAGGTGCAGGCTGCTTTCGTTCGCCTTTCGAGACTCATTGAAAGCCAGATTTTTAGTTCTTTTACAGCAGAGCTACAAGCAGGCAGATACAACCTCAATATTCGGAATCGTAGGACAACGCACGAGCAAAATTTGTCTTGCTACTTTTAGTGCTTCTTAGTGTCAGAGCGAAAACCTTACGGTACTGCAAAAATTCATAAGGCCACTTTTGTTTTCTGCCACATATTTTTTGTTGTTGTGACTACATAATTTTATATATGAACTGCCACATTTTCGTAATACTTGCGAATGGTACAGGAAAAGAAGCAAATACAGACCTTTTCGAAGTCAAAAGTCGGTAATACCCTACTAATTCGTGTTAAAATAGGCTCAATCGTCTTACAGATACTTAATGCTTTATTAAGATAGACTGCCGTCGTGATGTTTCTGCAGTAAGCTGAGTTTAATCTTTGTTGGTACAGTGAACATTTTAATTGCGTTTTCCATTAGTTTACTGAGCGCAACAGTTATCATCAAAGAGATGTTAATCAGCAGCAGAAATGAATCGCTTTAACGGTTGATCGATCAAGAGCAGGAATGGTAAAATTTTACGAGTATATGCCGAGACTGACAAGTGCTTGAGAGAGGACTTCCCTATCAATACCAGTGCCTGAGGGACGACTTTTCTATCAGTCTCCTGGATAGTTTTGTTTCTCCAATCAACAGAGTGCGTTATCATGCAGTAGCACAGGTATGTAGTTTTGTCGGTCGATTTTCTTACACTGCGGCCGAAAGGTGTCTCAGTTGTTCGCAACAAATTCCAGCTGTGATGCACACACCCATTGGGGCAGAATTCGTAGCCCAGAACATATTTTTGGAGCTATCAGATGTAAAATATTATGTTCACACTACCCTTTGTTCGCGTTTACGTCTTTTGGTGGGCCCCAGCCTTTCATTTCTTCTAATGAAGTTAACGATAAAGCCATCATAACTCGTCACCGGTAACAGTACTGCGTAGGAATTCTCAATAAACGACATGGTGATGTTCAATAGTAGTCACTACATTGATTTTTGTTGTTTCGAATTAGAGCATGCAGTACTCCTACACCAGACTTCTGAACTTTACCTGTTGAATGCAAATGTCGCACGATGGTTAAATGGTAGTCCATCATATATATCAGTAGTCGAGACTTCCTTAATGTGTAAAATCATTCATGCCAGAACGATCATTGTTGAAACAAGAATATGTTCTTCTGGCGTATTTTTCCCAAAAGCTCTCGCTCCACACACGGTTAAAATCTTTCTATGTGCCTCCTCTGCATTCACCCCTCTGTTATACCAAACGTAAATATTGTGTTGCAGGTGTTACAACTTTTTCCACTTGCGACTCAATTTTACAATGCTTAACCTTAGTTCATAATTTTCAGGTACGCAAAATCCAATGCTTAACTGTAAGATGATAACTAGAGCTTCAAATTCCAAAATGACAGTTGACACATACATTGACAGCGTCGCGCCGTGTTCACCTGGGCGGCGCCGGGTTTCAGGCTGCGGGTGGCGTCTGGCCGGTGGTCGGTAGCTTCTGCAGCGCGAGGAAACCCTCAAGCGTAAGCTGTTCTGAGCCACGAGCTGTCCTGCGGAATTGTTTCTGGAAGTACTTGGTGTTGCTTGTGGCTAGAATGTGAAACGAATTATCTTCGATGTTGGATCAGACTCATTACTTTAGACTAAGGCCGAAATGTGGTAAAAAAAAAATGCAGCTAGACGCCAACAGGTGACCATAAGTGTAGAACACACGACGATTACCACTAGACCACGGGTTCACACAATGCGATAGCATCTCGTAAGTAGACAAGACTTTTTCCTGAGATATCCGCATCTTACAGTGTTCTCATATAGTGCAGATGGCCGGAGTTAGAGTTGGCAGGAGCGGTCAGTTTTATTGTCCACCTTAAAGGAACGACTCAGATTTACTCTCTGTGGCGGCCGGCCAGCGTTCAGTTTTTATGTCTAAGACTGTACCTAAAATACCGCAACAAACGCAGACACTCCGTGAATTTTGATTTTAATTTGCCTTACCCAGTGAGGATTCTCCAAAGACCAATGGTGCGTATTATGTCGATTCACTTGACCACGACCTGTAAAATTAGATTCCTGGGAGAAAAGCCCCTGTAGAATTAAATTACCATTGACTACCAATTGTTCCTGTATCCAGTTTATGAAATTCAGGCGATTGTGAAAATCGTTACCATGAAATTCTTAATGCAGCGATAAATGAAATGGACACCATTTGTTTGCATGCAGTACGCGTAGAACACTTCTTTGCGAAATTCCTGATCCTTGTGCAGTTTGCCGAGAACTAATGCGTGGATTTGCAGCAACCGCAGCTGAAACATTCTCTGTGTTATTTTCGTTTGCCACAGGCCGCGGTCGATCTCTTTCTCTAGGTTTAACAGCTCCAGTTGCAGTAAACAGGCGTACAATACTGCGAAACGTCATGGCACACGCAACATTCCTATAGGGTAACATGTAGCAAACCTTTGACGAGCTCCGACATTTCTATGAGTCTGAAAGTACGCAGCAACGATATCGACCCTCTCTGCAATCATTAACATTGTGGCACAATTGCACGATATATCTATTTTTTTTCTTCATTCAATTTAGATTAGGGGTTTGGGGGCGGGCAGGCAGCAGCGTAATATGCCGCTCCGCAGCCTACAGAAGTGTTTAAAAACTAAATGAGTAGAGAACAAACAATAAAAATATGCGATAAAACGGTGACTGGTTAAAACTGTAAAAGTTGTGGAAGTCAAAATATAAAATCAAAGGGTTGGTGATGCTGATTAAAACACACAGTAATTAGACAGGGGCAATTGAAAAAACATGGTGAGAGTCTGGATTCTGTTCGTAAGAGTTAAAAAGCATACTGAGCCGTGCTGCAGCTCGCTTTGGTGCTGTTAGTAGGTTTCCGCCCTCTGTTGGAGGCCAGGCGGTATCTTTTAGTTGGCATGGTTGCGGTCGTTTGGCTACCAGGTGCAAGCTGCTTTCGTTCGCCTTTCGAGACTCATTGAAAGCCAGATTTTTAGTTATTTTGTAGCAGAGCTACAAGCAGGCAGATACAAACTCAATAAGGGAATCGTAAGACAACGCTCGAGCAAAATTCGTCTTGCTACTTTTAGTACCTCTTAGTGTCAGAGCGAAAACCTTACAGTACTGCAAAATTCATAAGGCCACTTTTGTTTTCTGCCACATATTTTTTGTTTTTGTGACTACATAATTTTATCTATGAACTGACACAAAAAATAGTTCAAATGGCTCTGAGCACTATGGGACTTAACATATATGGTCATCAGTCCCCTAGAACTTACAACTACTTAAACCTAACTAACCTAAGGACATCACACAACACCCAGTCATCACGAGGCAGAGAAAATCGCTGACCCCGCCGGGAATCGAACCCGGGAACCCGGGCGCGGGAAGCGAGAACGCTACCGCACGACCACGAGCTGCGGACGAACTGACACATTTTCATAATACTTGTCGCTGCTGTCCGGTAAGGCACGTAGTTTCGATGGCTTTCTTGATTGTAGGCCGGTTGGTGCTAGTGATTCCTTTCTTGTTCCGAGCCCTCTAAACGCAGTATTCTGGGGACGTAGTGCAGACCGCCGGTTCCGGCTTTAGCGTATTGTTCCATCGTTGCATTTGGTTTATCGGACGTCAGGTAGCTTCAGCAAGATTATCACTAGTCTTTCGTTAGACTGCCACTAGTCTGAGTTACCATCTTGTGAAGTGAATGCAACTCTCTGCTGCCTGTCTCATCACTCGCGAAAGTATTTGTTGTCAGACCTATAGCCTTGATTGTGGTCACTTGCCTTAACATTCTAATTTGGTGTTTGTATTTACGCAGTAAGCCTTTAAAACATTATTTATTGCCATTCCTGACGTCTGATGCCTTCTGCTCTGTTTGTGGCTACTTGTGTTTAATATTTCAATACCTGTAATTTGTAAGTTGCAGTGAGTTGTAAACAATTCTTAATTTAATTCCATTCCTGGAGTGTAAGACCTTCTGCCCAGATCACAGGGGCTTGGTTTTAAAACATTATCTGCTGTATTTGTATATAATGGTGATTTGCCAAATTGTAACTCACTGAAAATACTATCATTTATGGAGTTGTTTATTCCCTCCTTATTAACGTGTAGTATTTTTTATTTATTGTTGATGAAATATTTCTGCATGGTCAATCAAACTATTCTCCCAACCAGTTTCCATACCTAATGTCAAACAATCAGTTATCTTTGACGGTAATGGTAAGGGAAACGATTAATTAACCCCAACGCTTCACCTTAGATTTTGCTTGTATTGTCACACCCTTCAGTGTAAACCACAGAACAAGCAAGTGTAACAATGAGAGAATATTTGCACTCGTAATATTTGATGTATAACTTAAGAATTACTTCATAAACAATAGGATTCTAAAATTAGTCCTTTGTAACACACCTTTTTGACACCATAAGCAATAAAGATCAACGGTTAGTAAAGTCCCATAAACTTGAGCAAGGATCACCTTTTCAATCTCAGAATGAAGTCAGTAGGTGACATAGGGGACAATCAGACGTACATTTAATCTTATACCATTAAGGACGATCACTCATTAAGAATTATAACCACAAATTAAAGAAGATTCATTTAAAGCAATTAACATCAATAGCAAATATTTATATCCCGTCTCGGCAAATTCATCCAAACCAAATCCTTCAATTCTGTAACAATGTTGGATCGTGGAATACGCCGGATTACTGACACAGAAGGCTAAATTTTACCATACAGCAATTTCTCCAAACACAGAATTATGTTAATAGTGTACAATAATTAGGTTATCCAGAACTATTGTAATTCACCTTCCTTGGGCATTACCGTGGAGTAGATAATTAAAACTCTTATTTCAATCTCCTGGCACACTGAGCAGCAATAGACACAGTGTAGCTAGGAAAAGAGGATGGCTCCACCAGGAGAAGGAAAGATTTACCCCAACTGGAAAGGGAACTTGTAACACCACAACTAAGACCGTACCTAACTGTTTACTGATTTTTTTTTGCTATATGTTTATTCAATATTATATTGTTGAGTTTCTGTAAATGTTGTAGGTTTGAATTGATAACACAAAACTGTATATGTCTTTCTTTGTAAAACCTTTGATGTCTTGATAAAATACTGTGCAATGTATTGTCTTTATGAGTTAAATTCTTTGCCTCATTAGAAGGGAGACAAAAGTTACTATATCTATTTTTTATTTGGGTGAATATTTTTTTGCAGAAATGTCAATATGTTCAAACATACTGTTTCATTTATATGTTTCGTTGCTGTTGTGTAAACTGCTGTCCTTCACTTAGGGGTCTTAGTTATTTTGTATGTAAAAGGTGTTGTGGTTCCCCTTGGGAACGGAAGCATGCCGTGTGCGCAAAATGTGATTGGTATGGATAGAAAGGTGGAACCAAGAGTCAGTCGGCGATGAGCTACTGAACCACCAAAGGCTCACGAAAAGGTTGTGCATTTTGCTGGTGCCGAGAGGGGCTTTTTGTGCCGTCTTCCAATGTGCCAAACCCTCGAATGGATGCAGTAAGTAGCTGGAATTATGTTGGAATTGATATCTATCATCGCCACTAAGAAGTGACAGAGTCCAGCAATTCTATCAGCAAATCCACCTACCAACACACACTCGCCACCACATTGCGCTATCACTGTAATGGAACAGAAGAACTATAGTAATGTACAGTAAAGGATCATCTCATTGGATGTTATAGTGCGCTCAAATATAAGGTAAATAATACCTGAACTCTTGTGTACACTGTTATTTATCCTCAGTCACATATCCACTTAGGGTCCCTTCCACGCTAAAGTGCTTGCCGAGTGTCCTTTATTGAAAGCATATTAAAGTTAATGTGGTAACAGAGTGTGCTAAAATTAATATGGTTTGTTTTTCACTGCAGTAAAAGTTCAGAACTACAATGGTTGAGAGTTACATGTTCATGTTTACTAAGTGCTTTTTTCACTAATGTAATAAAAGTGCGTTTATTTTGCTCTGCTACAGTGGTCAAGATTAAGGCTCCCTCTATAGAAAGTAGTCCAAATTCGCATAGTACTTAATTATAGAAAGTTTCAATTACTCCTGCTATCACTGTCAAGTTCTGTATAGTATTGGGTTCCTCTTGTGTATAGGAAGTGCTTATTAATAGAGTAACAAGACCCACAGTTCTGTTGTGCTAAGATAAATAACGATTAATAGAAAGACCTATATCTATGATAACAGTAAATCTTTTATTCAAAGGAGGAGGAGGAGGAGGAAATTAGTGTTTAACGCCCCGTCGACAACGAGGTCATTAGAGATTGAGCGCAAGCTCGGGTGAGGGGAGGATGGGGAAGGAAATCGGCCGTGCCCTTTCAAAGGAACCATCCCGGCATTTGCCTGAGGCGATTTAGGGAAATCACGGAAAACCTAAATCAGGATGGGTGGAGATGGAATTTAACTGTCGTCCTCCCGAATGCGAGTCCAGTGTGCTAACCACTGCGTTTATTCAAAGGTCAGTGAGAAAGTGTTCGCTAGTGAAACACATTTAACTTTCATTTTAAATAGAAAAGTATTTAGCTGAGAGAGACTACATTCAGAATTTTTTTGTCAGATAAGTAAATGTTTGAAAAGTAATGCTGAACCTATATCCAATTTATGATTCTATAGTGAATATTAATAGTAATATTATTGAGACCATTCAGTTGACTAATCCCTGAAGGTAATGCGATATATCGTTATCTATTGTATATATGCAAATAGTTTGTTCTGATCTGTCAGCTCCAACCTTGATGTGAACATTTGCAGGTGCCAGAGTTCATTGCACTCTCGTGTGACAAAGTATAGGCTGTGTTTGCCCATTGAAGTTACTAATTTTCAGTTTCTTGAACAAGAATGTTACTCATACTTATGCCTAATTAGTCTGGCGACCGTTTTCTATTATCATTTGGACAGTGTGGATAGGTAAATTATTATTTCTTACTGTTTAAATATTTACGTAATTTTGACTTTCACTTCCGATAAGCCACCTCCGTTAGGTATATCACATTCAACATATCAAAATTCGTTTCAGAGGTTAACACTGCACTGTTGCTTGGTACCAGAATTGCTTTGTCTAATAATTTCGTAATACAATTTGCCTCCAGTTCTGAGGTTATGGTATAGAAGTAGCAGACAGTAGTGTTATAAACTCGTCTGACACGAGTCACGAGGTTGGACGAAGACCAGTTGGCGATTTTCAATTATTAACCAAAGCTTGCTGGCCAGCGGACGAAACTTACTGAAGCAAAGGTGACTTCATTTGTGCTCACAAGTATTGATAACTGAGGAGAGCAAGTCAACAATGGTCACAACACAATAGGCTCAACATTTCAGTCAGACCGAACAACCGACATCAGTCGTGGCTAGGTGGACTACCAAATAGAAACTCTAGCACTACCTCAAATGTAATTAACTATAGCACTTGAAATCCATAGGGACTAAAATCCTTAACACAAGAATATATACAAAATAACGACTAAAGTTAAATATGCCTATGTAGTAAAACACAACAGATATTGGCAAACATTAACATAATCACGCATTTCAGAGATCTGTGAAATTAATTGGCTCTATCTCTCCGCCAGACAGTACAAGGTTATTTAACATTTTACAACGTGCATATCCAAACAGTGATCTAAGCCGTCCATGGGAAAACAACGGTTTGCAGAAGGTGGACAGCCAAAAGAAAATTTTTTTTGCTTTGTTTGTTTCTTTATGACACGCACCTTAAGTCAGTAATGCGTACAAATGCACCATCACGCAAGGGGGCAGTAACACACACGCACGCCAGTTTCTGAACACAAACTGAAACTTCCCTAACACGGAGACATTGGCACCGCCAGACGTCAGCCTTTGCACTAACTAGATGAAAAATCTTACTTTCAGTGACGAAACCATCTTCCGGAGGTTACTGTCAGCCTCAGGCGGACTTCATAGCTTCCCCAGTCCATGAACGAAACTAAGCGTTGTCACCAGATTAACTACTTCTTGTGTACTCACGCCCCGGGTTTTTGGGCCCATCCAGACCTAGTATAGGCGGACCGAGCGTCCCACAGCAGAACGGTCGTCCAGGGCAAACACTCGTCTCAACTGCCTCCTCCACCCTGGGCATGGCTCACAGTACCTCCTCTCAGCGGTTGCGCTAGCAGCGCGCTCAGGAGGCTGCGCAACGCTCTCTAGGAAAGCGCAGCAACTCTGAACAGGAGTAAACTAAGGGAAATACAGGAACTGTGGCCAACGAAACGGTTCCATTGTTGAGTCTGAAATTACTGGTTTAAAATAAATTGTGTGTAAGTGTAAAAGTCAACCAATAGTAACAGTTTACAGCCCCATCCACAATTGTAACTGAATCCTGCCTTCCCATGACTAACAGGTTTCACATACGTAATCACAGGATGGTATCTGTTCACAACATGTAAAAAACGGTACTCACAACACTGACACATCACTTTAAAAAATGCGTTATCAAGTAGACACAAAGTCAGATGGAGGGGAGGGGGAGGACCCAGACGGGAAAGGGAGAAAGAGACAGGAAGAAGAGAAAAAGCAAACAGGGGGAGCCGATAGAGGGAGAAGACACTGCTGGGCAGATGCGAGAGAGAGTGGCGAAGGGAGTGTAGGGGAAAGCAAAGGGACTTTCGAGGTGGGGGGGTGGAGGAGGGAGCCAAACAGGGGGTAGGTGCAAAAAAAAAGCATGATGGAAGGGGGGAGGGAGCCTGGAAAAGGACAGAGAGGGTGGAGGTGAGGATCAGAGTTGATAATAGGAATAAATGGAAAGGGAGTTGACAGAAGCCACCTTGAGAAAGGAGATGAAGGGTGTTGAGGTGGAGCATGGGGTGCAGGAAATAAAATGGTAAGATCATGGCAGTGGGGGAGGGGAGGTTGGAGAATGGTGGAGACAGGTCGGGAGAGGAGGAGAGGTACAACCAGCAGATCGGACATGAAGTCGGTTGGAGGTGTAGAGGATGTGGATGATATGTTATTTTCTTTTGTGGTAGTTTACTCTTACACAGTATCACTGAATGTATCTCCAGAGCGAATCATTGAAGTAACATGCACAGCCTGACTATGAACTGAGTGCATGATCAGAGTCTAGGCTTCATTCAACTGTGACATGATGTCAATATCAAAAAAGTACTATGACTGTCTTCATCTGACATATATTTGTTTGAAGTAGTACCATTTTGCAACAATGGACACCCCATATTCACGTGTGCCGATTACAGCGCTACATATCATGAAATGAATGAAATATTTAATTCAAGATTATGTAGATGAAGTAAACATTATTTTAATGTCCAAATTTTTAGACCTTGGTTTTTAAAAAAAATCTAAATCAGTTAGCTATGAAAATTACTTTACTTTCAGCTACAGAATGTAAGTAAATTACTTAAAACAACAGAAAATAAATTATAATATATATTTTGTCAAAAGTAAATTATATTACAATTTTTAGTTTTTATTTTTCTATCCTTCTTCAAATGTTCCGAAATGTATATACACACGAAGTTAACACTTCTATAAATTTTTTAAGTTTTTCATTCATTTATGTAGAAGCAAATGTTAATAACTAAAAATTTTCTACAAGTAGTCTACGTATGTTGTGCCTGATATGTAAGATTGTTTTTACCATACATAACTATATAATCAAATGTATCATTTGCAATTTTATCATTAAAGGTTGCACAAAGTTTCGTAGTAGTTTTCTGTGTAGTTTCAACATTCTTTTTACATGTCACATTAATTACATAAATTTGATAATTATTTACAAAACTAAATGGATTAAAATCGCTCAAAAGAGGAAAGGCCACTGGACCGGATGGGATACCATTTGGATTTTACACAGAGTACGTGAAGGAACTTGTCCCCCTTTTTGCAGTGGTGTACCATACGTCTAGAAGAGTGTAGTGTTCCGAAGGATTGGAAAAGGGCACAGGTCATTCCTGGTTTCAAGAAGAGACATCAAACAGATTTGCAGAACTATATCTCTAATGGCTATCAGTTGTAGAATTTTGGAACACGTATTATGTTAGAGCATAATGACGTTTCTGGGGACTAGAAACCCACTCTGTAGGAATCAGCATGGGTTTCGAAAAAAAAAAATCGTGTGAAACCCAGCTCCCGCTATTCGTCCATGAGACTCAGTGGGCTATAGACACGGGTTCCCAGGTAGATGTCATGTTTCTTCACTTCCGCAAGGCATTCGATACAGTTCCCCACAGTCGTTTAATGAACAAAGTAAGAGCATGTGGACTATCAGACCAATTGTGTGATCAGATTGAAGAGGTCCTAGATAACAGAATGCTGCATGCCATTCTCAATGGAGAGAAGTCTTCCGAAGTAAGAGTGATTTCAGGTGTGCTGCAGGGGAGTGTCGTAGTACCGTTGCTATTCACAATATACATAAATGACCTTGTGGATGCCATTGGAAGTTCACTGAGGCTTTTTGTGGATAATGCTGTGGTATATCGAGAGGTTGTAACAATGGAAAATTGTAATAAAATGCTGGAGGATCTGCAGCAAATTGACGCATGGTGCAGGGAATGGCAATTGAATCTCAATGTAGGCAAGTGTAATGTGCTGCGAATACATAGAAAGAAAGTTCCCTTATCATTTCGCTACAATATAGCAGGTCAGCAACTGGAAGCAGTTAATTCTGTAAATTAGCTGGGAGTATGCATTAGGAGTGATTTAAAATGGAATGATCTTATAAAGTTGATCGCCGGTAAAGCAGATGCCAGGCTGAGATTCATTGGAAGAATCCTAAGGGAATGCAATTCGAAAGCAAAGCAAGTAGGTTACAGTAAGCTTGTTCGCCCACTGCTTGAATACTGCTCAGCAGTGTGGGATCTGTACCAGATAGGGTTGATAGAAGAGATAGAGAAGATCCAAGGAGAGCAGCGCACTTCGTTACAGGATCATTTAGTAATCGCGAAAGATAAACTACAGTGGAAGACTCTGCAGGAGAGATGCTCAGTAGCTCGGTAAGGGCTGTTGTTGAAGTTTCAAGAACATACCTTCACCGAGGTGTCAATCAGTATATTGCTCCCGCCTATGTATATCTGACGAAGAGACCATGAGGACAAAATCAGAGAGATTAGATCCCACACCGTCATACCGACAATCCTTTTTTCCACGAACAAAATGAGACTGGAATAGAAGGGAGAACCGATAGAGGTACTGAAGGTACCCTCTGCCACACCCCGTCAGGTGCCGTGCGGAGTATGGATCTAGATATAGATGTAGATGTTGACCTGATTTTAGTGAAGTAATCCTTTTAAAATCTAAAAAAGCGTCATACGCTTTTAGAAAATTATTTCGCGGATTAATATTCCAAATTTCTTGAGGAAAACCTTCATTTTTGACACTTTTTAAATACAGATTCTGTAGTTTAACATGATCAAATAATGACAAATCAACTCATTAATTATTTTTACGATTTGTCTAAAATATAACTTAAAAAAAATTATGCATATCAAATTCTGTAGTTATAGTAATGTGTAATATTTAGTTCAAAATTGTTTTTACCAGAAAATCCAGCAACTTCTTCTGTTTGAAGTTGATAAAAAGAAACAAGAATATTACGATTTTTAAAAATATTTTTACATTGTTCAAGTTCATAATTTGGTTCATATTTATCAACAAGTACACGAATTTCCATAGATTCTATAATAACTTTTCCTTCATTAGGTAATGTATCTTTTATATCAATTCCAGCATTATTTTTGTCAGGCCAACATAGAATTACATCACCAGAAGATGAACATATTTATGTAAAACTTACCGTTAAATCTCCTTCCCATATTATTTCATTTTAACCTAAAAAAATCCACCAAGTAATGATAATGGGTAAAGTACTTCATTTCTTTTACTATTTATTTTTCGTTTATTAATTATATGTCCTTCTAAACTTATTTTGTCAGTAACAGATGAAGGTAGATGTAGTAAAACACATGACGAAATAAAAGGATATCAATTCCAGATAAAATATTAATTAACTTTTTTATTGTTACAAAGTCAACCAATATGGTTACATAATTATCAATGAATTTTTTATTTGATTTTCCATCTTAAGTTGGATAATCTGCTCCATCATTTACAATAATACTAATATTCATATACAATTGTGCATGATTTGGATGATGCCAAACATCAGCAATATTTATTTCAATTTCTGTATCTTTGTTAGGGACATTTAAATTATATTTAGTTTCCTCATTCGCAGGGAACGAGTAGAATCAATAACGTTCAATTTTTGCATGGTCTATTAAGGTCAAAATTTATTAAGATACTTCTAAAATAACTGTTACAGTAGCACCCAATAACTCAATTAAATTATCTTTTCCATCAGTAACTACTAAATCTTGAATTGTATTAAAAATAGGAACATCTACAAGATATTTTTGTTCATAAAGTAATGGTCCACTAAATTCTGCAATATGTTTAAATGAAGCAATAACATTACTTTCTTTAGGAAAATGATCATTATGTCTTACTTACATTCGATCAGCAAGATTAAAATTTATATTTATTAATTCAAAAGGAATTATTTTAGGTACATCTTTAGCTACAGCTTTTTAATTAAGTAAAACAACTTGATTATAAAAATCAAGTAAACTTCCAACACTATCTTCTATACCCTTATAAAATTTTACATCACTTTCAATAGTTACTCTGTTTAAAATTTCATCTGCTTTAATGTGTATATTTGGGATTTTAGAGTTAATAGATTTTTTTAAAGTTTTTAAACCATTCTGACCTACAGGAATTTCTATTATTTCTCCATCACACTAAAGTTTATTATTTTTTTTACGATATTTAGCATTAAAAAAGTTGAATAAAAACCAACTAATAAGACATTAGTATAACTATTACATACTGGAACAGATAACCTTTTTCTAATTGTACTAGATTTATCACTAAGTTGAAAAAAATTATTAATAACTAAATTCAACAGATTGGGAACCTGTAAGAATTCCAGAAAAGAATAAAAAAATAAACATTGTAATCTTTTACCAAATTCAATAAGTTATGCAATAATTGGACCAAGTGGTTGTGGAAAAACAACATTAAAGATTAATAATTATATTTTAGCTCCAGGTTTGTTAAACTGGAATAAAATGAAACATTTATATATTTATTCAAAAAGTTTAGATAAACTAAAACATCAAGAATTTATAAAAGAATGTAAAAAAATTGAAGTTGAAGTTAATGAAGTTATTGTTAGTTTTATTTAAATAATGAAGTAATTATTTTATTACATGAATGCGAAAATAATTCTGTTTTGGTATTTGATGATTTCATTTTTGAAAAACAAAATATTGTAATAGAATATTTTACTAGAGAAAGACACAAAGATATAGATTACTTTTACTTAGTTCAAAATTATTCAAAAAGATCAAAACATTTACTTAGGGATAATTTACATTTTTAAAAATATATTTCGTCTAGATGATACAAGTTTAAATCATATTTACCATGAGTTTGTTGGTGGAGATTTAAAGTTCGATAATTTAAAGAAATGTGTAGTGAATGTTGGACTGATGAATTTTGATTCGTCACTGTAGACATGTATAGAAATGCAAATAAAGGGAAGTTTAGAAATAAAATACATTTCTTACCAACATAGACATTAAACATAAACATAAACCTTAATATTAACATAGACATAAACATAAATGTAAACATAAATGAAAACATAACCATTAAACATAAACATAAACATTAAACATAAAATAAAAGTTAAACATAACTTACGTTTTTTCTTCCTTAATTAATGTTTGCAAAGTATGATCAAGAAATTGTTAAAAAAGGTAAACGAAATAGAAAGAAAGCTAAAGAATTGAAAGAACAGTAAAAGCTTTGGAAAAAGTAACCAAGAACAGAATATGGGAAATATAAAAAGGAAGATCAACCTGTTACTGATGCAATTGAACAATCGAAAGAGTAGGTGATAGTGTTTTAAAAACAGTTGAAGAAAACAGAGAAGTGGAAAAACAAATGATTCCATATCGCCATCATATAGAAAATTTTTGGACTTATCACCAATTAAACCATTAACAGATTAGTCTGATGATGTTCCTGGAAAAGTAAAAAATATATTGAATAAATACCAAAACGAGAAAGAATCAAGTAGTCGTCAAAATGAAACTAAAAAGATAAATGTTAGTGAAAGAATGTTTAAGTATATTAATCAAAGTGAAGATAAAGTTTTTGGATTAAAACCTGTTGGTATGTTTAAATATGTCAGTAATTTTCCTGTTGAATTCAGTGGAGATAAATTAAAAATTGGTAAAAAAACATATGAAGTAACAGATGGATTAGTGAGACTTTTAATTGAAAAACTAATTACTATAGAAAATTTAAATGACAAGATCTATCAAACTGAACAGATATACTATATACCTCTGGAGCTTTATATTCTGATACTAACCCAACTGAAATATGATCAAGTAAAGGTAATAAATATAAATACTTAATAAAAGTAATTGTTGATGATTATTTTCCAAAATTAGAGGAGAAACTGTAGACGACTCAGAACCAAGTTCTCCTGAAAAAATTGGATAAGGTTTAATCAAAAGATATACACAAAACCAATTGAATATGTGTGGTTGAATAATGTTAGACCCTTAATTGATAGATTGGCTGTTATTCATGATGAAGAACTATTTGGAAATAAGAAATATCATAATGAAAAAGTTAGTCCTGCACAAATGTTAACAAATATTTAGTGATTTTGTAATTGATAATCGAAAAGGTATTACATATTTAATTATATTTTTAAATAATCTTCCACATACGTTTTGGAAAAGTGATAATGAATTAGTAAATACTCTAATTAACAAATTACCATTTGCAATGCATCTTCCAGGTTATAATTATTGTGGTCCAGGTGCAAAATTAGAAGAAAGATTAGCTAAAGCTGATAAAGGTCTAACTCCATTAGATGAAGATCGTAAAAGACATAATATTACTTATACAGATAATAAAGATTTAGAAAAAAGACATTTGGCTGATAAAGAACTTCAATTATCTGCAAAAGAAAGAATGTATGCAGATGATGCTTAATTTGGTGAAAAAGTTGCAGCAACAGCAGTTAGTGGAATAATGTATGGAAAAAGAAAATTAGGTATGGGGAATTAATGAGGATGAAAATGGTTGGGGATTATAAATTTAAAAATCTTTATTAATTTTCAACTATATAAATGAATAACTTTACAATTGACAATACTTTGCTACCTAGTGGCAGAATTAAACCAAAATCGATTAAATTAAAATTAAATGGTGAATAATTAAATGCGATTGAACCTTTCTTAACATACATTCAAAAAAGGAAAAAAGAAAAGCAAGTTGGTAAACATTTACTTGTGACATTAGCTATTCCTGTTATTAAAAATTAGTATGGACATTTAACAAACAAGAAAGATGGCAAGGGATTAACACAACGTGAAGCAGGACTTTTACCATTTTTATTAGCTGCATTACCTTATTTGGCAACAATCGGTTCCTTAGCTGATGGATCTGCAGCAATTGCAAATGCAGTTATAAACAAGAAGGAAGCTGATGAAGAATCAGAAGAACAAAAAAGACATGACTTAGAAAAGAAAACCAAAAAAGCTGGAACAGTAATAAAGAAAACAAAAAACTTTCGAAAAAGTAATTAATAAATATCCCAATGAATTAAGTATTTTTGATATAGAAGAACTTACTAAATAATTAAAAACTGAACACTTTCATGGTGTATACATGATTGATGAATACCATGGAAGCCATTTAAAACAGAATGTGGTATAGTAAGTTTAGATACATCTGTTAATGCTGGTACATATTGGAATTGTTATTATATAAAAATTCTAAAAAAATTGTCTTTGATTCATTTCCTGGTAATATACCAAAACAATTAGTTAATAATTTTGGAAAAGATGAATTATATTACAATAAAGAAAGAATAAAGAATGTTGATAAAGTAACATATAGTCATTTATTTTTATTCATTTTAAAATTTCTATGTAATAATTTTAATTTTAATGATATTTTAGATTTAGATATGTACATTTTTGATAATAAGATACATTATTCAATAAAAATGATCACATAGTTAATACAACTACATTAAATTTAAATAAAAATTGAAAAAGTTGAAAATATAATTAAACAACTTAATTCATCAATAGATCCAAAAATAACTTATGAAGTTAAACAATTTCAAAAATCAACAAAAGGATATATTGGTTTTAAAGGTAGAAGCCTTTTAATGTAAATGATCCAACTGATGCAAGAGATGTAGTTAACAAACAATACTTAGAAAAAGAGTATGTTTCAAAACCAGATTACAAGAGCATTTGAACACAATTTAATAACTATGTCAACAATACAAAATTGATGAAAAATTTTATCAGATTCATCAAAATATCACTTTCAGGAATTTCTTTACAAAAAATAAATTAAAAACATTTTTTCAGTTTATTTCTCAAAAACAGATTTAACAACATAATTAGAATAGTTATGTAATCTTTAGAAAAAGTATATGATATAAAATAATTGAATCTTCTTTTATGACAGATGGTACAAAATAATGTGTAATTTTGAATATGATGTCATAATTAAATGAATTATTATTGTTGGTAAAAATATAAACAAAGATTTAAACTACAATGATTTTGATATAACAGTAAGTATAACTGATAAGCTATATAAAATAAATAAGAATATTCAATCAATAATGGAGCATAAATCAGATTTATAACTGTAATATTGAAAGATTTTGTTAAAACTGTTCTTGTATATGTAGATATAATTGTGTTTGGTGAAATAATATAAAATTAAAAATTTAATAATATTTATATATATACATAAATGGAAAATCGTACTTCACATGATTATCATATTTATTGTTTAAATTGTAAAAATTTACTGATACACATAAGCCACAAAGAGTAACAATTAAAAATGAAAGACAAAGAATTGAAGGTCTTTCAACAAGTTGTAAATTTAAAAAGAGTAAATTTGATAAACGAAATTTGCAAAGTTTAAATAATATTCGTTTAAATATAATAAATGAACTACATAAACCAATGAAAAGAATTTTAAAAGAAGAAATATTATTTCTTTTAATATAGATAATTAACGGCAGGTTGTTTATTTGAAATGGATTGATGTAATTTAAAAGGTATTTCAAAAGAAATAAAATATATAAATATTTATTGAATAATATTGATGTTTTCTCAAAATGTTAGTTTGCTGCACCTAAGAAAAAATTTTCATAGTTAGAAAGAAACATAATTGACTGAGAGGTAATGGGAAATAACATACTAATAAAGAATTTAAAGAATTATTAAAGAAATATAACATTAATCATTATTCCCTTTTTCAGAATTAAAAGCATCTGTTGTTGAATGTTCTAACAGAACACTAAAAGAAAAAAATGTGGAAGATATTTGCTTTACACAGATATTAAGGATATTTAAAATTAGTTAACGATCTAATTGATGACTATAATAATACAAAGAATTCTACAATAAAAATGAAACCTATAGAAGTTAATGATAAAAATTTACATATAAATAACATTGGATCTAGTCACAGACAAAAGTCTGCTTCAGCTGAAGCTAATGAGAGAGCTAAAATTTAATAATCTTGATAATGTGAGAATTACTAAACTTAAAAGTCTTTTTGAAAAATGATATGCAGATGCTTGGTCAACAGAAATATTTGAAATTGAAGATGTTAGTTATTCTAATCCAGTTACATATAAATTAAAAGATATAAAAGGAAATTTTTACGAACAAAACTATGGAATACGAAATATCCAGATATACTTCGTTGAAATAGTTTACAAAAAACAAAGATAATAAAGTTTATGTTGAATGGATAGGGTTGGAAATTCACCTATTATTTGAGTAAATAAAGATAAAGTTATTTTATAGTAGTGAAGTTGAATATGACTAATTATATCATTAATCAATTGTTCTTGTGTGTAGTTATCCACAATATTGAAGTAGTTATGATGACAGACAGACAATCCCTAAATCCAAGTGAAGGACATACGAAATTGGAAACCGAATCTACATTGGGAGATTCATACCTCATAAATTGGTGATAGATGGAACATATCCCCCATGGTACTCAAAACAGGTCCGAACGCTGTAGCAGAGGCAACAGAAAAAGCATGCGAAGTTCAGAAGAACGCAAAATCCCGAAAGATTGGCTACAATTTACAGATGCGCGAAATTTGGCACGGACTTCAATGCGAGATGCCTGTACTAGGTTCCCCAACGAAACATTGTCTCGAAATTTGGTAGAAAATCCGAAGAAATTCTGGTCGTATGTAAAGTACACAAGTGGCAAGACACAGTCAATACCTTTGCTGCGCAGTGCCGATGGTTCTGTTACAGACGACTGTGCCGCTAAAGCGGAGTTATTGAACGCAGTTTTCCGATATTCATTCACCAGGGAAGAGGACTGGAATATTCCAGAATTTGAAACACAAGCAGCTGCTAGCATGAGTTTCTTCAAATCGCTTGATACGGGCAAGTCTTCAGGTCCAGATCGTATACTGATTAGGTTCTTTTCAGATTACGCTGATACAATAGCTCCCTACTTAGAAATCATATATAACCGCTCGCTCACCGATAGATCTGTACCTACAGATTGGAAAATTGCTCAGTCGCACCAGTATTTAAGAAGGGTAGTAGGAGTAATCCATCCAACTAGAGACCGCCATCATTGACGTCGGTTGCAGTAGAGTTTTGGAGCATATACTGTATGCAAACATTATGAATCACCTCGAAGGTAATGATCTATTGATACGTAATCAGCATGGTTTCAGTAAACATCGTTCTCGTGCAATGCAGCTAGCTCTTTATTCACATGAAGTAATGGCCTCTATTGACAGGGGATCTCAGGTTGATTCCATATTTCTGGATTTCTGGAAAGCTTTTGACACTGTTCCTCACAAGCGACTTCTAATCAAGCTGCAGGCCTATGGGGTGTCGTCTTAGTTGTGCGACTGGATTCGTGATTTCCTGTCAGGAAGGTCGCAGTTCGTAGTAATAGACAGCAAATCATCGAGTATAAGTGAAGTGATATCAGGTGTTCCCCAGGGAAGCGTCCTGGGACCTCTGCTGTTCCTGATCTATATAAATGACCTGGGTGACAATCCGAGCAGTTCTCTTAGGTTGTTCGCAGATGATGCTGTAATTTACCATCTAGTAAGGTCATCCAAAGACCAGTACCAGTTGCAAAGCGATTTAGAAAGATTGCTATATGGTGTGGCAGGTGGCAGTTGACGCTAAATAACGAAAAGTGTGAGGTGATCCACATGAGTTCCAAAAGAAATCCATTGGAATTCGGTTACTCGATAAATAGTACAATTCTCAAGGTTGTCAATTCAACTAAGTATCTCAGAGTTAAAGTCACGAACAACTTTAGTTGCAAAGACCACACAGATTAAATTGTGGGGAAGGCGAACCAAAGGTTGCGTTTCATTGGCAGTACACTTAGAATATGCAACAAGTCCACTGAAGAGACAGCTTACACTACACTCGTTCGTCCTCTGTTAGAATATTGCAGTGCGGTGTGGGATCCTTACCAGGTGGGATTGCTGGAGGACATCGAAAGGGTGCAAAAAAAGGCAGCTCGTTTTGTATTATCATGTAATAGGGGAGAGAGTGTAGCAGATATGATACGCGAGTTGGGATCGTAGTCATTAAAGCAAAGACGTTTTTCGTCGCGGGGAGATCTATTTACGAAATTTCAGTCACTAACTTGAAACGTCCCCTTTCAACAATTATACATGACTGTGCTTAAACTGACACACAATATTTTATAGCGCAACGCAATCTGACTTTCAGAAATCCCTACAAAGGAATGGCCCTGACTATTATTAACCTGTACCTTTCACAAATCACTTACCTCACCAAAAATCTTCGTTACTCGAACTACTGCAATACAGCGAGCGCCACTACTTCCAGCTAAATAAAAGATTCAAACTACGGAAGGCACTAACTACTGATAGGCATAGTTAGCAAATGAATGATTTTAATAGAGAACAAACAATGTATTTACCTTAATAGTCATGAAAAAGCATAATATACGTAGCAGTTTATGACATCCAGTCTTACAAATTTCCAAACTCCGCCATCTCTCTCCCCACATCCAGCACTGCTGGCGGCTCACCTCCAACTGCGCAACGCTACGCTCTGTTCACGTCCAGCTGCCCAACACTACAATGGCAGACAACAATGCAAACTAGCCACAGACTGCACACAGCATGGCAAGTGATTTTCATACAGAGCGCTACGTAACGTTGCCAATAAGAAAACATAAACAGCCTACTTACATTATTCTTTTGTAAAGCCTGTTTTACTACAAATGTTATCTGTATTGTTATGTTCTTTAATGATGTATTTTGTACCTTTGTTATAGTATTCTTATGTTATAAAATTGTAATTGACACCAGTTCATCAAATTAAGTAACTTGTGAGTTACATTTCACTGCACACGTTTCTGTTGGTCATAGTATATGGACAATATGTGAGAAGTAGGGACTGATAGTGTTTGCACGTGTGTTAATAATTCTGCAAGGGACTGGATAACAGCATTGCTGGTTCTAAGGACATTTCCAACAAATTTTTTGCGAGTGGTTCATGGACTTGCTATATTCTCCGCAAGACTCTTCGATGCTGATTGTGCACCTGCACAGTCGCAACAGATGGCTGCTGGCCATCTCTACAAGGACTACAGTGGGTCTGTATCTCTGATGACCCACCAATACCACAATCTCTACCAGGACTACAGTGGGCCTGTCCACAATTTCTACAAGGACTGCAGTGGGTCTGCGCCTCTGGTGGCCCACCAATACCATATTCTCTACCAGTACTACAGCAGGTCTACTCTGTGTTGACCTACCTACCAATATTCATCAACTTCGACTGACTCTGTGGTGGGTTTACTCTGTTGTGGCCCATTACCTGTCTGCATGTCAAGAGTCAGCACTGTCTTTCCGTTGGAAGGACAACACTACTTCTTCAAGACTGCATGGAAATCCACTACTTCTGTGTGCAATTTCTGTTACTACACTACTTCTTCAAGACTGCATGAAAATCCACTACTTCTGTGTGCAATTTCTTTTACTAAGGAGACTTTGTGAAAAAAAACTGTAATTACTACTGTGATGAACAATCAGGACTATCTTTATGGACTGTGAGAAAATTTTAGCTTTTGACCAACATTGTATAAATAAGTGTGTGCATTTGATATCTTTGTTATTGTAATTATGAAAAATTTTATCAAATCATTATTGGCCACTGCCCAAAACAATTTGTAAAATTTTTTGTGGGGAGCATGGGGGCTATGTAAGTAGGCTGTTTATGTTTTCTTATTGGCAACATTACGTAGTGCTCTGTATGAAAATCACTGGCCGTGCTGTGTGCAGTCTGTGGCTAGTTTGCATTGTTGTCTGCCATTGTAGTGTTGGGCAGCTGGACGCGAACAGAGCGTAGCGTTGCGCAGTTGGAGTTGAGCCGCCAGCAGTGCTGGATGTGGGGAGAGAGATAGCGGAGTTTTGAAATTTGTAAGACTGGATGTCATGAACTGCTATGTATATTATGCTTTTTCATGACTGTTAAGGTAAATACATTGTTTGTTCTCTATTAAAATCTTTCATTTGCTAACTATGCCTATCAGTAGTTAGTGCCTTCCGTAGTTTGAATCTTTTATTTAGCTGGCAGTAGTGGCGCTCGCTGTATTGCAGTAGTTCGAGTAACGAAGATTTTTGGTGAGGTAAGTGATTTGTGAAAGGTACAGGTTAATGTTAGTCAGGGCCATTCCTTTATAGGGATTTCTGAAAGTCAGACTGCGTTGCGCTAAAAAATATTGTGTGTCAGTTTAAGCACAGTCATGTATAATTGTTGAAAGGGGACGTTTCAAACTCTCTCTTCCAAATGCGAAAATATTTTGTTGAGCCCAACCTACGTAGGTAGGAATGATCATCACAATAAAATAAGGGATATCAGAGCTCAATCAGAAAGGTTCAGGTGCTCGTTTTTCCTGTGCACTGTTCGGGAGTTTAATGGTAGGGAGATAAAATGATTGTGGTGTGATGAATCCTCTGCCAAGCATTTAAATGTGAATTGTAGAGTAGTGATGTAAATGTAGATGTAGAATGAAGAAGTTATAACTGAATAAATTCCTTTAGATTTCTCTTATATTTTGTCACCAACTTTATATACATACATCTTTGCTCTTAAACTGCAAAATTCTTCCATTATTTTTCCATTACATTCATCTTTCATTTTACAACAACTTTCTTGTTTACTTGTGGAATTTTATATGTATTATCTGTTGGATAAATATTTGCATCAAAATAATCTATAATTGATTTCATATCTTCTGTAACAGTTCCTGTTACTAATGTAACAATTCTGCTACTAAATGTAACTGGGTTTTCACTTTTGATGCTGTCAATTGGCAGGATGAGCATTCTCAAGCATTCTGTCAGGGTGAAAATATTAAATAAATAAACTTTTCTCTCTTACAAAATGTGGCAGGGTGGGTTCTTCCTTGGCTCGGGTATGAGGTAGAATGAAACAGCATTTTTACATAAGATAACTTTTATTGGAAGTTTCGTACAATTGTATCTTACTGGGACGTTCTGGTTCCGAGAGCGACAGCCGTGTCGTTGGCGTAGCCTTCTGCTGCGGCAGCGGCGGCGGCGGCGGCGGCGGCGTCTGATTACGCGTAGCGGTGTGTATCTCGTGTCGCCGTCTCGCCCAGCTGACCGGGGACGCGCAGCGCGAGGTGGCCCGTTTAATTATTGCGAGCGACGTCGTGCATCGGATGGTGATACCTTGAATATGGCGTCCCAGTGTTTCTCTTCTCTAAGCGGCCGCGTGTGTTGTGCGTCGACCAGCGGAGTGGCGCGGTGGGGGAAGGCCAGTGTCCCGGACTCGAACCACGGACTCCCGCTTGCTAGTCTTCGGCTGTCAGGTCTTCATTCCAGCTCACAGGTGACCGCTGATGTGAGGCCGTCTCCTTCCCGTCCTCACGAGTCACCCGGGTGCGTAAAATCAGACTTCAAATACCTCTTAATTTTTGTCTTCTGGCGCTGAGCCTGCTGCTTGCTATTCCATTACAGCGGCGGACTTAGTGCGTCTGTGCATGATGTAGTCTCTTCTTGCATGACGGTCTTCAGCACCGAAACTGACTTAAAACAACTGCTACGCTTCTTCACTTCTTCGTCTTCTTCGTCGCTCGTCTCCGTCTCCGTCTCCGTCTTCGTCTTCCGTCTTCGTCTTCATCTCTCGGGCCCACTGCGTCTCGCGTATTTATTCACTTCAGTTCACTGGAGGTGAACGACTTCACGGCCATTGCCTCTTCTGTCACGTTGAAAAGCTTCTCGAAGAATCTTCTTAACGTCGGTCATTGGCTCTTGGGTTGTAGGCGAGGGCCTTTGCTCACATGCGACAACTGAGAAACACGTGAGCCGGTCGGGCGATGCCCTGACGGCTGAATCGACTGTGCCCGCTTATGTGGAACTTGCTGACTTCACGGTCATTGTCTCTTCTGTTCTGCTGTTCGGCCCGCTGAATGCCAGTATGTAACTCTCTAAACTAAACCAAGTTTTTCATTTATATTCTAATTTCTACTTCACTTTGATTTCACTAATTTATTTACTTAAGTACCACTCAACATTTCATAGAAATCTTCTGTTTTAATATTGTTAATATAACTATCTGTATCTTCATAATATAATTCAATATTTTCATTAATATTTAGGTTTCATAACTCTATATTGAAAATCATTCATTAATTATTTAGATAAATCAAGTGTACTTAATCCAACATTAATAAGTTTATTAAATATTATTTTAGTTTCATTCATGTGAATAACCGCAAGATTTTCAGTAAATATAGTTCTATTTTTGAAGTTTTGTTTAGCTACATGTTTACAACATATTTTACTATTTGAAACTAATTTTATATCTTGTCTACTTCTTATATTTGCCATTGTTTTGTCAAAAAATTGAATTACTCATTAATTTATTTCGAAATCATTTTAAGTACTTAACTGTGTGTTTACATCTATATACTTCTTTAACCAATGAGACCATTTAAATTTTAAAACTTTATATATTTTTGTAAGTTCCGTTCCTAAAGATAAATATCGTTTAAGATATCTATAATGTACTACATAATTACACGTTTTATCTAATGTAGTTATTTATTTACTTTCACTTGTAACTGGAACAAGTTTTGATTCAGGAGTTAGCAGTAAATCTTTACGTAAATCATGTAATTCTTTTGGATAGTATAGATCTACTTCGTATATATATCCATCTTGACTACTGTTAGACTTTTTACTTATTTTTGTACAATTAAAATACGGTTTCTTAGAATATTAAGGACATATAATATGTTATACAGTATTAATGTTAAAGAAAAAAATAAAGATTATAAAAGTAGTACAATGAAAATTATAACAATCAAAAAATAATTATAACAAACAAGATTATTAATAATAATAGTAATGACTATGTATATGTAAGTAAACATATTTTTCTTTTATGAATGACAGTCCTATTGCTAGTTGGGAATTTTCTCGTTATATTCTTGCAGTGTGTGAGTTATTCTCATCAAGCAGAGACATAAGACGATAGAATGGGGTGAAAGAGATATAGAAGAGGTAGGTAGGTTAGAGGAAGAGAAATAGAATGGTAAAATTCGAATCTCTGATGGAGAGGAGAAAGAAAAAGATGAGAGGGGCACAACAATGGTGGCTATACCGTCCCTAATATGTAAGTCTTGAGTTCCCTCTTGAATGTTGGGTGGTTCTGGATAAGATGCAGATCACAGGGGAGTGCGTTCCATAGTCGTATGGCTGAGATGGAGAATGACACGGAGAAAGATCTTGTGTTATGTAAAGGTACAGGCAAGATGATAGATGTATCCAATGTGGTATTGTGGTTGTGGAAGGTGGTTGTGATAGGGGTTTCATGTGAGAAGATAAGTATTGGGGGCACCAGTGCCTAAGTAATCAATGAAGTAAGCACGTCATGTGGAGATCGGGTGCCTTATGTGGGCGTATCCAACCCAGGTGGGAGTATGAAGGACTGATATGATCATACAACCATTTTTGTTTTAAAACAATTAGTTAAACAATCAAAAAAATAATTTTTATTAAATAAAAATTATCTAAAGGAATTAAAAAATGTGTTGATAAGAACAAAATAGGTTTATAAGATTATAAAGATTGTTTGTTTAACAATATAGGAAACTTAATTTAATTAAAAGTGAAAAACATGAGATATTAACACTTCAAGTAAACAAAAAAGCACTAAGTCCTCTTGATAATAAAACATATTTTTTATAAAATAGAATAGATACATTACCATTTGGTCATTACTCATTATTGAAAATCTAATAAATAATTATTGTATACAAATCTAATAAATTTTTTCTGTATAAATGGAGACTATAATCAATAAACTCAATGGTGTTAGTGTCTCAAAAGAAATTTTAAATATTACTGAACTAGAGATTAATGTTTTATATAATGATACTGACTGTGGATATTTAAATACTAGATATGGAGAATAAATTTGTATGGAGTTTAGTAATGATTTTAAGATTATTTTATCAATTATATATCCTTGGGAACTTGAAATAATTAAAAAAGGGCAAATTAAACTGAAATATCAAGGAATTAAGAACCTTAAAAATTCAAATAATTAATTTCATGAGAGTTCACAATGTAAGATATTTACTTATGTTAAGTAATACATTTACTTAATCTTTAATATAATATAAAAAAACGAGTTTTTCACAGAAGTCAAAAATAGGACATCTTTTTGGGCTAAGAGGAAGCTGTAAAAAATTCTTTTTTAAAAATTTGTTTTAAAAATAATTATAAAAAACGCGTTTTTCACGAAAGTGAAGAATAGGATAATTTTTCAGGCTAAGACAATGATGTGAAAATGCCTTTTTCAAAATTCGTTTATTAAAATAATAGTTAATTCTCTAATTTATTTAACTGCATTACATTTGTTTATGAAAAATGTGTCTAAAATAAATGTTTGGTTATAGTTATTATTATATTATTTTATTATATTGTTATTAGGTGAAAGGGATAGAAGATTGTTTTTGTAGATTCTGGATCATTAGATCAATCTGATGGAAAATAAAAAATTGTTAGTTCTAACAATTAATTTTTTGAAACTTCCTGGCAGATTAAAACTGTGAGCCCGACCGAGACGAACCTTTGCCTTTCGCGGGCAAGTGCTCTACCATCTGAGCTACCGAAGCACGACTCACGCCCAGTCTCACAGCTTCACTTCTGCCAGTATCTCGTCTCCTACCTTCCAAACTTTACAGAAGCTCTCCTGAGAACCTTGCAGAACTAGCACTCCTGAAAGAAAGGATACTGCGGAGACACGGCTTAGCCACAGCCTGGGGGAGGGATGTTTCCAGAATGAGATTTTCACTCAGCAGCGGAGTGTGCGCTTCTGTAAAGTTTTGAAGGTAGGAGACGAGATACTGGCAGAAGTGAAGCTGTGAGACCGGGCGTGAGTCGTGCTTCGGTAGCTCAGATGGTAGAGCACTTGCCCACGAAAGGCAAAGGTCCCGTTCGAGTCTCGGTCGGACACACAGTTTTAATCTGCCAGGAAGTTTCATATCAGCGCACACTCCGCTGCAGAGTGAAAATCTCATTCTGGAATTAATTTTTTATTTTTGATAAGATTGGTGCAGTGGTCCATCACCCACAATAACAATCTGCTTGGATGCGAGCGGGAGTGTCGAAGGAAGTGAAGGGGAAAGCAAAGGGACTCAGGAGGGAGGGGAGAATGGAGCCAAATAGGGGTAGGTGAGGAAAAGAAACATGATGGAAGGGGGGAGAGAGCCTGGAAAAAGACAGAGAGGGTGGAGGTGAGGATCAGAGTTGATAAAAGGGTTAAATGGAGGGGGAGTTGACAGAAGCCACCTTAAGAAATGAGGTGAAGGGTGTGGTAGTGGAGCATGGGGTGCGGGAGATAAAATGGTAAGGTCACGACAGCGGGTGAGGGGGGTTGGAGAATGGTGGAGATGGGTTAGGAGGGGAGGAGAGGAACAACCAGCAGATGCGGGACCAAGTTGGTTGGAGGTGTAGAGGATCCAGATGATATATTCTTTTCTTTTGTGGCAGTTTACTATTACACAGTATGACTGAATGTATCTACAGAGCGAATCATGGAAGTAACATTCACAGCCTGACTATGGACTGAGTGCATGATCACAGTCTTTGCTTCACTCGACTGTGGGAGATGTCACATCATATCAATATAAAAAATATCAAAAAGTGCTTTGATTGTCTTCATGTGACATATATTTGTTTGAAGTAGTACTGTTTTGCAACAATAGTCACCTCATATTCATGTGTACCAATTACAGCAATACCTATCATGAACCAAAAGAAATATTTAATTCAAAAGTTGCATATATTCCCATGGAGAAACCACATCTGCAATAAAAACTAGGGGTTCCTATTTAAGATTTGAAAATCTGCCTCCTTCCCACCCCACATGTTGGTGCAGGGGGGTCGAGTGCTATGTTAATGAATGTCCCTCTTTGAGGGGAACAACATTTACTACTTATTTTAATCGGATGTGTATTTCGCACAAATATTCCGACACAGAGTTTAAAATATCTCACCCTGTATATGAAATGTTCTCGGCAATAAGGAAGGAAACACAGCAAGGAGAGGCAATTAATTTTTGCAGATGTCTTGTTTCTCAGTGTACCTATGATTTGCTTTTAGTCTTTTATTTCCAACAATTTAATTTCTCATGAACGTTGTGCTGAGAAACCACGTGTGGAGTGCTGTCTCCATTAACTTAGTCCATTCCACTTTTGCTTGGCTGGTGAGTCAACAACGAAAATCGCTCTTTCATGGGGCCACATCAGTGGGAAGTACAGGGCTATTACAAATGATTGAAGCGATTTCATAAATTCACTGTAGCTCCATTCTTTGACATATGGTCACGACACACTACAGATACGTAGAAAAACTCATAAAGTTTTGTTTGGATGAAGTCGCACTTCAGGTTTCAGTCGCCAGAGCGCTCGAGAGCCCAGTGAGACAAAATGGCGACAGGTGCCGAGAAAACGTATGTCGTGCTTGAAATGCACTAACATCAGTCAGTCATAACAGTGCAACGACACTTCAGGACCAAGTTCAACAAAGATCCACCAACTGCTAACTCCATTCGGCGATGGTATACGCAGTTTAAGGCTTCTGGATGCCTCTGTAAGGGGAAATCAACGGGTCGGTCTGCAGTGAGCGAAGAAACGGTTGAACGCGTGCGGGCAAGTTTCACGCGTAGCCCGCGGAAGTCGACGAATAAAGCAAGCAGGGAGCTAAACGTACCACAGCCGACGGTTTGGAAAAAAATCAGGATGGTGCTCCACCGCACTTCCATCATGATGTTCGGCATTTCTTAAACACGAGATTGGAAAATCGATGGATCGGTCGTGGTGGAGATCATGATCAGCAATTCATGTCATGGCCTCCACGCTCTCCCGACTTAACCCCATGCGATTTCTTTCTGTGGGGTTAATGTGAAAGATTCAGTGTTTAAACCTCCTCTACCAAGAAACGTGCGAGAACTGCGAGCTCCCATCAACGATGCTTTCGAACTCATTGATGGGGACATGCTGTACCGAGTGTGGGAGGAAGTTGATTATCGGTTTGATGTCTGCCGAATCACTAAAGGGGCACATATCGAACATTTGTGAATGCCTAAAAAAACTTTTTGAGTTTTTGTATGTGTATGCAAAGCATTGCGAAAATATCTCAAATAATAAAGTTATTGTAGAGCTGTGAAATCGCTTCAATCATTTGTAATAACCCTGTAGAACCTGCACAATTTTTGCCAATTGGTCTGCACGTTCATTACCACTAGTTTCCAACATGTCTTTGCATCCATTGCAGATTAATCATTTGACACAGATTCTTAGTTCGAATAAGACTTCTCAGTACATTGTATGCAAAAGGATTTACCAATTTTCCTTAGGTTTCCTTCATAAGAGTTTCTAAGAAACTCCGAGTCAGTACAGAGTACAGTTTTGTCGACTGTACAATACTGCACGCATCAAAAATTCTCATAAACTAATTATGGGGAGAATTGAAGGGAAGGCGGATGATATTCTGAGTGAAGATCAGTTTGTATTCAGGAGGCGAACAAGAGAGGCCATTTTCGCACCACATATTATCTAAAAACAAATACAGATCAATGAAGCAACATATATTGCCATCATAGACTTGGAAAATGTATTCATAATGTTGTTTGGTAAGAGATGTTCATTGTACTGAAGAAATCAGATCTAAAATACATAGACATGAAGGTGATAGTCAGCTTCTATAAGAACGATGTGGCTGTGATAAGGAATTTTGATAATTTCCAAGACTGTTTCCCTATCGAAGTCGTGGGCTCCAAACGATAGATATCGAATGTACGATTCTAAATTGATCACGCAACTGTGGTGGCGGGCGTTATGATAAATTATTGGTGAGATGGTAGGAAAACCCAAACCATTTATGATGGTAGAGAGTGGGTTGTCTCATATTGTAGCCCTTTCTTCGGCCGGTTACCTCACATGGAAGAATCTAAATCCATGCTTATGCAATGTAGAAAATTGTTTGAATTTTTGTTGGAAATGTGACCCTCTAGCCATTTTTTGAATGACATTGGCCGAGTCTACCCAGGATACGGCAAAAAGAGAGTGCTTACCGTAGCATACACTTCATATGGATTTTCTCATAACGACAACGTTGACGACGAATGATGTAAGTCGTTTCCTTTGTAATTACTTATATTTTAGTAACGCTCTTCTTTTGTGATTCATGTAGTGACCAGTATAAACATGCTCATAACGCCCACCACCACAGTCGTGTCATTGATTTAGAATTGCAAGTTCAATATCTATAGTTTGCAGCCCGCAGCTTCGATAGGCCAACATTTTTGGAAATTACCGGAATTTTCATCAGGAAGAAGCAGTAAAAGTTAGAAAAAATTCAAGACAATGACGTGCTCTCTCTCATTTTACATTCTGTGTTTACATCCAGGAAGATGAATTCACTAAACTACTGACATGAGGATCTGAATTAGAGGCTAGGGGATGGGTATGCTGTGTTACATAGATGATGTTGCTATGGTCACAGGCCTCAACAGAATGGAAAGGATTTTCTGTAATCAATGTGATATAAGTATAAAAACTTTGTGTTCTGCCTTACAGCAGGTCTTGTCATGTAGGGAAGCCTTGTGAGAGAGGTCCACCGCATCAGCGTCTAGGGAAGTGATTTCATTGGTGGTTTCCCGATGCCTTCCACTGATGATGAAGAAGTGTTAATGAGGACAACACAACACGCAGTCCCTGAGTGGAGAAAATCTCCCATACAGCCAGGAATAGAACCGGGCCCCTCAGCGTCACAGACTGCCGCACTGATCACTCAGCTATCGGGGTGGACCATATAAGTAAACACAAGATAAAAACTACAGTTATGGTATACAGCACTAAAAAAGATTATGATAGTTTAAGAATAATGATTAAAAGATAGGGCCTCCAAGTGAGGAGGTTTTTACGTATTTGGTAAGTAGTATCATGAGGGATGGTAGGAATCGGAAAGGAATTGAGAGCAGAATACAGCAGGCCTAGTTTACATTAGAGAAAGAACTACTCAGCATGAAGAAAATCAGTCTCGAAATAAGGAAAATGATAATGAAAGCAGTTTCTTCCACTATGACCCTACATGGATGTAAAACTTGAACAATAGCGGAACAATAGTGAAGACGGCCTTGGAGATTTGGCATTACAGAGAGATGATGAAGATCAGCTGTAGAAACAGTCACCAATGAAGAGCTGCTGAGAATAGCACAGGAAACAAGACATCTGTGGAGACACGTCCCAAAAAAAGAAATATACGAACTCGTTGGACACATTTAAGAAACAACAACTTCATTGGGACAATAGGAGAAGGATGTGTTGAGGGAATGGCCATGGATGGTTGAAAGAGGGAAAGGTGTACCGCTGCAATTCATCCTCTGTGTTAAACGCTTAGGAGACACAAGGCAGAGAAGTATGTAAATAGTAGCTTCATAAATGGCATACAACTCTTCAGTTTATATCAACGCTTATTTTGGAACAGGGAAGATTGTTCACACTATGTTTGGTCACCAAAAATTCCACCTTCTGCAGAGACATACATTTTAGAACCACCTAAGAACAATTTGTGTCAGTCGTACCAGTTACGATCTAGTTTTGATAGAGATTCTCAGTTCATTTTTATATTTTAGATAAATAGGTTGTACAGAAATATGAAAACGCCATGCAAAGTGAAGACCTGAATTTAAATGCAGACACTAGCCAAGCAAAGAGTTTGCACTCTTGTTGCTGACCATTCACTACACCTCCAAAGTATCCAAAATACGGTGCAATTGTTAGTCATGTTAGTGGTTTGAAAAGTTCTCGGAATCACCACGAGAGGTCAGCGCTAGCGCAACGAGTTGTTCACGTGATATTCATTGGACTGATGCCTGTAAACATGTGCCACGCCAGTGCTCTTGGAAGAGAACTGTGGCAGTGACGTGGCTCTTTTGTTGTTCCAGCGTAGTGATTTGTGAAGAAGGAAAATATCGAGATTCGAATAATGATTAAGTACTTCGCAAAGGAAGGTATGAAGGCAAAGGACACTCATGCTGTGAATACACTGGGGGACTCTGCTCCTTCATATTCAACTGCTGCCAAGTGGACAAATGAATTTCAATCTGCTCGGGAGAGCATAGATAATGATCTGCGCAGTGGTCGGGCAAGATGTATCAGTACTCCAGAAATTATAGCAAAAGTGCGCAAAACGGTCATGGAGGATCGCCAATTTAAAGTGCATGAAATTGCTCAAGCTTGCCAGATGTCATCTGAAAGGGTAAATCGTGTTTTAACTGAAGAATTACAAATGAAAAAATTATCTGCAAGATGGGTGCGACGACTTTTGACACTGTATCAAAATCGCATGAGAATGGACACACTGGAACAATGATTGCCCCGTTTTAGGAGGAACGAACAAGATTTATGCGCTGGTTTGTGACCACAGATGAGACTTGGGTGCACTACTATACCCCAGTGAAAAGACAATATTCAAAGCCGTGGAAACATGCTGATTCTCCACCACCGAAGAAACCAAAGACAATTCCTTCGGCGAGAAAGGTCATGGCATCATTGTTTTGGAATCCGAAGGGTATTTTGTTTGTAAATTACCTCACCACTGGGCAAAAAATTACTAGAGCATACTATGCTAACTTCCCTTTCACACTGGAACAATAGATACGCGAAAAATGGCCAGGTGTAGCAAGGAAGAAGTCATCGTCGACCAAGACCAAGGCCATAGAAAAATTACATGAACTAAGGAATGAATTGTACCACAACTGCCTGATTCATTTGATATGGCTCCATGAGACAGAATTTTTTTGTTTTTGGTGGATGAAGATTCACTTCAGACGAAGAACTGATAGCCGGAGTTGACAACCATTTTGCAGGCCTGAAGGAAACCCATTTTCGAGAGGAATCAAGGCACTGCAACATCGTTGGACCAAGTCCATTAATCTAGAAGGAGAATATATTGAGAAAAAAAGTTTCAGTCATGTAAGTACCTTATTTTCTGTTTCGTTCCGAGAACTTTTCAAACCACCCTTGTACTCTTCTGTGTAGCTGTAAGTGCTTTATATCAGAGGTAAGTAGATCTGAAGGTGGTCAGCTTGTTGGTGCTCCTATGGTGGTTGCTTCGATAAACAAGCATACCAAAATGTTTGGTGTTTCAAGAAGACTCATACTGCCAACAGAAAAACATGATCCACTTAGTCCCAATGTGGACGAAAGTTTGTGTTGAGTGATGGTGACAGGTTGTAATTCATAACATACCTTCCCACAATGGTTAGCTGACAACAATGATAATTAAAAAATCTTCCATTATAGCGAAGATGTTGGTTCGAGTTGTGGTTTGTCAAAGACTCAATGCCAACTTTTTTACTGTTGCTAATTTATTTCGCAGTTTTCCTTGAACCCAGTTATAATATGTGATGTATATATCGTAACATACTTGTTCTAATTACATTAATATCTCTAAAATATAACAGAATTTCACAAAACAGACACGAAACAAAGTGTAATAGAGTAGAGCGATAAACATAATCACCATATAACACTGAGACTGCATATGGTATCAACTTACGATCTAAGCCAGTCATACACCAGAAATAATTTTCAATGATGTCATATAAGGGGAGTTAAAAAAAAAAAAAACAAGTTGCAGCTATCATCGACAATGAGCAAAGTCTTTTCTGTAGTTTTGAGACTAGTATGATTACAATAAACTCTTTGCTTTATTTATCTTACTGATACAGTTGGCTCCAGTTCTTCTTGTGTAGGGGTGTGGTTCTTGATGCTGAAATTCTCACATTTAATGTCCTCATGTTTGAATTGATCAAAACAGTTTTGAAGATTGTTGCTAAAGAATTTTTGGTTTTTACGTTAATATATTTTGTCACATTTTAGTATATCATACAGTCTTATGAATTTTCATATCAACAAAGCCAAAATTACATTGTTCGCACAAAATACAGAAATATGTCTCGCCTCAGATGCATGCTTACTACTAATTCGCTTTGCAGTAATAACTACACTCCAACATGTTTACAATTTTTCTTGAGAAATGAATTTCTATTAATTTCGATTTTAATTTCATAAATGAATCCAGAAACAAACGTAATAAACAATACTAGATTGAGTAATTAATAATAGAAATTTTAAGTGTATCCAATAATTCATATTTACAAATGTTTAAAAAAACTGTTTTAACTGTACATTCGAAACAACACCCAAAATAAAGTAATTCTTTTTCATAAATTTTAGCCCGAAATATAACATACCGTGTATAAAATTATATGAAAGTTTTCAGAAAAGCAGCTGAGATAAAATTGGCCTGTCCAATATTCGAAAAATAACTACTACGGAGGAAAAGTAGTGGTAGAGGAGGACGTCCCGTTACAACGTTCTCCAAGCAGTCGAACGTAACCATTTCCAGTCAATGATCGGTTCAGTTGGATCAGAGGACGCAGTCCATTCCACGTCAACACAGCCCACATAATTATCTGGTCAGCACCAGCTTGAATAATGCCTTACCTGATTGACAACTTGGGTCCATAGCTTCATGGGATCTGTGCCACACTCTGACCTGACCATCAGGTTTTACCAGCTAAAGCCGCGGCACATGACGTGGCCACTGCTTTCCAGTTGCCGGGGGTCCAGCCGATATGGTCACGAGCCGAGGAGAGGCGCTGTAAGCGATGTCGTGCTGTTAGGAAAGGCACTCGTGTTGTTCGTCTGCTGCCATACCCCTTTAACACCAAATTTGGCCGCTTTGTCCTAACGGATATGCTCGCCGTACGTTCCACAGTGGTTTCCGCACCTCTTTCAGGCATCAGTGACAACTCTACGCAGACGCCGCTGCTCTCGGTAATAATGTGAAAGCCGTTGGCCACTATGTTGTCCATGATGAGAGAAAATTCTTGAAATTTGTCATTCTCAGGACACTTTTGCCACTGTGGATCTCGGAATACTGAATTCCCTAACAATTTCCGAAATGGAATGTCCCACGAGTATAGCTCCAAGAACCATTCCGCGTCCAAAGTATGTTGATTCCCATCGTGCGGCCATGATCACAGTGGAAACCTTTTCACATGAATCATCTTGAGGACAACTGACATTTCCACGAACGCACAGCCCTTTTATACGTTGTGTACGCAACATTACCGCAATCTGTGTATTTGCATATCGCTATCCCATAACTCCTGTCACCTCAGTGCAATTAAACTGATTGTGTTCCGAGTGCTGCACAAGGGGCTGTGCACATCGCAGGACGCTGAAACATCGCAGGTATTTTCATTAATCGGTGCGCCCACTGAGTATGCTGAAAACAAAAGTAATAATTCTGCTTTCCGCATCAGTAACACGGCATGGTCGACAGTTGCACGCAGCGTATCCAGTGTCATCAGAGCGAAAATGTGGTGTCACCGCCAGACACCACACTTGCTAGGTGGTAGCCTTTAAATCAGCCGCGGTCCGCTAGTATACGTCGGACCCCCGTGTCGCCACTGTCAGTGATTGCAGACCGAGCGCCGCTACACGGCAGGTCTACAGCGACGTCCTAGCACTCGCCCCAGTTGTACAGCCGACTTTGCTAGCGACGCTACACTGACCAATACGCTCTCATTTGCCGAGACGATAGTTAGCATAGCCTTCACCTACGTCATTTGCTACGACCTAGCAAGGCGCCATTACCAGTTTATATTGAGATTATCATTGATGTATCAACAAGAGCGATGTTCTCCAATTATGGATTAAAGTTAAGTATTACATCAACTACGTACTTTATTTATTAGACTCAACTCCTTTAATTGTTCCAGACCTCACGCCAGTCTGAGTGAGCTTAAAGGCGTGCATTTCGGCCTCCTCTAGCAACACGGTGTTGGCTCTTCTGCCAACACATCAGAAAGCTGGTATGACGTGTGGCGCAGAGAGATCCTTGTAGCGTTCAGCTGTAACTGTAAACTTAACAGGTCCGCGAGTATCATATCCTCGAAGAAACTCGGACCGAGAATGAAGGAGCTTATGAAAGCACACCTACAGCCACATACGCTGAGTGCAGAGGATGTTCCAGCACAAAATGTGGCTGAGACGAAACCGTATGTGACACTTGTGTGCATTTAAGGCATCACGGAGAGTGAAATGTGCCTATTCCGCCCGGCCATATGTCATCCATTTTAACACCTGAGAAACAAAGAAGCGACAGATCACGGCTTCGTTTGGTACTCACTGTGAATCTTATAGCGATAGCAGTGCAAATGCACCGCAAAATCTTATGAACTGTTGGCCAGAGGGAGAGAGAGACAATTTTCGTTTCACAGCTTTAACCCTGGCTGCAGAATGTGAGGGATGTGTTGCAAGGTCGTCTGCAACTAAGGCAACTTCCTCAGCAACTGCAATTAGAATAGGCCGCTTCCCTTTCTCTGCTGCACCACCAAATTTAACTGTTTCTTCAAATTTCTTGATCATATTCCTTCGCTCATTTATCGACGTGAGGCCTCGTCGCAGTTGTTTCTGTCAGCGATATTCCGCAATGCTGCCCTGTTATTGCTGCTGTTCTCATAAAACAAATTTACCAGGACTGCATGGTCTTTCTTCTTAATAGCCATTTTGTTTCGTACGGAAAGCTTCAACCTTCTTAACCCTCTACAAAAACAGTCACCTCAGAAAATAAATGAACACGCGTCGGCAAGCGAAAAACGGCATCCTGACATTAAAACTGTAACCATATCGCCTTCTGACTGCTTAACAGCGCCATGTTCTCCACTGGTGGCAGAAAGTGAAACTACTATTTTTTCAGCACACTTTGCGAGCGCACTGATTAATGAATATACTACGGTGTTTCAGTGTCCTGTGCTCATTTTAAGTTAGATGTAAAACTACCTGTGACCGTATTTTTGTATAAAAAACGACCAAACTTTTCCTAAATATCCAGAAGGATAAATAGCATTACCTTTTATTTGGCGGAGTCAACATTTCGTGTCATAGACCTCGCCTGCTACTACGCCAAGTGGGTTTTATTCTGGTAACTATACCAGTCAAACACAACATTATCGTTCAAGGTTCTGTTTTCTGTATTTGTGCTTCGTCTCTCTATAAACGACGAAGTCTCTTGTCTCTACATAAAGGACAGTGCCCACGACTACTTGTTATAGCCCTTTAGCACTTGGATTTCATCGTATTTGACTCTCAGAAACTTCTTCATGCGAAGACTTAGTCTACAAGAACAGTAAAGGTACGAAGTGAGTCAATGATCACAGAATGATTGTCGTCAATGGTCATCTTGTCACATAAATGGGTATACAGTGTGAGTCATCTAACATTACCAATGGAAACACCTCCTAAACCACAACAAACACTGAATAATCAATTCCACTGACCGAAAGTAAGGAGAGGGGCTGGTGGAACTGGTTAACACAAACCACTGAGAATGCGTGGAAGTATCATTTTCAACACATTCTTATGTTTTTTTTTAATGGAAACCTGCTTTATTTTTAGCACAACTGAAAATAGAAAAATACCTAGTCAATGCCGTTTCTTACATTGTAAAATATTAATTACATCCTGAGTAATTTGTAACGTAAGGTTGACGCTTGAGTGACTCCTCAGCAGTTCACTCATGTGTATCGGAGAGAGCTGAATTAATTAGGGATACAAAAAGAACAGTGATGCAACGTAGGTACAGAAGAGACATGAACAGCACATTACGTCCACATGCTAACATTTTTATTAGTCTTTTTCTCTGAAGAATTCTGTACGGCACTGGTTTGTTATAAGAAATTGTACATTAACATGAAAATGTATTTAAACTTACAAATTTGTTTTTTTTATTTTCGGTTCATCATCATCATCATCATCATCATTTAAGACTGATTATGCCTTTCAGCGTTCAGTCTGGGGCATAGCCCCCCTTATACAGTTCCTCCATGATCCCCTATTCAGTGCTAATATTGGTGTCTCTTCTGATGTTAAACCTATTACTTCAAAATCATTCTTAACCGAATCCAGGTACCTCCTCCTCGGTCTGCCCCGACTCCTCCTACCCTCTACTGTTGAATCCATGAGTCTCTTGGGTAACCTTGCTTCTCCCATGCGTGTAACATGACCCCACCATCTAAGCCTGTTCGCCCTGACTGCTACATCTATAGAGTTCATTCCCAGTTTTTCTTTGATTTCCTCATTGTGGACACCCTCGCCATTGTTCCCATCTACTAGTACCTGCAATCATCCTAGCTACTTTCATATCCGTAACCTCAACCTTGTTGATAAGGTAACCTGAATCCACCCAGCTTTCGCTCCCATACAACAAAGTTGGTCGAAAGATTGAACGATGCACAGATAACTAAGTCTTGGTACTGACTTCCTTCTTGCAGAAAAGAGTAGATCGTAGCTGAGCGCTCACTGCATTAGCTTTGCTACACCTCACTTCCAGTTCTTTCACTATGTTGCCATCCGGTGAGAATATGCATCCTAAGTGCTTGAAACCGTCCACCTGTTCTAACTTTGTTCCTCCTATTTGGCACTCAATCCGTTTATATTTCTTTCCCACTGACATTAATTTCGTTTTGGAGATGCTAATCTTCATACCATAGTCCTTACATTTCTGATTTAGCTCTGAAATATTACTTTGCAAACTTTCAATCGAATCTGCCATCACAACTAAGTCATCCGCATATGCAAGTCTGCTTATTTTGTGTTCACATATCTTAATCTCACCCAGCCAGTCTATTGTTTTCAACATATGATCCATAAATAATGTGAACAACAGTGGAGACAGGTTGCAGCCTTGTCTTACCCCTGAAACTACTCTGAACCATGAACTCAACTTACCGTCAACTCTAACTGCTGCCTGACTATCCATGTAAAGACCTTTAATTGCTTGCAAAAGTTTGCCTCCTATTCCATAATCTTGTAGAACAGACAATAACTTCCTCCTAGTAACCCGGTCATATGCCTTTTCTAGATCTATAAACCATAGATACAATTCCCTGTTTCACTCATAACACTTCTCCATTATCTGAAGTAAGCTAAAGATCTGGTCCTGACAACCTCTAAGAGGCCTAAACCCACACTGATATTCATCCAGATGGTCCTCAACTAATACTCGCACTTTCCTTTCAATAATACCTGAGAAGATTTTACCCACAACGCTTTCGGTTACGCTTTTCGGTTACAGAATATAAAAGAGTGTGTCCTGACATTTCAGGCCAATAAATGTTCAAAGTGGTGCCCATCATTTGCTGCACACATTTGAAATCTGCCGCGTGATGGATGTCTTATTTGACACAGTACATCTGGTGTAATGTTCCCATAGGCTGCCTCAATATGATGTTTCATGTCCTCTGGGGTCGTACGCACATCACAGTACACGTTCTCCTTTAACATACCCCACAGGAAGAAATCTAAGGGCGTACGATCAGACAACGGGCTGGCCAACTTACGCGTCCTTTACGTGCTATGAAACGCGGGTCGAACATTCTGCCAAGCGTTAGCCTAGTGATCATTGCAGAATGTGCGGGAGCATCATCATGTTGATACCACATAGGTCTACACGTTTCCAGCCGGTCATTTTCTAGCAATGTTGGCAGGTCATTTTGTAGAAACTCGATATATTTTCCAGCTGTTTCAATGAAGTGAGGATGAATTAGATCGTCACCTATTACTCCACACCATACATTTACATTCCACGGTCGCTGTCGCTCCATATGTTGAAGCCAACAAGGATTCTCCACGGACCAATAATGCATGTTTCGTAAATTCACTACACTGTGGTTTGTGAAACCTGCTTCACCAGTAAACAGGTGAAACTGCAACACATTCTCAGTTAATACCCGTTGAGAGAAATTCACCCGATTATTAAAGTCATCTCCATCTAATTGCTGGTGCAGCAACACATGGTACGGGTGAAATTGGTAACGATGGAGCATGTGCATTACACTACTTTGACCCTTTGCACTGCCTCTAGCGATGTCATGTGAACTCATGTGTGGGTTCACGGCAACAGCTGCTAATACACCAACTGAACCTGCTTCTCCTGTGATGGGTTTGTTACGGCCTGTTTGCATGTTAAAACCATACATGTTGCATACAAGTGTTTGTATGTAGATGTTTTCAAATGTGCGGCGGGTTGGATGATCTCTGTCCGGGTACCTTTCTGCATACAACTTGCAGGCTGCAGCTGCATTTTATCTGGGCTCACCTTAGATGAGTATCATCTCTGCCTTTTCAGAGTTAGAATAAACCATTTTCACAATTCTTACAACGCTGTACACACTGTTGTACTTGCGGCCTTCTCACGTTCCTACTGTGCGTACTTCTATTCTTACTTGTGTACAGTACACTATCACAGACGTCCGGTAACACAGTGTACTACAGTTATTCTGAGTACAAGGACTAAACCAGAAAGCGCTACTTGGAGACACTGAGACAGCCAAACTTTTAAACATTGTAGTCTTCGTTAACATAACCTATAGATCTTGTTTGTTACAGCACGCGAATGAACGTCTGAGGTTTCAAGCGTCAACTTTAAATTACGAATTACTTCTGATGTACGTAACATTTTACATTGTAACAATCGGCACTAATTAAGTATTTGTCTCTATTTTCAGTTGTGCTAAAAATAATAACAGGTTCCCATTTAAAAAGAAACATAGGTATGAGTTGAGAATCATACTTCCGTGCATTTCTCAGTGGTTTGTATTAACCAATTCCACCAGCCCCTCTCCTCACTTTCGAACTGTGGAATTGGTTATTAAGTGTTTGTTGTGGTTAGGGAGGTGTTTCCAGTGGCAATGTTAGGTGCCTCACTCTGTAGAATCCCTAACAGTAAATGTACTAGTGTCTGTTTGATTCTCCCCAATTTGCCTCTAGCTTCTAGCTTGTGTAGTTTCTGTTGGTTCAGGAGGGCCAAGAAAACATTTGCTTGGCACACATACGTTTCTCAACAACTGCCAACGCCGCCGAGCTAAGATCACTTACGAACTGGGAAGTAACTACGATTCCCCGAGCAATACGCCATCGGACTGGATTGCTCAGTCTTCCACTGCAGAACCGAGAACCAAATCTCATAATTTCTCCTGAACTTCTTTTTTCAGATTCTCTGTTTGCTCGACACTGGCACCGGACCCTTTTATTCCCGTCACACATATAGTTATTAGCTATTCTGTAGATATGCGAGATATTATACATAATTTTGTGGTACTTTAACAATGCTCTGCACATAAAAATTACGTTCGGTACAAAGTGTGTCTTGTAGATAACCGAAAACTAAATATTTTACTGAATCCTATAATGGTATGTATTAGACTGCCAATTCAAATGGTTCCAAGCACTATGGGACTTAACATCTGAGGTCACCAGTCCCCTAGAACTTAGAACTACTTAAACCTAAGTAACCTAAGGACGTCACACACATCCATGCCCGAGGGAGGATTCGAACCTACGACCCTAGCGGTCGGCCGGTTGCAGGCTGAAGCGCCTTGAACCGATCGGTCACACCGGCCAGTCAACTGATAAATCATAAAAAATAAAAACTACTGCTCAGTCGAAAACTTACAATTCATTCACATCGGTATTACCTAGGCAAATATTTCATACTGAAATCAGTAGCGGCTCATAAGCACATGTTGCAAATGGCGCGTTCGCAATTCTGTTTACTGCTATAGTATTGCTTCTAGAGTCAGGCAGAACGAATAGTAGGATATAAAAAGGAAAAAACTCCGAAATAAAATGACAAGTATTTGAAACATATATTGAAAAAAAAAGAAAAATATATGACTTTATAATTCACATCTTGCCCTTTACTTGATCTTCCATACACTGTAAGACAAAAACGAACAAGAAAGCGCACCACGAAGGTATTATCGCTATGGGACGGCAGAAATTGGGTTACGTGATGCACATGTACAGGCAAACGAATGATTCAGTCTCAGAAGACTTGGATGACTCATTCAAGTGAAAAAGCTTAACAAATCAACCCGTAGGTCGACCTCTGACCCTTATGCAAGCTGTTATTCGGCATGGCACTGATTGATAAAGTCGCTGGATATCCTCGTGAAGTGAAGGGTATCGTGCTAAATTCTGTCCAACTGTCGTCATAACACGGAGCCCGATGGAGGGCCCAGCCCATAATGTTCGAGAAGTTCTGTCTTGGGCATATATCCGACGACTTTGCTGGCTAAAGTAGTGTTTGGCAAGCACGAAGACGACCTGTAGAAACTCTGGCCTGTGCGGGAGGGTATTGTCTTGCTAAAATGTAAGCAGAGGATGGATTGCCATGAAGGGCATCAAAACGAGGCGTAGAATACTGTTCACGTACCGTTGTGCTAAAGGAAATGTTATCGTCATTAGGGCGTTATTAAGATTTGTTTTTACTGTAAGAACATGTTCATGACATAGTAGTCATAATTGTGATACGTACAGTATGATAAAATACTGATACCGGATGTTCCCACTGAGAAGCGAAATTCCTAACTATTCTGAGGTGCTTTAATAGTAAGATGGTTGATGACCACATCTTGAGGCCGATAAAATACAAACAAATTAAATACAGTTGGGGCTGGAGATCTCAGTTAAGCTAAAATGTGCAATGAAAATACCCAAAAAGGAATTAGATCTGTATAGGATATGTAAATATCACTGCAAATACAATTAAAACAGTTCAGTAACTTCAGAGTATAAAGCACTCTGCAGTGTCTGATGAATCCTTTTCGTTACATCTAATATATCGCTTGTTTTCCTTTCAGTTAATCTCGACAATTGTGAACATGATTAACTACAGGTCTTCGTTGACTGTACGAAAAAAATAGGAGAGACGGAAACGACCGCAGTTCTGAGTGTCTGGCATAGCGTGAGCGAGCTTATTTACCTTTAGTTAGCGGCGGCAGTGGCTGTTGTCGGCGCGAACTGTGAACCCAAGAATCTATTCTAGATATTCAAAAAATGGTTCAAATGACTCTAAGCACTATGGGACGTAACATCTGAGGTTATCAGTCCCCTAGACGTAGAACTACTTAAACCTAACTAACCTAAGGACATCACACACATCCATGCCCGAGGCAAGATTTGAACCTGCGACCGTAGCAGCAGCGCGGTTCCAGACTGAAGCGCCTAGAACCGTTCGGTCACAAGGGCCGGTTATTCTAGATCTCTCTCAACTGTTAAACACCAGTCCGATACATTAACTACGTTTTCTGTGAAGCCGAGACTCCTAGTTATTCTATAGCTAACTTAATTGGCACGATACACGCTAATTGGCATGATACTCGCTAATTGGCTGGAATATTGCGTATGTTGTTGCCCTCAAATAGTTCGCAAGCGTTAACCATCAGTCTTCGGTGCAATTCTCCATATTAGGAGACTTTATAGTTTAACTCATTAAGAGTTAAGACGAGTCTGTGAACTAGTTTTCACATAATTATTCTCAAAATCGTCTCAGCACGGTGCGAGCACCCGTGGTCAAGCACTCAACGATTTGCCGCAAGAGAAGAGCGAATTTTTCTGTCATCATTTTGCCTGTAATATCAAAGCTGGGGGCCACACTTTCTCTTTCTGGCCAATTAGAGCTTTCGTAATTTTTATAACTACACCTCTTAGAGTTTCTGTAACCTAGCAATGGCGTCATTTCATTCGTAGGGCAGAGTTTAGCTTCTGTTACAAAATACTAAGACAAACAGGTTTTTACGCAGGTGGCCACAGTGAGTCACCAATGTTTTGAGTTAGATTTCTCCAGACGTTTATCTGCCATCTCGAGCCGTATTCCTGCAGACAGGCTTTCCGAAGAATCGTCGTTAAAAGCAGAGACGATGGCAGCTTTTGCCGTTTGCCTGCGCAGTGGCTGCGGCATTACATTGTGTCCACTGGATGTCCCAGCGTGAAGGTTTTGGCCAAACATGGGACAGGCATTTCCATTATAATATTCTTTCGCAGAACTGTGTCTAGTAGATCGAGTCTGGGAAATTATTTGCGTGTAGTTACTCATGTGAGTGTTAGTGGTTTATATTCCCAAAATGTCTGCTTGTTTATTCGATTATACCATCAATAAAATTCGTACATTTTCACATAAGTATGTCATGAGACATGTCGATTTAACCGGAATTGTTTCAGGAATTCAATGTAAGGTGTGTTATTTGACACCTAACATCTTTAAGGAGTTGTTTAGTCTAATCATAAGCTTATCGGGTGAAGCTAATTGACACAAGTCATTAACCATCATCAGGGTCTCATACTTTCACCAAAATTTCCGGGAAAGACACGAGAGGGAAATAATTAAAGAAACATTAATTCCAATTAATTTTACAGTTAATTTCTTTCAAATAATTATTGGAATCAGAAACAGTATTAAATATAGTTCTTCACACAATGCTACACCACTACCACTGCAGTCAACAAATCAAACCGGAAGTTATTTAAAAACAATTTATGTTTCAACGATAGAAGTATGCTGACGCTACTGTAGCGAAAGTAATTTTGTGATTTTATGTTGTTTTACAAATAATTTCATGTACCACATAGTTTTAATCCTGTCACCGCCAAATGATTATCGCTGTAAATGAAACTAATTGCGATCTTAACCCGAAAATAAAACATTAGGGAACAGTAACTCGTTTTGGTCATGTTTCTGTAACTTTTCGAACAGACAGAATTTCCATGAGTTACGTAATTCAGTACAATTTCCACAAAGTGTTGCTGGTTATTACCGTCTATTGGCGTTCGTAACTATGATTAATATCAGTGTATTCCAAAGTAACAACATTTTCTTCATATTAAACCGAGGTTTGCATGTTAAACTCAGGCTAGTACATTCTACTCAGTTCATGCATTATTATTCCCTCCTAGTTATTATGCAATTTCGAAGTCATGTCAGTCATTCACTAAATTAAACCTTTGCGCGTTTTTGAACTGCCGAGCGTAATTATTCTGAAATCTAAATTAATTCAATCATTCAATTATTCAAAATTATTGCTACTGACGGTGAATCGTTAACTTATCATTTCATGTTTCGATCGTTGTTGTACTTAACAAAATAACATGCGGTAACGGTCAGGGTACAATTAGCTGTATTCTGTCTATAAAAAGTGTTTTTCGGGCCTGATACCTTGTCTTCATAAGCTTCAGAGCCTTACGTACACGTGTCACAAAGCCTTTTGCTCTCCCGAGAGTGCAGGTACATTATAAGGTGTTTCCTCATGTCCCAAAGAAATCTTAAGTTGCGAGCTGGGCATTTCACAGCCAACTGTGTCGAAGATTCTGACAAGGGAACCTCCCCATCGCAGCCCCCTCAGATTTAGTTATAAGTTGGCACAGTGGATAGGCCTTGAAAAACTGAACACAGATCAATCGAGAAAACAGGAAGAAGTTGTGTGGAACTATGAAAAAAAGTAGTAAAAGATACAAACTGAGTAGTCTATGCGAAGATATGCAACATCAAGGCGAACGAACGTCTAGGAGCGCCAAGGTCCCGTGGTTAGCGAGAGCAGCTACAGACCAATAGATCCTAGGTTCAAGTCTTCCCTCGAGTGAAAAATTTAGTTTTTTATTTTCGGTTTATGTGCCAAACTCTTATGTTTTCATCACTTTTTTGGGAGTGATTATCACATCCACAGGAAAACCTAAATCGGGCAAGGTATAAGAATCTTTTTACCCATTCGCTAAGTGCACAAGTTAGGTGGGTTGACAACATATTCCTGTCATGTGACGCACATGCCGTCACCAGTGTCGTATAGAATATATCAGACGTGTTTTCCTGTGGAGGGATCGGTTGACCTATGACCTTGCGATCAAATGTTTTCGGTTCCCACTGGAGAGGCACGTCCTTTCGTCTACTAATCGCACGGTTTTGCGCTGCGGTCGCAAAACACAGGCACTAAACTTATTACACTGAACAGAGACGTCAATGAACGAACGGACAGATCATAACTTTTCGAAAATAAATAAAGTAAAATTTTCACTCGAGGGTGGACTTGAACCAAGGATCTTTCGTACCACAGTTACTCACGCTAACCACGGGACCACGGCGCTCCTGAGCTTACGTGCTCCTTGATGTTGCTTATCTCACGCATGGACTACTCAGTTTGTATATTTTACTAATTTTTTTCATAGTTCCATACAACTTCTTCCTGTTTTCTCGATTGATCTGTGTTCAGTTTTTCAAGGCCTATCCACTATGCCTACTTATGACTAAATCTGAGGGGGGGTGCGATGGGGAGGCTCCCTTGTGAGGAAGAAATGATGATGATGATGATGACGATAATTGGTTTGTGGGTAATCAGCTGCGAGGTTATCAGCGCCCATAAACATTCCCAATCTGCAGACTGTCCAGTCTAGCCATTTTAATGGATCATGATGGAATGATGAGGACAAAACAAACACCCAGTCCCCGAGCAGAGAAAATACCTTACCCGGACGGGAATCGAACCCAGGACCCAGTGATCCAGAGGTAGCAACGCTAGCTACTGGACCACGAGCTGCAAACCATCAGAAATTATATCCCTGTGCTGCAACATTGGGAAGCGACAGCACAGTCAGACGCGAATTCTGTGAACTTTTAAAATAAACAATGGAAGATGAATATACCCCCAACCGCGTGTTCACTGCACATAAACGCTCAACCGAATCGTAGCAGCGTCCACGTAAGGGGCCCTGGATATCAAAATCTCACAGTAGGGAGTGAGATTCTCCGAAGATTGACGTCTTCTTCGATATTTTATACACACAAAAACATACCGGCAAAACTTTTTTCCTGGATAGGCTTCGACAGGTTTAAAATACCTACACATGCTGCAAGACCGGTTGCTCCCTAAAAGAGACAGAGCTCAGCCTCATTGAGAAAGAGTAAAGCGCCGCCACTAGAACGAGGATTTTCCTGACTGGCGGGTGGAGCGCTGTACTGAGGTGTGGCTTGTCACTGTTGTCCCCAAAGGTCCTCTGATCTGGCAGTTTGGTATTTTTTTCTTTCGTGATAAGTAAAAGACAATGTTGAACATACAGCCTTTGCTAATAACACACACTGAACTCTAGGAACGCTTCAGCGCTGCACTGAGGGTGGCTTGTCACTGTTCAGTTGCCCCGAAGGTCCTCTGATCTGACAGTTTGGTATTTTTTTCTTTCGGAATAAGTAAAAGACAATGTAGAACATACAGCCTTTGCTAATAACACACACTGAACTCTAGGAACGCTTGAGCGCTGCACTGAGGGTGGCTTGTCACTGTTCAGTTGCCCCGAAGGTCCTCTGATCTGGCAGTTTGGTATTTTTCTTATTTTCGAGATAAGTAAAAGACAATGTAGAACATACAGCCTTTGCTAATAACACACACTGAACTCTAGGAACGCTTCAGCGCTGCACTGAGGGTGGCTTGTCACTGTTCAGTTGCCCCGAAGGTCCTCTGATCTGGCAGTTTGGTATTTTTTTTTTCGGGATAAGTAAAAGACAATGTTGAACATACATCCTTTGCTAATAACACACACTGAACTCTATGAACGCTTCAGCGCTGCACTGAGGGTGGCTTGTCACTGTTCAGTTGCCCCGAAGGTCCTCTGATCTGGCAGTTTGGTATTTTTTTTTTCGGGATAAGTAAAAGACAATGTTGAACATACATCCTTTGCTAATAACACACACTGAACTCTAGGAACGCTTCAGCGCTGCACTGAGGGTGGCTCGTCACTGTTCAGTTGCCCCGAAGGTCCTCTGATCTGGCAGTTTGGTATTTTTTTTTTCTGGATAAGTAAAAGACAATGTAGAACATACAGCCTTTGCTAATAACACACACTGAACTCTAGGAACGCTTCAGCGCTGCACTGAGGGTGGCTTGTCACTGTTCAGATGCCCCGAAGGTCCTCTGATCTGGCAGTTTGGTATTTTTTTTTCGGGATAAGTAAAAGACAATGTAGAACATACAGCCTTTGCTAATAACACACACTGAACTCTAGGAACGCTTCAGCGCTGCACTGAGGGTGGCTTGTCACTGTTCAGTTGCCCCGAAGGTCCTCTGATCTGGCAGTTTGGTATTTTTTTTGGGGGGGATAAGTAAAAGACAATGTAGAACATATAGCGTTTGCTAATAACACACACTGAACTCTAGGAACGCTTCAGCGCTGCACTGAGGGTGGCTTGTCACTGTTCAGTTGCCCCGAAGGTCCTCTGATCTGGCAGTTTGGTATTTTTTTTTCTTTCAGAATAAGTATAAGACAATGTAGAACATACAGCCTTTGCTAATAACACACACTGAACTCTAGGAACGCTTTAGCGCTGCACTGAGGGTGGCTTGTCACTGTTCAGTTGTCCCCGAAGGTCCTCTGATCTGGCAGTTTGGTATTTTTTTCTTTCGGGATAAGTAAAAGACAATGTAGAACATACAGCCTTTGCTAGTAACACACACTGAACTCTAGGAACGCTTCAGCGCTCCGCTAGTGAACGTTGACACCGACTTTCTCATATATATGTGGATAGAGCTTGGCTACCGCATAGATGTTTGTCATGTAACTTGACGAGTGTTGAAAGTGTGCTTTTTCAAACAAGGTCTATAATTCACTTTTTTATGTAATGCTTTTTGAAATACATTTAGCCAAAGCCCGATGGGTCATCTGTAGTAACACTATACTGTGATGAAATACTGGTAACGTAAAGGAGCCCTCTGCGCTTTGAAAGCATATCAGCTGCTGTTGAATCTAAGAGACAAAGTTTCATTACAGCTCGCGCGCTGACGCCCCGCGTGTAATGAATAGCTACGCTCCCCAGACAGTCGCCATGAATATGCATAGCCGTCTATAAAAGCGAAGACATTACGGCGCAGGGCCTGTGGGTCTGTTTACGAACATGCAAATCGCTTTCTGATACGCTGCCGGTCGTTCACTGAATACGGAGCAGAGACCTTTGACGTGTGACGCAATCCATGCAAGGCAAAGATGTTAAAATGTGTCACAAGCTTCAACACTGGTTAAATGTGTATGATGCGAAAATGGGTGCAGGAGGCAACTGCAATACCACTCATGGCCGCCAAGCAACGCAAAAGATAAAATACAAAATGCTCCAATGCTCCAATTTCTGTTGTGCATCACACTCAAGTCTCTTGAGAACCATAAGATATCCCCAAGTAGTGTAATATGTAATATATTTTTCCTATATTGTATTTTCAATTCCCCATCTGGGGCGCGCTAGCAGCAGCATAGGTTCAGCTCTTCAGCCAAGAGACATTACAAGAGACAGGAAGACATTTAAAACAATATAAAGAAGAAAACATGGCAGAATATAGAAAAAAATGCGGAACATAAGAGAAGAAAGCATACAAAAAGCGACAACTGTAAAACGGAGGTAAAAATCTAAGAAAGTACACTACTGGCAATTAAAGTTACTACACCACGAAGATGACGTGCTACAGACGCAAAATTTAACCTACAAGAAGAACATGCTGTGATATGCAAATGACTAACTTTTCAGAGCATTCACAGAAGGTTGACGCCGGTGTCGACACCTACAACGTGCTGACATGAGGAAAGTTTCAAACCGATCTCTCACACACAAACAGCAGTTGACCGGCGTTGCTTCGGAAACATTGTTCTGATGCCTCGTGCAAGGAGGAGAAATGCGTACCATCACGTTTCCGACTTTGATAAACGTCGGATTGCAGCCTATTGCGATTGCGGTTTATCGTATCGTGACACTGCTACTCGTGTTGGTCGAGATGCAATGACTGTTAGCAGAAAATAGAATCGGTGGGTTCAGGAGGGTAATACCGAACGCCGTGCTGGATCTCAACGGCCTCGTATCACTAGCAGTCGAGATGACAGGCATCTTATCCGCATGGCTGTAACGGATCGAGCAGCCACGTCTCGATTTCTGAGTCAACAAATAGGTACGTTTGCAAGACAACAACCATCTACACGAACAGTTCGACGACGTTTGCAGCAGCATGGCCTATCAGGTCGGAAGTCATGGCTGCGGTTACTCTTGACGCTGCATCACAGACAGCAGCGCCTGCGATGGTGTACTCAACTACGAAACTGCTTGCACGAATGGCAAAACGTCATTTTTTCGGATGAATCCAGGTTCTGTTTACAGCATCATGTTGGTCGCATCCGTGTTTGGCGACATCGCGGTGAATGCACATTGGAAGCGTGTATTCGTCAGCGCCATACTGGCATATCACCCGGCCTGATGGTATGGGGTGCCATTTGTTACACGTGTCGGTCACCTCTTGTTCGCATTGGCAGCACTTTGAACAGTGGGCGTTACATTTCAGAAGTGCTACCACCGGTGGCTCTACCCTTCATTCGATCCCAGCCAAATCCTACATTTCAGCAGGATAATGCACGCCCGCATGTTGCAGGTCCTGTACGGGCCTTTCTGGTTGCAGAAAAAGTTCTACTGTTGCCCTGGTCAACACATTCTCCAGATCTCTCACCAACTTAAAACGTCTGGTCAATGGTGGCCGAGCAACTGGCTCGTTACAATAAGCCAGTCACTACTCTTGAACTGTGGTATCGTGTTGAAGCTGCATGGGCAGCTGTACCTGTACACGCCATCCAAGCTCTGTTTGACTCAATGCCTGGGAGTATCAAGGCCGTTTTTACGGCCAGAGTTGGTTGTTCTGGGTACTGATTTCTCAGGATCTATGCATCCAAATTGCGTGAAAATGTAATCACATGTCAGTTCTAGTATAATATATTTGTCCAATAACTACCCAATTATCATCTGCATTTCTTCTTCTTGTAGCAATTTTAGTGGCCAGTAGTGTATTTTACACAAAAACAACACACACTGTAAGGATTAAAAAGCACCAAGCAAACGACAGCCAGAGTATAAAAGCTTGTAGAACGATTAAAACAGCAACGTGCACACAGAATAGCACAGAACAATCAAGGACGATGTACAGGTTGAGCGCACAGTCAAAATCACATAACGTGATGAGACATAACTGTACCGAACACAACACTATTACAATACACTGGATAATGAATAAAAACCTGGAGGAACTGCTAGATGTGGGGCACAAGGGAGAAGGGAAAAGGAGGCGAGAATGAGGGGAGAGAAATGGCGATGAGGTGGGGTGCGTGCTGGAGGGGTGCTGGGGAGGGAAAGCACAGGAGAGGAAAACAACTGAGGAGGGGGTGCAGCAACTCAGGGGGGGGGTGAAGGAGGGTAGAGGAAAAGGGGTGCCCTCGGGAGGGGGGGGGGGAGGAACAAGGTCAAGAAACAGTTGGCAGGAAGGGTAGATGTCAGGAAGAATTTCCACATCCTGGAGGGGGAGATGCTGTAAATTATCCTGATGAAGGAGATGGAGGGTGTGTAGGTGGAGAGAGTGAGGGATACAGCAATAGAGGCACAGCAATGGACATGGGTGGAGAGGAAGGAGGAAACCAGGGGGTTGGTGGGATCAAGCATGCAGACTGTGTAGAGGATGTGGAGATGTTGGTGGAAAAGGATGAGGTGGGGGAAGGGGATGAGATCATACAGGAGTCATGTGGAGGGAAGGGAGCTGCATACGGAAGGGAAGAGTCAAGGCGTTTTTGATTTGGAGGGTCTTATAAGAGTGGGGGGGGGGCGGAGATGTAGGCAATGTTGGCATACTGGAAGATAGGACGAATATTGTGGGTGTGGAGGATGGTGGAAGGATGCAATCCCCATGTCCAGCCAGACAGGAGTTTCAGGAGGTGGAGATGGGAATGGGCTTTCTGCTGGATGGTCAGGAGATGAGGGTCCAGGTGAGGTGATGGTCGAGGGTGAGAGCACGATATCTCAGGCTGGAGGTGAGCTGGATGTGACGACCATAAATGGTTAGGTAGACATCATGGGGACGGAAGGAGCGATTGGTACAGCCTATGATGATTGACTGGGGTTTGGAAGATATGTAAGGTAACTCTTTCCCTTACATAATGTCACATGAACTTCTATCACAAGCAGTGTGTTTTCCCATGGTATTCAGGTAATTCCTAGCAGTACACAACTGGAATATAACTATATAAAACGTTTCAAATTAGGTATGTAATGGTTAAAATAGGTTTCTTTTGTTTTTTAATGGGCAAGAAATGGGGAGAGCAGGAGTTAATTTGAGATAGAGAGTTCATTGCCATCTATTGGGATAAAGGACTTGGTAGAAAGAACATGAGATATCGACGAAAATGCCCTCTGTGAGTGATCGGAAAAACCTAAGCAGCGCTATCGAGTTTCTTGATATGAGCGCTGTAATTGAAACTGTAAATACAATAACTGTTCTTTGATATAGTGATATGTTAATTTCTTATTCTTCAGGATACTCTCGTCTTTCTTGACTGGAGAAATGAAATGTGCTGCCCCCTGTGAAATTATAAACACGAAAAAGGTTTTGTTCCAAAGTTTTACGAAGAAAAGAACATTGAGCATTGAAAAACGTACGAAAACATGTAAATAACGAATGTTTGGTGATTGACTGGAATGGTAAAATAGGATGTAAGTTAACTCATTTTCATTTCATTAATCAGGCTACACATGGTTTCTGTTTCCTGTGAAATTTGAATTACCGCTTTTTGGTTTCAATCACAAATCAGTAGAAGATAATTTTGCTGGTGACTTAAGCATGCTGTAGAGAATCGGAACCCCACTGCACTCATGAGGGACTGATTATAATCTTATTTTAAGAAAGAAACCCATCACGACATCGATTCACCGAGGACGTAAACTGAAAAGCCGCTGCACAAGAATAAATTACATTGTAGCAGCTGGTGTAACATTTTTCCTGTTGATTACAACAGCAAGAGATTTCAATATGTGGAGCGTTTTAATGACACCTATTCACTTTCGTATACACGCAGCATCTCTAGCGTCCCAGTTGATAACGTGGGAAGTGCAGCAGCAGTTTATCACCGAACTGCGATATATAAAAGTATCTGACATCTACAGATAGTGCCATAGTACACTACAAAGTAACCACAGTATAAACAAAATATCATATATCCCGTAAAATCCTTTCTCCTATATTACGTCAAAAGCAAACCCTTCTTACTTACTTTGTACACAGGCCTTGCCTCACTATCCTAGCGACAGAATTTAAATATGCAGAACTCGAAATACTGCGTTCGACTCATGGACGAAGTACGATGCGCATCGTCATTGTCTGCACTAGCAGATGCGTCTTGAGATATAACACAAAAGGTGGAAAATATTGCGCAGCCCCATACGCCAGATATGAGGTATCAAAAACATACGGGAAATTGTAGTTTTACTCACCAGTCTTACAAGTCAAATCTGTAACGGCAATATTATTATAAAAAGAAAAATTAAAAGCGTCATGCTAAATCAAACGAATTGCACTCCCTGACTAAAATGAATGGATTATACAGAAGACAATGAAATGTAGCATGAAATGGTATCTTAGGACACCGATCAGAAAAGCTAATCGCACAATAACAAGCAAAAGTGAATGTTAAGTACCAAAGGCAATGATATGTGACATGAAATGATACCTGCGGACGCCGATCAGAAAAGCTGATCCCCCGATATAAAACAGACTTCATAAAATTTCTGCTTGACCGCTACTCGAATTCGTGTTTTGTGCATTTTGGACACAGTCGTTAAACAAGTTCTTCGTAAATGTTTACACAGGAACAGTGGGGAACTCGTTCTGTTCGTTCAATAGTTTATCAGTTGTCATCCCTTTTGAAACGTAATTCTCCATTTCCTATATAATGCCCAAATGTCTACCTCCTTTCCTTAGAGATATGATCTGTAACTTTTCCTGAATAGAGCAAACATTTTGATTCATTTCTAAAAATTTGCCACTGTTGTAGTTTTATTGTATTTGCAGAAGTGTTATTTGCTTCGTATATTGGGTGTTCTACCCCTCTGGTCAATATTTTGATACCACTCTCATGGTATGATACCTGATACACTCCTCAGCCTTTGTAGATATTCTCTTTGGTGCAATTTTTCTATTTTGTTTGTGTTTTAATGTTATTTGTCGTTGTAAAAGCGATTTTCATATTTTTCTTTCGTAACATGTACTAGTTTGTCAGATGGTATACTTATGTATTTGATGGTGGTAAACTTTACTCCCTTCTGTGGGTCGCGAGTACAAGAGGTGTTGCTCTTAATCGTGATAACGTTATATATAGAGCTGACTGTTTTCGGATCATATTCTTTATCATAGGGAACCACTCGTACATTCCTGTGTTCTTGCATTACCACTGACTGCTCTAACGGTAGGAGAAAGGTGTGCTGAGTTGGTTGGCTGATTTTTTTTGGGGGGGGGGGGGGGAGAGGAGCAAACAACGAGGCCATCTGTACCATTGGGTTAGGGAAGGATGGGGAGGGAAGTCCGCCGTGCCCTTTTAAAGGAGCCATACCGGCTTTGCCTGAAGTGATTTAGGGATATCACGGAATAGCTAAATCAGGATGGCTGGACACGGGTTTCAACCATCGTCCTCCCAAATGCGAGTCCAGTGGGCTAACCACTGCGCCACCTCGCTCTAGGAATCTGATGAACAGTTAAGTAGAAGTATAGATGTTTATTTCGTGCAAGAAGAGAGAATTCAGGTTTCTAAAAACAGCAAGTATTTTATATTAATAAGCATGTGTTTGAAATAATCTCCTTTTGGTTGTCCGGAAAAATAAAGTATTAAAAAGGAGCTTACACAAAACAACTATAAACGCGACGTATTGGTAGTTTCTAAAAGTTGCAGAGCGCCAGATGTACAGGACATTTCTAGCAACGACTTCGGAGATTAGTTTCCGGAATACTGGAAATGTGTGCTTGCCATTTCTCTTGTTCACAGTATTACTGAAGTTTTGAGTGAAATTTAACTTCCTCATTTAGTTTCTGAGCTAGTTCTTGAAAGTGCGGGTTGGTCACCTTCGGAATGAATGGTGAAGCCATCTGCTAATCTCCTTTACTGGACGATTCTACGAACTCAGGCCTACGCCAGAAGAAAAGATTTTTTCTACATATCAGTAAAATCTCAGTTAAAACACACAGAAGGCCATTTCCCATGGGATGCGTTCCTTTGGCTTGTAAAGTTTATTATTATTTATGAATAAATACTTTAGGATCAGACAAAGTACTAGAAAGTGGGCATTGGCCTTCCTTTGTGTTCACACTCCTTGCATTCTCTTTCTGTGGGCTTCCTTTCTCTCGTCAGATCATGTTGTTCAGATCTTCTTCTTTGTTTTTTTCTTTCTCTTAACCAGCTTGTCATTTGTGTAGTTTGAATCTGAAGATGTGGCGGCTGTGAACATATTCTGTGTAATTCTTTCCAATTTCAGATCAGTTTTTATCTCGCCATTTCATTTCATCGCTTCCGTTTTTGATTTTCCGTGTTATCAAATTAGTCTCTTTTGGTTTCAGATTTGTCTGGGTTCATTCTTTCGATGCGTCAATAGAACCTTAACCTGTTTCCTCTAATGCCACTATAGATATTTGTGCATTGCTTGGTTTGCTGATTGACTCCGATGGTCTAGGACTTTTCCGAACATTTTCAGTCCCTTTTTAGCATTGTTTTCACAGTCTATAAGCCTGTTCGAAAGTAAGTGTTTCTGACCCCCAAAACCTTCCGGTTTTGTTACTGTACAGTCATGTCTTAGTTTTGTGTGCGTGGACAGACATTTCTTGATGTATATATTTTGGAAAATTTATTGTCATATAAGAACTAACTGTAAGTTAGAACATAACTCATTTAGGCTGTAAGCTTTGTTATTTCAAACTGTGGGGTTACCAACATAAAAACCTAAACAGCCTACTTACAAACCTTAAGTAAGAAAATGCCATCTTTTCATTTACCTGACGTCATGTGTGGCGCACAATAGGACAGTTGTCTAACGGCGTGAATGCTATGAGCTGGATACAGAATCGGCGTCATGAATCTCTGTCGTGGCCTCTTTATGGCAGAATTCTTCCCAAAGAGTTGGGTCCATATCTAGGTTTGATGCATGGAAAGCTAAAAGCTGAAAGTTGAGTCACCTTCTGCCCTCACGAAAGAACGTACTGCATGTAAACGAAGCAAAGTTTATGAGGCGTAGTAGTTTTTAGAAAAATGTTTTACAGGGGCCTAAGAAATTAAATATCATATATTTTGATCCTGCACGTTGTTTCATTATACGATTGTTCTCAAACTTTTGCAGAGAAATGACTGGTTAAAAATATTTGATTATTTCAAACTGTAAGACTCACGTCACATGATGAGATGGTGATCTTTTCGTTATTGCTCATATTTGATAGTATATTTCAAAGTTGAATAACTCACTTTCCGTTGCTCGAAGAACTTTCATTGAATTAAGGATATTAATTATGAGGGAAGCAGAAATTGGCGATCTTAAATTGTCGTATTTCGAAATGCGTCTTTCAACCATCTGTACATCTGTACAAGTATTTCGATATCTTGTGTATTTATCGGCAAGATATTTCAGAATCACATTATAGAACATTCTGCAAATATGTTTATGATCTTTAAAAGGACTAAATCTCGTTCCCACCTGTGGAGATTCATTTACGAAGTCCTCTGTATGATCGGAAAGTGCTCAAACAAAAATTATCTTTCGCTCCACCACTCAGAGAATCATATTCACATCTACAAACATCAAAATAAGTTTTGCATATCCCCGTTTCACTCCTGAAGATAGACGTTGACTATGGATATTATGTAACAGACACAGTCCCTTTGACTGTTCAGAGATCTCACTAAACCCGCCCAAAGATGTAAACAACCATGCATGAGTAGCGCCTATTAGACGGAAGGGGTCCTCCGGATCAGTTCCAGTCATTCTCCAGGAAGGAGGGACACGGCTCATGTTGTCTGTAGTTCAACCATCCCTAGAAGGTCAATACCGCGTTTCGGTCACGCCCGCATTGTTACTTTGTGCCAGAAATGGATCTCAACAAGGGAAGTGTCCAGGCGTCTTGGAATGAACCAAAGCGATGTTCTGCGGACATGGAGGAGATACAGAGAGACAGGAACTGTCTATGACATGCATTGCATAGGCCGCCTAAGGGCTACTATTGCAGTGAATGACCGCTACCTAGGGATTATGGGTCGGGGAAACCCTGACAGCAACGCCACCATGTTGAATAATGCTTTTCGTGGAGCCACAGTACGTCGTGTTACCACTCAAACTATGCACAATAGGCTGCATGATGATCAAATTCACTCCCGACGTCCATGGTGAGATCCATCTTTGCAACCACGACACAAAGCAGTGCGGTACAGATGGGCCCAGCAACATGCCGAATGGACGGCTTAAGGTTGGCATCAGGTTCTCTTCACCGATGAGTGTCGCATACGCCCCCAAACAGAAAAGCGTTGAAGACGTGGTTGTAGGCAACCTGGTCAGGCTGAACGCCTCAGACACACTGTCCAGCGAGTGTCCCAGATGTTTTGGGGTGGTATTATGTGGGACCGACGTACTCCGCTGGTGGCCATGGAAGGCGCCGTATCGGCTGTACGATACGTGGATGCCATCCTCCGTCCGACAGTCCAACAATATCGGCAGCATATTGGCGATGTATGGACGAAAATTCATGGACGAAAATTCGCACCCCCATCGTGCACATATTGTGGATGAGTTCCTTCAGGATAACGACATCGCTCGACTAGATTGGCCGGCACGTTTTCCAGACATTAACCCTATCGAACGTGCCTGGGACAGATTGGAAAGGGTTGTTTATGGACTACGCGACCCACCAACCGCTCTGAGGGATCTACGCCGAATCGCCGTTGAGGACTGGGACAATCTGGATCAACAGTGCCTTGGTGAACTTGTGGATAGTATGCTACTAGGAATACAGGCACGCATCAGTGCAAGAGGACGTGCTCCTGGGTATAAGAGGAACTGGTGTGTACAGCAGCTTGAAGGTCTCGCTGTGTAGTAGTACAACTTGCAATGTGCGGTTTTCATGAGCAATAAAATGGGCGTAAATGATGTTTCTCCTCGCGTCCGTTTGTACGTGCAGGTTAACCTGATGATGTTCTGTAGAGATTTTGACCCAGTTTTCACTAATTGATACTGTCATTCCCGAGAACGGTTCTTGTGTAGTTAAATACCAATGGACGTTGTACTGCACTTTGCAACTTCTAAGACGAAATTAAAATAGTTTTGTAGCTACAGTACACTAACTATTTCCGCTGAATCTAGTGTGATTGAAAGTATATAAACACAGTTTGACGGTGGTGACACGAACGTAAAATTGAAATTTTCTGTACAGGTTCCGGAACTATCGGAAACGAGGCGATGCGAAATTTATTTGATGTATATATGATTAACTCAAGGAAAGCAGTCATACGCTGCGCTGTTGTAAAACTTCTCTACTCTGTATAAATGGTGGTGACCGACAGTCCGAAAAGCTTGTAAGGGTGTTGTAGGGTAGGGTGTGATAATAAATAAATGTGAAGAAAATAGTTCCATATGTAGTAGCGTTTCCGAGTTAATTAGCATTGAAGTTCGTCAATCAGGCAGTTGCAAGGGCATATTCAAACGGCACGTCTGTTACAATTAACACCAGTTGTTCTCGGCGTAGGTGATGGCATGCGAGATTGCTCAGTCTTTTGCTCTGGTTCGATCTCCACTATCGTCTACGTTCTACTTTTGTATTTTTCTTTTCTTCGATTTTGATAAATCAAACGAAGAACAAGTTTGGCGACACAGCCTCTGGCGGGTCGCTTGAATTTGCCCGCGCAACGATCTGATTGTCTAACTTCGATCATAATTAACTCGGAAACGGCGCAACGTGTAGAATTTTTTTCTTAACAATAATTTCTCAGCACGATATACACTGCAACACCCATCCAAGCTTGTTAGACCTTGTATATAAAGTGAAGCGACCTCCTCCCCTCCGTTTGTACGTACAGGTTAACCTGACGATGTTGTGTAGAGATTTTGATCCGGTTTTCACTAATAGATACTGTCATTGCCGAGAAAGGTTATTGTGTAGTTAAATACAAATGGGCGTTGTACTGCACTTGGCAACTTGTAAGACGAAATTAAAATACAGTTTTGCCGCTACATTACAGTAACTATTTACGCTGAATGTAGTGTGATTGAAGGCATATAAATACAGTTTGACGGTGGTGACACGAACGTAAAATTGAAAGTGTTTCTGTTCATTTGGCTTTACTAACTATTTTTGATGTGTTGTGGTACTGCTGAATTGTGAAAGAATTGGCGTTGTGTATAAACAGCGCTAACAGTTGTCCTCGCTTACATTATATTTTGCAAAACTATTTAACAAAACACGTTTTCGTTGTTGTTATCGTTAAATATTTTTCTGTGTATTGTTTTTGAGGGGATAGCTTTATACAATCGCAGTAATTTGTTTGCATTACTTACTGATTTTTTTTTCTTTTTTTTAAAAAGAGATGGGGCCCCTCCACGCCCGCACCAACGTGGTGACCAAACCAAAGGTTCTACTGTCACCTCCGTAAACACGTTAGTTATTTAGTAAGTGGATCACAGGATGCTGGGCTGTGATGTCCGTGCGTCTGGGTAAGGCTACGCATTAACACGGTCCATCAGGTGATAGATAGTGGACGAAACGCGAGTGAGGGTAGCGATTTGAAGAACAGAGGGAAAAAAGTGCCATGGCTCGTGCCATGGGAAAAACACCTCTGCGACAGTGGGAAAAACACCTCTGCAGTAGTGGCTTACTAGCTGCGATAGCTCATGCAAGGTTGGATTTGTTAGTATAGGTATCATGCATCATTACCGTGACAAGCGATGGCGATGTGTCCCAGTTGCTACAGCTGCTAAATTCCTGGAACAATCAAGATCGTTATACAGTAGTGGGAGATCGGCCATAGATCATCTCACTGTGTGGGGGATGTGTGGAGCTTGTTTGCATGCAGTGTACGGTACAGCTTCCCTGTGTGGTGCCTGTTTTTCGGCAGTGCATTTCAGCTGGATATCCAGTAATGGCGTCTGATTAACAGGGGCTTCGTCTGTGCCGTTATGTTTGCGTATGCTTGGCCATGGATGTTATGTCCTTACAAGTATGTCTTTTGGTGAAAAACTGAATCAAACGTGTAGCTCTGGACTGCATTGAAAGTCATTTTCCATACATACAAGTTGTGGCAATAGCTCACGTTGTGGGAGGAGGCAGATTACAGCTACTTCAACACAGTCATTCGTTTATTACGCTAACTGTATTTTTCAGTAGTAATCTCTAATTTATGCATTGTAATACCTTAAAAATTGTTAGCGAGATGTTCCGCTACACACACAGATGTAGAACAGTGTCTCTCGTCCTCGCCGAATTTTAAAACAAATCGTCAATGGTTAAAAAGCACGATGACAAATATATCATTTCTTGAAAAGCTTCGTGCATATGTGTAATCTCCTCTCTCACTCTCTCTCTCTGTCTGTCTCTCTCTCTCTCTCTCTCTCTCTCTCTCTCTCTCTCTCTCTCTCTCTCTCTCTGTGTGTGTGTGTGTGTGTGTGTGTGTGTACGAGAGCGCGCGGGCGTTTATGTGTGCGAGAGAGAGTCGATTTATGTTGTTAACTACGTTTTACTTATTTTGTGATATTGACATCTTATAGTGTGTTATGTATCATTGTGAACATCGGCGTATGATAATTTTGTTTTCATGTCAGCCCTGAGAAGTGTTGAAGAAAGATCCTTTTTCTATCTGGAGTTTTGATTATCTGAGTATATAATTTTTCTTTTGTGAATGAAATAAATTTCTTCGAGAGTGAGCTTAAACTTTCTCTTGTTATTGTTGCAAAAAACCTGTCAAACGTGCTTCTAGTCCAGTGTGTGTAGTTCAAATGGTTCTGAGCGCCGAACGTCTGAGGTCATTAGTCTCCTAGAACTTAGAACTACTTAAACCTAACTAACATAAAGACATCACACACATACATGCCCGAGGCAGGATTCGAACCTGAGACCGTAGCGGTCGCGCGGTTCCAGACTGTAGCGCCTAGAACCGCTCGGCCACCCTGGCCGGCGTGTGTGTAGTCTTTCTCGTGTTATGCACTGTGCAGTTGGAGAATGAAAGCACTTAATGGTATGATGTGTTGTGTTCTTTATGCAAGGTATCAAAGATTGAGGCAGTAATTCCGATTTGTTTATAGTTTTATCTGTCACCTTGGCGTCGAGTATCATGTAGTTTATGAACCAGACTAGTACGCCCAAATTTCCAGAAAATCTCTTGAGTCTGCTACAGATAGAAAAAAATTATTTTTCTTTTAATATCAGCGCCTTGTGTAATTCCTTCAGTGTAGATTTAATGTCGTGAGAGTGCAAAGAAATGGAAAACGATGTTAAAAACGTCTATAGCCAAAGTTAACCGCAATATGTCTAATTCAGGTGAAATCTTTTAACCATGTGATAGCAGTAAAATGATGTTTTCGTCCGAAACCATTTTTTTTTCTCACACGAGACTAGATGTAACGAAAATAAGTGGATACTTTCTACAGTACGTTTCGGAATTGCAGTTTTCTCAAGTTCGCCTCCGTTTTTCCTTGCTTCGTTTAGTAACTAGCGCTGCTCCGGGGCGTACTTTCTGGCCAGTTCATTGACAGGCCGCCATCAATCTTTCGGAGTTAATTAAGCAGAAGGCAGCTGCAGCAACTTGCGCTGCAGAAAAAGTATCGACAGGCCTGACGGCCAGAGTAGTAGGCCTGTCTTTCAGCGCCTTGCACAGCTATTAACTATTCTGACTCTTTCCCAAGGCAATACTGCTAGGAATGGAAACTGTGCGACGAGCTATCGTAGGTCTTTCTCAATATAACGTCATCCGATACCCTTTTGTAACTATCTGCCAGGATGGTACTTTTTTTTTTTTTTTAAGTTTCATGCAACCCGCCACAAAATTCCTCTCCCGTGCTAACCTCTTCATCTCAGAGTAGCACTTGCAACCTACGTCCTCAATTATTTGCTGGATGTATTCCAATCTCTGTCTTCCTCTACAGTTTTTGCCCTCTAGAGCTCCCTATAGTACTATGGAAGTCATTCCCTCATGTCTTAACAGATCTGCTATCATCCTGTTCCTTCTCCTTTACAGTGTTTTCCACACATTCATTTCCTCTTCTAGTTTGCACAGAACCCCCTGATTCATTATCTTATCAGTCCACCTAATTTACAACATTCGTCTCAACTTCTTCGGTTCTCTTCTGTTCTGGTTCTCCCAAGTCCATGTTTCATCACCATACGATGCTGTGCTCCAAACGTACATTCACACAGATTTCTTCCTCAAATTAAGGCCTATATTTGAGACTAGTAAAGTATTCTTGGCCAGGAATATCCTTTTTCCCAGTTTTATTCTTCTTTTAATGTCCTCTTTGCACCGTCCAGCATTGGCTATTTTGCTGACTAGGTAGTAGAATTCCTTAATTTCATCTAATCCGTGACCATCAATCCTGATTTTAAATTTCTCGCTGTTCTCATTTCTGCTGCTTCTCATTACTTTCGTCTTTCTTCGGTTTACTCTCAATCCATACCCTGTACTGTTCTTGCTATTCGTCAGATCTTCACATTTACTCAGGATAGCAATGTCATCATCAATATGCATCATTGATATTCTTCCACCCTGATTTTTAATATCTCTACTGAACCTTTCTTTAATCTCCATCATTGGTTCTTCGACGTACAGATTGAACAGTAGGGGTGGAATACTACATCCCTGTCTTTCACCCTTTTCAATCTGAGCACTTCGTTCTTGATCGTTCACCCTTATTGTTTCTTGGCTTTTGTACATATTGTATATTACCCGTCTCTTCCTATAGCTTACCCCCATATTTCTCAGAATTTGAAACATCTTGCACAATTTTACACTGCCTAACGCTTTTTCCAGGTCGACAAATCCTATAAACGTGTCCTAATTTTTCTTTACCCTGCTTCCACTATAAACCGTAACGTCAGAATTGCCTCTATCGTGCCTTTACCTTTTCTAAAGCCAAACTGATGGTCATTTAGCACCTTCTCGATTCCTTTTCCATACTTTTGTATATTATTCTTGTCAGCAACATGGAATGATGAGGTGTTAAGCTGAATGTACGATAATTCTCGCACATGTCACATCTTGCAGTCTTCGGAATAGTTTGGATGATATTTTTCCGATGATATTTTTCCTCAACGAGTGTTTAGCGTATTGGGGCACCGCAGCAGGCTCCAGGTTCATGCACCCATGCTGACAGGCGTTCATGGGCGACGAAGGCTGGAATTTCCGAGCCTATACCAGAAATGGGTGTCCACTGAATGGCGACTGATGACGTATACAGACGAATTACGACTTACGCTACATTGGAGAAATATCAAACACCTTGCAAAAACAGCTGGAAAGGTACATCCCGGAGGACCGACTCTTGTGGTCAGATTAGTTTCATGCCATTCCCTGGGTTATGTAGTCATTCTGGAAGGCACAGTAGATCAACATAACTAGGAATCTATTCTCGGGTACAATGTTCACCCCTACATGCAATTTCTCAGTTCGATGGCATCTACCAGCAGGATAATACAACGTGTCATGAAGCTCGCAGGGTTCGTGTGTGGCTAGAAGAGCACATGACAATGAGTTTACTGTACTCACCTGACTACCAAGCCCACCAGATTAATACCCAGTCGCGAATCTATGAGACCAACGTGATCGGGCTGTCCGCGTGTAAGGTGTCAGGCAAATCCAACATCTTCCATGAAAACCCTGACATGATAAGAAAATCCAGTAGTATGTCACATAGTTCTGAATGAATCGTGACATTAAAGTAACCAAAGTAATACGAGTAACGAGTGAGCAAATGGAATACCAGAGACTAACACAAGAATGCCTAAATGCGTGTCATACCTTCCCACCGTGAAACAGACGCAGTTCGGAGGGGAGAAACGAGAGCAGAAGCCGAGAGCAGAACCGTGTTAAGCTGGAAGGCCCTAAGATAAGGGACGGACACCCACGTCGCCAGCTAACCGCTAGGACCACACCCCAGCTGCAAGTTTTAGCGTGAGACTTTTTCGCGTCTCTGTTACGACAGGACCACACCCCCCGCCCATGTTAAAAGATAGAGCCCTCCAGAAGAACAGTATAGATCTTAAGATAACACAAATAGGGCTACACCACTCGCAAGTTTTAGCGTGAGACTTTTTCGCGTCTCTGTTACGTTGCAAACTTTAAAAACATTGCCCCACCACGAAAAGTATAACTTTTGTCATTGGATAGACAGAATTTTTGTAGGCGGAGCTTAAGGTTACCATTGTGACCCTGATTGGTCAGATGAAAACACAGCCAGATTGTGTTTTTAAACCAATTTTGGTAAATTGTAGTAAGGAGAAGTTAGGAGAGAGTTGCTTCCGAGATGGCGAGGTGAGCGTAGCTGTGCTGCCCGTCGCCCCCTGACGAACACCGACAAGGTAATGAACGCACGCGATGCCGCATAACAGTGCATAAAGCTCCACTCAGAACTGCAGAAGTCTCATCTGTTACACCCCCTTTTTGCGTAATACTACTGTCGATCGTCAATTAAAGCTCATGGTGTTCACATTTGCCACTTGTAGTAAAAATCTGAAACGCGATGATTTTTCTGTTATATAGTTATTGAGAACCCACATCAGCCACTGTAATTTACGACAAGTTAAATAAGTAATTAAAGATAATTGAGGGTCACTATAGACCATTTTGATAGTTTTCTCTTTTGTGAAACTTAATTTAAACCTAGATTATAGATGTAGCATAGGTCATCCTTCGATCCATTGTAGAACTTGGAAACCCGTTCAGGGAATATTCGTTCACATTTTTGTTGAAGGCAGTTGGTTTTTACCATCCTGTATTAAAACATTTCCTTCTATCAATAGTGCAATTTATAAACAATGTTTTGTGAGTAGAATAAAAATTCCAATGGTAAACTTCACTGCTTTTTCGACGTTATTTTACCAGCTAACTAAAAATAGGAAAGCCTTGAACCCCTTCCACTAAATTTAGTTAGTATTAAGATTCTTTTACAGGGAGTGCAGTGGAGCTGACACTAAAGTCATTAAGTAGTTGGTTATATCATCGCTAGTCTCACTGAACTCTTCTGAACTCTACATGTCATGTGTGGTCTGGCGTCTCCTTACCAGCAACAGGTCCCAGGTTCAAACTAGTCAATTCCCTAAAAAACACGCTCAGAGCGTCGTTGCGCGAAAGTAGTAGGGAGACACGATATAGAACAAACAGACACCACGCAGAATGTTAGACGCCCCATGGCTCACTAACCGTGAAACCTGGCGGAACTAGCCAAGGCCCTGGAGCCGACATGGCTAATTAAATCTCTTCCTGTGTGTCTCGCAGCAGCCCGCGTTGCAAAAGACGACTTACAGGCTTCTGATACACGGTCATATTAACGTGAATGAACAGCGTATTTTCTGAGGTGCGGGTTGGGAACAAGTCCAGCATCTTCCTAAACAAGCTGGCAAAACGGCCTTAAATCATATTCAGGCAGACATTATGCGGCGGCGCGGTTCTTTTCGTCCCTCTACGGCGGACCTGCACCTACCTGTGATCATTGTCTCAGCAGATCATCAGTAGGAAAGCCGAGAGAAACCTACTGTACTTCGACGTGAACCAGGCTGCAATTAAAGTCACTAATCTACGTTTCGGGAGAAAGTTTTCACACGAAATAAAAGGTTGGAAATTTTGTCCTCAACTAATATATTCCGAAACTTAGGTGAACAAGCCCGTGCTAGTCTTAACACAGTCAATCACAATCCCTTGCACTCACGTCACCTAGTTTATGGTGTTGCATTTCCCGAAAACGTAATAGCTACAAAAATACTGATTGTTTTTGATTGAGAATGCTCGCCAAATATTAAGTCTGTCGGTACCAAATGCAGTCACAGTTTTTAGCCACCGACCTGCTCAATACGCCACGTGGAATTTTTGTCTTTTCTCGTCACAAATTCACCTAAAAATTCCGAAATTTCTACACACCGATCGGAATAATTGTGCCATCACTTTACAACACTTTTGATGTATGAAACACTGCTATATCCGGCAACTTACCATTTCCATCGGAACTACTACTGCACACGTCCGATCTCTTTCAAGGATAGGCTTCGACTCCTCTCTAGAATACTCTCAGTCATTTCTACCAGCAGAGAAAGGCGCGCGAAGAATATTGCTTTACCATTGGTCAGTTTACTCAACAGCCAATAGCAAAACAACTTTCTCCCGCGTCAGTCCGCGCTTTTCATTAATAACCAATCGCAAAATAGTAAACCTAACGACTGCACCTTTTACCGACGTGATTATCTAATATGCTGAAGTTTTGTTTATGCATAAAGTTATTTACTGTTGTTATTTATACCTGAATTAACTTTCTCTTTACTATAAACTTACTTTACAAATCTATTCTACAAAAATCCCCTTTGTTCATATCCATACTTCTTCGAAATGTTGCAACACTAAATCCTACTGTATAACTGGTTAAACAATTATCTTCATATTACCCTTAAACCACACTCAAGCATCATTCATACTGCTAAAACACATTTATAACATTTTACATACACAAAAAGAAATAATAACACTTTATGAAAATACTAGAACAGTTTATGAAAAACATTCTATCACTTTATTGCACTCTAATGAGCACAATCTAAACCAAATCAGTCCCCTATCAAATACTGTCTTCTATCGGCTGATACATAAACTACGTGCGCGTCCAGTCTCGCGTCACCATCTGTCAGTATCCAGCTCTGAGACACATCTCCGTCTTAACCGTCTCCAAGGCAGGGTCGTTATATGGCACTACGCCTCAATTAGTACAAAAAAAAAACTGTCGTTAATTCAACGTGCGGGTTCCGTTCGTATCCGGCTGATCTCCCTGTTTCGTAAGCTAGCGCACAACGATGTTATACGACCAGTTCATGGACCGACATCTAATACCATGCTTCAATTTATGTACCATCTTCGGTAAGTAAGGAAATATGCAGCAACGATTTACATGTCATCGCCTCTCCCTGATTCCGCAGTAACATGGATGTGGAGAGTGTGCTCAGCGCTCTGATAATTAGTCATGAGGTAAGGTGAAAAACACCAACGAACTGCGCTGATAGTAGGTCGTTGATGATTGGACGCCGAGGGCAGCGTGTGGAAGGGCTCTGGGAGTGGCTCTTCTATCTCTGCTTGATATGGCAGTACTGCTAAACCAAGAGTTTTTCATATATTTGGACATTCCACTCTTTCTTGTTATTGATTTAGTTCAAAATGGTTCAAATGGCTCTAAGAACTATGGGACTTAATATCTGAGGTCATCAGTCCCCTAGACCTAGAACTACTTAAACCTAACTAACCTAAGGAAACCTCATACATCAATGCCCGAGGCAGGATTCGAACCTGCGACCCTAGCAGCAGCGCGGTTCTGAACTGAAGCCCCTAGAACCGCTCGGCCACAGCGGCCAGCTATTCAGATAGTAATACGTGGACTAGTGGCGTGTCAAAGCAACTCTGACACTGAAAACTGTCGTGTTTATCGTCCTCCTTATCACCATCAGCACCAGAGGTCACCAAGGGTGGCGAGACGAATAAAAATAATGGGGACATGTTCCTATAAAACCACAATCACCATGATGTAATGAGGTACACATACCGCACATACGATAACACTCTATGGAAAGTTGGGTCATAACAGAAAGGTCGTAGCTTTGTAGGTAACAATTACTGCGAGAGATGCGTTTCGAACCTACATGCGAGAAATGATTGATTGTGTTGCTGGCCTTGCATCACCTAACCGCTACTCTAGTTAGTAAGGACTTCTATTTTGAGGAATATCCTCAATAGATTGTGAGCAGCAATTCTTAGATGTCTCTCAGTCCAATAAATTGTAGACCTTTTCTTCTTATTTTGGTCTCTATCATTAGACTGGCAGGCAGAAATTCTCATTCCCTAATTTTCTTTTTCCTGTCAAGTCTCTTCAATTAATACTATCTCATCAGTTTCAATTATTACGTTATCTACCTGATGTGTTGTAGTGTTTGTCCTCCTCATGCATCCTTCCCAAGCATTTTTCTTTCCGTTAATCTCACAGTGATGGGTCGATGTCTTTATACACGTCCAGGCAATCACTACCTTCATTCTTTGTAAGTCGTCCTTCCTATATTGTTGAAGAATACATTGGTTATTCTCCCTGCCCATCAAAACGTTCGAACTTTATACCGAAAGAGACTCTAATTCTTGTTCCCTTATGCTCGGTGTATCCAAGACAAGATCTTTTTAAATACTGTTTTCTGGCGTTTGTACATTTATTTTTATATTAGTAGCTTCTTCCTCTTGTTTAATGCTGTCTCAGTTTAGGTTTTTATAAATTTTGCTATGGTTAACTAGTTTCATATACATACAGCTAGCTTTTATTACTACTTGTGATCGTAAAGTCTTGAGCACGGTAACAGTTGTGCGTGATGTAAACTGGTGGCAAACTGGCAATTAAAAACTCCAGATGGAGCTTAGAGTTTCGTAATAACTCTGCCGTTAAGCCGAGCCTTATGGAAACTTCGTAATGTCCTGTTTAATGTGCAGTAAAAACTTTGTCCTTCGCTTTGTGGGCCAACTCCGATGCCCTGCGTAATTGCCTGATTACTTTTCCCAACTCTTTCATTAGTATAAAATCTTATTTTTATTTCCGAAACCTAACGCAATGAAAGAATGACAACACGAAGGTGTGATTTATTATCTGTTTAAATTAAGAAGTGCTTAAGTTTGTAATAGATGGATACGTGTCAACTGGCCAGCGTATATTCTTTGTATGTCAAGTATGCCGTTCCTAATGCGTTAAATTACTGGTACTCTTAGAACCAGTCTAAATTTTATCTCTTGTGTACTTTCTGGACAAACTCTTAACATTGAGGAAAATATTTTATAGTTAATTAAACGCAGCTAACAAAGCACAAACAGTTTACATGTTTTTGCAACTGAAATTCTTATTCAAATCTTGTGAATGAATGGGCTGTGAAATTAACGATTTGGGAAGCAATTTCACAGCTGAATGAAACTCTCGTTCTGGGGAACTATGAGTGAGCCCTTTCTGGTCTACGGAACTGCGTTCACAGCGCTGTTTTGGAATTCATTTGAGACTACTGCCAAAATCATTTGTTTGAAGGAGCCCTGATCGCCGTTCACTCCAATCCATTCCATTCTCCGGTTATCTTTCGTGTCTAAAGACCATTACCCCGATACCCCTAATCATTTCTCCATGACTACTTTCTTAAATGAAATGCCTGTGAGCATTCTTTCTAGCATTAGTTAAAGGAGAGTTATAAGATGCAAAATTTTGGTGCTGATGGTCTATATTTCCTCTCCTAGAATGTTTGCCACCTATATCTAAAATCGCCCAGCGTTAGGAATAGCGATGACTACACTAGAGGCTGCAAATAGTTTACAGTCATTTAGAGGCCATAGTACAGCAAGAATAAAAGGGTTTATGGAGTGATTAAGAAAATGAAATTATGTTTCAGTAAATCCATTTCTAGATCACCCAGTCCACAAAGTGTTCTTTTCCCATGATAATGAGTTATTTCAGTTCATCCAATCGCCGATCCCCAATCCTCCTAACTCCTGCTGAGGATTGGACTTGCACTTTCAAGAACTTGATACAATTCAGAGGGACAAAACGGAACTTCAAAGCGCCAGCAGATGACGCTTCTTTTATTTCTATAGCAACACAAACATACATCCCGGTGGTATTTTTTTTTTTTTTTTTTGTGGTATTAGGGCGCACAACTTCAATGGTCATTAGCGCCCTGACTACTCTAAAAATGCACCGCGAGGCACAAGTGGACAACAACTAAAAGGGAAAACACGCTAAAAGAGACTGACAGGCATAGGATTAAAAAACAACATCAAATGTCCTTAGCGAGGTTTGTCAAATTGATAAAACAAAGAACACGAGCAGCTGCTCGTGGGTCATCCGCTAAAACGGCATCGAAAGTATTAGGCAGGTTAAGATCGAGGCGCAGTTGGTTAAGATCGGGACAGGACATTAAAATGTGTCTAACTGTCAGCAAGTGCCCACATGGGCAGAACGGCGCCGGCGCAGCCGTCAGCAGATGGCGATGGCTGAACCGGCAGTGTCCAATCCTTAACCTTGCTAAAACGACCTCCTCCCGCCGAGAAGGGCGTGAGGAGGACGTCCAAGCCACGGGAAGAGGTTTTAAGGCCCGAAGCTTGTTGTCGGTAAGTGCAGCCCAATCGGCATGCCACAGCGACACAACGCGCCGACAAATGACCCTGCTAAAATCGGACGAAGGGACACAACAAGAAGCTGTCCGAGGCTGGAGGACCGCAGCCTTGGCCGCGGCATTTGCAGCTTCGTTCCCAGGGATACCGACATGGCCAGGAACCCACATAAAGCTAACCGGCGGACCGACGTCCACCAGCCGCTGAAGAGAGCGTTGGATCCGGTGTACGAAAGGGTGAACCGGGTACGGATCACTGAGGCTCTGGATGGCGCTCAGGGAATCTGAGCAGATGACATAAGCAGAATGTCGGTGGCGGCAGATGTAAAGAACAGCCTGGTAGAGGGCAAAGAGCTCAGCTGAGAAGACCGAACAATGATCATGGAGCCGGTATGGGAAACTTTGTGCCCCGACTATAAAGGAGCACCCGACCCCGTCATTGGTCTTAGAGCCATCTGTATAAATGAAAGTCATGTTGATGAACTTCGAACGAAGTTCCAAAAAACGGGAGTGGTAGACCGAACTGGGGGTGACCTCTTTTGGGAGCGAGCTGAGGTCAAGGTGAACGCGGACCTGAGCCTGGAGCCAAGGTGGCGTGTGGCTCTCGCCCACTCGAAAGGTTGCAGGGAGTGAAAAATTAAGGTGTTGAAGGAGGCGACGAAAGCGAACTCCAGGGGGTAGCAGGGCAGAGACATACAACCTATATTGACGGTCAAGAGAGTCGTCAAAAAAGGAACGATAAGACGGATGGTCGGGCATTGACAGTAGCCGACAGGCATACCGACAAAGCAGTATATCGCGCCGGTAAGTGAGTGGCAATTCGCCAGCGTCAGCATGAAGACTCTCTACGGGACTGGTATAAAATGCTCCGATCGCAAGTCGTAAACCCCGATGTTGTATGGAGTTGAGGCGGCGTAAGATGGATGGCCGTGCAGAGGAGTATACGAAGCTCCCATAATCCAGCTTGGAGCGGACGATCGACCGATATAGACGAAGTAGGACGGTTCGATCCGCACCCCACGACATACCACTGAGAACACGGAGGACATTTAAAGAACGGGTACAACGGGCGGCCAAATATGACACATGTGGAGACCAGCTAAGTTTCCTGTCAAAGGTAAGACCTAAAAATTTGGTTGTCTCCACGATTGGGAGAGCAACGGGACCAAGTCGTAAGGACGGTGGGAGAAACTCTTTGTAGCGCCAGAAGTTAATACAGACCGTCTTCTCGGCAGAAAAACGGAAGCCATTGGCGACACTCCAGGAGTAAAGACGGTCAAGAGAACGCTGAAGACAGCGCTCCAGGACACGTGTACGCTGCGCGCTGCAATAGATGGTAAAATCGTCCACAAAAAGGGAGCCTGATACATCAGCTGGGAGGCAATCCATTATTGGATTGATCGCGATGGCGAACAGAGCGACGCTCAAAACTGAGCCCTGTGGCACCCCATTCTCCTGGCGAAAGGTGTCGGACAGGACAGAACCCACACGTACCCTGAACTGTCGATCCATTAAAAAGGAACGAATAAAAAGAGGGAGGCGACCGCGAAGGCCCCATGTATGCATGGTGCGGAGAATGCCTGCCCTCCAACAGGTGTCGTAAGCCTTCTCCAAATCAAAGAACACAGCCGCGGTCGGGCGCTTCCGCAAGAAGTTATTCATAATGAAGGTCGACAAGGTAACCAGATGGTCAACAGCAGAGCGGCGCCTACGAAATCCACATTGGACATTGGTAAGTAGGCGTCGAGACTCGAGCAGCCAAACCAATCGAGAGTTAACCATTCGCTCCATCACTTTACAGACACAGCTGGTAAGTGAGATAGGTCGATAACTGGAAGGCAAGTGCTTGTCCTTCCCCGGCTTAGGAATCGGGACAACAATAGACTCGTGCCAGCATGCGGGAACATGTCCCTCAATCCAGATGCGATTGTATGTACGAAGAAGAAAACCTTTACCCGCAGGAGAAAGGTTCTTCAGCATCTGAACATGAATAGAATCAGGCCCTGGAGCGGAGGACCGTGATCGGCCAAGTGCGGTTTCGAGTTCCCGCATGGTGAATGGGGCATTGTAACTTTCACAATTCGAGGAGCAAAAGTCAGGTGGCCTAGCCTCCTCTGCCTGTTTGCGGGGGAGGAAGGCAGGGTGGTAATGAGCGGAGCTCGAAACCTCGGCGAAAAAGCGGCCGAAGGCATTGGAGACAGCCTCAGGGGCCACAAGGACTTCATTCGCGACCTTCAAGCCAGAAACTGGGGAGTGGACCTTAGTGCCTGATAGCCGGCGCAGGCTACCCCAGACAACAGAAGAAGGGGTAAAACTGTTGAAGGTGCTTGTGAAAGCAGCCCAGCTGGCTTTCTTGCTTTCGTTAATAATACGACGACACTGAGCACGTAATCGTTTATAATTAATACAATTCGCCACTGTAGGGTGGCGTTTAAAGGTGCGTAAAGCACGTCGACGAGCACGTAAAGCGTCTCTACATGCTGCGGTCCACCAGGGGACCGGTACGCGACGTGGAGAAGAAGTAGGGTGAGGGATGGAATGTTCAGCAGCAGCGAGAATGACTTCCGTGAGGTGTGCGACCTGACGATCGCAGCTTGTGAAGGTTTGATCCTGAAAGGTCGCCCTGGAAGAAAAGAGCCCCCAGTCTGCCTTGGAGATGGTCCAACTAGAGGAGCACGGAGAGGGAGTATGCTGCAGGAGATGGATAACACACGGGAAGTGGTCGCTCGAATATGTATCAGCAAGTGCATACCACTCAAACCGGCGTGCAAGTTGGGGAGTACATATAGAGAGGTCTAAATGGGAATAGGTATGAGATGTGTCCGAAAGAAAAGTAGGGGCGCCAGTATTAAGGCAGACAAGATTGAGCTGGTTGAAAAGGTCTGCTAACAAGGAGCCCCTCGGGCAGGAGGCTGGAGAACCCCAAAGGGGATGGTGGGCATTGAAGTCTCCAGTTAACAAAAACGGTGCAGGTAGCTGAGCAATAAGTTGCATCATGTCTGCCCTGGTAACGGCAGATGACGAGGGAGTGTAAACGGTACAAAAGGAAAACGTAAAAGTGGGGAGAGTAATGCGGATGGCGACTGCCTGCAGGCCGGTGTGCAATGTGATGGGATCGTAGTAAATATCATCCCGGACCAGCAACATAACCCCTCCATGAGCTGGGATTCCTACCATAGGGGGTAGGTCAAAACGCACAGAGGTGTAGTGTGCCAAGGCAATGTGATCGCATGGGCGTAGCGTCGTTTCCTGGAGGGCTACGACGAGCGGACGATGCAAGCGGAGCAGCAACTTCAAGTCCTCTCGGTTGGAGCGAATGCTGCGAATATTCCAGTGAATAAGTGCCATCGTAAGAAAAGGAAGATGAGAAAAGGGGTCACCTCGAAGGCCGCTTAGGGCCTGGCTTCGAGCGAGCACTGCCGCCGCTATCAGTAGGCGGACAGTCATCGTCCATGGGGTCTATAGGGTCATCGGCCATCTCGGGAGGATGGCCGGGAGGGGGAGCTTCCTCCGCCGGTGAACGGCCAGATGTACGGCTACCGGCGGTGCGGCCAGGCGAAACGGATGACGGCCTGGGGCGGCAACCGCTGGGTGGCGCAGGAGAAGAGATGCGCCGTGGCGGAGAAGGAGAACTGTGCTTCCTATGCGCCTTTTTGGAAGGACGTTTGGTGGAAGTACCGGTCGAAGGCTGGGAGGTCGAGGGACGGAGGAAGTCTGCACGGGATGGTTCCTTCTTGAAGGACCGTGCATCTGACTTCGGGGTCTTCGACTTAGCAGAAGCTGAGGAAGTGGCTGGTGTCTGTGGTGTGATGGGAGGAAGAGGAGACGTCGACCGCGCGATCTTAGCACTGGCCGAACGGACGACCGTGGTGCTGAAGGTCAGATCGCATGTCTGGGTTGCGACCTCCCGGGTAGTCCGAGGAGAGGCGAGGACAGTACTATATTTCCCCGCTGGGAGCAGCGTGGTCTTCCTACTAGCCAATAGCTTGCGAGCAGCCGAGGTGGACACTTTCTCTTTGACACGAATTTCTTGGATGCAACGTTCGTCCTTATAGACAGGACAGTCGCGGGAGGATGCGGCATGGTCACCCTGACAGTTCACACAATGAGGAGACGGAGGTGGACAGTCACCCTCATGGGCATCCCTGCCACAAGTGACACATTTAGCCGCATTGGAACAAGACTGTCGAGTGTGATTGAAACGCTGACACTGGTAGCAGCGCGTAGGTGTCGGGACATAGGGGCGAACAGAAATAACCTCGTAGCCCGCCTTGATGCGCGATGGCAGCTTAACACTATCGAAGGTCAAGAAGAGTGTCCGGGTCGGTACAAGGTCGTTGTTGACCTTTTTCATGACCCGATGGACAGCCGTCACGCCCTGCTCAGCGAGGAAAGATTGAAGCTCCTCGTCAGTCAATCCGTCGAAGGAGCTAGTATACACTACACCACGAGACGAATTCAAAGTACGGTGGGCCTCCACCCGGACAGGGAACGTGTACAGGAGGGTGGCCCGAAGCAGTTTTTGTGCCTGAAAGGCACTCTCAGTTTCTAGTAATAAGGTGCCGTTACGCAACCTGGTACAAGATTTGACAGATCCGGCTATGGCATCAACGCCCTTCTGAATAACAAAAGGGTTGACAGAGGAAAAATCCTTTCCGTCCTCAGTGCGAGAAACTACGAGGAACTGTGGGGCAGGCGGTAGTACTTTTGTCACTGTTGGCTGGTCACGTTTCCGTTTTTGGGTCGAAGTCGAAAGCGATGGAGTAGAATCCATTGCGGAGGAATCCCCCATGATTGCCAGCGTCTCCGATGGCGCGCTCCTTCCTTGTGGGGACCCTCTCAGAGGGCACTCCCGCCTTAGGTGAATGTTTACACCTCAGGTCACACCTCCCGAGAAACAGACGGAGGGACCAATCGGCATGGTCAGAAGGTATCAGCTCAGGCAATCACCCCTCCCCGGGCCTGGCCTTTACCAGGGGGTACGCGCGTGCCTTACATGTCTACCCAGGGCGGGGACTTACGCGTTACCCCGTCACCGGCTACGCGTGCGAACGCGTGGGTCGGCCTTCAGACACGCACAGGGAGGAAGGAAGAAGAGGAAAAAGAAGAGAGAGAGGGAGAAAGAGGACAGACTGTCTCAAACGCCGAGGCGGAGACCAGAGAAGGCAAGGAGAAGAAGGCAATGAGAAGAAGGCAATGAGAAGAAGGCAATGAGAAGAAGGCAATGAGAAGAAGGCAATGAGAAGGCAAGGAGAAAAAGGCAATGAGAAGGCAAGGAGAAAAAGGCAATGAGAAGGCAAGGAGAAAAAGGCAATGAGAAGGCAAGGAGAAAAAGGCAATGAGAAGGCAAGGAGAAGTCAAGGGAAAGAGTAAGGAAGACAGTGAGGTGGAGAAGAGCAAAGAAAGGGACCAACAAAAGGAAGGAAGAAACGAGAAGTTTAAAACCAAAAAGACCACGATTATAGGTCGTGAAACCGTCCGTCTCCGGACGCAGGCGCTAACTACCCCCGTGAGGGGGATGGACTCCTTTTAGTCGCCTCTTACGACGGGCAGGAATACCTCGGGCCTATTCTAATCCCCGGACCCGCAGGGGGGATCCCGGTGGTATGCGAACCACTTGTACTCTAGCAAGAAACAAATACGCATCGCCGCATCCGTGAATACCGTTTATTTCCGGTTGAAGTAGCTGATACTTTGTTACATTATGAAACAATACGAGTAGTGTGCAGTGACTGCGAATGTAAAATTAATGGAAACTGTGCCACTAGCCTTTTGCATTATTAAATAAATTCTTTGTAAAACTATTGCAAAAAATGGGTCAAATGGCTCTGAGCACTATGGGACTTAACATCTGAGGTCATCAGTCCCCTATGACTTACAACTACTTAAAACTAACTAACGTAATGGGATACCCGTGGTCTAGGGGTCAGTGCGGCTCTCGCAGCCGAGCGAAGCAGACGTGCGGTGTGTGCTCTTCGCTGTCAGAGAGAGCCCGCGCGCCTTGTTTACTTTCTTCGGCCGACACTAACGTGACGCCGTAGCGCTACAAGACCATGGCAAACCAATACAGAAGATCAACCTTGAAATTCACATTTCGGAACGACTTTACCCGACCAAAGGCGCTCGAGGTCGAACGCTTTTTAAAAGAGGAAGCCAAGATCCCGGCTGCCGACATTGTCGGCATTCACTTTTCGATCGTCAGTAGCACGGTCTATGTAAAGCTCATAAACGAAACTACGTGCGACAAGGTGCTTCGTGAGATGAAACAAGAACTCCGCCTCTGCCACGCAGATGGCAATGTTGGCAACGTCGAGGTCGGCCATGCCGCAATGGGACTGCGGACTATCCGCATATTCGAACTTCCATTTGAACTCCCGGCGGCAGAAGTTGTAGCGGCGCTCCGCCCCTACGGCACGGTACACGAACACGTGGCTGAAAAATGGACCCAGTTTAAGACGTATCCAGTACTCAATGGAGTACGCCAAGTGCGCATAGATCTCCAACGACACGTGCCATCCTATCTACAGATAGGAGGATGCCGGGCCATAGGTATTTATGACGGCCAGCCGAAGACGTGTTCCGGATGCGGCAAAGAAGGACACCTTCTTTCCGAGTGCCTCCAGCGTCGGATCACACAACTCCCACCGAAGGACGTTGCACCACCAGCGGCGAAGACTATTCTACCCGTGACTTACGCGGCGGCGCTAACGACGTTCTCCACACAACAGACATGGCCGACCGCTTCAGCGGTACAAGAATCACTTTCCACGGACAAAAACCTCGATGATCCGCCGACCTGGCCAGTGGTGGAAAATAGTACTACGACTGTGGAGCTACCGAACGCGACAGACATTGACGCCGGCAAGATGGCAATTGATTCCCTTATTGTACCGACCGAAGCGTTTGTTCCGGCGGAGCGTGAGTCAGTGCCGTCTTCTGACAATGAAGGTCATGTACGGAAACAGCGATCACCGAAACGCCGAAAGCGCCGTCGTCGGACCGTGTCGGAACACAGCGGTTCGCATTCGGCCGGAGAAGAACAACTGACCATTCAAGAAGCCAGCCGCGAAGCTGAGGCTGTTTCCACTGACTCCAACCTTGCAGAACAGACAGAAAAACATGCAGCTTTCGAACATCAGCCCATTGACAGAAACAGTGAGCAGCGGGAAGGTACCAGTGCAGGCAGCGAAGTCGCCCGGTCCCTTACTACCAAACATTCCGAGGGCTATGGAACATGAACAGACATCCGCGCCCGCTTCGTGGGCCGAGGACGTCGAGACACAAGATCCCGACCCGCGGCCAGCTGAGGCGCCGCCGGATCATGCAGCATAAACAGCACAAGGAGGACCGCGTTCGGCGAGGGGTGACATCACTTCCGATGTTCGCTTCTCTCCAACTTCAACATGGATAACCTCGCCCAAACAACGCGTTGCCAGGCTTACCGCCTGGCGACAATGAATATCAACATGATCAGTTCTCCTGTCAAGATCCAACTTTTGAAAGAAACCATACGTGCCATGGGAGTTGACTTTGCTTTCCTACAAGAAGTGAAAACGACTGCACTCCCGCACTTTTACGGTTACGCCACACATGTGACGCCCGGTAGCCCTGCAGACACCGGAGTGACAATATTAGTGCGTGAAGGTATTGAAGTTACCGACGTCACGTTTCTTCCCTCCGCGCGAGGAATAGCATTTACGGCACTCAACACCCGATTCATTAATGTTTACGCGCCGTCGGGTACCACAAGACGTCACGACCGCGCCAGATTCTACTCCACAGATGTCGCTCCCCTTTTCCTTGGACGATACGACCACAGCGCCTTCGCCGGCGATTTTAATTGCGTACTTCACCCCAAGGACCAAATCCCACATAACATGCCTTGTCCGGAACTGGGTGCGATTATCCAAGAACTTCACTTGTGCGACACGTGGGAAAAAGTCCACGGTAAGCGCTCTGGCCACACTCATCTTACCAGTCATTCGGCCAGCCGACTTGACCGTATATACACTCCTGGAAATGGAAAAAAGAACACATTGACACCGGTGTGTCAGACCCACCATACTTGCTCCGGACACTGCGAGAGGGCTGTACAAGCAATGATCACACGCACGGCACAGCGGACACACCAGGAACCGCGGTGTTGGCCGTCGAATGGCGCTAGCTGCGCAGCATTTGTGCACCGCCGCCGTCAGTGTCAGCCAGTTTGCCGTGGCATACGGAGCTCCATCGCAGTCTTTAACACTGGTAGCATGCCGCGACAGCGTGGACGTGAACCGTATGTGCAGTTGACGGACTTTGAGCGAGGGCGTATAGTGGGCATGCGGGAGGCTGGGTGGACGTACCGCCGAATTGCTCAACACGTGGGGCGTGAGGTCTCCACAGTACATCGATGTTGTCTCGCCAGTGGTCGGCGGAAGGTGCACGTGCCCGTCGACCTGGGACCGGACCGCAGCGACGCACGGATGCACGCCAAGACCGTAGGATCCTACGCAGTGCCGTAGGGGACCGCACCGCCACTTCCCAGTAAATTAGGGACACTATTGCTCCTGGGGTATCGGCGAGGACCATTCGCAACCGTCTTCATGAAGCTGGGCTACGGTCCCGCACACCGTTAGGCCGTCTTCCGCTCACGCCCCAACATCGTGCAGCCCGCCTCCAGTGGTGTCGCGACAGGCGTGAATGGAGGGACGAATGGAGACGTGTCTTCAGCGATGAGAGTCGCTTCTGCCTTGGTGCCAATGATGGTCGTATGCGTGTTTGGCGCCGTGCAGGTGAGCGCCACAATCAGGACTGCATACGACCGAGGCACACAGGGCCAACACCCGGCATCATGGTGTGGGGAGCGATCTCCTACACTGGCCGTACACCACTGGTGATCGTCGAGGGGACGATGAAGAGTCGTCTCACGCGGTCTGCACGTCCAGCACGAACGCTGGTCCAACTGAGGCGCCAGGTGGAAATGGCATGGCAAGCCGTTCCACAGGACTACATCCAGCATCTCTACGATCGTCTCCATGGGAGAATAGCAGCCTGCATTGCTGCGAAAGGTGGATATACACTGTACTAGTGCCGACATTGTGCATGCTCTGTTGCCTGTGTCTATGTGCCTGTGGTTCTGTCAGTGTGATCATGTGATGTATCTGACCCCAGGAATGTGTCAATAAAGTTTCCCCTTCCTGGGACAATGAATTCACGGTGTTCTTATTTCAATTTCCAGGAGTGTATGTGTCACAAGATCTCACACAAGGTGTGGTGGACGCCGAATTATGGCCTCAAGCCTATTCCGATCACAGTGCCTATATCTGCACTATACACCTACGCCCCCAACAAGTCTGGCGCAGCAATGGCTTCTGGAAGCTCAACATAACTCATCTCCAGGACCTGGATTGCCGTCGGCAAGTTGCATCAACGTGGACTGACTGAACGCCGCCACACACGATACACCTCGACCCTGGAGTTGTGGCTCCACTGTGCCAAACCAGCAATCCGTAGGACACTTATGCGATATGGCAAGGACGTGACTGCGTGGCATCGACAGACCCTCGATTTTCACTACGCGGCACTCAGGGACCTCGACGGCTTACCCCCTTCCCCGGAGAGACAACATGACCAAAGCAGAATCAAGGCTCACATACTATCATTGACGAAGAGTCGACTAGAAGGTGCAGTAGTCCGCTCGCGACGGCACGACCGAACGGTTGCAGAGGAAACCACTATGCACCACGTTGTGGCGGATAAGCGCCGAAAACGCCAACATTTAATCACACAACTCAGGACACACGACGGTCGCTTGTGTACGACCCAAGCAACCATAGTAAAGGCGGTGGAGGATCATTTTCGTCATCTTTACAAGGAAAGAACCGTCAATGACGAGGCCACTACTGAAGTGTTACAGCAGGTAACACGTACTATCGACGAGGCTACCGTGAATGCACTAACAGAGGAAATCTCACTCGACGAAGTCGAAGACGCCGTGGACAAAGATGCGGCCAATAAATCTCCTGGACCTGATGGATTGCCCATCGAATTCTCCCGGACTTTCCGTGACATCACGCTGGGTTATAATGTTCCGCGAACTTATGTCTCCAGACTGTGTTGTGCCGCCAGCGTTTGTAGAAGGTCTCCTCATACCAGTACACAAGCCAGGTGGAAGGCTATCGATTAACGACTATCGGCCGCCTACAATGCTGAACGCCGATTATAAGATTTTCACCAGGATTATGGCGAGCCGTATTAAGACGACTTTGCCGATGATCCTCGCTCCAGAACAGACGTCGCAGGGGGGAGAAGCCAACATACACATGACCACCGGTGACTGCAGTGACTTAATAGCGATCGCTTCTGCGTGCCGTCTGAGAGCGGCGATCGTCTCCGTCGATTTCAACCGCGCCTTTGATAGAGTGCACCACAACTTCCTCCTACGAGTGATGGACTGTATGGGATTCTCCCCGGGCCTCATCGACACCCTACGGTGTCTTTGGACCGCAGCCAGCTCACACGTCCAGGTCAATGGAAGGACGGTAGGACCAGTACCCATTAAGAGGTTTCTACGACAGGGTTGTCCCCTTTCTACCTACCTTTATGCAATCGCACTCGAGCCACTCCTAGGGGACCTTAACCACCGCCTATCTGGCATCACGCTGCGGGACGTCACCTTTCGCTATAGGACATACGCTGACGACCTGCTACTGCTGGTTCGTTCCAATGACGAAGTTCAAAGCGTACTAACCAGGATTGAGCGATACGGACAGGCCGCAGGCAGTCTTCTCAACATCAACAAGTCGGCGGCGTTGGACATTGGGCATGGTCTCGGACCGGAAGCCCTCGCTCCCCTCCCACCAGTTTCTGATCTGCGATATTTGGGAATCACGTTCAAGAAAGATGTACGTAAAACAGCTGCAGCAAGCTACCGACGGTTATTACAGATCATACGCGCAATGGTGCGACAGAACCTGCTCCGGGACTTGAATCAGCTACAACGTGTTGACTGCCTGAACCTCTACGTAGCATCAAAACTCAACCACGTGGCACAGGTCCTCCCACTACCGCTGCAGATAGGTCGCCGGCTTCAGGCGGCCTTCAGTTACTACGTTTCCGCAGGTCATATCTTTAAAGTACGATACGACACTCTTACCCTCCCAGTTCACAAAGGAGGGCTGGGATTGGTCAACGTCAGGGCGAGAGCAGCTGCCCTTTACATGAGCAACATGAGGAAGCGATGGAAAAGTCAATATACCTCTCTCACGGGTCGTTTACTACAGGTTCTGATGCCAGCCTCTAACGTCCCGCCGGTGTCGGTTGCGCACGTCGCACCACAGCTCTCCCATGTGTCGACCTTGATTCTTGATTACAGCTATGTCAGCTCGAACCTCTCCGCCACACGTCCACCAAAGGCGAAAGATTTTTATACCAACCTTCTGCGGGCTGTTCACCATAACGTGGTGGAAAACAAGTACCCTACGGTTCACTGACCAAGAGTGTGGAAAACCATACACCACCACTTTCTGTCATCCACGGTGCGTTCGAAGTGGTATCAGATCGCCAACAAAAAATATGCCACACGCCAGCGACTTCACACTATTGGACTGGCAGACTCCCCTTATTGCCCAGATTGTCACCTTTTGGATACCGATGAACATCGTTTTACTTGCGCATCACCGTCCGGAGTTTGGCGACTAACACAGAAGATATTGGCTTGTTACCTCCGGGTCACACCTGATATGATTGACCCGCAGACCCTACTCTGTCCCGATGAAACTTACTTTCCGGCTGCAAAATATCATGCGCTTACATGGTTCAAAGGACTTACCGTCGCCTACATCTTTAGCGACGGAGAGAAAGAGCAGCTTTATTCCTGGTGGTTCCTACAAAATGCTCACAATGCTCTCGAACGCACACCGAAATACCGTACGCTCTTCGCAAATTATTTACGCAGCGTTTTCGTTAACCCCCCACTCAGCTGGGGAGTGCCAGGCTGTGGTTAATGTGCTGTGCCGCATCACACTAACGGCTCAACGTTCGGCCTTGTCAGCCATGACCAAAGGAAGAGACAAGCTGCTGCAAGGATACTGTTTTCCTTGAGGCACTAGCGAAGCAGAATGCCTCCGTTGCAGATGCCCTTCAAAGGCGCTATTGGAGATTTCAGATAACGATGGCGAGGCTCCAAGTGGAACCAGTTACATTATTGAAGAACCTTTTAGTTAGAATTACATCAGTGGTTTATATTTTTATTTTTTGATTACTCTTTTATGCCACCTTTGTTGTTGTAACACTTACTTGTAACACTTAGTTACTAGAATTCTCATTTGTACACGCTCCCTAAATGTAATCACATAAAAACAAAAAGTGGCAACGGATAGCCCTAACCTTGATTTCCCATACTTCCCCTGATGTATAGGCAGCTCTCTGGGGTGGGTTTACTGAGGAGCCAACGCCTGAAGTGGGTCAGATTTTTTGTTCTAGGATGACAAGTGGCGGTGGCACTTAGGTTTTTTTATTTTTGTTATTTATTTATGTTTTTCAGTTCCATTTTCTTAAGGGGCTTTTTAAGGGAAAAAAGTGGTCCAAAAAGGGGGTAGCGTCTAATAAAACAAAAAAGCAAAAAAAAAAGTAAAAAAAACAAACAAAATAAAAAAGGGGTAGCGTCTTTGATTCATAATCAAAACGTCTTCGGTCCCGGGTTCGATCCCTGCCACTGCCTAAATTTTGATAAATAATCAGCATTGGCGGCCGAAGACTTCCGGCATAAGAAGTCAGTCTCAATCTGCCAACGGCCTTGTCAAATAGGGCGGAGGAGTGGATAGAGGTTCAGGGCACTCTCTTGTCCTAGGGGTGGGAAATTGCCCCTAAAGGCCGAAGAATCAGCAATGATCAACGACATGAGGATGCAGAAGGCAATGGAAACCACTGTATTAAAGACACGTAACGTGTATCCACAGGACATGTGGCCTGTATTTGAAGAAGTGACATGATGATCTCTCCATTGACAAAAGATTCCGGAATAGTCCCCCATTCGGATCTCCAGGAAGGGAGTGCCAAGGGGGTGGTTACCATGAGAAAAAGATTGAATAATCAACGAAAGGATAACGTTCTACGAGTCGGGGCGTGGAATCTCAGAAGCTTTAACGTGGTAGGGAAACTAGAAAATCTGAAAAGGGAAATGCAAAGGCTCAATCCAGATATAGCAGGGGTCGGTGAAGTGAAGTGGAAGGAAGACCAGGATTTGTGGTCAGATGAGTATCGGGTAATAACAACAGCAGCAGAAAATGGTATAACAGGTGTAGGATTCGTTATGAAGGTAGGGCAGAGGGTGTGTTACTGTGAACAGTTCAGTGACCGGGTTGTTCTAATCAGAATCGACAGCAGACCAACACCGACAATGATAGTTCAGGTATACATGCCGACGTCGCAACCTGAAGATGAACAGATAGAGAAAGTATATGAGGACATTGAAAGGGTAATGCAGTATGTAAAGGGGGACGAAAATCTAACAGTCATGGGCGACTGGAATGCAGTTGTAGGGGAAGGAGTAGAAGAAAAGGTTACAGGAGAATATGGGCTTGGGACAGGGAATGAAAGAGAAGAAAGACTAATTGAGTTCTGTAACAAGTTTCAGCTAGTAATAGCGAATACCCTGTTCAAGAATCACAAGAGGAGGAGGTATACTTGGAAAATACCGGCAGATACGGGATGATTTCAATTAGATTACATCATGGTCAGACAGAGATTCCGAAATCAGATACTGGATTGTAAGGCGTACCCAGGAGCAGATATAGACTCAGATCACAATATAGTAGTGGTGAAGAGTAGGCTGAAGTTCAAGACATTAGTCAGGAAGAATCAATACGCAAAGAAGTGGTATACGGAAGTACCAAGGAATGACGAGATACGTTTGAAGTTTTCTAACGCTATAGATACAGCAATAAGGAATAGCGCAGTAGCCAGTACAGTTGAAGAGGAATGGGCATCTCTAAAAAGGGCCAGCACAGAAGTTGGGAAGGAAAACATAGGTACAAAGAAGGTAGCTGCGAAGAAACCATGGGTAACAGAAGAAATACTTCAGTTGATTGATGAAAGGAGGAAGTACAAACATGTTGCGGGAAAATCAGGAATACAGAAATACAAGTTGCTGAGGAATGAAATAAATGGGAAGTGCAGGGAAGCTAAGACGAAATGGCTGCAGGAAAAATGCGAAGACATCGAAAAAGATATGATTGTCGGAAGGACAGACTCAGCATACAGGAAAGTCAAAAAACCTTTGGTGACATTAAAAGCAACGATGGTAACATTAAGAGTGCAACGCGAATTCCACTGTTAAATGCAGAGGAGAGAGCAGATAGGTGGAAAGAATACATTGAAAGCCTCAATGAGGGTGAAGATGTGTCTGATGTGATAGAAGAAGAAACAGGAGTTGATTTAGAAGAGATAGGGGATCCAGTATTAGAATCGGTATTTAAAAGAGCTTTGGAGGACTTACGGTCAAATAAGGCAGAAGGGATAGATAACATTCCATCAGAATTTCTAAAATCATTGGGGGAAGTGGCAACAAAACGACTATTTGCGTTGGTGTGTAGAATATATGAATCTGGCGATATACCATCTAACTTTCAGAAATGCATCATCCACACAATTATGAAGACGGCAAGAGATGACAAGTGCAAGAATTATCGCACAATCAGCTTAACAGCTCCTGCATCGAAACTGCTTACAAGAATAATATACAGAAGAATGGATAAGAAAATCGAGAATGCGCTAGGTGACGATCAGTTTGACTTTAGGAAAAGTAAAGGGACGAGAGAGGCAATTCTGACGTTACGGCTAATAATGGAAGCAAGGTTAAAGAAAAATCAAGACAGTTTCATAGGATTTGTCGACCTGGAAAAAGCGTTCGACAATATAAAATGGTGGAAGCCGTTCGAGATTCTGAAAAAAGTAGGGGTAAGCAATAGGGAGAGACGGGTCATATACAATATGTACAACAACCAAGAGGGAATAATAAGAGTGGACGATCAAGAACAAAGTGTTCGTATTAAGAATGGTGTAAGACAAGGCTGTAGCCTTTCGCCCCCACTCTTCAATCTGTACATCGAGGGAGCAATGATGGAAATAAAAGTAAGGTTCAGGAGTGGAATTAAAATACAAGGTGAAAGGATATCAATGATACGATTCGCTGATGACATTGCTATCCAGAGTGAAAGTGAAGAAGAATTAAATGATCTGCTGAACGGAATGAACAGTCTAATGAGTACACAGTATGGTTTGAGAGTAAATCGGAGAAAGACGAAGGTAATGAGAAGTAGTAGAAATGAGAACAGCGAGAAACTTAACATCAGGATTGATGTTCACGAAGTCAATGAAGTTAAGGAATTCTGCTACCTAGGCAGCAAAATAACCAATGACGGACGGAGCAAGGTGGACATCAAAAGCAGACTCGCTATGGCAAAAAAGGCATTTCTGGCCAAGAGAAGTCTACTAATATAAAATACCGGCCTTAATTTGAGGAAGAAATTTCTGAGGATGTACGTCTGGAGTACAGCATTGTATGGTAGTGAAACATGGACTGTGGGAAAACCAGAACAGGAGAGAATCGAAGCATTTGAGATGTGGTGCTATAGACGAATGTTGAAAATTAGGTGGACTGATAAGGTAAGGAATGAGGAGGTTCTACGCAGAATCGGAGAGAGGAATAAGTGGAAAAAACTGATAAGGAGAAGGGACAGGATGATAGGACATCTGCTAAGACATGAGGGAATGACTTCTATGGTACTAGAGGGAGCAGCAGAAGTCAAAAACTGTAGAGGAAGACAGAGATTGGAATACGTCAGGCAAATAATTGAGGACGTAGGTTGCAAGTGGTACTCTGAGATGAAGAGGTTAGCACAGGAAAGGAATTCGTGGCGGGCCGCATCATACCAGTCAGTAGACTGGTGACCCAAAAAAAAAAAAAAAAAAAAAAAAAAAACGTAATGGCATCACACACAACCATGCCTGAGGCAGGATTCGCACCTGCGACCGTAGCAGTCGCGCGGTTCCGGACTGAAGCGCCTAGAACTACTCGGTCACCGCGGCCGGCAAACTATTTACAATAGGGGTAAACTCAGTGAAATTGAACTTACTTGCCTTATATTCGAGATAGTATACTCTCCAATCTTCATCCGGACTTCCTGATTTAAGTTCCCCATGTTTCCCCTAAATTAATTAAGGCATATACGGGAAGATTCCTACTTTAAGGTAACGGCTACTACCTGTCCCATCCTTGTCAAACTAGACATGTAAATATTTGAATATCGATAGGCCTATAAATTAATTTACTTTTGTAGTTCTTAAATTTTTATACCACGACGTGTAGAATATCCACCAAAAAGTGATCTACAGATGAATAAAAATACTACTACTACTACTGCTACTACTACTAGTACTACTACTAACTATTGTCACTGCGTAATATATGCAGTTAACTATTCTCGATAAAATGGATATGGAAGCAGCTTCTATTGTTGCGAAGTGCTTCGTAAGTTGCTATGAGGCCAGGGGCTGGATTTTTTCGTGTTACATCCATAGATTTTCATTTCTATGTGTATCGAAGTGACGTAGGTGTAGTTCCGGATATTACTAGTCGTAACATTATGCAAAAATTGGAGATACTTCTTAACACTAAGAATTTATGTATTTGAATAGCAAATACTTTTTTTTGTTCAAAGGCTGACTGAATTTATAGAGGAGGAAACCTGCTATTCAGTGTCGATTCACGTTGATCGTTGCGTTACATCAAGTGCACCAAATGTATCTGAGTGCTATTAAATCTTTTACCTAGTTTGGATTTTTTCCTATCTGTAGATGTGAAAATGGTAAGCAAGTTAAAACATTACATTAGAGCAATATGCAACAGACGCCTGGGTAGCTAAAAGTACAGGAAGAACCATTTCTTACAAACAACTTTTACTTTGTACTTTGCGATAGTTTTCAGTGCTTCTGATCCATATTTCTAGTGATGACGTATGTGTGCTGAATACATAATCTTGAATAATGTGGCTTCGTCCGCTGTTGAAGTGATCACGTCAGACAATTCACTTCGAGACTCAACAGTAGGAACTAGAAGGGTCTCTATGTATCACCAACGTTAAGCCCAGTGGTAGATCTCAGCCAAGCAGAAGGCAATATCAGGATGCAAGCGCCCTCAGCGCCGCTATTTACATACTGTGCCGAGAATCGGACCGGAGTACCTTGCTGCGGGGTTAACACTGCTCTGCGGCAACCGGAGTATGACCCATCACCACACAACCACATGCCATTTCGTCCGTCACTACCACTCGACTGACCACAAAACGGAAGATACCGGGAATGGCACTGAAATGCTTGGCCTGTTCCGCTCCCAAGCTTAGTAGAAAACACCAATTCCGGCGTCAGCGTCACCCCTCAGTGTTTTGTTACCTCGTGAGCCAGGCTCTTTAGGCTCGGGCACTACTCACTGTGTCTGTAGTTAAAGAACATCACGTGGAGTGCTCCCCAAAATTACAGACTGATCTTGATTGCGGTACGAGCTTCACAGTAGTGAAGATAAACAAATGCTCGTAGCTCTCCAGTTATGCACTTTAGGCCCATGTTTACCGGACTGCTTTTCTTGTTTTGCTCCATACTACCTCCTCCTAAAGTAAGGAAAGGAAAGAGTTAGAAGTAGAAGAGACTTGTTCCACAGTTTCGACGATAAACAATTTCTCATAGTTATTAAGAATGCATTTTAGAACCCTTGTTCTCAGGACATTTTATTCTTGTTTTGGTGTAATGAACATGTCCCCATATTTTTAAAACGTCCTTCTGAAACACGCTACATTCAATCATTACCGGAGGTACACATAAAACATCATCCGAAATTATGCTAAATGCGTTCTCTGGAAATTATTTCGAGCATTTTGTTTATGAGACCACGCGAGTAGTAAACGGCTGTGAAAATACACTTGACATCTTAGCAACAAATAATCCTGAGCTAATAACAAGCATCAAAACAGATACAGAGATTCGTGAACACAGAAGTGTCGTGGCGAGACTGGACATTGTAATACCCAAATTCTTCAAAAATGAACGGGAGATGTACCAATTCAGAAAAACAGATAAAAAATTCACCTGACACCTTCCTGACAGACAATCTACACTGCTTTTAAATTAACAATGTAAGTGCAGATCAGATGTGGCCTGAATTCAAAGAAATAGTATCAGCAGCAATTCTGATTTATACCAAATAAATTAACAAAAGACGCAGCTGATCTTCGCTGGTACACAAAATTGATCAGAACAATGTTGCTGAAGCAGCGAAAATAATATAGATTAGCGATCATTTACAGAAGCTCCAAATTTAGCGCGGACTTCAATGAGAGATGCATATAGCAGTTTCCACAAGCCTGGCGAGTTAGAGCAGGAGCACGTCCCCCGCCTCACTACATTTTACTGCTTTTCTACATCTGATTTACCTTACCTTCACTTTTATCTGATTCTGACCCAATGAAACGGCTAAGGATTGAATTGGCTGTCTTATTCATTAGCTTTCAAATCTACACTCCTGGAAATGGAAAAAAGAACACATTGACACCGGTGTGTCAGACCCACCATACTTGCTCCGGACACTGCGAGAGGACTGTACAAGCAATGATCACACGCACGGCACAGCGGACACACCAGGAACCGCGGTGTTGGCCGTCGAATGGCGCTAGCTGCGCAGCATTTGTGCACCGCCGCCGTCAGAGTCAGCCAGTTTGCCGTGGCATACGGAGCTCCATCGCAGTCTTTAACACTGGTAGCACGCCGCGACAGCGTGGACGTGAACCGTATGTGCAGTTGACGGACTTTGAGCGAGGGCGTATAGTGGGCATGCGGGAGGCCGGGTGGACGTACCGCCGAATTGCGCAACACGTGGGGTGTGAGGTCTCCACAGTACATCGATGTTGTCGCCAGTGGTCGGCGGAAGGTGCACGTGCTCGTCGACCTGGGACCGGACCGCAGCGATGCACGGATGCACGCCAAGACCGTAGGATCCTACGCAGTGCCGTAGGGGACCGCACCGCCACTTCCCAGCAAATTAGGGACACTGTTGCTCCTGGGGTATCGGCGAGGACCATTCGCAACCGTCTCCATGAAGCTGGGCTACGGTCTCGCACACCGTTAGGCCGTCTTCCGCTCACGCCCCAACATCGTGCAGCCCGCCTCCAGTGGTGTCGCGACAGGCGTGAATGGAGGGACGAATGGAGACGTGTCGTCTTCAGCGATGAGAGTCGCTTCTGCCTTGGTGCCAATGATGGTCGTATGCGTGTTTGGCGCCGTGCAGGTGAGCGCCACAATCAGGACTGCATACGACCGAGGCACACAGGGCCAACACCCGGCATCATGGTGTGGGGAGCGATCTCCTACACTGGCCGTACACCACTGGTGATCGTCGAGGGGACACTGAATAGTGCACGGTACATCCAAACCGTCATCGAACCCATCGTTCTACCATTCCTAGACCGGCAAGGGAACTTGCTGTTCCAACAGGACAATGCACGTCCGCGTGTATCCCGTGCCACCCAACGTGCTCTAGAAGGTGTAAGTCAACTACCCTGGCCAGCAACATCTCCGGATCTGTCCCCCATTGAGCATGTTTGGGACTGGATGAAGCGTCGTCTCACGCGGTCTGCACGTCCAGCACGAACGCTGGTCCAACTGAGGCGCCAAGTGGAAATGGCATGGCAAGCCGTTCCACAGGACTACATCCAGCATCTCTACGATCGTCTCCATGGGAGAATAGCAGCCTGCATTGCTGCGAAAGGTGGATATACACTGTACTAGTGCCGACATTGTGCATGCTCTGTTGCCTGTGTCTATGTGCCTGTGGTTCTGTCAGTGTGATCATGTGATGTATCTGACCCCAGGAATGTGTCAATAAAGTTTCCCCTTCCTGGGACAATGAATTCACGGTGTTCTTATTTCAATCTCCTTTGATTTCATTATTGTTTGATATTTTCACCTTTTTACTATCCTTCGTCTGAGCGATCCGCCAGTCTTCTACACCGTGTGGGGCGTAGTGTGCGGAGACGAAATCATAAACGATTGGCAGTCCGCCTCTTTCTCCTCGTGGAGTACTTCACGCTCTGATTATAATTCAAGAACAAATGGGCTAATGAACCAGCAGTTTTGTCCCTTTCAAACCAACTACCCATTCGAAATGACATTTACAAACGGATCAACACTGAATATAAAATATTTTTGTAGGCAGTGTAATACGAGGAGTATTATAATTTTCTTTTAATTCTCTGTAATTCCTATCTCGATATACTTGAATAATTATTTTTATAATCTATTTGCTGCTATGTATCTGCTGTCTATTGTTACGGCTGAGATGGATTTTGCAGTTTAGTTTTGGGTGGACTGGCAGGGGGTTACGGTACTGTGGTGCATATATTTCAGTGTGTACCATTTCTGCAGCCATATACCTGCAAAGAAACAAAAATTAATTTAGTAATTAAATTATTAATTTAAAATTAAATTTCGTTATTTAACTCCCACGTCTCTTACTCTTTTGGCAAGATGGGAATCAAATGCTACATACTATGTGACTGTTTGTTTCCTTTCCCTAGATTTTAGAGCCCAATTTTCCCTCCCAATCAATAATAATACTCTAGAATATCTAGCTTCGTGGCACAATATACTTTATATCGTACCCAAGGAATGTCTAAATGTCGTATGACTAAGATCATGTTATTTGATAACCCAGATAGGTTAACTGAGGCACTTCCGCATCGATTTCGTTAGTAGCAACATTTCCTGCTCTGACTGGTCTTTTCCGTGGCTGGCTATTTCGTTTTGTCAATTGTCCATTGACATTCTCCTGCCATATTCTTTGATTGCATCATTTCTTATATTTCATCCTCTGCTCGTATCAAGCCCACAGACACTACTGCCATACTGTTGTTGTTTGTTACACAGTCTTTAAATACAGGGTGTATCGTAAGTAATGGCGTATACGCATACAGTTGAAAGCAGCAGAAGCTAAAAGGTTTCAGTAAATACAGGGTCGAAAATGCATCCCTTCAGAGCTGCGAGAAATGTTTCATCTTCGATAATGTGAAACAAATCTCTTCCACTGAAAGCTCTTTGCTATTCATATATTGGGAAATGGTAGTATGGACTAAAACAAGAAGAAAAAGTCCAGTAAACATGTGCTCTAAAATGCATTCCTTAAGAGCTATGAACACTTGTTCATCTTTTCTAATTTGAAACACAAGTCTTCTAATGATCAAGTGCTCGTAACTTTTAAGGTATGTGTTTTAGAGCGCATGTTTACTGGACTTTTTCTTCTTTTTTTGGTCCGTACTACCACTTCCCAAAATAGGGAAAGCGAAGAAATTGCAGCAGAAGAGATATCTTTCACAGAATCGAAGATGAAACATTTCTCGTAGCTCTTAAGGTATGCCTTTTCGCCCCTATGTTTACTGAGACTTTTTTCTTCTCGTATCGTGTACTTTCAACTGTATGCGTATACGCCAATAATTGTGATACATCCTGTATTGTGGTGTAATTTAGACTCTGTAAGAAGCGAATGGCGGCAGGAAGTCCTGCCGCTGCTGTCTCAGCATGGACTGTTGGGTCAGATACCTCTTCCGGCGCAGAGATACAGCTGAATGAATGGGGGCTGATGCAAAGTCGATAACCTTCTGCAGGGGCAGAAAATTGCGTCGGCAGGGGCACAGGCGAAGTCCCGTGCCTGGCGAAGTACTGACACGCACGTCACGATTCTTGCCGTGAGATGGCAGTCTGTGTATATTTAGCCGAGAGATAGTTTCGGGATCGTCTGCAGAGGAATTTAATTTGTCTTCATTACGCCAGTAAGTATCCGCTTTAAGCAACACATAAATATGTACGCAAATATTGGTAGTAGACTGGAGAGCCTCCAACTACGTATGCCATTTGAATAACTCTTGTACCGTCGAAATTACTTTAAATAATAACAATTGGCAACCAATGCTGTGCAATCGCTATATAGTCATGAGATGTTCAATTGGCTCATTTATTAGAACATGTTGCGCGTTTCGTGATTACACCCATCTTCAGACATCATAAACTTCATGCAGGCGTACAGCCTTGAGTTGTCAAGGCTGTACGCCTGGTTGGTTAGGAAGGAGTTGAAGTTTATGATGACTGAAGATGGGTGTAATCCCGAAACGAGTGACATGTTCTAATAAAAGAGTCAATTGAACATCTCATGACTTTATTGCGTCTGTGGGAGGATACGAGATGACTTACACAAAATTTCTAGTAGGTGTTATGAATGGCAGCTACCTCAAAAAGCAGAAAAATACAAGTTAATGCAGATAATTAGGAAAAACAAAGCCATAATGTTCGAGTACCGCGTTAATAGTGTGCTGCTCAATACAGTCTCGTCGATTAAATTTGTAGGTGAATTGATGCAAAGTGATATGAAATGGAAAGACCATGTAAGGATAGTAGGGAAGACGAATGGCTGACTTCGGTTTATTGGCAGGATTTTAGGAAAGCGTGGTCACCTGTGAGAGACCGTATGTAGGGCACTTACACTACCCAACGTTGAATTCTGGCCGCGAGGGGCAGCCATGCGGTCTGGGGCGTCTTGCCACGGTTCGCGCTTCCCCCGTTGGAGGCTCGAGTCCTCCGTCGGGCATGGGTGTGTGTGTTGGTTGGTTGGTTGGTTGTTTGAGGTTGAAGGGACCAAACAGCAAGGTCATCAGTCCTTGTTTCAAATAGGCTCCATTGCGCTAATGGGACTTCGCAGTAAAGTCAGAAAAATAAAACGGAAAGAGGTAAAAACGGAAAGAGGTAAAAACGGAAAAGGACAGTCAAGTTGTCATTGGTAAAAGCAAAATGAGGGAAGTCGGCAAGAGACCCAACACTATGCTGAAGCAGCATAGGCAAGACCACCTGTGACGTAAAACGTACAACTACTAGAATGTAGAAAGGGCGTATGGGAATAGAAAGACTAACCAAGCCTTAAAAATGGGGTAAAAACAGAGTAAAAGGGGAAGAAAAGAGAATTTCGGGCAGGGAGGGGAATCGGGAATCTCAGAACACTGCTTACACTGGGAGACACCCAAACACTCACCGCCCTGCCCCAACACCAGAGAGAGATTAAAAACCTTAAAACTGAGAATAAAAACCACTTTCCCGGAGGAAACCGAGAACCAGAGAGACCATCCGGGAATCGTCAGCCAACATCAAAGGTAAAGTGTTGGGGAGCCTATACTTAGCACGCAGAGCCAAAAGAAGGGGGCATTCAACCAAAATGTGGGCCACTGACTGGAAGGCTCCACAACCACATAGTGGGGGTGGCTCATCACGCAAAAGAAAACCATGGGCCAGCCTGGTATGGCCAATGCGGAGACGACACAGTGTGGTTGTGTCCTTTTGGGAGCGGCGAAAGGAAGAACGCCACGGGCCTGGTGTCACCTTAATTGCACGAAGTATATTAGACAGGGGAGTAGCCTCCCTAGAAGCGCCCCATGACTGTGCGAAGAGGGATTTGATGTGAAGCTGTAAATCCGCTGCAGGAGAGGTTACGGAAAACGGGGTGTAGGTGACTGCTCCCCCAGCCAAACGATCAGCGAGCTCATTACCCGGGATACCCACATGGCCAGGGACCCAAAGGAAGTCAGTGGAAAAAGCAGCACGGTGAATGAAACTTCCTGGCAGATTAAAACTGTGTGCCCGACCGAGACTCGAACTCGGGACCTTTGCCTTTCGCGGGCAAGTGCTCTACCAACTGAGCTACCGAAGCACGACTCACGCCCGGTACTCACAGCTCTACTTCTGCCAGTACCTCGTCTCCTACCTTCAAAACTTTACAGAAGCTCTCCTGCGAACCTTGCAGAACTAGCACTCCTGAAAGAAAGGATATTGCGGAGACATGGCTTAGCCACAGCCTGGGGGATGTTTCCAGAATGAGATTTTCACTCTGCAGGTACTGGCAGAAGTAGAGCTGTGAGTACCGGGCGTGAGTCGTGCTTCGGTAGCTCAGTTGGTAGAGCACTTGCCCGCGAAAGGCAAAGGTTCCGAGTTCGAGTCTCGGTCGGGCACACAGTTTTAATCTGCCAGGAAGTTTCATATCAGCGCACACTCCGCTGCAGAGTGAAAATCTCATTCTGGAAACATCCCCCAGGCTGTGGCTAAGCCATGTCTCCGCAATATCCTTTCTTTCAGGAGTGCTAGTTCTGCAAGGTTCGCAGGAGAGCTTCTGTAAAGTTTGGAAGGTAGGAGACGAGGTACTGGCAGAAGTAGAGCTGTGAGTACCGGGCCTGAGTCGTGCTTCGGTAGCTCAGTTGGTAGAGCACTTGCCCGCGAAAGGCAAAGGTCCCGAGTTCGAGTCTCGGTCGGGCACACAGTTTTAATCTGCCAGGAAGTTTCATATCAGCGCACACTCCGCTGCAGAGTGAAAATCTCATTCTGGAAACATCCCCCAGGCTGTGGCTAAGCCATGTCTCCGCAATATCCTTTCTTTCAGGAGTGCTAGTTCTGCAAGGTTCGCAGGAGAGCTTCTGTAAAGTTTGGAAGGTAGGAGACGAGGTACTGGCAGAAGTAGAGCTGTGAGTACCGGGCGTGAGTCGTGCTTCGGTAGCTCAGTTGGTAGAGCACTTGCCCGCGAAAGGCAAAGGTTCCGAGTTCGAGTCTCGGTCGGGCACACAGTTTTAATCTGCCAGGAAGTTTCATATCAGCGCACACTCCGCTGCAGAGTGAAAATCTCATTCTGGAAACATCCCCCAGGCTGTGGCTAAGCCATGTCTCCGCAATATCCTTTCTTTCAGGAGTGCTAGTTCTGCAAGGTTCGCAGGAGAGCTTCTGTAAAGTTTGGAAGGTAGGAGACGAGGTACTGGCAGAAGTAGAGCTGTGAGTACCGGGCCTGAGTCGTGCTTCGGTAGCTCAGTTGGTAGAGCACTTGCCCGCGAAAGGCAAAGGTCCCGAGTTCGAGTCTCGGTCGGGCACACAGTTTTAATCTGCCAGGAAGTTTCATATCAGCGCACACTCCGCTGCAGAGTGAAAATCTCATTCTGGAAACATCCCCCAGGCTGTGGCTAAGCCATGTCTCCGCAATATCCTTTCTTTCAGGAGTGCTAGTTCTGCAAGGTTCGCAGGAGAGCTTCTGTAAAGTTTGGAAGGTAGGAGACGAGGTACTGGCAGAAGTAGAGCTGTGAGTACCGGGCGTGAGTCGTGCTTCGGTAGCTCAGTTGGTAGAGCACTTGCCCGCGAAAGGCAAAGGTCCCGAGTTCGAGTCTCGGTCGGGCACACAGTTTTAATCTGCCAGGAAGTTTCATATCAGCGCACACTCCGCTGCAGAGTGAAAATCTCATTCTGGAAACATCCCCCAGGCTGTGGCTAAGCCATGTCTCCGCAATATCCTTTCTTTCAGGAGTGCTAGTTCTGCAAGGTTCGCAGGAGAGCTTCTGTAAAGTTTGGAAGGTAGGAGACGAGGTACTGGCAGAAGTAGAGCTGTGAGTACCGGGCGTGAGTCGTGCTTCGGTAGCTCAGTTGGTAGAGCACTTGCCCGCGAAAGGCAAAGGTCCCGAGTTCGAGTCTCGGTCGGGCACACAGTTTTAATCTGCCAGGAAGTTTCATATCAGCGCACACTCCGCTGCAGAGTGAAAATCTCATTCTGGAAGCACGGTGAATATCAGCGAGATGGTCATGGATGGCAGAGACCAAGGGATGGCGCGAAAAACACCGGTCAATAACAAGAAGGCCACTCATCGAGTCCGTACATAACAAAACGCGGTTGTGTTGGGACTGTTTAATAAAGGTAAGGGCCTGGGAAATTGCCATCAATTCCGCAGTAAACACCCCACATGTAGGTGGCAGTAGATGATTTTCCGTTCCGACAGAGGACGTGAAGGCATACCGCACATGATCAGCTGATTTAGAGCCATCAGTGTAGAAAACAACAGCATCCGGAAACTCCCTCAAAATTAGGCGGAAAAAGGAACGGAACACCACGGGGGAATGGAATCTTTCGGTCCTCGCCGGAGATCCATCCGAATTCGAGGCCGAGGAACTAACCAAGGAGGGATAGAGGGGAGGGAGCGAGGAAGACAGGACAAAGAAGGAAGCTGAAAATCACGGCAAAGAGACGCAAGGCGCAGCAGGTAAACCCGCCCGAGGGCGGGAGTCGGGTGGGTGACGTCCATGGTCTGGGAACAGGATAGAATAGGAAGGATGAGTGGGAGAGGAACGGATACTGAGAGCATAAGACACCAGAAGCTGGGACCACCGAACAGAAAGTGGGGGGGGGGGGTATCCCAGCTTCAACCAAGAGACTATCAACAGGGCTAGTAGGGAAGGCACCGGTGGCCAAACGGATACCACGATGGTGGACTGGATCCAGCAAGTGCAGTGTGGAAGGAGCAGCCGAACCATAAACTTGACAACCATAGTCCAAGCGAGACAAAACTAGAGCACGATAAAGACGGAGGCGGAGGGAACGGTCCGCACCCCAAGAGGAGTGGGCAAGGAAGCGAAGGACATTGAGTTTACGGAAACATCCTAACTTCAGGAGTCTGATATGGGGCAGCCAAGTGAGCTTGTTGTCGAAAAGAAGACCCAAGAAACGAAACTGTGGGACCACAGGCAATCTTTGTGCAGCGAGATAGAGCTCTGGATCAGGGTGGATCGTAGTACGGCGACAGAAGTGGACCACTCGCGATTTTATAGGAGAGAACTGAAACCCGTGTGAGAGGGTCCATGCAGAGGCACGCCGTATAGCTACCTGGAACTGCCGTTCTGCAGATGCCATCGAGGAGGAACTAACCCAAATGCAGAAATCATCCACATACAGGGCAGGGGCGACCAAGGGACCGACAGAGGCCACAAGTCCATCGATAGCAATGAGGAAAAGAAGGACACTCAAGACAGAACCCTGTGGGATGCCCGTCTCCTGGGTCCGAGGAGAACTAAAAGCAGTACCAACTCGGACTCTGAATGACCGATGGAGCAGGAACTGGCGGATAAAAATCGGGAGTGGGCCCCGAAGACCCCACTGATGAAGAGTAAGTAGGATATGATGGCGCCAGGCCGTGTCATACGTCTTGTGAAGGTCAAAAAACACTGCAACCAAATGGCGACGCTGGGAAAAAGCCTGCCGAACTGCGGATTCCAAGCGCAGTAAATGATCAATTGGAGACCGTCCCTCTCGAAAGCCGCACTGGTAAGGGGACAATAGATCCCGAGATTCGAGGACCCAATTGAGCCGACGGGTAACCATCCGTTCAAGTAACTTACAAACAACATTGGTCAAACTAATTGGCCGATAGCTGTCAACAGATAGGGGGTTCTTACCGGGCTTAAGGACAGGAACCACAATGCTATCCCTCCACTGAGAAGGGAAGGCACCCTGGAGCCAGATACGGTTAAACACCCGAAGAAGATGTTGCCGTTGTGGAGCACTGAGATGTTAAAGCAGTTGGTTATGAATGGAATCTGGGCCAGGGGCCGTATTATGAGAAGAAGATAGAGCAGAAAGATATTCCCATTCAGTAAAAGGTTCGTTGTAAGATTCTGACTCACAAGGGGTGAAACATAAGGTGGAAGCTTCAGCCCGCTGTTTTTGATGAAGGAAAGCAGCTGGATAGGAGGCCGACGCTGATGCCACTGCAAAATGGGTCGCTAGATGTTCTGCAAGAACTAATGGGTCCGTACAAATGCCATCCGGGAGATGAAGGCCGGCGAGGGTGAACTGCCGATGGCTACCTTGGTGAGAGCGAAGTGTAGCCCATAGCCGTGACAGAGGGACAGTAGAACCAAGGGAAGAAACGAATCGTTCCCAACATATCCGCTTGCTCTGTTTGATTAAATAACGGGCTTTAGCGCGAAGGCGTTTAAAGGTAGTAAGGCTGGCTACGGATGGGTGCCTCTTGAAGTGTTGCAAAGCACGACGGCGATCACGGATGGCAGTGGCAATAGCCGTACTCCACCACGGGACTTGCCGGCGACGAAATGGTCCAGATGAGCGCGGGACAGCAAGGCTAGCAGCGCGAACAATCGCGTCAGACACGTCATGTAGGACGTCATCAATACAACCCGACAAAAGGGAGAAAACGCGGCCTGTGCAGTGTATAGAGGCCAATCGGCACGTTGGAAAGACCAACGAGGCAACCTGTCCATCGGGGAGCGGAAAGGGAGCGTGATAATCAACGGGAAATGGTCACTATCACAAAGGTCGTCGTGTGGCGACCAGTGTAATGAAGGGAGGAGAGAGGGAGAAGAAAGAGAAAGATCAATGGCAGAAAAGGTACCATGACCGGCACTGAAATGAGTAGGGGAGCCATCATTAAGAAGGCACAGGTCGTGGTCTGCAATAAATTGGTCTATAAGAAGACCTCGTCTAGACGGAAAGGTACTGCCCCACAAAGGATAATGAGCATTAAAATCTCCGAGGAGGAGGAAGGGAGGAGGGAGTTGCTGAAGAAGGGCGGTTAAGGTAGCAGGTGTAAGAGTCCTGTCAGGAGGGAGATAAAGATTGCAAACTGTGATTGCAGAGTCGAAGTGGACCCGAACAGCAACCGCTTCCAATGTAGTTTGAAGAGGAATCCACGTGCTAGCAATGTCTGTATGGACCAATGTACAAACACCACCAGAAGCCCGCAGGGGTCCGACCCGATTTCGACAGAAAACACGGAAACCACGGAGGGGCGGTGAGTGAGCATCCGGAACATGAGATTCCTGGAGAACCACACAAGCTGCAGAGTAGGACGAAAGAAGGGATTTCAATTCCGGAAGGTGGCGATAGTATCCATTACAATTCCATTGGAGAACCACAGAACGAGGGTTTAAATGGGGGCTGAACACTGTAAAGCCAGTCATACCGCCGGGTCCCCACCCGACACCGACAAGGAGGGGGCGACGTCCATGAACGACAGGTCAGAATCCGGTTGTGAAGTCGGGGAAGGGACCTCCGGTGACATCAGAGGCTCTTTGTCCCGGGACTTATGTTTCTTCTTCCGTTCAGGCTGCGATCGAGGAGGGCTGTGTGGCATGAAGGAGCCAGCTGCAGCAAGATCAAGGACAGAAAGAGACCGGGCGACCTGGGGGCCGACAGACCGCGGCTCTCGCGGTCGTCGCGCGGCAGCAGACCTTTGGCCTGGAAGGTGCCGGGAAGGGGCATCCCGGGATAGGCGCCCTTGACCGGCAGACGCCGAAGGAGTGAGACACTTCTCCGGCTGGGGAGGGGGAGCAGCGCCCATAGGAGAAGGTGTGGGAGCTGCAGGGGTGGGGGGGGGAGGAGAGGGGTCCGGGATGGGGGTAAGGAAGGGGGAGGAAGGGGTGAAGATGTAACCAAGGCGTAACTAGATGTCATGGACACAGGGTGGAGTCTTGCATATTTCTTACGGGCCTCAGTGTAGGTTAAACGATCGAGGGACTTATACTCCTGTATCTTTTTTTCCTTCTTATATACTGGGCAATCTGGTGAACGTGGAGAATGACTACCATGACAATTTACACAGACAGGAGGGGGAACACAGGGGCTCCCCTCATGGAGTGGACGTCCACAGTCACCACAAAGAGGGGCCTGTGAACAGCGGGAAGACATGTGTCCAAAACGAAAGCACTTAAAACACCTCATAGGAGGTGGGGTGTACGGCTTCACATCACAACGATAGACCATAATCTTAACTTTCTCAGGGAGGGTATCCCCTTCAAAGGCCAGGATAAAGGCACCAGTATCAATACGATTGTCTTTAGGACCCTTCTGAACACGCCGAACAAAGTGAACACCCCGCCGTCCGAGATTGTCCCGAAGTTCCTCATCAGTTTGAAGGATGAGGTCCCTGTGAAAAATCACACCTTGTACCATATTTAGAGACTGGTGGGGGGTAATGGACACAGGAATTGTGCCAAGATGGGTACAGGCACGAAGGGCCGCAGATTGGGCAGCTGAAGCAGTTTTTATCAGCAACGAACCCGACCGCATCTTGCTCAGGGAGTCCACTTCGCCAAACTTGTCTTCAATGTGTTCCACAAAGAATAAAGGTTTGGTATTGGTGAAAGTATCTCCATCAGTCCTGGTGCAAACTAGGTAACGGGGAAAAGGTTTTGCCCCTAGCCGACGGGCCTGACCTTCTTCCCAAGGGGTAGCCATGGAAGGGAAGGCCGAAGGGGCAAGAGAAGCAGCACTTGAGGAATCAGTTCCACGCAGAGAGACGGCCGCAGAAGAACGGCCAGAGTTCTGGACCCGTATGCGTTTCATTTGCATAGCGTCCGCCCTGATACCACCCACTCCGATCAGGGGCTCTCCTCACGGGCGCCACCCAGCCACAGCAAGAGCCGTCTGGCACGGCGGCCATTGCCGGGAGTTCCGATGCTCCAGGATGACGAGCAACCACTCCAAGGCATGCATGAGGAGGTCACAGCTCAGGTATCAGAAGTGTGATCCCTGTGTGTTCAGGGGCTCAACCAAAAGGGTACATAGCGACCCCACCACAAGGGCTGGCTACCGTGCTGGCTATGCACCCCAGCATCAGGCAACGACGTGAAAGAAAAGGTGGAATGTACTAGGAGGGCGCACGTCGGAGACACTAAGTAAGGTGCTCTTCCCCAAGTGGCTCACACTACGGAGAAGAAATTTTGTAATGGAGGTCAAACCGCAGAGGGGGACCAAGGAATGCCAAAAGGAGGAGAGAATTAGACAACAAAGCCGAATTAGAAAACCAACAGAACCAGGAGGATAGCGGGGCCAACATAAGCAAGGACACAAGAGAGGGAGAGGAGAGGGCGAGGGGAAAGGAGCAAGGAGGGGAAAGGAGGGGAAGGGAAAGGAAATGCAGCCCTGGAGAGAAAGAAGGCTGCAATGGCTCGGGGCCCCGTGCTCGCCACGCACGTATCCACAAAAGAGTTGTGGACCCCTGGGGAGGTGTGTGTGTTGTCCTTAGCGTAAGTTAAGGTTAGATTAAGTAGTGTGTAAGCCTAGGGACCGATGACCTCAGCAGTTTGGTCCCATAGAACTTACCATAAATTTCCAAAAAAAAATTGAGTACTGTTGGAGATCGGATTAAAACAAAACATCGAAGCAGTTCAGGGGCGGGCTGCTGTATTAATAACCGGTAGGTACGAACTAAAAACAGCAAACCGAATATGCATCGGGAACTCAAAAAGCAATCACTGGAAGATAGACGACGTTGCTTTTGATGAGCACTGTTGAGAAAATTTAGAGGACCAGCATTTGAGGATGACTGCAGAACGATTGATTCTATTGCCACCAACGTACATTTCTCTGGACAGTCTGTCAGATCTTCGAAATACACACTCCACAAAAAATTCATGGAGTTCATATATTGATGGATTCAGTTATGAGTGCATCAGTGTATCTCATGGTCTATACATGGAGTGCATAGGGGCCTGAAGATGGCATTAATGAGACGTAGAAACAGGTCGTCTAAATAAAATAATTTCGGAAAACATATTCAGTGCCGGCCGGGGTGGCCGAGCGGCTCTAGGTGCTTCAGTCTGGAACCGCGCGACCGCTACGGTCGCAGGTTCGAATCCTGCCTCGGGCTTGGATGTGTGTGATGTCCTTAGGTTAGTTAGATTTAAGTAGTTACAAGTTCTAGGGGACTGGTGACCTCAGATGTTGAGTCCCATAGTGCTCAGAGCCCATATTCAGTTTGGCGAGTTTTCTTTGGTGAAAATCTGACCGGTTCCTGTCCCATTTCCACGATGGATCAATAGTGATTCTAGAGGAATGTTTCCTATCCCTTCTGCCTTATTCGATCTTGAGTCTTCCAAAGCTCTTTTAAATGCTAACACTCGATCACCTATCTCTTTTATATCGACTCCTATGTCTTCTTCTATCACATCATCAGTCTTCCCCCTCATAGATGCTTTCAATGTATTCTTCCCACGTATCCTCTCTCTCCTATGTGTTTAACAGATGAATTCCCATTGAACTTTTAATGATAGCACCCTTGCATTAAATTTCACAGGACGATGGTTTGACTTTTCTATATGCTGAGCCAGTCCTACCGACAATCGTTTCATTTCTTCACATTTCTCACGCATCTTGTACGCCTTAGCTTCCCCACACTTACAATTTATTTCATTTCTAAGTGACTTGTATTTTGTACTCCTCATTTTTCCTGAACATGTTTGTGCTTACTTCTCTAGTCGAACAACTTTAGTATTTCTTCTGTTACCTGTGGTTCCTTTACAGTTGCCTTCTTTCGAGCTCCGTATTCCTCTCCAGCTTCGGTGATTACCAGTTTTAAAGAAGTCCATTCCTCTTCAACTGAACTGCCTATTCAGCTATTCAGTATTGCAGTTTCTATAGCTTTATAGAACTTCAAGCATATCTTTTCATTCTTAAGTACTTCCGTATTCCACTTCATTCTTCTATTTAACTTTAGCCTACTCTACATCACTACTAAATTGTGATCTGACTTTATATCTGGTCCTGGGTAAGCCTTACAATCCAGTACCTGATATCGGAATCTCTGCCTGCAATATTCCAATACATTCCGGTCCTTTCCAAGTACTGTGATTCTTTAACAGAGTATTCGTTGTTGCTAGCTGAAATTTGTTGCAGAACGCAATCTTTCTCCTCCCCCACTCGTAGCACAAAGCCCGTATTCTCCCGTAACTCTTTCATCTACTCCTTGCCCTAGAACCACATTCCAATCCCTCAGCACTAATAGATTTCCATCTCCCTTTACGTGCTCAGTTACCTATTCACTTTTCTCATACACTTTATCACTTCACCATCCGCTTGCGACGTCGGCATGTATACACGAACTGTCTGAACCGTGGTACTACCCAATTCTTTAGAAGATCAAAAGTACAACTCACCACAGTTTTTTAAAGGAAACTGGAAACCCAGGATCACTGGTGATGGACAAGCTTGTGATTGTTTCACAATCTCAATTTGACTCAAAACAGACTTCATTGTAAACTTCAGTTCGGACCTTTGCCGTCTTACTGATGCAATATACGAATCTTCAGTTTGATTGAATTACATAAATACGATTAAGAATCATATTGTCTTGCGTCGTAAACCAAAATAATTGATAGTAGGTACGGTGAATAATCAAACAATCGCTCTTGTTTAACCATCTGTCAAGAGACTACACTATACACCTCCAACCAAAGTTACACAGCTACATAATACCAGAACTTCATAAAGAACAAAGAGATCTTAAATCTTAATAAAACTGAGCTTCCCACATGAAGGTCCACAGTGAAACATGCTTATACTAAAAATACGAAGTGGACCAACCAAGGTCGCAAAACTTGCACACAGGAATAATAACAAGTCGCAGGTTCATTAAGGATACACCAATTATTATCATAAGTGTTAAATAAGAAGGGCTGGTAATAACCCAGCCAATAAAATAACTTACAGAAACGCCAATATTAACAAGGTGGCCTCACTTAACTGACATAACGACTCAGAATGATTCCCAAATTGCACTTAACTTTAGAGAACAGCGTTAAGGCCCATAGCAGTGTTTGGAAGCAATAACGCTACGGCCGGCAGGAAATACGAGCGTTCACTCCCCACGGCTTTGCCCAGGATGACATAGCAGACGGTATATATTTATATATAATCCGACCGGCACCACAATGAGCGATGCTGGCAAGAATCCATAACCACGCCCACGCCAGGGAAGGAGCAGACTTAATAAATGGTTTGCGGCACAAATAGATTGCAATGAAAACAAGGTCTAATCACAGGCGCACTGGAATATATAATAAACACGCCCCCAAATTCTTATGGAGCAATAGTCTAACAGTACCCGTCTCCAGGTAAATTAGCAGGAAACTTAGAGACAACTTCCAGTTGCCTTAAGGCACTTTCAACATTAAATAAACATTCCAAAAATGATTAAATCATCGACTCTACGGTTGCCTGCACGTACACAACCGCAGTCAGTCCCAAAGCGGACAATCTGTCCTGAAACAAGTTACAATTTGCATAAAAACCACTTAAAACACTTCACAAATGATCAAAAAGGGAATGAGGAACATAAGCCCCCTTAAAATAGCCACTGTGGAACCAAGTTCAGAATCATCTCCGGCAGCTACCCATGCCACAATACGTTTCAGCAATATTCTTAGTTAAACACAAAATGAAAGCCATACGTAACTTGGAGCTTGCAAATTACGAGCTGGGAAGCTTTTCAGCGTGAGACTGCGAACCCACCAAAGTTTTGCACGTCAAGGGACTCAGTGATCGGCACCATACATCGGGTGTGCGGCAAAAGCCAAGAACGGGGAGCACGGCAAGGCCCATGCACCACGGTTAGAGACGCGGGCTCGTTTTCAACACAAGCTGGCCCGTTGAACGCCAACCGGAGACTCACTCGTCACTCGTTCACCCGGAAAACCCGCCGGGGGATCAGTCAAAGATAGCAGGACAGCCGAATATCGATATCAGCGATGCAAGTGGAACACCCTAGCGCCAGCCGCCACGGCTCACTGTCGTTGTCGGTTTCGGTTTGCTGGCGATTCCGGTGACAACAAGCCTATCACTGAAATGTTAACTATATCTCACTCTCTGACCTCCCTTCCTATTCATAACAAATCCTACTCCCGCTGTCTCATTTTCTGCTGCTGTTGATGTTACCCTATACTCATCTACATCTACATTTATACTCCGCAAGCCACCCAACGGTGTGTGGCGGAGGGCACTTTACGTGCCACTGTCATTACCTCCCTTTCCTGTTCCAGGCGCGTATGGTTCGCGGGAAGAACGACTGTCTGAAAGCCTCCGTGCGCGCTCTAATCTCTCTAATTTTACATTCGTGATCTCCTCGGGAGGTGTAAGTAGGGGGAAGCAATATATTCGATACCTCATCCAGAAACGCACCCTCTAGAAACCTGGCGAGCAAGCTACACCGCGATGCAGAGCGCCTCTCTTGCAGAGTCTGCCACTTTAGTTTGTTAAACATCTCCGTAACGCTATCACGGTTACCAAATAACCCTGTGACGAAACGCGCCGCTCTTCTTTGGATCTTCTCTATCTCCTCCGTCAACCCGATCTGGTACGGATCCCACACCGATGCGCAATACTCAAGTATAGGTCGAACGAGTATTTTGTAAGCCACCTCCTTTGTTGATGGACTACATTTTCTAAGGACTCTCCCAATGAATCTCAACCTGGTACCCGCCTTACCAACAATTAATTTTATATGATCATTCCACTTCAAATCGTTCCGCACACATACTCCCAGATATTTTACAGGAGTAACTGCTACCAGTGCTTGTTCCGCTATCATATAATCATACAATAAAGGATCCTTCTTTCTATGTATTCGCAATACATTACATTTGTCTATGTTAAGGGTCAGTTGCCACTCCCTGCACCAAGTGCCTATCCGCTGCAGATCTCCCTAAATTTCGCTACAATTTTCTAATGCTGCAACTTCTTTGTATACTACAGCATCATCCGCGAAAAGCCGCATGGAACTTCCGACACTATCTACTAGGTCATTTATATATATATTGTGAAAAGCAATGGCCCCATAACACTCCCCTGTGGCACGCCAGAGGTTACTTTAACGTCTGTAGACGTCACTCCATTGAGAACAACATGCTGTGTTCTGTTTGCTAAAAACTCTTCAATCCAGCCACACAGCTGGTCTGATATTCCGTAGGCTCTTACTTTGTTTATCAGGCGACAGTGCAGAACTGTATCGAACGCCTTCCGGAAGTCAAGAAAAACAGCATCTACCTGGGAGCCTGCATCTAATATTTTCTGGGTCTCATGAACAAATAAAGCGAGTTGGGTCTCACACGATCGCTGTTTCCGGAATCCATGTTGATTCCTACAGAGTAGATTCTGGGTTTCCAAAAACGACATGATACTCGAGCAAAAAACATGTTCTAAAATTCTACAACAGATCGACGTCATAGATATAGGTCTATAGTTTTGCGCATCTGCTCGACGACCCTTCTTGAAGACTGGGACTACCTGTGCTCTTTTCCAATCATTTGGAACCTTCCGTTCCTCTAGAGACTTGCGGTACACGGCTGTTAGAAGGGGGGCAAGTTCTTTCGCGTACTCTGTGTAGAATCGAATTGGTATCCCGTCAGGTCCAGTGGACTTTCGTCTGTTGAGTGATTCCAGTTGCTTTTCTATTTCTTGGACGCTTATTTCGATGTCAGCCATTTTTTCGTTTGTGCGAGGATTTAGAGAAGAAACTGCAGTGCGGTCTTCCTCTGTGAAACAGCTTTGGAAAAAGGTGTTTAGTATTTGAGCTTTACGCGTGTCATCCTCTGTTTCAATGCCATCATCATCCCGGAGTGTCTGGATATACTGTTTCGAGCCACTTACTGATTTAACGTAAGATCAGAACTTCCTAGGATTTTCTGTCAAGTCGGTACATATAATTTTACTTTCGAATTCACTGAACGCTTCACGCATAGCCCTTCTTACGCTAACTTTGACATCGTTTAGCTTCTGTTTGTCTGGGAGGTTTTGGCTGCGTTTAAACTTGGAGTGAAGCTCTCTTTGCTTTCGCAGTAGTTTCCTAACTTTTTTGTTGAACGACGGTGGGTTTGTCCCGTCCCTCACAGTTTTACTTGGCACGTACCTGTCTAAAACGCATTTTACGATTGCCTTGAACTTTTTCTATAAACACTCAACATTGTCAGTGTCGGAACAGAAATTTTCGTTTTGATCTGTTAGGTAAACTGAAATCTGCCTTCCATTACTCTTGCGAAACAGATAAACCTTCCCCCCCTTTTTTATATTCCTAGTAACTTCCATATTCAGGGATGCTGCAACGGCCTTATGATCACTGATTCCCTGTTCTGCACATACAGAGTCGAAAAGTTCGGGTCTGTTTGTTATCAGTAGGTCCAAGATGTTATCTCCACGAGTCGGTTCTCTGTTTAATTGCTCGAGGTAATTTTCGGACTGTGCACTCAGTATAATGTCACTCGATGCTCTGTCCCTACCACCCGTCCTAAACATCTGAGTGTCCCAGTCTATATCTGGTAAATTGAAATCTCCACCTAAGACTATAACATGCTGAGAAAATTTATGTGAAATATATTCAAAATTTTCTCTCAGTTGTTCTGCCACTAATGCTGCTGAGTCGGGAAGTCTGTAAAAGGAGCCAATTATTAACCTAGCTCGGTTGTTGAGTGTAACCTCCACCCATAATAATTCACAGGAACTATCCACTTCTACTTCACTACAGGATAAACTACTACTAACAGCGACGAACACTGAACCACTGGTTGCATGCAATCTATCCTTTCTAAACACCGTCTGTAACTTTGTAAAAATTTCGGCAGAATTTATCTCTGGCTTCAGCCCGCTTTCTGTACCTATAACGATTTCAGCTTCGGTGCTTTCTATAAGCGCTTGAAGTTCCGGCACTTTACCAACGCAGCTTCGACAGTTTACAATTACAATACCGATTGCTGCTTGGTCCCCGCATGTCCTGACTTTGCCCCGCACCCTTTGAGGCTGTTGCCCTTTCTGTACTTGCCCAATGCCATCTAACCCAAAAAACCGCCCAGTCCACGCCATACAACCCCTGCTACCCGTGTAGCCGCTTGCTGCGTGTAGTGGACTCCTGACCTATCCAGCGGAACCCGAAACCCCACCACCCTACGGCGCAAATCGAGGAATCTGCAGCCCACATGGTCGCAGAACCGTCTCAGCCTCTGATTCAGACCCTCCACTCGGCTCTGTACCAAAGGTCTGCAGTCAGTCCTGTCGACGAAGCTGCAGACGGTGAGCTCTGCTTTCATCCCGCTAGCGAGACTGGCAGTCTTCACCAAATCAGATAGCCGCCGGAAGCCAGGGAGGATTTCCTCCGATCCATAGCGACACACATCATTGGTGCCGACATGAGCGACCACCTGCAGATGGGTGCACCCCGTACCCTTCATGGCATCCGGAAGGACCTTTTCCACATCTGGAATGACTCCCCCCGGTATGCACACGGAGTGCGCATTGGTTTTGTTCCCCTCTCTTGCTGCCATATCCCTAAGGGGCCCCATTACGCGCCTGACGTTGGAGCTCCCAACTACCAGTAAGCCCACCCTCTGCGACCGCCTGATCTTGCAGACTGAGGGGCAACCTCTGGAACAAGACAAGCAGCCATGTCAGGCCGAAGACCAGTATCAGCCTGAGACAGAGCCTGAAACTGGTTCGTCAGACAAATTGGAGAGGCCTTCCGTTCAGCCCTCCGGAATGTCTTTCACCCCCTGCCACACCTTGAGACGACCTCCGACTCTACCACAGGTGAGGGATCAGCCTCAATGCGGACAGTATCCCGGGCAACCACAGTCGTAGTCCGATCGGTGGATGCGTGGGACGAGCTGGCTGTCCCCGACAAACCCCCATCCGGACCCCCACAGTGATGCCCATTGGATACACCCTCAAGCTGTGTGACCGAAGCCAACACTGCCTGAAGCTGGGAGCGAAGGGATGCCAACTCAGCCTGCATTCGAACACAGCAGTTACAGTAACTATCCATGCTAAAAACTAGTGTGCAAAGAACGTCTGAACTAATTTACAGAGAGCGCAAACAAATGGACACAAAATTTAAACGGTCAGTAAAATACGAGATTGCCTAGTAAATTCAGTAATGCTACTACTTGCGCACTGCTGACACACTGCTCGGCGGCGGAAGGAGACTACGCGATTTTACACTATTCAGGTACTAAAACGCGATGCTAAAACTCTCAAATACTATAATATGCCAGAAATTTATGAAATAACAATGCAAGTACCAAAAACACGAAAAGAAATTAGCAATTAAACTATGTAACAAATGAGTGAGCTAGGAGTATACTACTTGCTGCTGCAGCTGCTTATCCAACGGGGGCAGGGAGCACACTCATCTGTCCAGAAAGCCGTGTCTTCTTTCCAGTCATTGTGCAGGGTACTCTACGTCAGGCACGATACAGTGTCTTCCGTGGAATGTACGTAGATGTTGACTCGGGGTAAGCAGTACGATTCCTGATCGGTCCAGAATAACTGGATTACATCAGAGTCTTTAAATGCCGCTACAGAGCTGTCTCCTTTGGTAGCACAGCTTTTGAAACAGTTCATTACGTTGTCAGATATCTGGAACAACCGTGATCAGCGCTTCCAGACAGCTGCAGTTTTACTTACAGTTTCTATAGAGATCACTAGTTGTCTTGGAGTCCGGGTTAAGCGCTGCTCTGGCATGTTGGCTGATGGTTTTTTAGCTCAGTCGACGCGAATCTAAGGCACAGGACTGGCACTGACGGATTTCTCTCACTGCTAATTCAGTGTGACTGCGTTACCAGACAGCCCGGAGCTTACCAGTTACTCTGCTCCTATGTACGATACGCAGCTCATCGCAAGCAACACAGGCTTGTACTAATAGCGAGGCCGAACGCTTCACGGAATGCAGGACTAAATTTTGTAGCGAGGGGTAACAACGTAATATAAAGTTTGGAAGGTAGGAGACGAGGTACTGGTTGAAGTAAAGCTGTGAGTACCGGGCGTGAGTCGTGCTTCGGTAGCTCAGATGCTAGAGCACTTGCCCGCGAAAGGCAAAGGTCCCGAGTTCGAGTCTCAGTCGGGCACACTGTTTTAATCTGCCAGGAAGTTTCATATCAGCGCACACTCCGCTGCAGAGTGAAAGTCGCATTCTGGAAACATCCCCTAGGCTGTGGCTAAGCCATGTCTCCGCAATATCCTTTCTTTCAGGAGTGCTAGTTCTGCAAGTTTCGCAGGAGAGCTTCTGTAAAGTTTGGAAGGTAGGAGACGAGGTACTGGTAGAAGTAAAGCTGTGAGTACCGGGCCTGAGTCGTGCTTCGGTAGCTCAGATGGTAGAGCACTAGCCCGCGAAAGGCAAAGGTCCCGAGTTCGAGTCTCGGTCGTGCACACAGTTTTAATCTGCCAGGATGTTTCATATCAGCGCACACTCCGCTGCAGAGTGAAAATCGCATTCTGGAAACATCCCCTAGGCTGTGGCTAAGCCATGTCTCCGCAATATCCTTTCTTTCAGGAGTGCTAGTTCTGCAAGTTTCGCAGGAGAGCTTCTGTAAAGTTTGGAAGGTAGGAGACGAGGTACTGGTAGAAGTAAAGCTATCAATACGGGGGGTGAGTCGTGCTTCGGTAGCTCAGATGCTAGAGCACTTGCCCGCGAAAGGCAAAGGTCCCGAGTTTCTAGTCTCGGTCGGGCAAAATGTTTTAATCTGCCAGGAAGTTTTATATCAGCGCACACTCCGCTGCAGAGTGAAAATCTCATTCTGGAACGTAATATTGTTGAGAATGTATACTAAGTTGTCACTTTTGCTGGCTCTGCTACTCTCTACGGGCATCACACCAGTATGGTCTAGGAGTGAGCGAATAGCACTGCTACCTATGCTTGCGTTAACATTATTAACGGGGGAGCCGTGTAGTAGAGAACAGAAACATGTTCTGTCAGTGCTCTGCAGATAGTGGAGTGGGACGTATCCGTTACGTACAAGATGCTGTCTTCGTGTGTCCGCATTCTGTGTCTACGACTTTGGTGGTCACTCATTCTACATGAGGTTGCGTTAACGGGATCTACCAGGGTGCCGATAAATTTTGTAACTGACGTTCACGTCATATTTCCAATAAAATAACAAAGAAATTACAAACTAATATTGTACCTCTACTGTTCTCTCTCAATATTATGAATTTTTAAGGTAAAAATCTTGCACTCAGAGAACACTACGTGACACCGACTAAAAGGTCTTCGTTGAATACGAGTGCGGTTGGTGGGAGCTCTGAACACCATGATTTCCTACCAAGAACAAATTTTCAAAACTGGTTTGAAACTGATGATACTGTCTAAGACAGCTCTTAGGAACATTTAAAAATTTGTTTAAACAAAATTGCGGCATCCTGAAGTAAAAGTCAGTTTTTTTGACGATAAAGCCGATATAAAAACTTGTACCTAAAATCGAAGTTAAAATATATCGCAACTATTCTATGTACTACAGTAGAAAAAACGCCGACTCACAAGTTACACAAAAGTGTAATGTATCAATATATTATGAGCTACAGCTCACGCTAACTCCAAAAATCACGTTTTTAAAAACAAACGATTAAAGTTTCAGCTCGTGTTTTTTACTATTGAAACTGAACAAACCTTTAATCAGCATTGCCAGCATCGAACAGTTGCCCTGTTTTCCTCCTGATGTCGAAACGCTCTCATTTCTACGTAATTATATCGATTAACCGGCTTCGGTTTACCAATACAACCGTTTATTGGACGATCGGGATTACTTTGAGAACGTTTTCTATCCATATAAATACGTTTGGTTGTCATTTTAAAGCACCCACCTTTTACTTCATGTAAGAAACGAGCGAAATGACGAGTTAAGCAGATGCAAGACAAGCGCTTGCTTTCATACTGTGTACCATAAATGGACCACGTTACGAAGAGAAATGTGGCTGTGAAGAGTGTTTTAGTTGATACTGATTTGCCCTGTGATACGATCCGAAATTAACAGTACTCCCACTGGGTCGGGAACTCTTATGTCGACTGCATTCGAGGGCTTGGATGCGCCAGGGCCCCATGCAGTAAATCGGACTTTTAACATATTTTAACATTTATGGCACACTTTTTAGGAACGAATCTTCAAAACAGACTCTGTAAGGAACAGTTTAAGTCAATAAAAAATTGGGCTAAAAAAGGTTTCTACCCTGGTCTACCACGTTAAATAACCTGAAGGCTTTACGAAAGAAAGAAATATCTGTTAAAAATATCCAGTTACGCTCGACGGGGAGGGGGGGGGATGCTTCACGCGATTTGCTAGAGACAGCAGCAGCACTGATTACACTGACTTCCATTACATTCTAACACCCTATAATCCATTAATCTCAAAACAGCTATTCAGGGATACAGAACGCACATTTTTTGATCAGCTGTCGAGTAAGTAGTTAATCAGAATCATGATTTCTGTTCCATTTCTTTGCGGCTTTGTAATGCGTAATCGATAATTACTGAAATTCTTAACCCACAATTGGCAGAAATAATGATTTTTCGGCTACCGACATATTTTATGTAGCCTTTGAAAAGCAGTGCCCAATAATTTCTTCAACACGAGAAACCGCATACATTCTTTCGAAATGTATTTCATGTTTATATTATGAATCATGTGCTCTGTTTCGCATGTGTGGTTAAGAAACTGCTTTAGTGAATCTGCACTCATAAATATGATTTTATTCCAGTTTTTGAAAATAACTAGTTAAAAATAGTCGTAGGTGCTGTGAGCTGCATTCGGGATAATCATTGCCGTATGGGGAATTTTCTTATTTTGAAGTCTGCGTTGAGAAGTTATCTGTTAATTGTTTGGAGAAATTCTTCTGTCAGAGTTGTTTCAATAATATCTGAAAACCCGTGCATAAATTTTTAGTCATCCCTTTGTATCGTAGGCTTTCTGTGGAGTAGGATTCGGGTTGGGGGTTGTATAGGCGTGGTTTCCATTTTAAAACAATTTTATTGAACACAGAATATCCTTGACAATTGACAAATAGTCACATAACGGAAATGAATTTGCAGACCAATTATTGTTTTTGACGCCGGGGCCATAAAACATCACAATAACAGCATAGAACTGCTTCAGCTCAAAGGTAAAAAATAAATAAATAAATTTATCCCCAGTATGATCAAAATTAGACCAACAACAACACCGCAACTATTCACAGTACATGGTGCTTGGCGACAAATATAATAATGAGGAATGAAAATAGCTTCCACTAATACAAGAAATACATCAGAAATACCCGCCCTGTTTAGCTGCGCTAAATCGAGATCTACGAGGTGCATTCAAGTTCTAAGGCCTCCGATTTTTTTGCTCCGGACTGAAACATGCGCATTGTTTTAAAATGAGGCCGCGTTCATTGTCAATACGTCCTAGAGATGGCAGCACCGTACGGCAGATGGAATTTTACCGCCAGCGGCGAGAATGAGAACTGTTTTAAATACTTAAAATGGCGACGTTTTCCTTACTTGAACAGTGTGCAATCATTCATTTTCTGAATTTGAGTGGTGTGAAACCAATTCACTTGAAGGAGACATGTGGTGATGGAGTTATGGATGTGTCGAAAGTGCGTTCGTGGGTGCGACAGTTTAATGAAGGCAGAACATCGTGTGACAAAAAACCGAAACAACCTCAGGCTCGCACAAGCCGGTCTGACGACATGATCGAGAAAGTGGAGAGAATTGTTTTGGGGGATCGCCGAATGACTGTTGAACAGATTGCCTCCAGAGTTGGCATTTCTGTGGGTTCTGTGCACACAATCCTGCATGACGACCTGAAAATGCGAAAAGTGTCATCCAGGTGGGTGCCACAAATGCTGACGGACGACCAAACAGCTGCCGGTGTGGCATGTTGCCGAGCAATGTTGACGCGCAACGACAGCATGAATGGGACTTTCCTTTCGTCGGTTGTGACAATGGATGAGACGTGGATGCCATTTTTCAATCCAGAAACAAAGCGCCAGTCAGCTCAATGGAAGCACACAGATTCACTGCCACCAACAAAATTTCAGGTAACCGCCAGTGCTGACAAAATGATGGTGTCCATGTTCTGGGACAGTGAGGGCGTAATCCTTACCCATTGCGTTCCAAAGGGCACTACAGTTACAGGTGCACCCTACGAAAATGTTTTGAAGAACAAATTCCTTCCTGCACTGCAACAAAATCGTCCGGGAAGGGCTGTGCGTGTGCTGTTTCACCAAGACAACGCACCCGCACATCTAGCTAACGTTACGCAACAGTTTCTTCGTGATAACAACTCTGAAGTGATTCCTGATGCTCCCTACTCACCTGACCTGGCTCCTAGTGACTTTTGGCTTCTTACAACAATGAAAGACACTCTCCGTGGCCGCACATTCACCAGCTGTGCTGATATTGCCTCAGCGATTTTTCAGTGGTCCAAACAGACTCCTAAAGAAGCCTTCGCCGCTGCCATGGAATCATGGCGTCAGCGTTGTAATAAATGTGTACGTCTGCAGGACGATTACGTCGAGAAGTAACGCCAGTTTCATCGATTTCGGGTGAGTAGTTAATTAGAAAAAAAATCGGAGGCGTTAGAACTTGAATGCACCTCGTACTACCATTCCCACCACTACTCACTGAGGCATCGCTAATGTTAGCCCATTGAAATACTAGTTACTTATATTTAGAAATTGCATTACAACTGAATTGATCAAATACCACTATCGTTCTCTAAAGTATACTGTTTATGCTGCTTTCGTAATCTCGAAGCTCGTATCGGCGTCTTCTCGGGAACCGCCGTCCTCTCGCTTGGGAAATAGACACCAGCCGGCCTCCTGGGTCGTTTGTGTCCAGACACAGCAGTCACGCCCCGAACTGACGATTAGCGAAGTCCCGATCTTGGCTCCTCAGTACACAAACAGTGAAGGCTTCATATTGTTGTCTGCCCACTGGTGGACGGATGGCGAACAACGAAATGCATCATGCAGTTTGCTGGAGTTGGAATACGCTGAACACTACTTTACAATTTTACGTGAACTATATAACAAGCCGCCTTCTCTAGTGTAAACCTTAATTAAAGTTAGAATAATTAAGAAAGAAATAACAGGAGAGGTCCGTGGACTTCACCTGCTATTAAAGTACGTGCTCAAGGTATCGCTAAAAGTCATGGAGCTACTCGTACATCCGTCTACCATATAACAAGGGAAACAAAAGGAGGCAACCAAAATTGATTAATAAGGTTTTAGACGATCGAGCAAATCAACATAACCGACAAAGCACGATCAGTTAATGAATTGTGACTTTTTATAAGGACCTTCAAACTGTATTTCTATGCTTTTACATAAGCAAAAAGTTTCCATCTCTGCTGTTGTCAAATAATACTTTGCCTGTGAGTTCATGTACTAAATACTGTTCATTTTAACATTCAGCTATCTATATTTTAAATGCTAAGTAGCGTACTTATATCTACGGGTACTAGATGGCACTCTTGGTGTAATGTTTACCTACCCACACTTGCTATGGGACAGATATTTACACTTATTTCAAAATGTGCTGAATGAAATGCCTCATGATTCCACTGCTTTACCACCTACTCTTGTACTGAAGAATGTAGAACCTCCGAACAGAATCAGAGAGCTTGTACCTTTCCCGAATACACGTAAACTTCGACACAAAGACATAATTGATTTGGCTCTTAAAAATATAAAATCTGCAGCAGACAAAAGGAGAAAACTACACGGTAAAGCAAATGCAAAGAAATTATATATTGGTCAGAAAGTTCTCATTAAAGCTCATTCATTGTCACATAAGAAGAAACACTTGAGTCACAAATTCTTTCTAGTTTACAATGGACCTTACAGAATCCGACGTATACCACATGATAATTGCGTTGAAGTTCAAACTCTGCGTACTAGGAAGAGTAAAGGTTTACACCACATTTCACATGTAAAACCGTTTATTGAAAGATAATCTGCCTTTTAACTTTGTCTTTGCCATATAACTTTTCACTTTACATTACTAGTATGCTTTGTCAGACTTAGAATCTGTTTGCGGTGTTTCTGTTTCATATCTGCACAGTTTTTCTGTATTATTCTGGGAAGTAAAACATGTTTTAGTAGTAACTTTTGTGGTATAGCTACAAGGAGACAGCCTTTTCTGTAGCACAACAATACGTTACAGCACAGTACTTTCTTCATCACGGCAATAAGCGTAATAAGTATGATATCTATACGCAAAGCATTTCACTTTGTTTATCATGAGGTCAGTACATTGACTTCTGCAGAACTTAGCTTTTGGAGGACGATAACTACGACACTTCACAGAGATTATCTTACAGCAAGACGCACATTTAGCGCTAAGGACACGTATTTGAGTGATTAATTTTGTACTTAAAACATTTATTTTTAAAGATTTTTGAATTACAAAGAAAGTTTTTCGTGATAGATTTCATTCCATTGCTGTAATCTGTAACACCTGAGGGTATAATTACAATAATCCTCAGGGGGGTACACGTTTACTTTGTGTACCATGGGTCTGGCAAGCACAAGGAGCCCTAGCTAATATGGTATTTGCTTATACAATTTAACACATCGGTACCATATTTCTCTAACACATAAATTACACAGCTATCTGACCATTTAACAGAGAAACAAACATCTTTTTTACTACGTCAGTGACACATGTTTACGCAATTACAGAGTTGGATTACTTCACACTTAAGAAATTGTATTTTGTCTGTACTTTTTGCACTGTTCATATTTTTTTGGAACCATTGTGATACTATGAGAGCTTTGAATGATGTATTTGGTATGGGATCACGATTTTTAAAGTACGTTTGAGGCAGATGACACTATTGAAATGAGCAGAGAATATTTTTTATGGTTTGAAATTCTTGCAGAAAGCTACGGCTTCTTTGAGATTTGACTGAGGTGTTATGTTATTTTTTTGACGACGATGTGTATTATGCTGCTGATGTATGTTTATGATCAATAAGCTAATGCTATTTGAGTTATTTGATGATGCTACGTATGTTATGATGAAATATTGAAGAAGTGTTGACGAATAAGGTAAGGAATAATGAATAGAAGTTAGGGACTCTTGACTTGTAAAAAAGGATGTTGGAAACCAAGAATCGTACTTTAAGAGTTATGAAATGTGTGTGTAAATGCGTGAACGTATCACAATGCCGGCGAAGAATTTTTTGGACACTGTTATATTCATAGGATTTTGTTTCTACACATTTGCAACGTAAAAATCTGTGAAATTTTTATATGAGACTGTCACTGTCGCGGAAACTGCTGTCGTAAATATTTCCGTAAGAAAGTTAAGTGACCACCTGCACGTGCGTCGTCGGCACACAGTTGTGTCAGACACCTGGAGAACAAGCCATTAGTGTGAGTGCCTCGTCAGAAGCACAGGTAGAAAAAAAAGAAAGGGATAGCCATTGTCAACGCTACAGACATTTCCTTGTTGAAAGCATACTGTGGAGCTCGTAATTTATGATATTTACTGAAATTCCTAATGAAACGATGAGAAGCAGTTCATTGCTATTGTCTTGCTAGTTAAGAAAAATGACATATGGCTTGCTTTATGTATTTATTTACACATTTTGTTTAATATCAAGTTTCTAGCTGCACTGCAGCATTGGTTAAAATAAAATTTAATATATGTACTAATATAAATATTTTATGCCTACAGATCCAGTAAATAATTTTATGATCTATCCAAAAAAAATGAGGGAGCACAAAAAGACATTTCCCTTCACAGGAATTGCATAAATAATTTTTTTACGATTTGGTAACTTATCTACTAGCGTAAGTTTTTGTGATGCATCACTCTAATGTTAAGATGTGACATAGGTATTAGACATGGCCATTTTAGTGTAATATTTTTTCTGCTTGAGCTATGTCATGTTTAGATATAAGTTGCTGCTGCTGTTTGCCAGGCATAGTGCTACTGAATTTTAAATTGTGTTACACTGTTAAGCTAGTTTTACTACTGACTTATATTTATTGTTGCTGCACATTGGCTCATATTAGTTGTAATGTTGCATTGCTTGGTAATTTAGATTTACTGTAGCTTGCTTTGCGATTTTCCATTTTTTTTGCATTGCTGTTTGTGTTAATTTGTTATGTGATGCTGCATTGCCTCGTCCCTTAGTTTAGCATCTGAGCTCAGTAGATTTAAGTTAGCTTAAGAGGGGTAGACTATATAAGAAACTGACTATGGGGAAAGGGTAAAGAATGCATTGCGAAGTTATATGAAAAAGATTTGGGCCAAAATGAGTATTGTACAATGAGAAACAATTATTTTGAAAGAAATATGAATAGAATACAGGAAGGAGGTGTAGATAGGACTTCTTGGGAATAATGATGAACCAAGGGAGATCTCCATGCAAAATACTGCAGTAAAACAAACCCTGTCATTTCCTCTTTGCTGCTTTTTCCCAATATGTAATTGTGTGTTGTCCTTTCCTTTTGTGTCATCCCTCTATATGTTTGTGTACCCTTGTGTATTTTTTTTCCTGTCTTTATATGTTTATCTGATAAGACTTATGTTATAGAATTTTTCTAATACTCAGCTACATTCACTATGATGAGGAATACTGTTATCCTCAAATATACTTTGCATTAATAATATGGTATTTTCTTTGTAAAGATGCTTAGACATTATCTATTCTGTTTTGTTTTAATGCTCATGTGTGAAGTTGACGTTTCAAAAGTGATTCTGATCTTTTATTTTTGTACTCATGTCATCATTCCTGTAACACTGACGTATATGTTTATTTCTATTCTTTTGTAAAGCCCCTATTACTACAAATGTTATCTGTATTGTTATGTTTTTAATGATGTATTTTGTATCTTTGTAATTGTATTCTTATGTTATATAATTGTAATTGACGCCAGTTAATCAAATTAAGTAACTTGTAAGCATTCATTTCACTCCACACATTTCTGTTGGTCATAGTATATGGACAATATGGAGAAGTAGGGCCTGATAGTGTTTGCACGTGTGTTGATAATTCAGCAAGGGACTGGATAACAGCATTGCTGGTTCAAAGGACAATTCCAAAAACTACGTGAGTGTACAAGTGGTGGTTTATAGACTTGCTATTCTGTCAGCAAGCCTTCTAATGACAATTCCAAAAACTTTGTGTGTGCACAAGTGGTGGTTTATGGACTTGCTATTCTGTCTGCAAGCCTTCTAATGACAATTCCAAAAACTTTGTGCGTGCACAAGTGGTGGTTTATGGACTTGCTATCTTCTCTGCAAGACTCTTCGATGGTGATTGTGCACCTGCACAGTCGCAACAGATGGCTGCTGGCCATCTCTACAAGGACTACAGTGGGTCTGCATCTCTTGTGGCCCACCAATACCATACTCTCTACCAGGACTACAGTGGGCCTGTCTACAATTTCTACAAGGACTACAGTGGGTCTGCATCTCTGGTGGCCCACCAATACTCTCTACCAGGACTGCAGTGGGTCTGCTCTGTGATGACCTACCTACCAATATTCGTCAGAACTTCGAATGACTCTGCTGTGGGTTTGCTCCATTGTGGCCCATTACCTGTCAGCATGTCAAGAGTCAGCACTGTCTTTCCGTTGTAAGGACACCACTACTTCTTCAAGACTGCATGGAAATCCACTACTTCTGTGTGCAATTTTTTTACTAATGAGACTTTGTAAAAAAAAACGGTAATTACTATTATGATGAATGATCAGGACTGTCTTTATGGACTGTGAGAAAATTTTAGCTTTTGACCAACATTGTATAAATAAGTGTGTGCATTTGATATCTTTGTTATTGTAATTATGAAAAAATTTTTCAAATCTGTATTGGCCAGTGCCCAACACCATTTGTAAAATTTTTTGTGGGGATCATGGGGGCTATGTAAGTAGGCTGTTTATGTTTTCTCTATGTAAGTAGGCTGTTTATGTATTCTTTATGTAAGTTTGCTGTTTATGTTTTCTTATTGGCAACGTTATGTAGCGCTCTATATGAAAATCACTGGCTGTGTTGTGTGCAGTCTGTGGCTAGTTTGCATTGTTGTCTGCCATTGTAGAGGGGCAGCTGGATGTTAACAGCGCGTAGCGTTGCGCAGTTGGAGGTGAGCCGCCAGCAGTGGTGGATGTGGGGAGAGAGATGGCGGAGTTTTGTAATTTGTCATGAACTGATGATGTTATTAAGGTAAATACAGTGTTTGTTGTCTATTAAAATCTTTCATTTGCTAACTATCCCTATCAGTAGTTAGTGCCTTCAGTAGTTTGAATCTTTATTTAGCTGGCAGTAGTGGCGCTCGCCGTATTGCAGTAGTTCGAGTAACGGAGATTTTTGTGAAGTAAGTGATTTCTGGAAGGTGTAGTTCAATGTTACTCAGGGCCATTCCTTTGCAGGGATCTTTGATAGTCAGATTGCGTTGCGCTAAAAACATTGTGTGCCAGGTTAAGCACAGTCTTGTATAAATTGTTATAAGGGGACGTTTCATAAGGTGCTCATAGCAGTGTTGAAACCTGGTCAAAAAGCCTAGAATGTGTGACCGATGGTTTCTTTAGTTCAACTTATTTGTTAACTGTCACTGAACTTTGCAGACATGTTTAAAACTCTGAGATTTTTTGCCTGCCCAAGCATCCTGGGCTGCCTCTAAATATAAAGATCTAAACAAGAATCTGCTAAGAACAGGTATGGCCATTCAGTTTAACAAGTAACGTGAAAATAAGGCTTATGCAGATGCCTATTTTAATTTTGCTTCTTGTAAGAAAGTTTCCAAGTTCTTCGGAAGTATCATTAAAAATCTCATTTCTGATAACTTTAAAAAGCTATACGCTAAAAAAGGTGTTCTTAATAAAGAGGCGTATTATCTGCATCTAGAACTCACAAATATCTTTCGTATTAATTATAATTGTAACGTTGCCAATTTCTGGATACAGATTAATGAACGTTTAGGAATTTGTAAAGAAGACATAATGCGTAAACACGAAAGGAAACTTAGTAAACTTCAAGCTGAAATATGTATTCAAAGTACTTTCAAGAAAAGCAGTCACGTATTTTTTTAAAAGAATTCTAAATAAAAGTGACATTACTTTTACTCAGAATGAAACTGTCTTGCTTGAAAAATGGCTGAAGTACAATGTCATGCGCAATCTGTCAGGCAAAAATGTAATAGAAGAAATCCTTGTATATCTAAAAAATGGCCTTGATTGTAAAAAAACAGTTCATGTCAAACTAGAATTGTTTATGATGTAGCTAACATTCGCAGTAGCAACACAGCCTCTCTTCATTATGTCACGCATAACGATCGAAAATTGGTTAATTCCATTAATAATAAACTTAAAGAAGCTGATGCTCTAACAACTAAGTCTGACAATGGTTGTTCTTTAGTTACTGCCTACAATTCTGGATATATTTCCAAAACCTTAGATTTTATAACGAAAATAATACTTCGGAACCGCATGAGGATCCGACTCCACAATTACAAAAAGAAGTCAGGTCAGCCATCAATAAAGCAAAATTTCTAATCAAACCTTTTCAGAAGAAAATACTTATGAACATGAACCCTCAGCCCCTAAAACTTCGGACTCAATTTAAAATTCACAAAACTAACCATCCGATACGGCCGATATCTAATAGTATGAATAGTGCGTACCATGATTTGGCCAAATTTCAGCATGAAACTCTGAAAAAATTATTCTTTCTCGAGAAAAATTTTTCCATCCCCAATTGTCATGACTTAGTCCACAAAATGAAAGATACAGAATGCAGTTCAGATACCAAGTTGTTTTCATTAGACATCAGAAATCAGTATAATAACGTGCCTGTACAAGAAACGTTCACAATCGTAGAAATAAAGTCATTTCAAAAAAGATTTATAAGATGAACAAATCACTGACTTCACGAACGTCATCTCAGTCGTAGTCAGATACAACTATTTTAAATTTAATGAACAACGTTTTACTGGATTAGTTACCAGTTTTTAATTATAACTATAGAGTGAATGGGTTTTAGTGAATCTATCAGAAATCATATAAAGAAATACATAAATCGAAGCTGAAGATAAATGGGAAACTGGCAGTTGCGATGTCATTTCAACAACGAGTACGGCATTGTTGCCTCTCGCCACAGCAATCGGTCCCAATAAATTCTGTATTTCTCCACGAGGCCCTCAGACACATGAGATAAAAAGAGTACGTAAAGTACATGCAGGTGCCGTGAGCCTGATTGTCCGCAGAAGAGGCTAATAGAGACCAGTAGTAAAAGAGTATGTACAGGGTGTTTCAAAAATGACCGGTATATTTGGAATGGCAATAAAAACTAAACGAGCAGCGATAGAAATACACCGTTTGTTGCAATATGCTTGGGACAACAGTACATTTTCAGGCGGACAATCTTTCGAAATTACAGTAGGTACAATTTTCAACAACAGATGGCGCTGCAAGTGATGTGAAAGATATAGAAGACAACGCAGTCTGTCAGTGCGCCATTCTGTACGTCGTCTTTCTGCTGTAAGCGTGTGCTGTTCACAACGTGCAAGTGTGCTGTGGACAACATGGTTTATTCCTTAGAACAGAGGATTTTTCTGGTGTTGGAATTCCACCGCCTACAACACAGTGTTGTTGCAACAAGACGAAGTTTTCAACGGAGGTTTAATGTAACCAAAGGACCGAAAAGCGATACAATAAAGGATCTGTTCGAAAAATTTCAACGGACTGGGAACGTGACGGATGAACCTGCTGGAAAGGTAGGGCGACCGCGTACGACAACCACAGAGGGCAACGCACAGCTAGTGCAGCAGGTGATCCGACAGCGGCCTCGGGTTTCCGTTCGCCGTGTTGCAGCTGCGGTACAAATGACGCCAACGTCCACGTATCGTCTCATTCGCCAGAGTTTACAGCTCTATCCGTACAAAATTCAAACGTGGCAACCCCTCAGCGCCGCTACCATTGCTGCACGAGAGACATTCGCTAACGATATAGTGCACAGGATTGATGACGGCGATATGCATGTGGGCAGCATTTGGTTTACTGACGAAGCTTATTTTTACCTGGACGGCTTCGTCAATAAACAGAACTGGCGCATACGGGGAACCCAAAAGCCCCATGTTGCAGTCCCATCGTCCCTGCATCCTCAAAAAGTACTGGTCTGGGCCACCATTTCTTCCAAAGGAATCATTGGTCCAATTTTCAGATCCGAAACGATTACTGCATCACGCTATCTGGACATTCTTCGTGAATTTGTGGCGGTACAAACTGCCTTAGACGACACTGCGAACACCTGGTGGTTTATGCAAGATGGTGCCCGGCCACATCGCACGGCCGACGTCTTTAATTTCCTGAATGAATATTTCGATGATCGTGTGATTGCTTTGGGCTATCCGAAACATACAGGAGGCGGCGTGTATTGGCCTCCCTATTCGCCAGACATGAACCCCTGTGACTTCTTTCTGTGGGGACACTTGAAAGACCAGGTGTACTGCCAGAATCCAGAAACAATTGAACAGCTGAAGCAGTACATCTCATCTGCATGTGAAGCCATTCCGCCAGACACGTTGTCAAAGGTTTCGGGTAATTTCATTCAGAGACTACGCCATATTATTGCTACGCATGGTGGATATGTGGATAATATCGTACTATAGAGTTTCCCAGACCGCAGCGCCTTCTGTTGTTGACAATTGTAACTACTGTAATTTCGAAAGTTTGTCTGCCTGAAAATGTACTCTTGTCCCAAGCATATTGCAACAAACGGTGTATTTCTATCGCTGCTCGTTTAGTTTGTATTGCCGTTTCAAATATACCGGTCATTTTTGAAACACCCTGTAGATGTAACCGAAATAAAACTCAGTTCCAAAAAACAAAAAAACAAAAAATGTCACTATGCTCGCAAGCCGGATACATGGACCATATCTGTCTAAAGCACACTAACGAGATTAAACGATGACGTAGAGCAAAGTGAACCGGGGAAATGAAACTTCCCACAGCACGGCGAATACAAAGACCCGCTTTTGTTTCTCACTTTCGTTTGTAGCCAAATATACTGCATTTCAACGTACACCTATATAGGTTGAACATTAACAAAACCGACAAAATGCAGGGACGGAATCCGACTGGAAATGGAAGGAAAAAGCTTCTATGAACATGTGTCCGGAAATGGACGGTGTGGCTGCCCCGACAGCAAATCGTCCCGGATCACAGTACAGGTTTCCATCGTGTCCGCGTCCCAACACGTGCTCAATGTGGCCTCCATGAGAGACAATGTCATACAGGATACATATAATCGACGGGTGTGTACTCTATTTGTGTTTACATCTGTCCTCAGGCAACGTCAGCACGTGGATGTGTTCCATTACCCCTAGTACCTGCATTAAGCGCTGGGAGCGTCAATGTCAATATTGTGTGTGTTATGTAATTAACAACGTTGTGTTTCAGTGAATAATACATTGTAATACAGTTTTGAATAGGTCTTTAGGAAAGGAAATGAATTAAGGAATAAAAAATTCAGGGTAACATTTAAAAAAGTCAAAAGGCTGTTCATACCTTTGTAAGAAACAAAGCTACAACGGAAGGCAATCATGCTGATTGATGTCCACGGCTAAAAAACATTTGCTTGAAACATTTCGTAATTTGCTTCTGGAAAAAACAGTTATTTAGGGTGGTCAAGATAAATTGGACACTCATGCACATACGTATATGATAAATAAACGGATAGATTTCTAGGAAAAACCTTACGTTAAACTTCCTGGCAGATTAATTCTGTGTGCCGGACTGAGACTCGATCTCGGAACCTTTCCCTTTCGCGGGCAAGCGCTCTTCCATCGAGCTACCCAAGCACGACTCACGCCCCGCCCTAAATGCTTTACTTCTGCCAGTACCTTGTCTCCTACCTTCCAAACTTAACAGAAGCTCTCCTGCGAATCTTGAAGAACTAGCGCTCCTGAAAGAAAGGATATAGCGGAGACATGGCTTAGCCATAGCCTGGGGGTGTTTCAAGAATGTGATTTTCACTCAGAGCGCTTGCCCGTGAAAGGCAAAAGTCCGGCACACAGTTTTAATCTGCCAGGAAGTTTCATATCAACGCACACTCCGCTGTAGAGTGAAAATCTCATTCTATAACCTTACGTTAGTTTGTTCAAAATGTTAACTCCGAAAATTCTACACCGATTGTTTCGAAAGTTTAACACAACTTCGCATTCTAACGCGCACGTGTTCCTATACACGTAAATAAGTATAAAATATATATGGGAAATCTTCTTACCAAAATTCTCAAGAAGTATTCCACCAATTTGCTTCAGATTTTGACACGATAGTGTAATAAACGTTTCGACACACGGAAACTATACGTTTTCAATATACAGGGTGTTACAAAAAGGTACGGCCAAACTTTCAGGAAACATTCCTCACACACAAAGAAAGAAAATATGTTATGTGGACATGTGTCCGGAAACGCTTACTTTCCATGTTAGAGCTCATTTTATTACTTCTCCTCAAATCACATTAATCATGGAATGGAAACACAGAGCAACAGAACGTACCAGCGTGACGTCAAACACTTTGTTGCTGGAAATGTTCAAAATGTCCTCCGTTAACGAGGATACATGCATCCACCCTTCGTCGCATGGAATCCCTGATGTGCTGATGCAGCCCTGGAGAATGGCGTATTGTATCACAGCCGTCCACAATACGAGCACGAAGAGTCTCTACATTTGGTACCGGGGTTGCGTAGACAAGAGCTTTCAAATGCACCCATAAATGAAAGTCAAGAGGGTTGAGGTCAGGAGAGCGTGGAGGCCATGGAACTGGTCCGCCTCTACCAATCCATCGGTCACCGAATCTGTTGTTGAGAAGCGTACGAACACTTCGACTGAAATGTGCAGGAGCTCCACCGTGCATGAACCACATGTTGTGTCGTACTTGTAAAGGCACACGTTCTAGCAGCACAGGTAGAGTATCCCTTATGAAATCATGATAACGTGCTCCATTGAGCGTAGGTGGAAGAAACTAAAATGAGCTCTAACATGGAAATTAAGCGTTTTCGGACACATGTCTTCATTTCTTTATTTTTGTGTGAGGAAGGTTTCCCGAAAGTTTGGCCATATCTTTTGTAACACCCTGTATAGTACGTATATATATATATATATATATATATATATATATATATATATATATATATATATATATATATATTTGTGTGTGTGTGTGTAGGATAGTGAAACATTGTTAGCAAACAGGACAGCTGTACATATGGCTTAAACCGATTATGTCCAAAATACTATTATAGAATCTGAATTTGTAACAACAACAAACGAGGCTCAGGGTGAGAGGGGTCGGGAGGAGAGGGATAGAGGAGTGGAAGCAAAAGGACTTAGAAAATTGAAAGGAGGAGACAGACAGAGAGAGATGGAGGAGAAGGTGGGAATAGAAATGGCGTGGAGGTGATAGCAAGAGGGGGAATAGAGGGGCAAGAGGCATTGGTGAGAGAGCGGGGGGGGGGGGAGCGGAGGAGATGGAGAGAGAAAGGGAGGATGAGGTGACGGGCAGAGAGAGAGGGCGGAGGGGGCAGGAAGAGATGGCGAGATAGGGGGAGCAGTAGATGGACAGTTGGGAGGAGGTGATGGATAGAAACATGGGGAATAAGGTGGACAAAGAAACAGGCAGGAAGAGATGGACTGGGACAGGAGATTGGAACGAATATCCAGCTCCCATACAAAATTGAACCATGTGGTTTCTTGTTTTTGTTCTTTCTGTTTAACCAAGCAGTGCCACAGTAATGCATGGCGAAGAGCAACTAGTGGCAAATAGTGTATTAGCCCTCGCTTTTCAGTGTATCTGGAATGGGATACCTTTAAAGTACTTCATTAAGACCACAGTTAGAAGAGTACAAGACAACCAGCCAAGCATTACAAAAATTATCTGCTATGTTAGATACCAGGAACACGACATCTGCAACGAACGTCGAGGACATCAACAGTCTGGAATACATTCGTTGATAATTCACGGAAACTGACAGCTGACGAAAGGTTAATGCCAGTCGTATTTACAGTCTCCACTCACGGATGGTGAACCACATCGAAGCGAAGTGCCCTCACAGAATATTGACATGGAGCAATATTAGCAATGCCACGCTAAGTTCTAGCTTTACTGCAGTATTGTACTAACCAGTACTCGAAGCAGTGCGCAGTCATATGACATAAACCTCAAACCGAGCTTATATTCAGAAAAATGTCGTCTCCTTGTGTTAGCATACAGTTTCAAATGCGGTGATGACAAACGCATACGTAATCGGGCTGGGAAAAACTGGCGTTCATTAATCGAACAACGGTGATCGATAATGTCCGAAGATGTTAACAGATCCGACTGGAAATTACACCCTACTACAAAGAATAGCAGCTGCACCTTGACCACCAGTCAGTATCTTTATTACGTGATGACAAAAGAGGAGCTAATAATATGACTTACGTCTTGTGTGATCACCACAATATAGCAATACATTTTAATACTTTGTATGGGTTCAAAGATTTTAGTTGTACTGCTGCCAGTAGAAGGGGAATTATGTTTACTATTACTTAGCTCAAGGAGAATAGGTCCATTCTCTTCTGTAAATATTGTCTCATGAAATTTACTTCACATAGGCATGTGAAGCTGTAACACAACGATAACACAATACGTAACTACCACATAATAATTTTACATCTTTTTCATAAAAAAATTAATCTAATTGAGCGTCTATATTCTGTTGATAGACTATTACTCGCCAAGGAATACTACACCAATGTCGTACTGTCTGCGAATTTAAAGAAGTGATTATTTATGTATCTAGACTATGTATTTATGAATCTAGACTATTCATTGTAGTACAATGTAAAATAGATACTGTTAATTTCGTTTACGGTGTAAATGTCTGACCGACTCCCAGGGTGTTTATATTATCTTGAATTATCGAATACGCTGTTGTAATAACCATCCACGTAAGCCGGGGAACCTTAGTGCCTCTACATTTGCACGTTTTTCGGAGCACCTAGAAACGTCCAGCGGCCGAGAGCAGAAATGAACTGGAGGCAGAGTGAGACGGGCTTGTAGGCAGTGAAGTCGTGCAGTCGATATCTGAAGTATACATAGATGTTCTGTGTAGTACAATGTATCACTGGAAAAAATATTAAGGAAGTGGTACGACAATAATTTGCCGTGGATGCAAGAATTTCCGGAAGTAAATTGTGGCGATGCAACCGATGCCGATGGTATGTCAAGGATAATATCTCTGGATGGCGTTATGGCGAGCCATATTTATCTACATCAATCGGAACTTAAATACATTATGTAACATCGTTCATCACCATAAGCTACGACTGCTCACGTGCTACAAGGCAAGAATATATACTCTCATATCTAGAAGTGTGTAGGGAACATCAGTCATATAGGTGAACACATCAGAACACTAAATTTTTAAACAATATAGCGTATCAAATCTGTCTTCATTACACCTATAGACACTTATTGTACTGTTTCCTGTGTGGTATTAGAACCAGTTCATTCGTACAGAAACTACGACGCACACAAATTTTACCGTTTCAAACAACAATGCTAATATGTCGTTTACGTAGAAAACTGAATATTTCTATTACCATCATAAATAAGAGAATCTATGTGGGGAAGTCACGTTTTACGCTACTATGGTTACATAAGTGTCGGTATCATTTTCCATGTCTATCATAAATATTTATTTTTAATTAATTCAGCTCAGTTTTTCAAACTTGGTACCCACAAAACTACGTAGTATTGGCATCCATCTTGATTTCACATAACTTGGCAACAATAAAAATAGACATCATTCGGATATACCAGCTCATTACAAAAATAATATTCAGAAGCTGACCTCTCAGGACTGGCAACCTTTACAGTTTAAACTTACTATACACATTTCAGATGGAGATACTGTCGGTAAGTTTGCTATTGCTCTCATCCTGACCCTGAAGACAATCGTTGTTCCCTCGATGGATACAACGCAGGTAGGCGGTGCAGTGAATTGTAATGTAAATGTATTTTGTGTGGGCAAAATCTAATCCCATATACGCCCAACGATTCGGAGATGTTAAACGATAGTCTTTTATAACAGTTTCAGTAGAGGTCAAAATACAGTTACACATTGTAAAATGTATTATCGGAAGATATCTTCCCAATAGCACAGCAAGTTTAAATCCGAAAGTAGCTAAATGGTAAATATCACGGCTTATTTCGAGTGTGAAAGTTACGAAAAGGCAACCGTGCACCTGACAAGATGACTCCCATCAGAGATATATTCGATATCATGGTAAAGACATTTCAAGTCGGTTGTATTCTTCGCAGTAAAATAACAGTGTGATGAGCAACTTCTGAGATTGCGTAGTAGATGTCTACTTTGGCAATACTTTCCTTCAAAACCAGGAAACTAAGGATTAAAGAGTTCTCGTACTTTCAGGCTCGTCAAGTGATTAAAATTACGGGAGCTTTCGCCAAGTACTCATTGGTCATTATCAAGTGTTATGTCGTCCTGCTTGACACTGTCGAAGGAGTGCTTGGCTGAAATCTTGAGCAACTTTAATCAATTGACGGGACTCGAAACACGAGAACATTTTATTCAATGTTACCGCCGCGACACTCTGCATACAGGAAAATATGGGTTGAAGTCATGGGCTGTATGTGATAGTGCAACGATTCACGTTTTCAATCTGCAGGTTTACACTGGTTCACAAGCAAATCAATCACGTGACGTTGGTCAAGGCAAGAGTTTTGCTTTAGATATTGTGGAAAGGCTTAAAAATTTGTGGCAGAAATGTGAAAGAGGCCAATTATTTCAGAAGCCATAGTTTCGTGAGAGCATTTTTAAAATTGACCTCACACATTTAGGAACAATTGAAAGAAATAAATGAGAGCTACCACAAGCTTCCATTCAGGCCGTGGGACGAATCAAAATATTCATCCATGTTTGAGTTTCAAGAGCATGCACCAACTGTTTTGTGTTGTCCAAAAAAGGATAAAGTTGAAACCTTGGTCAGTTCAGTACATTCAAGGATGGTCATGAAGAATCCAAGCCCACAATGATTCTGCGTTGTAATAAAACAAAGATACAAAGGACAAGGTGTTTACAAACTACAATGCAAGAAGTATGAGCAGAACGTGGCCACTGACGTGATTTTTCAACGTGATTGATACTAATATAATGAATACCTTTATACGTGGCTTTATCTTCACCAGGCTGGGCAGAAACGAGTAACTACATGAGATGGGCATTCCTCATAGAACAAGGAAAGCAACAAATTGGCTGAAAACTAGACAGTATTACTTCGTCAGTCCTTTTATGAGCACCACAGACGAAAAAAAAGAGCACAGTGGCCATTTTGTGAAAGATCTAAGGATAGAAAATAAGCTGGTAAGTGTAACGCAATTTCTTGCCTTAAACGCGTAATTTTCGTTCGTAAAAAGGTGGATTTTAGAGGGGTCGCTAGAGAGACCCCAGTGATTCTCAGTGTTACAAAAAATAGTCGGTGTTAAGAAGGTTAACAGCTTTTGCTCGTGAAGGCCGATTTTACCGTTGTGACAGTTGTTGTATATTTACAAGCACTGTATGGTAGGATTTGCTGCCACTGCTCTGCAGATTAAAAACGGTAGGATAAAATGCAAGTTAGTTCCAACGTTATATGCGGTAGCGTACATTAAATTTAAAATTAGAGCCAGTACGTTCCGAATGTATATTAATTTGAAGCAGATGTGCTTTTCTCTTTGCTATTCCAGCATTGAAGCTTAAATATTGAAAACCGGAGACGTTTAATAGCACAATACGGCTATTAATTTTTCACTTTATAAACCGGATGCACTCAAGTGTACAGGTAGTATCCCTTTGGAAATGATTCCAACATTTCTTCAGTGATTTAACGCTTTTTTATGACACTTTTGTCTCTATGAAACCTCGTCTATTGCTATTTCATATTACTGCGTCAAGCGAAACTAAAACCAGGAGACACAGTGCTTCTGTTAAGCGAATTGGAAATTTCGTTTTTAACCAATATTTAAGGGGCATAGAGTGAAAATAACGGCGTGACAATAATGGAGGGGGGACTTTTCTTGGCGGAAAGAGCGCACTTCGGGATATTAAAATTCTCACGCGGTCCTTTGAGCAAAGCTGAACAATAGAATGTGCCAACACGACAGGGCGCGAAGGGCCCACCTTTGATTACTGACACACGTAAAAGTGTCGTGTCGTCTGCCGGTCCTTAGACGGGCTACGTACTCTACTGAACGGGAGAAAGATCCCCTCGCATACAAAAAACACGTACTGAGTCCACAAAACCGATCGGATATACATCATCAGACAGAACCTAAGGACGAAAGACCGAGGAGAGAAGTACAACAGACACATCAGTTTATACCTTTGTGAGTAGGACTGTGGAAGTAGCAGCTTCGTTTGCTTTATTTCGGTAACGCTTTCAACTGCAGTCTCAAGCCTTTTAATCCAATACAGAATTCGTTTTGGTGTCTTGTCAAATGTCGCTTGGTCATACTGGTCCGTTGTACACACAACGAATGGTGCAACTGAGGCCAGCTCAACGTGGTCGCTATAGTTTGACTGCTGTTATGATATCCCTCTACAGAAGAGATATTTTGATCAAAGCATAGTCAGAGTAAATTCAGTCGTTCTTTCTGTTGAATCACACGCAAGTAGTTGAAGAGCTACTGTGAGATTTTCGTTTGACTTAAAGAAAAAAAGAACAGATTAGTATTCCCTATTCCTCTCTGCTTGATCAATATTTTGTAGCTCTGTCAAAGTAACAATGATTTCTCTCACTTTAAATTCTTTGTAAAAGTATCCCATGTGCGCGGAAGTGATAAGGCGTTCGTAACGTCCGGGCTGCAGGGTTTATACCACAAGAGCCTTTGCGCAGAGGAGTGCCGCTTCTTTTAGTTGCTGCTAACTGATAGATAACAATGTTTTTGAGCATTTTGTGTTCTAATAGGAAAGAAACTTAAGTACTTAATAATTTTCTCTTATATTGCCAAAAAACAAAAAAATGCTTTTCTTTCCGAAGATAACGAAATTTGTCCTTTTATAGACAATATTGTGTCACTCGTTGAGATTTGTTAGCTCCTAGATTGCTGAAATTAACTGTGGTCTACAGCACATGAATATTACATACATCTTGTGACGTCATCCAGTGAAAAGAGCTGGGCGGTGACAGACGTACCCTCTTGGTAGCAACCTGTCCATACCAGGGTGGCGATATAAATTTATTCATCCACAGTTACACTTTGATTTGCTTGGCCATAAGGAAAGTGTCTGCCACCTTCCCCCCTCTTCACGTTCCTCCTGCAATTTACCGAAGCCTTCATAACATTGTGGTTATATAAAGACACTTGTGCACCTGGAAAGCCGACGTCTGGTTTAATCCGATGACGACCTACACCGCATGGGGCATAGCAGAGGTACTGACAGTGGTTTCAATATCGTACACCAACAGGTACCGTTTCAGCATAACTACCAGAGCATCATCTGTGTTTACCTTTAATAGGGATTACTCACAGCCAGAAGGGTCAGTGTGCTGAAAACGTGCCACGGAAACGCACTCATGCTTCCTATAGCAAACTGAGCGTGTTTGAAAGGGGTTAAATTGTGGCCTTCCGAGTGGCAGGATGGTCCTTTCGGAGTATTGCCACACAAACTGGACGTGCAGCGTCAGCTGTGCAACGATGCTGGTAGCATTAGTCACGTGAACGTAACACCCGTAGACGAGGTTCTGGATGTCCACGTAGCACAGATGCGCGCCGGGGTCATCGTATTGTAACAGCAGCAGTGGCAGATCGTACAGCTACCACAGCCCAGATAAGAGGGCTTGTGAGTCCACACGTGTGAACACGAACTGTTGCGTACTGGTTATTAGCACTGGGACTATGGGCACTCTCACCTCTGGGCCGTCTTCCACTCACGCTACATCATCGACGAGCCAGCTCGACTGGGGTCGTCAGAGGATCACTTGGATGATGGAATGGCGCGCCGTGGTCTTCAGCGATGAAAGCAGATTCTGCCTGCACGCAAGTGGTAGTCGTTTGCGCCGACGATGTGTAGACCTGGTGAGCTGTGTCATGTAGACTGCATTCGTCGAAGACACACTGGTCCCATCCCACGCCCAATGGTCCGGAGTGTGATAAGCTACAACTGTCGGTGCCCTTTGGGGTCTCCAGATGGGACACGTTGTGTACATAGTTCCGCGTAGTCAGTGCGTACACAACTTTCCCACTAGAGCGCGCCCCGCTAAGCACAACAGCGCAGGCGCAGCGCTCGTCCATCTCCGCACTACGACATGGCGCTGCCATAGAGACGGACCAAATTCTGCTTGAGGCGATCCGCGAATTAATATGTAACGCAGCCAATGAGATTGTTGCTAACGTAGAACCTTTTCTCAACATGGATCACACTCGCGCTGTGATACCTGAACGCGGGAGGTAATATAATGATTGCATAGACCTCCGATTGGTCAGTCTTCATTAGTCTGCAACAGTCTGTACGAGTTCTACATTTGTCTGTACCAGTCTATAGTCAATTTTCAGTCTGCGCCCAATAATATTACCATATTCCTGTACATAGCCATGAAGATAAATGTATAGACGCTTCTGTCAAGTATCAGAGATATATGTGAGAATAAGATTAACATACCAATACCAAAGGAACTTCAGATTTTCAATTGTAAATAGCATCCAGAACCAAGTTAAGTAATTTTTATACTTGTTACTACTTTAATAAATGTGTGTGAAAATTAATCAAGTTCTGTTTAAAGTTTGTCACCATCAATCTGCTGCTCTAAGCGTGTAAGTGGCATTTATATCGTCTGACCTAACAGCAGAAGATAAACACGCCACGATAAGACCACAAGACATATTGCTGACACTCGCCTACGTCGTTAGAGCGACAAGTGAAATAATCTGATGGTGTGTGTACCGAAGGTCTTACAGTACGCACCAGACATGACACTAATCAGCACTCGGTACATGCGGAATGTTATTTCACTAGTTCTTTCGCCTTTGTTGCAACTCAAAGGTGATGTGTTGTTCCAACAATAATTCACGTTCACGAACTGCCCATGAAACTCAATGTGCTTTACAACACGTGTAGCAACTTTCCTGCGAGCAAGATCTCTGGACTTGCCTCCAATCGAGCGCGTGTGAGATATGATGGGACGATAGGTGATTTGTGCGGCTCGTCAACCAAGAACTGTTACAGGGCGCCGGCCGGAGTGGCCGTGCGGTTCTAGGCGCTACAGTCTGGAGCTGAGCGACCGCTTCAGTCGCAGGTTCGAATCCTGCCTCGGGCGTGGATGTGTGTGACGTCCTTATGTTAGTTAGGTTTAATTAGTTCTAAGTTCTAGGCGACTGATGACCTCAGAAGTTAAGTGCTCAGAGCCATTTGAACCATTTTTCCTTACAGGGCTACTTAAACAGGTAGACCAGGCGTGGAGTAACATACACCTGGCCACTCTTCGCCATGTGCACGGTCGATTGGAAGCCAAACTCAGTGCCTGCGTTTCTACTCATTGAGACTGTATCACGACTTATGTGGCTGTTTCAGCGTGAATGAACGCCCGGTACCTCAGACCCGCCTGTGCTATTGACCTCTAAACGTAAACATTTCATGGACTCCATCTGCACTGTTGCAACAACAAATCTCGAGGGAACTGGAAGCTCTTAAATGGGTATACTAATTATGACCCCAGCAGCGTATATTTACTACATTGGCTAGGTCAAAAATAATACGTAGGAGTTTTTAAATTTTATTTCATTGAAAGTGTAAAATCCAGACCATCCTCATTTTGTAGCCAATCCCTCAAAATCAGGTACAAAGCGTATCAACATATAGCTAATTAAGTGTCTAGATGGTATCGTAAAACACCTACTTGTAGCGCTAGCACAAAATAGTAGCAAAATAATGCTAACACCAGTAAAAGGTGGAAGAAAAGAAAACGATTTGCTCCCAAGATTAATAATCCGTTTAACCATCAAACAGCATCTGCTGGTTCATATATTCCACAACAGCATTTGTTAACAGCAGAGATCCATTAATTGTGTTAGACAGATATAAAATAACGACAGAACTACAAAATTGATTACAGATGTGTTACATCAAAATAAAAGAAAAACTGAGCCACTGTTCACTCCTTCAATGCAAAAATAGTAAAAACACCCTTCATTTCCATTTCCTCGGTAACTGGGCAAGAAGGCCCAACAGTAACTAACAGCTACACTGTCACGAGCTTAAATTATTTCTCACGCTCGAAACAACTTCATCTTTATAATATCGCCACACTACTTTGTTTCAGTCCGTGCCACAATTCAAACTTTTCAGTTTTATACATATGTGCGCCCTTTATCGTTCATTATTACGACTTGTTACAGTTATATCTATGTGAACACTAAATGCAAGCTTCTACCTGTGGGGTCCCATTACCGTTCATTATTACGACTTATCGCAGTTGCATCTACCTGAACGCTGAACACAAGCTTCCCGCTACGACGGGCCCCATAGAATATCGCTAACGAACCTTTAAATTGACGGTAGACAATATCAAGAGGGAGAAATATATTTCCTGTTCTTACCTTTCTTGTAGTAAACATTGATGTGAAACTTTTGTAATTAACCTTCGTGACCTCCATTTCAGTACATAAAATATTTATAGAAAATTAACTGGCACTATATATCAAATAATGTTAAGGAATTTAATTTCCAAGTACTTTCTATGCCCTACTTAATTGTATACTGATGGCAGAATACTGCCATCTGTTGATTACCATTGGCACTTCGACTTCTTGCTTTATCACAAGCTGCATATATCAGCGGATTTCGCTCTTGTCATAGCTTTCCAGTTGACGCTCTCTCCCTGAGTTCATCAGCTCCACAATGCTCAAGAAAAATGAAAATTATTGCCTATATACACAAATGATTATTTAAAGTCCATTCCTTACACCTAAGACATAATGTATTAAACGAACGTGACTACCGTTATTGGCGCTTGAAATCCATTCTTGGCCATAGCTTATAGGCAGACAAGATAGGCTTTCCAGTTGTTGTAAGACAAAATCGAAGAAAGGTAAGCTTCCATGTCCAAAACAAAAATATATGCTACGCTTATGAGAGTGGATAAGTAAACGGATGGGAAATACACCGAATTTTCCTTCATACATCACGGCAATGGAATCGCATAATATGAAGAATACCTACTGGGTCGGAACAAGCGAAGTCCTCAGTGTGTCGGCTGTTTATTGTGTTTTCATTTCAATTATTTATTTCAGCGGTTACGCGTGCAACACACAAGGGCACAAGTTGTTCTTCCTGAACTGTGTTTCCTGGAGTGTGGAATAGGTATCACTGTCTGTGAAGGATGGTGTCCGTACCATCGTTATGATTTACAACTGCTGTGCTGAATGTAAATTACTGGTTCATTATCCCTAATATAGCTCAGGCAACGTATATACTCGGCTACATTAATTTATAGCACTGCAGTTTGCTGTAGACTGGTCATTGGAAATCCGCGAGATTAAAGCCATTCTGGATACAGGAGCTCACTAATTGGCCACAAATACTCAGTGGGGTGTGTGTATGCAAACCGCTAACAAGCTATCGCCACCCACGGCTCCATTTCCGCGATTACCATGTTGTTACCCGCAGACAAGTGCCGCATTCCACCTCTTCACCCTCGCTCGGGTTAGTAGCTCTGTCAATTTCATAACTATTCCTTTGCGTATGTACAGTATACAAAAAGGTATAAATGTAAATGCGTATTACTCGTTGTTTCTCCTTTAATACGGTATGAAAAAAATGTGTCCCAGACAGATGGAAGTTGTTAGATAACGGCTATATTAATTACATACGAGTATATGAGAGCAGAGAAACGTACAAATAGTCACCCGACAATTGTGCATCAGTAAGTGACCGTTACCACGATCGTTAACGAATCAGAGCGCACGATAGTGTCCTCAATGGGTTTGGCAATGGCGTCCGTCCTCTAGTAAACCAAACAGACTGAAGTCCTTTCTACTTAGATGCTCACACACTCATAAATGTGTTTATGGTGCAGATTACAACGAATATGAAAACGTTTCCAAATGTTCACTGCAATGGTGTATGAAGGAAACTGGATAATTTAACTTAGCGGTCATTAACATAGATACACCGAGGTGGATGGCAAGAAACCAAATTACTTACCGTGTATGCAAGGTCTGGCAGTGGTACTGGCGCTAACCCAGCAGAGTATTGAGTGGAACTTATTTTGGATGACTGTTAAAGTTATATTATTGCATAGTGCTTGAAAAATTTGCCAGAATCTCTAGTCACAGTGATTTGCAGGTGGTAGTGTGTCTTTCTCTTAGCAGTCCATTAGCAGATGGTTTCACTGGATGAGAGCCGTGAAGAAAGTGCACGTCAAGAAAACGTTCTAATACTGTCTTTGTCGAGGAGATAACGGTCAACATGAGCTTTTCCTTTATCTTATTGAAAGATAGAGTAACAGAACGTCTAGGACACGACACGGACCCAACACGTCACGTATCAGAAAAGTAACAGCAGGTGTCCAAACAAATGTCAATGCATACCATATGTTATCGTGTTGTGTAGTTGATGGCGACCATTTCAACACCCCACGTACTGGATCCATACGACAATGAAGACAGCCGTTTGCCGACGCACGTTTCACAGTAACCTCCTTACACCAACACTACTGGCCATTAAAATTGTTACACCACGAAGATGACGTGCTGCAGACGCGTAATTTAACCGACAGGAAGAAGAAGCTGTGATATGCAAATGATTAGCTTTTCAGAGCATTGACACACGGTTGGCGCCGGTGGCGACACCTACAATGTGCTGACATGAGGAAAGTTTCAAACCGATTTCTCATACACAAACAACAGTTGACCGTTGTTGCCTGGTGAAACGTTGTTGTGATGCCTCATGTAAGGAGGAAAAATGCGTACCATCACGTTTCCGACTTTGATAAAGGTCGGATTATATACCATCGTGATTGGGGTTTATCGTATCGCGACATTGTTGCTTGCGTTGGTCGAGATCCAATGACTGTTAGCAGAGTATGGAATCGGTGGGTTCAAGGGGGGTAATACGGAACGCCGGTCTCGATCCCAACGGCCACGTATCGCTAGCAGTCGAGATGATAGCATCTTATCCGAATGGATGTAACGGATCGTGCAGCTACGTCTCGATCCCTGAGTCAACAGATGGGGACGTTTTCAAGACGACAACCATCTGCACGAACAGTTCGACGACGTTTGCAGCAGCATGGACTGTAAGCTCGGAGACCATGGCTGCGGTTACTCTTGACGCTACATCACAGACAGAAGCGCCTGTGATGGTGTACTCAACGACGAACCTCGGTGTACGAATGGCAGAAAGTCATTTTTCGGAGGAATCCAGGTTCTGTTTACAGCATCATGATGGTCGCATCCGTGTTTGGCGACATCGCGGTGAATGCACATTGGAAGCGTGTATTCGTCATCGCCATACTGGCGTATCACCCAGCGTGATGGTATGGGGTGCCATTTGTTACACGTCTCAGTCATCTCTTGTTCGCACTGACTGCATTTTGAACAGTGGACGTTACATTTCAGATGCGTTACGACCCGTGGCTCTACCCTTCATTGGATCCCTGTGAAACCGTACATTTCAGTAGGATAATGCCCGACTGCATGTTGCAGGTCCTGTACGGGCCTTTCTGGATACAGAAAATGTTCGACAGCTGCCCTGGCCAGCACATTTTCCAGATCTCTCACCAAATGAAATCGTCTGGTCAATGGTGGCCGGGCAACTGGATCGTCACAATACGCCAGTCACTATTCTTGATGAACTGTGGTATCGTGTTGAAGCTGCATGGGCAGCTGTACCTGCACACGCTATCCAAACTCTTTTTGACTCAATGCCCAGGCGTATCAAGGTCGTTATTACGGCCAGAGGTGGTTGTTCTGGGAACTGATATCTCAGGATCTATGCACCCAAATTGCGTGAAAATGTAATCACATGTCAGTTCTAGTACAATATATCTGTCCACTGAATACCCATTTATCGTCTGCATTTCTTCTTGGTGTAGCAATTTTAATGGCCAGTAGTGTACATCTATATCGTGATGCTGTATGGAGACAATGTGAGGATACTCTTTTGTGCAGTGTTGTCATTGGACGCACTATCGTCAAAGCACCTCTTTCATTGGCCAGATAATGGAAGCTGCAACACAGGTTGCTATGCTGACTGCGTTGCATCAAACATCGTCACCATTTTCTGCGTGGAGTTTTGTCTTGGTGAAAGCAAACCCATTTCCTGACTCAAGTTAAGGCCTTTGACATAAAATATGCCCACCAGCCGGTCGCTATGCAGAATCTTGAGTCCTTCGCTTAAGGCAGTAATAAACCGACCCTCCCTCAGGATTCTAAGTCCGAGCATATCCACGACCTGGCAACAGACTAGATGTGGAAGTTTTGAGACAAAGCTTTGTCTTCTGCTCGATCTGTAAATTCAATTCCATTACCTCCAAATTTTTCATTTTGATTGTCCACAAAACTACGAGTCACATGTAGCCTCAGAGATGATGTGCTTTACTTTTTAATCCATCAGTAAAAGCAAAATCTTCCAAAAACATTTCTGACTCAAAATTAGAAGCGTCGAAACACTATTCCCTCACCCCTTTTTACTCCGCGATACGTCTTCATACAAACTAGCCATATTTTTATATGCATATTAGAGTCAGTTTGTTATTCAAATTAATTAAGTTTAAATTAAATCCAGTCGAAATCAAGGGGCTTGTTGTAACGCACCTTTCTTTCTAACTACAATAAACAACAGCAATTGTGTAGGTGCTTTCTTCCTGTTCTTCCATCACATCACTTGTAGATATTCCCTTGCATGTAAAGAGTGCGGGCTAAGGAGATTTCTGTGTGCTGCGGCAGCTACAGAGCAACCAAGGTAGTCCACCTGAAGAACCGTTCCAACCTCCTGCAGGTTTAGAAGGCAGGGAAAATAGTCTGCGAATGGTGCTTGACTCAGGTAAAGGAGGAGAGACGCTGCAGATAGCCTGTCACTGTGCTCTCTCCGCTTCCTAGAGACATTATCGGCCACGCGCACAATGCTAACATTTTACCGCTATGAACAACAGGTAACGTTTCCCTGGCGGGAGGAGGATTTCGCGAATAACACGGCCAGTTATCTGAGCTATTCTGAATACTTTCTAGAGGAGATACCAATCTGAAAAGCTTTCTAAATGACACGAGCAATTCCTGGAAATTTGACAACCATTGGCCGCCCGTTTGGCATTCAGCTAAACTTTTCTCCCTTTTCTTGTTTTACTCCTTTTTTGTTTCTACACTAGAAAACAGCGCAAAAAATAAGACATCTCGATTATCGTGACGCTAAGTGTTTAAACTACTTTTCCGGGGAAGGGTTTCAGTCCAGAAATGTAAATGATAAATGACAGTTTATTCATTTACAGAGAGTCTGACAACGGCACTGATCTCCACTTCAAACTCCTTAAGGAAATACAGGAAATAACTACTTTCACACTTGAGCTCGAAAACGAATACCGTCAGCTATGTTATTAGGATCTAACATTTAAAATGAATGTTAACGAATTTTCTTTAATATTTTGACAAAGAAACCTGCATTGATCCACTAGTGCCGTTTTGTTCAACATATCCTCATTTTCACATGAAACCCTTTTTTCCGTTGATCTATCTGTAGAGTTGTTTCTACTCCTTTATCTGATGAAAATCTCAATGCTGAGATTAATTTGATTAAAACTATTGCAGTCAATAATGGATACAAACCAACCATAGTGGATAATACTTAAAAAAGAAAGAAAAACGAAAGCAATAATAGAACCTTTACTCTTGGTACTTCTCTTAATAACCAACTTAATGAGAAACACCCCCCCTCCCCCCCACGAACCATGGACCTTGCCGTTGGTGGGGAGGCTTGCGTGCCTCAGCGATACAGCTAGCCGTACCGTAGGTGTAACCACAACGGAGGGGTATCTGTTGAGAGGCCAGACAAACGTGTGGTTCCTGAAGAGGGGCAGCAGCCTTTACAACAGTTGCAGGAGCAACAGTCTAGATGATTGACTGATCTGGCCTTGTAACACTAACCAAAACGGCCTTGCAGTGCTGGTACTGCGAACGGTTGAAAGCAAGGGGAACATACAGCCGTAATTTTTCCCGAGGGCATGCAGGTCTACTGTATTGTTAATGATGATGGCGTCCTCTTGGGTAAAATATTCCGGAGGTAAAATACAGGTAGTCACCCATCTCCAGGCGCGGACTACTCAAGAGGACGACGTTATCAGGTGAAAGAAAACTGGCGTTCTACAGATCGGAGCGTGGAATGTCAGATCCCTTAATCGGGCAGGTAGGTTAGAAAATTTAAAAAGGGAAATGTATAGGTTAAAATTAGATATAGTGGGAATTAGTGAAGTTCGGTGGCAGGAGGAACAAGACATTTGGTCAGGCGAATACAGGATTATAAATATAAAGTCAAATAGGGGTAATGGAGGAGTAGGTTTAATAATGAATAAAAAAATAAGAATGCGGGTAAGCTACTACAAACAGCGTAGTGAACTCATTATTGTGGCCAAGATAGACACTAGCCCACGGCTACTACAGTAGTACAAGTTTATATGCCCACTAGCTCTGCAGATGACGAAGATATTGAAGAAATGTATGATGAAATAAAAGAAATTATTCAGATAGTGAAGGGAGACGAAAATTTAATAGTCATGGGTGACTGGAATTCGGTAGTAGGAAAAGGGAGAGAAGGAAACGTAGTAGGTGAGTATGGATTGGGGGAAAGAAATGAAAGAGGAGGCCGCCTGGTAGAATTTTCCACACAACTTAATCATAGCTAACAGTTGGTTCAAGAATCATAAAAGAAGGTTGTATACATGGAAGAATTCTGGAAATAATAGAAGGTATCAGATAGATTATATAATGGTAGACAGATATTTAGGAACCAAGTTTTAAATTGTAAGACATTTCCAGGGGCAGATGTGGACTCTGACCACAATATATTGGTTATGAACTGTAGATTAAAACTGAACAAACTGCAAAAAGTTGGGAATTTAAGGAGATGGGATCAGGAGAAACTGAATAAACCAGAGGTTGTACAGAGTTTCAGGGAGAGCATAAGGGAACAATTGACAAGAATGGGGGAAAGAAATACAGTAGCAGAAGAATGGGTAGCTTTGAGGGATAAAGTAGAGAAGGCAACAGAGGATTATGTAGGTAAAAGACGAGGGCTAGTAGAAATCCTTGGGTAACAGAAGAAATATTGAATTCAATTGATGAAAGGAGAAAATATAAAAAGGCAGTAAATGAAGCAGGCAAAAAGGAATACAAAGTCTCAAAAATGAGATAGACAGGAAGTGCAAAATGGCTAATCAGGGATGGCTAAAGGAGAAATGTAAGGATTTAGTGTCTTATCTCGCCTGGGGTAAGATAGATACTGCCTACAGGAAAATTAAAGAGACCTTTGGATAAAAGAGAACCACTTGTATGAATATCAAGAGCTCAGACGGAAACCCAGTCCTAAGCAAAGAAGGGAAAGCAGAAAGGTGGAAGGAGTATATAGAGGGTCTATACAAAGGCGATGTATTTGAGGACAATATTCTGGATGTGGAAGAGGATGTAGATGAAGATGAAATGGGAGATGTGATACTGCGTGAAGAGTTTGACAGACCACTGAAAGGTTCAGGCGAAACAAGGCCCCGGGAGTAGATAACATTCCATTAGAACTACTGACAGCCTTGGGAGAGCCAGTCCTGACAAAAATCTACAATCTGGTGAGCAAGATGTATGAGACAGGCGAAATACCCTCAGACTTCAAGAAAAATATAATAATTCCAACCCCAAAGAAAGCAGGTGTTGACAGATGTGAAATTACAGAACTATCAGTTTAATAAATTACGGCTGCAAAATACTAACGCGAATTCTTTACAGACGAATGGAAAGACTAGTAGAAGCCGACCTCGGGGAAGATCAGTTTGGATTCCGTAGAAACATTGGAGCACGTGAGGCAATACTGACCCTACGACTTATCTTGGAAGCTAGATTAAGGAAAGGCAAACCTACGTTTCTAGCATTTGTAGACTTAGAGAAAGCTTTTGACAATGTTGACTGGAATACTCTCAGATTCTAAAGGTGGCAGGGGTAAGTATAGGGAACGAAAGGCTATTTACAATTTGTACAGAAACCAAATAGCAGTTATAAGAGTTTATGAGCATGAGAGGGAAGCAGTGGTTGGGAAGGGAGTGAGACAGGGTTGTAGCCTCTCCCCGATGTTATTGAATCTGTTTATTGAGCAAGCAGTGAACGAAACAAAACAAAAATTCGGAGTGGGTATTAAAATCCATGGAGAAGAAATAGAAACCTTGAGGTTCGCCGATGACATTGTAATTCAGTGAGACAGCAAAGAACTTGGAAGGGCAGTTGAGTGGAATGGATAGCGTCATGAAAGGACGATATAAGATGAACATCAACAAAAGCAACTCGAGGATAATGGAATGTAGTCGAATTAAGTCGGGTGATGCTGAGGATATTAGATTAGTTAAGGAGGCACCTAAAGAAGTAAATGGGTTTCGCTATTTGGGGAGAAAAATAACTCATGATGGTCGAAGTAGAGAGGGTATAAAATGTAGACTGGCAATGGCAAGGAAAGCGTTTCTGAAGAAGAGAAATTTGTTAACATCGAGTATAAGACTTCCTGGCAGATTAAAACTGTGTGCCGGACCGAGACTCGAACTCGGGAACTTTCGAGTCTTGGTCCGGGACACAGTTTTAATCTGCCAGGAAGTTTCATATCGGCGCACACTCCGCTGAAGAGTGAAAATCTCATTCTGGACAAATCGAGTATAGGTTTAAGTGTCAGGAATTCATTTCTGAAAGTACACTCCTGGAAATGGAAAAAAGAACACATTGACACCGGTGTGTCAGACCCACCATACTTGCCCGGACACTGCGAGAGAGCTGTACAAGCAATGATCACACGCACGGCACAGCGGACACACCAGGAACCGCGGTGTTGGCCGTCGAATGGCGCTAGCTGCGCAGCATTTGTGCACCGCCGCCGTCAGTGTCAGCCAGTTTGCCGTGGCATACGGAGCTCCATCGCAGTCTTTAACACTGGTAGCATGCCGCGACAGCGTGGACGTGAACCGTATGTGCAGTTGACGGACTTTGAACGAGGGCGTATAGTGGGCATGCGGGAGGCCGGGTGGACGTACCGCCGAATTGCTCAACACGTGGGGCGTGAGGTCTCCACAGTACATCGATGTTGTCGCCAGTGGTCGGCGGAAGGTGCACGTGCCCGTCGCCCTGGGACCGGACCGCAGCGACGCACGGGTGCACGCCAAGACCGTAGGATCCTACGCAGTGCCGTAGGGGACCGCACCGCCACTTCCCAGCAAATTAGGGACACTGTTGCTCCTGGGGTATCGGCGAGGACCATTCGCAAACGTCTCCACGAAGCTGGGCTACGGTCCCGCACACCGTTAGGCCGTCTTCCGCTCACGTCCCAACATCGTGCAGCCCGCCTCCAGTGGTGTCGCGACAGGCGTGAATGGAGGGACGAATGGAGACGTGTCGTCTTCAGCGATGAGAGTCGCTTCTACCTTGGTGCCAATGATGGTCGTATGCGTGTTTGGCGCCGTGCAGGTGAGCGCCACAATCAGGACTGCATACGACCGAGGCACACAGGGCCAACACCCGGCATCATGGTGTGGGGAGCGATCTCCTACACTGGCCGTACACCACTGGTGATCGTCGAGGGGACACTGAATAGTGCACGGTACATCCAAACCGTCATCGAACCCATCGTTCTACCATTCCTAGACCGGCAAGGGAACTTGCTGTTCCAACAGGACAATGCACGTCCGCATGTATCCCGTGCCACCCAACGTGCTCTAGAAGGTGTAAGTCAACTACCCTGGCCAGCAAGATCTCCGGATCTGTCCCCCATTGAGCATGTTTGGGACTGGATGAAGCGTCGTCTCACGCGGTCTGCACGTCCAGCACGAACGCTGGTCCAACTGAGGCGCCAGGTGGATATGGCATGGCAAGCCGTTCCACAGGACTACAGGACTACATCCAGCATCTCTACGATCGTCTCCATGGGAGAATAGCAGCCTGCATTGCTGCGAAAGGTGGATATACACTGTACTAGTGCCGACATTGTGCATGCTCTGTTGCCTGTGTGTAGGTGCCTGTGGTTCTGTCAGTGTGATCATGTGATGTATCTGACCCCAGGAATGTGTCAATAAAGTTTCCCCTTCCTGGGACAATGAATTCACGGTGTTCTTATTTCAATTTCCAGGAGTGTATTTATATGGAGTTTAGTCATGTATGGAAGTGAAACATGGACGATAAATAGTTAGGACAGGAAGAGAATAGAAGCTTTCGAAATGTGGTGCTACAGAAGTATGCTGAAGATTAGATGGGTAGATAACTAATGAGAAGTTATTGAATGGGATTGGGGAGAGGAGAAGTTTGTAGCACAATTTGACTAGAAGAAGGGATCGATTGGTAGGACATGTTCTGAGGCATCAAGGGATCACCAATTTAGCATTGGAGGGCAGCGTGGAGGGTAGAAATCGTAGAGGGAGACCAAGAGATGAATACACCAAGCAGATTCAGAAGGATGTTGGTTGCAGTAGGTACTGGGAGATGAAGAAACTTGCACAGGATAGAGTAGCATGGAGAGCTGCATCAAACCAGTCTCATGACTGAAGACAACAACAATAACAACAATGAGAAGCAAATATATTTTCCTATACCATTTTACTACTTGTACCTTACCAGATTCAGCGTGTCCCCTGGAACAAATATGACTGTAAATTGGCATTTTCTACTAATAATAACTTAAATGATAATCTTACTCATACGAAATTTTCTGGTGGATTAAAGCTGTGTGCTGGACCGAGACGCGAACTCAGGATCTTTCCATTTCCCGGTTCGTGACTCGTGCTTGGGTAGGTAAGTCGGTAGAATACTTGAAAGCGAAATACAAAGATGCCGAGTTCCAATCTCGGTCCAGAACACAGTTTTATTCTGCCAGGAAGTTTTATATCGGGGCACACTGCAGTGCAGGGTGAAAAGCTCAATCTGGAATCTTATTCATAGTTTGAAACCACAGCATTGTTCCTTACAAATCGGAGGTGTCTATAAAATTATCTGCCATACATGTCGAACACTTCATAGAGGACGAATAGGACGAGCAACTGCTGCTAGATACTAAGTACAGATCATAGGAAAGAAATACAAAATTTTTGTAACTTGTCCGTTTCTGAGCATTTTTTAATTACAGCATAAAGACGTTCCTGAACACAGAGAGGAAAAAAAAAAAAGCGGTCAGCTCCGCAGAATGTCATGTGAGAGGCGTGGGTTCGATTCCCGCCTGGGTCGGAGATTTTTCACCGCTAGCGGATTGGGTGTTGTGTTGTCTTCATAGTCATATCATCCTCATCGACACTCACGTCGCCGAATTGGCGTCAGCAACAAACAGTTGCCCCAGGGATCGGTCCACACGATGGCAGACCCCCACCACACCACATTCTTCTTTCTTTACAGCCTTTAGCAGCGTAAATGTGCTACTCCATGCACATAATTTTACTATCAGTTACCATCTTTACGTCAGTTCCGAAGTCCGTAATTTTATATGGTTTAAATATTATCATATTACGAAGTACTTTATATCACGTAAGCATTTTGTTCTTAAATCTCTTCACCTGTTACTACATGTGAGTGTAGTCTCCTCATAAATCTGTTCGGCATGATAACCACCTACTCTTACTTTTTTATTCTTTGTTAATGGTATTGAAATCTTTTTACGTAAATTTTTGAATTTTCTCATGAAGAAGCCCCTAGTCATCGTCGAAACTAGGTTAAAGTAAAATACTGTTGGCTATATTATACGAATCATATTCTTATACGGTTGCTGTCTCACAGCCATGTTCAAAATTGAGAGATTTCAGTACACTTCTACATCTACATGGATACTCTGCAAATCACGTTCAAGCGCCTGGCAGAGGGTTCTTCGAACCACCTTTACAATTCTCTATTATTACAATGTAGTATAGCGCACGGAAAGAATGAACACCTGTATCTTTCTGTTCGAGCTCTGATATCCCTTATTTCATCGTGGTGATCGTTCCTCCCTATGTAGGTCGGTGCCAACAAAATATTTTCGCATTCGGAGGAGAAAGCTGGTGATTGGAATTTCGTGAGAAGATTTCGACGCATAGAAAAACGACTTTCTTTCAATGATTTGCAGCACATCATTTCTGTGACATTCTCTCCCATATTTCGCGATAATACAAAACGTGCTGTCTTTCTTCGAACTTCTTCGATGTACTCCGTCAGTCCTGTCTGGTAAGGATCCCACACAGCGCAGCAGTATTCTAAAAGAGGACGGACAATCATAGTGTAGGCAGTATCCTTAGTAGGTCTGTTACATTTCCTATATGTCCTGCCAATAAAACGAAGTCTTTGATTAGCCTTCCTCACAACATTTTCCATGTGTTCCTTCCAATTTAAGTTGTTCGTAATTGTAATACCTAGGTAATTAGTTGAATTTACGACTTTCAGATTACACTGGTTTATCGCGTAACCGAAGTTTAACGAGTTCCTTGAAGCACTCATGTGGATGACCTCACACTTTTCGTTATTTAGGGTCAACAGCCACTTTTAGCACCTTTCAGATATATTTTCTAAATCGTTTTGCAGTTTGTTTTGATCTCCTGATGACTTTATTAGTCTATAAACGACAGCATCATCTGCAAACAATCGAAACGGCTGCTCAGATTGTCTCCAAAATCGTTTATATAGATAAGGAACAGAAAAGGGCCTATAACACTACCTTGGGGAACGCGTGAAAAAACTTCTTTTGTACTCGATGACTTTCCTCCATTACTACTAACTGTGACCTCTCTGACAGGAAATCACAAATCCAGTCACATAACTGAGACGACATTCCAGAAGTACACAATTTCACTACCAGCCACTTGTGTGGTACAGTGTCAAAAGCATTACGAAAATACAGAAATAAGGAATAGACCTGAAATCCATTGTCAATAGCACTAAACACTTCATGTGAATAAAGAGATAGTTGTGTTTCACAGGAACGATGTTTTCTAAACCCATGTTGACTGCGTGTCAATCGGCCGTTTTCTTCAAGGTAATTCATAATGATTGAACACAATATATGTTCCAAAATCCTGCTGCATATCGACGTTAACGATATCGGCCTGCAATTTAATGGATTACTCCTACTACCTTTCTTGAATATTGGTGTGACCTGTGCAACTTTCCAGTCTTTGGGTACATATATTTCGTCGAGAGAACGGTTGTATACAGGGTGTTTCAAAAATGACCGGTATATTTGAAACGGCAATAAAAACTAAACGAGCAGCGATAGAAATACACCGTTTGTTGCAATATGCTTGGGACCACAGTACATTTTCAGGCGGACAAACTTTCGAAATTACAGTAGTTACAATTTTCAACAACCGATGGCGCTGCAAGTGATGTGAAAGATATAGAAGACAACGCAGTCTGTGGGTGCGCCATTCTGTACGTCGTCTTTCTGCTGTAAGCGTGTGCTGTTCACAACGTGCAAGTGTGCTGTGGACAACATGGTTTATTCCTTAGAACAGAGGATTTTTCTGGTGTTGGAATTCCACCGCTTAGAACACAGTGTTGCAACAAGACGAAGTTTTCAACGGAGGTTTAATGTAACCAAAGGACCGTAAAGCGATACAATAAAGGATCTGTTTGAAAAATTTCAACGGACTGGGAACATGACGGATGAACGTGCTGGAAAGGTAGGGCGACCGCATACGGCAACCACAGAGGGCAACGCGCAGCTAGTGCAGCAGGTGATCCAACAGCGGCCTCGGGTTTCCGTTCGCCATGTGGCAGCTGCGGTCCAAATGACGCCAACGTCCATGTATCGTCTAATGCGCCAGAGTTTACACCTCTATCCATATAAAATTCAAATGCGGCAACCCCTCAGCGCCGCTACCATTGCTGCACGAAAGACATTCGCTAACGATATAGTGCACAGGATTGATGACGGCGATATGCATGTGGGCAGCATTTGGTTTACTGACGAAGGTTATTTTTACCTGGACGGCTTCGTCAATAAACAGAACTGGCGCATATGGGGAACCGAAAAGCCCCATGTTGCAGTCCCATCGTCCCTGCATCCTCAAAAAGTACTGGTGTGGGCCGCCATTTCTTCCAAAGGAATCATTGGCCCATTTTTCAGATCCGAAACGATTACTGCATCACGCTATCTGGACATTCTTCGTGAATTTGTGGTGGTACAAACTGCCTTAGACGACACTGCGAACATCTCGTGGTTTATGCAAGATGGTGCCCGCCCACATCGCACGGCCGACGTCTTTAATTTCCTGAATGAATATTTCGATGATCGTGTGATTGCTTTGGGCTATCCGAAACATACAGGAGGCGGCGTGGATTGGCCTCCCTATTCGCCAGACATGAACCCCTGTGACTTCTTTCTGCGGGGACACTTGAAAGACCAGGTGTACCCCCAAAATCCAGAAACAATTGAACAGCTGAAGCAGTACATCTCATCTGCATGTGAAGCCATTCCGCCAGACACATTGTCAAAGGTTTCGGGTAATTTCATTCAGAAACTACGCCATATTATTGCTACGCATGGTGGATATGTGGAAAATATCGTACTATAGAGTTTCCCAGACCACAGCGCCATCTGTTGTTGATAATTGTAACAACTGTAATTTCGAAAGTTTGTCTGCCTGAAAATGTACTGTTGTCCCAAGCTTATTGCAACAAACGGTGTAATTCTTTCGCTGCTCGTTTTGTTTTTATTGCCGTTTCAAATATACCGGTCATTTTTGAAACACCATGTATGATTGTCAAGTATGGAGCTAATGCATCAGCATACTCCGAAAGGAACCAAATTGGTATACAGTCTTTCATTAAGTGATTTCAGTTGCTTCACTACTCCGAGGGCATTTACTTCTACGGTACTCATGTTGACAGATATTCTCGATTCGTATTCTGCAATATTACTTCGTCTTCTTTTGTGAAGGCATTTCTGATGGCTGTGTTTAGTAACTCTGCTTTGGCACCACTATCTTCGATAGTATCTCCACTGCTATCGCACAGAGAAGGCATTGATTGCGTTTTGCCGCTGACATATTTCACACACGACCAGAATCTCTTTGGGTTTTCTGCCAGGTTTAGAGACAAAGTTTCGTTGTAGAAACTGTTAAAGGCATCTCACATTGAAATTCGCGCTAAATTTCGAGCTTCTGTAAAAGATCGCCAGTCTTGGGGATTTTGCGTCTGTTTAAATTTGGCACGTTTGTTTCGTAGTTTCTGCAACAGTGTTCTAACACGTTTCCTGTATCAAGAAGAATCAGTTCTGTCGTTTGTTAATTTATTTGGTATAGATCTCTCAACTGCTGCCGATACTACACTCCTGGAAATTGAAATAAGAACACCGTGAATTCATTGTCCCAGAAAGGGGAAACTTTATTGACACATTCCTGGGGTCAGATACATCACATGATCACACTGACAGAACCACAGGCACATAGACACAGGCAACAGAGCATGCACAATGTCGGCACTAGTACAGTGTATATCCACCTTTCGCAGCAATGCAGGCTGCTATTCTCCCATGGAGACGATCGTAGAGATGCTGGATGTAGTCCTGTAGTCCTGTGGAACGGCTTGCCATGCCATATCCACCTGGCGCCTCAGTTGGACCAGCGTTCGTGCTGGACGTGCAGACCGCGTGAGACGACGCTTCATCCAGTCCCAAACATGCTCAGTGGGGGACAGATCCGGAGATCTTGCTGGCCAGGGTAGTTGACTTACACCTTCTAGAGCACGTTGGGTGGCACGGGATACATGCGGACGTGCATTGTCCTGTTGGAACAGCAAGTTCCCTTGCCGGTCTAGGAATATTAGAACGATGGGTTCGATGACGGTTTGGATGTACCGTGCACTATTCAGTGTCCCCTCGACGATCACCAGTGGTGTACGGCCAGTGTAGGAGATCGCTCCCCACACCATGATGCCGGGTGTTGGCCCTGTGTGCCTCGGTCGTATGCAGTCCTGATTGTGGCGCTCACCTGCACGGCGCCAAACATGCATACGACCGTCATTGGCACCAAGGCGGAAGCGACTCTCATCGCTGAAGACGACACGTCTCCATTCGTCCCTCCATTCACGCCTGTCGCGACACCACTCGAGGCGGGCTGCACGATGTTGGGGCGTGAGCGGAAGACGGCCTAACGGTGTGCGGGACCGTAGCCCAGCTTCATGGAGACGGTTGCGAATGGTCCTCGCAGATACCCCAGGAGCAACAGTGTCCCTAATTTGCTGGGAAGTGGCGGTGCGGTCCCCTACGGCACTGCGTAGGATCCTACGGTCTTGGCGTGCATCCGTGCGTCGCTGCGGTCCGGTGCCAGGTCGACGGGCACGTGCACCTTCCGCCGACCACTGGCGACAACATCGATGTACTGTGGAGACCTCACGCCCCACGTGTTGAGCAATTCGGCGGTACGTCCACCCGGCCTCCCGCATGCCCACTATACGCCCTCGCTCAAAGTCCGTCAACTGCACATACGGTTCACGTCCACGCTGTCGCGGCATGCTACCAGTGTTAAAGACTGCGACGGAGCTCCGTATGCCACGGCAAACTGGCTGACACTGACGGCGGCGGTGCACAAATGCTGCGCAGCTAGCGCCATTCGACGGCCAACACCGCGGTTCCTGGTGTGTCCGCTGTGCCGTGCGTGTGATCATTGCTTGTACAGCCCTCTCGCAGTGTCCGGAGCAAGTATGGTGGGTCTGACACACCGGTGGCAATGTGTTCTTTTTTCCATTTCCAGGAGTGTATTTTATTGAATTTAAGCCACATCTGGTCTACACTTACATTATTAATTTGGAATGAGAGGAGATTGTCTCCTAGGAAGGCGTCAAGTGAAATTTTTCTGCTTTTTTGAATAGGCATACGTTTCGCTTATTTTTCCAGGATTTGGGGATTGCAATATTCTGTCTCGCTACGACAGCTCTGTGTTCACTAATCCTTGAATCGGTTTTTATGCTCGTTATTAACTCAGGATTATTTTTTGCTAGGAGGTCAAGTGTTTTTTCACAACCGTTTACCATTCGCGTGGGCTCATGAGCTAACTGCTCAAAATAATTTTCAGAAAATGCATTTTGCACAATTTCGGATGATATTTTATGCGTACCTCTGGAATTCAACATGTATTTTCGCCAACATATGGAGGGTAAATTAAAGTCACCACCAACTATTATTGTGTGAGTCGCGTACGTGTTTGAAATTAAACTCGAGTTTTCTTTGAACGTTTCATGAACTGTATCATCTGAATTGGGAGGTCGGTAAAAGGATCCAGTTGTCATTTTATTCCGGTTGCCAACAACGACCTCTGCCCATACTAACTACTTTAATTTCGCGACAAGGTAAACTACTTCCGACAGCAAGAAACATGCCACCGCCAACCGTGTTTAGCCTATCCTTTCGGAACACAAAAATTTCGGCTGAGCTTATATCCGGCTTTATCCAGCTTTCAGTGCCTATAACGATTTGAGCATCACTGCTTTCTATGTGCGCTTGGAGCTCTGGTACTTTCCCAAAACAGCTACGACAATTTGCAACTGTTATACCAATGGTTTCTGTATCTTCGTTCATCCAGTGTTCAGCCTGCACCCTTTGTGACTGAAGCCCTTCTTGTGTTTTCCCGAGACCCTCTAAAGCCACCCAGTCCCCGCCACACAGCCCCTGTTACCCCTGTACCCGCTTCCTGCGTACAGTTGACACCTGATCTATTCAGCGGAACCCGATACCTAAGCACCTTTGGCGCAAGTCGAGGAATCTGCAGTCTACACGGTCGGAGAAGCGTCTGAGCCTCTGATTCAGACCTTCCACTCGGCCCTGTACCACATGTCCGCAATCGGTCCTGTCGACTATGCTGTAAATAGTCAGCTCTGCTTTCTCCTCGCAAGCAAGACTGGCAGCCTTTACAACTTCTGTTAGGCGCTCGAATCCAGAGAGAATCTATTCTGATCCAAAGCGACACACATCGTTGGTACCGACGTGAGCAACCACCTGCAGTTGGCTGCACCCTGTGCTCTTCATAGCTTCCGAGAGGACCCTTTACATATCTTGAATGATTCCACCCGGTATGCACACGGAGTGCACGTTGGTTTTCTTACCCTTCTTGTCAGCCAAGTCCCTAAGGGTTCCCATAACGCGCCTAACGTTGGAGCTCCCAACTACCAATAATCCCACCCTCTGCAATGGCCCGCATCTTTCAGAGCGAGTGGTTTCCTCTGAAACAGGACAGACGGCAGCATGTGGCTCAGCGACAGTGTCAGCCAAAGACAGCGCCTGGAACCTGTTTGACAGACAAACCGGGGGGGGCCTTACGTGCGGCCGCCTGGGAAGTCTTTCGACGCCTGCTTCGCCCCACGGCGACCTCCCACTCGACCACAGGTGAGGAGTCAGCCTGAGTGCGAGCAGTAGCTGGGATGGCCACCAGTGAGCACCGATCGGAGGACTCTGACGTGCTGGACGTCCGTTGGATCACCACGGCCGGCCCACAACAGTGGTGCCCATCCACTGCAGCCTCAAGCTGTGTAACCAAAGCCATCACAACCTGAAGCTGAGAGCGAAGTGTCACCAACTCGCATCCACAAACAACAGTTGCATTCCCTGTCCATACTAAAGGCCGTGGAAAACTAAAGTATGCAGATGAACGGTCTATCGGCACGTGTTGCGCAACTCTACTGTAGACCCTGACGGAAACGCACGAACTGTGTCTAGTAATACGTAGATTTTCGAAAACCTAACTACCGAAACACTCAGGTGAAACTTGGTTCGGAGGACAGCAATTTTGCTACGGAGGTGGGATGAAAATGCTACTTTTCTAACTGGAAGTTAGTATTTGAGATGCGGGAAACGTCCGCAGAACTGACGCGCTGTGCGCTTTTTCGTCCTTTCGGATTCTGCTCTGGGTTGGGCCACTTTAGGCTCTGCTTGCAGAAGGGACACCTCACTCTCTACCCCAGAGTCATTTCGCACTTTGTAACCTCCCCCTCACTTATCGACCTTAATGACAGTGAAAAATTAAACCGCGTGTACCTAATGGAAATTTGGGAAAAGCAATCGTCACCGAGGTTAATTTATCGGAAAAGAGGGAGGAAAGGGTTACATCTAAATGAAAGGAAAAATGCTAATGAAACTGGTGGAAATTAATTTTGAAAAAGGGGTAAAGTTAATAAAGAAAGTAAATGTGCGGCCGTTACTTTAACAATTAACTAGCGGTAATTAGATATTTGAGATTTGGGGGAAATTACGGTCGCCAGTCCTAAGGACAATTACTACAGTAACTGAAAAAGAAAGGTTATTACACATATAACTGGCACTAGAAGCGTGGCAACTGAAGGTTGACACGTGTAGTGTGAAAACTGAAAGTTTGTCAGAAGTAACAAATTTCGCTACACTCTGACTTAATTTAGCAAAAGAATGAATAAAACTGGAAAATCGAAAGTTAATTTAGTGACTGAAGTTAATAGTGAGCTTTCTTTCAGAAGCACATCGAAATTCAGTAAAATACGGTTAGTCTTGGACTACCTCAACAATCATTTCAAAAGCTACTTGAATCTACGCAATTTAGAAATAAGAGGTTTAACTTTGAACTTGAATTAAATGATTCTGAACAATTAACAATAGTAAATTTTAGTACTTACCAAGCTGAGCTGCAGTCACAGGTAAGCTAAAATATGGTAACAAAACTAGCACACTTAATTTGTGCTTGTGTAATCTAAGTATTGTAGCCAGCTATGAATACTTTAACTGAACTTTGAAATTAAAGCAGCGAAATGCTATAATATTACTTTAATGCTGGCGTTTGAGTTTCAACGACACTCGGGTTCATTCCGGAAAAGGAAGAGACCCTGCTTGGTAATGCAATTGGGACAATGAGCAACAAAGGTTCTTGCTAAGTAGCTGTATTTTGTGATGCAACAATTTTAAAAGTTGGAAAAGCTGAGGTCTGCCAAACACTTCTAAAACTTTACGTGCTTCCTGTCTTCCTTGTTGGTTGATTGAAGGTTTGAAGCCGTCGATCGAGGAGGTGGCGACAGTCACTCATTGTCGGCCGTCGCTGTAGCAGAAGCTGGATGTTGGCGCGCCTTCTTCTCGACACGGTCACCAGACGAAACGGGCTCTTGATGTGCGCCAGCTAATGCTTCCCGTCCACGACACCATGTCAGAAACTATCATCGCAAGTCGAGCGCAATTACATGCTGTCAAACCCCGAAAGCGCGGCAACTCGTGGGAGCTTCACACAACACACCTGCTCCACTCGCTACTCCAGCCAGACTCTCCCTCTGCCCGCGCTCCACGCGGCCGAGTTAACACTACCAAAGATCCTACACACTTTGATTCTTCACACGACCTATCGATGTAATCGTTCGATAGCAGTTTTCCCTAGGCAAGACCCAGTGTAAAAATACAAATAATATTTACAAAACAACCAATTATACATCGAAATAAATGCATATATATATATATATATATATATATATATATATATATATATATATATATATATACAAACAGTAAAACAATTACAATATATAAAGAGACAGAAATGTCATATCTTGAGGTAACAAAACAAGGACAAAAAATTATAGTACAATACACGGAAATAGGAGGATATGCATTTCCATCGTTACAACTTGACAACCGGTTGAGACGCTTCAGGATCTACAAGCGGCTGGGACACTCTACGGTCTGGACGTCCAGAGTGAGACTTCGCCCACCAGCCTTCTACTCCAGATGTCAACGACAATGCAGCAGCTGTACGCACACAGGCACCCGTAGCGAGCAGTCGGCATTTCTCGCAATCTGCACATTCGTACTCTAACCGTAATGTGATTAACGGGCAGCACCGGCGGTATAGTTCGCGATGAATTTAACGATCGTCAGTGATTTCACGGTTTGGTTCTACCTGGACCCTGGGGCTGGTACAGCAGCACAACTCCACTTATACTCCAAACATGAATGCAATCACTGTTTTCGAGTCGCGGATTTTAGTAACTTAAAAATTAATTTTAGGGAGCTACAATTACCATCACGTTCTTCCAATCCAGAAGTCACTTCAGTTTTACCTTTCTTATGACTGTTGCTATTGCCATTACATCTAGACTAACTTTTACTGAAATACTTGACAGTTCTTCAGTCTGGCATACGAAGTCTCCAGATGACATGTTTCGCAAACACTTCTAACGCTATTTGCACATATAATAGTACGATTTTCTTTTATTGCTCACTCGTGTGAGCTTTCCTGAGCATATTGTATGTTCTTGTATTTAGTATCCACTACGGTTCCTGGTGCTACATTGGCCTTGTAATTATTATGTATTGCCTTTTCTAATTTGTCTTTTGCGTAAATTTTGCCACAGCTAGCTGATGATGATGACGTGAAACGTCTACATCTACGTCATACTACGCAAGCCATCTAATGTTGTGTGCGGAGGGTACTTTCGGTACCACTATGTGATCCCTGCAACCCCGTCCCACTCGCAACTAGTGCGTCGGAAGAATGACTGTCGGTCAGCCTCTGTATTGGCTCCAATTTCCAGAATTTTCTCCTCGTGGTCAATACGCGAGATGATTGTTGTTGGGGGGGGGGGGGGATAATATGTTGTCTGACTCCTCTTGAAAAGTGCTGTTCCGAAATTTCAATAGTAAATCTCTCCGTGGTGTACAACATCTCTCTTGTAACGTCTGCCAGTGCAGTTTGATTAGCATCTCCGTAATGCTCTCTCGCCAGCCGAACGATCCCGTGACGAAACGCACCACTCTTCGTTAGATCTTCTCTGTCTCCTCAAACAGTCCTACCTGAACAGGGATCGCAGAAAAGTGAACATAATAATCTGATGAACAAGCGCCTTATAAGCCACTGCTTTCGTGGATGAGTTACATTTCCTAAAGATTCTCCCGACGACTCTGAATCTGGTGTCTACTTTTCCCACTATCTGTTTTATGTGGTCATAAATAGAGCCTTTAGCGAGCAGGACGTTTCCATGGAATTACTACATACCAAGTCTAGATAGTCGCATACCTTACAAATCGAAGCCTTCATCAGTAAAATGCGAGATATCTGACAATTTTGGAACTAAATAAACTTTTGCTGATGTCAGGAAGGTATTTTATGGTTGAATTCCATTTCGTAGCTAGCCATAATTAAAGAATCTACGTGATTACCGCCATCCATTGATCGATTTCTCGTCGTAAAGTTGGCGTTTATTAACTCCACTGCGCACAGTTTCATTAGCACGCTTCGTTGGGGCAGTGGCGGGCAGATCTAGATATGTACACTACTGGCCATTAAAATTGCTACACCACGAAGATGACGTGCCACAGACGCGAAATGTAACAGACAGGAAGAAGATGCTGTGATATGCAAATGATTAGCTTTTCAGGTTGGCGCCGGTGGCGACACCTTCAACATGCTGACATGAGGAAAGTTTCCAACCGATTTCTTATACACAAACAGCAGCTGACAGGCGTTGCCTGGTGAAACATTGTTGAGATGCCTCGTGTAAGGAGGGGAAATGCGTACCATCAGGTTTCCAACTACGATAAAGGTCGGATTGTAGCCTATAGCGATGCGGTTTATCGTATCGCGACATTACTGCTGGCGTTGGTCGAGATCAAATGACTGTTAGCAGAATATCGAATCAGTGGGTTCAGGAGGGTAATACGGAACGCCGTGCTGGATCGCAACGGCCTGGTATCACTAGCAGTCGAGATGACAGGCATCTTATCCGCATGGCTGTAACGGATCGTGCAGCCACGTCACGACCCATGAGTCAACAGATGGAGACGTTTGCAAGACAACAACCATTTGCACGAACAGTTCGACGACGTTGGCAGCATCATGGACTATCAGCTCACAGACCATGGCTGAGGTTACACTTGATGCTGCATCACAGAGAGGAGCGCCTGCGATGGTGTACTCAACGACGAACCTGGGTGCACGAATGGCAAAACGACATTTTTTCGGGTGAATCCAGGTTGTGTTTACAGCATCATGATGGTCGCATCCGTGTTTCGCGACATCGCGGTGAACGCACATTGGAAGCGTGTATTCGTCATCGCCATACTGACATATCACCCTGCGTGATGGTATGGGGTGCCCTTGGTTACACGTCTTGGTCACCTCTTGTTAGCATTGACGGCACGTTGAACAGTGGACGTTACGTTTCAGATGTGTTACGACCCGTGGCTCTACCCTTCATTCGATCCCATCCAAATCCTACATTTCAGCAGGATAATGCCCGACCGCATGCTGCAGGTCCTGTACGGGCCTTTCTGGATACAGAAAATGTTCAACTCATGCCCTGGCCAGCACATTCTGCAGATCTCTCACCAATTGAAAACGTCTGGTCAATGGTGGCCGAGCAACTGGCTCGTCACTATACGCCAGTCACTACTCTTGATGAAGTGTGGAATCGTGTTGAAGCTGCATGGGCAGCTGTACCTTTACACGCTTTCCAAGCTCTCAATGCCCAGGCGTATCAAGGCCGTTATTACGGCCAGAGGTGGTTGTTCTGGGTACTGATTTCTCAGGATCTATGTAGTCAAATTGCGTGAAAATGTAATCACACGTCAGTTCAGGTATAATACATTTCTCCAATGAATAACCGTTTATAATCTGCATTTCTTGGTGGTGCAGCAGTTTTAATGGCCAGTAGTGCAACTAAGTAGCATTACTTCTCACTCTCCTTAATAGCAGTGGTGTGGTCGCAAGTTTCCTCGTCATGCTGCAGGCACCAATCACTGACCGCCAGTCATTAGCCACGTGATGCAGGTCAGCCACCACACAGGGTATCGCGAAGTGGAGCACCTTGGGTACAATTCTGATGTGGCGTTATTCAATACTGCAGTTTGGTTTTCAGCAGGAATTCCATATGTATTATAAAATTGTGTGTGTATGTTTGTGTTTCATATCTCTTAAGATACTGGACCGATTTCGACCAGACTTGGCATACATATCCCTTACTGTCTGGCAAGAGACGTTGTCGGGGTAAGAACTACCTACCTATTTTGGTTAGGAGATGTGACGTCATAAACAATGGGATGCGTACCAAAACAGCCGCCTCACAAATGACGATAAAATTTATTACGTCTGCGCTACTATAAAAGCAATACGTTACGCCCACAGTTTTCTCATATGCAGCTCAGTGCACCTACGAAGTTACATCATGGTACTACACATAGTTCGTGATGTATGACGTCATACACACTGAGATACTTGAGAAACTGCAACATTGTGCATGTGGCTTATATTTATCACTTCTTTTCTGCTAACACTATTATTAATCAGTTTTGCAGGTAGTTTCAACATATGACAGGTTCAACATATGGCGTTGAATGTACCCAAACAAACATATCACTGTCTGACACGTAGTTGAAGAAATAAGACGCCATAAAGAATGAAAAAATACCGCATCATGGACCAAATTTTAATACACTTATTCCTTACTACTAAGGCACTGTTACAGTCGAGTCAATTTAAGAAAATCCTGGACACCTGCCAGCGGTTTTGAAAGCTTTCAACTGCGGAGCGCAAACCAATGTTTGCGAAAACACTCCGTGTGTACAGAGCTATGAAGAGACGTTGCCATAGAGACGTTTAGAAAATCGTGTTGCGGACACGCGAAACTGCTGCGCCCAGCGTACAGAAACAGTCCGGGATATTACACTACGAACACAGTCCATTTTTTGTCTTCTTTTCTGACAGAAACTGGAAAAATGAATATCCTGGCAAAATGAATACCCCGGGCAGTACCGACTTTGACAGCTGGTAAAAACCAAAACCGTGTGAACAGCGTGAATTAACGCTATGATACGCCAATTGCACTCGCAGGATATGACGTGTGGGATATTAAATAGTGTAAACTATCACAAAAACTGTAAGTTATCTATAACAAAAATGAGTTCTTATGTGATTTCGAGACGTTTTCGAGCTAGTGAGAAGGTTGCTGTGAATGTATTTACCAATTGCCAATTTTTACTTTGAGACCTAGTATTAGCCTTGCAGTTGCCTCATCGACGCGCAAGTCGCCGAAGTGGCGTCAGAACGAAAGACTTGCACCAGGCGAGCGGTCTACCCGACGGGAGGCCCTCGTCACACGGCATTTCCATTTCATTTCATTGAGTTTTGCATACTTAAATCTTTAAAATGTTGTTTATGAGTTACAAAGTAGTCTCAAGTGGGAGAAGTCGCAACATTTGCTACATAACGCCCGCTTTTGGTCTGACAAAGGGGTGCAGGTGGCGGAGACAGTTCGAAACATTTGTGCCATATGTGGGGCAGGTGCTGTTGCAGAAATGCCGACAGAAAATCATTTTCTCTTTTAAAGGAAGGTCATTTTGGCATATAAGATTTTCCACATTCTGGAAGTCCCTATACCGTGGAAATGAGACATTATTCTGTCATTTACTTCTGTGTAACATTTTAGTCGAATGGGATATGTTCAGAAGTCAGATGCAGGACCAGTGATTGCGTTTGTCGCTGAAACAAACGGTTTCCGGTTGAATTGTTTCATTCTAGGTCAGTTTAACCTGACTGTTAAATCCGCCCAAAGTACCTGGTTTCTGAAATAAACGATTTTCGATGTTTCATTCCTATTATTTCCCGTAATAGACTTAGGAATAGAACCAAGGATGAAAAATTTTGACTCCCTCATTTCAAGATAAATGGAGTCAAAATATTCAGTTAAATAGCCAAATAAAAGAAAGAACTTGGTCCGTCCACAGTTCTCTGCTTTTCTCGAAAAGTGATGCTTTTCTCCGAAAGTGGTAAGAGATTGCTACAAAAAATTATCAATATTCTTCTATTAAGTCTACGTCTTTTAAACACTGCTGAAAACTAGTTTTGCGATCGAGGATCGTACCACTATAGTACGCCACCGTAGCAGAATGGACAGCGCGCCAGCTTGTCATACCTTGGGCCCTGGTTCGATTCCCGTATCGGTTGGAGATGTTCTCCGCTCAGGGACTGGATGTTTGTGTCGTCTTCATCATCATCATTTCATCCTCATCGACGCGCAAGTCGCCGAAGTGACGTCACCTCAAAATACTTGCACCTGGCATCGGGTCTACCCCCTGGGAGGCTCTCACTATCACTATTTGTCCATCACGAGAGGACAGTGATTAGGGGTGGAAACTGAGGTTGGAGAATATCTTTGACGTTAAATTGTCCGTTTTCGAGGGCTACATGCATATAAAGGAATATTATGTAAATATGGGGAGTCAGATCGGCTACCTTCTTTTTTATTGTAAACTATGAATTAAATGTTAAGATATCAATTTATCACTGTTACCATAATTTCAACAGAAGAAATATTGAATTTAATTGATGAAAGGAGAAAATATAAAAATGCAGTAAATGAAGCAGGCAAAAAGGAATACAAACGTCTCAAAAATGAGATCGACAGGAAGTGCAAAATGGCTAAGCAGGAATGGCTAGAGGACAAATGTAAGGACTTAGAGGCTTATCTCAATAAGGGTAAAATAGATACTGCCTACAGGAAAATTAAAGAGACCTTCGGAGAGAAGAGAACCTCTTGTATGAACATCAAGAACTCAGATGGAAACCCAGTTCTAAGCAAAGAAGGGAAAACAGAAAGGTGGAAGGAGTATATAGAGCGTCCAAACAAGGGCGATGTACTTGAGGACAATATTATGGAAATGGATGAGGATGTAGATGAAGATGAAATGGGAGATACGATACTGCGTGAAGAGTTTGACAGAGCACTGAAAGACCTGAGTCGAAAGAAGGCCCTGAGTAGACAACATTCCATTGGAACTACTGACGGCCTTGGGAGAGCCAGTCCTGACAAAACTCTACCATCTGGTGAGCAAGATGTATGAAACAGGCAAAATACCCTCAGACTTCAAGAAGAATATAATAATTCCAATCCCAAAGAAAGCAGATGTTGACAGATGCGAAAATTACCGAACAATCAGTTATTATCCTGGAGATAATAGAAGCCGACCTCGGGGAAGATCAGTTTGGATTCCGTAGAAACGTTGGAGCACGTTAGACAATACTGACCCTACGACTTATCTTGGAAGCTAGATTAAGGAAAGGCAAACCTACGTTTCTAGCATTTGTAGACTTAGAGAAAACTTTTGACAATGTTGACTGGAATACTCTCTTTCAAATTCTAAAGGTGGCAGGGGTAAAATACAGGGAGCGAAAGGCTATTTATAATTTGTACAGAAACCAGATGGCAGTTATAAGAGTCGAGGGGAATGAAAGGGAAGCAGTGGTTGGGAAGGGAGTAAGACTGGGTTGTAGCCTCTCCCCGATGTTATTCAATCTGTGTATTGAGTAAACAGTAAAGGAAATAGAAGAAAAATTCGGAGTAGGTATTAAAATCCATGGAGAAGAAATAAAAACTTTGAGGTTCGCCGATGACATTGTAATTCTGTCAGAGACAGCAAAGGACTTGGAAGAGCAGTTGAAGGGAATGTATGGTGTGTTGAAATGAGGATATAAGATGAACATCAACAAAAGCAAAACGAGGATAATGGAATGTAGTCGAATTAAGTCGGGTGATGTTGAGGGTATTAGATTAGGAAATGAGACACTTAAAGTAGTAAAGGAGTTTTGCTATTTGGGGAGCAAAGTAAATGATGATGGTCGAAGTAGAGAGGATATAAAATGTAGACTGGCAATGGCGAGGAAAGCGTTTCTGAAGAAGAGAAATTTGTTAACATCGAGTATAGATTTAAGTGTCAGGAAATCATTTCTGAAAGTATTTGTATGGAGTGTAGCCATGTATGGAAGTGAAACATGGACGGTAAATAGTTTGGACACGAAGAGAATAGAAGCTTTCGAAATGTGGTGCTACAGGAGAATGCTGAAGATTAGATGGGTAGATCACATAACTAATGAGGAAGTATTGAATAGGATTGGGGACAAGAGACGTTTGTGGCACAACTTGACCAGAAGAAGGGATCGGTTGGTAGGACATATTCTGAGGCATCAAGGGATCACCAATTTAGTATTGGAGGGCAGCGTGGAGGGTAAAAATCGTAGGGGGAGACCAAGAGATGAATACACTAAGCAGATTCATAGGGATGTAGGTTGCAGTAGGTACTGGGAGATGAAGAAGCTTGCACAGGATAGAGTAGCATGGCGAGCTGCATCAAACCAGTCTCAGGACTGAATACCACAACAACAACACCATAATTTCCTTTCTCTTATTATTTCATAGAAATGGCAGACACATCTTTTAAAGCAAATGAAGCATTGTGAGCCACTGCTACGACAGTTCGTACAAATATTTCCAGACTAGAGTTTGTGCCATTCTGCAACACAGCGGACATCCGGCAACAAGAGCGAGAAACTGCCGCACAGGCCACGTGGGGGCAAGTCTTGTACAGTGCAGGTACACGCGAACCTTAAGCCAAGACACACGGCAACAGCGACGTTATTAAACTTCCTGGCAGACTGAAACTGTGTACCGGACCGAGACTCGAACTCGGTACCTTTGCATTTCGCGGGCAATGCTCTACCATCTGCGCTACCCAAGCACGACTCACGCCCCGTCCTCAAAGCTGTGAGTACGGATCGTGAGTCGTGCTTGGGTTGCTCAGATGGTAGAGCACTTGCCCGCGAATGGCGAAGGTACCGAGTTCGAGTCTCGGTCTGGCACACAGTGTTAATCTCCCAGGAAGTTTCATATCAGTGCACACTCCACCGCAGAGTGTAAATCTCATTCTAGTGACATTATTATCTCAGCAAAGCTGTACCAATTCTTATGCCCTGTGTTTGTTGCTCGTTTCCGTCAGCATTTTTGCTGAAATAGTACTGATTCCTTTACCTGTTTTCTATGATAAGGCAATATTACGAAACAATGCATATTTTACAAATGAAACTAACTCATTTTTAAAAAGATTTTTTAAAAATGAAAAATTCTAGCACTGCTGCTGTGGCTAATTGATATTTCGTTTTTTACACGGTTATTAATAGAAACTATAAAATACCTGTTATAAAAGAGACCAAACAAATACCGAAAAATGCGACTTATTCAGAATTAAAATGCAGCGGTCTCTCCATTGCAGCATCCATTTATTTCAAATACCTGAGATGCCTTTCGGTCGCAGTGTTAGGAAAACGACTAACAAAATAACTTCAGCGTTGGTACTTCACGAGAAACCCGACTGCACGCTTGTCTTTTCCATTTATGCGGTAGTCGTTTATGAGAGTTATGCCAATATGATTCTACTATTGGCAATAAAGCCGGGGCACATGCATTACCACACGGAAAGGATTTAAGTTGATAGGAGCACTGTATTACTCGATAAACTGATTCTACGATGTTAGCAAGTCTTATACATTTTTAAGCGTCTAAAATGGAACATCTTACTTTGAGGTGGAGCTGTGGAGCTGTTGTTGGCACGTCGTAATGGTTTGGAGGTAATAATTATTAGGCAAAAGGTTCTTCTTCCAGTGGCGAGTAAATTTTAATATATTTGATCACGCGGCACCCGTTCTTCAAAAATCCTCTTTAAATTTCGTCTCGAGTGTACATCGTCCTGTGTCTCATTCAACTGCTTGCTCGTTATATGCACAACGCCTTGCAGTTTATTTCGTCAGTAGGCCGTCTACATTTATTTTCGCGCGCTCTTGCATTTACTTCACATGCGACTTGACTCTCTATTAACTTCACACTATTAACTCGAGCTCTCGCGTGCAGACAACCTTTGTATGTTATAAAATGCAAAAACCGCGCACTGCCAGCATTTCTACCACAACCTTTGCAAACTTGATTTTGACACTTGTATTTACAATGAAATATCAAGATATATACACTTATATTTGAAGATTTATGTCGAGAACGTGACAGAAATAATGTCGTATATATGAAGTACAATACTGTTAATAGAGTAAACTAATGTGAAAACGCTGCAGATGTTTCCTTGCACTTTAGAATATGAGTAAGTCAAGAAGTATTTGTAACACATATGTGCCTAAATCGTCACAAAACCGTAAAAATTCACACACTCTGGACATCATACGTTTCATTTCTACGTGCTGTCCATAGTCATACTCTTGTGGTTCTGTGCGCTTCAGTCTGGAACCGCCTGACCGCTCCGGCACAGGTTCGAATCCTGCCTCGGTCATGGATGTGTGTGATGTTCTTAGGTTAGTTAGGTTTAAGTAGTTCTAGGGGACTGATGAGCACAGATGTTAAGTCCCATAGTGCGTAGAGCCATCCGAACCATTTTCAATCATAGTCATACTCAAGTAGAATGAAAATATGGCATCTGAAGTTGAGGCATTACGTAACCCTGTTAGCAAATTACCGTGCCAGAGCTGTGTGTTCAGAACAAACTAAAAATTAACACCAGAAGAAGCAGAAGAATCTAGAATTGCCAGTTGTGATGTACCAAGCTTTACAACCTTATACTAAGGCATAGTGATTGTAATGATGAGGCTTATGACGGAGAAGTTTTCTTAAGTTTATCCTTATAGAATTCCGGCCGGGCTCCCTATAGTTCTATTACAAAAGAGTTAAAAGGCGTTTATCCGACAATATTGGAACCAAGACCTAACAGAGCCATAGCATTACGACACGAAATCCTTAGCTCAAAGGTGGTAAACAACTGCGGCACGTACCCCCCCTCCAATTGTTCCAGTGGTGTCTAAGACAGATCATTCATAACATGAAAACCAAAATTAGTCGTATTAACTGTCTGGAACGACTTTCCCGGTCTTAGGACCATAATCCACCGTGGTATATTAAGTGAAAATCATTGGAAATGACAAGAAAAATTCAAGTGAAATTATCAGGATAGTTCTGTGCCATCCAAAAAGTAACTTGGCTATCTCGGATTTGCGAAACATGTTCCCTGATGTTACCAAGTTTAGGTCGTGTCAGCGGTAAGAAGGATACGTTTCCACAGCTGATGTCTCTCGAACAGGATCGCAATAAAGGAATACCGCTTGCCTCTCAGGCGAGCTAGGAGCCAGAATATCTAAAAGATAAGCTAATAAAGTTTAGTCCCATTTTCGTAACTATGTTTAGGGGCTGGAGTGCAATAATTACTATCAGTCAGATGCACTGACTGCAAAGTAATAATCATACATTAACATAGGTCACAATCATTTTTCCTGTCTTAAGCGTACTGCAAACCGAAAACCTGAGTCACCATGCACTATTCATTTTTTTCCATTTTTACTGGCTTGTAATGCCGGAAATGCATATCCTCCTATTTCCATCTATTGTACTATACATTTTTTCCTTATTTTGTTACCTGACGATATGACATTTCTGTGTCTTTATATATTGTAATTGTTTAACTATATATATATGCATTTATGTCGATGTATAATTGGTTTGTTTTGTAAATACTTTTTGTATTTTTACACTGGGTCTTGCCTAGGGAAAACTAAGCTATCGAACGAATACATCGATAGGTCGTGTGAAGAATCAAAGTGTTTAGGACCTTTGGTAGTGTTAACTCTGGCGCGTGGAGCGCGGGCAGAGGGAGAGTCTGGCTGGAGTAGGGCAGGGAGCAGGTTTGTTGTGTGACGCTCCCGCGAGTTGCCGCGCTTTTGGGGTTGGGCAGCATGTAATTGCACTCGATTTGCTATGATAGTTTCTGACACGGTATCGCGGACGATAAGCATAAGCTGTAGCACACCAAGAGCCCGTTTCGCCTGGTGACCGTGTCGAGAAGAAGGCGCGCCAACATCCAGATTCTGCAACAGCGACGGCCGACAGTGAGTGACTGTCACCACCTCCTCGATCGACGGCTTCAAACCTTCAATCAACTAACAGGGAAGTCTGGAAGCTCGTAAAGATTAAGAACTGTATGGCAGACCCCAGATTTCCAAACTTTCATTTTCATAACTAAAATTACAGCAACTAAGCATGAACCTTTGTTGATCATTGTCCCAATTGCATTACCATGCAGGGTCCCTTCCTTTTCCGAAATGAACTCTAGTGTCGTTGAAATCCAACGCCAGCGTTAAAGTAATATCATTGGATTTCACTGCTTTAATTTCAAAGTTCAGTTAAGGTATTCATAGCTGTCTACAATATGTAGATTACATAAGCACACATTATGAGTGCGAGTTTTGTTAACGTATTTTAGCTTACCTGTGACTGTAGCTCAGCTTGGTACATACTAAATTTTATTACTGTTAATTGTTCAGAATCATTTAAGTCAAGTTCAAAGTTAAATCGCTTATTTCTAAAAGTAGCTTTTGAAATGATTGTTGAGGTAGCCCAAGACTAACCTTATTTTATCGAATTTCGTAGTGCTTCAGAAACAAAGTTCACTATTAATTTGAGTCACTAAATTAACTTTCAATTTTCCAGTTTTATTAATTCTTTTGCTAAATTAAGTCAGAGTGTAGCAAAATTTATTACTTCTGACGAACATTCAGTTTTCACAGAACACGTGTTAATCTGCAGTTGCCACACTTTTAGTGCTAAATATATGTGCATTAATCTTTCATTTTCAGTTATAATAGTAGTTGTCCCTGGGACTGGCGACCGTAATTTTCCCCAAATCTCAAATATATAATTAACGCCAGTTGACTGTTAACGTAACGACCGCACATTTATTTTCTTTTTTAACTTCACCCCTTTTCAAAATTAATTTCCACCAATTTCATTTGCATTTTTCCTTTCATTTAGATGTAACCCTTTTCTCCCTCTTTCCCGACGGATTAACTTTGGTGACGATTGCTTTTCCCAAATTTCCATTAGGTAGACGCGGTTTAATTTTTACTGTCATTAAGTACGATAATGTTACAGGCTCGAGTGTAAACATTACCCATAAGTAACACATGTTTTGATCTTTGAAGACGTAAAACGTTTTCTTTACAATACGTTCAGAACAAAATAACATAAAATAAAAGTCAGCATCACTGCATTGACTGAAAATCGTGAATATTCACCAACAAATACCGTAAGCTTGAAGCAAGATAAAGCTTCACATCAGTAAAGTGAGCTGTCGAAAGAAACAATGTGCAATTACCGGAAAAGTATGCTAAAATTGCATTTACAAATGAAACAAAATGTGTAAAATGAAACGAACTACGCTGACAGAAATCAATAATACCCGCATGTTTACCTAATGTAATAGTCATAAGAAGGAAAAGTACCTCACCACGTAATAATTACAGAATAATTGCTGCTGATGCTTTTAGCATGGAATACGCTTATAACAGGTAGCAATCAAAATACTGCAGCTATTAAAGGTTAACTGGCGGTGCGAGGGATACATTATCAATGTAATGCCTCGCAACTGGCGTATTTCTCTCATAATTTATTGACTGATGATTTCACATGAACGATGCCTCTAGGCTATCACAAATGTTTATGCGAGAAGTGTCGAGAAGGCATTGTTAGAACGAGTCTGTTAAGTAGTAATTAGCACAATAACGTAGTGCTGATTGTGCTCAAGGGCTCAGTGAGACAATGTCCAATGTTTCTGGAGTGAAATTTACACACAGCGCCTCACTGTGTGGGGCGGCGGGTGGAAAATAAAAAAAAAAATATTATTTGTTATTTGTATTGTTTGCCGTTCCCTGCACAGGCTCTCTAACTACAATGTTGGCAGCCAGAAAGTGCTTAGCAAAAACGTGATGCCTGTAATTAAAGTTAACTGTGCCCATTCTGATGGAGAAAAAGAATTACTGATTATTGAAGTTCATTACTCTGAGGATTTAGGATGACGTCTGGGTTTCATAGAAAATGCAGTTTGCTATAACAATTTTCACTATATTCTGAAAACGATAAAGCGTAAAATTCCTGACAAATGATTACAAATATCAGCTATTGTACTATCAGAGCTGTTCAGAGTGTATTTCGCGGATCCTATTATCCCTAGTTAACTAAACTGTTCAGTAATCGTTACCGATGTAAATATTCAAAGTGAATGCTCGCCAAAATTTGATGTTAATACTCATCAAACGCCACGCTAGTAATGGTAGAAAGTCTGTCCTGCGGCGACACACGAAAATAGGACATACGGAAACTGAGACTAAATCACTGAAGTCGGCCCGCATCTCGTGGTCGTGCGGTAGCGTTCTCGCTTCCCACGCCCGGGTTCCCGGGTTCGATTCCCGGCGGGGTCAGGGATTTTCTCTGCCTCGTGATGGCTGGGTGTTGTGTGCTGTCCTTAGGTTAGTTAGGTTTAAGTAGTTCTAAGTTCTAGGGGACTGATGACCATAGAAGTTAAGTCCCATAGTGCTCAGAGCCATTTGAACCACTGAAGTCGTTTCACAATTAACACTTTACCCCAATGCGAACTCATTGTTACGTGCATACCGAGTTACAGGGAACTGCACAAACGCGACGCGGCTTCCGACACGGAGTGCGCGCTGAAATGAATCTAGAAGAGAACTGGGGCATTACTCTAGCGCGCACGCTCTTACATATATAGCCGCGGTGCGGACCGACGAAGGAGCAGCCGACAACATTTGCCTTACCGACGATCCGCCCAACCTTGCAGAACACCACTTCAAGTTACTAAATAATTAATTGCTTCATTCGCTGAAGACCAATGAAGCTCTCGATCTACACTCAGCACACAGGTAAGTATCTATAATAAAATTCTAATGTGACTAGATTAAATACTTATGGCGAGAGAATTATGTTAGCTGTACTGCACGCAATATATGAGCTCTGAACTAGCCCTTAGGAGAGACGCTACAGCTATAATTTTATAGCTACGTTTTTGAAACCTCTCACATCTTTGTTATTATAGCTTTAATATTTTTTTTGTGGCATCAAAAATTTAAAAAAAATATCTCTCACACCGGCCTGATTTAGCTTCACTGATCAAGACAGTAAAAACATGCGTATGTTAAGGGAATTTTCATTCACAAAGCAGGCTTATCACATTCACACAATTCAATATTGTTCTATACCGATTAAATTGAGCTTAACTTAAATTCTATAAGGCAGTGAAGCAATTTCGAAGTCTCGGTGCGACGAAAATTGTCAGTCGATCTCCTGGAAACATTTGTAATAATTATTAACTTTCGGTGATCACATGAGGAAGACCGGAGATCTGCTGGTAAGACCGTGTTAGCCTATTTATTTGAAGTAACTGGATATCTTGAGCATAGAAAACGGCAGTTTCGTCCAGTGTAAATCAGACGTTCCCCACTGATCCCGTGCAATACAGCGTAGTAGGCAGACACTGTCAATAATAATCAGTTAAATAATACGCGAACACACTTACTTTAGTTTAGTTCATGTATTAAATTCCTTTTCATACAGAATCTCATCAAGATGGCGACTAGCTCAACGATACATACATATACGTCCTCTTTCTTTCACGACTAATCCACAAGAATTCCTTCATTCTTTTCATAAGAGAAAACATAGATAGCAGAGCAGCTATTCCATGGGGTAAATGGACGCTCCAAGGAATAATTGGGCTTGAAACTACTTTGCATTGATAATCGGTAAGATAGGAAGAGATATTTCGAGATATGTACTGAGTTATATAATTTATAAAATTTATGAAAATATCGTGGAGAGACCGCTGCAAGAAACATTACATAGCGTATCTGCATTCTACCTAAATCTAAACATCCTACCTTTATCTTAATCACTTACTTAATCTATCTTGCTTCCGTACTTTTAGGACACAGAAACAGAAAATCATGAATTTCAACCAAAATACTACTTTGTGAGATCCAGCATGCTGTTTCCATTAAATTACAATGAAAAGGGAATCTGAATATAAATTTTGAAGTTTCTGGCTCCTTCCTGTCGCGCCGATGATTTTTACGAACACGTCCGAATTTCAAAAAGTGTTGAAGTTACTAAACTGAAACTTAACACATTATTATTTTACCATCACTCCTGACATGCTATTAACTTTTCAGACTATTTATTTTATTTTTAAGGTATTGCGCAACATTCGTGACGTCATAGCTAGTTACAGCGGACTAGGCTGGCACACAATGGAAAGCATATGAATGCTATATGGCGTGAGTACGCTGCTTCCGTACAACTGTTGTTGTTGTTGTGGTCTTCAGTCCTGAGACTGGTTTGATGCAGCTCTCCATGCTACTCTATCCTGTGCAAGCTTCTTCATCTCCCAATACCTATTGGAACCTACATCCTTCTGAATCTGCTTAGTGTATTCATCTCTTGGTCTCCCCCTACGATTTTCACCCTCCACGCTGCCCTCCAATACTAAATTGGTGATCCCTTGATGCCTCAGAACATGTCCTACCAACCGATCCCTTTTTCTGGTCAAGTTGTGCCACAAACTTCTCTTCTCCCCAATCCTATTCAATACTTCCTCATTAGTTATGTGATCTACCCATCTAATCTTCAGCAATCTTCTGTAGCACCACATTTCGAAAGCTTCTATTCTCTTCTTGTCCAAACTATTTACCGTCCATGTTTCACTTCCATACGTGGCTACATTCCATACAAATACTTTCAGAAATGACTTCCTGACACTTAATATACTCGATGTTAACAAATTTCACTTCTTCAGAAACGCTTTCCTTGCCATTGCCAGTCTACATTTTATATCCTCTCTACTTCGACCATCATCAGTTAGTTTGCTCCTCAAACAGCAAAACTCCTTTACCACTTTAAGTGTCTCATTTCCTAATCTAATACCCTCAACATCACCCGACTTAATTCGACTACATTCCATTATCATCGTTTTGTTTTTGTTGATGTTCATCTTATATCCTCTCTTCAAGACACCACCCATTCCGTTCAAATGCTCTTCCAAGTCCTTTGCTGTCTCTGACAGAATTACAATGTCATCGGCGAACCTCAAAGTTTTTACTTCTTCTCCATGGATTTTAATACCTACTCCGAATTTTTCTTTTGTTTCCTTTACTGCTTGCTCAATATACAGATTGAATAATATCGGGGAGAGGCTACAACCCTGTCTTACTCCCTTCCCAACCACTGCTTCCCTTTCATGTCCCTCGACTCTTATGACTGTAATATACAACTGTAATATAAAAAAAAAGAGCGTGTAGCATCGCTGACCGGGAGATCCATCAGGGGGTTCAAATGGTTCAAATGGCTCTGAGCACTATGGGACTTAACGTCTGGGGTCATCAGTCCCCTAGAATTTAGAACTACTTAAACCTAACTAACCTAAGGACACCACACACATCTATGCCCGAGGTAGGATTCGAACCTGCGACCGTAGCGGTCGTGCGGTCATCAGGGGGAGTTCGGCCGCCAAGTGCATGTCTTATTTCAGTCGACGCCACATTGGGCGACTTGCGCGCCGGTAGTGAGTATGAAATGATGATTAGGACAACACAACACCCAGTCCCGGAGCGGAGTAAATCTACAACCCGCCCTGGAATCGATCCAGGGCTCGCTTGCATGAGAGGCAAGCTCGTTGCCACACAGCTAAGCGGGCGGACAGGGGGCACAAAAAGGACGGCACAGGTGGGCAGACGGTGTTGGAACGTGTGGAGACTTTCCAGGTGTCACTCATTATGCGAAACTACCTCCAGTCTATATATACCTGTGGTTGTTGCCAGTCATAACCCAAATTTAATTTCTGTCACTGAAAGAACTACTCAGTAGTATGTGAAAATCATCGAAACTTCTGTACTCCGTATCATTCAGATGCTAGTTATTCACAGAATAAGCCCTGTGATACACATTTCTGTAGACAATTGCTCTAGGAAGCTTGTAACATCGTTGCACAGACACAAACAAGAGTAACAGACTATCAACGCCACAATACGTTTGCACTGCCTTCTCCCGCACCTCCGACCTTCACTGAGCTCTATATTTCTTCTAAATTGTGATTCTAGACTAAATCTCTATTTTAGTTAAACCTCTCCGGTGAAAGGGTTTACCACTACAAGACATGTGTAACCTCCCCCTCACTTATAGACCTTAATGGCACTGAAAAATTAAACCGCGTGTACCTAATGGAAATTTTGGAAAAGCAATCGTCACCTAAGTCAAGTTGTCGGTAAAGAGGGAAAAAAGGGTTACATCTAAATGAAAGGAAAAATGCAAACGAAACTGGTGGAAATTAATTTTGAAAAGGGGTAAAGTTAATAAAGAAAGTAAATGTGCGGCCGTTACGTTAACAATTAACTAGCGGTAATTAGATAACTGAGATTTGGGGGAAATTACGGTCGCCAGTCCTAAGGACAATTACGATAGTAACTGAAAAAGAAAGGTTATTACACATATAATTAGCACTAGAAGCGTGACAACTGAAGGTTGAAACGTCTAGTGTGTAAACTGAAAGTTTGTCAGAAGTAATAAATTTCGCTACACTCTGACTTAATTTAGCAAAAGAATTAATAAAACCGGAAAATTGAAAGTTAATTTAGTGACTGAAGTTAATAGTGAGCTTTCTTTCTGAAGGACATCGAAATTCAGTAAAATACTGTTAGTCTTGGACTACCTCAACAATCATTTCAAAAGCTACTTGAATCTACGCAATTTAGATTCAACTTTGAACTTGAATAAAATGATTCTGAACAATTAACAATAGTAAAATTTGGTACGTACCAAGCTGAGCTGCAGTCACAGGTAAGCTAAAATACGGTAGCAAAACTCGCACTCTTAATTTGTGCTCGTGTAATCTAAATATTTTAGCCAGCTATGAATACCTTAACTGAACTCTGAAATTAAAGCAGTGAAATCGAATGATGCTGGCGTTTGAATTTCAACGACACTCGGGTTCATTCCAGAAAAGGAAGGGACCCTGCTTGGTAATGCAATTGGGACAATGAGCAACAAACGTTCATGCTAAGTTGCTGCAATTTTGTGATGCAACAATTTTAAAAGTTTGAAAAGCAGAGGTCTTCCATACAGTTCTAAAACTTTACGTGCTTCCAGTCTTCCTTGTTGGTTGATTGAAGGTTTGAAGCCGTCGATCGAGGAGGTGGCGACAGTCACTCATTGTCTGCCGTTGCTGTTGCAGAAGCTGAATTTTGGCGCGCCTTCTTCTCGACATAGTCACCAGACGAAACGGGCTCTTGATGTGCGCCAGCTAATGCTTCCCGTCAGCGACACCATGTCAGAAACTATAATCGCAAGTCGAGCGCAATTACATGCTGCCAAACCCCGAAAGCGCGGCAACTCGCGGGAGCTTCACATAACACACCTGCTCCACTGCACCACCCTAGCCAGACTCTCCCTCTGCCCGCGCTCCACCCGACAGAGTTAACACTACCGAAGATCCTAAACACTTTGGTTCTCCACACGACCTATCGACGTGTTCGTTCGATAGCATAGTTTTCCCTAGGCAAGACCCAGCGTAAAAATACAAATAATATTTACAAAATAAACCAATTATACATCGACATAAATGCATAAACATATATATACAAATTTAAAACAGTTACAATATATAAAGGCACAGGAATGTCATATCTTCAGGTAACAAAATAAGGAAAAAAATTATAGTACAATAGATGGAAATAGGAGGATATGCATTTCCGGCGTCACACATGGAGACTAGCGATCTCACAATTAACGCCATCATGAACAAACTTCACACTGTCATTAAGAAATCGGAAAATGGTAATGGATTGAATGAGAGGTATGAGAGAGGAACAAAGTAAAAATTTCGAGACCAAGAGGAACTGCATTGTTTCCATAAGTTTTCCGTGTTAATTTGCCCCTAGGCGGCGAACCTACCGCTAAATATACGTCACTGTCGTCCTCTACAGGACTTCCGTAGTAGCTCAGTTTAACTGTCTCGAATGTCAGTGCTGCTCCAGAGCAATACGGTATAAAATCTCGCCACATAACACACGGATGGACGGCGGTGCAGATGGACAGCAGGTGCTGCGATGTGCGGAGACCATCGAGATTTTGCTCATCTATGATGGAAAATTTCCAGGTTTTAACAGTGTTATTACACAGGAATGAGCGAACTAACAATAATTAAGCAAAAATTCTTCTTGCTTTGTAACGACGCATGAAGTATCCCTATACCTGATCTCTGACTTCCTCATTGAATACAAATATCACGTATGTATGCCATAGCAAGTGTTTCGGTTAGTTCTTGGGATAGGAACCATTTCCACACCCAGCAGACGGAGCGTCTTAGTGTCACTATCTACAGTAAAGGGTCAAAGTTCGAATATCTGTTAGTTCTCTTTGTATTGTGGTTTCCGTTGGGCATGAAGGGACCTATGGAGATATCATTAATTCGTTTCGCCTCCTCGTAAAATCCCCACAAAGTTTGTTTACTGCATTCTTGGCGTTACCTGTGGACCAAAATCCAGCCGAGAATTCCATGTCGGCTATGCACAGCAAATGCCTCAAACTTTTGGAATATATTCCTAAGATCCCGATCTCAAACAACCTTCAAAATAATCGTGATATCGTTATCCGTTTCCGAGATACACAGGTTCAAAGTACTGCTTCTACACCCAACATCCGGTATGAGGAAAAATTTGTGTGTGAAATCTTATGTGTGTCAAATGTGTGTGAAATCTTATGGGACTTAACTGCTAAGGTCATCAGTCCCTAAGCTTACACACTACTTAAACTCGAACCTCCGCCGGGACCAGCCGCACAGTCCATGACTGCAGCGCCCTAGACCGCTCCGCTAATCCCGCGCGTCAGGAAAAATCTAAATAACAAATAACTCAAAATTGTAAAAAACCGCAGAAAACTGCTCAGATTTTACAGCATATTGTCTAGGCATTTATCTAGAAGAGCCATCTCCTCGTTTTCAAAAATCTGTATCCGTGATCGAGAAACACCTAGAAATTTTTTAATTTTTAAAAATTTTTTCTTAACAAAACTCAGTCATGGAGTGCGAAACCGCTATGAATAGCAAGTGACTGTAATTTTTATGGTGCATTTCTAAGATCCGTATCTCGAACAACCGTCAAAATTTTCTTCATATCTTTATCAATTTCCCAGATAGAGAGATTCAAAGTTAACCTACTTGTACATATAAAATACCCACGTAAAATCCATTGTGTGGCGATAACGTGGCACTGATATCGAGAGACAGAGTACAGAGTATGTGGCAGTAACAACGAAGAAAAGAGAAATAGTGACAGTGAAAAGAGACAGCAGAAACAGGAAGGAAAGAATGAGATATAAAGAGTATGAGAGAGACAGTTATACTGAGAGGTGACTGGCAGAGCAGAATGAAGAGGACTGTGGCTATGACAGAGCAGACAATGCCGCTGGGACTGGATGCGTATGAGCGATTTACAGTGACTAGTGGGTGTGAGTGAGTTATAATTTGGAGAACATGTGGGGGGTTTGAGCTGAGTTACATTTTTAAAAAAGCGAACATTTTCACAAGCCAAAAATTTTGGGAAAATTTTTAAATGTGATGAGAAAGGTAGAATGAGGCAGCTGCTATCCCAACTTACAGTCAGTCTTTTAAATAAGCAGGAACATATTCACATTTTTTGTGCTGCGATAGGTCCATTTTTCCACAGATATATTTACGAATCCTTCTTGGAAAGAAAAACCGTTTTCTGACGTTATTTCCATATTTCGGGCGGCCATCGTTGCCTTCACCCATCTCAAGTCGAACAATATGTCGCACGTTTTAGTCCTTTTACTACTTGATACTGTATCATAAAACAACATTTGTGAGGCAGGCAAAAACCTATATGCAACGGAAAGAAAAAAGAGCAAATGGAAAGGTTATACATACACTTATCGCAACATATGAGCCAAAACAACACACAAACATTTTACTAACTTATACGTCCACCTAATTATATCGTAAATATTAACTATGATGTTGTTACTGCAATATGATTGCTCACTTGTCGACTTTCTTACTTGTTTTGGAATTTTGGTTTCTCCCTCCTTTAAGTGTACTGTAGAGAGCCACGACTGGGACCTCTACAGATGTCGAGATAGCTTCGTGAGGAATGGGGTTGTGAGGATCTTCCATACCCCCGAAGACGTTGTAAGTAGGCTGTTTAGGTTTTTTTAATGGTAACGCCACGTAGCGCTCTGTATGAAAATCACTGGCTGTGCTGTGTGCAGTCTGTGGCTAGTTAGCATTGTTGTCTGCCATTGTATTGTTGGGCAGCTGGATGTTAACAGCGCGTAGCGTTGCGCAGTTGGAGGTGAGCCGCCATCAGTGGTGGATGTGGGGAGAGAGATGGCGGAGTTTTGAAATTTGTAACACTGGATGTCGTGATTTACTATATATATTATGACTGTTAAGGTAAATACATTGTTTGTTCTCTATTAACATCTTTCAACTGCTAACTATGCCTATCAGTAGTTAGTGCCTTCTGTAGTTTGAATCTTTTATTTAGGTGGCAGTAGTGGCGCTCGCTGTATTGCAGTAGCTTAAGTAACGAAGATTTTTGAGAGGTAAGTGATTTGTTAAAGGTACAGGTTAATGTTAGTCAGGGCCATTCCTTTGTAGGGATTTCTGAAAGTCAGATTGCGTTGCACTAAAAAATATTTTGTGTCAGTTTAAACACAGTCATATATAATTGTTGAAAGGGGACGTTTCATAACGTTAAGGAAACATTACTGTCAGTTTACAGAATAAGTACTACACCGCATCCCACAGACCTCCGGAAGGATAGAGATCCAGTGGAGTGCCCACCATTTGGGGTTGATAGAAGAGATAGAGAAGATCCAACGGAGAGCAGCGCGCTTCCTTAGAGGATCATTTAGTAATCGCGAAAGCGTTACGGAGATGATAGATAAACTCTAGTGGAAGACTCTGCAAGAGAGACGCTCAGTAGCTTGGTAAGGGATTTTGTTGAAGTCAAGCAGTATATTGCTTCTTCCTACGCATATCTCGCGAAGAGACCATAAGGATAAATTCAGAGAGATTAGAGCCCACACAGAGGCATAATGACAATCTTTTTTTCAACGAGCAATACGAGACTGGAATAGAAGGAAGAACCGATAGAGGCACTCAAGGTACCCTCCGCCACACACCGTCAGGTGGCTTGCGGAGTATGGATGTAGATGTAGATGTAGAACCCAGTAGCGCTCTCTGGTGGCCTGCAACTGTGCTCACGGTATTGCCCGACTGCTCTTGTTGACATCATAGGCTCTACCGTGGGAAGGCAATGAGGTGGTCCTGAGGGTGGACAGAAAATTTCCTCTCTGCGAGAAACTGGCCCACGACTCTTAATTGCAAGTCATGGGGCAACAATTACTACATTCACCCAGAACGATGTTAGTTGAACATCCCACCAAGGATCAGCAGTGAGGCCTGCAGAGACCGGGTGTTGCAAAGCATAAAAGTCTTCCCATCAGCAAAGGAGAGAATGAGGCCACAGCTGCTCTTGGCTGTAGATTTCGTCAGATCTAGTAGGTCATTGGCGTCCTAGGACATAGCGGGCCACCAGTGGAGTATCACAGGCCTGTCTCAGTTCTAATTAGTTGCAACACTGAGCTAAAACAGAGAACTAAGCAATGGAAATGAGGGTATAAGATCTTGTTGGGCTACATTAATGATGTTACCCTTATGAGGGGATGACTGAATGTGCCCTAGATTTTGGTGCTCATCATCAGTCTTGGTTGCTTCAGAACATCGCAACTTCACCATTCAGACGCTCTTTGATGTCGTGTCAGGACTTGGATAGTTAGTCTTGTGCTCAATCTGAGATTTCTTGTGACTTTTGCACAGTGAGCAGTGTGATGACGTCCCTCATTCGCCATGATGTCATTTCGTTACGTTACTTATTTGAGCATTCAGCCTGCCCACCGTGCTGCAATAGGTTCTGTGTTCACGGTTACTCAATCAGTATTTCTCTCTCACTGCCATTCTGTCTGGCCATTGACCAATTCTGTTCTGCCTCTGGAACAGTGGAACAGTAATGTAAATTGAAAAGTTATATCATTAGCTCCCTTACACTTTTATTATGAACGTATCACCAACTACCATATAGAAAATCTACGAGAAATGGATACTTTCCTTTCTTTTTGTTTTTACAGGTTGAACGACCAAAATTCTAGACATTACATTCAACATTCTACTTGTTCCTTCTTCCAATTTCTGAGCTTCTACTTTCATATAAATAGAAGTTCTAATCGAATATACTTGTTGCTAATCAAGTATGCAGAATGTTTCAAAGAGAATAATCTGATTTCGAAACTGTGTGATTACAAATGCTCTATGTATCCACTAGCAGCAACACGAACAACATCTACACGGTAGCTAAATTCGTCATAAGCTTTACACAGTGTATCTGCATTTATAGAATTTATGGTGGCGGTTATTCCGTTCTTCACTACTTCTACGTATCAAGGTAAAGGGAAGATAAACGTACTTTCCTTCACATATCGCTACAAGACAAAATTGTACGGGGACGTTACTGCCGATCTTGAAGCCAAGAACGCAGGGTAATGTCTCAGGAACCTGTGTGCATTGTGGTAAAGTGTCATTGAGAAACTGATGTACGTTTTTGTATCAGTGGTGGAGCTCCTTCCTGTTGGAAAATGACGTCATCAGAGTCCTCAAGTTGTGAAAAAAACCGATTCTGCAGCAATAGAAATTTGCACCTTCCAGTCACTGCGTTTCCCTCGAATAAGAGGGGGCTGTACACTTTTTCACCAGAAATGGCGCACAAATCTTTCACTTTAGGTAAGTCTCTTTCATGGTCTGCATTGTCATGAGGGTTCTGAAGTCCCCATATGTGCACGTTCTATTGGTTTACTTAACCAATAGCATGAAACTGATAGAGGTGAAGCCGTTATTCTACATAATTTAAGTGTACACTTTAATGTTGATTTTTCACCAAAGACTTCACGTTTGTGAGATGAGAGGAAGTTACCAGCATGAGTAGACATTGATGGATGCGTCTACATTGTTAATGTATGCGAGATCTTTATTGTGGCTCTCCTTCGAATAGTATTTTTCTCGAGTTCAGAACTAGAAGGCATTTGGTCATTTAACAGTAAATCTTGCAGTGGTCGTTTGTGACTTGAAAGCCACGTGCAGCTATTAGAGAAAGGAACATCTCGAAATACTTTCTGCGGACAGAGTGCTGGGCCCAAGAATCTGTCGCATTTGTATGCAGACGATGCATCTGGTCGAAGAGGCGAAAGAACTGCCAACCTGGATCTACCTGTTAGCTACCTCTTCCCTTAGCAGGGAGCTCGAGAGGAATCTAGGTAGCCTTGCCAACGTGTTACGACAGTGTCATAAACGCCTTTTGTGAACACGGATGGCAACCGTAAAAGTTCGAGCGTTTCATGTTCTTCGTGGACCGGACACTACTGAGTGAGTCACCAGGTGGTGTCATGCCTCAGTCTGCAGAAGTTTTTGGGAAGCCTCAGGCCTTCAAAACTATTTTAGACGCAGCGCAACCTTTATGGCGGCTGTCAAATGATCTATGTTGTGACACATATGCACCTCTCGTAGTTCAGCCGGGGTAACCTTCGGGCCACCCAGATAATGGTATCCATGATAAGCTATAGAGCTGTATGTAAACTCAAATTAACAGGCTGCCTATAGTGGCTGTGGGAAGAAAAACAAGTCACGAGCACAGCGTCTCCTCCTGTGTGTGTAGGAATTTACTAGCGAGGGACTGGACGCTTCTCCTGAAGAGAGCAGAATTATGCTTTGATTGGGATTCGCTGATGTGTAGAGCAGACTAGTTAGTGGGGAGATTGGAGCTTCTGGAGTCTTGTGATTGGCACAAGACCCTTGTGCAGTTGTGGTAGTGTTTTTATGGAGGTTACCGAGGTTTGATGGGAAGTGGGGAGAGGAGAAACGGTCTTCTGTTTCAGACACTGTGGGGAGGTCCTGGTGTTGACTTATGTTATGAGTGGGGTGCACTTGAGACACATGTGCTGAGCATGACTTTCACAAGCACTGCTCTTGACTCGGGAGCCTGTGGTGAGGACTTAGATGTACCGACAGTTTCGACGTCTGTCATCTCAGACAATCCGCTGTGCCAAGGGCAATCTTATTAATATCAGGTCTGCCCCAATGGCGACTGATATCCTTGTGATATCCTTGTGAACACTGCCATATAAGTGAGTCAGATTGGTCCATGCCACGACCGGCGAATAAGAATGTGGCGCACTGGAATCTGAGGGATTCAGGGCTGCATTAGAGAGTAATTGCGACCCATCTAACAGATGGCCAGCAGCGACTCTGCGTGTTTCGTGCCTCGCGAATGGGAATTAACAGGCGCAACATATCACCGCTCTGCAGACGCTGGAACGACGACCGTTACCTGAGACATCGCCACACGTCGAGGAAAGTGTTACTGTATTGTGTGTGAAATGTGTGTTAAATCTTATTGTGACTAACTGCTAAGGTCATTAGTCCTTAAGCTTACACACTACTTAACCTAAATTATCCTAAGAACAAACACACACACCCATGCCTGAGGGAGGACTCGAACCTCCGCCGGGATCAGCCGCACAGTCCATGACTGCAGCGTCTGAGACCGCTCGGCTAATCCCGCGCGGCGTTACTGTATTGGTACTCCGGCTTGTTAGGGCAAACAGGATTACGATATTACCACTTATTCTCACCAACGTAACATAACTTCCGTGTGAAATAAATCCATCAAAGTCTTTTCAGTATTAGATAATTTCAGATTGTGTTATCTATGTTTTGAGCCATACTAAATAGGTCAGTAAGACAAACCATAGTCTTTTCTATCCAGCCGCCACACAAGCGAGTGTGAACTGTTCATTACACATTTTTTCAGCCATGAGAACATGTTTTATTTTTATTATTTTGCTTAACCTGTACCTTTTTGTCCTGTTTCATAATCAATAAACTTGTGCCATAATTTTTATAAAACATCAATCCCATGTTGATATATTAATCACCTATCAAATATTCACTAAAATAATGGCAGGGCCACCATTTCATTAACATTATTTCAAGATTCAAGTTCATTTGGATTCTGATAAATATGACAACCTCTAATGCAGGCTATCAACAACAAAAACAGTCTAAGGACAAAATCATTTTAACAGATTCATGGAGTAGGAAGTCGACTGGAAGGTTTACAAGTTAAAGCGATGATGTCAGGGCGGTAACTCAGAGTCGCCTATCGCCTTCCAAAACATACCACAAGTCCAGTGTAGTCTTTCAGAATGTTGCTAAGTCACAGAAAGTTAACAGTCGTAAAAATGTTTTGTCTTCCCCATTCTCTATCGGAGCATTGCTAATGCCAACCCGTTTCCTTTTATCATCAACCCGAAGAGCATACCCTAATTCTAGTCTGCATGGTTTATAGACCAAACGACGGCTTAACACTCACCCAACAGTCGCATGAGGCATTGCCAGTTGACTTTAGTGGACTCCTCTCAAACTTTTGCCGAATCCTTTCCACCAAGTCATCAGGAGTGTGAAATCGGCCTGTACTTATACCTTTACATAAACATCCTGTCTCTTCAAATTGGTGGTACCAAGGATGAATGATTTGGTCGCTCTTTCCAAACTGCAGCACGCAAAATGTCTTCTGTTGGGCTTATTCCTTCTTACTTCTGACCGGCTGCAAACGTTCAAGACGCATTGACTGATATCTAACGGCGATCTTCTGAAACTATAGGCCACGCCCATTCAAACATTGGACATTTCTTTGCTGTCACGTATTTCGTATTATTGAATCCAAAATCAGGTCATCCTTTTGAAACATCCTGCATTTGAGAATAGTATGCTCAAAACGTATAGTAGTGCAAGATTAAAGTTACTGGATACGGAATAATAAACCACGTAATGTTCTTCCCAAGACGAATAAGTTAAAACTTGGAGCGTGACGCTGTGCAGTTTAAACTGCTTAAGGGCTCCGCAGAAAAAAAAATACCAATTCATCAACATAGAGTAAAAATATGTGAATATATTTAATATCGAGATCATTGAATGACCGCACGTTACTTGATACAGATCAAGCCTTCAATATATGAGGTGCATTTAAGTTCTAAGGCCTCTGATTTTTTTTCTAATTAACTACTCACCCGAAATCGATGAAACTGGCGTTACTTCTCGACGTAATCGCCCTGCAGACGTACTCATTTTTCACAACGCTGACGCCATGATTCCATGGCAGCAGCGAAGGCTTCTTCAGGAGTCTGTTTTGACCACTGGAAAATCGCTGAGGCATTAGCAGCACGGCTGGTGAGTGTGCGGCCACGGAGAGTGTCTTTCATTGTAGGAAAAAGCCAAAAGTCACTAGAAGCCAGGTCAGGTGAGTAGGGAGCATGAGGAATCACTTCAAAGTTGTTATCACGAAGAAACTGTTGCGTAACGTTAGCTCGATGTGCGGGTGCGTTGTCTTGGTGAAACAGCACACGCACAGCCCTTCCCGGACGTTTTTGTTGCGGTGCAGGAAGGGATTTGTTGTTCAAACCATTTTCGTAGGATGCACCTGTTACCGTAGTACCGTTTGGAACGCAATGGGTAAGGATTACGCCCTCGCTGTCCCAGAACATGGACACCATCATATTTTCAGCACTGGCGGTTACCCGAAATTTTTTGATGGGGGTGAATCTGTGTGCTTCCATTGAGCTGACTTGCGCTTTGTTTCTGGATTGAGAAATGACATACACGTCTCATCCACTGTCACAACCGACGAAAAGAAAGTCCCATTCATGCTGTCGTAGCGCGTCAACATTGCTCGGCAACATGCCACACGGGCAGCCATGTGGTCGTCCGTCAGTATTCGTGGCACCCACCTGGATGACACTTTTCGCATTTTCTGGTCGTCATGCAGGATTGTGAGCACAGAACCCACAGAAATGCGAACTCTGGAGGCGATCTGTTCAACAGTCATTCGGCGAGCCCCCAAAACAATTTTCTCCACTTTCTCGATCATGTCGTCAGTCTGGCTTGTGCGAGCCCGAGGTTGTTTCAGTTTGTTGTCACACGATGTTGTGTCTTCATTAATCTGTCGCACCCACTAACGCACTTTCGACACATCCATAACTCCATCACCACATACCTCCTTCAACTGTCGACGAATTTCAATTGGTTTCACACCACACAAATTCCGAAAACGAATGATTTCACGCTGTTCAAGTAAGGAAAACGTCGCCATTTTGAGTATTTAAAACAGTTGTCATTCTCGTCGCTGGCAGTAAAATTCCATCTGACGTATGGTGCTGCCGTCTCTGGGACGTATTGACAATGGACGCAGCCTCATTTTAAAACAATGCGCATCTTTCTATCTCCTTCCAGTCAGGAGAAAAAAAGTTGGAGGCCTTAGAACTTGAATGCACCTCGTACTTCACGGTTTTCTGTTTGGTCTCTACGGAGACAACGTTCACTTGGGCGACCCTTAAGTACAACACTATTCAGTACAACGGCGGAGGCACTACCGAAGCATTACAACAGCAAGTGACCTTTGCAGAGACAAGGAAACAAGAGCGACCAGAAGATGTCTTCCAGAGCTCTTGCTTGCAGGAGGCCGCGCGTTCACTGTGTTGCCCTCCTTCAGACTCGTGATCTTGTCGTTTGCGCACACAATGCGGCTTCACCCTTGTGGCCCGTTCTTTTCTCTTTGCAGCCCATGTGTCTTGCTACTTTCTCTGCCCCCATTGTCACCTCCACCGGCCGTTAACTCCGCGCCTTACGGCGCTAATTGAGACCCCACGACCCCATCACTTCACGACGTTATTCCCCTTTTACGCGATCGACTTACTAGTAGTAAACTAGCATTCGAGACATGTGAGTATACCGGTACACGCCTGGTATGTTATTCATGTATATTTTGTTCCTGCATTGGGTGTCCCCTGTCTCGAGTGATCGTTTTAGTTTGCACGTCAGCTCCAAAATTGCGTGTGTGGTTAAAGCTGTCTGCGCTGCAGTTTGGCATCTGAACGATGAAATTGAGCTAATGAAGAACTAACGTTTTCAGGAACAAATCGAAATATAATAATAAAATGAAGGAACGAGCAATGATAGTAGAGTTTATTAATGACCAAAGCAGAATTCATAGTGGATGTAATCGTCAAAGGTTGTGTGGTCAATTCTTTACCTCCTGAGAAGCGAAAGATTAAGAAAAGTCTCACACAAACATTTCAGAAACTATACATTTATCTGTCCGAAAATATACACTTACACTTTTTTTCCCTTCTTCTAAAAACAAATAAATTTATTTTCTCGTCAGATAACTGTGACTTTCTCATTAAAACACATTTATCTATTTACGTTCTTCTTTATACATAGTGTAGGCTTTTTCTCTGTAAAACGTACACATCTTTTTCGTTTTAGGTATTTCGTCAGTCTTGTAGGAGAACACTAGTACGAGGAAATACCATAAACTTGTATGACTTTTCAATATGTCATGAAAACGAAGCAGACAAAACAATAAAATTTAAAAGGGAAGGAATCACAAAATCAATTCCAACAACAGGAGTAAGCTCGGCGAGAATAGAATAACTTTCGATCTTATCAGACGCTTTTTCTTCCTGTGCATGCGCAACGTGCAACGTACGCCGAAGTTTAAAATTCTACACTTGGCACAATCAATGGATTGACATCACAGGCACACAGACACACTTGTGTTGTGCTTTTTGCAGATTTACACGCAGACAGAAAAGGCACAGGAACTTCGAGTAATTGACTTCGACCAGAAAGTCGCTCGTGTAAAACGGGCTTTACAGGAGCCCTCTGGCACACAGCACAGAGCTGCATGCGAATTTAGCGTCATCTAATGACTGTGCCGAGAACATCCACAGCGTAACACACACTGACATGGCAAAAGTCATGGGACACCTCCTAATATCGTGTCGGACTTCCTTTTTCCTCGAGTAGTGTCGCAACTCGCCGTGGCATAGGCTCAACGAGTCGTTGAAAGTCACCTGCAGAATTATTCAGCTACGCTACCTCTATAGCCGTTCATAACTGCGAAAGTGTCGCCGGTGCAGGCTTTTGTACACCAATGGACCTCTCGATTATGCGCCGTGTTGGGCGATCTGGGTGGCTGTATCACTTTGCTCCAATTCTGCAGATTGTTCTTCAAGCCAATCGCGAACAACTCTGGCCTTGTGACATGGCGCATTGCCATCCAAAAAAATTCCATCTTTGTTTGAGAATATGAAGGCCACAATTGGCTGCAAGTGGTCTCCAAATAGCTGATCATAACCATTTTCAGTCAATGATCGGTTCAGTTGGACCAGTGGACACAGTCAATTCTACGTAAACACAGCCCACACCGTTTTGGAGCAGCCAAAAGCTTGCACAGTGCCTTGTCGACAACTTGGGTCCATGGCTTCGTGAGGTCTGCTCCACACTCGAGCCCTGCCATCAGCTCTTACCAACGGTAATTAGGACTCGTCGACCATGCCACGATCCACCAGTCGTCTAGGTTCCACCGATATGATCACGAGCCCTGAAGAGATGCTGTTGGCGATGTCGTGCTGTTAGCAAAGGCACTCGTGTCGGTCGTCTGCTGTCATAGGCGATTAACTACAAATTTCACCGCACTGTCCTAACGGATACTTTCGTTGAAGGTTACACATTGATTTCTGTGGCTATTTCAGACAGAGTTGCTCATCTGCTAGCAGTGACAACTCTTCACAGCCACTGCTGCTCTTGGTATTTTATTGAAGGTGGTCGGCCACTGCGTTGTCCATGGTGAAGGATGACTGAGGTTTGATATTCTCGGTACACTCTTGACATTGTGGATCTCTGAATACTGAATTCGGTAACGATTTCTGAACTGGAATGTCCCTTGCGTCTATCTCCAACTACCATTCCGCATTCAGTCCCTTAATTCCAGTCAGGCGGCGACAGTAACGTCGGAAACCTTTTCACATCAATCACCTGAGTGCAAATGACAGGTACACTTTTTTTCTTCTTTATTGTGATTTCATTCCCCTGCCCCATATGGGCAGGGGAGGGCTCTTAGCGGCACAATCCGCCTCTCTGCAGCCAAGTCACATGACAACTAAAATAAGAATAAAATGTTACATACAGAAGGCGGTAAAGGAGAACTTAAAACACAGTAATGGGAGAAAATGGAGGTAAAAATAGACTGACATCTAGACGTTCATGGGGGACAGTTAACGTCACCAGAAAGTTAAAAAAAAACACAGATAGCGATTCTTAAAACACAGAGAAGACACTGAATGAACATGCACAAGTTGAAAGTCGGCCACAGTATTAAAAACACTTGAGAACAACACACTTAAAACCCACTTGAAGCACACACGAGGAAGTCTAAAACTGCTGAGGGAAATGTCAGAGAGGATGGAAAAGGAGGGGAGAGCAGGGGCAGCAGGGGAAGTGGCGAGATGAGGAGAGTAGGGGCATCATTGGGTATACAGGGAGGCAGGAGACATGTGGGGTGGGACATGAAGAGGGAAGACAGGGCGGGAGGGAGTGCAGAGACACTGAAAGGGGGCACAAGAGAGGGAGGGGGAGTAGGAGGGGGAAGCCGCTCAGGAGGAGGGAGGGAGAGGAGAGGGAGCCCTGAGGAGGAGGCAGGAAGATGGCGTTAGAGTTGGTAGGAAGGGTAGCGTGATGAGGAGAGTAGGGGCATCATTGGGTATACAGAGAGGCAGGAGACATGTGGGGTGGGAATGAAGAGGGAAGACAGGGCAGGAGGGAGTTCGGAGACACTGAAAGGGGGCACAAGAGAGGGAGGGGGAGTTGGAGGGGGAAGCCGCTCGGGAGAAAGGAGGGAGAGGAGAGGGAGCCCTGAGGAGGAGGCAGGAAGATGGGGTTAGAGTTGGTAGGAAGGGTAGATGTCAGGGCGAAGCTCATCATCCGGGAGGGGTAGATGGTGGAAGTTGCGTTGGGAAAGGAGATGGAGGGTGTGGTGATGGAGAGAGGGTGAGACACAACGGTAAAGGCGCGACACCTGGTTGGGGGTGGAGTGGAAGGGAGACACCAGGGGTTGAGGGGGACCGAGGCGGCGGACAATATATAGTTTGCGGATGTGTTCAAGGAAAAGGAGAAGGTGGAGGAAGGGGATGAGGTCGTAGAGGATGCGCGTGGGGGACGGGAGGCAGATGCGGAAGGCGAGGCGGAGCGCTTGGCGTTCGAGGATTTGGAGGGCTTTATAGAACCGAGGAGGGGCGGAAATCCAAGCTACGCTGGCATAACAGAGGATGGGGCGGATCAATCATTTGTAGGTGTGAAGGATGGTGGAACGAAGCAGACCCCATGACCTGCCAGACAGGAGTTTTAGGAGGCGAAGGCGGTTGTGAGCTTTGTTTTGGATGGTAAGGAGATGGGGGGTCCTGGTGAGGTGGCTGTCGAGTTTGAGGCCAAGGTATTTGACGGTAGGAGTGAGGTGGATAGGCCGGCCATAAATGGTGAGATAGAAACAGGTCCACCAGTGCGATGACCTTTTATATCTCGTGTACGCGATACTAACGCCATCTGTATATGTTATACAGCTGTTGCATCAGTTTTGTCACTTCACTGTAATTACTGCTTCGATGTAATAATTAAATTGTCAAGAATTACCCTTGTATGGTATGCAATAAAATCAAAGGAGATGCTAGGGTGCTTTAAAAAATGATGCAACGTTCTTGGGTGTTTAATAAAATAGTGCCATGTACTAAGAGTAGATATTGAAAACGAACTCGGAAAATTTCTTGACTATTCTGTGGTAATAACGGGAGACCATTTTAGGACTTATAAATTAGGAGAGCCTCATGATTAAAAAACAGGGACAGAGAATTGAATGGAATTGTTCACGGCAAGGTTTTCTAACTCATGAGAGTTATACCTTAGACCTCCTGGCTATTCGCCAGGGCGATTCCGATTCAATCCGCATTAACGAAGGAATCGGTGACCTTGGCGATGGTGTAGCGTTGACGAATGTAAGGTTATCCTCAACATGAAGTTCTTTTTTTTTCATTTTTATTCTATTCCTTTTTTTTTTATTTTTACACCGCAGCGAGTTATTAGGAACGGTGGTATGCGCTTGTCTGCTTTCAAATTTCGAGAGCAGCTACGCTGCATGTGGAAGTACTGTTCATCATAGATTTCTAAACACGGTGAAACTTTTCTTTTTTCATATGTAGATATCATTGACAGAGGGGGAGATGCAACAAGTAGCGATATATATATATATATATCTATATATACTACTGGCCATTAAAATTGCTACACTACGAAGATGACATGCTGCAGACGTGAAATTTAACCGATACGAAGAAGATGCTGCGATACGCAAATGATTAGCTTTACAGAGCATTCACACAAGGCTGGCGCCGGTGGCGACACATACAACGGGCTGACATGAGGAAAATTTCCAACAGATTTCTCATACACAAACAGCAGTTGATGGGTGTTTCCTGGTGAAACTTTGTTGTGATGTCTCGTGTAAGGAGGAAAAATGCGTACCATCACGTTTCCGACTTGATAAACGTCGGATTGTAACATATCGCGATTGCGGTTTATCGTGTCGCGACACTGCTGCTCGCGTTGGTCGAGATCCAGTGATGCATGATCCCAACGGCCTCATATCACTAGCACTCGAGATGACAGGCATCTCACCGCATGCCTGTAACGGATCGTGCAGCCACGTCTCGATCCCTGAATGAAAAGATGGGGACGTTTGCAGGACAACAACCCTCTGCACGAACAGTTCGACGACGTCTGCAGCAGCGTGGACTATCAGCTCGCAGACCATGGCTGCGTTTACCCTTGACGCTGCGACGCAGACAGGAGCGCTTGCAATGGTGTACTCAACGACGAATCTGGGTGCACGAATGGTAAAACGTCATTTTTTTCGGACGAATCCAGGTTGTGTTTACAGCATCATGATGGTCGCATCCGTGTTTGGCGCAATTGCGGTGAACGCACAATGGAAGCGTGTATACGTCATCAAATGGTTCAAATGGCTCTGAGCACTATGCGACTTAACTTCTGAGGTCATCAGTCGCCTAGAACTAAGAACTAATTAAACCTAACTAACCTAAGGACATCACACACATCCATTCCCGAGGCAGGATTCGAACCTGCGACTGTAGCGCTCACGCTGAAGCGCCTTTAACCGCACGGCTATTCGTCATCGCCGTACTGGTGTATCACCCGGCGTGATGGTATGGGGTGCCATTGGTCACACGCCTCGGTCACCTCTTGTTCGCAATGACGGCACTTTGAACAGTGGACATTACATTTGAGATGTGTTACGACCCGTGGCTCTACGGTTTCATTCGATCCTTGCGGAACCCTACATTTCAGCAGGATAATGCACGATCGCATGTTGCAGGTCCTGTACGGACCTTTCTGAATACAGAAATTGTTTGACTGATGCCCTGGCCAGCACATTACCCAGATCTGTCACCAACTGGAAACGTCTGGTCAATGGTGGCCGAGCAACTGGCTCGTCACAATACGCCAATCACTACTCTTGATGAACTGTGGTATCGTATTGAAGCTGCATGGTCAGCTGTACCTGTACACCCTTTCCAAGCTCTGTTTTACTCAATGCCCAGGCGTCTCAAGACTGTTATTACGGCCAGAGGTGATAGTCCTGGATACTGATTTCTCACGATCTATGCACCCAGATTGTGTGAAAATGTAATTACATGTCAGTTCTAGTATAATATATTTGTCCAATGAATACCCGTTTATCATCTGTATTTCTTCTTGGTGTAGTAATTTTAATGGCCAGTAGTGTATGTAATGGAAGATTCCCAAATGCGACAAGGCACAGCTTGCAGAATACTTTAGCACTCAGCATCAGAAACCCTTCTCTGGAGAAAAAATGTGGGGTTTCAATGGATAAACTTTAATGATATGTGCAGTACGCTTTAAAAACGTATCTGTACCATAAAGTTGCGAGGAATGTAAGGGGCGATCCCTGATTCAATGGTTTTCCTAGAAAGTTATTACAAAGCAAGACAGAAACTCTTCAGAGATATAATACCCCTCTTTGTCTTCAAAAGTGAAACAAAGCCAAAATTTCGGCTTACTTTAAGCTAGACCATTGCTGCATATCATTTCTCCTATCGCTCGACGAAGCTAACATTTTGTGTTATGTAATGCTGGTAACCTGATCATAATTATTTATTCAGCCGCTCAGTTATCTTACTGGCACTGAAGTGAGTATGACTCACAGAAAGTTTAAATATGAATGCTGTCATCCCAGATTGTTTAACGGCTGTAGTTTGTAATCATTTCCGCCATTGCAAACACATCGTAGTGATTGACAGCGACGTAAGCGATTGCAGAAATTAAATAAAGTACATTCACTCAATGACAACATTAGGTGACGAGATATCTCCTCTAGTCGAGACAAAATATGTGAAATAATACGCTTCCTTTCCTGCAGTCGCTGGAACAAGGAACGTGATACCTAGACGTCCAGGACAGTTGCATTTTGACCATCAGAAACATACGTGTAACAACAGCCACACATCTGACGTCAGTCTGTTGAACAGAGATGGACCGTAGTTTTAACTCCGGTACTCTATAGCAAGAGATACGCAAACTTTCTTCGGACGACGATGGGTATCACTGCCTTTCTAGCCAACTCATTCTTCATATAACTCCTAGATCCACTTCAAACTTGAGTAAGGGAACTTTGAAAACCTATGCTTAATGAAATATTCACCATCTCATATTAAATTAATCGCAGGTATATAAAGACTATTCCTCTTAATGGAAATAGCTGCAACTCGATGGTAAGAAGTTACAGTTGTAAGGCAAGTGGCGAACACAAAATGTACGTAAGAATAAATTTAAAAACACGACTATAAGTCTCTATAGAAAACTGTACGTATGGCATACTGTTTCTTGTATTAATACAACCACCAAGTTAGGTTTTGTTGTTTATTTACAATGAAAGCTAGTTTCAAGTGAGGTATCACTAGCTGCCACATGATCAGAATTTAAGTGTTTCTAACAAAGAGCTAGAATATGAATAATACCGGGAGTTCTCAAATTAGACTGAAACAGTACATATTGTGTTTCAAGTGTTATAGAAATGCTTGCCCTGTACTTAAATGACTACATCGCTTTGATGGAAAAATGCGTAAATTGTGATAATCTTGCACTGCATGCCACGTGTAAAAAATCGTGATGCAAGGTGTACTTTCCAAGTCTAGCAATGAGATGAATATCCTTTATGTACATTCGCTAATATGCATACACAATAAGTATGTGAACAGAAATATGTACCAACCAGTCTAAATACATGCACACTAAATCCGTTCACACTGAAAACCTGCACACTGAATACTTAAACACACTGCTGCCTATGATTCAAGTAGCATGTCGAAGAGACATAATTCACACGCAGCTTTAATTTTTTTGCTAATTCGTTTCTGTATCAAGCTGTTGCTGGGTAAACTTCTAGTTAGTAATTTTCTCCTCACAGTCTTAATTTGGCCACATATTGCCTCTGTTGGGAGTAATTTCGAAAGAGTGAATGACAGCGATGGGAAAATTGTAGAGCATTTAAGCAAGAGTTAAAAATACATTTTCTGAAGGAAGGCATCTCGATCCTCGATGCCTAACCCCAACAGCCTGTGTTCAGACAGCTACAACGAGATGCTCTCTTCTTTCCACTTATTTCAGTACTTATAAACGGACGTGTTTACTTTTAATTTCCGGCTTTTGAAAACTACGATATCAGAGCCACAGGCACCACACCTTGTAGGAGCTTCGTTAAATATTTCCATGCGGGAAGTTCCACAGATTAATCTCACGGCGAAAACGAAAATGAGTCGGAGACTGAGTTTTAATATACAAGCTGTGTATGATATTTACTTCCAGAATGGTGTAGATCTAACTCGTGGACTTCACAACTTCACAGTAAGAAACTACGAAATATCATCAGCATTAACTCATATTTTGGGCGCGTCTGTTCCCAACATGTTGCCATTTCTAACCGCAAGATAGATGTATTTGGTGTACTGTTGTAGAACATCGTTGAGATCTCGTTACACGTGAGAGCTGCAGACTATATGGTAAATATGACATACGTGAGTCAAATTGCATATCAAGTTGATTAGGTGTGTTCAACCATATGCTTCTTCTTTCTTCGACATTGCAGGAAACTTGGGTGGTATTACTTGCCGAGGGTGGCGGCTCTTGAATCATCATAGTCTTCATTCAGTTTTAACTTTAGAATTACAACTGTACCTTTGCCACCCATTTCAAGTCGTTTTCACCCGAATTTCTCAGCTGAAATTTTTTCCTTGTAGAGTCACATGCGAGTGGAAAGAATCATTTCTCAAAAACAAAGGGTACTGATAAATGTGGAAGGCACGATACGTTAAAGAAGGAGAAGTAAATTGAGATCGTCTTCACGACATAAGACAGAAGAATACATTTACTTCAATGTAAATTTCTTTACCGATCTACTGTAATCACGTGTACAATTTATGTCAGCTACATATACTGATGAATATGACTTTTGAATGAGAACTAGAGGTTTCTCTATCATCATCTACTCACAAATTCAGGTCAGGCTCACATCTTGTGATCTTGAGTCCAAAGATTAATCTCTTGCAGCTCTCCAAGCAGGTGTATCCGATCTAAGTCTTTTGTTATACCTCTTTCACACTGAAACCGTTGAAGCTGTTTACTGGAATCAAACCGAGGTCTCTTCTAGAAATTTTACTCTCAACACGGCCAGCTACTACCAAATGAACCATTGCTTAGCTCTGTGGGTTGTGTTCTGTCAGTCTGTCAGTTTATTATACCAAGATCGGCTGTCACTTGTTTGAAATTTCCGAATCAACCCATGTAACATCCATGGCTCTTACGTAGCGACGCATCTCAAAAACTTCACAGTTTTCTGTATTTTTTGTTGTTTAACTTTCACGTTTTATTTACATATAATGCTATACTCTAAACAAATACTTCGAAGAAAAGACTACTTATGTTTTAAACTCATACATAAACATATTTCTCTTGTACAGAAAGGCTCTTGTTGCTGTTGTCTACTTGCATTTAAAACTCTCTTTATTTCAGTCATTATACCGTGATCGGCTGCCACTTGTTTGAAATTTCCGAATCCCCGATTCGATTCAGTACCTCTCAATTACTTATCGCATCAACCCATGTAACATCCATGGCTCTTACGTAGCGATGCATCTCAAAAACTTCACAGTTTTCTGTATTTTTTTGTTGTTTAACTTTCACATTTTATTTACATATAATGCTATACTCTAAACAAATACTTAGAAGAAAAGACTACCTATGTTTTAAACTCATACATAAACATATTTCTCTTGTACAGAAGGGCTCTTGTTGCTGTTGTCTACCTGCATTTAAAACTCTCTTTACTTCAGTCATAGTTAGCTACTTTGTTGTCAAAAGAACAATACTCGTCTCTTACAATAATATTATCTTGGGACTCTTCCACAACACCTACACAACCCCAAGTACATACTGCTAACATACGAAGTTCAACTTTGAGTATTTGTTTACTAACAGCCGCTCACATGGTTGCAGATGAAATGATGTTCGCTAAGTAAAAAGACGGCAAACAGAAAAAAAGAACAAAAAAAAGGTCACAAACAGAGCCAATAATTGCTTAAAACATGCTGTAGCATACAATACATAAGGTAGTAATGAAATTATCAATATAAAACTATATTTCAAAAGACGAACTGTAAAAGTGTAATAATGTTTTACTCTCTTCGTACAACCATACCATTTTGTGCATGTTTTAGATTAAAAAACCGCACTGATGATGGTGATATTTGTCGCCGAAACTAGTTCTGGATAATAAAGAAATAAACGGATGACAAGGTGTTTTGCATCAAGGCGGATTCAATTTGTGATATTTTTTCTCTCTTCTATTACATTCATTGTTTTGGTGCCTAACTTTATTCCATCATCAATTAATTTAATTTAGCTGCACTGGATTATCCATAATTTTCTTTATGTGATGTTCATCTTTTAATATCTCATTGCGGTATTATCCACTCTGTTCATTTCGCAAGTCCTTTACCTCTCCGAAGAACAATGTCATCGGCAAATCTTAAAGTATTTATTTCTACTCCCTGAACCATCTTGTGCTGCTTCCTCAGAGAACTGAATGAGTAACAAGGGGGATGGGCTGCAGCCCCACACGTGGAACTTTTAGTTCTTGTCGTTTGATATCCCTCTATTTTTGTAAGTACAGTCTTGTTTTTGTAAAAGTTGAAGATAATCGTATGTTCCTTGTAATTTATTTCTGACAACTTTTCAATTTCGAAAACTGTGTTGGTTGTCCTTATTCACACTGCCTTGTCAGATATATCGTAGGTGATCTTTATTGCAACGCGTGAGCACCCTTTCCTCCGTGAAACAATCAGTTTTCTCCTTGTTCTGCTTGTACTAGTCTTTCCACTCTGCTATAGACAGTTCGAGTTAGTATCTCGTAACCATGGGTGACTGAACTGATCTTTTCGGTAATACACTTTTCAGCACATGCTTTCTTTCTTTTTTTAACTATTGCACTCTTTTCAAAATCTGTCTCACTTAGCCAGTATATCACTTGTAACATTTAACACGGTTGATAATAATATGCGCGAACGTCGTCTGCTCGAGATGAATTGTTTCAATTAGGGATTTTCAGTCGTTTGTCAGTTTCTTCTCTCAATGTCTCTTTCCATGATGTTGTCATAGAGGTTCTGTCCCTTATGTGGGCCTTCTATACTTCAAAACGCATTTGGATAAAAATCCTACGTCGAGATGTCAAATTTACTTTACGGATTACAGCACATCTTCCTCCGTTGCCACTGTTAAGGAATAACGTCTATATTAAACTTCCTGGCCGATTAAAACTGTGTGCCCGACAGGAACTCGAACTCGGGACCTTTGCCTTTCGCGGGAAAGTGCTCTACCATCTGAGCTACCGAAGCACGACTCACGCCCGGTCCCACAACTTTACTTCTCATTCTCATCCTGGAACGTCTATATTATCTTTCCATCTTTCAGTCATCCGTTATTTGCATCATCTGGTTTGTCATTTGAGCTCCTAGAATTTGTTGAATTGGGTTATAAAGAGCAACAGACTACTGATAGTCACACATAGATTTCCAGCTACGTATTAGTTCTCTTCCACAGCCATTCCTACTCTGCCATTTTACATTGTATCAATATCGTTTTTATATGTCCATGTTCCCTTTTGTTTGTTTCATTTGTTGCATGCTTGTATTTCTTCATTGGTTATAGAATATTTTTTACTGAGCCTTGTGTTTTTTGCTAACATTTTCTTTCCTAGCTTTCCTTTCTCATCTCTCAAAGCCACTCATTCATCTTCTGTTATATTCCTTTTGCATCTGCCGTTTTCTAACACTCTGATGATTATTTCAATATATCAATGTCCCATCTACTTAATTTCCTGCCTTTCTAGAATTTACTTAGTTTTAATATGCATTTTGTAACCAACAAATTATAGTCAGTGAGGACATTTGCTCGTGAAGGTGCTGTGCAGTTAAAACTCTGGAATATTTTAGTACATGCACGACCCTTCCGTTGTTGTTGTTGTTGTGGTCTTCAGTCCTGAGACTGGTTTGATGCAGCTCACCATGCTACACTATCTAGTACAAGGTTCTTCATCTCCCAGTACTTACTGCAACCTACATCCTTCTGAATCTGCTTAGTGTATTCATCTCTTGGTCTCCCTCTACGATTTTTACCCTCTACGCTGCCCTCCAATGCTAAATTTGTTATCCCTTGACGCCTCAGAACATGTCCTACTAACCGGTCCCTTCTTTTTGTCAAGTTGTGCCACAAACTCCTCTTCTCCCCAATTCTATTCAATACTTCATCATTAGTTATGTGATCTACCCATCTAATGTTCAGCATTCTTCTGTAGCACCACATTTCGAAAGCTTCTATTCTCTTCTTGTCTAAACTATGTATCGTCCATGTTTCACTTCCGTACATGGCTACACTCCATACAAATACTTTCAGAAACGACTTCCTGACACTTAAATCTATACTCGATGTTAACAGAAACGCTTTCCTTGCCATTGACAGTCTACATTTTATATCTTCTCTACTTCGACCATCGTCAGTTACTTTACTTTACTCCCCAAGTAGCAAAACTCGTTTACTACTATAAGTGTCTCATTTCCTAAAGTAGATCCCTCAGCATCACTCGACTCAATTCGATTACATTCCATTATCCTCGTTTTGCTTTTGTTGATGTTCATCTTATATCCTCCTTTCAAGACACTGTCCATTCCGCTCAACTGCTCTTCGAAGTTCTTTGCTGTCTCTGATAGAAATACAATATCATCGGCGAACCTCAAAGTTTTTATTTCTTCTCCATGGATTTTAATACCTACTCCGAAATTTTCTTTTGTTTCCTTTAGTACTTGCTCAATATATAGGATGAGTAACATCGGGGATAGGCTACAACCTTGTCTCACTCTCTTCCCAACCACTGCTTCCCTTTCATGCCCCTCGACTCTTATAACTGCCCTTGCGTAAAGCTTGCAAAAATCCATAAGATACGTCAGAGTTACCAGTTTCCATCAACAAGTACGTGCTAGGTACAAAGTAGGGCAAAGCATAGGACTAGTGTTTCAGACGCCGTCCCTGAGCTGGTGTTTGGGAGGAGTGGCCACCTAGTTCCGCCCGACCCACGGCACGTAGTTTACACTTTGTAATGAGGCAATTTATATACATGGAAGGAACCGAACGACGAACGGCCCAGAGCGGAATCTACTGGGGAACTCGTGGAACCGCTTTTAATTTCTGCTCAGAACAAAAACCTCTGGAAAACAGCTGCCGTGGTGGTAAGTATCTTCCTAAACTTAACATTCGCAGGCGTCGTCGGCAAGGAACAATGCTACCGTTAGAATTTAATGTAAAGTCAGACTCTCGCAAGTCGCTTTTTACTTGTTTTTTTTAATTATTAGTTACTTATTATGAAACCATAAGATACTTTGTGACTATGGTACAAAACTTAGGTCTGAGATTTTGATGGTATAACATTGGGAGATTATCTGAAGATCCTCCCATTGGTAAAGGTGAACCTCATCATTTCACGAGTGTTCCTTTCGGCTGTCATCACTGCTCACATCCCATTTCCATGTCTTTCTATTCACCCAATGTTTCTTCTGGATGTCCCTGGCCACCATTTCCATATAGGCACCTTCCTTCCATGTTCTTGTTGGGTGTCCTCTCTTCCGTCTCCATTGTGGAGCCAATTAAAAAATTTGTTTTGCCCACCTATAACCTCCGTCCTCTATAGATGCTCTAGCCACAATATCTTTGTTGTTTCTATTGAAGCGAGTGTCATGATCCCAGTTCCGATTCTGTCCCTGGTTGTGAAAGGTATACAGAGTTCATCCTCGAAATGCCACAGTGTGTTCTCCAAAAGTAAATTTCCAAGGGCAGTGGCTTCTTGCAGTGTCTCTTATTCAACTCCTAAGTCACTGCACCTTGTGTAGACAAACCTTAAAGGATACATAATTTGATTCCTAAATTTTTTTGAATTCTATTCGAGAGAACAGAGTTGAGTTCGTAACGTAATTACATTGTCACACACATCCAGCTACCGCATTTATGATTATGTTTAACAGCGTCATTTCTGTGCAGCTGCAGTTGCATTCCGCCATCGGCTGCTGAGGTGAACCTATTATCTAATACAACCTGACGTTGGCATCGGAAGCGTGCAGGTGACCGCCGTGTCAAGCCCACCTCATGTTTGCCCGACACGGTGTAGTAACTAGCTGTGGTGTGCGTACTGTAAGACCTTCAGTACACACTCCATCAGATTATTTGACTTGTCGCTCTAACGAAGTAGTCCGCAGCTCGTGGTCGTGCGGTAGCGTTCTCGCTTCCCGCGCCCGGGTTCCCGGGTTCGATTCCCGGCGGGGTCAGGGATTTTCTCTGCCTCGTGATGACTGGGTGTTGTGTGATGTCCTTAGGTTAGTTAGGTTTAAGAAGTTCTAGGGGACTGATGACCATAGATGTTAAGTCCCATAGTGCTCAGAGAGCTCTAACGAAGTCGAGAGTCAGAAATATGTCTCGTGGTCTTATGGTGGCATGTTTCTCTTCCGCCGTTAGGTCAAACAATAGAAATGCCACTTGGACGCTTAGAGTAGCAGATTGAAGGTGACCAACTTTAAACAGAAGTTGATTAATTTTCACACACATTTATTAAAATAATAAAAATCATAGAAATGACTTAACTTGATTCTGGATGCTATTTACAATTGACAATCTGAAGTTCCTTTGGTCTTGGTACGTTAATGTTATTCTCACATAATATCTCTGATACTTGACAAAGTGTCTATACGTTTCTCTTCATGGCTATGTACAGGAATATGATAATCTTATTAGGCGCAGACTGAAGCTTGACTACAGACTAATGCAGACTGATGCAAACTGACTAATCGGAGGTCTGTACACTCGTGATAATACCTCGCGCGTTCAGGTATCACTGCGCGAGTGTGATCCGCGAGGAGAAAAGGTTCTACGTTAGCAGCAATCTCATTGGCTGCATTACATATTAATACGCGGATTGGCGGAAGCAGAATTTGGTCCGTCTCTAAGACAGCGCCATCTCGTAGTGCGGAGACAGACATGCGCTGCGCCTGCGCTGTTGTGCTTAGCGGGGCGCGCTCTAGTGGGAAGGTTGTTCACGCGCTGACTACGTGGAACTATGTACACAACACTAGCATCTCCGAGATGTGCCATGTCCTCCTCAACTCTAGCCGAACTTCTTCGAATTTTCGGTCAGGTCTTTTTGTGAAATTTAGCTTTGGAGTTCACCGAACGATTCTCACACTGCTCTCCTAAGGCTCATTCTGGTTTCGTTCATCCGTTGTCAGCTACTTTTTGATTTAACTTCAGTCCGTTATGACACTCCTTTTGCACCTTTCTACGACCGTTACTGAAGAACGGCGGGACTTTTTATCCCTCATAGTCGTTCTCACCACTCACTGGTCTAATCTGTACTCTTAAACGTTTATGAATTTCATTCATTTCACCCCTACTCTTCGACCCCAGAGCTGAATGCCTGAAGTTAACTGATCAGATTCGCTGCACATTCTTCTGTCAGTTTTTCTGTGCTTCAGTTTTACTCCACTTTTCCTATGACAAATGTAGTCTACAGTACTGCAACAGACTCATAGTTACTAATTTACCACTCGGATTTTTTTTCGTGGAGATACAATACAAGCTATTCTCAACCTTAAGTAATACTATACATTTCATTTTAGCATCCTTACTTACCTGACAAGAGGACAAACATCGTTCCTAAACATACCTAACTTGAGTTTCGTATTACTTGTACACTCTTCGTTTACCATACCTAACTTGTTCCCCAGTCATTGCTTAGGCTCTCCTGAAATGTTCTAATTACTTACTCACCCGTTCAAATCAGTTCTGAGAGTCTTTTACAATATTATCTGCTACTTCTGCAGCAAAATCCCTGTTTTACTCAAAGGAATCAAATTGCAAATGTGTCTATGGATGATTTCTTTTTTTTATTTACTGTGCCTTTGGTTTATTAAAATGTTCGTCTTGAAGATTAAATTAGGTATCACTATCACACAGGAATTAGCCATGTAACAGTGATTCATGCTGGTGTTGCATGACAGACTCACGTCGTTTAAATATCTAACCAAAACGTTGCAAAGCAACTTGAAATGGAAATGGCATGTTAGATAGTTGTAGCGAACGCGAGTGGTTGACTTTGGTTTATTGGGAGAATTTTTTGGGAAGGTTTTGTTCATTTGTAAAGGAGACCACCTAGAGGTGAGCTGCTAGATTTGTCAGTGGTAGGTTCGAACAACACGCAAGTATTACTGAGATGCTTCTAGAAGTCAAGTTGAAACCACTGCGGGAAATTTGGTGTTCTTTTCGAGGTGCACTATGACAAAATCTATAGAATCTGGCTCTAGAACAATGCTGCTGCTACGAACGTACATTTTGCGTAAAGGCGACGAAGAAAACTGTGAGAAATTAGGGCTCGTACAGAGGCATATAGACAGTAGCTTACCCCTTGCTGTATTTGCAAGTGTAGTATATGTTATGGGTATGAGTACAGGTATTTTTTTTTGCTGACTGAGGACAGTGTACCCAACAACATTACAACACTATTTACTTCATTTGCAAACTAGTTACTGTAGCTATTAAGAGTAGCACGTTTTTAGATCGGCTAGTGTCTCCCAGTACATGTGGCAACATCAAATCTTTGCGCTTATTTTCCTCTGAGCAGCAGGTCAGATGCTGAAGCGTGGACATGGTGACGCAAACAGTTTAGTTAAAATTGACAGGCCTTGTTGACTTAGCGGAGCAGTTATGACGGTTAAGAAAACCACACTGAAGTTGGTACACATTAAGGTTAAAAGTAGTTCGAACCCATTAGGTGAGTGGTCAGCGCGGCCGAATGCCTCGCTAAAGGGCCCGGGTTTGATTCCCGGTTGGGGCAGGGGATTTTCTCCGCTCAGGGACTGGGTTTTGTGTTGCCATCATCTTTTCATCCCTATCTCCAACGCGCAGATCGCCCTATGTGGCGTCGAATGCAATGAGCACTGGCCCTCGGTGACATAACTTCCCCGAATAGTGGACTCCTAGCCCACAATGCCGTACGCTCTTCTTCTTTTTTCAAGGTAAAAATGATCACAATATCTCCACCGTGAATATGACAGACACTGGTAAAGTTCTTAGGTCCATATTTGAAATTAAAATAATTCGAATTACTGACGAGCTGTACATTTTCCATCACTAGCTACTGCACATTGACTGCGTTGCTGGTAGATGTTGTTCCTCGGTTTTGGAAATGTTCTGAGCCAGTGTGTCTGTGTTACATCGTAGATCCAATCACAGAACACACATACATAAATACGTAGATACATACATATATTCACGCACATACACGATTACACGTTCAATTTATGCCTGGGATAGTGGGCAACATTGTCACAAACAAAATTTAAAATAGTTCAAATACGCCAGTCCTACTGAACCTTTTCCAACGTTTCCCTTGGTCGTCAATCGATTGTCAGGGCTACACATCTCGTCCAGATGATCCAGTTTGGATTCTCTCTGCCTACCTCCAAGCATTCTGGGATGTTTGGCGGAAACCAACGAAATTGTGCAACATCCATTCTTGCTCTCACGAGATGGAATGAAAGATGTAAATAAATATAATCATGGCTGCATAGCACTCTATTGCATCATTGGGTAGTTGGATGGTTTAAGCTGGCCTTCCTATAATCGTATAATACTTTTAGCCCTTCGGAGTATACTGCCATTTCATATGGCAGAAAGAAACACGAGCAGTGATAAAACGCCAGCCTACTTCAGCGAGCGCTTCCAGACCTAGTCTAACACTCGCAGTCTGCATAACCTGCATACATCTATAATAGATACATTTGAAAATTAATTACAGGTAATATATATATACGATAATACTTATTTTATTTCGTTTCTCAGTTTGAAACGTAATGTACGTAGATATGGAATTCATCTCAAACTATAGGTTCACGACTTATATTATAGCATTCCTCTTAATCAACAATTCTTTAACTGAACAAGACTGTTTCTGACGAATGGTATTGTACGTCTTTTCTGTAACTTGTGTCCACTTGCCAGCAAAAGTGCATCCTCCACCTTGGTTTCGCGACCATATGGAATGTGGATATTTTTGGTATTACAGGAGGAATTATCACATTGTTTTCTGTACTACCTAATGCAGTCTCTTTACGTTAAATCTTTAATGTCCTTCGCTTTTAAATGCCACCTTTCACATATTAGCTTATCAGTGTAAGGATGTGAAAATATACTGCCATTGCTATTGAGGTTAACGAAGTTTCTTCTTCAGCGTTACAAGTTCTTCTTCGTAGCTCATAGAGACATTCCTCGAAATTTGTTCATTTTCCCAACAAATGACATAATCCGGTAATGTATGCTGTACCTGCAATTAGACCACAACATATACAGTAAGGATTTCTCAAAATTCTAATTTTGGTAGCTTTATGTCTTCATCCATAAAATTCTATCCTAGTAATCCGTGAGTTACATTCTTCATTCACGGAAGTGACAGTCATCATTGTTGCGGCTTCAACTTCGTGCACTTTCTGTAATGATTATTATTATAAAAGGCTTTACAGTCTTTAAATCATGCATTTTCCATCTCAGAATTAACACATAAAAGTTAGTGAATTTCAAGATACTTCTGATTCGTGAAGAACAGTTTATTCGTTCCTATGCTTCAGACTCGAATTCTCTTTATTAGCTAATTATGTCTTGACATATTCGTTTCGTCCACTCCTTTACCTTACTTTCACTTGCATGGTCGCCAAATAACCTGCTTCTACGTAGTTTCATATCGTTACGCGTAGAATTCTATTGACGCCGGTTTGATTTTTATCACCAGCCAATTTTACCTCTTTTTAGTAATCGAAATTTCTAGAGTGGTTCTCCACGGTATTTCGTATCCTCTTAAATACACTGAAAGACAAAAAAGAAACACGCACTACGAAAGAATTGTTCGAATGTGATGGAAATCAGTAGATGTGGTGTACATGCAGAGACTAACAAATTGTTACAATTTGAGAAAAATTGGATAATTTATTCAAGAGAGAGAGCTTCAAAAACGGAACACGTCAATAACGCGTTGGTCCACTTCTGACCCTTATGCAAGCAGTTATTCCGCTTGGCACTGATTGACAGCATCGTGGGATGCGCCCCCTGAGGGATATCGTGCTAAATTCTGTCCATTTGGCGCGTTAGATTGTCAGCGTTCGGACCGTTCTCAAGTAGGTAGGGAAACGGCGACATTTATGGCCAAGATAGGGTTTGGCAAGCTCGAAGACAAGCAGTAGAAACTCTCTCCGTGTACGTTCAGGCGTTATCTTGCTGAAATGTAAGCCAGAATGGCTTGCCACGAAGGAAAACGAAAGAGGAAGCAGAATGTGGTCGACATACTGCGTGCTGCAAGTGTACCACGGATGATATAAAAACGGATGTGAAAAGAAATGGCACCCCAAACCATTACTCCTGGTTGTCGGTCGACCTGTTGAGTGGTACGTATGTAAATAAATTAGTGAAATCAAAGTGAAGTAGAAATTAGAATATAAATGAAAAACTTAGTTTAGTTTAGAGAGTTACATACTGGCAAACAGCGGGCAGAACAGCAGAACAGAAGAGTCAATGACCGTGAAGTCAGCAAGTTCCACATAAGCGGGCGCTGTCGATTCAACCGTCAGGGCATCGTCCGACCGGCTCACGTGTTTCTCAGTTGTCACATGTGAGCAAAGGCCCTCGCCTACATTCCAAGAGCCAATGACCGACGTTAAGAAGATTCTTCGAGAAGCTTTTCAACGTGACAGAAGAGGCAATGACTGGGTCACGTGTTCCTCAGTCGTCACATGTGATCAAAGGCCCTCACCTACATTCCAAGAGCCAATGACCGACGTTAAGAAGATTCTTCGAGAAGCTTCTCAGCGTGACAGAAGAGGCAATGACCGTGAAGTCATTCACCTCCAGTAAACTGAAGTGAATAAATACGCGAGACGCAGTGGGCCCGACAGACGGAGACGGAGACGAGACAAGAAGGAAGAGAAGAAGAGTAGCAGTAGTTTTCAGTCAGTTTCGGTGCTGAAGACCGTCACGCAAGAATGACTACATCATGCACAGACGCACCAATTCCGCCGCTGTAATGGAATAGCAAACACCAGCCTCGGCGCCAGAAGACAGAAGTTAAAAGGTATTTGAAGTCTGATTTTTACGTACACGGATGACTTGTGCGGACGGGAAGGAGACGGCCTCACATCAGCAGTCACCTGTGAGCTGGGATGAAGATCTGACAGCCGAAGACTGGCAAGCGGGAGTCCGTTGTTCGAGTCCGGGACACTGGCCTTCCCCCGCCGAGCCGCTCCGCTGGCCGACGCACAACACACGCGGCCACTTAGAGAAGAGAAACACTGGGACGCCACATCCAAGGTATCACCATCCGAGGCACGACTTCGCTCGCAATAACTAAACGGGCCACCTCGCGCTGCGCGTCTGCAGTCAGCTGGGCGAGACGGCGACACGAGATACACACCGCTACGCGTAATCAGACGCCGCCGCCGCCGCCGCTGCCGCAGCAGAAGGCTTCGCGAACGACACAGCTGCCGCTCTTCGAACCAGAACATCCAGTAAGATACAGTTGTACGAAACTTGCAATAAAAGTTATCTTACGTAAAAATGCTGTTTCGTTCTACCTCATACCCGAGCCAAGGAAGAACCCACCCTGCCCAAATGTTGTTAAGAGAGAAAAATCAATTTATCCAGTATTTTCACCGTGACATAATGCTTTAGAATTCTCATCCTGACACTCGACTTGCATCAAAAGAGAAAACCCAGTTACATTTAGTAGCAGAAGTGCTACAATTAGTATCAGAACTGTTACAGACCATAACGTTGCCATCCCACCACTGTTTGGGGTGTCTCCAGATAAATTTATATCCCTTTTTGAACATTGTTTTCTAAAGAAAATTACTAAATTTAACACCACAAACTTTTCAAAGAAACCTTAAATTACGACAGGTATTAAAGTGTCTTCAGAAAGAAAAAGAAAACTGTATGAGACAGCAAGTACTAGTAAAGATCCAGAAGTAGTTATACACTATAAAATTTATTGCAAAATACTGAGAAAATGTGAAAGGAAATCAAGAAATTTGTATGTTACAGAAGAAATTAACAACTCCAGCGATAAAATCAAATCAGTATGGAGTGTTGTTAGAAGGGAGATAGGGAAAGTAACCACTGGGGTAGGTTGGTGAGAATAGTTCAAAAGAAAAAGCCAGGCAGTACATGGAAGAATCAGTTTTAAAAAATTGTAGCCAGATTACGTTTTATTTAACAACCTCTTGTGAAATAAGGAAAATTATTAAATGTTTGAAAAATAAATGTTCTGTTGGAGTAGATGACATCTCTAACAAGATACTAAAACAATTTGGAACAATTACAGCTGATGGTTCGAATCACATACGTAATGCATCAGTGACTCAGTGAATTTTTCCAGACGGGTTAAAATATGCCATTGTCAGGCATCTCTACAAAAAGGTGGAAACCACATATGTCAATAATTACTGGCCAGTATCCTTGCTTACAGCGTTTTCAAAAGTCTTCGAGAAAGTAATGTACTCAAGAGTCGTTAGCCATCTCAACAGTAATGGGATACTTAATAAATCACAGTTCGGATGTCAGAAATGCTGTTCCACTGAGACAGTAATATACAATTTCACTGTCCACATAATAGAGTCTTCAAATATTAAAATGTCACCAGTAGGAATATTCTGTGACTTATCCAATGCATTTGATTGTGAGAAACATGACACTATGTTAGAGAAATTACAGTTATGTGGTATAAATTGAACAGCATATGAGTGGTTTATGTCATATCTACAGAACAGGAAGCAAAAAGTCTCTTTACATGCTTCAAGTGATTCAAAGGAGTTTGCCACTTCATCTAACTGGGGTGAAGTTACATTAGGTGTTCCACAAGTTTCGATCATTGGTCGCCTCCTGTTCTTGATATATGTGAATGACCTCCCTTCTTATGTAAAAGAAGATGCTGAAATGACACTGTTTGCTGACGATACAAGCACAATTATTAATCCAGTAAAAGAGAGTCCGATAGAAAATGATACAAATAACGTCTTTCTACATCTACATACATACTTCGCAATCCACCATACGGTGCATGGCGGAGGGTACCTCGTACCACAACTAGCATCTTCTCTCCATGTTCCATTACCAAACACAACGAGGGAAAAATGACTGCCTATATGCCTCTGTACGAGCACTAATCTCTCTTATCTTATCTTTGTGGTCTTTCCGCGAAATGTAAGTTGGCGGCAGTAAAATTGTACTGCAGTCAGCCTCAAATGCTGGTTCTCTAAATTTCCTCAGCAGCGATTCACGAAAAGAACGCCTCCTTTCCACTAAAGACTCCCACCCGAGTTCCTGAAGCATTTCCGTAACACTCGCGTGATGATCAAACCTACCAGTAACAAATCTAGCAGTCCACCTCTGAATTGCATCTATGTCCTCCCTCAATACTACCTGATAGGGATCCCAAAGGCTCGAGCAGTACTCGAGAATAGGTCGTATTAGTGTTTTAAATAAGCGGTCTCCTTTACAGATGAACCACATCTTCCCAAAATTCTACCAATGAACAGAAGACGACTATCCGCCTTCCCCACAACTGCCATTACATGCTTGTCCCACTTCATATCGCTCTGCAATGTTACGCCCAAATATTTAATCGACGTGACTGTGTCAAGCGCTACACTACCAATGGAGTATTCAAACATTATGGGATTCTTTCTCCTATTCATCTGCATTCATTTACATTTATCTATATTTAGAGTTAGCTGCCATTCTTTACACCAATCAAAAATCCTGTCCAATTCATCTTGTATTCTCCTACAGTCACTCAACGACGACACCTTCTCTTTCACCACAACATCAACAGCAAACAGCCGCACATTGTTATCCATCCTATCCAAAAAGTCATGTATGTAGATAGAAAACAACAGCAGACCTACCACACTTCCCTGGGGCTCTCCAGATGATACCCTCACACCGATGAACACTCACCATGGAGGACAACGTACTGGGGTCTATTACTTAAGAAGTCTTCGAGCCACTCACATATTTGGGAACCAATTCCATATGCTCGTACCTTAGTTAGGAGTCTGCAGTGGGGCACCGAGCCAAACGCTTTCCGGAAATCAAGAATATGGCATCTGTCTGATACCCTTCATCCATGGTTCAAAAGATATCATGTGAAAAAAGGGTGAGTTGCGTTTCGCAGGAGCGATGCTTTATAAAACCGTGCTGATGCATGGACAGCAACTTATCTGTCTCAAGGAAATTCATTATATTCGAACTGAGAATATGTTCGAGAATCCTGCAACAAACCGATGTTAAGGATATTGGTCTGTAATTTTGAGGATCCGTCATTTCAACCCTTCTTATATATACCTGCGCTTTTTTCCAGTCGTTCGGGACTTTACGTTAGGCAAGAGATTCGCGATAAATGCAAGCTAAGTAAGGAGCCAATGCAGTAGAGTACTCTCTGTAGAACCGAATTGGAATCCCATCAGGACCTGGCGATTTATTTATTTTCAACCCATTCAACTGCTTCACGACCCCAGGGATGGCTATCACTAAGTCCGCCATACGGGAATCTGTACGAGACTGAAACGGGGGTATGTTTGTACGATCCTCCTGCGTGAAAGATTTCACAAATGCTAAATTTAAAATTTCAGCTTTCGTTTTGCTGTCTTCCGTTTCCAGGCCAGACTGATCAGTGAGTGACTGGATGGAAGCCTTCGACCCGCTTACCAATTTTACGTAAGACTAGAATTTCCTTGGGTTTTCAGCAAGATCTTTTGCTAAGGTATGACGGTGGTAGTAGTTGAATACTTCGCGTCTTTGGAAAAGTTATTAATTGGTTTTCTGCGAAAAAAATTGTTAAAATGTCTCTGAGCACTATGCGACTTAACTTCTGATGTCATCAGTCGCCTAGAACTTATAACTAATTAAACCTAACCAACCTAAGGACATCACATACATCAATGCCCGAGGTAGGATTCGAACCTGCGACAGTAGCGGTCGCTCGGCTCCAGACTGTAGCGCCTAGAACCGCACGTCCACTCCAGCCGGCGGGTTTTCTGCGAATGGGCTTGCTCTAAACTTCGAAAAAACACAATACATCCAATTTTCTGCTTCAAAACTATAATTCCGTCAATAAACATAACACATCAAAAGAAGTCAGTAGCCAGGGTAGAGCATACTAAGTTTTTAGGTGTACATATAGATGAGAATCTTAATTGGACAGTTCATATTTAAGATCTCCTAAAGCGACTAGGTTCAGCAAATTTTGCAACTCAACACTTTGGCGAATGGTATTCTCTGCTCAAAAAAGAGTAGTTAGAATAATGAGTGGGGTTCATAGTAGCACATCTTGTAGGCATCTGTTTGAAAGGTTAGGAGTTCTTACAACTGCGTCACAGTACATTTACTCAATAATGAAATTTTTTCTCAACAACATAGACCAGTTTAAAATCAACAGCGACATTCATGATTACAATACCACAAAAAAGAAAGACCTACACTACACTTTACTTAACCTATCTTTGCCACAGATAGGGATAAAATACGCTGCTATAAAATTTTTAGATTAATTGCCAGATGATATGAAATGTCTGACAGACAGCAGTAATAGATCCAAAAACAAATTGAAATAATACTTCCTTGGCAAACAGATTTGAATTCTTGAATATGTGTGAATAAATCTAGAGATATAAAATATGCATTTTGTGCCATTTAAGAGAATGGGATTGATAATAGACATGTTAAGGTATAACACTGTTGTTGTTGTGGTCTTCAGTCCTGAGACTGGTTTGATGCAGCTCTCCATGCTACCCTATCCTGTGCAAGTTTCTTCATCTCCCAGTACCTACTGCAACCTACATCCATCTTAATCTGATTAGTGTATTCATATCTTGGTCTCCCTCTACGATTTTTACCCTCCACGCTGCCCTCCAATGCTAAATTTGTGATTCCTTGGTGCCTCAGAACATGTCCTACCAACCGGTCCCTTCTTCTCGTCAAGTTGTGCCACAAACTCATCTTCTCCACAATTCTATTCAATACCTCTTCATTAGTTATGTGATCTACCCATCTAATCTTCAGCATTCTTCTGTAGCACCACATTTTGAAAGCCTCTATTCTCTTCTTGTCCAAACTATTTATCGTCCATGTTTCACTTCCATACATGGCTACACTCCATACGAATACTTTCAGAAACGACTTCCTGACACTTAAATCTATACTCGATGTTAACAAATTTCTCTTCTTCAGAAACGCTTTCCTTGCCATTGCTAGTCTACATTTTACGTCCTTTCTGTTTAGACCATCATCAATTATTTTGCTGCCCAAATAGCAAACCTCATCTACTACTTTAAGCGTCTCATTTCCTAATCTAATTCCCTCAGCATCACCCGATTTAATTCGACTACATTCCGTTATCCTCGTTTTGCTTTTGTTGATATTCATCTTATATCCTCCTTTCAAGACACTGTCCATTCCGTTCAACTGCTCTTCCAAGTCCTTTGCCGTCTCTGACAGAATTTCAATGTCATCGGCGAACCTTAAAGTTTTTATTTCTTCTCCATGGATTTTAATACCTACTCCGATTTTTCTTTTGTTTTCTTTACTGCTTGCTCAATTTGCAGATTGAATAGCATCGGGGAGAGGCTACAATCCTGTCTTACTCCCTACCCAACCACTGCTTCCCTTTCATGTCCCTCGAAGCTTATAACTGCCATCTGGTTTCTGTAAAAATTGTAAATAGCCTTTCGCTTCCTATATTTTACCCCTGCCACCTTTAGAATTAGAAAGAGAGTATTCCAGGCAACATTGTCATAAGCTTTCTCAAAGTCTACAAATGCTAGAAACGTAGGTTTGCCTTTCCTTAATCTTTCTTCTAAGATAAGTCGTAAGGTCAGTATTGCCTCACATGTTCCAGTATTTCTACGGAATCCCAACTGATGTCCCCGAGGTCGGCTTCTACTAGTTTTTCCATTCGTCTGTAAAGAATTCGTGTTAGTATTTTGCAGCTGTGACTTATTAAACTGATAGTTCGGTAATTTTCACATCTGTCAACACCTGCTTTCTTTGAGATTGGATTTATTATATTCTTCTTGATGTGTGAGGGTATTTTGCCTGTTTCATACATCTTGCTCACCAGGTGGTAGAGTCTTGTCAGTACTGGCTCTCCCAAGGCCGTCAGTAGTTGCAATGGAATGTTGTCTACTCCGGGGCCTTGTTTCGACTCAGGTCTTCCAGTGCTCTGTCAAACTCTTCACGCAGTATCGTATCTCCCATTTCATCTTCATCTACATTCTCTTCCATTTCTATGATATTGCCCTCAAGTACATCGCCCTTGTATAGACCCTCTGTATACTCCTTCCAGCTTTCTGCTTTCCCTTATTTGATTAGAACTGGGTTTCCATCTGAGCTCTTGATATTCATACAAGTGGTTTTTTTTCCCCGAAGGTCTCTTTAATTTTCTTGTAGGCAGTATCTATCTTACCCCTAGTGAGATAAGCCTCTACATCCTTACATTTGTCCTCTAGCCATCCCTGCTTAGCCATTTTGCACTTCCTGTCGATCTCATTTTTGAGACGTTTGTATTCCTTTTTGCCTGCTTCATTTACTGCATTTTATATTTTCTCCTTTCATCAATTAAATGCAATATTTCTTCTCTTACACAAGGATTTTTACTAGCCCTCGTCTTTTTACCTATACTTTATCCTCTGCTGCCTTCACTACTTCATCCCTCAGTGCTACCCATTCTTCTTCTACTCTACTTCTTTCCCCCACTGCTGTCAATTGCTCTCCCTGAAACTCTGTACAACCTCTAGTATAGTCAGTTTATCCAGGTCCCATCTCTTTAAATTCCCACATTTTTGCAGTTTCTTCAATTTAAATCTGCAGTTCATAACCAATAGATTGTGGTGAGAGTCCACATCTGCCCCTGGAAATGTCTTACAATTTAAAACCTGGTTCCTAAATCTCTGTCTAATCATTATATAATCTATCTGATACCTCTTAGTATCTCTGGGATTCTTCCATGTATACAACGTACTTTTATGATTCTTGAACCAAGTATTAGCTATGATTAAGTTATGCTCTGTGCAAAATTCCACCAGACGGCTTCCTCCTTCACTTCTTACCCCCAATCCATATTCACCTTCTATGTTTCCTTCTCTCCATTTTCCTACACTCGAATTCCAGTCACCCATGACTATTAAATTTTCTTCTCCCTTCACTATCAGGATAATTTCTTTTATGTCATCATGCATTTCATTAATTTCTTCGTCATCTGCAGAGCTAGTTGGCAGATAAATTTGTACTACTGTAGTAGGCGTGGGCTTCGTGTCTATCTTGGCCACAATAATGCGTTCACTATGCTGTTTGTAGTAGCTTATCCGTACTCCTATTTTTTTTACTCTATATAAACCTACTCCTGCATTACTCCTATTTGATTTTGTTTTTATAACCCTGTATTCACCTGACCAGAAGTCTTGTTCCTTTGCCAACTTCACTAATTCCCACTATATCTAAGTTTAACCTATCTATCTCCCTTTTTAAATATTCCTACCTACCTGCTCGATTAAGGGATCTGACATTCCACACTCCGATCCGTAGAACCCCATTTTATTTTCTCCGGTTAATGACGTCCTCTTGAGTAGTCCCCGCCCGGAGATTTGAATGGGTGACTATTTTACCTCCGGAATATTTTACCCAAGAGGACGCCATCATCATTTAACCATACAGTAAAGCTCCATGTCCTCGGGAAAAATCACGGCTGTAGTTTCCCCTTGCTTTCAGCTGTTCGCAGTACCAGCACAGCAAGGCCGGTTTGGTTATTGTTATAAGGCCAGATCAGTGAATCATCCAGACTGTTGCCCCTGCAACTACTCAAAAGGCTGCTGCCCCTCTTCAGGAACCACACGTTTGTCTGGCCTCTCAACAGATACCCCTCCGATGTGGTTGCACCTACGGTACAGCCATCTGTATCGCTGAGGCACGCAAGCCTGGCCACCAACGGCAAGGTCCATGATTCATGGGGGGGGGGGGGGGGTTATAACACCATAATGTAAAAAAAACTTGTTTCCTGTGCGCATTTCTTGTGCATTTGACACGTTCCACATCATAACAGTTTTCCGTGCTATTGATCAATGGAACACGTAACTAACTAACTACCTAACGAATTAACTAACGGTCTTTGCTGGTTATAGGGCCTCAGTTCGAAGCGAAGCAGGACTCCTCAGTGAATTCAATTCTGCTCCAGTTGGTGAGAGTCAAGATTTTTCGAAAGCTTTGTCTCTACACGTAGGAGGGTCTTACTGACACTAAGGTTCAATTTAAAAAAAAATTGTAACCTTTATTTGTTAGACAAACGAAGAACGTCATCACAAACCACTTCCTTCCTGTCACTTTTCAACATATTTTTCGTCTCTTTGCACACAGTTTTCCCATCTTTCTGCAAATTAGGAAATACCTTTAAGATATACCTCTGCCCCAGCTTCCCTAGAACGCTACTTTGAGGCTTGACGAATATATTGCACCATCTCGTAGCACTGACCTTATGTCTCTGTTCATTAATAGAAGTCAAAAGATGTCAGTTGCAGGTTGCCGAGTCAGAATTTTACTGAGGATGTGGGATAGTTTCCTACCAAAGTCTCCTGATCACCTCCATAGTGACACGAACAGTGCGAAAATGCAGTTACTCTGTTATCGAATGATTTTTCCCATGCAGTTTATGGGGCAATGCATTGCGGAGTTTCGAAAGTGCGTGGTTACAGCCGCCACTATTTATGATTTGTGCAAGCTCATGAAAAGCAAAACGAATCTCTCCATTCGTTCCGATGCAGTTCGAGGGCGACCGCTACGAGGCTTATTTTGGATACTCGTGTTTGGACCATTTACGTGTTTCGTCCATCTCCTAACACTGCTGACATCCTGGCAGACACCTCCATGTTGAGGTCTGAGGTGAATTTCAGCAGCACATTTTTCTCTTTAACAAGGAATTCAATGACAGTCTGCTGTCCAAACATTGACGTCGGTCATTTTCTAATTACATATTGTTAGAAGCTAATGACGTCACAATGTGCCAACATCTGCTTTAAGGTCTGGAGACTACAATCCTGCAGTCGTTTATATTACACACAGGAATTAAAATTTTAGCCATGGGTGCTCACAACTTTCATTATGGCCCTCGTCCGTCTACCGATTTCCGTCCCATTCGGTTAATTTCTTCGTGGTGCGTGGTTTTCTTGTCTTAGAGTGTATCTGCAATGGAACTACGTATTTATCTTTAAAATTCCTGGCGTCTAACAACTACACGTTATTTTCACAACTACACGTGTCATTTAATTAAACCTCATGTACAGTCGTAAACAAAACGAGCGAGACCCCTCGCCTTTTCGTTATGCTGATCCGCACACCTTAAAAGTCTGCTACACAGCATAACAGGCAAGGCGACGAAGTGCTATCAACATACTACGCACAGGCGTGAAATTGAAAACCTATCCGAAATTTGTCAGTCTGTTTTCAATCTTGGTTATGAGTATACTAAGCTGATTATAGTGTTAAACACAACTCGTAAAGATAAGATACAAATGGAAGAAGAAACATTAAGTATTATGAACCGCACTAATAAAAATGAATTTCAGCTTATTCAGATAACATCACTGTTTTAGTAAGACAAAGTACTCCAGATAGTTGCGAAGTAGCAAAATATTATGCGCATTCGGCCACGAAACGGTCTGTGTCAACGTCTAGACCAGTCATACTGAATTACCGTTGTTGACCTACCATGAAAGTGTGCAAATTTAGCAATACATGAAGATTAATAACGAAATTTAGTTAAAAATCATTCAGTGCCACACGCAAGTCAATTCAGTTATTGACAGAAGCGGAAAAAGTAGGCAGTAACATGTATGGAATTCTACAAGATTTTCATATTTACATCCACAGGGCGCCGGTACAGAATGAAGGTAGCAATAAAGCGTATTCGGGGCGCGAGAATTTCTTAAAATTGTTTTACTGATAGTCTATCTGTCTCCATCGAGATTAGAACCGGAAGCAAACCAGACCTCCCTGGCAGTAGCAAACACCTTTCACTACGCTAGCAGACAACCCAGGGAAGCAGCCCTCTATTATTACCCCAGACATGAATAAGCCGGCAATTTCGCAATGGAAATGGCAAAATGATCTCCAGTTTCTGTTGCATAGAGTTTTCTGGACTCAAAAACATGAATTAGCTAACTTTATATCACAGCTTATGTGACAATCATTCGGGATATTTATCGAAATAACAAAATACTATTATTATCGAGTAAATTTAGTACGATAAATCTGGACCACCCCAGGATATAAACGGCTACAGAGCTGCCAAACGTATTCTACAATGTTTCGAATTCTCCATTAGACTCGTCACAGCCAGAAAACGTTCATTAGGCGAAGAGTTTCTTAAGCTATCTAGTAATGGGAATGCTCGCACTTCTAAAACGTGGTGGCTTTAATACTGGGATCTGATTTACCACCTGTATAGGCAAATAGATTTTATTTGCATTCCTGTAAACGTGTTTTGGACCGAAAGCGTAGCTACGATTAATATGCTGATGTATCGACTGCAACTAGAACATTTCGAATAAAGAGTAAGGGGAATTATTTATGCGGCCCTCATCTTCAATAACTGTGGTAGCTATTTTCGTTGTTAGGATTTCGTCACCTAAATCGGTAAAAATGGAACCCTACTAGTCTCACTTTCTTGACAGTCTATCTGTCTGTGCATAGTATGTTGGTGGCATTTCGTCGCCTTACCTGTTATGCTGTGTAGCAGACTTTAAAGCTGTGCGGATTAGCGTAACGTAAAGGTGAGGTGTCTCACTCGTTTTGTCCACGACTGTACATGAAACATCATTAGCATTGTAACTATTTTCTCACATCCAACTGGCCACATATTTTCTTATGCTCGACTGAACGTCAGGAGACCGAGATGGTCTACGAAAGGAACAACACAAAATGATTCAGACTGCTAAATCGGAAAAAATTGAAATTGGTTGCTTCTACTTATGTATTACTCATACGGCAAAATATAGACTAGAGCTACATTTTTATCATCATATGGTGAAATGTTAACTAAGTTTGAAAGATACTATCCAGAAACTACATAATTTTCACTGCTTTCATTTGTGATCGGTATGGCAAAACCGTGGGAGAGCTGTCGCTAAAAAGCAGATATAAAGAGCATATTAACTCTTTGACAAGTAGGTTACGTTAATGAATGCGCCACAAGATGCTAACAACGAAATTCACACCATGCAATAATTCTTTGTCTTTTCTCCACGACCTGTTCGGGCCAAAGTATTTATAGGTCTATTTAAAAACAGATCTGTATTACTTCACGATACTATCTTTTCTACACTCGTGTTATGTGACACGTAGGAAATTTCGTCTGAAGTTTCACTGCAAAGGCTTGAGTATCAGAACCAAATTACGTACGTGCGATAGTCATACGGGTTTAATTATCAGCGGTAAAAGTTAATTTCCATAATTAATTTATTAAATGCGTACCACGGCTACAGACGTGCACCTACAAACAAACAAGCAAACATATTAATTATACAACTTTTTCTTTTTTGTGGTGTTAATTAAAAATTTACGACCTACCATCGTAATGGTACTTTCCACATCATGTACAGGGGATAGGCAAAAATATGCAAACACTGGGAGAAATGCATCCTTGAACGCAAATGTAGATGCTAGAAAATCCTGTAGGATGCACTGTTCTATTTAACCACGAAGGATGGCTGTGATGTGTATTCAATAAGTCGCAAGTATCACTCGTGCTCCTAACAGTGTTCTGAGTAACTGCGAGTGAATTCGAACGTGCGCCAAATGAATTCGAACGTGGCCAAGTTGTTGGTGCTAATATGGAGGGTACTTTTGTCAGCCAAGTAGCCAATCTTATTGGCGTTTCAAGAGGCATCGTACCAAACATTAATATCGCGTACAGGGAAAACGGAGAAACATCATCCGGTAAGTTACAACGCCGACGAAATAGTGTGTTCGATAATCATGACGGACGGTTATTGAAAAAGATTGTCACGAAAAATAATTCGTCGACAGCTATGAAAGTCACTGCATGTCGGCACCAAAACAATTTAAAGGAAAACGTGAATTTCAGAACCACTCTTCATTGGAGCAAATGGTCGTAACAGGAAAACATGGCGTCGAAGACATAATACCTGGACAGTGGAACAACAGAAGAAGTCATTTGTGTGCCTGAGTTTCGTTACATACTGTTTCCAGCATCTGGCAGAGTTTACGTTCCGAGAGTGAAACGTGTCTGGGATTCGGGTGATTGTTTGGGTTCTAGGCGCTTCAGTCGGGAACCGCGAAGCTGCTACTGTCGCAGGTTCGAATCCTGCCTGGAGCATGGACGTCCGTAGGTTAGTTAGGTTTAAGTACACTACTGGCCATTAAAATTGCTACACCACGAAGATGACGTGCTACAGACGCGAAATTTAACCGACAGGAAGAAGATGCTGTTATATGCAAATGATTAGCTTTTCAGAGCATTCACACAAGGTTGGCGCCGGTGGCGACACCTACAACGTGCTGACATGAGCAAAATTTCCAACCGATTTCTCAAACACAAACCGCAGTCGGCCGGCGTTGCCTGGTGAAACGTTGTTGTGATGCCTCGTGTAAGGAGGAGAAATGCGTACCATCACGTTTCCGACTTTGATAAAGGTCGGATTGTAGCCTATCGCGATTGCGGTTTATCGTATCGCGACCTTGTTGCTCGCGTTGGTCGAGATTCAATGACTGTTAGCAGAATATGGAATCGGTGGGTTCAGAAGGGTAATACGGAACGCCGTGCTGGATCCCAACGGCCTCGTATCACTAGCAGTCGAGATGACAAGCTTATCCGCAGAGCTGTAACGAATCGTGCAGCCACGTGTCGAACCCTGAGTCAACAGATGGGGACATTTGCAAGACAAGACTATCTACACGAACAGTTCGACGATGTTTTCAGCAGTGTGGACTATCAGCTCTGAGACCGTGGCTGCGGTTACCCTTGACACTGCATCACAGACAGGGACGCTTGTGATGGTGTTCTGAACGACGAACCTGGGTGCACGAATGGCAAAACGTCATTTTTTCGGATGAATCCAGGTCCTGTTAACAGCATCACGATGGTCGCATCCTTGTTTGGCAACATCGCGGTGAACGCACATTGGAAGCGTGTATTCGTCATCGCCATACTGGCGTATCACCTGGCATGATGGTATGGGGTGCCATTGGTTACACGTCTCGGTCACCTCTTGTTCGCATTGACGGCACTTTGAACAGTGGACGTTACATTTCAGATGTGTTACAGCCCGTGGGTGTACCCTTCACTCGATCCCTGCAAAACCCTACATTTCAGCAGGATAATGCACGACCTCATGATGCAGGTCCTGTACGGGCCTTTCTGGATACAGAAAATGTTCGATTGCTGCCCTGACCAGCACATTCTCCAGAACTCCCACCACTTTAAAATGTCTGCTCAATGGTGGCCGAGAGACTGGCTCGTCATAATACGCCAGTCACTACTCTTGATGAACTGTGGTATCGTGTTGAAGCTGTATGGGCAGCTGTATCTGTACACGCCATCCAAGCTCTGTTTGACTCAATGCCCAAGCGTATCTAGGCCGTTTTACGGCCAGAGGTGGTTGTTGTGGGTACTGATTTCTCAGGATCTATGGACTCAAATTGCGTTAAAATGTAATCAGATGTCAGTTCTAGTATAATATATATGTCCCATGAATACCCGTTTATCATCTGCATTTCTTCTTGGTGTAGCAATTTTAATGGCCAGTAGTGTAGTTCAAAGCCTAGGGGAATAATGACCTCAGATGTTAAGCTTAGAGCCATTTGAACCATTTAATGGTCTGGGCAGTCATACAACGGTATTCTGAAAGATCACGTTACTGTCAATGGTTATGGGATCTTTCGGCTGAACAGGTCCAACCAATGCTAATGTTTCTTCTCCAAAGCAGACTGGACCATGTTAGCACACTGCTCGCATAATCAAGTGGTGATACTGTGAGCACGAGAATCAATTATCGCACTTCACATGCCATCAGTCATCGGATCTCAATATTAATGAGCCTTTGTGGTCTGTTTCGGAAAGAAGTGTGCGCCATCTCTATCCGGCTCCATCGTCGTTCACTGAACGTATCACCGTTTTTCAGGCAGAGTGGTGAAACATTTCCTTGAAAACCATAAAGGGCCTGTGTTTATCCATTAGCCGGCCGGAGTGGCCGTGCGGTTCTAGGCGCTACATTCTGGAATCGCGCGACCGCTACGGTCGCAGATTCGAATCCTGCCTCGGGCATTGCTGTGTGTGATGTCCTTAGCTTAGTTAGGTTTAAGTAGTTCTAAGTTCTAGGGGACTGATGACCTCAGAAGTTAAGTCCCATAGTGCTCAGAGCCATTTGAACCATTTCTTGTTTATCCATTCCGAGACGATTGGAAGCTGTTTTGAGTACCAGTGTGTGTCTTACATATTATTAAGCATGGTAATGTGTATTGTTGTTGGGATGTTTCGATGTATCTGTCGAATCCCTATAGTCGTCATTAAACCGAATAGCGAGCAGTGCTTGCAATAGAGGAAGTGACCTTTCGCCGAAGAACACCGGACCTGCAGTACAGTATACCGTGTAACACTGGAATTCTGTGATCTGCTTCGATTTTCTTGACGTGCGTTTGTCGCGTTTAGTATGTCAGTGACTAATTTACGTATTTCGAAATTTTTCAATGCATTTGGTGGAAAATAAACACTTCAAGGTGTGTGAGAACACTGCGTTATTTTTCATTTGAGCCGCGCGGGATTAGCCGAGCGGTCTCAGGCGCTGTAGTCATGGACTGCGCGGTTGGTCCCGGCGGAGGTTCGAGTCCTCCCTCGGGCATGGGTGTGTGTGTGTTTGTCCTTAGGATAATTTAGGTTAAGTAGTGAGTAAGCTTAGGGACTGATGACCTTAGCAGTTAAGTCCCTTAAGATTTCACACACATTTGAACATTTTCTTAGTTTTTTATTTTCATCTGAATAGCGCGCTGCGTAAGGGTCGATATAACAAACCGAAGCAGCCTGTACGAGCTCCGTAAGGCGTAGCTTACAGCCATTTGTAGCGAATTTGATCAAAGCAACACGCATAAAGCTAAACGGAGTTAAAATGACTGTAATCCTTTGGCTACGATCCGCCCATTATTAAGAGTAATACAATGAAATATTTTGAATGAATTTAATGCGAGGTTTTTATCGTCGATTGTGTTTTTGTTGTTCGGAGATAAATTTTTGTGTTACTACGAACGGACATTCTTTCTCTGGAATCTAAACAGCAACAGCGGACTCATTTTATTCTATTAGGTATGCGTATCTCGTTTGGAATTTTGCATTCAACTGAAATTCAATATGACTTCATCGAACTCGTGTCAGAACTGCGCTCTCTCAGAGAACCCCGCCTCCCCTCTCAGGCTAACTACAGTAGCAGTCCACACGTGTACACCTGTGTCAACTAGAACAAAGCAATACCAAAGCGTACAGTTACAAGTAACTTCGAACAGCAGATTTTTCTGATGAGATGCACCACACGTTCACTGACTATGCGATACCTGTGTATAGTGCAATAACGTATTGGAATCCCTTTATAAATATTTATTGTGTATTCTTGTTTCTCTGACGTGTTCTACGTCATGAAAGATCTCCTCATTATGGAGCTACTGGAACGAAAAGCACGTTTACTCCAATCCGGTGGATGGACGATGGTTCAAATGGCTCTGAGCACTATGGGACTCAACATCTTAGGTCATAAGTCCCCTAGAACTTAGAACTACTTAAACCTAACTAACCTAAGGACATCACACACACCCATGCCCGAGGCAGGATCCGAACCTGTGACCGTAGCAGTCCTGCGGTTCCGGACTGCAGCGCCCGAACCGCTAGTGGATGGACGTGGTAGATTCGAGGACCTCTTTGATACTGATAAAAAAAAGAACATTTTACTACACTCACCCACCATATGCTTACACGAAAGCATCCTGCACGAAACACACACAGCTACTTCGTGAAATTACACAGCTGAGGAAAAGTGAAGGTCAAATCGACTATACAAACAACGGTCTAGTAATATCACACGATTTTCTTGCGGATTTTCGAAAATTCAGTTCACAGAAATTATAGTTCGTAACTAATAGGACTCATCGCGTATGCTGTCATTTCATCGGTGTCTGATAATTTTTATGACAATCCATTATTAGAACGATAAGACGACATTTTATCCACAAACGAGTAGACTAACGCTTTCGCTACGCATGATCCTTACAGTTATTGTATATGTGGAAGATTAATAACTAATGTTGTGCTGTAATCCAGAAAAACGTCTGTGGACGATACCGTTTCTTACTCATATCTAGACCCAGAATATACTGCGTTGTCTGGCGATACAGTCGTCAACAGAAAGTTGAACGAATAATAATAGTCCACACCGAGATCATGGTCTCCATTGTGTACATTAGCCATCCCCTAAAGTTTTTCATACGCTTTCCAGTGTTTAAGATGTTGTTCTTGTGGTCTTCAGTCCTGAGACTGGTTTGATGCAGCTCTCCATGCTACTCTATCCTGTGCAAGCTTCTTCATCTCCCAGTATCTACTGCAACCTACATCCTTCTGAATCTGCTTAGTGTATTCATCTCTTGGTCTCCCTCTACGATTTTTACCCTCCACACTGCCCTCCAATTCTAAATTTGTGATCCCTTGGTGCCTCAAAACATGTCCTACCAACCGATCCCTTCTTCTAGTCAAGTTGTGCCACAAACTTCTCTTCTCCCCAATCCTATTCAATACCTCCTCATTAGTTACGTGATCTACCCACCTTATCTTCAGCATTCTTCTATAGCACCACATTTCGAAAGCTTCTATTCTCTTCTTGTCCAAACTAGTTATCGTCCATGTTTCACTTCCATACATGGCTACACTCCATACAAATACTTTCAGAAACGACTTCCTGACACTTAAATCTATACTCGATGTTAACAAATTCCTCTTCTTGAGAAACGCTTTCCTTGCCATTGCCAGTCTACATTTTATATCCTCTCTACTTCGACCATCATCGGTTATTTTACTCCCTAAATAGCAAAACTCCTTTACTACTTTAAGTGTCTCATTTCCTAATCTAATTCCCTCAGCATCACCCGACTTAATTTGACTACATTCCATTATCCTCGTTTTGCTTTTGTTGATGTTCATCTTATATCCTCCTTTCAAGACACTGTCCATTCCGTTCAACTGCTCTTCCAAGTCCTTTGCTGTCTCTGACAGAATTACAATGTCATCGGCGAACCTCAAAGTTTTTACTTCTTCTCCATGAATTTTAATACCTACTCCGAATTTTTCTTTTGTTTCCTTTACTGCTTGCTCAATATACAGATTGAATAACATCGGGGAGAGGCTACAACCCTGTCTTACTCCTTTCCCAACCACTGCTTCCCTTTCATGCCCCTCGACTCTTATAACTGCCATCTGGTTTCTGTACAAACTGTAAATAGCCTTTCGCTCCCTGTATTTTACCCCTGCCACCTTCAGAATTTGAAAGAGAGTATTCCAGTTAACATTGTCAAAAGCTTTCTCTAAGTCTACAAATGCTAGAAATGTAGGTTTGCCTTTTCTTAATCTTTCTTCTAAGATAAGTCGTAAGGTCAGTATTGCCTCACGTGTTCCAACATTTCTACGGAATCCAAACTGATCTTCCCCGAGGTCGGCTTCTACCAGTTTTTCCATTCGTCTGTAAAGAATTCGCGTTAGTATTTTGCAGCTGTGACTTATTAAACTGATAGTTCGGTAATTTTCACATCTGTCAACACCTGCTTTCTTTGGGATTGGAATTATTATATTCTTCTTGAAGTCTGAGGGTATTTCGCCTGTCTCATACATCGTGCTCACCAGATGGTAGAGTTTTGTCATGACTGGCTCTCCCGAGGCCATCAGTAGTTCAAATGGAATGTTGTTTACTCCCGGGGCCTTCTTTCGACTCAGGTCTTTCAGTGTTTAAGATGACGTCCTGAAATCGAGTGGTATGGCAGACCCACTGAATTTTAGTGTACCACCTGTCCTACAAATTATAATATAGGAGGAGATTTCCAAGAAAGACTAGCGTCACATTAGTGAGGAAGAGTCTATAAATTACATGTATGTACCCGAACTGATCTCTTTATTGGACGCAAGGTGTATGATGGTGAAGGATTTACCTAGATGTAAGAATAGGTGGAAGTCGGAGTTTGCCACTAAATGTGAGTGAGGCAATTCCAACTATATATATTTCAGTTCTAATTTGTCCATTGTAAAAGTATATTTGAGCATAGATTCATTGTCATAATAAATATGAATGACTGCCAGTTGTAAAGCTATGAGGACCGAAGGCAGCTTTGATTTCCCCATCAAGTTGTTCACCTGCAGGGGCAGAAACTTGCCCACAAGCAGAGGCATACACGTGACATCACAAACCATGCTCCCCTTACCTGCCACATGGTAGGCCAAAAACCTCCCCATTCTCTACCTTCCCATTCGCCCACCACCCTCTCTCAGGCCAACCATAGCCTAGTACTTTATGGACCATCAAAATGAAACAGCTAGTCATAATCCAAGATGAAAGATACTTACCCAGTTGTCCTCCTGGGAAAAAAAAATCCTATGGTGGGGCTAGCCCCGCTGTGCTTTGTAGCCTACACCCTTTCCCCCTACCTTCTCCACTCTCCAACCAAACACTACCTACTACTAAAAACTACAATCCAAGATGGCGGTGATAACCAATTCCTGACGGAGGGAAGCAATAAACCCAAAAGGAAAGAAGAAGCTCAACTCCGGTTTGTAAACCCACCTCTCTTCACGAACTGGAACTTAGTATTTCAGCCACCTATAGAATGAAACACTCAGTTACGCATGTGCAGCAGAATGCAGTTGCATATTGCTCTCTATTCCCCTGAGTAGCTCAAGTGCTTTGAGCATTTTGCTCAACTGTCCAATATTATGGTTAATCGTTTGCGGATGAAGAAAGCAACGGCTATAGTCGTTATCTTGTAACAGCAGCGGTTAGAGTTTCTTTTCCGTTCTGTGGACCGGCAAACTGACATCTGCGTGGTTTTGGAGTCGGTTTAGTGTGTATGTCTACGTCTACTAGATTTGGTCTCACGTCCCCGTAAATTGGTTTTGGCTCACTTAGCGACTGTTTTCGAAAATGACGTTTGGTTGGTGATTTGGAACGCTTACATTTTATTTCGTATGCGAACGGGGTGAAGAATTATTTAATAGTTTTCTATCTGATGTTTTGCACCAACGATCGTGTGGCTTTTAGGTCGGTTTGGAAAATAAAATGGTTCAAATGGCTCTGAGCACTATGGGACTTAACATCTGAGGTCATCAGTCCCCTAGAACTTAGAACTACTTAAACCTAACTAACCTAAGGAAGATACACACATCCATGCCCGAGGCAGGATTCGAACCTGCGACCGTAGCGGTTGCGCAGTTCCAGACTGAAACGCCTAGAACGGCTCGGACACTCCGGCCGGCTGGTCGGTTTAGACTCGCCGTCTAGGGAAACTGGTATTAGCTCTCTTGCAAGTGTATCTGTGTCAGGGTTCACTATCAGGACGTTTCGTGCTCCAAATACACGTTAGATCCCCAAGATCGCAAACTAAGTGCTCATGAAATTTTAAATCGAGGATTGAATAAAGACACAGGTTTATTTTCCCTAATCTACGGTCGCCAGAAACCCAGTGCTCCATTCCGTACCACGTTTCGTAGTTGAACAGTTCCCAGCCAAAGATGAGGCTACGCTAGCAGATGGAAACATTATTTAGCAACTCGCATTCGAATACATGGCATAAAAGTCGTTTACAGGAGACAGACTGCATTTTTTAAAAATCCGGTCACAGTATCCGACACAAATTTTAAGGCTCGTCATGTGACGTAGTGTGAGATGGCGGTATCGTTAGGCATATTGGAAAATGCAGATCAGCGGCACTGAATGAACATTTGGTTGCTATGGCCACACAATTTGACCTAAGTAAAAATAAATAAATAAAACTCATGTCCATTGATAAAAGGTCGAGCAGTTCTAGGCGTTTAAGTCCGGAACCGCGCTGCTACTACGGTCGCAGATTTGAATCCTGCCTCGGGCATGGATGTGTGTGATGTCCTTAGGTTAGTTAGGTTTAAGTAGTTCTAAGTTCTAGGGGACTGATGACCTCAGTTGTTTGGTCCCATAGTGCTTAGAGCCATTTGAACCATTTTGAATTGATAAAGAAATTCGACTGAGGAGAAATCCGACCGAGGAAATATAAAATTTGAGTTGAGCACCGTAATAGGGTACACAATTTGGCTACATTTGCAACAGCCAGATAGTCAGTAAGCAGTCACCTGTGAGCAACTATCAGAGTGAACCGAAACGACGGAGAGTGTCTTTTAGAAACAACGCTAGTACAAATTTTCCAAAAATTATACTAAAGTCATCTGTGGATGATGAAGTACGTGTTTAAAGTACTACTTTCGGCAAAACAACTCCACGTCACGAAATAGACAGCCGTTTCCCATTAATTTTCCACAAGAATGTCCCTTGTCAGCTGCTCTGATAAACAAAAAGATAGCTTTAATTCTGTGAGTTATTCAGTTTGAGTGCTGGCGTTTTTACATTATTTTCTCGTGAATTGTAAATTCATCTTCCTTTTCAATAAGGATAATGAGGCAAATGGTGCAATGGATTAGAAGAGGCATTCAAAGAACGAAGAAAGGAGTATTAGAGATACAAAAGTAAAGAGAACAAGTCATATTAACCACCCTTGGGAGACAGGGAAAAAAATTAATTGGTGATGACTGCAGGTAAATTATTTCTTTCGTATCTCTTTGTCAAAAGCATTCAACGTTTGAATATATTGCTTAAATAATACGTTTAACTTTAAAAATAACAAAATTTAAATAATTTTAAAATCGATTTTAAAGATGGCTGTGAGACAGCAACCGTATAAGAATATGATAGATGTAAAACAGCTAACTGGTTGGGTGTTTTATACGTATCGTAACTTTAAATAACAAATAGCAGTAACTTACTTTTATTGTTTATTTTTAATGTATCCGATACAAAGGCTTTGTAAGAATAAATGCACAACAATGTGACGAAATCTTCATGGAGTCTCTAAGCTGTCAAGTAAAAATGCTCAGGACTCTAATATATCTGGTTTCATTAGGATGGACGCTCTGTAGGGCAGGAGAGGAATGATAGAAAACGAAAACGATAATGCAACATTCAGCCCCTCGTCACCATTCTTCTGGCAGTCCCAGTTATGAATCCGTATGCCGTAATGCCTGTTTAGCTTTCACGTGATTACAAAGCCACGTATGAGGTACATTCTATCTTCTCTAGTCCCTAGCGAGCCATTAACTAAAGATAAGAGAGGAAAACATGGTAATAGCCCACGAATATGCTTTGAGGAGATAGAAAACTTGGTTGTTGAAAATATCAAGTCATTTAAACCAAGAAAGTCTCATTATTCACTCAGAGATAATCCAGATCGTAGATACTTAATAGAAACACTGAATATCAATACAATGCATACAGTGTTCCCTTGGATGTATCAGAAGAATATTTCATACAAGTTCTATTGGACCATTTTGTCTGAAAAGTTTAATATTAATTTCGGAGTACCTAGCTCTGATGCATGGACAGTGTTTGATATTCTAAAGGTCAAAGTTCAATCATCAGCTGACAAAGTAACAAATGCGAAGGAGAAGGATTTGCATCTTCGAAAAACCGAAATGTTTGGGGAAAAGACAGGGAAACTGACACAGCATGCGCGCAACGGAAAATGCTGCGTAATTTTGTTTGATTATATACAGAATTTTGATTATATACAGAATTTGCTTGTATCATATCTACGACAAACCAGACGCTTTATGCTAGACAGTTATGGCATTATTTTTTAGGTTAGATAATTTCCTTGACAGCGGAGCATCTCTTATGCACGCAACACGAGGAGACTGGGAAGAGAGGACAGAACGAAGTAACGTAACATCTTTCCCATTACATTAAGAATACGGGAAACAGAAGCGATGGTCTGGTTTTGTTGTCCAATGGTTGCCTTGGCCCTAATAGAGACTATCTAATAATTAAGTTTCTGTATCTTTTGGTGCACCGTCTGAAAGTGATCAATATTGTCACTCACATGTTACCGGTTAGGCGCCATTCGTACCTTCCAAATGTTCGGGACTTTGCACTCATCTCGAAAAGAAATACCGTGAGGACAATAGAAAGTCCAGAGCGATGAAATGACATAATGGCACCAGGAAGAAAAAGAAGCTTATTGAGCCTTGTATACATTGTACAAGAAAATGCTTTAATGGAAGCTATAGATCTACACTTCCAGAAAACTCCAAAGCCACATGTTTAGCTGAAAAGCTGAAAATGTACAGAATGGTGAGGCAACAGCTATTTCTGGCTTTGCGGAGCACTTGGAGAGAGACTTCACCTGCCCATGTCGGACATCTATCATACGAGACCAAAACCAGATGCCATCAGAACGTTACTTTCCCCGGCTATATACAGGACCAGTTTCTATTAATGGTGCAAAAATGAATGACCTGCAATGTCTGTGTCTTATTTTGATAGACAAGGGACGAAATTTTCTAAACTCTTTTCGACCAAGTAACGTGGAAAACGCTTTACTGATGTGTCAGAAGGCAGCATCGGTAAAGAGTCATGACTAAAAATTTAAAAAAGTATAGGAAACGAGTTTACTTATTTTAGCATTGCTCAGTTATAATATCAAAAATGAACACAAAGGAAGTTAATTCAAATGTTCAAATGGCTCTGAGCACTATGGGACTTAAGTGCTGAGGTCATCAGTCGCCTAGACCTTAGAACTACTTAAACCTAACTAACCTAAGAACATCACATACATCCATGCCCGAGGCAGGATTCGAACCTGCGAACGTAGCGTTCGCGCGGTTCCAGACTGTAGCGCCTAGAACCGCTCGGCCACCCCGGCCGGCGAAAAAAGTTATTTAAGTAGTTATGCTGTTTTATTAAATGTTAACACAAAGCTATTTAGCAATGCTACTTCTATTTTTCTCACTCGAATAAGAGGTTTCGTTCCATGGTTTTCCTACAAGAACAGACCATTTCCTTCTATACTCGTATTTACTACAGTACATCTTGGTCATAATCAATAAGAGTAAATCTAATCATACGTTAATATATAGCTTACCGTAAAGGCTACATCTACATCTTCATACACGCAGCGTAGGCGGCAATACGGTGCACGGCGCAGTGTACCTTGCAGTTCTTTGGCCATTCACGTTCCTGTTCCACTCTCTAGCGGACCGAGGAAAAAACAACTGTCAGCAATATCTGATCAAAAGTATACGGAACACCGTATGTAATGTGGAATCGATCACCGGATGCCACGAGAAGCTGACCTGCCGCTATAACATGAGAGAATAGCGATGTCAAACATTGCACAAGGTGACCGTAAAAAAATCATATGAAAGCAGCGGAAGTATTCACTAATGAGTTGCGAAGTTATACCAGCGGTGCAACGAGCGTAATGACTGTGAGCAGGGAGATAAAAATAATGGTATACGGTGGTCGAGCAACACCTCAAAAGTCACATTCCTCCAGTCAGCGCTATGCGGCGCTGGAGTTTGTGTAAAGAGCGCCCCACTTGGCGGAGGATGTTTGGAAAGGTGTGATTTTGAAGTATGAATCACTCCGTAACCTGTGAAGTTCAATGGCAGTGTTTGGCTTTAACGAATATCAGTAGAACGTTACCTGGGGGTGTTTCTCGTGGATAGGATTGGTACCACTATCGCACATAAAAATCTAAACACGTTATGATACGAACACAGAATGAGATTTTCACTCTGCAGCGGAGTATGCGCTGTTATGAAACTTCCTAGTAGATTAAAACTGTGTGCCGGACAGAGACTCGAACTCTGTACCTTTGTCTTTCGCGGGCAAGTGCTCTGTTTCAAGATACGAACACACTTTACAGCATCGTGTACTGGGTACACATTTGAAGTACAGTTCGGAGACGATGACGGTTGGTGTCAGCGTGAGAACAGAATGTGCGAGAGAATGGTCTGGGGATAATAAGAAGTTCGAAAAAGACTGGCCAGACAGGACTCCCTATTTGAACTCAACGGAACATCTTTGGGAGGACTAAATAGACTTCGTCCAAGAGCATGCGGCCAAACTGTCTACTTTCTCAGTTTTTGACAGTTGGGCAGAAATCTGCTGCCATTTCTCTACTGACATTCAGACATGACACTGGGTGTCCCCTGCAGAGTTCAACACGACGCGAACGTGAAGAGCTGACACATCTCTTATGAATTTCCACTAATAAGTGTCTAAGGCTGTGATGGCTTCGGTTACATAGCTTGAGGCTGCAGTGGATGGGCACCACTGTTGTGGACAGGTTGTTGGGATCCAACGAACGTACAGGAAATCTAATTCCTCTGATCGGTGGTCCTCACTGGTGGCCAGCCCAGTTACTGCTCACACTGATGTTGACCCCTCACCTGTGGTCTAGTGGGAGGTCGCTCCGGGGCGAAGCAGGCGGCGAAAGACTTCCCAGGCGGCTCCACGTAAGGCCTCCCCGGTTTGTCTGACAAACAGGTTCCAGGTGCTGTCTGTGGCTGACACTGTCGCGGAGCCCGATTCTGTCGCCTGTCCTGTTTCAGAGGAAACCACTCAGCCTGCAAGATCCGGGCAATCGCAGATGGTGCGATTATTGGTAGTTGGGAGCATCAACATTAGGCGCGTTACAGGTTCCTCAGGGACTTGGCCGACAAGACGGGTAAGAAAACCAATGTGCTCTCCGTGTGCATACCGGGTGAAGTCATTCCAGATGTGGAAAGGGCCCTCCCGGAGGCCATGAAAAGCACAGGGTGCAACCAACTTCAGGGGGTGGCTCACGTCGGTACTAGTGATGTGTGTCACTTTGGATCAGAAGAGATTGTCTGGTTTCGAGCGGCTAACGGAAGTTGTAAAGGCTGCCAGTCTTGCTTGCGAGATGAAAGCAGAGCTGACCATTTGCTGCATAATCGACAGGACCGATTGCGGACCTCTGGTACAGATCCGAGTGAAGGGTCTGAATCACAGGCTCAGTTGCTTCTGCGACCGTGTAGGCTGCAGATTCCTCAACTTGCGGCAAGGGGTAGTTGGGTTTCACGTTCCGCTGAATAGGTCACGTGTCCACTGTACGCAGGAGGCGGCTACAAGGGTAGCAGGGGCTGTGTGGCGTGGAATGGATAATTTTTCAGGTTAGAGGGTTTCGGGAAAACACAAGAAGGGCTTCCGCCACAAAGGGCGCAGGCTAAACACAGGAAGAACGTAGATACAGGAACCATTGGTATAACAATAGTAAATTGTCGTAGCTGTGTTGGGAAAGTACCAGGGCTCCAACCGCTAATAGAAAGCACTGATGCTCAAATCGTTGTAGGCACTGAAAGCTGGCCGGATATAAGCTCAGCCGAAATTTTTGCGAAGAAGGATAGGCTAAACACGGTTGGCGGTGGCGTGTTTGTTGCTGCCAGAAGTAGTTTATCTTACCGCCAAATTGAAGTAGATACTTCCTGTGAGTTAGTATGGACAGAGGTCATTGTTGGCAACCGGAATAAAATAATAATTGTATCCTTTTACCGACCTCCCAACTCAGAACATACAGTTGCTGAAAGGTTCAAAGAAATCAAGAGTTTAATTTCAAATACGTGTCTGACTCTTGCGATAATAGTTGGTGGTGATTGATTTACCCTCGATATGTTGGCGAAAATACGTGTTTAATCCGGAGGTACGCATGAAATATCATCCGAAATTGTGCTAAACGCATTCTCTGAAAATTATTTCGAACAGTTAGTTCATGAGCCCACGCGATTAGTAAACGGTTGTGAAAACACACCTGACCTCTTAGCAACAAATAATCCTGAGTTAATAACGAGCATCAAAACCGATTCAAGGATCAGTGAACACAGAGTTGTCATAGCGAGATTGAATATTTAAATCCCTAAGTCCTCGAAAATTAAGCGAAAGTTATACCTATTCAAAAAATCAGAGACTTTCTTAAGAGACATTCTCCACTCATTCCACATTAATAATATAAGTGTTGACCAGATGTGGCTTACATTCAAAGAAATAGCATCGGCAGCAATTGAGAGATTTATACCAAATAAACTAACAAACGACGGAGATGATCTGGCTTGGTACACAAAACGGGTTATAGCACTGTTGCAGAAACAACAAACAAACAAGCCATATTTAAACACAACGAAACTTTGTCACAACACCTGCCAGAGAATCCGAAGACATTCTGATCGTGTGTGAAGTACGTTAGCGGCAAGGAACAATGAATGCATTCTCTGCGCAATATCAAAGGAGATACTATGGAAGACAGTGCTGCCAAAGCAGAGTTACTAAACAGAGCCTTCCGAAGTGACTTCACAAAAGAAGACGAAGTAAGTACTCCAGAATTCGAATAGAGAACAGCTGCCAACATGGGTAACGTGTAAGTAGGCTGTTTATGTTTTCTTATTGGCAACGTTACGTAGCGCTCTATATGAAAATCACTGGCTGTGCTGTGTGCAGTCTGTGGCTAGTTTGCATTGTTATCTGCTATTGTAGTGTTGGGCAGCAGGATGTGAATAGCGCGTAGCGTTGCGCAGTTGGAGGTGAGCCGCCAGCAGTGCTGGATGTGGGGAGAGAAATGGCGGTGTTTTGAAATTTGTAAGACTGGATGTCATAAACTGCTATGTATATTATGCTTTTTCAACACTATTAAGGTAAATACATTGTTTGTTCTCTATTAAAATCTTTCATTTGCTAGCTACGCCAATCAGTAGTTAGTGCCTTCAGTAGTTTGAATCTTTTATTTAGCTGGCAGTAGTGGCGCTCGCTGTATTGCAGTAGTTCGAGTAACGAAGATTTTTGGTGAGGTAAAGGTACAGGTTAATGTTAGTCAGGGCCATTCCTTTGTAGGGATTTCTGAAAGTCAGATTGCGTTGCGCTAAAAAAATATTGTGTCAGTTTAAGCACAGTCTTGTATAATTTTTCTAAGGTGACGTTTCATAAACGTAGAAGTAAATATCCTCGAAGTATTGAAGCAACTTAAATCAATAAAAGCAAGTCTTCTGGTCCACACTGTATACCAATTAGGTTCCCTTCGGAGTATGCTAATGCATTAGCTCCATACTTAACAATCATATACAAACGTTCGCTCGAAGAAAGATCCGTACCAAAAGACTTGAAAGTTGCACAGGTCACACCAATATTCAAGAAAGGTAGTAGGAGTGATCCACTAAATTAAAGGCTCATATCGTTAACGTCGATGTGCGGCAGGATTTTAGAACATATATTGTGTTCGAACATTATGAATCACCTCGAAGTAAACGGTCTATAGCACACAGTCAACATGGGTTTAGAGAACATCGTTCCTGTGAAGCACAACTAGCTCTTAATTCACATGAAGTGTTGAGTGCTATTGAAAAGGGATTTCAGATCTATTCCATATTTCTGGATTTCCAGAAGGCTTTTGACACTCTATGACACAAGCGGCTCTTAGTGATATTTCGTGCTTATGGTATATAGTCTCAGTTATGTGACTGGATTTGTGATTTCTTGTCACAGAGGTAACAGTTCGTAGTAATTGACGGAAAGTCTTCGAGTAAAACAGAAGTGATTTCTGGCGTTCCCCAAGGTAGTGTTTTAGGCCCTTTCCTGTTCGTTATCTATATAAACGATTTTGGAGACAATTTGAGCAGCCGTCTTCGGTTGTTTGCAGATGAAGCTGTCATTTATCGACTAACAAAGTTATCAGAAGATCAAAACAAACTGCAAAACAGGTTTTGAAAAGATATCTGAAAGGTGCGAAAAGTGGCAGTTGGCATTAAATAACAAAAAGTGTGAGGTCATACACATGAGTGCTAAAAGGAATGTCGTCAAACTTCGGTTACACGATAAATCAATGTAATCTAAAAGCCGTAAATTCAACTAATTTACCAAGGTATTGCAATTATGAACAATTTAAATTGGAAGGAACACATAGAAAATGTTGTGGGAAAGACGAACCAAAGACTGCGTTTTATTGGCAGGACACTTGGAAAATGTAACAGACCTATTAAAGAAACTGCCTGCACTACGCTTGTCCTCCCTCTTTTTGAATACTGTTGTGCGGTGTGGGATCCTTACCAGGTAGGACTGTCGGATTACATCGAAAAAGTTCAAAGAAAGGGGCACGTTTTGTATTATGGCGAAATATGGGAGAGAGTGTCACAGAAATGATACAGGTTTGGGGCTGGAATTCATTAAAAGAAAGAAGTTTTTCGTTGCAATGGAACCTTCTCACGAAATTCCAATCACCAACCTTCTACTTCGAATGCGAAAATATTTTGTTGACACCGACCTACTTAGGGAGGAACGATCACCACGATAAAATGAGGGAAATCAGAGCTCGTACGGAAAGATATAGGTCTGCATTCTTTGCGCGAGCTATACGAGATTGGGATAATAGAGAATTGTCAAGGTGGTTCGATGAACCCTCTGCCATGCACTTAAATGTGATTTGCAGAGTATCCATGTAGCTGTAGATGTAGACAATGCAGCTGTTATACAGCTCGTCAAACAATTATTCGACGAAAAAGAATTCGATTTTACGTCTCTTTGCTCGTATTCACCTAACCAGTTGCGTAATGACTACTTTTTGTTTCCTGGCGTCAGACGAAAGATGTCTGGGCAGCGATTTTCATTTCCTTACGAATTTGTTGGATCTTTTCGAAACCACGTTTGTGAGGTACCAACAACTGTGCGGAAATTTTTTTGAGGTTTTGTTCCAAAAAATGCAGAAGGCTAAGAGACTAATACGAGGTGCATTCAAGTTCTAAGGCGTCCGATTTTTTTTCTAATCAACTACTCACCCGAAATCGATGAAACTGGCGTTACTTCTCGACGTAATCGCCCTGCAGACGTACACATTTTTCACAACGCTGACGCCATGATTCCGTGGCAGCGGCGAAGGCTTCTTTAGGAGTATGTTTTGACCACTGGAAAATCGCTGAGGCATTAGCAGCACGGCTGGTGAATGTGCGGCCACGGAGAGTGTCTTTCATTGTTGGAAAAGCCAAAAGTCACTAGGAGCCAGGTCAGGTGAGTAGGGAGCATGAGGAATCACTTCAAAGTTGTTATCACGAAGAAACTGTTGCGTAACGTTAGCTCGATGTGCGGTTGCATTGTCTTGCTGAAACAGCACACGCGCAGCCCTTCCTGCACGTTTTTGTTGCACTGCAGGAAGGAATTTGTTCTTCAAAACATTTTCGTAGGATGCACCTGTTACCGTAGTGCCCTTTGGAATGCAATGGGTAAGGATTACGCCCTCGCTGTCCCAGAACATGGACACCATCATTTTTTCGGCACTGGCGGTTACACGAAATATTTTGGTGGCGGTGAATTTGTGTGCTGCCATTGAGCTGACTGGCGCTTTGTTTCTGGATTGAAAAATGGCATCCACATCTCATCCATTGTCACAACCGACGAAAAGAAAGTCCCATTCGTGCTGTCGTTGCGCGTCAACATTGCTTGGCAACATGCCACACGGTCAGCCATGTGGTCGTCCGTCAGCATTCGTGGCACCCACCTGGATGAAACTTTTCGTATTTTCAGGTCGTCATGCAGGATTGTGTGTACAGAACCCACAGAAATGCTAACTCTGGAGGCGATCTGTTCAACAGTCATTTGGCGATCCCCCAAAACAATTCTCTCCACTTTCTCAATCATGTCGTCAGATCGGCTTGCGCGATCCCGAGGTTGTTTCGGTTTGCTGTCACACGATGTTCTGCCTTCATTAAACTGTCGCACCCACGAACGCACTTTCGACACATCCATAACTGCATCACCACATGTCTCCTTCAACTGTCGATGAATTTCAATTGGTTTCACACCACGCAAATTCAGAAAACGAATGATTGCACGTTGTTCAAGTAAGGAAAACGTCGCCATTTTAAGTATTTAAAACAGTTCTCATTCTCGCCGCTGGCGGTAAAATTCCATCTGCCGTACGGTGCTGCCATCTCTGGGACGTATTGACAATGAACGCGGCCTCATTTTAAAACAATGTTTCCATCTCTTTCCAGTCCGGAGAAAAAAAATCGGAGGCTTTAAATCTTGAATGCACCTCGTATTTTGAGAAAAAATGTATCATTATGTATAGAAATCTGGTTGTTATTTCATTGTTTTGATAGTAACTTAAAAGGTCACCCTCGTTTAGCGCCATGTCAAGCCAAGAAATATGCGACAGTAACAACGTCTGTTACTGCTGAGATTGTAGAGACGACAAAACCAGATAATCGACTGCCACAACACGCAGTACGTGTGGGATGTCGACCTCAATCGTTACGTCACTTACATTGGAAATGCAGCATCTGCCGAACAGTCCACTGTGACGCGTGTTACTGGGCAGTCCGTTGGTGGCAGCACGGAATGGAACACAGCGAGAGAACTCAACAGGTGCGGCGCTGCGTCGGCGGCACTCGACACGAGCATTTAATGTCGCGGCGGCCTTTGACACGGGGAGACGAGCGGCTGACTCTCTGCCAAACGAAACCCGCTGTCTCTCTCTCTCTGCCCCTCTCTCTGTAATTTGATTAACTCTTTGTCGTTCGCGTTAACAACCTCTCCAAAGCCAGCGCCGGGCGTCAAGTGGTGTTAAGTGATGCCGTGGGCCGTTTTGCAGCACAGTCCAGTACAAAAGGGAACTATTTCACCGAGTTTAATTTTGAACGGCCACCTCGTTTTAACAATTATGTAGGACTCCTCTATGAATTAGTAGAGCTACGCTGTGCCATTTTGTGACGCAACTTTTTCGTCTTTGTTCCGTGACGTGTCCTGTTCGCGCACTGCGAGAGACGTTCATTTGTCTCTTGATTTCACTGTTGGTTCTTAATGAAACATTACAGTATGGAAAAACAAAATTTCTTTGGTATTTGTTTCATTAATTATTGAAATTTGTGGCATACGTTTTGGATGTATTTTTTAGTGTAAGGGAACAGAAATAAACTGCCAATAATTAGTACACATCAAATTAGCTGCTACTATTAACCACACAAACCAACACATTCACAGTAATGGAGCACGGATTAAGAAACTAAATTGAGCGTGCCATTTGAAAGGAACCATTCCGGCATTTGCCTGAAGTGAGTTAGGGAAAAGACGGGAAACCTAAATCTCGATAGACGGACGGGGATTTTAACCGTCGTCCTACCGAATAAGAGTCCAATGTGCTAGTTACTGCGCTATCACGTTAAATTTGGATAATCAGTCAGCTCTGCAGTGTCAAGGGCTGTAGTGTTTCTGTGGTCATTCAGTAACTGTATGAAGGCTTTCACGACCGGATGACATATCTTCTGGTAAACCTTCCGGGATGTAGGGTCGTGGTCCATGAAACTCTTCAGCTCCTAACGTTTCGTCCAGAGCTGCGCTGGACACCTTCAGAGGGATGTTTCTCCTCCGGTGAGTCTTGCCGACTCAGCAAGACTCACCGGAGGAGAAACACCCCTCTGAAGATGTCCAGCGCAGCTCTGGACGAAACGTTAGGAGCTGAAGAGTTTCATGGACCACGACCTTACATCCCGGAAGATTTACCAGAAGATACATTCAGTAACTGTTCAGGATGGCTCTTCTTGTACCTCTTTCCTTATCTGGAGACCGTATACGACTTGGTACCGTACGCATCAGTATCCTCGCCTGCGAGCGAACATTGAGTGGCATCGTGGTGGACTGGTTATCTGATAGGTGTACCACGCCAATAGTTAGACTAGGGGTAGATAGGAGTCCTTGACTTCATCAAGGCGTAGTGAGTTCGACTGGCGAAGGTCAATCCAGATAGAAAGAGATAGTTTTGTTAATTTTCAGCACATTCTTAAAGAAAAGGGATAAAAGAGCTTTCCCACACTTTGTATATAAATTTCATTAACCGGATTCCTATCTATAAGAGATAACCTCCTACTCGGAAAAGAACCCGGAAATTTGTGTATCAGTTTATAAATAAAAGTTTCACTTGATTTTCTCAGATTTTGCAATAAATAATATTTTTCGTTCGTTTAATGTTTTTCTTATACTAACTAGCAATACCCCAGTACCCAAGTATCACCACTAGTTATGTTAGAAAATTGAATATTTTAGTGTCTTTTCCTTACAGTGGACGACTCTAGAAGATATTTATTGTTGAAAGTTTTTCAGACATTTCTTTTTGGTACGTTAGGTGCGTCTGTCTGACTTCAGTAATAGCATGGGGTGGAAATTGCTTCTTGCAGGAGCCAAAGGGTACTTGTCAGATCAGTCCGTTGCGCAACTCGTCAACATAACACCCATATACTGACATAGGTCACGTAACTAATGAGGAGGTGCCGAATAGCGGAGTAGAAAAATTTGTGGTACAACCTGACTAAAAGAAGGGATCGGTCGGTACGACACATTCTGCGGCATCAAGGGATCACCAGTTTAGGACTGGAGGGAAGCATGGAAGCATGGGGGTAAAACTTGTAGAGGGAGACCAAAAGATGAATACAGTAAGCAGATTCAAAGGGACGTAGGTTGCAGTAGTTACTCGGAGACGAAGAGGCTTGCACAGGGTAGAGTATGTAGTGCTACAACGATGAAAAATAATATTACGACGACGTCAAACCTTATTTTCATGATATAAAGAAGAATTGACGATATTAAAAATGTAATTATAATTTTATTATTTTAATTTTTGTGCTCAGTGAGTCAAAGACTCTCTAGTGCACGGAATAAACTAGCATTGTTTGTACTACGAAACTATATATGATTGTTAAGTGAGAACTGATTCTATGGAAGACATTTTTGTCCTGGCGGATTTTTCTTCCGTACTGGTCGGGAGAGAAAGAAAAGTTTCTTAATTGATGTATGTAATGTGAATGTATAAAGGCTATAAAAAGGAGATAGAGAGATAATGCTTGTGGACAATCACCATATTGTATAAGAAAAGGTAAATACAAGTTATTTAAAACAAATATCTCTAAAGTGTATCGTCTTGTGATTTATAAAGACTGAAAATTGCCGTGTTTAATCTAAACCTGTTCTGAATAACAGCGAAGAACATTTATGTCATCATATATTTTCTTCGTTTCACCACGGTTGTGGTTCTCAAGTTCCTTACGTTACGCGACCTGTTAGGAATATTTTCATTATGCGCGCAGAAGTGCACGCAGCTTTAATCGAACCTGCATCTTTCGGAAACGATAACTCTTAATCAGTACAATTTTGCGAATACCGTCTAAATCGAAACTTGATCACAAAAGTATTTCCTGGACCTGATTTTTATAAATGTGTAGGCTTGAAAGCGAACAGCATTGCACCATCGCTGGCTCGCAACAATTAAAAGAAAACAAAACAGGGACTGAAAGACGTAAGTTAAATAATTAAATATTAACAGGAAGGGAATTATTAAATTTTAAAGATAAAATCATAGCAAGAATTTAAAGCATTTTAGCATCCGTTTCTTTGCATTGGCACTTGAATATCAGATGCCATCATATCTATTTAAAAGTCAGTGCGTAAATAAAATTGCCACCTTTCGTAATTATTATTATAGCAACTCAAGTAGCATGGACAGCTGCATCAAACCAGTCTTTGGACTGAAGACCACAACAGCAACAACAACATCATACGCGTCTTCTTTAAATTAACTCGCTCATGCACACAGTAATTTTATCTTACCCAGGTCTAGGCTAATATGTTGTGTTATTAGTTTGGTATGTTGTGTATGGTGTTTTTCAGCATATTTACAAACAGATCGACAGTTAATTAAGTAAAACTTTTTATTCTTTTAATTTATGTCAGTCCTAATTAATATTTCAAGCAATGGTAATTCTGTCCACTATGCAAAGAGTGTAGCATTTCTACAAATTCGACAATACTGTGTGGTTTCCAAACAATGCAGCGCAACGGTGAAATGTGTTTTCTGCAGCTTAATTCCGGTGAACACTAATATACCGGTTTTTCCTAAGTATTACGGGCCTTTGCGTTTCTAACTTACCTCATACACTCCACTTCCTATAGTGCCAGACTGGCTGTCTATGTGGGTAAACAATTTATTTGTTTGTCTAATGTCTCAATCGTATAAATTTCGTCTTTTAGAAGAAAAGTTATTCATGAGTAATTGCACAGTCAATGAAACATTGCAAGTCAAAAAACATGGGTGTTGTAATAATTTAACCACTCCACATTTGATCACCCTCTACTAGTGATGATGTTAAGGCGTAGTGAATCACCTGTTTGGTACTTAAATAAATGTGAAATTCAGTGAAGTATAGTCACATTCCCCCTTATCGTAGCATGGAACAACAGACAATATGGATATATTGCATAGAATATATATCCACTTTCCATTTGTATGTGACTCGGAAGAGGATCAAAAGAGTTTCGTAGAAGACCGTCATCTAAAGTCACCGTCCAACCTAATCCCAGTGATGAGCAATGGGTAAAATGTGTCAGATAAACATTCGAGGCGGACAGCAGTGGTTGTATGTATTAGAATGTTTGAGCACAGCGCACACTCCAGTGCACAGTGATAGCTACATTCTAGAAATTACCTCTCAGTTGTGCTTAGGTCATATCTCTCTGCTATCGCTTCATCCAGGAAGGATATTCGAGAATAGTGTACAGAGAAGCTAAAGGAGGAAGTTTAGGCATTATCGACCCAACAATGGGGTGTGACGTTACCCTGAGTCTTTCCGTCTCATCCATAAACTAACCAGTGCCAATTATACACTGCTCCAAATTACTTTAGGACTGACAGCTACGAAGAAAGTAGTGAGGCGCTGCTAACGCAAGAGGTACAGCACGCCCTTGACTAATCTCACGCGATCTACAGACCTGGGAAGCATTACCCTCATAACTAAAGCATTAGTCGCTTGCACTGTGCTTCAAATTACGACAGCTTGATAACCCTGTGACAACTGTCGTCACAACACTGAACTTCGTACAGCTTAGGGTTTAATGGCTTGTATGTAACACTTTCGTTTGCTGTGTGTTACTTAATGTCAGGAAGCAAATTTATACTTGTTAGTCAACAGAAATATTGGACATAGCTCTGTTCATCAGAGGATGTCGTAAGAGGTTACTCCGGAGAAATTGATTGTGCGTTACGAGCTAAATTCTACACATTAAAATACCGGGCGAACAAAAAGTCAGCACGGAATAATGTAGATAGATAGTTAAAAATTGACACACATGCTTGGAATTACATGGGATTTTATTACAACCAAAAAAAAAAAAACTTCACAAAATGTCCGACTGATGGCACTGGAAATCAAAACGTAAAACGTCAGTTACTGCGCATGTCAATCGTGTATAAAAGGAGCTGTAATGAGAGAGAGCATCAGATGCGCTAGCAGTTGCAGCATGTTGACATTACCTAAAAAGGCGCTTTTAGTGAAGCTGTATTATCAGAATGGGGAATGAGCTAGTTCAGCGGTACGATCCTATCGCCATAGGAAGGGGATTCGAAAGGGTAAAGGTCCGTTGACAAATGCAGCTGTGGCGAGAATGATTTCGAAGTTCGAAGCGACGGGTTGTTTAGACGATAGACCCCGTAGTGGCCAACCGAGCACAAGGCGTAATGCTGCTGAGACAGTCCAGGAAGAAATGGAGACTCTAGCGGGTTCATTTACGCAAGGGGAAGTCAGCGCTCGTGCAGTCGCACGTCGCACCGGCATTCCTTTCACTACTGTTTGGTTTGCACTGAGGTGTACCCTAAGAAGCTATCGGTACAAAATCCATCGGCATCATGAACTGTTACCTGGCGGTTTAGTGAAGCGGAGGGCATTTGCGGTGTGGGCGTTTTAAAAGATGGCGGAAGATGACGATTGGTTGAGTAACGCGTTGTGGACCGACGAAGCTCATTTCACGCTCCGAGGGTCTGTCAACGCCCACAACTGCAGAATTTGGGCTACCGAAAATCTTAAAAGTGTCGTGGAAATTCCATTGCACGACGAGAAAGCCACGGTATAGGTTGGATTTATTACATCTACCGCTATCGGGACTTTTTTCTTAGAGGAAATGCGTAATTCTGGTTTTGTAACTGCTACCGTGACGGGTGAGTGGTACGTCGATATGTTGTAGAATCGCATCATCCCCAGCCTGGCTGATAAACACCTGCTGGAACGTACGATGTTTATGCAGGATGGCGCTCCACCTCATATTGTTAGACGCGTGAAAGATCTCTTTCGCGTGTCGTTTGGTGATGATCGTGTGCTCCGCCGCCACTTTCGTCGTGCTTGGCCTCCCAGGTCCCCAGACCTCAGTCCGTGCAATTATTGCCTTTGGGGTTACCTGAAGTCGCAAGTGTATCGTGATCGGCCGTCATCTGTAGGGATGCTGAAAGACAACATCCGACGCCAATGCCTCACCATAACTCCGGACATGCTTTACAGTACTGTTCACAACATTATTCCTCGACTACAGTTATTGTCGAGGAATGATGGTGGACATATTGAGCATTTCCTGTAAAGAACATCATCTTTCCTTTGTCTTACTTTGTTATGCTAATTATTGCTATTCTGATCATATGAAACGCCTTCTGTCGGATATTTTTTGAACTTTTGTATTTTTTTTTTATTCTAATAAAAACCCCTTGTCATTCCAAGCATGTGTGTCAATTTGTACCTCTCTATCTACATTATTCAGTGATTTATTCGTTTTCAAATTTATACAGCCCTTTTGATCACCCAGTATAATGGTGGCCCTTTTCTATCCGTTAATTGAATGACAGAAGAATGCTAAAGATTAGATGGGTAGATCACATAACTAATGAAGAGGTATTGAACAGAATTGGGGAGAAGAGGAGTTTGTGGCACAACTTGACAAGAAGAAGGGACCGGTTGGTAGGACATGTTCTGAGGCATCAAGGGATCACAAATTTAGCATTGGAGGGCAGCGTGGAGGGTAAAAATCGTAGAGGGAGACCAAGAGATGAATACACTGAGCAGATTCAGAAGGATGTAGGTCGCAGTAAGTACTGGGAGATGAAGAAGCTTGCACAGGATAGAGTAGCATGAAGAGCTGCATCAAACCAGTCTCAGGACTGATGACCACAACAACAACAACAATGAAAAGCACCAGTTTGCTTTTGTTCTACAATATAATTTTTATTGCTAACCGGTTTTCGGCTTACAAGGCCATCTTCAGACATTTACTGAGTATTATCATCAAAGAAGTTAAATGTTAGCAGACAACATTGGAAGAGAAGTAACACATCTAGAGTGAAGTAGAAACATACAGTAACATCTTTGCAATGAAATAGTAAAAACTGAACAGTACATAAATAACAATGGAGTTGACAGGAAAACCTTTAGCACAACAACAATTGTATAGAAGGAATGGTGTAAATTAATGGGGAGAAGGTACCTTCTATCTCTGCCGTATTAAATTGACCGTCTTCAATGTACAATTTTTCATGAAGTATTAACAGTGTAACACTGAAACGCTTTTCACATACATTTACACAATTTTAAAACAAGCTGACATTATTAAGAATAGCATAATAAAATTACAGTATTGGAAAATAGTATATGAGCCTTTTTCCGTCGAATTTTTTTAAATAAATGAGTTCGTGGGGTCATGTATAATACAGATAGAAAGCTAAAAAAATGTCACTTCATGCAGATGTACCACGACGATTTTCTGGTAGATTTTAATTGTTCTGCGGTGAACGGTTTAAGAGAAAAGTAGCATTAGGCTAGAAAAAGGACAAGTTACAGATACTGAGTTAAAAATTTATTTCCAGCACAGTCTGCATTCTTACTATGTTTACATAAACAAAACCTTGCAGGTTCTGAAATCAAATTAATATCCAAAATAACGTTTCTTGTAGTGGCTACAGAGTGCTCTGCATCATCACTGTAGTTGCAAGAAGGCTGTTTAGGTTTTCTTATTGGTAACGCCACGTAGCGCTCTGTATGAAAATCACTGGCTGTGCTGTGTGTAGTCTGTGGCTGGTTGGCATTGTTGTAATACTCGCCATTGTAGTGTTGGGCAGCTGGATGTTAACAGCGCGTAGCTTTGCGCAGTTGGAGGCGAGCCGCCAGCATTGTTGGATGTGGCGACGTGAGATGGCGGATTTAGGAGAATGGGTAATCTGGAGGTGTGTCCATCAGAAACAGTACATTTGTAAGAATGTATGTCATGAACTGCTATATATATTATGACTATTAAGGTAAATACATTGTTTGTTCTCTATTAAAATCTTTCATTTGTTAAGTATGCCTATCAGTAGTTAGTGACTTCCGTAGTTTGAATCTTTTATTTAGCTGGCAGTAGTGGCGCTCGCTGTATTGCAGTAGTTCGAGTAACGAAGATTTTTGTGAGGTAAGTGATTTGTGAAACGTATAGGTTAATTTTGTCAGGGCCATTCTTTTGTAGAGATTTTTGAAAGTCAGATTGCGTTGCGCTAAAAAAATATTATGTGTCCGTTTAAGCTCAGTCATGTTTAATTTTTCTAAGGTGACGTTTCATAGTTAGAAGGGCAGGGAAACAGCTTTCTCGTGCAAGAGCTGTGAGCAGAGGCGCTCCCACGGATCTGCACTGACTGAAGGAGTGTACTCACATAACCTGATTTACACTGTTGTCACTAGATAAATAATTAGCAACTTCTCAAGTATTTTCATTCTTCAGGGTCCTCCAGATTTGTTCTTGAAATATTTGGAGGGTTGCTTTGGTATTTCTTTGCTCATGTGAAAGCTAAACACGTGTTACGTTATAACTAAACGAAGCAACTTGTAATGTCCCCACAGAAAATACCCTCTACCACGCACCAATTAACCATTTTCAATAAAACCATCCACATTCTTTCACTTTGGAAAAGTTGTCTGATCTGATTTTCTCGTAACATATGCGGTGACAGATCGACGACGCCAAAGTATTTTCTAGTGCGTTTATTCTTTGAAATAACAGAGATGCTTATGCATTTTCCATGGTTGTTAGAGTGGTAACTAGGACAGCTTCTGGAGTATCTGTTGAGGGATTGACGTGTTTCTGAGAGATACATATTCTGCTTTTCTTCTCGCTAAAGCGAGCCAATTAACATTTGTGCCGCTAGCGGTTTGTTTGAAGAGAAAGAGACCGTAAACGGAAAATAATTAAGGCGTGGAATCACCGGAGATCTGGATATGTAATGGAGATGGATTTGATACACAATTGCCTCCATAAATAAGGTTTGTGACTTTTTTGTTCTGGAGTGAATGAACGAATGAGTTTTTTCTGAATCATTTGATGATCACGTTGGCCCTGTAACTAGTGGGGAAGTTTCAGCTGTGTCGAAGAGAGCCTGCAATCGCTGAATCTGTGTTAAATCGTCCAAAAAGGCTTCGTACACATCTGGAATTCGCAATCTTTCGTAAAAGGAACAAATTGTCCAAACGATTGATTCTCCCGACTGACTGCAGTGTTTAACAGTAATAATAAATGTAAAGATCTCTTACAGCAAGCCAGCCGCTGATTACCAAGACGAAGGACTCCACCAAAGATCCTATTTGTCTGATTTCACGTAATGAAATATTATATTAAAAACTGTACATAGATAAAGGAGAGAAAGAGAGGGAGCGAATGAAAATAGAGATAATACTAATAATCCTCCATTAGTCTAATTTTTCACCTGTCTTATCACGGATCAGCCAAGAACGGGGAGGGCCTTACTTTACTGTATAGATTTATGTGTGAGGGTGAAGGGATCTTAAAGGAAACAGATACACGTCTATACAGACAAGACATTACACAGAGATAGCGGCTAGCTGCATTCATCATCTATTCTTAGATAAAGAGACGGTAACTTATTATCCGAACATTTAAAAAGGTTAAAAACTGATTGCAAGATAAAAAACTGTGTTTCCAGTAGCTAAAATTTCAAGCAACGGAAGAAATGTTCCTTGGCTTATGACTTCAGATGAGATGTAACAATATAGGCATGGCTCACTCTACATGCTATCGTATAAACTGACATTTAGGACAATATACAGAAAGGGTTCGTTCCAAAAATATTTAGTTTTATATTCGCACCAATCGTACTTCAAACCGCCGCGCGGAGTGGCCGCGTGGTTTGAGGCGCTATGTCACGGACTGTGCGGCTGTTCCCGCCAGAGGCTCGAGTCCTTCCTCGGGCACGGGTGTGTGTGTGTTGTTCTTAACATAAGTTACTTTAAGCAAGTTTAATTAGTGTGTAAGTCTAGGGACCGATGACCTAAGCAGTTTGGTCTCTTAGGAATTTACACACATTTGAACATTTTTACTCCAAACCTTCGTAGTAACCTATACAAAATTTCATATTTGCATCGTCACCAAGCGAGATGCTGCACTTAAATATAAACAGAAACAATGCTTTGAAGTCAGGGAGAAAATGTACCGGAAAAAAATTAGTAAGAATCAAGAGAAGACTTTGTAGGAATACGTGGAGAACCAAGATAGATTCATTAGCTGAGGCTGCTACATCTGTCACGTTTAAAATAGTTATCGTAGAAAGAACGACCGATATTAAGGAGTTACCGGTCACCCGTACTTAACCAGGTATTTTTAAAGGCAGGCCCATTAGTCTTAACAGTTATTCATAACGAGGGTTTTCTGTCGCCGTATGCTGTTGATTTAACGGGAAGTTATTGCAGTATGGCGATACCAAGTTTTAAGGCAGTTCCGTGGGGTTAAGATCATTGAGGTGATGTGTTTTTGAAGAAATTCTGGTCATTGATTGCTACGTCCTCAATCAGTGTTGGGCAAACAACACAACTAAGAGATAATTGCGCCACCTTCTTAATATTTTACATGCAAGTATCTCCAAACGTTTTCTTCAACCTGTCTCCTGTCAAGGACTAAACGAAGACAGGAGCGAATCATGAAGAAATGAACCATGATAAGTTTATTAGCCTGTTCCTAGACTTGATAACACCAAACATATGAACAGGATCAAAAATTACTCTTTATAATAGTGATAACAATAAATTCTCTGTTGGCTGCAACACGCTTACCATAGCAGAGCAAAAGGAAGAGTTGACTGATGACTTCGGATCGCAATATCGAGGCAAGTCCCAAGCCAGCGAAAGATGAAATTTATGGAACTAATATCTCTCCATAAACCACGATTCTCCATATGCGATCTCGATGAGCTGGTAAAAAGATATGGGCTCTCGTTCCAATCAAATAAAACGGATATGAATGAGAATTAAAGTTTGCGTTTCCCAAGTAACAAAAAATATGCTGTCTCTGCAGTCGAAGTACTAACCAGCGAATCACTCGCCTCTAAAACTGCAAGTTTCTGTCATTCGCACATAGTGCATTTAGAAAAAATAATGACGTGTAGTCTCTCTGGGCAATTGTGTCAGGGATGAGGCTAACTTTGGTAGAGCTTTAATGATACATAATGGTCACACTGAGCTATGGAAGGACTATGATAGTTCGGCATGTATTAATTGGTACTTTGTATTATGACAAGTAAGATGCATTTATTACAATAATGGCAGATTGTATTAATAGTAAACAAGTAATGAAATATCAATTGCGGGATTTCAAATGGAAAAAAATGTGGTGGCAATCAACTACGTACTCTCAGACTCAGAGTTGAAATATTAAAAGTTTTGGCTGATTTCGTTGTCTACGGGCTGGGATACGTAGTTGCCGCATTACAAGCCAAATACTGCTGCGTCTACAGTATACAATATGAATATACACATGAATCAAATGGTCGAAGGTTCCTATCACTCGGCAATTACGACTTTTGAATGTAACATAGAAATTTATAAAAGAGAAATTGCAATTAAATAAAATCTGGAGGTACTAATTTTAACGACTTTAAATGACAAGTACGTTAGCAGACATATCTTAAAGAGTACCGTTTATTACTGCAAAACACTTACTGGTGACGATGGTCCAGCAATTAAATGAAATCTAAGTTTAACAACAGGGAAACAATAGAGTCCTACTTCATGTAATTAGTTATGAGCAACAACATTGCTCGCTAGATATTCACTTCTAAACGGATACTACATCTTCACTGCAGAAGCCAGGGAAATCTCACAAGTGCACAACTCGGCACTACGAAATACACTCCTGGAAATGGAAAAAAGAACACATTGACACCGGTGTGTCAGACCCACCATACTTGCTCCGGACACTGCGAGAGGGCTGTACAAGCAATGATCACACGCACGGCACAGCGGACACACCAGGAACCGCGGTGTTGGCCGTCGAATGGCGCTAGCTGCGCAGCATTTGTGCACCGCCGCCGTCAGTGTCAGCCAGTTTGCCGTGGCATACGGAGCTCCATCGCAGTCTTTAACACTGGTAGCATGCCGCGACAGCGTGGACGTGAACCGTATGTGCAGATGACGGACTTTGAGCGAGGGCGTATAGTGGGCATGCGGGAGGCCGGGTGGACGTACCGCCGAATTGCTCAACACGTGGGGCGTGAGGTCTCCACAGTACATCGATGTTGTCGCCAGTGGTCGGCGGAAGGTGCACGTGCCCGTCGACCTGGGACCGGACCGCAGCGACGCACGGATGCACGCCAAGACCGTAGGATCCTACGCAGTGCCGTAGGGGACCGCACCGCCACTTCCCAGCAAATTAGGGACACTGTTGCTCCTGGGGTATCGGCGAGGACCATTCGCAACCGTCTCCATGAAGCTGGGCTACGGTCCCGCACACCGTTAGGCCGTCTTCCGCTCACGCCCCAACATCGTGCAGCCCGCCTCCAGTGGTGTCGCGACAGGCGTGAATGGAGGGACGAATGGAGACGTGTCGTCTTCAGCGATGAGAGTCGCTTCTGCCTTGGTGCCAATGATGGTCGTATGCGTGTTTGGCGCCGTGCAGGTGAGCGCCACAATCAGGACTGCATACGACCGAGGCACACAGGGCCAACACCCGGCATCATGGTGTGGGGAGCGATCTCCTACACTGGCCGTACACCACTGGTGATCGTCGAGGGGACACTGAATAGTGCACGGTACATCCAAACCGTCATCGAACCCATCGTTCTACCATTCCTAGACCGGCAAGGGAACTTGCTGTTCCAACAGGACAATGCACGTCCGCATGTATCCCGTGCCACCCAACGTGCTCTAGAAGGTGTAAGTCAACTACCCTGGCCAGCACGATCTCCGGATCTGTCCCCCATTGAGCATGTTTGGGACTGGATGAAGCGTCGTCTCACGCGGTCTGCACGTCCAGCACGAACGCTGGTCCAACTGAGGCGCCAGGTGGAAATGGCATGGCAAGCTGTTCCACAGGACTACATCCAGCATCTCTACGATCGTCTCCATGGGAGAATAGCAGCCTGCATTGCTGCGAAAGGTAGATATACACTGTACTAGTGCCGACATTGTACATGCTCTGTTGCCTGTGTCTATGTGCCTGTGGTTCTGTCAGTGTGATCATGTGATGTATCTGACGCCAGGAATGTGTCAATAAAGTTTCCCCTTCCTGGGACAATGAATTCACGGTGTTCTTATTTCAATTTCCAGGAGTGTAGTTCTATATCCCGAGACCACACGCAAAACTGCTCAACACTCTCCTAAGTATTTCCTGCGACCGTCCGTCGCGCCTTCCCGTCCAGCACTCCCTGTGTCCTGTGCAACCCGACGCTCCTCCCCCACTTCCATAGCGTCTTTCCATTGACTTCGGTAGTCGCCTACCGTAGTAACGATCGCTGTGGTTGGCTACATCACTCCCTACATGTCTCCAAGCCAACGCATACTCACAAATGTATTGAAACACATACGAAATACTGGATTTACGTTTAAATAACTTAAAATTAAATAAATATTCTATGGCTGGTACATAAACACGATCTAACACACATCATTAAATACATAAACAAATTAAATAAATACACTCCTGGAAATTGAAATAAGAACACCGTGAATTCATTGTCCCAGGAAGGGGAAACTTTATTGACACATTCCTGGGGTCAGATACATCACATGACCACACTGACAGAACCACAGGCACATAGACACAGGCAACAGAGCATGCACAATGTCGGCACTAGTACAGTGTATATCCACCTTTCGCAGCAATGCAGGCTGCTATTCTCCCATGGAGACGATCGTAGAGATGCTGGATGTAGTCCTGTGGAACGGCTTGCCATGCCATTTCCACCTGGCGCCTCAGTTGGACCAGCATTCGTGCTGGACGTGCAGACCGCGTGAGACGACGCTTCATCCAGTCCCAAACATGCTCAATGGGGGACAGATCCGGAGATCTTGCTGGCCAGGGTAGTTGACTTACACCTTCTAGAGCACGTTGGGTGGCACGGGATACATGCAGACGTGCATTGTCCTGTTGGAACAGCAAGTTCCCTTGCCGGTCTAGGAATGGTAGAACGATGGGTTCGATGACGGTTTGGATGTACCGTGCACTATTCAGTGTCCCCTCGACGATCACCAGTGGTGTACGGCCAGTGTAGGAGATCGCTCCCCACACCATGATGCCGGGTGTTGGCCCTGTGTGCCTCGGTCGTATGCAGTCCTGATTGTGGCGCTCACCTGCACCGCGCCAAACACGCATATGACCATCATTGGCACCAAGGCAGAAGCGACTCTCATCGCTGAAGACGACACGTCTCCATTCGACCCTCCATTCACGCCTGTCGCGACACCACTGGAGGCGGGCTGCACGATGTTGGGGCGTGAGCGGAAGACGGCCTAACGGTGTGCGGGACCGTAGCCCAGCTTCATGGAGACGGTTGCGAATGGTCCTCGCCGATACCCCAGGAGCAACAGTGTCCCTAATTTGCTGGGAAGTGGCGGTGCGGTCCCCTACGGCACTGCGTAGGATCCTACGGTCTTGGCGTGCATCCGTGCGTCGCTGCGGTCCGGTCCCAGGTCGACGGGCACGTGCACCTTCCGCCGACCACTGGCGACAACACCGATGTACTGTGGAGACCTCACGCCCCACGTGTTGAGCAATTCGGCGGTACGTCCACCCGGCCTCCCGCATGCCCACTATACGCCCTCGCTCAAAGTCCGTCAACTGCACATACGGTTCACGTCCACGCTGTCGCGGCATGCTAGCAGTGTTAAAGACTGCGATGGAGCTCCGTATGCCACGGCAAACTGACTGACACTGACGGCGGCGGTGCACAAATGCTGCGCAGCTAGTGCCATTCGACGGCCAACACCGCGGTTCCTGGTGTGTCCGCTGTGCCGTGCGTGTGATCATTGCTTGTACAGCCCTCTCGCAGTGTCCGGAGCAAGTATGGTGGGTCTGACACACCGGTGTCAATGTGTTCTTTTTTCCATTTCCAGGAGTGTATATCAAAGGGATAGAAACAAAAGTAGGCCAGTAGCTTTCTAAGACACAGTAAATATTTAACCAATTTCTTCATGAATAGTATATATCGGATATGAACAAAGATATAGATGAACAAATATATTTATAAGCATGCTGCTAGCGTTTTTCGTGTAACTGAGGAGTACTTATGTCCTGAAGCGATCAATAGTAGTCGGCCACTTTTTCCGCCAATAACTCATGCTCTCTTCAAGTTACATGCATGTAATTTATAGCAATTTAGGTTTACGCTAATAGCTTTCTAAAGACATGCCGATCGACAAAATCGGATGACCTCTTTACATCTTGGAAACTAGTTGCTGGGTATTATTTGTATAATTTACAGTCTGATACTAAACTTTAAACTATTAAAGATATTGAAAGTCTGATTACAACATCAAAATTATCGTGCAAATGCACTACTGCCCATTAAAATTGCTACACCAAGAAAAAATTCATATGATAAACGGGTATTCATTGGACAAATATATTACACTAGAAATGACATGTGATTACATTTTCACGCACTTTTGGGTGCATAGATCCTGAGAAATCAGTAACCAGAACAACCACCTCTGGCCGTAATAACGGCCTTGGTACGCCTGTGCATTAAATCAAACAGAGCCTGGATGCCGTGTACAGGTACAGATGCCCATGCAGCTTCAACACGATACCACAGTTCATCAAGAGTACTGACTGGCGTGTTGTGACGAGCCAGTTGCTCGACCACCGTTGACCAGACGTTTTCAATTTGTGAGAGATCTGGAGAATGTACTGGGCAGGGCAGCAGTCGAACATTTTCTGTATCCAGAAAGGCCCGTACAGGACCTGCAACATGGAGTCGTGCATTATCCTGCTGAAATGTAGGGTTTCGCAGTGATCGAATGAAGGGTAGAGCCACGTGTCGTAACACATCTGAAACGTAATGTCCGCTGTTCAAAGTGCAATCAATGCGAGCAAGAGGTGACCGAGACGTGTAACCAATGGCACCCAGTACCATCACGCCGGTTGATACGTCAGTATGGCGATGACGAATACACGCTTCCGTTGTGCATTCACCGCGATTTCACCAAACACGGATTCATCCGAAAAAATGACGTTTTGCCATTCGTGCACCCAGGTTCGTCGTTGAGTACACCATCGCAGGCGCTCCTGTCTGTAATGCAGCGTCAAGGGTAATCAAAGCCACGGTCTCCGAGCTGATAGTCCACGCTGCTGCAAACGTCGTCGAGTTGTTCGTGCAGATGGTTGTTGTTGTGCAAACTTTCCCATCTGTTGACTCAGGGATCGAGACGTAGCTGCACGATTCGTTACAGCCATGCATGTAAGATGCCTGTCATCTCGACTGCTAGTGATACAAGGCCGTTGGGATCCAGCACGGCGTTCTGTATTACCCTCCTGAACCCACCGATTCCATATTCTGCTAACAGTCATAGGATCTCGACCAACGCGAGCAGCAATGTCACCTTACGATAAGCCGCAATCGCGATAGCCTACAATCAGACCTTTATCAAAGTCGGAAACGTGATGGTATGGATTTCTCCTCCTTACACGAGGCATCACAACGACGTTTCACCAGGCAACGCCGGTCAACTACTGTTTGTGTATGAGAAATCGGTTGGAAACTTTCGTCATGTCAGCACGTTTTAGGATTCGCCACCAGCCCCATCCTTGTGTGAATGCTCTGAAAAACTAATCATTTGCATATCACAGCATCTTCTTCCTGTCGGTTAAATTTCGCGTCTGTAGCACGTCATCTTCGTGGTGTAGCAATTTAAATGGCCAGTAATGTAATAGTAATGTACATGTTTCTTTTTAAGGGGAGCCGGAGGTGCCTATGCTGCCCATATTAAAATCACTAGGTTTGAGGAACATTTATGAATAAACTACCAAATAGGAAAATTTGAATTTTTTTACATATGGAGAGGTTTAGTATTGCAGTTATGACAGAAGGATTTTGGAGTATCTTTTCTAGTTTCCTTCCAATTATTTTTTTTGTTAATGACCCAAATTTTTTACAAATAATTGCTTTATAATTAAATTGAAATGAAACTACTGAACTTATTTGCAAATGGTTGTGTGACAATGTAAGTTTGACCACTAGGAGTGCTGTATAAAAATTTCATCTCTCTAGCTTGAGTGGATTTTGAGAAAATGTAACTTATATTCGAAAAATTCTAATATATGGGAAATGCCTATCAAAGTTTCTCAATACATTCCTGCACTATAGGATGGATTATCAGGGTTTTCTTCTTTATCCTCCAAAAGCTTCCTCTTTTGTATTCTTTTCTGGCCTGTTGTTCAATCATACTTCATTGCCTTTCTCTTCTTTCTGCTCCTCTTATCCTTTCTCTGTCAATATTTCGTAGCGCTCGTACAGTGCTCAACCCAGCTGTAAATCCTAATGCCTTCAGATCTTCACACTTCACACTGTTCCCTTGGTTGTAGGTTGCTATTGCATCATAAATGCCAAAGTGCAGTGTTTTTATGCTTACAAACACCCTTTTAGGAATCATTTTCCAAATCAAATTGTTTACGCTCTCATTAGGATTCTGCGTCTTTCTGTGTAGACATTTGTGTAACAATTCTGGCTGTGCTAAGTCATGAAAAATTGGTTTTATTGCATTTGTCGCAGCTGCTGGCCAACCATGTTTGTGATCATAGTCCTTTTTTGCATTATATTTGCACCAGGAATCTTTTGGGCACAGGATGTGTTGAGGGTATTGATTGGAAGAGGCAGTATGAAGGAACAATGCCCACACTGCTTTTCGCATGTCACTAACATTACTAGTATTTTGCCTTATTGCGTACCCATAGTGTCTCTGTAGACATTTAATCACCTGATCAGTAAGCCTGCCTCTCCCTCCAATTGTCTTTCCATCACTGAGCTTACTTGAACCCAAAGTTTGTTTGAGCCTTCGAAGCCGTGCAACCATACGCTTTTGCACATGCCCAATGCATTCCAACTTTTCAACTACAAATTCATTTCCATATGGTTTCAGTTCCTCTATAGTCTTGAAACCTTTGGAGTCACCATCCCCAAGGTAGTATTTGCTAGAAGATGTCACAGGGCTATGGCCGGCCATATGTTCCTTAGCAGAAGAACGCACTGTTTCAGTAATTGTAGTATCGCGACTTGGTGTTAGTGTTAATTTTCTTTTCCCTACGTTCTTCCTCTTCTTATATACACGGTTACTAAAACGTGGCATCGTAACCAGAACAACGCTTTACACAACAAGTATAATACTACCAACAACAGGCGCAACACTGAACTAATTCGAAACGGTAAACAGCAAAGAGACGATGTTCCGCGCTCTTAGCGCTTCATTTGTCACAGAAAACAATGTAGCCAACCCTTGCACACTCGCTGTATGCGTAACATAAGGCACTGTATGCGTAACAGGCCGAGAAAATCCCAAGCAGTTCGCCAGGAAGTCACGACAGGGTGTTAGATGCATTCAGCGGCCGCCCATTTCCTCTGCAGGCGTGGGGGAAAATGGTAATAACTCCACTTCTAGGGCGAGTAGAGCAATAATTCAAAGCTTACATTAAAGAGGAGTGTTCCAATTAATTTTCTGTAGCAAAAAAAATAGTAATATTTTGGATTTGACCACCTCCGGCTCCCCTTAAAGTATCATGATTTCTCTGGCTATTATTAATTTCTACATGATTTGTTAAATGTCTGCCATTATGGTTTTACAAAGTCCGCCACCTTGGCACTCCAGGCATACAAATCTCCTTCATCGACACAAATCACAGTCCACGACACAGTTTCAACATGGAATTTCCAGCCACGCGGTCGGCTTGGACCACGCGGTTGCTGACGTCCCCCAGCTTGCTGAGCGGTCCGTGCGGCCACCCAAATTCAGAACTTAGAATATTCTCAGGGCGCCAAAACTCGCCCATTACCTCACACAGTTAACAATTTCCACTTCAGAAAATACCACCCTGCGTTCGTCATCCACAGAATTAATTGGCTCGAAATTAACTTTATTATTTGGGGAAACTCACTTTCCTTTTAATTAGAAAGATTAATTAAATCCATTCAGTCTTTATAATGCAGAAAAAAATCATTCGGTTGTACCTTTAAGAGAGATAGTTAGGAAACACTTTGCCAGCAGGCTAAATAACATATCACACAAATACAACACAGTTGAATAAAGACAGAATATAAAGCCTCCAAGTTATGTGTAATACAACCCATAGTTCAACGGTGCACCACTCACTTTTCTCAGTGAGTTCTGTGATCCCACTTCTCTTTAATCTGAGCAGAGACGGAACTAACAACTAGACTAGTCGATAACGTAATAAAGCATGTATATCCCTTTACCGACAGTATTCCTCCATGTCTCCTTCAGCATTGACGGAACACTTCAGTGCCATCCCACTGTAAAGAACCCCCGCTGATTGAAGCTCAGCTTGTTGATTCCACGCTGCACACGCAACGAGCGATCGTGTTGTCACTCGCCCCTCCAACACCAGCCCCCAAACAGTACGGCTTTACGGGTTGTCCGTCACGACACCGCACATGTTGCGCTAACAATAGATACCACATGTTCCACGGTGCCACCTCGTCCTTCCTGGGAGACGGAAGCTATGGCGCACCAGACATGGTATAGGCTACTTCCACTGTCACCACTTAAAAGATACACTGTTGAATTCAGCTGAATAGTTCGAGTGTGTCGATTAGCCACCTGCGTAGCAAAATTATGTTTCTGACAAATTTCGGTGTTAATGAGCATCTGAGTCTAAACAACGTTCATCTTCACAGGGTTAACTACACAAAAGAATACCTCTTTTCGTAGTGTAATTGATGCGACATAGAGGTAGTGTATTCTCTGTCTCTGTTTCCCTTTCTTACAAACTGAAATTTCCTCATTTCAATTAATGGGTACATGTTCTGTAACGTATGAAGATGCACCAGGTTAGCCAAGAGCACTAATGCGCTGCTTCGTGGACTCGAGTGGGCGCGCCGGCGCCGGATCGAATCCGCCCAGCGGCTTAAAGACGGAGGCCGGTGGGCCGGCCAGCCTGGATGTGGTTTTTATGCGGTTTTCCACATCCTCCTAGAGGAATACCGGGCTGGTACCCACGTCCCACCTCAGTTCCACATCTCGCAGACATCTGAACACATTTGTACTGTTCCATGGATTACACTCAACACTGACAGTTGGGGTACACTAATTCCGTCCCGGAGGGTGCGGGGTGACGGCAAGAAGAGCATCCAGCCCCCGTTACAATTAACCTTGCCAAATCTGATTAACCATTCCGACCCTGCGTCATTACGGGAAAAAGGCACAAGCAAAGAAAAAGGACAGGTTCTGTAACGTAAGAAATAAATAGCAAGTTTGATCAGAAAACGCAATAACAGGTCAGTTATACATATAGAGATCTCAATCTCGTTATGAAATCAGGCGATCTGTCAGCTTTTGGTGCGCGAATGGAGCAGTGTTCATCACATCAAACAATTTATCTCTTGTTATGGATGACTAGCGGAAGTAGGTTTAGGAATCGATGAAACTGTGCTGCATTTTTAACATTTCGTTCCCATTATGTATTCATCTTGTCAAGAACTTAATAGCGTCGTCATGAAATGTATTTCATTAAACTTTCCTTATATGATCTTAAAACATATTGCTGTAAATAAAAATGAAATTAAAACGTATAGCTGCTTTTCCAGAAGACATTGATATCTGTTACATCCTTGCACATAGAATAGTTTCTGAATTCGAGAGAGTTGAATGAAATGTAAGATTATGTGTGTGGCAACAATGTTCCACATATCCACGGCATCCTGCCGAAGTGTCATTCTTAAAACAATTTTCTGCAGAGTTTAGTGACGTGTTCACTAAATAGATTCAGCAGAGCAAAAATACTCTTATTAATTATTGGAACGGTTGAAAATGCCATAACACACGTCATTTGGACACTGTGCGCTAAACAATGCACGAGGTGTGTGAGAAAACCAATGATACTGATTTTTTTACCAACAAAATTTTTTTAAACGACAATATTGTCCCCTACGGCAGCTATACACCAGCGGCTGAAAGACAACATAGTCATTACACACAATTAAGTTACACGACGACACCTTGAATGCAGCAAGAGAAGAGTGAAGACACCCCACCCCCCTAAATTAGATCAGAATACAACAGTTTCGCCGCCCGTAGGAAGCACTTCACTAATACCGAGCACCACATCCCCAAACTTAACAACAGCCTCAGCTAGGCGAGAAAGAGAGTACATAAGTTCTAGGTATACCACATCCGTATAAAACCTCTCCTTGGTCTCTACATCGTAAACCTACCAAGTTAACAAAGTTACAGGCTTATTGACTTAATTTCCTGCTGTCCAAATAACTTCAGATAATTTCTTTGGGATTAAATTCGCGTATATTAACCCATTAAGCGCAAGGTGCAATCTCACAGACCCCTAGCGTTTATTGCTAATCTGTTGTTAATGCATAATGGTGGGATAGGACATTACAGCTATGTCTAATTCTTTCCCGAAGCTGCCGTGGTTTCCTTTTGTCAGTATCCACTTGAATGTGACATGGAACGATATTATTACAGCTTCTTTCGTGCTAGCGGTCTCTGAGTGCCTGAGACTTTACATTATGAATTAAATAGCCCGATCTACGTCCAAAGTTCATGTTACGGACACCGACTTCAAAGATAATGCTTTTAAATGATTTGACGATAATTTGGGAAGTGAAGGTGAAGCACACAGTGACAAATAAAACAACAGGCGGTGATCTGTGGCATCTCTGGCGAAAGAGCACAATGCTGATGCACGCACATGTGTTTCGGAGTACACATTCAGCGCACATTGTTGGTCATTGAACTCCGCAGCAGTCGACCCCTGAGTGTTTTTTTAATGACGTAACGATACCACCAGTTACGATTGCAGTAAGCACGGGACCATTGAGACTGGACCGTAGATGAATGAAAACGTGTCACCTTGGCGGATGAATCATTTTTCTTGCCGTACCACGTCGGCGGTCGTCTCCAGAAACTCCCTAATCGAGGCGAACGGCCGTTCGAAACGTGCAACGAGCCGCGGAAGCTGGCTGGTGGGAGCAGTATTACCCAACTACAGAAATTCTCTTGTGCTGGGGCGGAGTCTGTGGTAGTAATCGGGACTCCAATCAGCTGTGGCCACCTGTATCTTTTCATGCTTGATATCTTCCGTTAAGACAATGTCTGTGTCTCGAAATCGGAATAGTGCTACAGAGGTCTGAAGAGCATGATAGTGAAATCACATTGATGCCTTGTCCAACAAATTCGCCCCATGTAAAACCTATAGAACCCTTCTGCATCTTCATCGGGCGCCGTCACAGCGTACACAAATCAGTGGCCAGTTATTTACGGCAATTACTTGACTTGTGGGTACACATCTGTTGCCACATACCTTCGCAAATCTAGCAAAGACCTGTAGAATCGATGATACACAGAAACGGTGCTGTATTGCGTTACAACGTAGACGCAATAAGCTACACTACTGGCCATTAAAATTGCAACACCACGAAGATCACTTGCTACAGATGCGAAATGTAACCGACAGGAAGAAGATGCTGCTATATGCAAATGATTAGATTTTCAGAGCATTCACACAAGGTTGGCGCCGGTGGCGACACATACAACGTGCTGACATGGGAAAAGTTGCCAACCGATTTCCCATACAAAAACAGCAGTTGACCGCCGTTCCCTGCTGAAACGTTGTTGTGATGCCTCGTGTAAGGACGACAAATGCGTACCATCACGGGTCCGACTTTGATAAAGGTCGGATTCTAGCCTATCGCGATTGCGGTTTATCGTGTCGCGACATTGCTGCTCGCGCTGGTCGAGATCCAATGACTGCTAGCAGAAGACGGAATAGGTGGGTTTAGCAGGGTAACACGGAACGCCGTGCTGGATCCCAACGGCCTTGTATCACTAGCAGTCGAGATGAATGGCATCTTATCGGCATGGCTGTAACGGATCGTACAGCCACGTCTCGATCCCTGAGTCAACAGATGGGGACGTTTGCAAGACAACAACCATCTGCACGAACAGTTCGACGACGTTTGCAGCAGCATGGACTGTTAGCTCGGAGACCATGGCTGCGGTTACCCTTGACGCTGAATCACAGACAGGAGCGCCTGCAATGGTGTACTCAACAACGAACCTGGGTGCACGAATAGCAAAACGTCATTTTTTCGGATGAATCCAGGTTCTATTTACAGCATCATGATGGTCGCATCCGTGTTTGGTGCCGTCGCGGTGAACGCACATTGGAAGTGTGTATTCGTCATCGCCATGCTGGCGTATCACCCGGCGTGATGGTATGGGGTGCCATTGGTTACACGTCTCGGTCACCTCTTGTTCGCACTGACTGCACTTTGAACAGTGGACGTTACATTTCAGATGTGTTTCGACCCGCGACACTACCCTTCATTCGATCCCTGCGAAACCCTACATTTTTGCAGGATAATGCACGACCACGTGTTGCAGGTCCTGTACGGGCCTTTCTGGATACAGAAAATGTTCGACTGCTGCCCTGCCCAGTACATTCTCCAGATCTCTCACCAACTGAAAACGTCTGGTCAAAGGTGGTCGAGCAACTGGCTCGTCACAATACTCCAATCAGTACTCTTGATGAACTGTGGTATCCTGTTGAAGCTGCATGCGCATCTGTACCTGTACACGCCATCCAAGCTCTGTTTGACTCAATTCCCAGGCGTATCAATTGGTGGTTGTTCTGGGTAATGATTTCTCAGGATCTATGCACCCAAATTGCGTGAAAATGTAATCACATGTCAGTTTTAGTATTATATTTTACCATCTGCATGTCTTCTTGTTGTAGCAATTTTAATGGCCAGCAGTGTATTAAGCAGGTGGTCATACCCTTTTGGCTCCTCAGTGTAACTCTTAAGAAAAAGGTCGATAGATGCGTCGTTTCCGAATTATTTAGCATTGAAGTCGACCAGTCAGGTCGTCGCAGGCGCAGAAACCAAACAGTGCTGCGAAGTGAAGGCGCGCTGTCAGGGGCGCCTTGTAACGTTTCACGCGGCTCCCCCGTCGGAGGTTCGAGACCTCTTTGGGCACGGGTGTGTGTGTGATGTCCTTAGCGTATGTTAGTTTAAGTTAGATGAGTAGTGTGTAACCTTAGGAATCGATGACCTCAGCAGTTTGGTCCCATAGGATTTTACAACAAATTTCCTGTTCCCAGTTTAAGCACCCTGCCAGAGGTGGTGTCACCAAACGTGTTCTTTGTTTGATTTTCTTAATCCGACCAAACGTAGTATTTGGTCACTTAGCCAGAGTTTATCACTTCCGACAATGGCAGATTGTAGATGATGATTAGGAACTGAGGAAGTGGTAACTCACAGACACCCAAATTTCTGTTAATAATCACATTTCCTAGCGTGCAAGTGCTTTAATTTGTGTTTGCAAGGACCTGAGTGATTTACTCGGAAACGGAGCAAAGTATCGTATTTTTTTCTTATTTAAGACACACATTTTAATAATTATTTCTCTGGACAGCGTGTCCTACAACCCCTTTACAAGGTTTTCAGACAGTTTCTGACCATCCTTTATACGTTTCTGAGCAACGTCCTTTTGAGAGATACCCGACTCTAAATGTTCATTTCACGCACCTCCCTTTGCAATATTTGATTTGAAACTGGTCTCGGTTGACTTGTATTGAAGCATAGCAGCAGCTCCTGTCAAGTTCGAAACTAACTGCAACCTACAACGTGTGACATTCGGCTCCGTTCACTGTTCGTTGCAATCTTTTTACTAACGCTGTCCTCTCTCGACATGCCAGGTGTCTGCTAACGGCAGACCATTCTCTGTGATCACGCTGGACAATGGACACTAATACAACAGACATGTTTGCCGCTTTTGTACCATTGCGTCGTATCATGATGTTGACCTGCCTTATTATGCTGAGTCCATACAAGCAATTGGCGTAAACAGACCACTTGAGAGTGACAATTTACGCCAGCGTTTGCGGGCAAGACCTCTACAGCTCTCCAAACTGACTGTTTTTCCTATATAAGGGGTGTCGTATTTTATCCCACGACCTTAAACTGCGAATATACGAGGGTTATTCGGAAAATAACTAGCGTTCGGTCACGAAATTGTAAATACAGTCAAAATCTGACGAAGCTTTGCACAGATGCATTGGACACTGCGTCTAGTACGCCCATCGATCGCATCATGTCGCTCTTTTCAGTTCTCAGCTCACAGTAAGAACGTAAAGACGGCTAGAAACTAGCGTCTTCCATCAAGTATGAAAGCCTGGCGAAAGATTTCGCCTGTAGCTATGCAATTCACATAACTGTCATGCGGTTCGCTATACACGACAATTCTCGGCCGCACTCTGCAGGGGCAATGAAGATGCTCCAGCAGCGTTTTCGATGGGAAGTGTTTGATCACCCACAATACAGCCCGTAATTGGCCACCCATGAAGTTCATCTCTGCTCAAATGAACCGGTGGCTATGAAGACAATACTTTGACAAAGACAACGAGCTCCACTCCCGAGTAGAAAATTGTCGAAAAGCACTGGCGGCTGTCTTCTATAACGAGGGAATTGAAAGGTGGTACAACGCTATGAGAGATGTCTAAGTCTGAGTGGAGTTGTGTAGAGAAGTAGCTGAAAAGTGTAGCTAGCCATTGCAAAAGAAACAGTTTTGACTTTCACTGTGGTTTCGATCTCGCGGCCTATCATTCCTTACTTTCCGAATAGCCCTCGTAGTTTTGTTTTGTGAGACAGTGAACTAAGCCTGGATCTACAATGCAATGAGTATTAAAAGAGGAATGACGGCATAAAACGAATAGTAGAGATTCAGGTGCCAGACAGATTCGCAGAAAGAGGAAGTGGCTTATAAGGCGATTCTTCGACCTATTCTTGACTACTGTTCATCAATATGCGGTCGTTACCAGGTAGGGCGGATAAAAGGGAGAGAGAGAGGATCCAACGAAGAATGGGATAATTTGGTCACCATAACTGCGCTACTGAGATAGTTAACAAACTACTTTGTGAGATGTTACAAGAGAGGCGTTGTTCATCATGGACGCATTTACAATTGAAATTTCTATAGATTACATTCCAGTGAAAGTCGGACAACATATTATTTACTCCCTCATACAAATATTGTAATGACCACGGCTAGAAAATTAGAGAAGTTACAGCCAGTACGGAGGCCAACCGACAATATTTTTTCTCATTAGCCAATTTCAAGTGGAACGGGTTAGGGGCGACCATTTAGTGGTAGCAGAAGAGCCCTAAGTTGCTTGCAGAGTGTGATGTAGATGTAGATGCAGAAACATATTTGAAAAGAAGGGGCGGGGCTTGGAATTTGTACAAGTATTTTCACTCGTTTTGGCTCTTCTTTTTCCTCGAACGTGGTAGGAGGTTATTTCTCTTTAATAAATTACTATCCCTTCTTGAAAGTTAATGTGGGGCTGCTTTAATCTTTTTGTTTAGGTAGCTGGTAACAGACTCCACCAGTTGCAGAACCACTAACCGTTAATTTAATCAGATAGGTGGTGGTAACGGATTCTCGCGCGGCGCTGTTTGCGCTCCATTTTGTGAGCCCAGCGCACGCCCAAACAGACGCGATGGCCGCTGTTTACGCAGTGCGTGCGTGAGCGCTCCAGCGCCCCCTTCGCCATGTTTGTTCCGTCCTCCTGGAGCAAACAAAGCGCGGTAGGACCAACCGTGTTAGCAGCATGCAGCGGGCTACTGCTAGATAACAGCTCACTGCCGTGCAAGGGCGCAGGTTACCACGTCACATGTACATACGTTGCTCCACGCAATTTCCTCACGACATAATAGCGATACCGAAATGAATTTCCTGTTTTGTTAGTCGCATCTGCCTTTGAGATGGTAGTCGTGTTAGCAAGTAATGTATAATTAAGTGAAATGATTCCATAAATCTCGTAGGTTTAATGGTGCGGAAGAGGATTATAGAATTAATTAAACAAATGTTAATGTAACAATACTGAAACATAGAGGATTGGAACAAAACATGTGTATTAGTTAACTGATGTAATACGAGTAGAAAATTGAACATTACAAACAAGTGCCAACGAAGTTCATTCAACTGTACATTATTCACAAATATCAGTATCATTCAAAGTTGGAGTCTGCTGCTCCCATGTCAATAGCAACATATTCTAACCTTATTTATCCTTCATAATGAGTGCTAAAAGCAAACAACTACAACACACAGGAATATACACTGAAGAGCCAAACAATCTGGTATACTCGCCTAATATCGTGTAGGTCTCCGCCAGTTTGGTGGTCAGCGGAAGTATTTAAACTCAAAAGATTGGTCCTGGAGCAGTTCTCGACGTGTGGGGTGACGCATTGTCCTATTGAAACTACCCAAGTTCGTCGGAATGCATAATGGATGGATGCAGGTGATCAGAGAGGATGCTTATGTATGTGTCACCTGTCATAGTCGTATTTAGATGTATGAGGAGTCCCACATCACTCCAACTGCACACATCCCACACCATTACGGAGCTTGAAGTACCCTGCTGACATGCAGGGTCCATGGATTTAAGAGGTGGTCTCCATACCCGTGCACATCCATCCGCTCAATACAATTTGAAACGAGATTCGTTTGGCCAGGCAACATGCTTCCAGTCATCAACGGTCCAACGCCGATGTTCACAGGCCCAATCGAGTTGTAAAGCTTTGTGTCATGCAGTCATCAAGGGTACACGAGTGGGCCTTTGGCTCTGAAAGCCCATATCGATGGAGTTCCGTTGAATATAGCACACACTGACACTTGTGGATGGCCCAGCATTGAAATCAGCAGCAATTTGCGAAAGGCTTGCACTTCCGTCAAGTCATCGTTGGTAAAGTTCTTACAGTACCTTTTTCAGAAGTCAGTGGTGTTGGAGATTTGATGTTTTATCAGATCCCTGATAATCACAGTACACTTGTGAAATATTCATACGGGAAAATCCCCACTTTATCGCTACCTCGGGAATACTGTGTCCCATCGCTCGTGTGCCGAGTATAACGCCACGTTCAAACTCACGTAACCTGCCATTGTTGCAGCAGTAACCGGTCTAACAACTGCGAGAGACACTTGTCTTGCCGCCTGCAGCGCCGTAGTCTGCGTGTTTACCTATCTCTGTTTTTGAATACGCACTGTACTAGTTTCTTTCGCTCTTCTTTTTAAAAACTGCAGTAAATAGTTATAGTTCACTGCTGCCTCAAGTACTGTAAACAAAGTTTAGGTTCACAAAACCAAGAAAAATCAATCACTTAAATCACAGGCAAATAGTTATGAAAAGTTAAAGTACGTTATTTGCACTCACAAAATTATTCCAAAGAGAATCTGAATTGAATCTACAGGTTTTGGCGGCGCCAAGACTGTTCCATTAAGTTTCGGGTGTGCAGCTGCAAGAAATATCCATCTAATATTTCGGCTGTATAACGTTCAGCCATCTTCAGAGTGAGCCGCTAGAAAGCTGCTCCAGTGGTCGCTTTGTCCTTTTACACTCGTGTACCGCGCGACTTCGCATGCGGCCACAGATGCAAATGCGCCAGAGACGTTGGTGGGCGGCAGAGACATGCATAATGAACGGGTTGTATCTATGACTCCGCAGTTGATCTGTGTTGGCATATCGATATATCATTGTGAGCTGCACTGTGACGACGTCTTTGCGAGTTTATTACAACAAGTGCTGGATTCTATGATTTATCAAGATTGAAACCACTATCTCCAATAATTAAATTCGTCATCAAGCGAATTTCAATTGCCTCCTTCACTATCGGGTCCCAAAAGGATGATGTAGTTGCCAAAATTTCGACGTTGTCATACAACATACTGTGACCATTACCAATACAGTGCTCTGCCACTGTCGACTTGTTATGTTGTAAAATTCGTGTGTACATCCGGTGTTCTGTACATCTTTCTTGGACAGCACGAGTTGTTTATCCGATGTAAGAAAGGCCACAATCACATGGAATTTTGTAAACTCCAGATATTCGGAGCAGCAAATCATCTTTGGCGGAGCCCACGAGTGCATCTGTCTTGGGTGGAGGACGAAAAACCACTTTTACTTTGTGTCTGCCGAGAATGTGTCCTATTTTTGATGAAAAGCTACCCACATATAGCAGGAAGGCCATTGATTTAAAGGTTTCTTCATCTTCTTCTGTTTTCTTTGTGGCCTTATTTATGGAGGACTTCGAGGAGAAGGCGCTTGAATCTGCTGACTTGAAACCCACGGTAATCTGGAGGTATGTTGATAACAACTTTGTAGTTTGGCCCCATGGTGAAGACAACTTGCAAGACTTCTTAAGGCATCTGTACTCCCTCCACGATCAAATACAGTTCACAATGGAAATTGAAAATGAGGGATACCTTCAATTCTTGGAAGGTCTGCAGCAGACCTTGTCTGAGGCCGTGGAGGCCCACGTCCCTTCTGTCGCCATCCACCCCCACCGGCCTACCTTACCCCCACAGGCTGTCCTCCTCCTCCGTGAATCCCGCCATCTCTACTGTGCATTCCTATGCACTCATGACCCGGACACACTACAATGCCACCGGCAACTCAAGAGACACATCCGTAAATTGCTTGCGGCTAAGAAACAACGGGACTGGCGACAGACATGCACCCATTTAAACCCTACCCTTCCTGTCAACTCGTCCAAGTACTAGCCATCCTTCCGCCGCCTTATCGGATCTAACCCCCCCCCCCTACGATCCCCAGTTCGATTACTCCCTCTTCCCAGATGACACCTCTGTCCCTCCCCTCGCACCTGGTTACCTGTACTTGGACAACATTGCACACACAGAACTCAATGCCCCTATCGCTACACTCCGCATGAAATGCAACGCTGCTCCTGGTCGCAATCATGTCACCTATCGCCACCTTCGTGAAGCTCCTACCTCTTTCCTCTCCACCCTGGCCAGGCTCTACAATGTAGTCCTGTCCACCGGCTACTAACCCGACCTGTGCAAATCTTCCCATTTCCTGATGTTCCTTAAACCCAGTAAACTGCCATCTGCTGTCTCCTCCTACCATCCCATCAGCCTTACCTCGGTCTTCAGCAAGGTCCTGGAATACATCCTCACCCGACACATCCACCAGCATCTGCGCCAGCACCACCTCCTGTCCGTTACCCAGTGGCTTTCGGCCGTCCTTCTCTTCCAATGACCTTCTCCTTCACCTCACTCAACTCCTCTCCGAACAGGTTAATTCCTGTCATTCCGCTATCTTCCTCTCCCTTGACCTTGAACGAGCCTATGACAGCGTGTGACATTCTGTTCTCCTCTTCAAGCTCCAAACCATCGCCCTTCCTATTAACTACGTCCGTCTGATCGGCTCCTTTCTTTCCCAACGTCCTTCCTGCATCACCATCCACAACACGGATTCCTACACCTTTTTCCCCTCCGCCGGTGTGCCCCAGGGTTCCGTCCTCTCCCCTCTTCTGTACCTCTTGTATACGGCGGACATGCCGCCGCCTTCACCCCCCCCCTTTCACCTTCTCCAGTACGCTGATGACACCGCCTTCCTTGCCCTTGCCCCCACCCTACAGCGCTCCCAACATCTTCTCCAATCCCATCTTGACCGGTTCACTGCTTGGTGCAACCAGTGGTTGCTTAAGGTCAATTCTGCCAAAACCCAGGCGATCATAGTAGGCAAAACCACCCCTTCTTTCATCCTCCTCGATTTCTACATCACGATCTATGGCCATCCTTTCGCCCTCATCACCACCCTTAAGTACCTTGGTGTCACCCTCGACCGTCGCCTCTCCTGGACCCCCCACCACCCTGCCTGGATCTCCACACCTCCAACTATTTACAAATCCCTTCAGACCCTAGAATGCCATGATCCTCGCCTCGACTATCGCATCTGTCTCCTCTCCCCCATGCGGATTCTGTAGGACCTTATTCCCTTCCCCCAACTCTTCCTTTTCCTCAAATTTATACGTATCCTCTACACCTCCCGCAAACTCGATCCTCCTCACCCGCTGGTCTCTCCCATCCTATTCCGCCCCCGTCTGCTGCCGTGCCTGTACTTCCACGTCCCACCTGCTCTCCATCTCTCCACTCCCCACACCCTCTCGCAAGGTGGCTTCCGCCAGCTCCCCCTCCCTGATGATGCCCTCCTCACCTCGATCTACCCCTCCTAGCAACTTTGATCCTCCCTCACTTTCCTATGTTTTTTACATTGGGCACCCTTTCTCTCCACATTCCCTCCCTCCTCCCTTTCTCCCCACTCCTCCGCCGGGCTTCACCTACCACCATGCCTCCATTCATCCTCCCACCTCCTCTGCCATTAGCATCTTTGCTCTCCCCTCTCCACCTCCCCCTCCCACTTCCCCTCTTGGCAGGTACATGGACTCGTACACGCTACGTGGACATTCGCGCGCCAGAGATCAACGCCATCAGTTTCTCGTGTGTGTGCCGTCGTGTTTGAATTAGTGTCCGCCGTCACGCTTCAACGGTCACATGTGCCGTCGAAATCATCAGTGTCTGTGCGTCGTTTCGACAGTTTTAGTGGTTCTTCGTCTAGTGTGAACGGCTTCGTGTTTTTTATGTTCTGTCTCTACTGTTTTTTACCTGCCAGTTGTTCAAACTCTTATGTGTCTTCTCTCTGTTTTATCATTGTTAACTCGGAGACTGAAGAGCGGCGTAAGGTGCTGCTGCCAGCCTACCTGTTGTTGTATGGGTATCAAAATTACAATAAAGAAAAAAAAACTGGAGCAGCAGTCTTGCGGCTCACTCTGAAGATGGCTGAACGTTAAACAGCCGAAATATTAGAAGAAGGAGATTTCTTGCGGCTGCACACCCGAAACTTAAGGGAACAGAATCTGAATTATGTACACTCCTGGAAATTGAAATAAGAACACCGTGAATTCATTGTCCCAGGAAGGGGAAACTTTATTGACACATTCATGGGGTCAGATACATCACATGATCACACTGACAGAACCACAGGCACATAGACACAGGCAACAGAGCATGCACAATGTCGGCACTAGTACAGTGTATATCCACCTTTCGCAGCAATGCAGGCTGCTATTCTCCCGTGGAGACGATCGTAGAGATGCTGGATGTAGTTCTGTGGAACGGCTTGCCATGCCATTTCCACCTGGCGCCTCAGTTGGACCAGCGTTCGTGCTGGACGTGCAGACCGCGTGAGACGACGCTTCATCCAGTCCCAAACATGCTCAATGGGGGACAGATCCGGAGATCTTGCTGGCCAGGGTGGTTGACTTACACCTTCTAGACCACGTTGGGTGGCACGGGATACATGCGGACGTGCATTGTCCTGTTGGAACAGCAAGTTCCCTTGCCGGTCTAGGAATGGTAGAACGATGGGTTCGATGACGGTTTGGATGTACCGTGCACTATTCAGTGTCCCCTCGACGATCACCAGTGGTGTACGGCCAGTGTAGGAGATCGCTCCCCACACCATGACGCCGGGTGTTGGCCCTGTGTGCCTCGGTCGTATGCAGTCCTGATTGTGGCGCTCACCTGCACGGCGCCAAACACGCATACGACCATCATTGGCACCAAGGCAGAAGCGACTCTCATCGCTGAAGACGACACGTCTCCATTCGTCCCTCCATTCACGCCTGTCGCGACACCACTGGAGGCGGGCTGCACGATGTTGGGGCGTGAGCGGAAGACGGCCTAACGGTGTGCGGGACCGTAGCCCAGCTTCATGGAGACGGTTGCGAATGGTCCTCGCCGATACCCCAGGAGCAACAGTGTCCCGAATTTACTGGGAAGTGGCGGTGCGGTCCCCTACGGCACTGCGTAGGATCCTACGGTCTTGGCGTGCATCCGTGCGTCGCTGCGGTCCGGTCCCAGGTCGACGGGCACGTGCACCTTCCGCCGACCACTGGCTACAACATCGATGTACTGTGGAGACCTCACGCCCCACGTGTTGAGCAATTCGGCGGTACGTCCACCCGGCCTCCCGCATGCCCACTATACGCTCCCGCTCAAAGTCCGTCAACTGCACATACGGTTCACGTCCACGCTGTCGCGGCATGCTACCAGTGTTAAAGACTGCGATGGAGCTCCGTATGCCACGGCAAACTGGCTGACACTGACGGCGGCGGTGCACAAATGCTGCGCAGCTAGCGCCATTCGACGGCCAACACCGCGGTTCCTGATGTGTCCGCTGTGGCGTGCGTGTGATCATTGCTTGTACAGCCCTCTCGCAGTGTCCGGAGCAAGTATGGTGGGTCTGACACTCCGGTATCAATGTGTTCTTTTTTCCATTTCCAGGAGTGTATTTCACAGGGTTGCTCAGCCGCACACAACTGTCGACCAAAGCATAAAGGCCACTGACCAATAAAAGTTAAAAGACCAAATGCCTTCTACAGCTCGCCCTTAAATGACTTGTGACGTGCATGCTGCGCAGCTTACAGATTATTAAATTATTTTCGACCTTTATTATCCAAATCCAGCTGCACATAAACGTAAAATATCTCAGGAAGAAAACAGTTAAAGTTACCACAGATGTATATTTCGATGTCTTGTTAAAATAACAATTCAGTATGAGACAAGTTATTGACAAATCTCAGTCATACCGACACCAGTTCTAGAGTATGACAGAAACAGTAAATTTTTCATTTGTCATAGAATCACGCTTAAAATTAAAAATTCTATTGTGTCTTGTTTGTAGGGTGTATAACACAGTTATCGAGCGGTGGTCGGCTCTAATCGATCTTTTAACATCAAACATCTTTCCTTAGCACGTGATGTACTGTTCCTCACTCGCCACGTGGTGGCAGTAAGGTGAAGATAAAGCTCTGCCATGACAGCGCAAGAGAGATTATACGATCCTCCAATATTGAGTTCCGAGAGTCAAGACGAGATTGGATCTTCACGGCGAAGCATGGATGGCCAGTGATCACTTACTGTCTGGCAGTTCTTTGGATGTGGGTTTCTGCAAAGGAAATTTTCTACCTAAGGCGCTCCTAAGGGTCGTGGAGTCCTTGCTTTAGTCTGTATGAGGACGCTGTCAAACGAGAGGCTTGGAACAGCGCCGAGATAACTGCACCACGGCCATTACTTCTATTGAAGATTTCTGTTTTAAAGCTCATAACGCTGTTGACCGGAAATTCCTAGTTAACTATTGGTCGTGCTAGAATTATCGTGTTTGCGTTTCCTGATCTGCTCCGTGTTTCTGTGATCCGTTCGGCTTAGTGGTAAACTTGAAGCAAAATTAAGCTGCGTCTATGAAGACTCAACTCATATTTGTTTCGCAACAGGCTGCGATCCGTTAAAGTACGTTTAATTCTTTTCTTCATGTTTGACAGAGTTGTGCTTGATTGTACTTACGACTTCTGATGGCTCTAGTTAAGTGTTGTTTATTTTCAGCTGCTATGTGATAGAGACCCTCACTGCGTGTGTGTATAATTGGATTTTTGGGTCGTTGTAGTACGAAGAACCGTTCACGTCGTTCTTTACCATTGTCAAGCTGCTGTTCCCTTTGAATGAGGCATGGCGATTGATGTGGAGCGGCGAGAAGCAATTTGCATTCTGTTTTGTAGAAGGTGATTATGTCTTCGTTAATATGCCTTCCTTTCAATAGTTATTCAAATCTCAGAATTCTGATGTAGTAAAACATGTATCTAACCTTGTCAGGTCTTTAGTCGTTAGGTCTTAAGTTTGTACCTTTTCAAACAATTGAATTTAACCTTGAGAATAAGATCAGTTTTGAAATTTTATAGTTCGAGTGCTGCTTTTTGACACTTTCTAGTTCTGAGTCTCTGTAACAAAATTTCACTTAATATTAAGTGCTCACACAGCATCCGGTCATCCTGAATTTTAAATTCAGCACATCTAAATTCGATTGAGTGAAACAGTGGTAAATGGTATGGATTTCAGGCATGTTTTTTTTAAGGTTATTTTACTATCAGAGCATCTGATTTAAAAGAAAAAGGAAAATGTTTAATACTCTGTTAACGCTAATACTTGTAAAACGTCTCTGCCTTAAACTAAAATAAACGTTTTGCAAATATTAAGTACTTTCCTCGTATGAGAAGACCTTTCCATTCCAAGCAACCTGTGCTTTTGCTATACCTGCCCTAAATAAACAATTGAATAATGTCAGTTTTAATCGTGATAGTCATCCGCAATTTCATCTCCTTTATCTGCCATTTAGTCATCTTCCCCTTCAGTCAAGCGTGCATGCTCGAACATCAGGAAGGCCCTATGGCCAGTATCCCTGTCAACCCACTTGCATTACTCCCCTGGTTGGCTGCCCACCACAGGCTGTGGAAGCACGCACCACTGCCTTTCACTTCGTGACCCAGATTCAAGTAATGTCACAAGGGGCTGTAGATTTTATTGTAAGAAATTATTAATCCCTACTTTTTAGTAAGCAATGTTACGTGCTAAGCAACTTCGTCACTCTCACTTTGAAAAAATTAATTTATCTGCAGAAAATTTATTTAACTGTCCAGCTTCAGATACTATTGTATGTTAACTGCATGTATTAATTTTGCAAAGGACAGGACACAAATATACAAAAATCTCACACGGAAATTAATGTATCGAAAAGAACATAAAATTCACACCAGAAAAGGAAAGAAGATAAATTTCCTTGGCATAAGTTAGCTGCCCAGCTTCAGGCATTATTTTATATTAACTGCATTTAATAATTTTGAAAGAATGGGACACAGAAACAGGGAAGTCTTATACGGAAATTAACGTAGCAGAAACGAACATAAAATGCGCATCAGGAAAGAAACTAAGATAAATTAGCTTGGCACAAAAATACCGAAGAATTGTTCACACTCCAACATATGCCATAGCCACAGATCCAATTTTATATTCCACATCTGATCATACTCTGAACCGTAAGTAAGCGTCATAAAGACACATGCTACATGGAATAAAGATAGATCCCACTGAAAAAGAGAATTTATGACAAAGAAATACAAAATAAGAAATAGTGAACAATGGATATGACACACAGACGGCAGACAAATTCAGTTATAAAATTAAGACTAAAATACATAACATGAACTGGACACAAAATAAGGGAAAATACGAAAATCAACAGACCAAGTAAATATGCACACCGCACTATAAAGAACAAAAGAATAAACACACATGAAACTAACCAGAACTGAATAACATCACTATTAAATTCGATATAACTGCTGTAAATGATGAGTCACAGATAGGAGACATGTTTAACAATTATTTCTTCATGTAGCAGAAAATATGGGGACAAATGTTTCAAGAGAAATGTAGAAGGAATACGTTTAAAAATCAACTACGTAAAACTATCAAATACTATAGGCAAGTCGCCTTGTTTCTGCAGTCTGCTCTTTCGGTTCTTACATGTGTTTGGCATTCTAATCCTTCCTTCCTCTCCTTCATTTGCTACTGTTTCACACACCTGAAGATGGGTTTTAATACCTCTAAAATGTTGTGGTTTAAATAAAAATTACTATAACTGAAGCGGATCTTTCTAAATTATTTACCATGCCTCTCAGTCACAGATGTCCTACATATACAACCTTGTGCTATAAAGTGCCTTGCGGGACAGCCAGGGCTGCTTATAATATACGAAACCTGTGGTAGAAGAGCCTCAGAATCACATCTGGGACTATATTCAATAAAATTAGTCTAGAAAATAATGTTGCTCAAAATTTTATGAAATAGCTGTTCAATCACCCTAACCAACAAGTTTGAGGTGCTGTCTTTCACTGGAACTGAAACTGAGCCGCTGGGACTCACTTCACCTGTTTTCGGGAAACGGTGTCAGGAGACGGCATAAGCAAAGGGATAGAGGACTATTAATCGTAGGCAGTTCAATAGTACGGCGAATGACGGAATCCCTTAGCGAAGTGGCAGCAAGGTACAGGAAGGGACATCAATTGCACTCAGTGTGTATGCTTGGGGGCCTCATTCAGCTTGTTGAAAAAACTATTCGAGCAGCCATTCAGGGAAGAGGATGCAATCATTTGCAGATCGCAGTACACTACAGAACAAATGATGCCTGTCACCTGGGCTCCGGAGTCATTCTTGGGTCATTCCATCGGCTCGCACAGAAGGTTCAGAAGACCAACCTCGAGCGTGGAGTTCCACCGAAGCTCACAATTTGGAGGATTGTCCCAAGAACTAATCGTCGCTCTTTGGTTCTGACTCGACTGGAAGGACTGCACCAGAGATTTCGAAAGTTCTGCGACAAGCTAAGCTGCGGCTTCCTGGATTTACGCCGCAGGGTTGAGAACTGTAGTGTTCCCCTAAATAGGTCGGGTGTGCGCTATACGTCACAGGCTGCTACTCAGGTAGCTGACTGTGTGTGGGGTGTACAGACCGATTCATTTTAGATTGGGAAACTCTCCATCCAATCCAGATAACGAGGGCTGTAGGTAACCCCGAGGTATCAGTCTAAGATCGAAAGAAGTGCCCCCCCCCCCCCACAGGCGAGAGTTTTAAAATCCTAATAGTAGATTGCCGAAGCATTGGTAACAAAGTGCCAGAGTTTGAAGCGCTCACGAAAAGCAGTGAAGCTCACATAATACTAGGTACACAGAGCTGGTTGACACCTGAAAGTGATAGCAATAAGATTTTTACGGAAAATTTAAATGTGTATCGATGTATTTGTCGCAGTATACAAAAAAACTCAAATCCACCGAGGTACAAATTGAAGCTACAAGTGAGATTGTTTTGGCAGGACTCAGTATCAGGTGGGGCACAAAATGATAATTGGATCCTTCTTTCGCCCATCAGATTCATCTCCATATGTAACTGGAAACTTTGCAAAACCCTCAGGTCACTTGTACTTAATCATACTGCAATCGTCGTTGGAGACTGTAATGAAAAAATAACTAATTGGGAAAACTTCACTTACGTTCATATTGGGTGTAACACATCCTGTGAAAGTTTACTAAATGCCTTCTCTGAATACTACCTAGAACGGTTAGTTAGGAACCCCACCCATTCTGGAAATACATTGGATCTAATGGCAACATATTGATCTGACTTATTCGAGGATGTCGACAGTGACCATGATGTGGTGGTTGTGGCAAAAATGATAACCACAGTACACAGCTCAATTACTTCAATTACAACAAGCAGATATATATATATATATATATATATATACATTCAGTGAACTAGATAAAAACAACGAGTAATGTTTTATCTCAATGAGGAACTTGAAACTTTCAGCACAGGTCAGGAGGACGTAGAGAAACTCTGGATCAAGTCTAAAACAATAGTTGACCACGAACTGAATAGATATGTACCCAGTAGAACAGGTCAAAATTGGAGGGAACCACCGTGGTATATAGTCACTATAGAGAATTATCTAAAGAAACAGAAATAACTGCGTAAACGGTGAAAACAAAGAGTAGGGCTGTAGGTAGAGAGATGTTGAATGAAACACGTTTGGCTGTCAAGAGAGCAACGCGTGATGCCTTCGATGACTACCGTAGCAGAATATTGTCAAATGACATTTCACAAAACCCAAAGAGATTCTTGTCGTATGTAAAGACTGTTAGTGGCACAAAAGTTAGTATCCAGTCCACAGAGGAAGAGACAGGAACTGCCATTGAGGTAGCAAAACAAAACCTGAAAAGCTGAACTCCGTTTTTAAATGTTCCTTTACAAAGAACGTCCCAGGACAATTGCCCAGTTTAATTCTCATACCAATGAAAATATGGATCAAATTAGTATTAGTGCCAGTGGTCTTGAGAAACAGCTGAAATCGTTAAAACTAAACAAAGCTACAGGCCCGGATGGAATTCCTATCAGATTCTATGCAGATTTTGCGGATTAGTTAACCCTTGCTCTCACTATAATCCATCGTACATCCCTCGGACAAGAAACCGTGTCCTTTCTCGGAGAAAGACACTGATCACAACTGCGTGCAAGAGGAGTAGAGGCGATGTACAAAACTAGCGTCCAGTATCCTTGACATCTATTTGTTGTAGAATCTTAGAACATATTCTGATCTAAAACATAATCAATTATCTTGAACACAATGAGCTCCTCAATGCCAACGAGCATTGTTTCCGAAAACATAGGTCATGTGCAACCCAACTCGCACTTTTCTCGCATGACATACTTTAAAGCTTTGGATCAAGGCAACCAGGTATATGCAGTGTTTCTTGATTTCTGAAAAGCGCTAGACTCAGTACCGCAACTACACTTATTGTCAAAAGTACGATCATATGCGCTATCAAGTGTAATCTTTGACTGGATTGAGGACTTTTTGGTAGGGAGGACACAGCATCCATCTTGGACATCCATCTTGGATGGAGATTCGTCGTCAGATGTAGAAGTATAAGTAACTTCCAGTGTGCGCCAGGGAATTGTGTTGGGACCCTTGATCGTATGGTATATTAATGACCTTGCAGACAGGTTTTTGCTGATAATGTAGTTATCTATAATCAAGTACTGTCTGAGAGAAGCTGCATAAATATTTAGTCATATCTTAATAAGATTTCAGTATGGTGCAGAGATTGTCAGCTTGATCTAAATGTTAAGAAATGTAAGACTGTGCATTCCACAAAAGAAAAAAAAACTAATATCCTATGTCTATAATAGTAATGAATCACTTTTGGAACCGGACAATTTATACAAGTACCTGGGACTAACACTGTGTAGGGATATGAAATGAAGTTTTCACAAAGTTTAAGTTATGAGCAAACCAGGTGGTAGACTTCGGTTTATAGGTAGAATAATGGGAAGTGCAATCAATCTATTAAAGAGATTCTTTACAAATCATTCGCGTGAACCATCCCCGAATGTTATTGAAGCGTATGGGATCCGTACCAGGTAGGACTAACAAGGGATATTAAACGTATAAAGAGAAGGACTTCACGAATGGTCACAGGTGGTCACAGGTTTGTTTAATTGATGGGAAAGTGTCACAGAGCTACTGAAGGAACTGAAATGGCAGACTCTTGAAGAGAGACGTAGTATATTAACAAAGTTTCAAGAACCAGCCTTAAGTGGTTACTCTAGGGATGTACTAAAACCCGTACCTATCGCTCACACAGGGATCGTGATGATAAGATTAGAATACTTACTGAACGCACTGAGGCATTCAAACTATCACTCTTCCCACGTTCCGTAAGTTTATGGAACAGGAAGAAGCACTAATAACTGGTAGAATGGGGCGTACCCTCTACCACGGACCTGACGTTGGTTTGCAGAGTATAGATGTAAGTGTGGATTTAGATGAATAAGGATAATGCACACTCGTCACGTTACGTCCGTCACATGATGAAAATAACAATATGAAACAAATTAAGCATTGTGTGTAAAGAATGAGACTCTTAATAAGAAAATGTATGGTGATCATTTACGGTTAGCTACACATCTTAACTGTTTTAATTTTGACGATGCCTACACGCATATTGTCCATATTATTGATGTCTTAAAAACAAAATAACAGACACCCGCGAGTGGAAGTTTAATAAACTGGGCTTGAGAACTGACAGAGCAGAATCAGTCGATGCACCCGATTTTAGTTGTCATTTTCGTAATAAGTTGGACCAACATTATCTTCAGTCGCGACGAAATACACGTGATGATAAGGGCCCGTCTTACAATACACACTGTAATTTGACCATAGAACTGCAATTGCTTAATTAACTTATACTACTGCTACGCTTGACCAATCTCAATGTGATGCTTCGAACAAAAATTACGTTACCTTCAAATTAAACCAGGCCATTGACTCTGAATTTCCTAAACAGGACGTACAAATTAGTGGCAGTATGGGAACACAAAGGCCAAAAGCACCAACAAAGGACCAACTGATAGTTCGGATTTTCAATAAGATATTCAAAGACTACCAGGCTTTTATCATTCCAGTAGATAAAGGCTGCACTTCTTTTATTATTTCTGAGACCGGTTACATACAGAAAGCCCACGAGTTCCTTATACTAGCGATATACTTACATGCCACTTTGATCTAACTTCCAAATTCAAAGCTGAAACCAAAACACATTCAGAATTATACTGAAAGTTTTGAACCCATTTCGAGGTAGTCATTAATACCAATGAATCCGAAAACTCTGGCCCCAAGAGGAACACTTATGATTCATAAACCACATTTTCCTCGAAGAGTTATTGTGAATGCCACTGACTCCCCGGATTATTGGCTAACTCGTGAGTCGAATAGTTTTATTTATAAACATTGCCAGTTTCCTACTGCATACACCATAGAAAACAACGAATAACTCATTGGTCACTTAGATAAGGTTGCTAGTGCAAGTGACACATATCTAGCTACCGTAGACATTATGAAACTGTATACCAATATACCGACTAAGGAAGTGGTCCCCATCATTAAGAATAACTTTAAACGGCACGCTAATCTTGATCGTCTAGTTATTGAAGAAGTCACAAGACTTTTTAAGCTACAATTCGGTCATAATTAGTTGCAATTTAGTCATGAATTTTACAAGCAAACTGAGGGACTGGCTATGGGCTATATTTAGCAGATTATAATCGCCAATATTTTCGTTAGCCATATTGAGCGTCAGTTATTTTCGTTCCATTCTAACCATTCTCGCTATGTTGACGATGTACGCCTCTTGTACGAAGGTCCGAGTGAACGAGTCCAGAAATTTGAACAGGATCTAAATAACGATGGTCCGAATGTACAATATACACTCGAACATCACAACAACTTGTCCTTGACGTATTTGGATCTCCTTGTTACATTACAAGACAATAATATTGTTTATGGATTTATAGGAAGGAAACAACTACTAATGGTATCATTCACAGTTCATCCAACCACGCACACAAGTATAAGATGGTGGCGTTACGGGATATGTTGTAACGATCTAACCAAGTGCGGCTCAGCACTCAAGATGATGAAAAGGAACTGAAAATTATTAGATACATAGCACATACTAATCGCTATTCTATGAAATAAAGAGACATACTTATCTAACAGATTCAGCGTAGGAGGCAAAAAGTCAACACTTAAGTAATTCGAGATCTGCCTTAACAAATCACCTACAAGCTCACAATCAGTCTATCCCTGACATAGGTGGTAACTTAAGTAATCTCCATGTACACCAGGAAGATCGAATGCTTAATTAAATGTAAATGTCGTGCGACTAGGCCCCCCATCCGGTAGACCGTTCACCGGGTGCAAGTCCTTCGATCTGACGCAACTTCGGCTACTTGCGCGTCGATGCGGATGAAATGATGATTAGGACAACATAACACCCTGTCCCTGAACGCAGAAAATCTCTGACCCAGTACGGATTCGAACCCGGGCCCTTAGGACTGACATTCTGGCGCGCTGACCACTCATCTACCGGAAGTGGACGAATCCTTAACTTATTGGAAGAAAATGAAATTTTACGCCATTTGCAGCAGAAACCTCTATAGAGTATACACTAAATAAGCAAACCACTTCGAAACATACGGTTCTATTGAAGAACTCTAAGTTTCTCAAATAATATGAAACAAATTTCTACTATTTATCTAAAGTCCCATTCGTTCATCAATTCTACATCTACATGTACATCCATACTCCGCAAGGCACCTGACGGTGTGTGACGGAGGGTACTTTGAATACCTCTATCCGTTCTCCCTTCTATTCCAGTCTCGTATTGTTTCGCCTTAATCATCTTTCCAAATTATTGTTTCTTCTAATAAATGGCACTCAGACCCATGACGTCGATTTGTCATTTGGCTCCTAGTGTCGATACACTTACATTTTTATATATATGCATTTTTTATGTATCACTTGATCCCAAAAAGTATCCTACATATACAGGTATAATGAGTGACTTGGTATAGTTCATCTTACCATTATTTTCAGCATGTATTTTACCACATGCTCCCTCACTCGTTTGGCATATCTATTGTCTTGTTGCCCATTAAGGCACATATTTTTACTAGTCTGTGCGGTTCATATTTATTTTTCCCATTCGCTTAGTTGCTTCACCTCTTAGCCATCTTTCGATATAATTATTTGTATAATGTATGGCACCCAACCTAACCATCTTTTTGTCTTATTTCGATGCTTATATTACCACACCCACAGTTTAGATTTGTGATGGTTTCATATATTTTATTTCATTTCTGTCTCTGGAGCCATTAATTTATCATACATGTGACGTTTCAGTTAGTATGGTTTATATTACAATTGATTTTTATTAGTGTTGTCACTGTTTTTATCCCACGTTCAACCATTTTTCCTATGTACCATTTCCTTGTTACCTATAAACGTCACATACTATTTTAAACGTTCTTCTACTAGGGAATAGGGAAACAATAGGAAGTAATAGATCCATTTTGTTATTACTCGTTTTATTTACCAATCATATCAACAAATGTCTTTAAAACAACAATATTTTAATCCTGAATACCTTAGGTAATGAGAATAGTAAGTCAGAAGAATTTAGTGAATCTGTTACCAATGTCTTTTTATGAAACTAAGTCTATCTCATATATAAGAAAATATTAAACCACTGACAATAATGCACCTGAAGGCTTAAATTAAGACACACAATATTTCTGAATAGTCTTTGGACATTAAGAACTGATTTTTTCCAAAACATTTACCTAAATAACAACCTGCAAGGCATGCACCCAATAAACAGCAGGATGAAGTCAATACAAAGGCACTTGTTTCACACTCAAGTGTCAATCAATATCACTAAGGCTTACTGAGGTTTCAAACTTCGGCTCCAAAGCCCAGTAACACAATTAGTCAGCGCAAAATCCTACTAAGAGTAGTACAGCAGCAAACTTTCACAATTTTATGTTGCTCTTGAGACAAGATTTAATAAATATAATAAATGCCAACATAAATATAATTAGTGCCAGAATTAACTAGCGAGGAGTGACGCCAGGTCGCTCGAACGCGGAACGAAAACTTAACTTGGAGAAGCCAAGGCGAAAGGCGGAAGGCGGTAGTTCGTACAAGACCCACTTCTCGAGCTTCGATCCGGAGTCTCCTATCGCTTCCCAGGATTTCACAGCCCCGGTACTCATAGGTGGAAAGGTAGCGCTTACTCCAAAACACCACTGTAACATTAACAAGCTCACAGAACAGGTCCTTAGGAACAATGTAAACAACCACCAGAATATATTAAATAACAGGTTAAATTATTCTCTGATAAAACGGCACACTGCCTTTGCCCCTCTACGAATGAACTACATGGGCACAGTACAACCATCAGCTCAAATTTTATCAATAACATTAAGGAGAATTTCCTGCTATTGAGATATTAAAAAAAAATTATAATTACTAGCAAGGCCAGCGGGCACTCCAATCTTAGTCACAATTAATTTACGTGAACTCTTATGCCCTACTCTTCAGTGAAAACCGTAACGAGCACCAATTCTGAATACTTCATAATAAGCTTTACTGAGGCTCGCTGCGTTAGGGATACCAAACACTCGAATGCAGTATATTTGATAAACAGATTACTGCCTTGCAGCAGATTACGTATTACATCAAACAACAATTTCCCACGAGCTGTAAGAGGCAGGCTCGTGCAGTATATTAATATTTAACAACTATCTTGAATACCATGAACTATTCATAGGCACATCTTTACTTTCATGGTAACACACATGCGCTTACAGTTAGCAGAAGTGAGGTAGCAGCCCCCAGCACCTTCACACACATGCCCTAAGTACAATCCCACTTAACATTTCGCTGGACGTCCGATATGGCTTGCGTCGGGTACAGCACGTGTCAATAAAGGCAGCGGACGACCGTTGACAGCCGTGTCTGGAACCAGCAGCACGCAACCCAAGGCAGCCACAAGTCTCCTCAAGGGCGACAGGAAAGGCTCTCCACCAAGCTGCCCCACACACGTGGTCTGTTCCCACTCCACTACAAGCGCACTCCAGCCTCAAGTAACAACGAAAACCAACTTTTGTCCTTTGCGAGCGCCTAGAGTTAACAACTCTGGTAGAGATAAGGCAGCCGAGACTCAGTACGCGCCACAAGCAAAGATGAGAGCGTGAAGGCGAGGTACTTGCAATTATGCTGCCGCGTCAGCAAAATGCCACGGCTGATTATCGCATTCTTGAGAGTCATTTAACCTATCGATGTACCACAGCTCGTTCATATTCTGTTATTTATAGCCTCAAAAGTAGTGTAGTAAGCGCTCGTACCATTCAGTTCAGATTTTCTGTATCATCACTGATAACGTCAGTTGACTTGTCTGCACGCCACTGACGCCAGCGTCTTCTTGTGCCCCCAGGCTCGCGTGGTCCCACACACGTTTGTGGTTGGCATTCCCACTGCCAGTAGCGGACACTAAGTACTGTGTCTTTTCTCTTCTTCCGTTTACTTCGTCCCCCCCCCCCTCCGGAAATTAAAATTTTAGGTCAGTCTGTATTTCCTCATTGTACTAACGCAGATTATTTTCCTCTGAATCAGATACTCAGAAAGGAGGTGGCTTGTATACCAATTGTCAGTTGTAGATTTTTTTTTTTTTACGATTTTCTGAAGGCGCCACGCTCTATCACCTATGTCATCAGGAGTGTTTGATACTCGATATTGCTCTTCTGGTTGCATGACGCAATAAACCCCTCAGATTATTGTGATATAATGTTTCAGTGTCACATTGCGTGAACAGTTTTTTCCTGTATTAATCTGGTTTGCTGGGAATGTACTAAATTCATCCATAGCGGCTTCTGAAAGGGTGAAACATTTGGAAATACTTGGGCTAGGAGGACACTAAGCAGATTCAGAAGGATGTAGGTTGCAGTAGGTACTGGGAGATGAAGAAGCTTGCACAGGATAGAGTAGCATGGAGAGCTGCATCAAACCAGTCTCAGGACTGAAGACCACAACAACAACAACAGGAGGACAGAGCGGATTAGGTTGTGGAAAGGGGCCAAAATGAGTTCCTGTCAGTTGCACTCAACATACAAACTTTATTTATCAACACACAATATTACAACATGAATGCAAAACACTCAAAACTTTAATCTCTCTATTTTGATTAACGTTAGATCGGCTGAAGGCCACACTCAAAATCCAAGACACAAGGCTTAAGCAAAATTGAAATACAAGGTTCTTCTGAAGGTTTCACCCAAGAATAGAATATTTTCTAAATCTTCAATCTACTTGGCTGAAGGCCTTAGCAATTTAATTTTCAATGACCTAGGCTGGAGGTCGCATGTTAAGGAAGAACAGGAGTTTCAATCAAACGCCAGAAGGCCTTATCTTAAAACATTTCATGCAAATTGGGCTGAAGGTCCCCTTCAGAAACATAACAATCTTATGCCTTAAGAGCAAGAGAAGAAGATTGATTTAAGAGATATTAAAAGTTGACTGAAGGCCGCTCACCAACAAATAATTTAACGGCTTAAGCCCTAGCAGAAAAGTTTCAGTTTTAAAGGGCAGAAGGCCGTATCTTGAAACATTTCATATAAAATAAAGAAAAACAATCTCATGTCTTAAGGGCAAGAAAGGGCATTACTTTAAGAGATATTAATACTCAGCTGAAGGCCACATATCAACAAAATATATGTTTAACGGCTTAAGGCCTACAAAGAGTTTCAATCTAAAGGGCAGAAGGCCTTTTCTTAAAACCTCTCCATTAAGAGAGATACTGATACTCGGCTGACAACCACACATCAACCAAATAACTAAACTCCAAACAGGGAAATTACGATGTAACACACATGGAACGGCGCTCAGAAGTTTCCAAGGGTCGGTCTGAGACTGTGACACTAACGCCCATTTAGGTGAGACAGACAGCCTGTCCAACGACTTCTTAATCTGGAGAACATTGGGGCCCACAACGATCAACAGCACCTCAGCTCTCGAACTACACGCCGCGCTGGACAGCAACAACACGAGGAAAATACACTGCCTAAAATTACGTCAACAACCAGGGCATGTACCCGGAACGTCAACGGCCATAAGGCAGAAGATACTGCTGGTAAACTTTCATAACATAGAATATAATAAGTTTAGTTAAATTTCACAGGAAGATAGATGGAATCTTAGCCGACTTAAATACGCACACGTTGTTGCTCACGGGAGTGTCCCAAAAGCGATAACCAGGATCAAACGAAGAAATGTAAACAGTTGAGGCTCGATAGTAAGTTAAGTGAGGACTCAACATTCACGTCCAAGATCGGTGGGCAACGAACTTTGTAGCAGTCGCAAGCAGCACCTCACAATCCCACGGCACATGGACATCATCACTGGCTCCAGCCAGACTCCGCGCGACGCTGCTCCATGCCAACCGACCGACTGGACTGTTGGTCCGTCCACGACTGCTGCTCCGTCGCGACTGCACTGCTGGTGCGTCTCCCACTCACTGACTACCATACGCACGACGACCCGGAAATACTATCGGTCGCTCCAGGGCTGGTACGACAGTGCGCTTATCGATGCGTGCTGCTGCTGCCACTCACGGGCAAGTAAGGCAGGAAGTTAGTAACGCCAGTAAATGTGCGAGGTGCCGGGGCTAGCAGTGTATTTAACATTAAATTCTTCTAGAATCTACATATGTAAATGATGCTATAAGGCCCCCCTATTCTAACTCCGACTTTTGCTGTTCCACAAGGATAAAAAAAAAAAAAATACGTGAACTGACTCTAATCAACCCTGCCAGTGGAGTAGAAGAGAGTTTGGCACCTGCAATAATTTAATTTGATAGTTAAGTTAAATAAACGAAGATTTCATTAACATAGTGAGGAATGATAGGGTTGCTCTACCGATTAACAGAATGAAAGTTCTGTCCAAAATAACAATATGATTTATTAAGACTAAACACAAAATAATAAACAAAAACACGTGAATTCTTTTACAATACATCAAAATGGCTCAAATTGGATACTCAAACAAACGCTGTGAATGTGAAGTTGTCCCTAAACTAGATTGTGAGGATTATGACGAAGTGGTATGTGCAGCCAATTCCTTGCAACTCAACACTTAGAGAAAACACATAGCCAACCCAACATTAATTGCTGCTACCCAAGACAGAACAAAGTTAGAAAAAGACGAACAGGCACGCTCTGCTGAGCTCTGATTATCACCTAGGAAAATCCCTGTCTTCCGGTGCTGCGGACATACCTTACCAAACTGTCTTCTTAACTGCCAGAACACGATCTGGCGCACCGGCGGCGTTGGCTGGTTGCTTCGACGTCCTTGACCGAAAGGTGAGACCCGACTACTCACAAGAGCACCCGTACAAAACCGAACACAGAACATTCCCGCCCCCACGACAGTGGTCGTGGTTAAACGTTCCAATCAGCAACTCGAAAACCGGCGGAAAATTCCACTCCATTGCTGGAACACTACCATTCCACCAATGGAGATTCTTGGCGCCACTTTCTGCGCCGATCTTGCTACGTCACGGAGCTATGCCCTGAGCAAGCCAATCACAGTTACTATTTTGCAGAAAGCGCGGGAATCTTCCCGCCACAGCTGCCTGGGTGCACAAGTCATTCCCACGCCTCGCTGGTAGCCCGCCAGAAAGTGTTTTCGCAAAGTTTCTGCGAAGTAACGGAACCTCTAGCCCAGCCGCTACTTCAGGCCCTGGGGGCGTGCCTCTTGACAATGTCGGCGTCTGGAAAGCATTCACTCGACTCCCTCACACCTGTCGGCTTACCCTTTCAAAGTCAGAGCCCGCCTGTCACTGGACCACCTGGGTGCTGAGAGACGCTGCGTAGGAAGTCCGCGCGTGAAGGAATAGCAACTTTCCACCACATGCAATTAGAGAGGAGAATCGTAAGATAGAAATATGAGAGGGGGCTCATGCCACCTCTCAAATGGAATAAGAAAAGGAGACGGCCCTACCATAATTGAAGATGACCAACAATTAATGGGATGAACAGGAGCCATGCACGCTAACATTTCATCTACTTTAGGAAATTTATTCAGGCTGTAACTAAGGCAGTTAGCAACAAAAGCTTCAAATATTGCACGAGTTGCAGCCAACTTATCAGTTTGTCATCCGTCATTCCCATGTTTCCCATGTCATCAAACCACGTACAACGTAGAAGAAGAGAAGCCCTTTGTAGCTGAGTAGTGTCCTAAGCAGTAACATTCCTGTTCCTTCTGTTAGATTACCGATGGATCTTCACCTGTGGACAGTGAAAGAAGACGTCAGAACGACAGTAGATTTGCTTAATTAACTTCTTTATTCCGGCCGTCGACTGTAGTACATCACAAACAGGTGTCCAGTTGCCTCTCATTCGAAACAACGGACCTGGAATTACCGACAGGGCAAATAGCAGGGCGGAGTGTGACAGCACTCGAATGGTGCTGTGAGCGGATTCTCCAGCTGCAGCAGCCCAGAGGACGTTACTGAAGACGTGACCTCCCTGTGGCAAGCCAGCAGCTCCTGTTTTGGTTTCAGCTGCTCTTGCGACGCAAGGCAGGCTGCCTCATCCCGTGGTAGATCGGCGGATCTTGCACTGCATTACGGGATATCACCCTGGTTGTCACAGGTTTGTGGGTGTGATACTAATTATTTTAGTACGCAAATGGCTCAGTACTTATACACTCTAGACTACGCTCGCTTAGGTGGTGGCGAATGTGGAAAGGCTTCCGTCCTTCCACTAGTGTATTGCAGCATTGGCTATTGCTATACAATACACAGCTAGCTCTGCTTTGTAATACCTGTCAGCCATATTTAGCTTCGCAGTGCATAACACTCTTGCTTTGCTGTGCCTGGCTCTGTTGCAGTTCACTTCCACTCTGGCTTAGTTTTTGACAGAACACGTTCGATATGCTTTAATGCCTCCTTTTTCTTTTTCTTCAAGATACACTCCCTTATGTCAACCAACCTGGATTATTCTTTAAACTAGAGTTCCTGGTGACCGATCCTTCTGACATTGTTGTGAATCTTAAGAAATATTTTGAAAACCGATTTCCTTAGCACTATCACTTTACAGATTTCTTCGGGGCCTGTTGATAGAGTGTGGCGCCTGCAGAAAATCGTAAAAAAAATCAACAACTGACAATTGGTATACAAGCCGCCTCCTTTCTGATATCTGATTCAGAGGAAAATCATCTGCGTTAGTACAATGAGGAAATACAGACTGACCTAAAAATTTAACTTCCAGCGGGGTGGGACGAAGTGAACGGAAGAAGAGAAAAGACACAGTACTTACAGTGACCGCTACTGGGCAGCCGCACGGTGGGAATGCCGACCACAAACGTGTGTGGGACCACGCGAGAGTCTGGGGGCACAAGAAGGCGCAGGCGTCAGTGGCGTGCAGACAAGTCAACTGACGTTATCAGTGATGATGTAGAATATCTGAACTGAATGGTACGAGCGCTTACTACACTACTTTTGAGGCTATAAATAACAGAATATGAACGAGCTGTGGTACATCGATACGTTAAATAACTCTCAAGAATGCGACAATGAGCCGCGGTATTTTGCTGACGCGCCAGCATAATTGCAAGTACCTCGCCTTCACGCTCTTTTCTTTGCTTGTGGCGCGTACTGAGTCTCGGCTGCCTTCTCTCTACCAGAGTTGTTAACTCGTGGCGCTCGCAAAGGACAACAGTTGGCGTTCGTTGTTACCCGAGGCTGGAGTGCGCTTGTAGTGGAGCGGGAACCGACCACGTGTGTGGGGCAGCTTGGTGGAGAGACTTTCCTGTCGATTGTGAGGAGGCTTGTGGCTGCCTTGGGTTGCGTGCTGCTGGTTCCGGACACGGCTGTCAACGGTCGTCCGATGCCTTATTGACACGTACTGTACCGGACGCAAGCCATATCGGACGTCCAGCGAAATGTTAAGTGAGATTGTACTTAGGGTATGTGTGTAAGTGTGCTGGGTCTGCTACCTCGATTCTGCTAACTGTAAGCGCATGTGCTCCTTAATTCATACACCATGAAACATATTTCATTACTAGTCTTCTTGCACTGTCTATTCCAAACTTATAAGCTAAAATGAGTCAATTATCCTTAATATTACTCCCTGTGCGTTTATCTTACTTCTGCTGCTTTTACGCTCGGGGTATCCAATCCACTGGAACCTAACCGATGGCTTGGTGAGAACCGCCATTTTTTTTTTTTTTTTTTTTGTCATCAGGCTACTGACTGGTTTGATGCGGCCCGCCACGAATTCCTTTCCTGTGCTAACCTCTGCATCTCAGAGTAGCAATTATTGGCTTGACGTATTCCAATCTCTGACTTCGTCTACAGTTTTTGCCCTCTACAGCTCCCTCTAGTACCATGGAAGTCATTCCCTCATGTCTTAGCAGAGGTCCTATCATCCTGTCCCTTCTCCTTATCAGTGTTTTCCACATATTCCTTTCCTCTCCGATTCTGCGTAGAACCTCCTCATTTCTTACCTTATCAGTCTACCTAATTTTCAACATTCGTCTATAGCACCACATCTCAAATGCTTCGATTCTCTTCTGTTCCGGTTTTCCCACAGTCCATGTTTCACTACCATACAACGCTGTACTCCAGACGTACATCCTCAGAAATTTTTTCCTCAAATTAAAGCCGGGATTTGATATTAGTAGACTTCTCTTGGCCAGAAATGCCTTTTTTGCCAAAGCGAGTCTACTTTTGAGGTTCTCCTTGCTCCGTCCGTCATTGGTTATTTTACTGCCTAGGTAGCGGAATTCCTTAACTTCATTGACGTCGTGACCATCAATCCTGACGTTAAGTTTCTCGCTGTTCTTATTTCTACTACTTCTCATTACCTTCGTCTTTCTCCGATTTACTCTCAAACCATACTGTGTACTCATAAGACTGTTCATTCCGTTCAGCAGATCATTTAATTCTTCTTCACTTTCACTCAGGATAGCAATGTCATCAGCAAATCGTATCATCGATATCCTTTCACCTTGTATTTTAATTCCACTCCTGAACCTCTCTTTTATTTCCATCATTGCTTCCTCGATGTACAGATTGAAGAGTAGGAGCGAAAGGCTACAGCCTTGTCTTACACCCATGTTAATACGAGCACTTCGTTCTTGATCGCCCACTCTTATTATTCCCTCTTGGTTGTTGTACACATTGTATATGACCCGTCTCTCCCTGTAGCTTACCCCTACTTTTTTCAGAATCTCGAACAGCCTTCACTATTTTATATTGTCGAACGCTTTTTCCAGGTCGACAAATCCTATGAAAGTGTCTTGATTTTTCTTTAGCCTTGCTTCCATTATTAGCCGTAACGTCAGAATGGCCTCTCTCGTCCCTTTACTTTTCCTAAAGCCAAACTGATCGTCACCTAGCGCATTCTCAAATTTCTTTTCCATTCTTCTGTATATTATTCTTGTAAGCAGCTTCGATGCATGAGCTGCTAACCTGATTGTGCGATAATTTTCGCACTTGTCAGCTCTTGCCGTCTTCGGAATTGTGTGGATTATGCTTTCCCCAAAAGTCAGATGTTATGACGCCAGTCTCATATATTCTACACACCAACGTGAATAGTCGTTTTTTGCCACTTCCCCCAATGATTTTAGAAATTATGATGGAATGTTATCCATCGCTTCTGCCTTATTTGACCGTGAGTCCTCCAAAGCTCTTTTAAATTCCGATTCCAATACTAGATCCCCTATCTCTTTTAAATCGACTCCTGTTTCTTCTTCTATCAAATCAGACAAATCTTCACCCTCATAGAGGCTTTCAATGTATTTTTTCCATCTATCTGCTGTCTCCTCTGCATTTAACAGTGGAATTCCCGTTGCACTCTTAATGTTACAACCGTTGCTTTTAATGTGACCAAAGGTTGTTTTGACTTTCCTGTATGCTGAGTCTGTCCTTCCGATAATCATATCTTTTTCGATGTCTTCACATTTTTCCTGCAGCCATTTCGTCTTAGCTTCCCTGCACTTCCTATTTATATCATTCCTCAGCGACTTGTATTTCTGTGTTACTGATTTTCCCGGAACATGTTTGTACTTCCTCCTTTCATCAATCAACTGAAGAAATTCTTCTGTTGCCCATGGTTTCTTTGCAGCTACCTTCTTTGTACCTATGTTTTCCTTCCCAACTTCTGTGATGGCCCTTTTTAGAGATGTCCATTCCTCTTCAACTGTACTGCCTACTGCGCTATTCCTTATTGCTGTATCTATAGCGTTGGAGAACTTCAAACGTATCTCGTCATTCCTTAGTACTTCCGTATCCCACTTCTTTGCGTATTGATGCTTCCTGACTAATGTCTTGAACTTCAGCCTACTCTTCATCACTACTATATTGTGATCTGAGTCTATATCTGCTCCTGGGTACGCCTTAGAATCCAGTATCAGATTTCGGAATCTCTGTCTGGCCATGATGTAATCAAATTGAAATCTTCCGTATCTCCCGGCCCTTTCCAAGTATACCTCTTCCTCTTGTGATTCTTGAACAGGGTATTCACTATTACTAGCTGAAACTTGTTACTGAACTCAATTAGTCTTTCTCCTCTTTCATTCCTTTTCCCAAGCCCATATTCTCTTGTAACCTTTTCTTCAACTCCTTCCCCTACAACTGCATTCCAGTCACCCATGACTATTAGATTTTCGTCCCCCTTTACATACTGCATTACCCTTTCAGTATCCTCATACACTTTCTCTATCTGTTCATCTTCAGCTTGCGACGTCGGCATGTATACCTGAACTATCGTTGTCGGTGTTGCTCTGCCGTCGATACTGATTAGAACAATCCGGTCACTGAACTGTTCACAGTAACACACCCTCTGCCCTACCTTCATATTCATAACGAATCCTACACCTGTTATACCATTTTCTGCTGCTGTTGGTATTACCCGATACTCATCTGACCAGATATCCTTGTCTTCCTTCCACTTCACTTCACTGACCCCTACTATATCTAGATTGAGCCTTTGCATTTCCCTTTTCAGATTTTCTAGTTTCCCTACCACGTTCAAGCTTCTGACATTCCACGCCCCGACTCGTAGAACGTTATCATTTCGTAGATTATTCAATCTTTTTCTCATGGTAATCTCCCCCTTGGCAGTCATTACAGACTGCATGAACTCTGGCCCCAGAGTCAGATATAAGCTGGTTACATTTATGGCAGGTAGCTCTTCGTGGGATTCTCTTGCCAATACGAAGGAGCCTGCGAAATATTCAGGTGAGTTGCGCTGGTGGGAAAAAGGCTCCATTACCTCGCACGCTGTTCCATTTAATTACAAACGATTCCCGTTTAATGCTAGGCTCTTTGCTGATGTGAGCTTCCTCTGCTCGAAACTGTTTCCACCTTATCGTAGGAGGATCACAACGATCTCGCCTCGACCTGCAGAAAGTAAAGTTAGCAACTTCATTGCACAGGAATCGTATCCCTCTCTTGTTACCATATTCGGACAGCCTGCGATTTCCCTTGGTAGTATTTATATAACTTTTATTTCTCCATTTATACATATCTTCCCTTGTATTTTGCAATTAATAATGGTCGCTGCATTTTTACGCTAGCAAATGTCTTCGACATGCCCCACTTGGCCGGACACACGTGAACTACGTACACTCGTAACGTGCTTCTATGCTTTCCTTTGACCCTCTAAATACTGCCCTGGTGACAGCAAATTTACTCCTAGCTGATCACTTACAGCCTGCTGCATTGTCTCCTGTAGGTCTGTTACTTTCCCTCGTACTTTCCCTGCAACAATTCTGTCGATACTACTTCCCTAAGATTTCCACTTCGGTTTGTAGTTCCCTGATATTCTCTAGCTCTTGCTTATTGCATTACTTCTCCAGTCAGTTGTCGTAGTAATCGTATGTTGTTAACACGTCCTTCTCTCAACTTTTGATCTGCCTACTGTGCCAGTCACTCATTGCTTTGTTCACAGCTGCCGACTGTTTAACCTCTTCTAGGTGTCATTCACCCTTCGAATAACTTTCTCATTAGCAGCATTCGGGAGGACGACGTTTCAATCCCGTCTCCGGCCATCCTGATTTAAATTACACATGATTTCCCTAAATCGCTTCAGGCAAATGGCGTGATGGTTCCTTTGAAAAGGCACGTCCAATTTCTTTCCCCATCCTTCCCTCACCCGAGCTTGCGCTCCGTTTCTAATGACCTCGTTGTCGACGGGACGTTAAACACTAATCTCCTCCTCCTCCTCCTCCTCCTCATTAGCATCATCAAATTTTGTTTTTATAAGCCGGCCTCCAGCGTCGATCCAGCCCGCCCGCCTTTCCTTCACGTACTAGGCATAACCATTAGTGCCTGGGTCATCTCATTCCTGCACGTACTCTCTCACATCTCCTGGAACTTCCACGTAGAATCCTGTGTTTTTCCGTTCTCTGACGGAATTTGCCGATTGCTTCTCCCAAACTTCTCACCTCGCTACGCATCTCCCACACGTTGAATACCACCTCTATCATCCAGCGATGACTGGTGACTACTACGTCTCCCTGCTTGGCGAACACCACTCCTCCTTCAAGATGTTTATTCCGCAACGCTTCCATCCCTACGAAGATCAGTAGTCTCGTTAAGAACCACATAATCTCACCTTCTCTGCACCTCACCTAAGGGTAAGAATGGCTATTATAGACCTCCTCCTTAAATTCATTGCTGCTCCGCAGCTGTTTATACTAATTACATCTAACCCGAAAACATACATAATATATCCTTGGCCTTAATGCAAACGGGTTCCTCGTTACTGTTTAATTCTCAGCCCCTTGTCTATCTTCCAATAATTTTCTCATCACTCTCCCCTTCCAGTCCACATCTCCTATCTCTGGAATAACTTCCAGACTCCTTGGAAAGGTTTCAGCTGCCCTACTTGCACTATTGTCGTTCCTGTCGGCAACTGAATTTTGATATTTCCTGGCGGCGTAGTCTCCACCACTTGGTATGGCCGCTAAAACTTTACGAGAAATTTCTCAGTCTTCCCCTTCGGCATATACAAAGTTGATACCATCACCCTCTGAACAACCCTATACTGTGGCATTCTTGCCATATGGCCAACTACCTCTTTCCGTTCCTCCAGTTCACGTGTGTTGGCCATCTGTGCTGTATTCTAAACTTCCCTAATCACACCGGCAAATTTCTTCATAGACTCTCCAGCCTTGTCTTTTTACATTTTCAGTATGTCGAACGGTGATGGCATTTGATGTTCATACAATGCTTCATTTGGCGATGATCTTGTATTCGTATGCTGTTTTGGACTGTAGGTGGAGACGACATACTTTAAATAGATATCACAGTTAGTGTGATGTGATTCAACATAGTATCCAAGCATCTTCCCGGCTGTCCTTTGCACTCTCTCAGTTCTTCCATGGATGGAGAAGGCTCGACCCTAACTTCTGTTCCTTCTATAGATCTGACATGGAATTCATTTCCTCGTCTGTTACTATTGTTTCATGCTCTACAAACTTCAGTATCCAATTATTGACAAGACCATGGGTCAGTGTTGCTGCCTGCTGGTTTGGCATCGCGACTGTTTCTACGTCTCTTGATAAATGGTCTATAATTGTGCGTATGCACTTATTCATTGTATGTGTTTTATTGAATAGACCTAAAATATCAATCTCTAGAAATTCGAATAGTAGTAATGCTTTAGGTAAACTCTGCAATGATACACTCGTTCGACACAAATTAGGTCTCTGTGAGGACTGCGTGCTATACTACACTTATTGGTTTAGGTCCATCTGCCTGTTCCTCCATCAATACCTTTCTGCGATCCTTCTGTTGGTAGATTTGCAACCTCCATGACTCGATAATATGTGATCATAAGCTTCTTGTAGCATTCTGTTCCTTAGCTTCACTGGTACCAATACCCACGGCTCCACCTTCATTCCACTGCATAGTAACCCATCCTGCATACAACACTGTAACTGCTTAAAATACTGCTTATATTTGTTATCCGCTCTCTGTGCAGTTTTTCATTCCTCATGATCATTACCCCCAGTATGAATACTGCTACTTTTCTACTTAGCTCTGTATATTCCCGTGCTTCTTCTCAGATTTATGCGTGACTTCGAAATCAGATTCACTTAGTCTTACTGCCCATCACGTCAGCCTGCTAGAAGGATCCACCAATCCCTAAGACCATTTTAATTTCACATAATCTGTTAATATTCTAAACTTTTTACCACATAGATAACATTTCAGATATGTGAGTCCATAAATAAGGGTTAACATCTTTTTCTCTGTAGTGGAAAAATTTCTTACTGCAGACTTAGTTGTCTTGATACGTAATCTTCCAAATGTTCTACGCCTTCTACATTTTGTGACAAAACTGAAAGTCAAGTGCATGTTTTGGTGCACCACATGAAAAAACAAAGTCTCTATTAAAATCCGGAAATATCAATATGAGACACAGTGTTAAAGCTTCGTTACCTCCTCAAAAGCATGCTGACAATCTTCTGACAACACTGTCAACGTTCTGGCAATAACCGAAAATTCTATTTCGAACCTGTGGTAATTGTTTGTGAGTCCTAAGAATGGCTGCAGCTCCTTTATACATTCTGGTACAGGAAATTCATGTACATTTCTAACCAGTCTTGGGTCTTTTTTAACCCCATATTTACTTGTGATATGACCGAGGTACCCTACCTCTTGCATCACATAATGACAATTTTCTGTACTCAGTGTTAACTATGATGTGTGTAACCCAAGGAATTCATCCCTTAACCGCTGCATATGCTGTTCCGCATCACTCTCATAGACAATTATGTCATCGTGGTATACTAAGCATTGCAATGGCTTTAAACCTCTGTGTACTCCGCTCAATAATCTCTGAAATGCTGCAGGTGCATTTTTTAATCCAAATGGCTTTCTTTTGAATTGGAAGTGTCCGCAGGGTGCTGGAAACGCTGTTTTGTGTCGATCTCCATGTGCAACCTCTATGCGAACATTCTTCAAATGCATTGCTGAAAAATATTTGCTTTGCCGTAAATGATCTATGGTTCAAAATTGTTCAAATGGCTCTGAGCACTATGGGACTTAACATCTGAGGACATCAGTCCCCTAGAACTTAGAGCTACTTAAACCTAACTAACCTAAGGACATCACACACATCCATGCCTGAGGCAGGATTGGAACCTGCGACCGTAGCGGTCGCGCGGTTCCAGACTGTAATGCCTATAACCGCTCGGCGACCCCGGCCAGCAATGATCTATGGTTTCTCCGATGTTTGGCGAAGGGTAGGTGTCCGTTATGGTTTTCGCATTTAGATGTCTGATATTTTTGGCAGAACGACTATTCCTGACATAATGCGCTATTACTTACTTCAGCGGCTTGTCGTTAAATTCCTACAAAATTGGTTACAAATACCTATGTATTCTGTATGGTATGTGATAGATGGGCGATTTATTTCGCACCGGCACGTATTACTGTCAATATGTGTAGCTGGTAACGGCCCTTTTGTAAAACAAAAAACAAATCCTTAAATTTCAAAAGTAATTTTTCCATCTATTCCCTATTGGTTCAATGCAGGTGCTTCACTTTTCCTCGTAATGCAGTTTCAGTAGTGTTCCGCGATATTCCATGGCTGACACCCTTCGTACCTCCTTGATATCCTTGTTAGTGATTAAGTATCCCTTCGTTAAACCTACGTACTCTGTGCTGAAATTATCTATAAAAACTAGTATCTTCTGTTCAGACTTTATTGCTTGTACACATACCTCCTTTAATCAAGCAACCCATCTGTTCATTCTCTTCTAACGGTTCCACCAAACTCATAATTCCTGTGGTGAAACAAGACTCAATGCTGACCAAAAGAGATTTCCGAGTACCCTTAGGTACACTATCGCGCGAATGAAGTCTAAGTGTAGTCCTTTATAACTTAGTCCGTTTGTATTTTGTGACAGACTCCTCTCGCAATATCACTACACTGTCAATGGCTTCACCTAACTAAAACATTTTTCCATAAAGTTGCCCCCTATGTTGCGGAAGACCACGTATGGCACGATACTGATATGGGAAATGTAATCCTAGTCATGTAGCCCTCACCCATGTGGGGCATAATCTCTACACATTGTTTGAATTGAAGCATATGGCAAAAGTCGATGTCCACCGATGGTAATTATGTGACATCTTTATTCCTCACTCCACGCTATCTATACCATGGTGTGACCCATTGCTTACGTTTCACAAGATCACTACTGGTGACCGACACATGCACTCCCCCGTCCAATAATATCCTGCAAACCCTTTTTTTACGATTACTTTCGTAGCACAATTCATCTCTGCATACGATGTCGTTGCATCCAGTATTATTGGGAATGAGCGTAAGTGGACCTAGGTTTCGTCTCCTTGGTATTTAAAACCTTATTCTTCCCTGGCTCTCTACTTCTAAAACTGTCACTTCCTCATACGTTATTCACATTACCCTGAGTCCTGCGACCCTGCCTCCTTTCGTGTCCCATTCGTTTCATGTCCCATTCGACCATAAATGAAAATTTTATATCAGCTACAAACGTTGCCCACTTACCTGCATTCCAGTCGACTAATCGATCTCTTCACTCTCTGTAGCTAACCACTCTGCTGTGCGCATAACAATGAGACCCCATATCTGTACAGGTCTTGATATTTCCAGATATAACCGTCTTAAAAAGTATCGAGTGCCCTCTGCTCATCTTCTTGCAAACTAATTTCATTGACTGCAGCCTTCTGTCCTAATTCATAGGTACATCCATTACTTTCCCTTATCCTGTCCCCAAATTGTTCCACAGTTTCCGATATTTTTCTTAGCTACTCGTATTACCCCTAATTTTTCTCTATAGTATCTGGCACTATTTTTCTTCGTTTGTCTCTAAATTAGTTCTTCTTTTGTTGTGGCTCCTTAAGATCTTCCGTATAGCCTACGTAATATTTGTCTGGCTCTGTTAGTCTCAATTTTTCAACACTCAATAATTGTTTCAAGCTTCTATCTGAGCCATATTTCCATGGTCTCCCACAAAGGCCTGCGCATCCTCGGTTTCCTTACCAGAAAAACAGAGCAACTAAGCTTGCGACTGTCAAACCTACACTCCGTTGTGACGATCTTGATTCTACCAACCCACACAGTTCTGTGTAATCTGCTGTTAATTACGTTCCCTTTTCTAACAAATTGCGCACTGCTTCCAGCTGTGACATAGCTTGCATCTCTCGTTCTGTCGAAACTTATTTTGAGAACTAACACTCACAGGACAACAAAACAATACACATTCACTTAATTATTATGTCTAATTATGAGCCATATTGAATCTCGCCATTGTCTAGTCATATGCCCACAACTATTACATGTGTAACATTTTACCGGAATTGATTCTGTACATGCCGTTGAGTGGGCTTCAAGATTACACTGTGCACGTATAACATACTCTAATCAATCGTGACTTCCATTACCTCTACAACTACACCAGTCCATTGGTTCTCTGCGTGCAGTAAAATTTACTTTACACTGTGCTCAACCATAAAATCCTTCCTCCGTGACCGAAATACATTCAAAATTTTTTCGAGTCTCCGTACCATAGGACGCAGGTCCAGGTGTTGATCTGACAAAGCAACGTTAGGGATCTTATACAAGTGTTAGATGATCATGGATTGTCACCCGTGGAGAGTGAAAGGCGACAGTAGATTTGAGTTCTTTACTCCAAACCTCAGCCGTAGTACATCACGAACAGCTAGGTGGAGGCGTACAGTTGCCTCTCATGTGAAACAACAGACGCCTGGCCTTGCAGACAGAGCAAATACTGGGGCCAAGCATGGCATCACTCAAATGCCGCTTTCAGCGACATCTCTGGCTGCGACCGGGATGACAGTACGGCAGCGCAGCTCACGGTACCACGGCCATGAGCCCCCTCCACGGTTCTCTGCTCGGGGTAGGCTGCCGCAACCAGTGGTCGAACGGCAGACCTCGAACTGCATTCTGGGATGTCGCTCTAGGTGTCACAGGCTAGTGGTGTTGGCTGTAATACTGAGATGAGGATATTTTAGTACACGAATGGCTGAGTTCTTATATGTAGCAGACTGTGTTAATTCAGGGCTTAAGGCACGTGATGTGTGACACATGAGGAAAAATTTCCGTTCTTTCGCAAGTGAATTACAACATCGGCTGTTACTACACGACGCCCAGCTGGTTCTGCTAAGCAACACCTGTCGGTTTTCATGTGCTTCGTAAAACATAACACTCTTTGCCTGCCTGCGGATGGCTGGAGAATTTTTGATCGAATACGATCGATACGCTGCACTTCACCTGCCCAGAGTTCCACTACGTTAGCATGATGGCCGACTCTTGGTCCAATCAAAGAAGAATTCCTTAACCCAGCCATTCTTTCGTGTCCTTATTGCACTTCTACATCTTTCGCGCTAGAATTGATGGGTGCCTCGTTGTCTCTTTATATAAATACTTATGTAGTTCACGATTTCATCAGTAAAGCCAGTGTCAAGTAACTTCAACTATTGTAGTGAATTCCCTAAGGCTGTAAGAAGTTTGACAGTTGGCAACGAAGGCCTCCAAAATTGTACTAACTTCGTCAGTTGTATTCATCATGTGTTCTTTACATGTCATACAATTTTCACAATGATTTTTTTTTTTCTTGGTTCTTTGACTCTTTTGCACATTCACTTTTACATCAATGTGCAACTTTGTCTTTGTACTTTTCATCAATTTTCTCATCAAAATCATCGTCATCTTCACCTTCGAGTTTAAATTCCTGCTAGGGTCTTCATATTCAATGTTTTGATCACCTAAATCCTCATCACTTTCCGTTACACCTGAAATGTCTGAACAGATTTCTTCATCACTTTTTTCGAATAGTTCACGAATTTCCTCATCTGATCAAGCATTTGAACTGAAACCGATTATACGATAAAATTAATGAATTCATTGGCCAATAAAAACAAATTAACATTTAATTTGCAGCTCTTCAGAATAAAGAAAACAATGCATAAGCGTGGTTAGCATTTTATTAGACTTACTTTTACGCACTGACGCTTGTAAAAAGACTTGCAACTGTCACAAGAGCCAGCGTGGGCTATACGTCTTACAGGATTCACCATCTCTTTGCTTACAATTCAGAAATAAACTAAGAAAGCTGAACCGAAACCTGAAGCAGTGGTGGCGCGATAGCTCAAAATTAGGCATTTGTAAAGCATAAACACCGTTGCTGTTGTACTTTTCACAGCAGCACTCCCGTTAAAAGGTCAAGAAAAAAGTTATTTGCTCTCCTTAAGAACTCTCTCTATTCTGAAGAGGAATTTTGTGTTCTTGTAATCTGTAAAATGTGATGGGCAGGAATTAGTAACTCGCATCTGAATATATTGAAAAATAATTTCTAAATAGTAAGGTTCTTGACATATTTACAAATTAAAGGATAATGTCAATGTAAAATGACTGATTCCACATCATTACAACTAATTCTTCAAATAATCCCTGGAAAAAAAACCATTAACAAACTGACTAATTAACTGTTGTACATATAAAACGTAAGTTACTCACGCTTATTGTTAAGTTGTTTTCATTTCTTTTTAGTGTGTTTATTACTTTCTTTAGTACAACTGATTTTATGTTGTCTTCTCAAATTTTGTCTGTTAAGAGTCTCTGTGCTCATTTAAAAATTTACTTTTAAGAATATATATTACATACACTATGGGCGTAGTTGCAAAATGGCGAGCCTAAATTGTACTGTTGACCAGTCCCCGATGTGCAAACTCTGCAGAGGCGGTCACGGAAGAGATGTTGGGTAAGTCAAGAAGAGAAATTATGTATCGCCTTGGAATTCAGTCGTGAACAAACGACGGAGTACATTCGGAACTGTACAAGTGAAAAGCTTTTTGATTTGAGCTACTACGTACAACAAACCAAGTAACTGTACCCAACGAAGCTCGATGGAAATAAATTTTTGTGATCACAGAAATTCTTTATCCTCACCATGTGAGTGTTTTCCTTTATTTCATTTTACTGGCAAGCATAAATTCAAACTTACTTGTCTTTTCAATTTGGCTTTAGTGATACCGAACTGAAGTTTAGCTAAAGACTCTTCAGATTTTTTTCGTTAGTCTCTGTATTATCCCGTTATGTGTGGTGCACGTTCAAGAGGAGAAAGGTGCCCAGTCCGTTAAGAAAAATAGAACTGTGTTGCAACACAGGAAGTACACTATAATGTTAAGCAACTGAAACAGCTTCCGAGTGAGGGCATTATAGAGCTCGTCCCGATATAATGGAAGATTGTTACTAATATGGTAATAGTTCTTAAAAACTCTATTTGAGCTCTTACTCTCTCACGGACGAGAATCCCTGTCATAGGCACGACCTGTATAGGCTGCACTGGCGATGTCCTAGGCTACGATATTGTTCGCTGATGTTGGCTTTGAGGCTGAAACTCGCACTGACTCGAGAGCTTCGTGGTGGCGCTGCATGCGGCAGATGTGGCGCCCCAAAAGTACTACAGCTGCTATCGCCGGCAGAATGGACTGCTGTCGTCTTGAGGGCGCCTTAAGTGTGGGCAACCCGCAGTCCCCTGTTGTGTGGTGAGTGGGTGGATCGTAAGGCACGAGGCGTACACCACCACAGTCTCTGTATTTACACTGTCAGTAATTTACAACGTCAACTGTCAGTCAGCTTTCATCATCATCTCCTTCACTGCTCTCCAGTAGTCTACTGATAAACTTTTTTATGGACCGGATGTTGCGTGTTAAACGGTACTTACAATTCCTGAATGGTTACGCTTTCTGCAACTAGCGAACTGGTATTTGCGAACATTCCGTCACCAGTGCTTTTCTTTGAGATGGGACTCTGTCGTCACAGACTTGAAGCTGACTTCCGCCATGTTAATTGCCCAAGATTTTGGTAGAAGTGTGTCGATCAAAAATGCAAGCCTGCGTCATTTAAATGTCTACTAATCATTCTGATTATAGTCAAAAGTGCAAAGGAATCATGTTTCATTCGTAAGTGGATTTTCTGCATACACATGAGTTTTGGTTGCAATGCTTAGGTAGACGGTATGTACCGAATATCCGTACAAATAGGTGTATAAATTATTGTCTGTTACCAAGAAGGATCTGCCGCTACTAAATCAAATATACATTTTATACTGACCATTCACATATAATGCATACAGTTTCGTCTTAGTGAGTACAATTCGTCGTTCAGCTAAACCAGTCAATACATCACACGTATGGCGTTGTTCGGCATTGCTGCGGCGACGCGGATACTGTGGCTGCGGTATCTTGAGTTGCGAGATCATTCAGCCTAGTGTCTAAGTTATGCATATTTAATCACTTTAAAACTAGCTCACACAACGGAAAGAGCAGGCTTTTTTTTTTTTTTTACTTACGACAGAGGGATATGATGTGCAGTAGTACAACCTATCAGTTAATATCGTTAGAAAGCCTATGCCGCTGTAGGTCATGAGAAAAATCAAGTTCATTTGCTATAAGTGGGTGGCAGCAGTTTTGCGGTTAAGCACCCAGGAATGGTAAATTACTGCTTCAGTTACAAAAATTTTTACATTATAAAGCCGTTGCATCTTTCGTAGGTTTATTTCTTTTGACTCTACACTTCCTATCAGTCTAACTCGCTTTATGTTAAACATTGACATTCGAAAATATTGCTAGAATTTGACGTCAGATCAATTTAGATAATTACGAAAGAGTGAAAGGGTAAGATAACTTTCATGAGAGTTACATCCCGCACACATAAAAGTAAAAGTAACGTAATAACTATGGAATGGTGTATTGATATACTGTCTGGTGTGTAGTTCAAGTTTCAGACACCAATCGTCGCTGCAGCGCAAAAAATACAAGATAGCGATGGCGGGAATTTTAAGAATTAAAACATGATGGTTGACAGAGGTAGGAAATTTGAAATGACTGATTCAGTTTCAATCTTAGTAAAACTAATCTAATTTTAGTAAAACTAAATGTACTTGCACCCCTCAATAAGATGGTTGTATTTCTTGTGGATTAGTATCTCCACTCCTGTTTAGCTCTTGTCTCCTTCTCAACTCCACAAAAAATGAGTAGGTAATATCCTTTGACTTTCAGTTTTGTCTCTTGGATTCTACATATTGAAAATTCATGATGTTTCAGTTCTACTATATGTTCGTGAACTTTGTTGTTAAAGGCTTTCATGCTCCGTGCGGCAAATCTCAGAATATTTTTATTTGTTGAGACTGAAACTGACTTACCACTCACTGAACATTATCGCTCTGTATAGCTCAGAGGAGTAAAACCTAAGACAGAAACTGAGGGCTTCTAACGGCAGTTACAAGAAGTTATCAATTTAATACCATCAAACGAACTTACATTGATAATGGGGGGTTAATTCTGTTAATGGAAACAATTTTACGCCTGGATTCGAACAACGATGCTCAGTCAGTGCTACATTTTAGGCTCTAGACTCTGCCAACATGGGGAGTGTTTACAGCCTACTTATGGCAAAAATCAGATCGCACGTAAGAAGGGAAAAGATTGTTAAAGAAAAAATCTTAAGAGAAGAATAATTTAATTATGGAATGAATCTACAGAAGCGATTGGCAAAGAAAATACAAGAGAAATCCAATAATACAGAGGATAAGATAGATTAGGGTTAGGAAAAAATCAAAGCAAGTAATGAAGCAGTAACTGAAGAAACATTAGGACTCGAATTACAAAGCCAGAGGGGAAAAAAAACAGAACACCTTGGTTACGCAAGGGGGTTAAGGGAATGCGTAAAAAAAGAGATGTGCTTACTTTAAATATAAAACAGACAAAACGCCAGAGTCTTCTGAAGATTAAAAAATAACTCGTAATGAGACAAGGTCCCCAGCGAATCGTTTTAAACTGAAACACAGAGCAATTTTTTCTAGAAGTGTAGAGTATGACTTCTGTGCGATCCAAAAACAAATTTGGAGAGTGATACTACAGCAGAGGAAAGTGGAATGATTTTTGAAAGTTAAAGATATTAGTGAGATACCTTGGGTTAAATATTTAACGAGTTTTGTAAAGGAAAAAAAATCACCATTAAATAAAGAGATCTAGATACAAGTAAACGATTATGTAACTGTTTTACATGTAGGTCTAGAGGAAGGTGTAAGTGTATTATAAAATTAGAAGTCTCCAGGGAAAGGTAAGATTTACTGACACATGGGGAATGTCTACTAATTGAACAATTAACCAAGTTAGCTAACAATGTTATAACTGGTCATAAAATCCCGAATAATGGAGAAATCGTATTAAAATTCTCGTGTACAGGAAAGGAGATGAAAAAGACCCAATCCGTTACAGGGAAACAAATCTACAAAGTTCAGTTCTCAAACTTATAAAAAACGGGAAATAAAATTAAAAAAAATACATTGCAACCTTTGCAGAGCAGCTTCACGCGTGGTACTTCATGAATAGGAACTGACGCAGTTTCTCCACAAGGCACATGTGAAAAAAAAGTACGTTAGTTAGATTCATTATTTTCTAAATGAAATGTGTATATGGATTTCACTCTTTCACACAAGCACAAGCACACAGTGAAACTGTTGAGGAAGTAAAGTTCACCAGCACTGACGTTCGAGAATCTCGATCGAAAACGTATTTTCAGTATTGCAGATAAACCAGCTTTGCCACTGCAAATTTTGGGTCGCTGCATCTCACGCCAGATAATGGATGGCGCTGTCACTTCTCAAACAGCAGTGATCCTGTGTTTATTGTGCTGCTGCCTATGGCCAGATGCTTCAAGCTATGTAACATGAAACAGAAAAATCCCTTACATTTTTTAACATAACAAGTAAATCGTAAGCAAAATATGAGTTCTTTCTGTATGTAGAGCACCCAGTCTCAGATTTTGTGTGCCAAGAGAAGAAAGTATTGAACGATGGTGATGACTCCAATAATGAATAAATTGATTCACAAAGAACGACAAGCTGCTCTGAGTGATTTTTCAGCCTTTATAAGACACCACCGTGCTAACCGATCAAGTCTCGATAGGCAAAATGACTGATTAGACAGTATTACTAAGCAAGTCCTTTCTTATTACTGAAAGATTCATAATTCGTGTTTACGCATTCTCAAGGCTGGCTCTGAGCACTATGGGACTTAACATCTGAGGTCATCAGTCCCCTAGAACTTAGAACTACTTAAACCTAACTAACCTAAGGACATCACACACATCCATGCCCGAGGCAGGATTCGAACCTGCGACCGTAGCGGTCGCGTGGTTCCAGACTGAAGAGCCTAGAACCGCTCGGGCACACTGGCCGGCCATTCTCAAGGAACATAAGCTAGGAAGAAAGCAAACTTTGAGATACGCAACATCAAAGAAACTCTGTATTGATTGCGCGTTTAGTATCTTTGCATTTCAAAACAACGAGAAACAGGTCTGAGTATTAAAGGAACACTAATGCCTCTCTGCATCTACGGCCTTTGGCTGACCAAGAGTTTGCAATTAAAAACAATTATCGTTTTAAGGAATGAATGTAACCCAAGCCAGCGTGTCTCACATGTCAAAACAGCTGGCAGTGGTCATCAGCCCCTCTCAGAAAACCAGCTGGGCTCTCCCTCATATGCTGCACTCTGCTAAGCATCCAGATTGGACACGTAATATCGGGGCTAGAATCTGGTCTACATTTTCTGTTTTCCAACGAAATACACTTTTTGTGAAGTCTTCTGTCTGATGAAATGTTTTCATACGTAATCTTCCGTTCTCCAATTGAGTCTTTCACTTTACTGTCGTGTGAGTTATTACCTGTCGCTTTCGATTCGTTCATGTTGCACCACAACTTTGAAATTGGACCTTAAACAGTATGTATCTACTTCTCGCGTTTATAATGGCTTTAACACTGCTATGGATGCTTATCCATCACTTTGAATAACGCAGACTTAACGGTTTGGGGGTATTTAAAGACTTTGTTTGAATTTGCTTCTGTGTACGAGAGATAGGTAACCTTATGAGCATTCATATCACTGAGAATTCTACCATAACTTTCAAGATATATTGCTTTGTAAATCCACTTAGAAGCTCTAATTTCAAAGAACAGATTATACAATCCTCTCGTTCCCGCGTAGCATAATGGGAGCGATGTTGACAGTTATTGTCTGGATAATGAGCGAGATAAAGTGCACAACACAGAATTAAATACTCTCCTTCGACAGTTATTGTCAATTAACATTCACTCACCCTTTTGCTACTGCATCAAATTTGATGCTTTATAAAGCATCATTTACCTCTCTATAATTAGTAAAACATCATGCTTCTAGTCTACATCCTCTCCCTACTATAATGTCTTTTTCATCCCTCTTCTTCAACATCTCTAAAGATTTTCAGGAGCCTTTCCTGGAAGAGAAACCTACATTAGCAGGTTATTTTGTTGTTATGAAATTTCTTGCAGTGCTTTCAGCTTTATCTGTCTTCCTTGCGTGTTTTCTAACCATCTGAAAAACTATGTGGAAGTGGATACATTCTAGGGCAATTACGAACAGTTTCGAGGATGACTGTCAATAATGTCTTGGTACTACCGGGTGATCTGATAGCGGTCAGTTTACAGGGAGTCTGCCGTTACTCCGGATACTGTAGCATACGGCAATGATCGTCAGTTTACAGGGTACGGCTATGGTGTTCAGTTGACAAGATGACTGCCGTTACCCGTCACACTATGGTGTGGAGCATTGATGGAGGTTTTAAACGATGAATAACATTACCCTAACATCTTAAAATTCTTAACATACAACAACACGATACCGAGTATTGTAGCTTGTACAATACAATACTATACTAGTATTGTGTAATCAACAGTATGGTAACGAAAGCAGTGAAACTGGCAAATAATTTTGTGCCGTACACTCTACCTCTCTCAATATCCAAACCAAAACTGTTACTATCGCTCTCACTATGCCTCTTAATTTTAGAAGAGTGTTGCTGAGCTGCACTCACCGTAACAAATGATGATTAGTTGACAAGGTAACCAACATTACCCCATTAAAGAACAGTATTATTGATTTACTTTTCCACAAACGCGGTAATTGTGGTGTCACCGCCAGACACCACACTTGCTAGGTGGTAGCCTTTAAATCGGCCGCGGTCCGCTAGTATACGTCGGACCCACGTGTCGCCACTGTCAGTGATGGCAGACCGTGCGCCGCCACACGGCAGGTCTAGAGACAGATCCTAGCACTCGCCCCAGTTGTACAGCCGACTTTGCTAGCGAAGCTACACTGACAAATACGCTCTCATTTGCCGAGAGGATAGTTAGCATAGCCTTCAGCTACGTCATTTGCTACGACCTAGCGAGGCGCCATTAACAGTTAATATTGAGATTGCACTTATGTATCATCAAGAGCCATGTACACCAATTATGGATTAAAGTTAAGTATTCCAGCAACTACGTTCTTTTCTTACTAGACTGAACTACTTTACTGTTCCAGACCTCACGCCAGTCTGCGTGAGCTTAACGCGTGCTTTTCGGCATGCTCGCTTAGTGACTTGGCTGTCTTGCCAAGTCACAACAGTATTAGTAATAGTGGTGGTGGTAGAAGCAGTAGTAGTAGTAGTAATGTATCTCTTTTCGTGATATTCTTTGCAAGCTCCTGGTGCCACAGTATGTGGTGCATGCTCATTCCTTGATTTTTCATCAGCAAGAATGCATGTTGGTGAAATCACTCTGGAAGTCTTTCTATAACGTCCGGGAGTCTTGACGATTTTCACACATAAACAATACAATCTGCCGCCGCCATAGCCAAAAGGCCTGCGTCATTGTATTCGATGCGAAGCGACCCGCGTTCGATTCCCAGGACATTCTCAGATTTTCTGAGATAGAGTGGTCACTAACGCGATAACCACTCAGATTCGTCAGTTGAAGTGAGAAGGCAATAGTGACGCGAGATAAGGTAAATCAGCTGTTGTGGACACAGTAATGATCCAAGCAACAGTGCTCAGTTTATCATGCAGTGTGAAACAATTATCTTTTCTTGTGAAAACTGCTTATTTGCATTGCTTTATGGTCGAAACTGTTTGCAGCTTAAATCGAATTACATAAATGCACAGTTTACTTTACGACGTCATTTAACAGACATTTCTAGTAATCATCAGTGCTTCATTCTTTTTCTGATGAGCGTTCCATGCCTTCTGACATATTCATTACACATTGGACCTCAATTTCGAAAATTATCTAAAGCCCCATCTCATGTAAATCGAAATGATATTTTATTAGGAGAATAAAACTACACATTATGTTATTAAACCTACTGTATAATTAAATACTTTAAATTTAGTATTCAGAGCTTATGACTTACACTTTCAAGATCGATTATGTGCGTATAGCTCCTGAACTATTGCTTTCAACATCATAAAACTTTGGTTCAACGACTATTTTTAAGTGGACATGAATTTTTAATAATAATGTGGCGCTTCGTAGGGCATTATAGCCTCAGAGCCTTCCTTAACTCTGTGCAGAGCAAACACAGCGATAGGGAAGACGTGTCCTATCATGAAGCACTCATCAAATTGTCCTTATGAAAATAACAATATCTAATAATTCAGTGGTCCCGTGACTAATTTTTCTCTCGGGCATCTCAGGTTCAGAGAAGCTGAAATAATATTATTCTCTAACAAGCGGCCAAAGTTGGTTGTTGCACCTCGAGTAGCGAAATCGTAGGATTCGCATGAGGCTCGGAATCAGTGCGCAGTGCCACGGCACGAGGTACCATGTCGACAAACACGGAGTGTAATTCTGACCGGCAGGGACAAACAAGGAACTGAGAGAGCAGCTCAGTGCGAATAGTAAGAGAACAAAATGCGAGCAAGCATAGACGGTGTGATCAAGAATCAAGCTAGCGCTAGGAAGCGACTGACTCCAAATTGTGTGTAGCCGAACCAGAAAAGTTACAACTCCAAACGCCGAATGTGCGGAACACACGCAACTTAAGTTCGTGTCGCGGACCACTCCGACTCTCGGCCGAGAACAACTCCTCGTCTAACATCCGTGAGCATGACGGAGATACCAAATTCCTCACTTCCTTAAGAGGCTCCCAGGACCGAACATGCCAGATGAATGGACGAGGACGTGACACGGATTTGATTTCTGTGGTTTTATCTGAACACTTTCCTTTGGTACATTAAGGGCGACGCTGAGAATGATGGCAGGCTAACGCAGCCCCACTCCCTGGTCAAGGATCGTTGAGGACTGCGGCTGCTACGGCTAATGAGTGTTGTTCTTCAAGTCCATCATTACATCCTGGCAAACAGTTCTTCTGTATGGTGGGTTCCACAGGGTGAGAACGTAAATTATACCTCTGATCTCTCCTGCTTGCACGGCTGTCGCCTGCAAGTCTCTGAACCGAAGCACTCGTCGGTCAAATTGGCTTGGGTGTAGCTGGTTAGAGCAGTCAGGCGCTGCTGAATCGCTGCAACAGTGTAAAATTGTAGCCCGTTATTTCCCGCCATGGTGCCTTGTGTCCACCCTGGTGATGGCGGGAATATGCGTGCACAAACAGTGGAGCTTTGCTGATACCTTGCTTTGGCGAGGGACACGCGGCGCTGGTCGCAATAGGTCTAAGTGATGGTTAGGCTGAGGGGTGTGCAGCACCGCACTCGAGCTGTGCCTGTTGATGGGAGTTACTCGGTAAGAAGCCAAAAAACTGGGAATCGTCTGTATTTATTTATTTACTTAATCGTGTCTGAGCTACATCTGTAATTAATTAATACGCTATATAAACTAGGTTACAAGTACAAGTAAATGATAGTTATTCATTCATATGTACATTCATGATCTTCACATATTGTAAGTCGTCATTATTGTCTAAAGCAAGGCTCATATCTCTCTCCAGTGTTCGGCACACTTCACTGCAGCGTCGTTGGCCAACCACAGGTCTTGGAAAGTGCATGGGGCCAGCAAAGATGGACAGGTCAGCAGGTGTGTCATGGTTTGTTTTCCTCCACATTGGCAGGGCTCTTCTTCGGCGTATCCCCACTTGATCAGGTTATCCTGTGATCTTCCTATTTGACATCTAAGTCTATTTAGGCTCTTCCAGACTCTCCATTCCAATTGTGATCCTGCAGGAAGTTTTTCTTTAATGTTCCGACTTTTAAGACTGCCTTTATCCAATTTCTATTTCCACATTGATTCTCTAGTTCAGTCGGGCGTTCCCTGGGCAACTGTAAATAGCGGCAGATCCTTCCACACACTGAGCTACGTCTAAAACGACATGTATTCAGAATCCAAAACGGAATCGTCTGTAGCGAACCTCTAAAAGTGTTTCCTTCAGTTGTGATCTTACTGACCTGACCCTCGGCTCGACCTCTGCATTGGATATTGGGTGGAACGGTGCAGTGGTCAGAACCTGAATACCACCACGGTGCCGGCCGCGGTGGTCTAGCGGTTCTGGCGCTGCCGTCCGGAATCGCGGGACTGCTACGGTCGCAGGTTCGAATCCTGCCTCGGGCATGGGTGTGTGTGATGTCCTTGGGTTAGTTAGGTTTAAGTAGTTCTAAGTTCTAGGGGACTTATGACCTAAGATGTTGAGTCCCATAGTGCTCAGAGCCATTTAGCCACCACCACGGTGGCTAACATCACCTAACTCCTCTGACACAAACTGGTGACTAATATCTGATCCAGAGTGAATGGCGCACCTGAAATAACAAATAGAGCAGCTAAAGTCAGAATGTTGAGTGCGACATTTCGGAGGACGAACATGCGAGAAATTAGACTAGGAGTCCAAAACTAACGGCAACATTTCCCCCAATAGTGGAACCCTGACCAATGTGTGGCTGGACGGACCATGGAGAAACTTTTTGTGATGTGGCTGCCTGCTTCCGGATACACGCTGCACGGAAATACTGGATAGTTGATAGCAGAACTAATTACTGACCAAAAGATGTGTCGGTTGGCCTGTGCTTTCATTCGTGACATCGTCCAATGAAATGGATATAACATCTACATAATGAATAGTCTCAAAGGCCGTGGAATAACAACATGTCAGTTCTGAGTTTCCATAGCTGGCGGCCAACAATGCAAACAAGATACAGTGGTGAAATACTCAACAATGTGAAACTACACTGCTTACTTTAGAAAAGGGCTGGAATAAGAACATATTCCACGAAATAGAAATATTTGCCCACGGCAAAAATTGGGAAAACGAGATCCTAAATGAAATGCGAAGTTCAAGATTTCAAATTTCTTCATCAATTCCATTCACTTCCCTTCAAGAAGAAAACATACAACAATAAGTTTGTATATACAGAGCGTTTCAGTACAAGTATTAGCCCCAGTAACGTACAAACTGATATTTGACGGCAAAATTTATTGGGGTTAGATAAACATAAGAAACGTTACACTTTCTGCGGAGCTACGAACATCGTCTAGTGTGTTATTTTCTAAAGAGTTACAGTAAAGACATACAAATTTTTTTAAATGGAACAGTAGTTTTTTTTCTATCAGTGCACTGGTTAGTGAAACCAACTGTGTACAAACGAATATAAATCACATTCCTATCATGGTTAGTTTGGAATCTACAACCCTTCAAAGTTTCAGGGGCAGATACCACATGCTTTATTTCAAGCAATGTACCTTCTAAAAGAGCTGCGGGCGAGATGTAAAGTCGCCGGTGCCACGGAGCTTTTTCGTAGCCCTGTTAAGACTGTCGACTGTCGTCGTATACGTGACAGGTGGAACCGCACAAACAAACCGGAATTAGTGTGTGACGGTTACTGACGTCTGATGGAGATTGCATACACGTATGTCGAGTACGTTGACATGTTTCTGATGCTTGGAGAATGCCGACACGATTTCACTGAAGCAGAATGGCATATGCCGTGAGATATATGAACAGAGCTCTGTATCCATTACTTTCTTACGTCCTGAACTACGACTTGGGGACACAGGCAGCTTGGGTCGGTGCGGCAGTAACAGAAAATCACGTACAGCAAGCGAGGTGATGGAAGTGTCTGTTTTAGCTGCAACTCACCATGATCCCCAAGTCAGCTTACGAGACGTTCCAGCAGTCACTGATATCAGCCTTATATCCATGTTGGGTATTGTACAGGGTCACAGGTTTCACCCATACCTATTGTCACTGACCCAGGAGCTGCATGTAAACCCCGTGAATGGGGCGTGCCTAAATTCACTATGGACTCCTTGCAAACTTTTATGTTCTCTGATGCGTGCACGTTCAGAAATTCTGGTGCAGTGAACAGTCATAAATGCACTACTTGGACGCAGACAATCCCCGCTGGGTACGACCTGCCGAATATCAACTTCGGTGCTCTATTAATGCGTGGTCTAGAAATGTATGGTATAAAATCCTTGGGGATGAAATCATCAGTCCACACTATTTCACAGGTACTTTGTCACCTGAGATGTATTGGGTTTATATAGACGACATTTTCGGTGCTCTCCATGAACATATGTGCCTGGATGTAAGAGTTCATATGTGGATGCAGCAGGATGGTCACCCAGCCCTTTCTGCGCATGCTGTTGTGGAAGAACTGGAGAAGAGATTCCCCTGAACATGGCTGGGGCACCGCGGTCCTCGTGAATGGCCCACATAGTCGCCCGATTTGACGCCAATAGATTTCTTTTTGTGGGGATATATAAAGAATCGTGTTTACGTCACAGAGCACATAGCCCCAGATAACCTAAAATGGCGGATCGGGGAAGAATGGGGCTCCTTCAACCCGGCGACGTTATATCTCGTCCATAGATCCTTTAGAAGGTACGTCGCGTTGTGCATTCGGGAATATCGACATACAATTGAACACCTCACTTAAATCGACATCCCTCCCCCAGAAGATACATCATCAAACCGTTACGTATTACGTACAGCGTGTGGTATTTGCACCAGAAACTTTGAAGGGTTGTAACTCCCAGACTAAACGTGGTAGGAATGCGATTTAAATTCATTTATACACAGCTGGTTTCAGCGATTCCAGTGCGTGACAGAAACAACTATTGCTCCATTTAAAAATTGTATCTCTTTGCTGTTATTCTTTGGAGAATAACACAATAAACTATGTTCATAGCTCTGAAGAAAGTATAACGTTTCTTATGTTGACCTACCACAATGAATTTTCCCGTCACCTAATGCTTTGTAAGTTACAGAGAAACCCTGTATGTATGAATTTAGGTCTCCGCAGCATCCTTGTAAATACCAAAATAAAAGTTTTTAGTGTCTTCTTTTTACATAATAACATCACAGTCACCCATTTTGTAATGTGTTTTGCCGACCAGCATCACTGATGTGACAGTAGGGACTGCAGAAAATATTGCAAATAAGTTATAACACCAGGACCGACATATCAATTATAAATTCGAAACAAGCTTTGTTTTGATCATCATCTTGTTTGTTACACTTTTACTTGCTTGTAATAATGTGTTTCATGTGACTTTTAGCAGCGTGTGAACAATGGCTAACAAATGCAAAAGAATCTCAGAAAGTGTGGTATCTCAACACATTATAATGTAGTATCAGAAACTATTGTTTCTCCTTAGAATACTCACTTAGTGTGAACCTTATACAAGATAAATATTTCATCTGTGTGCTAGATATTGACACAGATCTAGAAGAACGAATGCAGGTTGGACTTATATCTATTCTTAGTTGCATGAATATATAACATAAAAACAAAATAACTTTCAGCAAACGACGTTAAATAATGATTATAATGAAATGGTTGTACTGAACTTTTCAATTTAGTCAAAAAATTGCTCTTCGATATTGAAAAAGTTAATCTTTAAACAGAAACTGCTGTCTATGGCCCACTTTACAAAGCAACAATAAACACATAAAAAAAGTTTTGCGTCACCTCGGTTCCGAAAGATCTGGAACCTGTACAGAAAATTGGAATAGAAATCAACGTCAACACCATTTCCGCCCTTTCTATTGCTCATGAAAACCACAAATTGCATATTGTACCACCATACAGCGAGGTCTTCAGAGGTGGTAGTCCAGATTTGTGTACACACCGGTACCTCTAATACCCTGTAGCATGTCTTCTTTCATTGATACATGCCTGTATTCGTCGTAGCATACTATCCACAACTTCATCAAGGCACTGTTGTTCCAGATTGTCCCAATCCGCATCGGCGATTCGACGTAGATCCCTCAGAGTGGCTGGTGGGTCACGTCGTCCACAAACAGTCCTTTTAAATCTAACCCAGTCGTGTTCGATAGTGTTCATGTTTGTTGAACATGCTTACCACTCTAGTCGAGCGATGTCGTTATCCTGGAGCAAGTCATTCACAAGATGTGCCCGATGGAGATGGGGAGCGAATTGACGTCCATGAAGACGAATGCCTCGCCAATATGCTGCCGATATGGTTGCATATCGGTCGGAGCGTGGCATTCACGTACCGTACCGCCGTTACGGTGTCTTTGATGACCAACAGCGTAGTACGTCGGCCCTACATAACGTCACGCCAAAACAGCGGGGAACCTTCACCTTGCTGCATTCGCTGGACAGCGTGTATAAGGCGTTCAGCCTGACTGGGTTGCCTCCAAACACGTCTCCGACGATTATCTGGTTGAAGGCATATGCAACACTCATCGGTGAAGAGAACGTGATGCCAATCCTGAGCGGTCCATTCGGCATGTAGTATAGTCTGTCTGTAAACTCAAGAGCGAGCAGCGCTTTTGGTGGGGGAAGTGGCCTTTTCCGGAAGAACCCTAGCACTGGCCTACAGGGCAACCCAAAATCAGTTGCGGGTTACCTATCTAGCGGTGTAGTTCGGGGTGCAGTGATGTACGTCGTTTCTGTTCGTGGGATCTTAGTTGCCAATCTCAGTCAGTTGACTTTGTGTACTCACTGACATACCTCAGTATCCGGGAGTGATGGATAATCGCCCTGCATTGCGAGAAAATGTGCAGAATACAAAGGAGATGTTGGCGCAGAACGAGCGTTCGATCGTCTCTAACGTTATTACAGCTTGTGTTAAGGAGGCTACACAAAAAGAACTGTTGGTTAGTATTACCAGTCCCAATCAAAGGGCTGCAGTTTATGCAAACGTCAGCCTCGCCAAAATAGGACGAATAAAGAAGGAACGCGAGAACAAGGCGCACGGTTTACTGGAATCGCCGCGAAGAAAAACTAATAATTTAGGGAGGAAACCCATCGTTATAGACAGTTTCACAAAATCGGTCATTCGACAAACGATGGAGGACTTTAACATACACCAAAAAATAATGCCCACATTACGTAAATTACTCACTGGCGTGAAACAAAAAATACATTTTCGTTGCAGAAAGATGTTTTAAACAAGACATTGCGTGAAATGGGATTTACCTGGAAATACTTTTCAGACATATTTACGAAGACAATGACAAAAAAAGCACTGCGAATCGAACTAATACAACACATGTAATTATAAATTTCAGGTTATTTTTTAAACACTCTTCGTGTTGCCAGAACTGTTAAGTTTTAATGCATCCCTTCAAAGAAAACTTCTGCCTTTTAGTAGAAACACAAAGTAAGAACAAGCCTTAAATTCTACAGTCCGATTGCACTATATCTGGTTCGTCTTACGAATAGAGGAACATACATTCATATGAATAGGCATTCGGTTCTATGTTTGTAGTAGAATCCTGACTTCCGTTCTTATGTTAATATTATTCACTCTACAATGTTTTGTTTCGAAGAAGCTATCGTCCTTGTTTTCCTTATACTCTTAACGCATTTGTCTACAAATAAACGCAGACGGGACGTATCTGTACACGGCGTCGTCACAAATTTAAAGCGCGCGCCGCGAAAGGGCCGGTACTACGTTGTGGAACAGCCTGTAGAAGCGCCCTGTGACGTAGCAGGGTGGGCAGAGTGGGGACTCGCGCGCTCGCTCTTCAGTTTACCGACAGACTATACCGCGCTGTATGTTGTCTTGGTTGCAGAAGTGGACGTCGCGATGGACGTCGGGAGTGAAGTTGCACGTAATGCAGCCTATTGCGCACAGTCTTAGTCCTAACACGATGTGCTGTATTTGCACGAAAAGCAATATTGAACATGGTGGCGTTGCTGTCACGGTTCTTCCGAGACATAATCCCCAGGTAGCGGTCAAAGTAAATGGTTCAAATGGCTCTGAGCACTATGGGACTTAACATCTTAGGTCATCAGTCCCCTAGAACTTAGACCTACATAAACCTAACTAACCTAAGGACATCACACTCATCCATGCCCGAGGCAGGATTAGAACCTGCGACCGTAGCAGTCGCGCGGTTCCGGACTGAGCGCCTAGAACCGCGAGACCACCGCGGCCGGCAGATAGCAGTCATCCATTGCAGTAATAGCCCTTGGGTGCCCTGAGCGAGGCATGTCATCGACAGTTCTTGTCTCTCTGCATCCCCTCCATGTTCGAACAACAATGCTATGGCTCAATCTGAGACGCCCCCCACTTTCGTTGTTGAGAGCCCTTCCTGGCACAAAGCAACAATGCGCCCGCGATCGAACCGCGGTATTGACTGTCTAGGCATGGCTGAACTACAGACAACACGAGCCGTGTACCTCCTCCCTGGTGGAATAACTGGAACTGATCGGCTGTCGGACCCCCTCCCTCTAATAGGCGCTGCTCATGCACGGTTACTTACATCCTTGGGCGGGTTTAGTGGCATCTCTGAACAGTCAAAGGGACTGTGTCTGTGATAAAATATCCACAGTCAAGGTCTGTCTTCAGGAGTTCTGGGAACCGGGGTGATGCGAAACTTTTTTGATATGTGTATAAAAAGACAGTATTGTACTACAAAGGACAATTTACGTACAACCACGGACGACCACGTCTATATTCATAACGTATCTAAAACAGCAGAGACAAAGTACATGAACTTACTGTATGGTGAGTAGAGGAAAAGTTAGGTGAGCCTCGAAATTATTGAAATCGGGCAGCGATAAATCTGAGTCTGTATCTCTGTAATTGCGACCTGTTATTGTCTGTCGCTAAAAGACACAATTTCTTCATATCGACGTTGAGGGTTGATCTGATAGTATATTGCCCCATAAATGTTTTTGTAATAGTTCCAAAATCTTCACTGTTCGTCAGTTACAAGGCTAAGATTTTCTCACTGTGTCTGTTAACGACAATGCAGCTGTATAACTAGGTTCAAACGTTCTCTCAACTACACGTTTACCACTAGTTCATCATAACAAGCATAAATAGCCCATGAGCATCTAATCTAATAACTCTTGCAGTAACTGAGTTATTTGAAGGCAAATATTGAAGTATATTGTAATTAATTGATAATCTAGTAGTCCACTAGGTAAGGATACACTACTGGCCATTAAAATTGCTACACCACGAAGACGACGTGCTACAGATGCGAAATTTAACCGGCAGGAAGAACATGCTGTAATATGTAAATGTTTAGCTTTTCAGAGCATTCGCACGTGGTTGGCGCCAATGGCGACACCTACAACGTGCTGACATGAGGAAAGTTTCCAACCGATTTCTCATACACAAACAGTAGTTGACTGGAGTTACCTCGTGAAACATTGTTGTGATGCCTCGTGTAAGAACGAGAAAGGCGTACCATCACGTTTACGACTTTGTTATAGGTCGGATTGCTGCCTATCGCGATTGCGGTTAATCGTATCCCGACACTGCTGCTCGCATTAGTCGAGATCCAATGACTGTTAGAAGAATATGGAATCGGTGGATTCAGCATGGTAATATGGAACGCCGTGCTGGATCCCAACGGCCTCGTATCACTAGCAGTCGAGATGAATGGCATCTTATCCGAATGGCCGTAACGGATCCTGCAGCCACGTCTCGATCCCTGAGTCAACAGATGGGGACGTTTGCAAGACAACAACCATCTGCACGAACAGTTCCACGACGTTTGCAGCAGCATGGACTGTCAGCTCGGAGACCATGGCTGCGATTACCCTTGACGCTCCATCACAGACAGAAGCGCCTGCGATGGTGTACTCAGCGACGAACCTGGGTGCACGAATGGCAAAACGTCATTTTTTCGAATGAATCCAGGTTCTGTTTAAAGCATCATGATGGCCGAATCCGTGTTGGGTGACATCGCGGTGAACGCACATTGGAAGCGTGTATTCGTCATCACCATAATGGCGTGCCACCCGACGTGATGGTATGGGGTGTCATTGGTTACACGTCTCAGTCACCTTCTGTTCGCATTGACGGCACTTTGAGCAGTGGACGTTACATTTCAGATGTGTTACGACCCGTGGCTCTAACCTTCATTCGATCCGAGCGAAACCCTACATTTCAGCAGGATAATGCACGACAACATGTTGCAGGTCGTTTACGGGCCTTTCTGGATACAGAAAATTTTCGACTGCTGCCCTGGCCAGCAACTACCTACCCTGGCCAGCACATTCTCCAAACCTCTCACCAACTGAAAACGTCTGGTCAATGGTGGGCGTGCAATTGGCTCGTCACAATACGCCAGTCACTACTCTTGAAGAACTGTGGTATCGTGTTGAAGCTGCATGGGCAGCTGTACGTGTACATGCTATCCAAGCTCTGTTTGACTCAATGCCCAGGAGTATCAAGGCCGTTATTACGGCCAGAGGTGGTTGTTCTGGGTACTGATTTCTCAGGATCTATGCACCCAAATTACGTGAAAATGTAATCACATGTCAGTTCTAGTACAGTATATTTGTCCGATGAATACCCGTTTATCATCTGCATTTCTTCTTGGTGTATCAATTTTAATGGCCAGTAGTGCATATGAAAATAGTTTACTAGATTCACTATTGGCCACGGGAGGAGAATAATTGTTTAGAATAAATATAATCTTTACAGTTTCATTTCAAGATTAATGTACAATCTTACAAAGGTTATTTCGTCTGTGAGATGCTTAGAGCTGTACGCAGTTGTTGGCCACTGTTTGCTTAGTCAACATGTATGCACATACGAGTTCATGCTTCTTCATTTTTCTGGCAGCGTATGAGTTCTAGAATGTTTTGTCTTTCAGATTAGGGGTCGGATTGGCACATCTCGGCTTTGTGCTCGGTCTCTAAGAAAACCCACCTAAAATCCGAGCGAGATATTCTTAATTTCCTCACTACTGATTATGTTAGGTAGGATGATGTTGTGGGCCACAGGAAGGATCAGGAAGCCGGATATTCGGTTTCAAAAGCGCAGCACGCAAACAACACATTGAGGGCGAGTGGAGTCCTAAAAAGTAGGTGTACTCTCAACGATAAACATGAAAGGCTTCAAAACAGAACGTATGACAAGCGTTTGTGAAGTAAACACACTGCTTCTCCTAGAAAACTGTGGAGTTGGTGCAAAGTTGTAACTAAGAACCTGATGTGGGCAGACGTATCGAGAGAAGAAAAACACACGAGAATAATTAATAGAACTCAAGCCAATACAGCCGCGAACTTGCGATATTCGATCGTAAATCTTGTTGAAATTTTAGTTTATAATCCAATCACTAGGATTCATACAGCCAGAAGCTAACTGTCGATCCGTCATGGGGCACACGCTGTTTATTCAGTTCGTTCGGCTACCGGTTCACCGAGTAGTTAGGTAACACCCACTGCAGTGTTCAAGTGATGATATTTACATTTTTCCGAGCCCTCTCGTGGCATCAACAAAGTTCACTGAGGACGTAGCTCTGAGATCAGCGGTTTTGTGGATATGGTGCCTCATTTCTGTACAACTCCCTGTCATCATCATGCTCATAGGACTTAGTTCGCGTGTAGTAGCATCTGTTTACAGTCAAAAGTAAAAATTTCAATTGATTGGCAGGGAATGTGTATACAGTACTTTAGTTCGTCACAGATTATATCTTCACGTATCAACCTAATCATCTGAATAATGGTTTACTAAGAGCACAGTTTACATTTCATAGTTCACTCTACATAAAAGTCTACTAAGTGTCCATATTTGATGGCAATTGCAGCTTGCTACTGTTCAAAAGAAATATTTACTTTCTAATATAGTGCTTGGTTCACTATTCCCTCATATATTGTGTTAGTCAAAAGAAAAAAGAAAGAGATACTAATGGAATACATCAAAGACAGCGTTTGCAAAGCTAATTTAAAGTAACAAAAAGCAAAATGTTAAGTGAGATTTTCCTAATTGACAGTTGAGTGTGATTTGTCTCCGTCTCACACACACATAAACGCTGACATTCTACTTAAATGAGCGCCTGTGTCCAGGAATAGCATTACATGTAGTCCGGCAAGTACCCTATGTACAGCACATTGTGCTTCAGACTTGGAGTGCCTTATTTAATAATTGTCTTCAATACACAATACATCATGCTTATCAGAACCATGTTCATATTGAGTTACAGTGACTATTGCATCAGTCATGCCCTTATCATCCTCTATTACCAGGCACAGTTTACCCGTCAATTTTTAGGTTCAGGATCCACTTCTACAATTGTGCCCTTATTCCTGTAATTCGATCGTTGGTGAAGCCTATCTTGGTTACTACTCTGATGATATTGATAACGAGGGGATTAACTACCATTACGTCTTTATCTCCTGGATGATTGACCGATCTAGTAGATGGCCATCTTCTCCTCAGTAGGCGGCAGTTGCTGGAATGTGACACGGCGCGCCTGTAACTAGAGAGCAAAAGAGAGTGCGCATTTGAAGAATGCTGTTATGGCGTTCCCGGATGCTGCTATGTAATACGTTATTTTAACTAAAATCGTTTTTGTGTTATGTGTGTGTGTGTGTGTGTGTGTGTGTGTGTGTGTGCGCAGCCCTTGCACCATGTGCATCCTTCTCAATTAGATCAATACAATAAATTATAGATAAAAAGCTATCAGTGTTACCTTACGGTGCATTGAGGGGAAGTTGGTGGTGTTACTCACGATTTCTATTATCCCTCTTTTCGGCCCAGCTTGTAGTATCGTTGCGTAGTTCGGGCCACTGTTCACACTGTGGACATCAGTCAATGATGAATCAAGAGATTCTCTCTCGTTACTTATTTTATGCACATGTTGCTAAAGTATAATAAGTTATTGTACTACTGAGTCATGCCATGTCATTATCTCTTTCTTTATGGATTGCTGGACGTCCAGTAGTTTGTGTGTCTTACTTGAACTCTCGGATTTTGTTTTTCACCATCTCACAAACACACCTATCGGCATCTTCTTGTCAAGAGGTGTATGTCACCGAGGGAATTCTGAGTTCTCTCTCTTTTTTCTATCTCTGTTTTTTTTTATTTTTAGCTGTCAGCTGCTGTTTGCTGAACGACGAACTGTTACTGTTCATGTGCTAAGCTTTTAATTCTCTGAGTCAGTACCTTTTGGGAAGCTACTTGTGCATTCGGCATTTGCCCTGAGGTAGTTATTGTTTCCGCTTTTGTCACAGAAATGAATTAATTAGATTCAGAAAACTGGTTGACGATGATCTACGTTTTCACATTAGATATTTCTGCTTATGTTAGAATGAGCGTTAGATTATATAACTTTTGCAACACTGTATCTGTTAGAGTACCTGGATTAGCAGTTGCTGCACTTCGACTACTTTGCAAATGTTTTGTACTGTTCAGTTCTACTGTGAGAATTTCGATCAATATTTGCGCTGACGCCGTCAGTAAATTGATCATTTTTAACATCAGCAAGCTGTGTATCCACACACCTAGCGTCTCTCTCTGTACGGGTGTGTGTATTAACAGATTGACAGACCTTTGTTTTTAAATAACTATTCCTTAACTCAAACACAGGAAGCTATCATAGGACAGTATATGGGTTTCATTGTTAACAGGAATATAATGGATATCACAATTATGAAGTAATCTATAACAATGAGAGCAGAGCTTATGAAAGGCAAAGTCGCATCTACCGATGCCAGGCACCACGTCAGTAAAGAAGTTCGTATGAAAGGAATAATGAGATTTTGAATGAAAAAGCATATCCATTATCTATACTATAAAGAGTGTTGAAACTGAAGCAAGCATCCGCATAAGGATGAAGTTGTGTAAGGAACCGTCTGACTTCTTCTTCTTGATGCCTCTCGTCCAAAGTCATCTGAATTTGTCCAAAATTTCTTAATTCTGTAACTAGCTTTCGATTTCCCTACGGTCCTCCTCATCTCCTACCCAGTTTTTGTATAATCGTACTATTCACTATTCATGAAACAGAAAAACAATGAAGCATTAGTTTACGAAAAATACAGTAATACAGTATTTGTAAATGTATAATAAATATTTCTTACATTCAGAAAACAAGGCATATGGCGCGATCGCCATTATCATACATCTGATTACATGATCCCTTATAATACTCACTTGACGCGAATTTTATATGCGATTACATGTTTCGGCTGTGTGATCGGAGTGGGCATTGTCCATGTGGAAGCAATGCAATTTGAACTTCTACCTATTCTTATTCGGTAATGGCAATAATGAAGTGACTTATACGTTGACATTTACTTTTTCATTTTGAGTCTAAAATTTCTCTCCCATAATCTTCATGCAGCAGCTGCTATCCCTGATTGACTTTACGGCACAGTGACATAAAAAAGACTATTTACTACATATAATCACGAATGGCTCTGTAGGACGCCTGTACTCTAGAGCAGCCAAAGCAAGGGGGGAGGAGAGGGCGGGGAGAGAGAGAGACAGACAGAGAGAGATGACATGATCTCGTTGTGAGCTGCAGAGACAAAAGCATAAGCGTTAAACCAATTTAATCAGTTAGCGATAGGAACTGAGCCTCTTAACTATTGTCTGCGACCGATCGCTACTACATATGATTTATTCGCATCGGTTTTGAGGTAGAGCGCATAATAAAACAACAAGACTGTCACGCCACAAGAACAAAGTTGATGATTACTTAAAAATTTGTAATATGAATAGCAGACCAACATACACTGTACCACCGCGTGTTATTAGGTTATCTTTCTCTTTCGTCACAGAATGACAACAGCACATGACAAAACTAGACGAACATACATTAGTAGCAATGTGCTACTGTGTCAAAAGTTTTTTTTTGTTTTTTTTTTTTGTGCTGTTGCTGTAGCCGGATAATGAAGTCTAAGTTCGAAACATGTTGCTGGTTAAATAGTATAGCTAGTCAACAAATTTTGTTACTAATAATGGTATTTGTAAAATCTTTTCACAGAACGGTCAATTACATAGAGATTTTTCCATTTTTCATAAATTAAAATTAACTACTACCTTTTTAAGTATAAAAATGTATATTCATAAACATACTTAGACGGGTGCAGGCTAAAGATCAGTTACAGATTACATAACAGTGAATGGAACATTACAAGGTCGAGTAAAAGATACAAGATAAATCAGAAGTTACGATTTCGCGACTGATTCCTATCTTTTATTACTTGAAATCGCCAGCGGCCTTACCACGTCGGTAACACAGGTTCCTGCCCAATTACCGCAGTTAAGTCACGTTGCATCGGGCTAGTACTTCGATGAGTGACCATTCGGGGAAATTACATAGAGATTTTTCCATTTTTCATGAATTAAAATTAACTACTACCTTTTTAAGTATAAAAATGTTTATTCATAAACATACTTAGACGGGTGCAGGCTAAAGATCAGTTACAGATTACATAACAGTGAATGGAACATTACAAGGTCGAGTAAAAGATACAAGATAAATCAGAAGTTACGATTTCGCGACTGATTCCTATCTTTTATTACTTGAAATCGCCAGCGGCCTTACCACGTCGGTAACACAGGTTCCTGCCCGATTACCGCAGTTAAGTCACGTTGCATCGGGCTAGTACTTCGATGAGTGACCATTCGGGGAAAACTGCTAGCCATTGCCTTTCAGGACACGTAAGTCACCGAAATGGCGTCCAATTGAAAGACTTGCACCAGGCTGTTGTGTCACAGGACATGTATTATTATGTTAAGCCGACAATTTTCTTTAAATGGAAGCAAAAGTAGTCTTTTAATACCCAAAAGCATGAGGAAGTCTATGAAGTATATATACGCCACGATTAACACATATTGTGAAAAGTAAGATGGTAGTTAATGAAAACACAACTGAATAAGATTAATATTTCAGCTACATTGGGTGTAAAATGTCGTGTGAATATGAAGAAGATACACATGATAAACTGAATAGATCTGGAAATATCTGTGGAACAATTAACAGAAATTTAAAACAGAAAGTACGAAAGATACACTACTTACATTTTGTAAAACAGTCGCATTGCCAACACTACTGCATAAAAGTGAATCGTGTGTACTGGATACAACACAAGAAAAACAATGGAAGGCTTAGAAATGTTATTTATTACAACGCTGAAAGGATGAAAAACAGTAAATAAAATACGAAATTAAGATATTTGAAAGGAAATGAAAACATTCAGCGCGAAAGAAAAATTAATGGAAACAAAACAAAGAGAATGGAATGAATACATACAAAAAATGCACCCAAAGGCACTACCACAAAGACTTAAGGAAAACAGATGCTAGCACACTGACGAAAATATGGAAGTTTTAACAGACCACAATTGGCCTAATACGGAAGGTGTAGAAGAAGAAGAAGTAATAAAAATAATACTGAGGTAGTAAGTGATTGTAAGCCCTCGTCTGTTGAAGGGGCAGATTAGTGGGTCACCTTTTAAGGCTTCCAGGAATATTTGACCTGGCAGTATAAGAAGCAATAAAGGCAAGCAATGTGAGATAATGTCGCAGAGTTTCGGAAATTCTAATTTTGCCTGCAGATTGCTATGAGTCTGAAGTACCACTAGGTGTTCTTGAATCTTTCTGGCAGTTTCTTCCTGTTGTGTGGTGTTGGTGAGCCCTTTCTATGGCTGTATTTCCGTATGTTTGAGGTTTTGTGATGGTTAACCGGGAACAATTATCTCTGTATAAAGCTGTGGCTAGACGTAGTAATACTACTACATAAACATGCCAAATGTTGTGGCAAAAGTCTGACGACAACGCTTTAGGTCAGACGTAGATTGATATTTTTGACTGATAAAAGGGCCTTTATATTCGGTATCATACTTAAAAACGTATAGTTTGGTAGATGTCAACCAATTTTTCAAGACTATAGCGAAGTTAGTGCCTCGAATGCTTCAAGATGTTAGGAAGCGACATCGTGTGGTAGTCCACAGGGGCCGTATCAACTGCTTCAAGGATATTAAACCAACCTATCAAAGATTTAATGATCAGTACTCGCAATGGAACACTTCTTCTATACCTCAGCTAAGAAAAAACGAAGTGAAGAATGTCACTATGTCCTAGTTGATTTCTTTTTATACTGACCGAATTTTCACGAAGAATGCGTACCTGGTCGTCATATTGTAACAAATAGTTATTAGGTGATTTTGCAAGACGGTTTATGCCAGCCACATGGAGAGAACGTCTATACTAATGCCATGCGAACAATTGCGTACATCAGATAGATAATGCGCAATCGCATTCTGTACTCAGGGAACGTTTTGCTAAAAGCAAGAACATAGTTGTTTCCCACCCGCGTAACTCACAAGACTTAGCTCTGTGAGACTCCATCCTCTTCCGCAAGATGAAAACGAAAGGGCGAAGATTTCTGGCAGTAGAGGCGATCTAAGAGGAATCGCAAACAGTGCTAAATACCGGAACGAAAATGTCATCCAGGCGCATTTCAAAAGTTGCGTAATCGTTGAGGTCGATGCACGTGCTCTGGACGGGACTATTTTGAAGTTGATGGTGCAGAATAATATCTGTGTAGGTGGATATAATTTTGGTTAATATATTTCGGCAACTTGTGGATACTATCTCTTAGGTAGGCCACGCAGAATATTGTATAGTACTTATTGGGTGTAATATTCACGTAGAGACGAAATGACTGACACAGGTTAGGAATGGGCTGAGAACAGCATCAGACTGACATAAGACTGATGACTTAAAGAGTACGACTGAAGACGAAAGGAAAGCTTTGTTGGACCAATAAGTAAGGATATTTTTCTCCATCTTGCGTGACGGCGCACTAGGAAGGCACTGGGGGATTCGCATTCTGGACGAAGACAATTCGAATCTTTCTCCTGCCATTGATATTTAGGTTTTTGTATCGTTCCCTCAATAGCTAGAGCCAAATGTCAATAAGGTTCCACTGAAAAGGACAAGGCCAACTTACTTCTCCATTGTTGTCCAGTCTGTACTGGTTCCTGTTCACGAAAGACGTTATTGGAGACGGGGCGTAAAACGTTATTAGTATCTCCTCGATATAAAGGATCTTGCTTAGGATCTGGGAGTGGTTATTGTCACTATATCATTCTCACTTAAGAATAATCTCCACTGTCAGGACATTAGAATGCTAAGCGAACTAAAAGCACACCAATAATTGTGTTTCGGAGCAGAGCCCAATGACGCACTGCAGAACTTTGCAGTCTGCAGCTGTGTTAGAAGAGCACACGAGGTATGAGAGTGTGTGGCGGTGCAGTATCGCAGCCCCTGCGGCGGCCGGTCAACCTGTTTGTACCGTACAACGGCCCAGGTCGGCGGCTGCTGGCTTTCCGAGATTATGCTGCTGGATTATTCACGGGGACCGCTGTGCTCCCACCCACCACACTGCCGCGTATCTCTCGCTTAATTGGACGGCCACCTAATGGCCCCCAGCACGACCCCTTTACCAGATTAATTTCGAGAAAATAATCGCCCGGAACTGCGAGATCTTCTCGTCCTTGTACCGTTTCTCACGCCGCTGTTCCAGCTTATCTCCAGTTCTCCTTAAACCGGAACATTTTGTCCTGCCGAGTGCAGGTCAGGTATTAAAAACTAGGGACGGCTTTTTACTGCTTTTCTTTGTAGAGTTAGCCACATTGCTGCAGGCGTGGGAGTGAGGTAAAGAAAGAAATTTATATCTCTGCGAGAGTGCTGAAGTTGTTTCTCATCCCTTATGTGTTTCGATGGTGAACCATTATCAGCAATTGGAAAGCAACTGGTTTCGAAAGGTTTTGCCGTCATCTTCAGCTGCTTTATGTTTCTAAATATTTTAGTTATGCGAAACCTTTTACATTACGCTGATTTTTTTCCACATGACAAGTTGGCGTGAGGTCCAACGTAAAGTAATCACGTCTACAAAAAAGATTTTTAAGACCTGAAGATGGCAGCAAAGTCTGCCTACCGGTTGTCATAAATAAAGATATATTTATGGGATCTAAGCTGATGAATGTTTTTAGCAAGTCAAACTGATTGCTACCTCGGTCTTCTCAAAATGGGAAAATTCAAATTTCAAATCGTCTTTTACATGTTTTTTATTAGTATCAAGCATCGTCGATTTCATGTAGCAGCATGTGAGGCAGCCCAGAAGTCAGATCACGAATAGTATTAATAACGCTGCAAGTGAAAATGCTTGCAGAATTGCATAGCGGTTTCGTTACCTGTGCAGCCTATTTTGGGTTTGAAACACTTAAGAGCATTTATTTTGTTGTTTACTATACATTATTTCTGGAAGGTTCTCGGAATTTATGTTTGTAATTTTTGTATATTCTGGAACATATGTCATTATAAATAGTAGCGCTTTCCGTCTACAAACGCAGTTCTGTTCTGGTCGAACATTAAGTTCATAATAAATGTGATTTCAGTTGTAAATGTTGTACCTCACGGACGACCTTAAGTTAGAATTTGGAATTGAGTGTATTTACGGTGTCACAGTGAAATTAACTGTACAGCTTTCGGCTGCCCCATATACTTCTGCACAAAATCATCAATGCTTACCAGTATCAACAACCTCGTGAAGGACATCTTCCACATGGCGTGAAGTGGATAAAATAATATTTCTTACCTGACGCAAAAATTTACATTTCTTCTATTCTGATTAACAGTTTGAGTCTCAGAACATTGTCTACAATGTATGTAACTTATCACCTAACGACACAGATTGTGGCTTTGGCTGAAATTCGAATTACCCTGCATGTTACTCAGGAGCTAGGCACGTTAAAGGTTGTACAAATCTGGTCATGATAGTAAAGAATACATGTAAATGGCAGCATAGTAGAAGCATTAACACCTTTCTGACACAATTAACAGAAAGACACACCCACTAAAAGCACGCAAGAAAACTACGCTGCGTCATTCCTAGCACTGGAGACAGTAAAGGCACTTCATTTCGTGACATGGAGTCAAGAGCGGTAAGAAGTACCTAAATGACGGAATCTGTAGCATAAGGCACTCTTAGCTAAGCGGCATAGTCAGTGATCCAGGAGATGACTGCATGGCGACAAGTTTTGGTTTTTATGTGGTTTAGTGCCATTTTCATGCGTTACTCCATCGGTTTGTTTAATCAGCACAAAGCACTAAATTTAGAGACCGAACAGTTAACTGTCCTTATCAAGACTTTTTCGACCTCATAAAGGTACATCGTGTAGCTTCTTTACTACTTAATACCTCAAACTTCAACGACTATCTGCTCTCTTATAGGCTGGGAGTCTTTGAGGTGGGTAATAGACATTCTCCCAATGTCTGCCACCTCCTCCCAGGCATCTAGGGTTACGTCACAAGGTCGTCACGGGTTGTTGGGGCGGCGTCAGGCTACTTTTACTGCGGGACCTGTTTCACCTCTATACATTCGCTTAGGTCTGGTGCGGAAGGAGGCCAATAAGGAAGAAAAATCTCGTTCTATTCCGACAAACACTGGGCACTATCGTTATCATGTCTACAGGACACTAATCCTACTGGAAACAGGTTACTTCCTCAGAATTTAGTTCCAGCACCGGTGATACCATGATATTAATCATAAAATTGGTGCACTCGGCAGTCTTAAGTCGACTGTGTATGCTCCGAAGCATTCCATTTCCAAGACAACGCATCCAATTCCGAACTGCCGCCGGCCGCGGTGGTCTAGCGGTTCTGGCGCTGCAGTCCGGAACCGCGGGACTGCTACGGTCGCAGGTTCGAATCCTGCCTCGGGAATGGGTGTGTGTGATGTCCTTAGGTTAATTAGGTTTAAGTAGTTCTAAGTTTTAGGGGACTTATGACCTAAGATGTTGAGTCCCATAGTGCTCAGAGCCATTTGAGCCTCCGAACTGCCACAGACACACGCCCACTGTGAAATCACTCATGGATATATTTGGGCCCGAAACGAGTACCTACGACCTGTAAACTCGTACTGCACCATCATTCGTTGAGTACAGATACAGTGAAAGATACTGTTCTCGAAAAATGCTAATCGTTATACTTGACGATTGCAACGGAACCTCTCCTTGTTGGCTACTCGTTTGCCTCCGAACCTACCCGGGAAATGGAATATAGTTCAACTGCTCATCGGTTAACAAAGGAATTTGCAGCTACTTGTTGAAAAGTTTATCCTCCTGGAAAGGTGTTGTTACACGCCAAAGTCCAGTTACCATAAGGCTGCTGTATTCTACAGCCTCGTGTTAACGTTTTGACCATTGCTGAGCAGTGGACTCAGGAACATTGTACCGGGCCCTATCCTCCGATGACGTCAAATTCCCTTCCCCCAAAAGCGACCTGGTGCAGGTATTTGACCTTGCACGTTACAGAACGATTTGTTTGTATGCAGAATTAACTCCCCACGACAGCCTGTAATACAAATGAAACTGTGAGAACATTTCTCACGTATTGTCAAAAAAAGAGTAAGCAAATCAAATTTTTAGACTCCACGACGTTTATTCTCTACCATAAACGACCCTCATTGACTTATAGCCAAAATTGCGCCACATCTTCTGTGGCAAATCAGTTGCTCCACATCATCGAAATGTTACACGCTGAAGTGGTAAAAGTCATAAGATACTTTCCAATACAGTGTAAGACTTCGCTTTGCCCGGTTTAATGCAGCAGTTTGATGTGGCATAGTCTCAACAAGTTGTTGTAAGTGCCCTGCAGAAACAGTGAGCCGTGCTGAATTTACGGCCGTCGATAACTGCGATAAGGTTGCCGACGCAGGATTTTTGCAGGAACTGATCTATCTATTATGTTCAATAACTGTTCAATGTGATTTATGTCTGGCGATCTGGCAGAGTAATTCATTAGCTCGAACTGACCAGAATCTTCTTCGAACCAGGAGCGAACAATTATGACCTGGTGAAAAAAAAAGTGTGTTAAATCTTATGGGACTTAACTGCCAAGGTCATCAGTCCCAAAGCTTACACACTACTTAACCTAAATTATCCTAAGGACAAACACACACACCCATGCCCGAGGGAGGACTCGAACCTCCGCCGGGAACAGCCGCAAAGTCCATGACTGGAGCGCCCAAGACCGCTCGGCTAATCCCGCGCGGCTATGGCCTGGTGACATGGCGCACTGTTATCCATGAAGATTCACTCGTTGTTTAGGAACAAATTGGTCTCCAAGTAGCCAAACATAATCATTTCCACTCAATGATCCGTTCAACAGAATCAGAGGACTTAGCCAATCTCACGTAAAAGAGCTAAACCATTATGGAGCCACCATTAGCTTGCTCAGTGCCTACTTGACAACTTGTATCCATGGCTTTGTGGTGTCTACGCCACGCTCAAACCCTACCACCCTACCATCAGCTCTTATCAGCTGAAATTGGAACTCATCTAACCTCGCCACGGTTCTCCAGTCGTCTAGAGTCCAACCCAAATAGTCACGAGCCCAGGAGAAGTACTGCAGACGATGTCATGCTGGTAGCAAAGCCACTCGTGAAGGTCATCTGCTGTCATAGCCCATTAACGCCAAAGTAGGCCACACTGTCGTAATGGATACTTTCATCGTACGTCCTAAATGGATTTCTCCGGATATTTCACGCAATTTGCATGTCTGTTAGTACTGACAACACTATGCGAATACCGCTGCCCTCGGTTAAGTGATGGCCGTTGGCTATTGGCCAGTACGTGGTAGCGGGTAATACCTGAAATCTGGTCGTCTCGGCACACTGTTAACAGTGTGGATCTCGAAATATTGAATTCCCTACGATTTCGCGTTCAAAGTGTATTAATAGCCGTCGTGCGGTCATGATCAAGTCAGAAACCTTTCAACATGAACCACTGGTGTAGGAATGACAGCTCCACCAATGAAGCGCCCTTTTACTCTACTGGTCATTAAAATTGCTACACCACGAAGATAACGTGCTACAGGCGCGAAAATTAACAGACACGAAGAAGATGCTGCGATATGCTAATGATTAGCTTTTCAGAGAATTTACACAATTTTGGCACCGGTGGCGACACCTACAACGTGCTGACATGAGGAAAGTTTGCAACCGATTTCAAATAGCACTTGACTGGAGTTGCCTGGTGAAAGGTTGTTGTGATGCCTCGTGTAAGGAGGAGTAATGCGTACCATCAGGTTTCCGACTTTGATAAAGGTAGGATTGTAGCCTATCGCGATAGCGGTTTATCGTATCGCGACATTGCTGCTCGCGTTGGTCGAGATCCTATAACTGTTAGCAGAATATGGAATCGGTGGGTTCAGAATGACAATACGGAACGCAGTGCTGGATCCCAACGGCCTCGTATCACTAGCAGTCGAGATGACAGGCATCATATCCGCATGGCGGTAACGGATCGTGCAGCCATGGCTCGACCCCTGTGTCAACAGATGGGGACGTTTGCAAGACAACAGCCATCTGCACGAACAGTTCCACGACGCTTGCACCAGCATGGACTATCAGCTCGGAGACCATGGCTGCGGTTACCCTTGACGCTGCATCACAGACAGGAGCGCCTGCGATGGTGTACTCGAAGACGAACCTGGGTGCACGAATGGCAAAACGTCACTTTTTCGGATGAATCCAGGTTTTGTTTACATCATCACGATGGTCGCGTCGGCCAGAGTGGCCGAGCGATTCTAGGCGCTACAGTCTGAAACCGTGCGTATGCTACTGCCGCAGGTTCGAATCCTGCCTCGGGCATGGATGTGTGTGATGTCCTTAGGTTAGTTAGGTTTAAGTAGTTCTAAGTTGTAGGGGACTGATGACCCCAGAAGTTACGTCCCATAGTGCTCAGGGACATTTGAACCATTTGAACAATGGTCGCATCCGTGTTTGGTGACATCGCGGTGAACGCACATTGGAACAGTGTATTCGTCATCGCCATACTGGCGTATCACCCGGCGTGATGATATGGGGTGCCATTGGTTACACGTCTCGGTCACCTCTTGTTCCCATTGACGGCACTTCGAACAGTGGTCGTTACATTTCAGATGTGTTACGACCCCTAGCTCTACCCTTCATCAGCTTCATTCGATGCCTGTGAAACACTACATTTCAGCAGGAGAATGCACAGCTGCACGTTGCAGGTCCTGTACGGGCCTTTCTGGATACAGGGAATGTTCGACTGCTGCCCTGGCCAGCACATTCTCCAGATCTCTCACCAATTGAAAACGTCTGGGCAGTGGTGGCCGAGCAATTGGCCCGTCACAATACGCCAGTCACTACTCTTGATGAACCGTGGTATCGTGTTGAAGGTGCATGGGCAGAAGTACCTGTACACGCCATACAAGATCTGTTTGACTCAAGCCCAGGAGTATCAAGGCCGTTATTACGGCCAGAGGTGGTTCTTCTAGGTACTGATTTCTCAGGATCCATGCACTCAAATTGCGTGAAAATGTAATCACATGTCAGTTCTAGTATCATATATTTGTCCAATGAATGCCCGCTTATAATCTGCATTTCTTCTTGGTGTAGCAATTTTAATGGCCAATAGTGTATATCTTGTTGACGAGATACTGCTGCAATCAGTATAACTGATTATAAGGTGACAGATTTCTACCTTAATAACGAACATTTATGTTCTAACACTGTTTGGTCTAGAAGTAAAGAAAGAGCACTGCTTTGAAACTTCTTGGCAGATTAAAAATACAAGTCTTACTGGGACACGAAATCGTAGCGTTTCATTTCGCTGGCAATCTTATTAATTACAGAATGATTCGGGTGCGACTCACGTGTACGTCTCACAGCTTTTAAACTCCCTGGATGGCCTAGGACAATTATTGAGGTTAAAACGAAAAAAGCCAAATCTAATGAGTAGTAGCAGAATTGAGATTATCATTATACTTAACATCAAAACTGGAGTTAATGAAGTAGAGGAAAAACAACTCTGCTGCCTTGGAAACAAAACAACCAATGACTGACGAAGCAATGTGGACACGAAAGGCTAACTATCCTGGATAAAAACATTTTCGGTCAAAGGAAGACTACTAGTATGAAACATCGGCCCTACGTTCAGGAAGAAATTTTTGAGAGTGTGCGCTTTGTGCATATTATCGTGTAGCGGTGCGTTGTGGGCTGCGGGAAGACGGGAACAGAAGAGAATCGAAGCGTTTGACATGTGGTGCTATACAGAGATGCTGAAATTTGGTGGACTGCTACGTAAGGAATGAAGTGGTTCTCCGCAGGGTTCACGGAATTACTTGCCTGGTACTAAAGGAAGCTTTAGGTCACATCAACCGAGTGAGAGGATGTACGACTTTAAAAAAAAAAAAAGTCGATAAGAGTAGTTCCATGAGAAACGATTGCTGTTCCATGTCTTTTGGCACCTCTGTTTAATACAGTGGTGGACTTCATAAACAACAACTTTTTGAACCAGAATAATGTGTCTCAGAAGAAACGAAAAAATAGAAAGAAAATTCACATGGAGTCGAACATGGAATACTTTATATATGATTTCTACACGTTGTTTATTCATGTTTAGCCAATGTTTACAAATGTGTATTTATTAAGTCAGCGTGGATTATATGAGCATCTTCATATGAGCATCTTCTATTTTCAGAAAATATTTTGGGCTCTGTTGCAACAAACGTGGAACATTGATAAGGTCAGTTTCCGGCAATTTTCGAAGTAAAATTTCCTCCTCTGCATATTAACAAAGTAAATAGAAAGATATGGCACGTTGCATTTTGTTCACGGCAGTGCCGTCCCCGACTTAAATTCCGGCTGCGATATCCGTTGGCCAATATTTGCGCTGTCGAGTGTGCTTTAGCTTACACCGTCAGTTAGCATTTCAGGACTGTGAGCGAGATTTGAGTGACACGTCCCAGAATGTCAAATATTGGTATTTTAATAGAATACTTATGCGCAAACACGGCTGAATTCGAGAATGAACTTTCCCTCTTCGGTGGAGTGTACGCTGCTTAGAATTTTCCGGCGGATTAACGCTCTACCTTATCGTCCATCTAGACTGCATTTGTTTTCTAGGGCAAATGCTCTAAAATTTCTCTTGTCCGTCATTGTCTCCGATTCAAGTGGTTCGATTCTTATAACACTACCTCATTTGTCTACAAATTATAGTCTGTGGTTCCATGTATTTTATTCCTGCTACCTTCAGATTTCAAGCTATGTATTCCAGAAATCATTGTTATTTGAATTAAATTACTCAATGTAATTTTAAAGATGATTGTAAATTGCTAATACTTTACCTTGCCAATAACATGAGAAACATAAGGATTTAAAAAAGACATTTCTTTATGTAAACGAAGCTGCCTATCCCAGAGTGTTTATGCCTGTTCATTAGTATCTGAAACATGGTGCTGATGGAAACGAGACAGACAGAACTCATTATCTGGTTTTCAGCTTGAGAAATTGAACCTGAGACAAAGAGTAATACCGTCAAACAATGACATTCACGACAGTACGTAAGTAGGGACTTCAGAACGTAAGTTACGCACGTCGTCTCACGTTAAGATCGTTGCACAACAGGAGTTGCTCATTGTCAGAAGACTTGTGCTTCTGCTGAAGAAAAATGGTTCAAATGGCTCTGAGCACTTTGGGACTTAACATCTGTGGTCATCAGTCCCATGGAACTTAGAACTACTTAAGCCTAACTAACCTAAGGACATCACAAACATCCATGCCCGAGGCAGGATTCGAACCTGTGACCGTAGCAGTCACGCGGTTCCGGACTGAGCGCCTAGAACCGCTAGACCACCGCGGCCAGCTCTGCTGAAGACACAGTGCTGATACGGTGTAGGTCACAAGTACATGACAGCGTGGGAGTGAAATGACGCGACTGGACACGTGATTCAAAGCTGCAATAAGCGGGGCACTACGATTCTTGTGGGGAAAAGGTCTGAATAGCACATATATTCACAGCGAAATTCTGGTGGTACATAGACCAGATGCAATATTGGGTCCAACCGTGTTGTGAAGGTTGCAATACATTGAACAAGGCCGCTCAGGCTTGGGTGATGCTGACCGCGAAACGATAATTTCGCACCATGAGATTTCCGTCTTTTTGGCAAGTTGAAAGAACATCCTGGTGAGGGGGTGGAGTCGGGGAATGGTAAGGACGATTACACAACCAACGCTTTCGTGATAAGTGAGCGGATTTCTGTCGTCGAGGAACTGAACGACTACTGGAAAGTATTGTAATGTTATATATCTCCGCCACTGTTAAGTGGCAAAAGTTACTTGGCCTATGATATTAATGTGTAAATTATTTTTTGGTGTCCCCTCCAACATTTCATCGTCTTATGGAAGTTGAAATTAATAAATCTATGGAAGAGCAGGAAGACTATGGCTGATAGATGTCAAGAAAGACATCCAGGAACTGAACATAACTGAAAGTGACATTAGGAACCGAGAACTTCTCAGAGGGATACTGAAAGAAAAGAGAAGGACAGATCACTCTGTAAAAAGACCGGCGCCCTGTGGACAAAGAAGAGAAGGGAGAAACATAGCCAGAGAATGTGGGTTACTGGGCAAACATCCATTCCCTCTCCAGGCTAAAGAGTTGAATATTGTGGTCCATAGCTGGCCCATTCGAAAGAACAAGAAGATACGTATGTACAGGGAATATTTGTGTTGGTGAAACAGAAAAATCTAATCGACATATCTATTATGAACATGTCACTGAGATGAAGAAAATAAAATGGATTGAATTAGTCATGATTCAGGTGCTCATTGTTGACATAGTACAATTATACGGGGTGTTCAAAAAGTCTCTCCGCAGTGCCGTACGATTGTTAGCCGCGCGTGCCGTACGATTGTTCGTCTGCGTGGGTTTTTCCACGAAACAATAAACGCACAACGGTACTGCAGTGATATTCTTGATAGGAGAACTTGTGTTAAGTGAAATACTGAACGGTTATTTTCAACAAGATGGTGCAACAGCGCATATAGCTCGCGTTTCAATGTCACTGGTTGCTGATGTTTTTGGTGATCGCATAATTTCACAGGTACTTTGGCCTCCACGATCGCCTGACATAACACTACCTGATTTTTTTCTTCTCGGGTGCAGCGAAAGCAACTGTCTGTAAGAACTGTCCAAAATCCATCGATGATTGAAAACTGCAATATCCACTTTCACTGCTGCCGTTACAGAAGAAATGTTACAGTTTGTGCTTGGAAACATGATTAGACGAATTGAAGTGTGTAGTTAACAAGAAGGGTGTAAGACAAGGCTGTAGCATTTCGCCCCTACTCTTCAATCTATACATCGAAGAAGCAATGATGGAAATAAAAAAAAGGTTCAGGAGTGGAATTAAAATACAAGGTCAAAGGATATCAATGATACGATTCGCTGATGATATTGCTATCCAGAGTGAAAGTGAAGAAGAATTAAATGATCTGCTGAACGGAATGAACAGTCTAATGGGTACACAGTATGGTTTGAGAGTAAATCGGAGAAAGACGAATGTAATGAGAAGTACTAGAAATGAGAACAGTGAGAAACTTAACATCAGGATTGATGGTCACGAAGTCAATGAAGTTAAGGAATTCTGCTACCTAGGCAGTAAAATAACCAATGACGGACGGAGCAAGGAGGACATCAAAAGCAGACTCGCTATGGCAAAAAAGGCATTTCTGGACAAGAGAAGTCTACTAATATCAAATACCGGCCTTAATTTGAAGAAGTAATTTCTGAGGATGTACGTCTGGAGTACAGAATTGTATGGTAGTGAATCATGGACTGTGGGAAAACCGGAACAGAAGAGAATCGAAGCATTTGAGATGTGGTGCTACAGACGAATGTTGAAAATTGAGTGTACTGATAAGGTAAGGAATGAGGAGGTTCTACGCAGAATCGGAGAGGAAAGGAATGTGTGGAAAACACCGATAAGGAGAAGGGACAGGTTGATAGGACATCTGCTAAGACATGAGGGAATGACTTCCATGGTACTAGAGAGAGCTGTAGAGGGCAAAAACTGTAGAGGAAGACAGAGATTGGAATACGTCAAGCAAATAATTGAGGACGTAGGTTGCAAGTGCTACTCTGAGATGAAGAGGTTAGCACAGGAAAGGAATTCGTGGCGGGCCGCATCAAACCAGTCAGTAGACTGATGACCAGAAAAAAAAAATCAACAACAGGTGGGACACTTTCGACATTTAATGTGAAAATCTGTAAATAAAAATGAATATTCAATAAATTAATAACTTGTATTTTACTGAGTTTCATTTCGGTATATTCACTGTGGCATACGGCACGCGCGGCTAACAATCATACGGCACTGCAGAGAGACTTTTTGAACACCCCGTACAAGAATTTACTGTAGGCGTCGTTGTATGTGAGTAAATGTATAGTGACGGTAACAAAATCAGCGTCTGTGCACTTTCAAAGAGTGCTTGTAAGGTGTTTAAATCGAATAAGGCTTTGTTTTTGCCCCTCTTTGAGGTATATGACGTTTGGGACTGTTTTGTTACCCAAACGTGAATTTTATTGTCTGGCTGGCTAAATTCATTTTTGCAGCCTCTATTTTGTTAATGGCTATTTCGAGCATTGCCGTTCTGCCGTTTAACGGTGACATTTAACATTGAAACGGACAACTTGAGTACATTAATCTCACAGCCTCAAGACTCACAAAAACTATAGTGAATAAACACTTGTCTAACACATACATCACATTTTTGGGCAGTGCGTGTAAACAGAAGGATGATTTTACGTAGAATATATTATACTCATGTCTAATGAGGAATTGACTACTAGATGTCATGAGAGGCAGTCCTACCAGTATAGAAGGAGGCGGGAGGTATTGTGTTGTCAGTAAAGAAGGCGTTACAGGAGAATGGGTGGGTCAGGAGAGCTCATTAACTTCGAATGCGAATCACTGCATGTCACCTGAACAACAAATCCGCGATAGTTATGTAAAACATAAAACCGCTCAAGTTGACTGCTGGCGATCTGATGGTAAGGTGGAAACATCAAGCTACGGCTAAATCAAGAACCAGCAGACCTAACGTACTGACAAACAGGGACCGCTGAGCATTGGAGAGAATGGATGTAGAATATAGCATGATATCAGCTAAGTAATCACTTAGACTGAGTGTATTGAGTTAAAAAGAATGGGATAGAATGGTCAGCAGCTCCTCATAAGCTAAAAATCTTTGCAGTCATTGCTAAGCGACGACAGTGGACAATGCACGATGGGAAACGAGTGGTCTGCAGTGGTGGCTCACGCTGTAACCTGTGTCAATCTGACGTAAGGGAACGCCTAGAGAACCTGACTGCCATCGTGTGCACTGGCAACCCGCAAAGCACGGAGCGGGTGTAGTTAGGGTGTGGCCGTGTCTTTCATGGTTAGAGTGTGGCTTCCTTATTGTGCTCAAAATGTTAAATGCAGGAGTATATGAACGTATTTAACAGCATTGTGCACTTCGCGAAGTACAGGAAGAGTAGCGAGGGGATAACGGTGTATAGCACATGACAGTGCAACCTGGCAACTTGGAGCATTTGTGAGGCAACGTTTTGGTGAACAATAGTATGTCTGAATGGAACACCTTTAGAATGAGTGAAGGCATCGACTTCGTTCCAGAAGAACGAAGGACGAGTGGGTGTAACGTCCCGTCGACATCTTGGTAATTAGAGACGGATTGTGTCAAGGATATGAAAGGAAATCGGCGGTGCCCTTTCAAAGGAACCATCCTAGTATTTTCCGGGAGCGAGTTACGGAAACTGGATGCTAGACGCTTGTTTTTACCGTCATCGTCCCGAATTCGACTCCATTGTGCTAACCGTTACACCGCCTCGCTCGGTGATTTCGCTTCTTCTCTGGTTTCGGCTTATGAAGAAGAATGGGCTGCTTTTGATAGACAGTCAGACACCTTATTATAACTGTCCCCGGCAGAGACCAACGTGTCATAAAGGGAGAGACTAAAGACTCCCTGTTTTACTGTCCAATAATAGGTGTTCAAATGGTTCAGATGGCTGTGTTCAAATGGTTGAAATGGCTCTGAGCACTATGGGAATTAACTTCTGAGGTCATCAGTCCCCTAGAACTTAGAACTACTTAAATCTAACTAACCTAAGGACATCAAACACATCCATGACCGAGGTAGGATTCGAACCTGCGACCATAGCGGTCGCGCGGTTCCAGAATGTAGCGCCTAGAACCGGTCGGCCACCCCGGCCGGCAATAATAGGTGTCCGTATACTTTTGTACGAGTATTGTTTGTTGATAACAGAAGATCACGGAGAGACCACGCTGTTAAATAAAATCAAATTAAATCAGGTACTCTACCCAATTACTTCAGTTACGTAACTCCTAAATTTCGTTGAGTTCTTTTTCTACATGTTTGTATTCCCAATTTCTTCCAATACCATAGCTAGCTTTTTTTTTATCTTCAATCACTTTGGAAAATATAACGACGCGTTACTTTTTATTAATGTGTCTACCAAATTATTTTTCTGGCTTGTAGACCGCGTAATAGTATTAATTTGTTAAAAATCGGATGCTGTTTTGTAATAATTATTACTTACGAGTTATATTTTAAAATAATATTGAGTCTTTTGACTATCTCTTTCAGCTACAAAAATTGGCTGGCTATACAAAGCCTGAAAAGTCTGACTGCTTTCTCCTTGGCATACGAATAAACGCGTCCCTTTTGCTTTGTTTGGATGAAATTGAGAGACAAATGGCTCTGAGCACTATGGGACTCAACATCTGAGGTCATCAGTCCCCTAGAACTTAGAACTACTTAAACGTAACTAACCTAAGGACATCATATACATCCACGCCCGGGGCAGGATTCGAACCTGCGACCGTAGCGGTCGCGCGGTTCTAAACAAGCGCCTAGAACCGCTCGGCCACACAGGCCGGCGAAATTGAGATACGTTCAGGTAGTTAATACGGGCGGAAATTCTTAAGCAAGTGTAAGCCTGCTGCCACAGCAAGATAGAAATTTCGAATGTAAGTGGCTTATTAATGTTTTCAAGTGATTATTTTTTCAGTACAACATGATCTTCAGTTTATTTTACAACTCTACATTAAAAATTATTCGAAAATTAATTTTTTTGCAGTCAAGTGACGAATATATCAAAAACCAGTAAATTAGGTGATAATTACTAGGAGCATATACTAATATCTTACAGTATAATTGTCAAAACATACAAACACATTTTACTGTGATGTAAGATCGCACTTTTCATTGACCAAACTGAACAGTGTGTGGAAAAAGAAAAGTTATACGGAAGAACTAATCTTAGACGTTAGACGTCAACCGCGAGATTACAGGGCGTAACCACAAGTTTACAGCAAGTAATCGTGAACGCACATATGCGGAATAAATGATAAAAAAACAGTGTAATGTATGTGAAAGTATCACAAGAGAGGTCTATGAAATCTGTACTAGTCGATTGACAATTGCCTATACGGAATACTACGTGCCGGAATCGATATGTAATAAATTGCACCAAATTGATTGTGCGAGTCTCGTGGAATACTTGTTAGTCTGTAATAAGTAAATACCGTTCGCGTCGCACCTGGTCAGCACTTAACGTTACCCAGGACAGGAGATGAATCATAGCCAGAGAGGTAATGGGCCGCAGCCGTCAGTCACGGCGCTCAGAACTGATTTGGGCAGCGGGGTATCTGACAGCAGCTGACAGCTCTGCAGGTTCCATCCGCATCCCATTGAGCTGTGCCCGGTCTCCGGAGCGCCAAGCATACAGAGCACAGCTTTCTAACACGTCCAGTTCCTCCACTCTCCGGGAGTCATTGGTTCCGCGTAGACTTCTGTTCCATGAGGAAGACGTTATCTCCGCAATATAACGTAGTATTTAGTCTTATAAATTTCCGAGGTTCAGTGTGTTTACACAGTACTCGTGCGACGAAGCGGTAGATAAGATATTACCATATCAGCAACTGAAAATTAAACTTACATTACTTAATTCTGATCATTGTCATTCATGCTGGTGCAGTGACTCAGCTACATTCGTAAAGAATGGAGGGAAAGATCTGTCGCTGTTCAAAAATCCGGATAATTAATATGTTTCATAACAATTTGTCCATTATATTTGGACTGTTGAGCTCCGTGGCCGTGGATAATGATATTTCACTGTAAAAATACAGCAACCAGCCACTTTTTAATGCGTTTTATTTATGCCAACATGCATTTCGGGTTTGCACCCATCTTCAGCTGGCAAATTACATGGATCTTCAGTTACTACAGTAGTACAACCTCGACAGCAGTTTGGATGCTGCAGCAGGCCTGTGCAAAAGCAACGATTCCAATCATTTACTTCAATTTCGCGAGTTTAAAGTTACGCACTATCAGCTGTTCATTTTACTTAAAAAAAAAAAACAAAGAGAGGAGAATGTAAGTAAAATGAACAGCTGATAGTGCGTAACTTTAAACTCGCGAAATTGAAGTAAATGATTGGAATCGTTGCTTTTTCACAGGCCTGCTGCAGCATCCAAACTGCTGTCGAGATTGTACTACTGTAGTAACTGAAGATCCATGTAATTTTCCAGCTGAAGATGGGTGCAAACCCAAAATGCATATTGGCATAAATAAAACGCATTAAAAAGTGGCTGGTTGCTGTATCTTTACAGTGAAATAATATGGTTCAAATGGCTCTGAGCATTATGGGACTCAACTGCTGAGGTCATAAGTCCCGTAGAACTTAGAACTACTTAAACCTAACTAACCTAAGGACATCACACACATCCATGCCCGAGGCAGGATTCGAACCTGCGACCGTAGCGGTCGCGCGGTTCCAGACTGTAGCGCCTAGAACCGCTCGGCCACTCCGGCCGGCCGGGATAATTAATACACTCGTGTGCAAAGCATGACGATGAATGAACCTTTGCATGATATGTCATTGCAAGTGACACTTCGATGAGACCTGGGCCACACACAGAAAGAACTCTCACAGTATAGAAAAGGAGGTAACTGAAAGAAATACTCATTCAGAGGAACATAAACGACACTTTTATTCGGAGACAATTACTACACTATGATGGTCCCACGGACATTAAAAATGCTGATTCTTAATAGGGTACGTGATCACTGCGGACGACAGGGCATGCTCTACAATGTGCTCACAGGCTGACCACAATGTTCGTAGCGAGTAGAATATTCCATTCCTCCATCATCGCTACTGAGAACTGCTGTATGGTCGTTGGTTCACGTGCGCAGTACGTCTGCCCAACGCATTCCACATGTATCCGGTGGGATTTCCTTCGAGGCAAAGTGCAGGCCAGTCCACTCGCTCAATATCCTAGCCGGCCAGTGTGGCCGAGCGGTTCTAGGCGCTACAATCTTGAACCGCGCGACCGCTACGGTAGCATGTTCGAATCATGCCTCGGGCATGGATGTGTGTGATGTCCTTAGGTTAGTTAGGTTGAAGTAGTTCTAAGTTCTAAGGGACTGATGACCTCAGAAGTTAAGTCCCATTGTGCTCAGAGCCATTTGAACCATTTTTTTCACTATCCTAACATCCCAAAAACTTATTCACCTGTGCTATTAGAGGCGGTTGCGCATCGTGGTCCGCAAAAACAAAATCTGAACGGAAATCACCCCTGAAAAAAAATATTCACTGGGAAGTAGTACAGTGTCACAATACTGCTGACCGGAGAATGTAACGTGTTTAAAGATGTGGTGGTCAGTGCGCAAGTTGCTACGTTCTGTTATCATTCACCATCACACCTGGACCACCAAAAGGATCAGATTCTACAATATTCCTGGATGAATTAAATACGCTCACATATGAAAGGTTTGATCCCGTAGCTCAACCAGAAATATTGTATGATATGGTTAGTGCATGTCTTATGCATTAAATCTGTGTATCTGCTCAGTAGAATAACATCCACCAAATCTAAAACGTATACTCGTAAGTTGAAAGACTTTTCACACCTGCGTGACTAGAGGTAATCGGTTCCTAAAGGAAAACAGAATGTCTGCCTGTGACGACACACCACAGCCGATGCTGTTATCCATACAACACTGCAGAACCAAATATACAGTGTGGTCAGAAACAATAGGGAAATCCTGATAAGTATGTAGCGGGTACGTTGTGTTGAGATATAACTGTTGAGGAAAATAATTCGGTACGCTGCACCATTTCCGAGACAATTAGTATTCACGTTAGCCAATCAGGCCGTTAGGCGCGCAAATTCAAATGGTCCACCAGATACAGAGCAGCTGTTCTCATTGTGTAAATGATGGCACATGTAACTGTCGTCACCTAAGTAACCTAAGGACATCACACACATCCATGCCCAAGGCAGGATTCGAACCTGCGACCGCAGCGATCGCGCGGTTCCAGACTGCAGCGCCTAGAACCGCCCGGCCACCCCAGCCGACTAAGCCTTGTTCCTTAGCTGCTATGTTCTTCTGTACTGAAACCATATTGAAGTTGTAAAATGTGCTTCCATTACATGTGTCTTCAAGACTTTAATACTTACACTGAAGATGGTCACACAGTGACTCAAATCAGTTTGCTGTAATCGATGATTTCAAACCTCTTACGACCGACGCTGTCGGTTTTCTTGTTTACGGTACTAATATTACGGTCGTTGAGCATATGGTTCCCAGTGGAATCCAATTAGATTCAGAAATCTCTGAATTAGTATTGGGCCCTCATATCTCCAAAATTGTGTATTTGTTTCATCTTCTCCTGTAGCCTTCGTATGTTTCATTTCTTTTAATGTTGTTAACTAATCTAAGGTAATGAGATCTAAATTTCAGTAATAAACTCATCGGATTCTTCTTTCTTTTTTGCGAGGGGATTGTTAGACCACAAATCTATATAATGTTGTATCCACTGTTCTTCAGTTATATTTGTATTTACTCGTTCTGTTTCCTAGAGACCTTCTCATCTTCATGTGTCTCCAATGCATATCACCTCTGACAGCGCTTATAAATTTATCCCAAGATTCTTGGTGGGCTTCCCTTACAATATTTTTCGCTTCATTTTGGTTTCCTTTATGTATCTCCCTTGTTTCATCCATTTGTCTTCGTAACGCTTGTATATGAGATAATTTCTTGTATGTTACTGCGTTTGCAATTTCTTCATTCCATAGCCTTAATCGTTTCCTCTTCCGATATTTTCTGTTTTTACCTATTACTTCGTTAAGTACATTTCTTACATCTTGAATGATCATATATATTTGACATTGTGTCAACTGCTGGGGGCGATCCGAATTTTCATATTATTCTGAAATATCAGGTACGCCAAGATCGGTTATAAATATTGTTATTGATTACCAGTTTCGACATATCTGTGCTGTCGAGATCCGATGACAGCACAGATCTGTCTGAACCGATAACACATAATAAGATTTACGGGCAACCTTGGCGTCCCTGATATTTCAGAAAAATATTGCTTTTATAATGTTGCCCCATTCCTCATTTACATCTTGGCTAATTTATCCTTCTTTGATTTAAGTTTTCACACTCTCTTCTTCTAACAGGTGTATTTTAAACACTTCTTTATGCGTTCTTTCATAGCTTTTCTTGTTCTTCCTTCTTGTTAGGAGATGTATTTTTGATATCACCAAACAGTGATCCGTTGTCATAACACTTCTCTTATAGACTCCTACATCTTTTACTTGGTATGACAATTTTTATTCGTAGTGAGATAGTTAGTTTGTGATCTATGTCCACTTTCATACCAGGGAAACGTATGGGTGTCTTGATGTCGTGATCACTACGCAAAGTATACGATGGTGGCAACACAATGGTCGCACTGTCTTCTAAGGATAGAGATTTCGCGAGAACCACGTCACCTTTTATCCCCTGGCATTCCCGTTCAAATTATCCTTTGCTGCAAATTGTTGTCAGCTACACAGCCATGTCGCGATCTAGATACTGTGTCTCTTAATTCGTTGTATATCTGTTGTCAATCCTATTAAGAACTGCTCCTATTATTTTGGCAATGAGCCTTACCGCACCATTGTATCGTATGCGATTTCCTATACAGGTGCACCGCACTTCCAGCAGAAAGCTTTCAAAATATGTAAGTTATCCATTCAACCTCTGTAATTTATTTTACGTTATCGTCTCACTTCCTACCGCTTTCCAATATTGCCTCTAAACACTTACAAGACTTCACTTGCTCAAGAAGATTGCCGCTAATTTTATTAGAGGATTCCATTATCTTACACTTCTCCAGATCTGGGGAGAGCTGTTATTGATTGCATCTTGACAACATTGGAGGCCATATTAAGCTTCCTTACTTTTGTTACGTAGAATGTTGATTGTCCAGTGTAACGATTTTGATTACGCTAGTCAAATATTTATCAAGCCAACTGTGTACCTCCTGGGATACTCCGCATGATATAACATTATGCGCTTACAGCAAAAGAACAGAGCCATGCATGCATTCACACTGAGTCTGGCTGCTTGTTGAATTTCTCTGGTCTTAGTTCATATGCGCCTCATGAAGGGACAGCTGTGAGGCTCTTTGAAGGTGTCTGATGACACACGCAGTCTGCGTGGTATCAGCTTGGCGGTTCTTGCAGACTCTAACAGGGGTCTCCCGACGGAACGGTCTCTGTGTTATGGTTGGCGATCGTTCAACGTCAAGAGCGTGCCGACGCCATTTGAAGAATCAGGTATACAGACGTTAAAGTAACCTCTGGCGTGCCACAGGGGAGTGTTGTGGGACCATTGCTTTTCACATTATATTTAAATGACCTAGTAGATAGTGTCGGAAGTTCCATGCGGCTTTTCGCGAATGATGCTGTAGTATACAGAGAAGTTGCAGCATTAGAAAATTGTAGCGAAATGCAGGAAGATCTGCAGCGGATAGGCACTTGGTGCAGGGAGTGGCAATTGACCCTTAACATAGACAAATGTAATGTATTGCGAATACATAGAAAGAAGGATCCTTTATTGTATGATTATATGATAGCGGAACAAACACTGGTAGCAGTTACTTCCGTAAAATATCTGGGAATAGGCGTGCGGAACGATTTGAAGTGGAATCATCATATAAAATTAATTGTTGGTAAGGCGGGTACCAGGTTGAGATTCATTGGGAGAGTCCTTAGAAAATGTAGTCTATCAACAAAGGAGGTGGCTTACAAAACACTCGTTCGACCTATACTTGAGTATTGCTCATCAGTGTGGGATCCGTACCAGATAGGGTTGACGGAGGAGATAGAGAAGATCCAAAGAAGAGCGGCGCGTTTCGTCACAGGGTTATTTGGTAACCGTGATAGCGTTAAGGAGATGTTTAACAAACTCAAGTGGCAGACTCTGCAAGAGAGGCGCTCTGCATCGCGGTGTAGGTTGCTCGCCAGGTTTCGAGAGGGTGCGTTTCTGGATGAGGTATCGAATATATTGCTTCCCCCTACTTATACCTCCCGAGGAGATCACGAATGTAAAATTAGAGAGATTCGAGAGCGAACAGAGGCCTTCAGACAGTCGTTCTTCCCGCGAACCATACGCGACTGGAACAGGAAAGGGAGGTAATGACAGTGGCACGTAAAGTGCCCTCCACCACACACCGTTGGGTGGCTTGCGGAGTATAAATGTAGATGTAGATGTATTGTGGTCAGGGGTTGAGCCTTTGACTCAGCATATTTCCTGCTTCTGCTGCCTTGGTTGTTGAATGTGGTCCTGCTAGCATTCCTCACTCACCAAGCTCTGGTGTGGAAATAAAGAGAGAGAACCGCCTTGCTATGGTTAAGTGTTGGGAGCGATTCTATGAAACGCCTGCTGTTTCAGTGAGCGCTTGTAACTGAAGTTTCTTTTGGATTCTTGCCTATATCTCTGAGTATCTTCCGTTTGTGACCGTTGTTTCGGCTTGTGTTCTCAATATGAATCAGCATCCCTAGTAACCGGAACATGCCGAAGTTAGATTAGATTAGATTAGATTTGTACTTGTTCCATAGATCATGAATACGACACTTCGTAATGATGTGGAACGTGTCAGGGTAAGAAAAGGTGTCCATACAAGATATTACATTACAAAAAATATTACATGACACTTAATTTTTTTTGGGTGAGGGGGGTGGGGAAATTACCCCCTTACTATATCCAAAAATTCATTTAACGAGTAGGAGTTGCCATTCAAAATTATTTTAATTTATTTTTAAATTCTGTATTGCTATCTGTCAGACTTTTGATACTATTAGGTAAGGGACAAAGACTTTTGTGGCAGCATAATTTGCCCCCATCTGAGCGAAAGTTAGATATAACCTTGAGTAGTGAAGATCATCCTTTCTCCTAGTGTTATAGCAATGTACACTGCTATTACTTTTGACTTCGTTCGGATTGTTAATAACAAATTCCGTAAGTGAATACATATGTTGTGAGGCTACAGTGAAGATCTCTAGCTCTTTAAATAAGTGGCTGCAGGGTGATCTTGGATGCTCTCCAGCTATTATTCTGAGTAGACGCTTTTGTGCGTCTCGAGTGACTCTCAACACAGGTTTTTACACATTTTGCAGCGTTCTGATTCCATTACTATCTTATTAAACATAGTGGTTCATAGTTTAAAATTCTATGTGTCGTATTTTGAACGCTCAGGTGTTGAAAATGTTAGAAGAAACACGTGTATTTCCCATTAGATGCTAACTTTAAGGCACTCCTGTGAGTATCCTTTAAAACTGTTTGCGTGTTTTATTCTGAGAGTTGAGGCGTTCGAACTGTATAATATACTTATAATACCAAACGTCTGTTTACTTTTAAGCGCTTTTGGGTTCAACTGGCGCAGTTTCTCTTACTTTTAAGTTCTTCATGCCACGACCAAAGACCCGCATGCCATTTATAATTTATTGCTGTTACGTAAATTTAATATATATATTATGGCTTCTATAGTCTGTGCTGAAGCAAGCAATTTTATGACGCGTGAGATGCGGTCTGTAATATTATACTGACTAATACAGTGCCGGGCCGGCCGAAGTGGACGTGCGGTTCTAGGCGCTACAGACTGGAGCCACGTGACCACTACGGTCGCAGGTTCGAATCCTGCCTATGGCATGGATGTGAGTGATGTCCTTAGGTTAGTTAGGTTTAAGTAATTCTAAGTTCTAGGGGACTGATGACCACAGCAATAAAAGTGCCATAGTGCTCAGAGCCATTTGAACCATTTGAATACATTGCCGGCAACAGTGTCCGAGTGGTTCTAGGCGCTTCAGTCCGGAACCCCGCTGCTGCTACGGTCGCAGGTTCGAATCGTGCCTCGGGCCTGGATGTGTGTGATGTCCTTAGGTTTGTTAGGTTTAGGTAGTTCTAAGTCTAGGGGACTAATAACCTCCCATGTTAAGTCCCATAGTGCTTAGAGCCATTTGAACTTTTTGACCAATGCATTCAGGTTCAGTTGCCTTTTGAGTCTGATTTCCTACTCAGTCTGTTAATCAAATACTATTTAAAGAGTGTCTGAGTTAAATATTTTTGCAATCTTAGAATTTTTCTTAAATGTTTAAAGTGTCATCGTTTTCTAGTATGTGTTTTATAAGTAGGCAAAATAGTTGTTAATAACTCTAGGGCAAAGTTAAATGTTTTTGAAATTTAAGAATGTGCCAAGATTGGAGAATAAATAACTCTGGTCAATTTAATTACTGCATATTTCTGCAACTGAAGTGTTTATTGTTGTTTATGTTTTATAAAGTCTCTGAAGTAAATTAAAGTTCGTAGTTTCGGTATACTCAGGACGTTATCTCTCCCATATACAGGGTGTTTCAAAAATGACCGGTATATTTGAAACGGCAATAAAAACTAAACGAGCAGCGATAGAAATACACCGTTTGTTGCAATATGCTTGGGACAACAGTACATATTCAGGCGGACAAACTTTCGAAATTACAGTAGTTACAATTTTCAACAACAGATGGCGCTGCAAGTAATGTGAAAGATATAGAAGACAACGCAGTCTGTGGGTGCGCCATTCTGTACGTCGTCTTTCTGCTGTAAGCGTGTGCTGTTCACAACGTGCAAGTGTGCTGTAGACAACATGGTTTATTCCTTAGAACAGAGGATTTTTTGGTGTTGGAATTCCACCGCCTGGAACACAGTGTTGTTGCCACAAGACGAAGTTTTCAACGGAGGTTTAATGTAACCAAAGGACCGAAAAGCGATACAACAAAGGATCTGTTTGAAAAATTTCAACGGACTAGGAACGTGACGGATGAACGTGCTGGGATGGTAGGGCGACCGCGTACGGCAACCACAGAGGGCAACGCGCAGCTAACGCACCAGGTGATCCAACAGCGGCCTCGGGTTTCCGTTCGCCGTGTTGCAGCTGCGGTCCAAATGACGCCAACGTCCACGTATCGTCTCATGCGCCAGAGTTTACACCTCTGTCCATAAAAATTCAAACGCGGCAACCCCTCAGCGCCGCTACCATTGCTGCACGAGAGACATTCGCTAACGATATAGTGCACAGGATTGATGAGGGCGATATGCATGTGGGCAGCATTTGGTTTACTGACGAAGCTTATTTTTACCTGGACGGCTTCGTCAATAAACAGAACTGGCGCGTATGGGGAACCTAAAGGCCCCATGTTTCAGTCCCATCGTCCCTGCATCCTCAAAAAGTACTGGTCTGGGCCGCCATTTCTTCCAAAGGAATCATTGGCCCATTTTTCAGATCGGAAACGGTTACTGCATCTCGCTATCTAGACATTCTTCGTGAATCTGTGGCGGTACAAAACTGTCTTAGACGACACTGCGAACACCTCGTGGTTTATGCAAGATGGTGCCCGGCCACATCGCACGGCCGACGTCTTTAATTTCCTGAATGAATATTTCGATGATCGTGTGATTGCTTTGGGCTATCCGAAACATACAGGAGGCGGCGTGGATTGGCCTCCCTATTCGCCAGACATGAACCCCTGTGACTTCTTTCTGTGGGGACACTTGAAAGACCAGGTGTACCGCCAGAATCCAGAAACAATTGAACAGCTGAAGCAGTACATCTCATCTGCATGTGAAGCCATTCCACCAGACACGTTGTCAAAGGTTTCGGGTAATTTCATTCAGAGACTACGCCATCTTATTGCTACGCATGGTGGATATGTGGAAAATATCGTACTATAGAGTTTCCCAGACCGCAGCGCCATCTGTTGTTGACAATTGTAACTACTGTAATTTCGAAAGTTTGTCTGCCTGAAAATGTACTGTTGTCCCAAGCATATTGCAACAAACGGTGTATTTCTATCGCTGCTCGTTTAGTTTGTGTTGCCGTTTCAAATATACCGGTCATTTTTGAAACACCCTGTATATGCGCCGCACGTGGTAGCACCGTGGTCCGAGGCGCCTTGCTGTGGTTGGCGCGGCTGTTCCCTACGGAGGTTCGAGTCCTCTCTCGGGCATGGGAGTGTGTGTTGTCCTTAGGCGTATGTTACTTTAAGCTAGCCTACGGACCGATGACCTCAGCAGTTTCGTCCCATAGGACCTTATCACAAAATTTCCAATTTCCATACATATGATCCCTGATATTTCAAAACATAATGCTTGTAATTGGTACCGAATGGTGAAAACTTTGGAAGAAGTCCTTGAAAAGGATATCTTATAGTTGATAAGTGCACTATCTGATTCACCATCATCATGATCATCATCATCTCCATCAAAGAATTAGGTGTAATCACCTGTTCCGGTCTCTGTCATACATTTATACATTTCTTACAACATCTACCTAATTTCCTCTTTCCACTTACCCCGTAATTCATTATCTATTTTGACAATCTGTTTTTTGTCTTTCTATGAAAATGACCCTTCCCTTCCATTCTATTCTCCTCTATATTGTTAATAACTGAAAAGATGTTTTAATCTGATCTAACTGTTTCATTCTGTATTTTATCCACTTTATTACAGCCTCTTACCTATCTCATGAACTTCGTCTCTGTTTCTTGTGTATGTGATTTTTCTTTTTTCGTTACCGTCCACGATTCGGAATCGTACACTGGGTAACGTACACCTATAATTATGTAGAACGTCATGCGTTCTTTTCTCTTGTTTTACTTTATAGAGTTTCATATGTTTATTTACTTGATTTTCTTCCTAAACCTCTTCCGACTGTTTCGCATAGAGCGTGATATTTATTAACTTTCTGCTCAATATTTTTGTCATAGTTAAAACTAATATCTTGACCTAGATAACTGAAGTGGAATACTTGATCTAAATTTTCTCATTTATTTTTATTTTCGATCTGACTGGATTCTTTCCTTTGAAAGTGATTTCATTTGTCTTATTTCAGGTATAGTTAATTTATAATTATTGCGTTTTGGCTCAATCTATGTACCACCTGATTAAGTGTGATAATTAGGGGTCTAAAACTTTTAATTTCTTAGGCAGAGCGCTGGCAACATCATACTGTAGTGGTGGATTTATCGTAACGGGACACCGACCTCAGTCAGACTTATAGACTCTACTGTGTTCAAGTAAATCCTGCGATGATATGCAAACTTGCCCTTGCAACCACACGCAGGTCACGTCCTCTCACAGGTAACGTTGGCGTTGTTACTCGCAAATTTACGCAAGTGCGTACACGCATGGCTTTCAATGAATGCAGTAGAAAACGTGTGGGGGGTCTCTTGCGTCATTGGAAGCAACATCTTTATCGCAATCACAGTAATAGCTGTTAATGCACGGAAATACATTCACAGCTAGTCTTGTGAACATATACGCTGTATATGTGCTTTACAGTTCAAGGGGACACGTACGCACACACGCAAACACACACACACACACACACACACACACACACACACACACACACACACAAAAGGTATGCACTTTCCTAAGCAGTGCGCTGCAGATTGCATTTGAGCCGCTCGTCTGCACGTAAGATAACTCGACAGTGAATAAAGCGCCAAGTTTTTCACTTGGCAGCATTCATGGGAAGACCTCTTGAACATCTTCATTTGGGGAGAGCTTTTGCCCGCACTGCTACGAGCAGCGGACGCAGCAAAAGATCTGGCGTTCAAGTAGCGCAGTCGCCTGAATTCCCCTGTATACCAGATGAATGTTCCTCTCGCCCCTCTTGTCAATGGACATGTTACGAGACGCGGGAGGAGGAAAACGGCAGGCTCGTAACAGTCAAGTACTAGCCTTTCATCTGAAGTGACAGTACGAGGAATGCTAAAACACCCACGAATCCTATACCGGTACTGAAGAACTACGTGGAATCGTAGAATACGTTCTGTCAGGCATTCGCTGAGTGCGTGGAGTGCTCCGGGTACAGCAAAAGGCTTTTATACTGAAGGAAATCTCGTAAATATGTAAGTTATCAATAACGCTGTGCAACGCATTTTCACTGAAAACACGTACATTACTGGTATTTAGGGTTTCAAAATTGATTTAGACATAATGTATTGAAAAGAGCGTTTACAAATAACCAGTTTCGAAAATACGAGTCCTGTTTCATCCCTTCAATACACACGTTTTTTTTTTAAGTAACAACATATTCCAGATGTGTTTAGTATAGTAAATTTCTTAATAATTGTGAAGAACTGAGCCGGCCGCGGTGGCCGAGTGGTTCTAGGCGCTTCAGTCCGGAACCACGCGACTGCTACGGTCGCAGGTTTGAATCCTGCCTCGGGCATGGATGTGTGTGATGTCGTTAGGTTAGTTAGGTTTAAGTAGTTATAGGTTCTAGGGGGCTGATGACCTCAGATGTTAAGTCCCATAGTGCTTAGAGCAATTTGAACAATTTTTTTGTTTTGTTTTGAAAAACTGAGGTGAAGAATAACATGATACACTTGCAATGATTCAATAACCAACAACTCACTAAAGCGATATGTTAAACCAAAAGAGTCTGAAGAATTTTCGGTGTTCTTTTACAGTTTCTTGTAGATATTATCAAACAATCCATTAATTCATGATCAAGGAAGAAAACAATAGTTTAATTATCATCAACGTCCTGTCATGACTGTTTGAACACGTTTTGATCAAACTATAAATCGGATGCACGTTTCCGCTAGGGTTATCGCCTTTAAGTCACATCGGGAGTGTCCCTAGAGACAGCCCAGAAGTAGTCTGGTTACTTCTCCATCACGGCAACAACCAGATGATATCGCTCACCATGTTCCTCATAACCTGCTCCGTAGCAATCACGGTGGAAGTCGAGGTGGGCATAAACGGATCTAAACATTTTTAAAGCCATCCCACGCCGTCCTCATCAATCTGCTTGTCACCGAAAAGTTCTCGAATTTGTGGGCCAGTGAGGATACTCTGTTTGACTTTAAATTCACTCAATCGTAGGAATGCTACCCTGAAGCGTTTGTAAGCCTCGCCTTCCTGATTCACGCGTTCTTACAAAACTTTTCATGAGTTATATAACGAAGGTTTTGAAACAAAAAGACATATTACATTACAATCACTAGTACCAGTAACATTAACTGAAGTAGGGTAATGAATTGGTACGACCTGAACATTTTTTTTAAAGACATCAGTCTTCCGACTGGTTTGATTCTGCCCTCTACGAATACCTCTCCCGTGCCAACCTCTTCATTCCAGAGTAACACTCGCAACCTACGTGCTCAATTACTTCCTGGACATATTCCAGTCTCTGCCTTCCTCTACAGTTATTCTCTATACACATCCCTCTAGTACCATGGAAGTCATTTCCTGACGCCTTAACAGATGTCCTATCATCCTGTCCCTTCTCCTTGTCAGTGGTTTCCACATACTCCTTTCCTCTCCGATTCTGCACAGAACCTCCTCATTCCTTACCTTATCAGTCCACCTAATTTTCAACATTCGTCTGTAGCACCACATCTCAAATACTTCGATTCTGTTCTGTTCCGGTTTTCCCACAGGCCATGTTGCAATATCATACAGTGTTGTACTCCAGACCTTAATTCTCAGAAATTCTTCCTCGAATTAAGGCCGATATTTGGTATTAGTACACTTCTCTTGATGTAGGTGCTGGTTGCTGTCTTCTTCTTTGTAAGAATTAACCTACATTAATTGTACACAGCCACGGTCTCACCATGTCAGTTTTAGACAAAAGAGCGTTAGACTTCTCTTGGCCAGGAATGCCCTTTTTGCCATTGCTGGTCTGATTTTGATGTCCTCCTTGCTCCATCCGTCATTGATTATTTTGGTGCCTACGTAGTAGAATTCCTTAACCTGGTTCAAATGGTTCAAATGGCTCTGAGCACTATGGAAGTCAACTTCTAAGCTTATGAGTCCCCTAGAACTTAGAACTACTTAAACGTAACTAATCTTAGGACATCACACACATCCATGCCCGAGGCAGGATTCGAACCTGCGACCGTAGCGGTCTCGCGGTTCCGGAGTGAAGCGCCTAGAACCGCACGGCCACTTCGGCCGGCAAGCGACGTTCTGTTCTCTGCGCAGGAGACAACAACTATAGAAGACTGCTGGTTGGTGAACATTTATTAGAACTTACGCATTTCACACAGGGTGGTGGAAGCATATGGGCATCTCACGTGTACTACAGTCGTAGTACAAATAAGATAAGTGACGTGATCTGCGGCAGCACAGAGGAGGTATGAACGAGAGAATTATTTTCGAGAGACAAGGTTTACGCTCGTATATATCACACCCTCTATCGCTCTCTCTCCTCCTCTCTTTTTCAACTTGCCGTACCTTCTCAACCACTGCTTCCCTTTCGTGTTCTTCGACTCTCATAACTACAATCTGGTTTCGGTAAAAAACTGTAAATATCTTTTCGCTCGCTGCATTTTACCCCTACTGCTCCAAAATTACTAAGTACACTACTGGCCATTAAAATTGCTACACCACGAAGATGACGTGCTGCAGACGCGAAATTTAACCGGCCGGAAGAAGATGCTGTGATATGCAAATGATTAGCTTTTCAGAGCATTCACACAAGGTTGGCGCCGGTGGCGACACCTACAACGTGCTGACATGAGGAAAGTTTCCAACAGATTTCACATACACAAACAGCACTTGACCGGCGTTGCCTCGTGAAATGTTGTTATGATGCCTCTTGTAAGGAGAGGAAGGGCGTACCATCACGTTTCCGACTTTGATAAAGGACTGATTGTGGCCTATCGCGATTGCGGTTTATCTTATCGCGACATCGCTGCTGCCGTTGGTGGAGATCCAATGACTATTAACAGAATATGGAATGGGTGGGTTCAGGAGGTTAATACGGAACGCCGTGCTGGATCCCAACGGCCTCGTATCACTAGCAGTCGAGATGACAGGCATCTTATCCGCATGGCTGTAGCGAATCGTGCAGCCACATCTCGATCCCTGAGAGAAAAGATGGGGACGTTTGAAAGACAACAACCATCTGCACAAACAGAATTCCTTAACCTGGTTCAAAAGGTTCAAATGGCTCTGAGCACTATGGGACTTAACATCTATGGTCATCAGTCCCCTAGAATTTAGAACTACTTAAACCTAACTAGCCTAAGAAAATCACACAACACCCTGTCATCACGAGGTAGAGAAAATACCTGACGTCGCCGGGAATCGAGCCCGGGAACCCGGGCGTGGCAAGCGAGAACGCTACCGCACGACCGCGAGCTGCGAACTCCTTAACCTCATCTACTCCGTGAACAGCTATCCAGATGTAAAGTTTCTCGGTGTTCTCATTGCTGCTACTTCTCCTTACTTTGGTCCTTCTTCGATTTACTCTCAATCCATATTCAGAACATTAGAAATGTTATTATTAGATTGCCCAGTCTTGTAATATGTAATATTTATACATATACAGTCATTTAATTTATTTGTAATAGCAGTCGTAGGTTGCAGATATCTGACTTATTAAGCACGTGTTTCTCCCAGGGATAGCTTTATCAGATAATCTGAAAGTACGAAGGTAGGACAAAATTATAAACAGCTGCCACGGTCATAATCCATGCTACCACGACGATATAACAGCATAAATTCAGAAAAGAGATAAATCTTGGGGACTCATGTTAAAATTAAAGCCAGGGGCATATGTCACGTTCAGATTAATGCCAGCAGCACATGTCACATCGAGAGTAACTTCAGAACGGTATGTACTGGACACGAAGCATAAATAAACTTCATTTGACCCACGAAAAGACAGAGTTAAACACGTTTTTCTGTAAGTTCTAAGGCCTCCGATTTTTTTTCTCCGGACTGGAAAGAGATAGCAACATGCGCATTGTTTTAAAATGAGGCCACGTTCATTGTCAATACATCCCGGAGATGGCAGCACCGTACGGCAGATGGAATTTTACCGCCAGCGGCGAGAATGAGAACTGTTTTAAATACTTAAAATGGCGACGTTTTCCTTACTTGAACAGTGTGCAATCATTCCTTTTCTGAATTTGCGCGGTGTGAAACCAATTGAAATTCATCGACAGTTGAAGGAGACAGATAGAGTTATGGATGTGTCGAAAGTGCGTTCGTCGGTGCGACAGTTTAATTAAGGCAGAACATCGTGTGACAACAAACCAAAACAACCTCGGGCTCGCACAAGCCGGTCTGACGACATGACCGAGAAAGTGGAGAGAATTGTTTTGGGGGATCGCCGAATGACTGTTGAACAGATCGCCTCCAGAGTTGGCATTTCCGTGGTTTCTGTGCACACAATCCTGCATGAAGACCTGAAAATGCGAAAAGTGTCATCCAGGTGGGTGCCACGAATGCTGACGGACGACCACATGGCTGCCCGTGTGGCATGTTGCCAAGCAATGTTGACGCGCAACGACAGCATGAATGGGACTTTCTTTTGGTCGGTTGTGACAATGGATGAGACGTGGATACCATTTTTCGATCCAGAAACAAAGCGCCAGTTAGCTCAATGGAAGCATACAGATTCACTGCCACCAAAATATTTCAGGTAACCGCCAGTGCTGAAAAAATGATGGTGTCCATGTTCTGGGACAGCGAGGGCGTAATCCTTACCCATTGCGTTCCAAAGGGCAGTGCGGTAACAGGTCCATCCTACGAAAATGTTTTGAGGAACAAATTCCTTCCTGCACTGCAACAAAAACGTCCGGGAAGGGCTGCGTGTGTGCTGTTTTACCAAGACAACGCACCCGCACATCGAGCTAACGTTACGCAACAGTTTCTTCGCGATAACAACTTTGAATTGATTCCTCATGCTCCCTACTCACCTGACCTGGCTCCTAGTGACTTTTGGATTTTTCCAATAATGAAAGACACTCTCCGTGGCCGCACATTCACCAGCGGTGCTGCTATTGCCTCAGCGATTTTCCAGTGGTCAAAACAGACTCCTAAAGAAGCCTTCGCCGCTGCCATGGAATCAAGGCGTCAGCGTTGTGAAAGATGTGTACGTCTGCAGGGCGATTACGTCGAGAAGGAACGCCAGTTTCATCGATTTCGGGTGTGAAATTAATTAGAAAAGAAATCGGAGGCCTTAGAACTTGAATGCACCTCGTATAAGAGAGCTGGAACTACCTTAGGTACTACAACAAAATGGGTCGTAGCAGTAGAGAAAACGACCACGCGTACATGAATATACATGGCCGTCGTACGGTGTCGCCGCTCCTTCCACTCTGGTGGATGACACATACAGTGATCAGCCAGAACATTACGACCACCGACCTACTACGGATATAAACCCGTCCAGTCGATAGCAGCGACACCTGGCGGGGAATGACTGCTAGTAAGACACACGCACGATGCACGTAGCATCAGAGAGAGTGCTGTCCGTGCCCTATAATGGGGGAGGTGAGTGATCTGTTTGTGTTTGGCTGAGGACAGATTGTGATGGCGCGGAGGCTCGGCACAAGCGTTTCGGAAACAGCACGACTTATCGGGTGTTAGTGGAATGCTGCGGTGAATGTCTTCAATACTGGGCGAAACCTGGGGGAAACCACGGCCAGGCGTCGTGGGGCCGGACGGCCAACCCTCATTAGAGGTGTAGGTCGTTGTAGGCTCAGCATACTGGTACGAGGTGCATTCAAGTTCTAAAGCCTCCGACTTCTTTTCTAATTAACTACTCACCCGAAATCGATGAAACTGGCGTTACTTCTCGACGTAATCGCCCTGCAGACGTACACATTTTTCACAACGCTGACGCCATTATTCCATGGCAGCGGCGAAGGCTTGTTTAGGAGTGTGTTTTGACCACTGGAAAGTCGCTGAGGCAATAGCAGCACTACTGGTGAATGTGCGGCCACGGAGAGTGTCTTTCATTCTTGGAAAAAGCCAAAAGTCACTAGGAGCCGGGTAAGGTGAGTAGGGAGCATGAGGAATCAATCATAGTTGTTATCACGAGGAAACTGTTGCGTAACGTTAGCTCGATGTGCGGGTGCGTTGTCTTGGTGAAACAGCACACCCGCATCCCTTCCCGGACGTTTTTGTTACAGTGCAGGAAGGAATTTGTTCTTCAAAACATTTTCATAGGATGGACCTGTTACCGTAGTGCCCATTGGAACGCAATGGGTAAGGATTGCGCCCTCGCTGTCCCAGAACATGGACACCATCATTTTTTCAGCACTGGCGGTTACCCGAAATATTTTTGGTGGCGGTGAATCTGTGTGCTTCCATTGAGCTGACTGGCGCTTTGTTTCTGGATCGAAAAATGGCATCCATGTCTCATCCATTGTCACAACAGACCAAAAGAAAGTCCCATTCATGCTGTCGTTGCGCGTCAACACTGCTTGGTAACATGCCACACGGGCAGCAGCCATATGTTCGTCTGTCAGCATTCGTGGCACCCACCTGGATGACACTTTTCGCATTTTCAGGTCGTCATGCGGGATTGTGTGCACAGAACCCACAGAAATGCCAACTCTGTAGGCGATCTGTTCAACAGTCATTCGGCGATCCCCCAAAACACTTCTCTCCACTTTCTCGATCATGTCGTCAGACTGGCTTGTGCGAGCCCGAGGTTGTTTCGGTTTGTTGTCCCACGATGTTCTGCCTTCATTAAACTGTCGCACCCATGAACGCACTTTCGACACATCCATAACTCCATCTGTCTCCTTCAACTGTCGATGAATTTCAGTTGGTTTCACACCACGCAAATTCAGGAAACGAATGATTACACGCTGTTCAAGTAAGGAAAACGTCGCCATTTTAAGTATTTAAAACAGTTCTCATTCTCGCCGCTGGAGGTAAAATTCCATCTGCCTTATGGTGCTGCCATCTCTGGGATGTATTGACAATGAACGCGGCCTCATTTTAAATCAATGCGCATGTTGCTATCTCTTTCCAGTCCGGAGAAAAAAAATCGGAGGCCTTAGAACCTGAATGCACCTCGTAAATCAGGGCAGGCGGCGAACTGCGGCGGAACTAACAGCAGACTTTAATGCTGGGCAGACTACAAGTAGCCTATGTCTGAGCGCTCAGTGCGTAGTGCACTTCTAACGAGTGGACTCCGCAGAGACTATCCACGCATGTGCAGTGTTAACGCCACAGCGGCAACAACGATTGGAACGGCAAGTGATCATCGCTACTGTACGTTGGCGCAGTGGCAGAGAGGTGAAAGGTCTGGTGAACGCCATTACCTTCACTTTATGACGATGGGACGGCGCGAATCCATCGCCTTCCAGTTGACAACTATGGAGCGGGACGAAGTCAAGCTGGCGGCGACTCCGTTATGCTCAGGGTAACATTCATGTACTCGCAGGTATCCGTGCCTGCAGGGGAGCTGGTGCAAATCACCCTGACGGGCAAGGTATGTCATCCACCGGTTGCAGACCACTCACACCCCTACATGGCGATCATGTTTCCTTACGGTAAAGCCTTTTTCAAAAAGATAATTTGCAATGTTACGGAGCCAGGAATGTGATTGAGTGGTTTGAGAAACATAGCAGTGACATCCAGGTGTGTGCTGCCCTTCAACTCTCCCACCCCTTCCTCCCCCATTCCCCCCAATCTCAAATCTTACCAGATTTGAACCCGGAGGAACACATCTTGAATGTGACTGAGCTTGGCGTCAAAACCCATCCCCGTCCTTCCAGGAATTAGCGGGAGTCAGGTGACTAATGTGTGCACATGAGGTTCCAGGTACCTGTCAAGGCCTCATTGTTTCCATGCCGCAAAGCATCACCGCTGATATCCGTACCAAAGATGTACATACCGCCTATTAGGTAGGTGGTTATTATGTTCTGTTTATCACTGTAAAAGACGTAGATGTAGTTGCGTTGGCTAGGAAGCTGGTTAGGGCAGAAGGAAGTAGAAGGTGCTACACAGCGCGACGTGATAGGCATAGTTAGCGATTAGAGATAAATAGAGAAAAAAATAACATGGTCAAACTAGCACAAAACAAATATCGTAAAAGTGGGGAATGAAATATATAAAAGACGTGAATGTATCAGATCTAAATGGAACACTTTTTTTTTTGGTCATCAGTCTACTGACTGGTTTGATGCGGCCCCCCACAAATTCCTTTCCTGTGCTAACCTCTTCATCTCAGAGTAGCACTTGCAACCTACGTCCTCATTTATTTGCTTGACGTATCCAATCTCTGTCTTCCTCTACAGTTTTTGCCCTCTACAGCTCCCTCTAGTACCATGGAATTCAGTCCCTCATGTCTTAACAGATGTCCTATCATCCTGTCCCTTCTCCTTATCAGTGTTTTCCACGTATTCCTTTCCTCTCTGATTCTGCGTAGGACCTCCTCATTCCTTATCTTATCAGTCCACAGAATTTTCAACATTCGTCTATAGCACCACATCACAAATACTTCGATTCTCTTCTGTTCCGGTTTTCCCACAGTCCAAGTTTCACTACCATACAATGCTGTACTCCAGACGTACATCCTCAGAAATTTCTTCCTCAAATTAAGGCCAGTATTTGATATTAGTAGACTTCCCTTGGCCAGAAATGCCTTTTTTGCCATAGCGAGTCTGCTTTTGATGTCCTCCTTGCTCCGTCCGTAATTGGTTATTTTACTGCCTAGGTAGCAGAATTCCTTAACTTCATTGACTTCGTGACCATCAATCCTGATGTTAAGTTTCTCGCTGTTCTCATTTCTACTACTTCTCATTACCTTCGTCTCTCTCCGATTTACTCTCAAACCATACTGTGTACTCATTAGACTGTTCATTCCGTTCAGCAGATCATTTAATTCTTCTTCACTTTCACTGACGATAGCAATGTCATCAGCGAATCGTATCATTGATATCCTCTCACCTTGTATATTAATTCCGCTCCTGAACTTGTCTTTTATTTCCATCATTGCTTCCTCGATGTACAAATTGAAGAGTAGGGGCGGAAGGCTACAGCCTTGTTTTACACCCTTCTTAATAACAGCACTTCGTTCTTGATCGTCCACTCTTATTATTCCCTCTTGGTTGTTGTACATATTGTATATGACCCGTCTCTCCCTATAGCTTACCCCTACTTTTATCAGAATCTCGAACAGCTTGCACCATTTTATATTGTCGAACGCTTATTCGAGGTCGACAAATCCTATGAAAGTGTCTTGATATTTCTTTAGCCTTGCTTCCATTATTAGCCGTAACGTCAGAATTGCCTCTCTCGTCCCTTTACTTTTCCTAAAGCCAAACTGATCGTCACCTAGCGCATTCTCAATTTTCTTTTCCATTCTTCTATATATTATTCTTGTAAGCAGCTTCGAAGCATGAGCTGTTAAGCTGATTGTGCGAAAATTCTCGCACTTGTCAACTCTTGACGTCTTCGGAATTGTGTGGATGGTGCTTTTCCGCAAGTCAGATGGTTTATCGCCAGACTCATATATTCTACACACCAACGTGAATAGTCGTTTTGTTGCCACTCCCCCAAATGATTTTAGAAATTCTGATGGAATGTTATCTATCCCTTCTGCCTTATTTGACCGTAAGTCCTCCAAAGCTCTTTTAAATTCCAATTCTAATACTGGATCCCCTATCTCTTCTAAATCGTCTCCTGTTTCTTCTTCTATCACATCAGACAAATCTTCACCCTCATGGAGGCTTTCAATGTATTCTTTCCACCTATCTGCTCTCTCCTCTGCATTTAACAGTGAAATTCCCGTTGCACCCTTAATGTTACCACCGTTGCTTTTAATGTCACCAAAGGTTGTTCTGACTTTCCTGTATGACGAGTCTGTCCTTCCGACAATCATATCTTTTTCGATGTCTTCACATTTTACCTGCAGCCATCTCGTCTTAGCTTCCCTGCATTTCCTATTTATTTCATTCCTCAGCGACTTGTATTTCTGTATTCCTGATTTTCCCGGAACATGTTTGTACTTCCTTCTTTCAATCAATCAACTGAAGTATTTCTTCTGATACCCATGGTTTCTTCGCAGCTACCTTCTTGGTACGTATGTTTTCCTTCCCAACCTCTGTTGTGGAACACATAAGTTGTCCAAACAATAAAAATAAAACAAACGTAAGTACAAAGTAAGGGCATCTGAAAGTACTGGATCAGCGATGGTAAGAACTAAATTCGGAAAGGTGTAAGGTTCTAAACATATAGAATATATTATAATGTTATATGGAGAGTAATTTAATTATTCAGAATTCGGTTACAGATCAGAACTTGTGCAAAGCAAAAACGGAGTTAAGTTTCAGTTTGATTTGATACAGACTGAGATGACAGACGTCACGGGATTGCTTTGTGTACATATATATATAAATGGCTGTAGTATCGCGTACACAAGGTATGAGAAGGCAGCGATTCATATGAAATGGTTTCTTATGTGATTGCGGCGGCACGACTCTGATCGACGAAGCTAGACGCGTGGGACATCCCATATAGGAATCCATTAGGGAATTCAGTATTCCGAGATATACAGTGTCAAGAGCGTGCCGACAATATCAAATTTCAGGCATTACCACTCATCTCGGAAAACGCAGTTTTCGACGGCCTTCACTTAACGTCCCTGGACAACTGGAAAATTTCTTCCTGGTCAAATGCGTCACGATCTCAGTTGGTAAGCACTGACGGTAGGGTTCGAGTGGACCCAAGTTGTCAACAAGCTACTGTGCAAGCTGGTGGTGGCTCCATAATGGAGATAGCTTTGTTTGTACGGAACATGTAACGCCGGAAATGCATATCCTCCTATTTACATCTGCTGCACTACAAATTTTTTTCCTTATTTTGTTACCTGAAGATATGACATTTCTGTGTCTTTATTTATTGTAATTGTTTTACTGTTTGTATACATATACATATTTATGCATTTATGTTGGTTTGTTTTCTGAATATTATTTGTATTTATACGCTGGGTCTGGCCTAGGGAAAACTATGCTATCGAACGAATACATCGATAGGTCGTGTGTTGAACCAAAGTGTTTAGGATCTTTGGTAGTGTTAACTCTGTCGTTTGGAGCGCGGGCAGAGGGAGAGTCTGGCTGGGGTGGTGCAGTGGAGCAGGTGTGTTGTGTGACGCTCCCGCGAGTTGCCACGCTTTCGGGGTTTGGCAGCATGTAATTGCGCTCGACTTGCTATGATAGTTTCTGACACGGTGTCACGGACGGGAAGCATTAGCTGGCGCACATCAAGAGCCCGTTTCGCCTGGTGACCGTGTCGAGAAGAAGGCGCGCCAACATCCAGCTTCTGCAACAGCGACGGCCGACAATGAGTGACTGTCGCCACCTCCTCGATCGACGGCTTCAAACCTTCAATCAACCAACAAGGAAGACTGGAAGCACGTAAAGTTTTAGAACTGTATGGCAGACCTCAGCTTTTCAAACTGTTCCATTTTCATAACTAAATTACAACAACGCAGCATGAACTTTTGTTGCTCATTGTCCCAATTGCATTACCAAGCAGGGTCCCTTCGTTTTCTGGAATGAACCCGAGTGTCGTTGAAATTCAAACGCCAGCATCATTCGATTTCACTGCTTTAATTTCAAAGTTGAGTTAAGGTATTCATAGCTGGCTACAATATTTAGATTACACAAGCACAAATTAAGAGTGTGAGTTTTGTTACCGTATTTTAGCTTACCGGTGACTGCAGCTCAGCTTGGTACATACTAAATTTTACTATTGTTAATTGTTCAGAATCATTTAATTCAAGTTCAAAGTTAAATCTCTTATTTCTAAATTGCGTAGATTCAAGTAGCTTTTGAAACGATTGTTGAGGTAGTCCAAGACTAACCGTATCTTACCGAATTTCCATGTGCTTCAGAAAGAAAGCTCACTATTAACTTCAGTCACTAAATTAACTTTCGATTTTCCGGTTTTATTACTTCTTTTGCTAAATTAAGTCAGAGTGTAGCGAAATTTATTACTTCTGACAAACTTTCAGTTTTCACACTACATGTTTCAACCATCAGTTGCTAATTATATGTGTAATAACCTTTCTTTTTCAGTTGCTATAGTAATTGCCCTTAGGACTGGCGACCGTAATTTCCCCCAAGTCTCAAATATCTAAAAACCGCTAGTAAATTGTTAACGGAACGGCCGCACACTTGCTTTCTTTATTAACTTTACCCCTTTTCAAAATTAATTTCCACCGGTTTCATTTGCATTATTCCTTTCATTTAGATGTAACCTTTTCCTCCCTCTATACCGACAAATTAACTTCGGTGACGATTGCTTTTCCCAAATTTCCATTAAGTACACGCAGTTAAATTTTTCACTGTCATTATGGTCAGTGAGGGGAAGGTTACAAACGGACTTGGCTCCTGTGTCCCAGCTGCAGCGATCATTCTATGGAAGTGGTTATGTTTGCATCTGGAAACCATTTGCAGTCATTCATGGGCTTCATGGTTCCAAACACCGATGGCACGTCACTAGGGGCCGAACTGTTTGCGACTGGTTTGAAAAACATTCTGGCCACCCAGATTTCCCGAGATATATTCAAAACGGAAGTTTATAGGATATACTCGAGAAATCAGTTGGTGCACAACATCCTGCTCTGGCTAGATTTATGCAGTTATGGACAGCTATAGAGGCAGCATGGCCCAGTATTTGTACAGGGATTCCATCGTCTTGCTGTGTCCATACTACTTCGAATTGCTACTGTACGCCTGGCGGAGGGAGGACCGACACAATGCTAGGAGGTATCCGACGACTTCTGTTATCTCCGTGTATTCATTAATAGCACAATGGAATTGATAAGAATTAGCTAGCTGCTTGCGATTTATGTTTTCACTGCGTCACGGTGCAATATGATCATGTCTACGAAAGAAGTGACAAGCAAAACATCGAACACCCATGACCTATCAGCATTCACTCCCTGTTCCCTAAAAAAGCACCAGCAGTGTAAAACGATTGAACAAAGGAATAACCTGGCTTCGATTAGCAAAATGGGTCATTTTTAAGTGCCGAAAGTGATTACAGAAGAGGACTACGAGTACGTGTTATCACTTTACTAAAGAATCAAGTATTCTGAGCAAAAACCAGGCAACGTTTTCTATCAGATTTCTGATAGTGATAAGCAGCGAAATCAAGATGAGTCGGGCAAGGAGAACCATATAATCAAAGTCATTCTTAACAGTTCGAAAAAGTCTGTATTTGCGGGCGACACTAAACTATCATACAGTGTGCAATGCTTACATAAGATTACCTTGCATCGCTGAACACGTACGCTTACTATCTCTGTGTCCTGAGGCAGTGGGCAACCGATATATGCATAGGAATATTTCTAAGAATCGGTCTCTCTGTACTTGTTAAGATCGCTACGTCCCTGTTCAGAACAAGGAGACAGTTGCTAATGTCTAAAGCTCTGATGGAATTTCTGTCTTTGATCTTCCATGGACCCATGGCGAAGCGTCACATGTATTTCGTTCCGGGTGCTGGGTTGAACAGAAAACATTTCTTCGGGGCTTTTTGGTGTGAGTCTTCATCGGAGGTATACAGTCAACAACTGGCGGTGACTGAATTTGTTGTCTCCAGTAATCAGTTTCCGGTACGGAATTCATTGAACAGAGATCAACTCACATTGCACCTGAATTCATATGATTTAATTTCCCAAAATTTGGTTCCACTTCTTAGGTTCCAAACCCACACCACCTCGTGGTGTGTGTTCCTTCGTTGTGTCGGTTTCTCTAACGTGCTATTTCGAGGTATGCATTGCTTCAAAGCACTGTCTTCAATCATTTAGAGTATTTAATGCTGTATATTCGTATGATTCTCACTTAGCATAGTAAAGAATGGTTGATTTAAGTAAGTCGATCAGGCTGCGATGTCTTTTGCTCTTGTTTGTAGTATCCCATCCTTTGTGTACATTTTTATTCTCAATATTACCTTAAGTCACTTAGTTCATAAATTCTTCATATTATCTGTATTCCTTGCGATTTCTTGTGCTAGGGGTGTTTCGAACTAAGCATTCTTGTTGAGGTACGCCCGAAATTTGGGTCTATAGAAATCTTCCTTGGAAACTACAAGCTTTCTCCACATTGATAATTACTATATTAGTATACTTTTACACGCATTACATGTCTATGTGGGGTAGTAACTTTTAGCTCACTAGCTCGTGAATAAGTGCTTGAGCAGGTTTGGTGTTCGATTGATCTGTATCATGTAAGACTACAGATATCGATACCGCTAAAATGTATCTAATTCTAGTCTTGCGACGTATCACAGGTGCCCTGGAATTGCCACGGCGGCTAAGGAGAGGGGAAAGCTTCTGGCAACTGCAGAAAAGATGCATAAGGCAGTTAGCCTTCGGGATGTGCTCATGGAGTGAACAAGTATGACTCGGGATGCAGCCGCCGTTTCCGTGAATGTGGGCACGAAGTATTCATTTTATGGTTAATATTGTTCAGTAAGATACAGTACATTTTTCTATACAGCGACAGAATAGAATCTTGAAAGATATGGATTGAAATTCAAGTGATATATACGATGGTTGGAACATAAATAGTGGAAACTGTTTATTCACAACCGATACCTGTTACTGTCCTTCAAAATAGTCACCAGAGTTGTGTAGAACTCGTTGCCAGCGGTGAGGAAGGCGTAGTATACCGTTAGCAGAGCCTGTTCTGTTGATGGTGCGAATGGAACGGTCTACTGCCTGTCGAATCTCTGGAACAGTTCTGAAGCGAATGCCACCAAGCCAAAACTGAAACGCCAGTCCAACGAATGGCGTCATTATGGGTTGCTGTGAAAGTAGAAAGTGCGTCAGAGCCCCAGTATGGGGGACGTAATGGTGATTCTCGTGTACGACTGTGATGGTGTTATCCTAATGCATTACGTACCTTCACGGCAGACCGTCAGTGCACAGTATTACTGTTCGTTTTTGGAGCACCACCTGCGACCAACTTAGCGAAAGAAGCGGTGAAACTTTCTGCGCAACCCGCCCATCATTTTGCACGACAATGCGCGGGCTCAAACAGCGCAAGCTGTGGCTGCTCTGTTCGGTCGATGGGACTGGGAAGTACTGTACAGTCCACCATACTCCCCGGACTTAAGTCCTAGTGACTTTGATTTGATTCCAAGGATTGTCCAACAACTACGTGGCATTAGCTTCCAAACTGTTCAAGAGATTCCACAGGCAGTAGACCGCTCAAGTCGCACCATCAATAGAACAGGCTCTGCTAACGGCATACTACGCCTTCCACATCGCTGGCAACGGGTTCTACACAACGCTGTGACTACTTTGAAGAGCAGTAGCAGGTGCAAAACATGTAACTCTTTTGTATCGGTTGTGAATAAATATTTGCTACTATATATATATATATATATATATATATATATATATATATATATAGCGTGAGTCACCTAACATTACCGCTGTATATATTTCGTAAACCACATCAAATACTGACGAATCGATTCCACAGACCGAACGTGAGGAGAGGGGCTAGTGTAATTGTTTAATACAAACCATACAGAAATGCACGGAAGTATGTTTTTTAACACAAACCTACGTTTTTTTAAATGGAACCCCGTTAGCTTCGTTAGCACATCTGAACATATAAGCAAATACGTAATCAGTGCCGTTTGTTGCATTGTAGAATGTTAATTACATCCGGAGATATTGTAACCTAAAGTTGACGCTTGAGTACCACTCCTCCGCTGTTAGATCGTGTGTATCGGAGAGCACCAAATTACGTAGGGATCCAAAGTGAACGGTGATGGACCTTAGGTACAGAAGAGACTGGAACAGCACATTACGTGCACACGCTAACACCTTTTTATTGGTCTTTTTCACTGACGCACATGTACATTATCATGAGGGGTGAGGTACACGTACACACGTGATTTCCGTTTTCAATTACGGAATGGAATAGAGTGTGTCCCGACATGTCAGGCCAATAGATGTTCAATGTGGTGGCCATCATTTGCTGCACACAATTGTAATCTCTGGCGTAATGAATGTCGTACACGCCGCAGTGCATCTGGTGTAATGTCGCCGCAGTCTGCCACAATACGTTGTTTCATATCCTCTAGGGTTGTAGGCGCATCACGGTACACATTCTCCTCTAACGTACTCCACAGAAATAAGTCCAGAGGTGTAAGATCAGGAGAACGGGCTGGCCAATTTATGCGTCCTCCACGCCTTATGAAGCGCCCTTCGAACATCCTATCAAGGTTCAGCCTACTGTTAATTGCGGAATGTGCAGGTGCACCATCAAGCTGATACCACATACGTCGACGCGTTTCCAGTGGGGCATTTTCGAGCAACGTTGGCAGATCATTCTGTAGAAACGCGATGTATGTTGCAACAGCAGCTAACACACCAACTGCACCCGCTTCTCCTGTGACGGGCCTGTTACAGACCCGTTTGCGTGCTACGACCATACATGTTGCATACATGTTTTGCAATGTGCGGCACGTTGGATGCTCTCTGTCCGGGTACCGTTCTGCATACACCCTGCAGGCTTCAGCTGCATTTCGTCGACACTTGCCATAGATGAGTATCATCTCCGCCTTTTCAGAGTTCGAATACACCATGGTCACAGTTCCTACAACACTACACCATCACAGACGTCTGGTAACACGGTGTACTACAGTTGGTCTGCGTGGGGAGACGAATGTAGAATAACAATAGCAGCAAGCGCTACATGCGGACACTGCGACAACTAGACAAAACGACAACAGATGCTGCTCGCCGACTGTGGCCCGTGTTTGTTACAACACGCAACTGAACGTCGGAGGTGCAAGCGTCAACTTTAGGTTACAATATCTCCGGATGTAATTAATATTTTACAATGCAACAAACGGCACTGATTACGTATTTGTTTATATGTTCAGATGCGCTAACAAAACTAACGTGGTTCCATTTAAAAAAACGTACGTTTGTGTTAAAAACATACTTCCGTGCATTTTTGTATAGCTTGTATTAAAGAATTACACTAGCCCCTCTCCTCACGTTCGGTCTGTGGAATCGATTCGTCAGTATTTGATGTGGTTTACGAAATATATCTAGCGGTAACGTTAGGTGACTCACCCTATATATATATATATATATATATATATATATATATATATATATATATATATATATATATATATGTGTGTGTGTGTGTGTGTGTGTGTGTGTTGTTCAATCAGTTAACTTTATATTGCATAGGGTCATTTTCAAGGAACAGGGTGTAAAAAACCTAGTGTTAATCATAAAATCTGTAATTCAAAAATCAGTTTTTTACAATGAAAAGAGGGTTTTTTGGAAAGGAAGGAACGATCGCTGGCGAATTGAAAAATACAGTGAAAATCTGCCGAAGCTTTGCACAGATGCGCTGTGCACCGTATCTAGTACGCCCGTCGATCGCATCGTGTCGCTCTTTTCAGTTCTGAGCTCACAGTGAGAACGTAAGGATGGCTAGAAACTAGCGTCTCCCGCCAAGTATGAGGGCCTGGCGAAATATTTCTCCTGAAGATATGCAATCCACATATCATAACTGTCACGCGGTTCGTTCTACACGACCATTCTCTATCGCACTCTGCAGGGGCAATGAAGATGCTCCTGCTCTCCGTGCACTTAGGAGTGAAAACGGCAACGCGGAGTGATCGTCTGACATACAAGAGACACTGCTCAACACATCTGTGCAAAGCTTCACCGAATTTTCACTGTGGTTTCCATTTCGCGCCGGATCGGAACTTTCCGTCAAAATAACCCTCGTAAATTCTGAGCGGCATATCTCAGTCTTCAATTCAGCTATACAACTGAAGTGTGTTTTTCGATACTATCTTAGATCCATTAACGATAAATAATTTTTAGTATCGTTTATTTCGTGATGTCCATCACATCTATACAACATGCTTGTATTCGATTAGTTTTCTTCATAGGAAACGGTTCTCTTAGTAATATCTCATTCAACATAACCGTTCCAATAGTTTTATTCTGATCTTTGTTTCTGTTGTCTTAGAAACTCATAACTGCTCTGTCTGTATTGCTTACGGTTCAAAATATCGCCAATAGTCCAATAATACGATTTTATCGACGTCATGACATGAGGATGCACAGAAAAGTCTCAACATGCAGGCTATCTCTCGAAATGATAAAAGTCATGACCGATTACAACGGGATACTGACACTCGCTGTACCTGTGCACCATTTGCAAATAAGAGAGAAAAGCGGAGATGGAAATAGTCACTTATTTGTAGACTACGAGTAAGGTGAGTGGATCCGCAGCCTCAAAGTCGTCTTCTTTCATCCAGTGACAGTAGCTTTACAATGTGGTTCCTGATGTGATGAAGTAAACTTTCAGGTTGCCTGATAGTGGTCCCGAACCCAACATTCCAATAAAGCCTAGCTACTATTTCACCATTGGTAATATACGTACGTTCTTAATATAAGTTTTACAAATAAGTCTGTCAGGGAAACGGCATTGACCTTAATCAGATTTTGTTCTGTTATATTGAAAGTTGCTGTGAAATTAGGTGACTTAAGTTTCAGTTTGATCGGCGGTTAATACTTTCTGTTTAGTTAGATGACGTGGAATACAATGTGTCGTAAGATTTTTTTATTTTCAAAGCTTCATTCCTCGTGGAAATTCATCCAAAGATGTTAAAAGCTTATAACGAATCTGATACCTGCTTTTCATCAATAGGGGAATGTGTAACTCCTGGCGTCATTATCCCGGGTGTAACGTTAACGAAGGACTCTAGTTGTTGCATTCACTGAGGAGTGAATTGAGAGACAGCCCATTATGGGATTCACCACACGGTGGCAGCGGTGGTAAGAAATACCGGACATCACATTCGCACCGGACGTTGTGCGTCAAACATTATCTATATGCCCAGTAGAATGGCAAAATCTGTGGCGGAAATAGCTTCTACAGATTACAAGACGTACAACATAGAATGACAAAGCAGCAATAAACCTAAGTTTCACATCACCTTCTAACACTAGTGTAATAAACTTTGCTAAAAGGAACTGTTTTTGGGACAGAGAAAACTCACAGTTTTTCATTACTTGAACATTTATTTCCGTCAGCAACATAACAGCTTGTTCACTTAATGTCCTTAATGGTTACGCATTATCTTCTAGGCGTAAAATAACGAAGAAGGCCAATAAAACGTCTAGAATAGTTTGTCACTAAATGAAAGTGTGACCTCTTGATGAAACACAGGTCTTGAAATACAAGGGAAAAGAAAATGGAATTTTTTTCCCAAAAGTCGCGGTCGACCTATGTTCAACGATACGCTAAGCAAATTGCAATTTTTAGCAATATTTACCCTCATTTAAAAATAATGCGACAAATATTTTGGATTGGTTGCCTTTTGCTGATTCTCCTCTTTACACCAGACACTGAACATCGATCAATGGTAGAGATGAAACACCGTAGCCCTGCACCTGAACGTTCGAAATCAAATTTCGTTTAATGGAATGTTTCTGACCTTTATTTTCTGAAATGGTAAACTGGTTCCTCTAATTACATTGTAAAGGGTGATGCAAAATCTGGTAACCACTTTTCTAGAACAGAGGAATGAGAAGGTAACTGAGAGGAAGCAAAGATGATGAACAAGGAAAATCATTTTCTATCACGACAATTAATGTGCTCAGAAAGATGGACAACTGGGCAAGAAAGGATTGAAGTTGTTCCTTATATATTCATTCTATATACCAGCGTTTGCAACCTCTAAGTTACTCCTGTTTCCATTCTCATAGAAATCATTAATGGCAGAAAGTTTTGAATTCTCTAAATTGGCTAGAACATCTGTGGATACTGTAATATCCACGGCAATATGTTCCACCCACGAGATGTTAAAATGATCTAAGTGTACAAACCTCAACCAATATTATCGATACTACGTATAAAAAGACTGTATCGTGTAAAAATGACGATAATTATTTCATTATTTCTGTAATAATTTAATTTCTGCGTGAATTAAAACTATTATTAGAGAACTACGTTCATAGACAACGACAACTATAATCTTTTTTGTTATCTTTGATACGTGTGGTTCAGTTGTTCTTCCTGTGATAACCGATGAACTGTTCTGACGTGAGACGTGTGATGTCTGCAAAGAGAAAACATGTAACTATATACTGTTAATTATTATGGAGTCGCTATTGTCTAGACGTGTATTTGTATTTATTTCAATTTTAATCCAATCTAATTAATGTTTTTAAGTGTTAACTTTCAGCTCAGCAATTAGGAGTGCAGCCATTAGTGCTAGTAACTTACAGCGTAGTTTACTAGTAGCTTATATAAAAAATATGTCGGTATTTATCAATGACAATTATTTTAAATGCTAAAGAATAGAAATAAAAGGCTTAATGAGTTTTATATAAATATATTCCCTTGATAACATTAATCGAGAACAACAATAGACAAATTCACTATCGTCTGTCTGCCGCCATCTTAGCAAAAATTTCTCCGCGGCCGTTTGGAATCGAGAATTTTAGCAAACATAAATGTTGTTAGAAATAAATGGCTCAAATGGCTCTGAGCACTATGGGCATTAACATATGAGGTCGTCAGTCCCCTAGAACTAAGAACTACTTAAACCTAACTAATCTAAGGACATCACACACATCCAAGCCCGAGGCAGGATTCGAACCTGCGACCGTAGTAGAAATAAATAAATGAAAATAAATGTGCACCGGTGGTCCCGAATCTACTTTAAGAGACGGAATTCAACTTAGATTGAATCTTTAAAAGTAGTGTTCACAGCACGTTACGTTTCTTATTTGTCGATGTATCAAGCCTAATTATTTCGGACGATTTACATGAAATATTTTAATAGAAGACATACGTCGGTGTTGTGTGCGGTTAGTATTTTGTGACAAAATGTTTCCTTTGCTAGATAAAAGTGCTTCCAACTTAAGTAACAGTTGTGTAAAATCTGATAAATTATATGCAATTTAGTGCCACTTTACAGACAACATTTCTACACAACGTCAAGTGGAGACTTCTTTAGCAGAGTGACAAATGTTAGCCGGGATAATCATTTTTGAGATCAAACGAATTTTTACGCTGACAATTTTTTTGATCTACCTGAAATATCATGTATAAGTAATTAAATTCGCGAAATAGTATAAACCGGTTCCGCCAAAACACCTGTTTACCACAGTTTTATTCATTGGACCTCGCGATACAAACCTCTACGAACCTGTGTGCTAAACATCTTCCTCGAGGGCAGAGTTTGTCATTTGTAGCAGGAATTCCCTTCGATACCTGCTGCGTGTTTCTGGTACAGCTACGCTTGTATTCAGGCTATGTTTTATGCTCTCTGGTCGCGCAATCCCCCTACAGTCATATCGACCCGCAACGCTCCACGTGTGACATGTGCGTCCGATCGCCCTCGGCGAAGGGAATTCCTAAGAGGCGGTCTCTTCGGGAAGCTGGAAGCGTAGCAGCCAAAGTGCCGGCCATTTCAGTCTCCGGGCCAATTGTATTGGGGCTTCCCTGCCGCCTGCAACCGCAGCGGTGGCGACCTCGCCAGAAATTGTTTGATTCAAGTTCTTCGACATGCCAGTCACGCGGAATTGTGTCGTAGACATGTAGAAACTTCATAAACGAGGTCTCATTTGTCTAATAACGACATATGAAATATTTTTCACAAGTTCCAGATTCCTCTAATTTCCTGCAGAGAATACATTGTCTTTGAAGTCTGTTCGAGTTTGCTGCCGGATCCTAAAATTAACTTGACTCGATCGGTGGCCTTTCTTCCTCATGCTATAGGCTTATCGTTTAAGATTGGACGTATTTTAAGGAATTTTAACATTAAGAGTGTGTTCCGCCCACCTTCCAAGATTAGGGCTCTGATAGGCTCTGTGAAAGATGATTTGGAACTTAGGAAACCCGGGGTGTACAAAATTCCGTGTCAATGTGGGAAGGCTTACATTGGCCGTTCGATTCGCCCAGTGCACGACAGGTGTGTGGAACATCGCCGTCATACGAGGATACAACAGCGGGAAAAATCGGCAGTAGTAGAACACTGCTTAAATGAGGGACACAGTATGAAATTAGATCAAACTGTGGTAGTTGCCAACATTTCAGAGGCGACTGAAATTAGGTTGGCGGATAATTTAATCAACAGAGACAATGGGTTTTCTCTTTGCAAGACGTGGAATCCTGTATTATCTCGCATCAAACTGAACGTTCTTCGGTGCGGCCCTGAGTGCGATATATCGTTGCCAGCAGTGTGTACTGAACGGTGGCCTATATAGAACGTCGATTTGCAGCCTGGCGTCAGTTCTCGGCGGAACTCATCAGCAGAAGCATCATTTTCCTGAAGATGGCGACCAGTTGGATCGCCGAAATATCGAGTCAAGTTGATTTTAGGATCCGGCAGCAAACCCGGAGAGACTTTCAGGACTTATTACGGCGGTAAAGCCTACGTAATCACAATAAATTGTCTTTCTTCGGTGTTTTGATAGTTTTGCACGCTGTTCTGGTAGAAGGTAGGTAGATGTTTAAGAGGCGGGCCACTCCCGGGTAGTCATCGGACAGCGCCCCCGGCCATCACGAAAGACGCAGCAGTGTGAGGACGTTGTGCTTTAAGCAGCAATCGTGATGTTATTTCCGACATTTTTCTCGCACCGATCACAAATAAGTAAACTTTTTAGTTCTGGTAAATTTTAAAACAATCACAATTCTGATGAGTTAATCCGAAAGCACTGCATAATAACACTTCTAGAAATAGAATGAGTGTGCTCAAATCTGAGTAACTTGGCACACACATCTTTCCCACTACGCACACTGTCCGTCCACGGTATCTGAGCGGTCAGCGCGACAGAATGTTAATCCTAAGGGCCCAGGTTCGATTCCCGACTGGGTAGGAAATTTTCTCCGCTAAGGGACTGAGCGTTGTGTTGTCCTAATCATCATCATTTCGTCCCCATCGACGCGCAAGTCGCCGAAGTGGCGTCAAATCGAAAGACTTGCACCCGGCGAACAGCCTATCCGACGGGAGGCCCTTGTCACACGACATTTACATTTTACTACGCACATTGTTGAACAGATCGCCTCCAGAGTTGGCATTTCTGTGGATTCTGTGCACACAATCCTTCATGACGACCTGAAAATGCGAAAAGTGTCAACCAGGTGGGTGCCACGAATGGTGACAGACAACATGGCTACCTGTGTGGCATGTTGCCAAGCAATGTTGACGTGCAACGACAGCACGAATGGGACTTTATTTTCGTCGGTTGTGACAATGGATGAGACGTGGATGCCATTTTTCAATCCAGAAACGAAGTGCCAGTCAGCTCAATGGAAGCACACAGATTCACCGCCACCAAAAAATATTTTGGGTAACCCCCAGTGCTGAAAAAATGATGGTGTCCATGTTCTGGGACAGCGAGGGCGTAATCCTTACCCATTGCTTCCAAAGGGTACTACGGTAACAGGTGCATCCTACGCAATTGTTTTGAAGAACAAATTCCTTTTTGCACTGCAACAAAAACGTCCGGGAAGTGCTGCGCGTGTGCTGTTTCACCAAGACAACGCACCCGCACATCGAGCTAACGTTACGCAACAGTTTCTTCGTGATAACAACTTTGAAGGGATTCCTCAAGCTCCCTACTCACCTGACCTGGCTGCTAGTGACTTTTGGCTTTTTCCAACAATGAAAGACCCTCTCCGTGGCCGCACATTCACCAGCCGTGCTGCTATTGCCTCAGCGATTTTCCAGTGGTCAAAACAGACTTCCAAAGAAGCCTTCGCCGCTGCCATGGAATCATGGCGTCAGCGTTGTGAAAACTGTACGTCTGCAGGGCGATTACGTCGAGAAGTAACGCCAGTTTCATCGATTTCGGGTGAGTAGTTAATTAGAAAAAATATTGGAGGCCTTAGAACATGAATGCATATCGTATAGGATGGGATGTTGACTTTAACGGCCATGTCAACCCCACTATAACATTGGAGTTTGGGACGGCTCAACCATTTCTCGTTTCTAATCTGTCGGATGTCATCGTATTTGGCGAGGACATCTCTAAGAAAACAGTTCTCAACCTCAGGTGGTAAATTGAACACTCGCACTTGTTTATCGTCAATGTCAGCGTTAGTTATTGAAACTGTACTCACCGACTGATCACGATGTCGGAACTCTGCTTTCCCACCAGTATTCAACAAAATTTTCTCCAGTTGTATCTGGTCTAAAAACTTCACAAAGAAATAGTATTCCGCCATATCGTAATATGCTGTGTGGACCTGGTCGGACGTGATGTCAATAATATCTACTATCCAGTCATGGATTTCTAGAGAACTCGGTTGCACATTCCTGGAAGATTTCTCAAATGCAAATCACAGGTTATTCTTACGGGATACACTGGGAGCCATAACTGCACTTTATGAGCGGCCGAGATCGCTGTGTGTGAATTAAGAAGCTTGAGTACGACGGTAGTGAAGAAGCACGGAGAATATCACAGGTCACAATCCAAGAATTTCTCTAAACACGGCTTGCGGCGCTACTTCTATGCGGAAGTACCGACACGTCCGGTCGCTGTGGCGTCCCAAGCGGAACTACCATCTGAGCTACCCAAGCACGACTCACGCTCCGTCCTCACAGCTTTACTTCTGCCAGTACCTCGTCTCCTACCTTCTAAACTTTACAGAAGCTCTCCTGCGAACCTTGCAGAACTAGCACTCCTGAAAGAAAGGGAACGATGTTACAACTCTGTAGCGCTACACAAACATTTTCAACAGTTAAGTTTACAGCCAGCGATGGAAACAACGTATTTGCATCTCAGAGTACTTATGGAAAGGATAAAACTTACTGTACGACCAATATAAAAAGTAATGTACGACGCTATAATTAGTTTCTATTGGATTAAGTACAGGGCTATTAGAAATGATTGAAGCGATTTCATAAATTCACTGTAGCTCCATTCATTGACATATGTTCATGACACACTACAGATATGTAGAAAAACTCAAAGTTTTGTTCGGCTGAAGCCGCACTTCAGGTTTCTGCCGTCAGAGCGCTCGAGAGCGCAGTGAGACAAAATGGCGACAGGAGCCGAGGAAGCGTATGTCGTGCTTGAAATGCACTCACATCAGTCAGTCATAACAGTGCAACGACACTTCAGGACGAAGTTCAACAAAGATCCACCAACTGATAACTCCATTCGGCGATGGTATGCGCAGTTTAAAGCTTCTGGATGCCTCTGTAAGGGCGTGCAGTGCGCGAAGATACGGTTGAACGCGTGCGGGCAAGTTTCACGCGTAGCCCGCGGAAAATTGGCTCATGCCACAACTGGAGACCGACAGCGCCGACTTCATCTTTCAACAAGATGGTGCTCCATTGCACTTCCATCATGATGTTCGGCATTTCTTAAAGAGGAGATTGGAAAACCGATGGATCGGTCGTGGTGGAGATCATGATCAGCATTTCATGTCATGGCCTTCACGCTCTCCCGACTTAACCCCATGCGATTTCTTTCTGTGGGGTTATGTGAAAGATTCAGTGTTTAAACCTCCTGTACCAAGAAACGTGCCAGAACTGCGAGCTCGTATCAACGATGCTTTCGAACTCGTTGATGGGGACATGCTGCGCCGAGTGTGGGAGGAACTTGATTATCGGCTTGATGTCTGCCGAATCACTAAAGGGGCACATATCGAACATTTGTGAATGCCAAAAAAAAAAAAACATTTTGAGTTTTTGTATGTGTGTGCAAAGCATTTTGAAAATATCCCAAATAATAAAGTTATTCTAGAGCTGCGAAATCGCTTCAATCATTTGTAATAACCCTGTATTAGTAACCTATGAGCTCCTATTTTACTACGCGTAAGCATACACACGATACCGGCGTGCGATCTGACAGCGAGCTAGCAACAGCAGTATAGCCTCGGCACACAATTACTAACTTCCCCCGGCGAATAAACTGAAATGCTCTCACTCGTCTCTTCATTTACTGCAGCGTTTACGTAGCAGCTTGGCCCTCCACCACCCACATCCAGTCCTCTCTTCAAATACGGCTCCACCTCCCAAGCATCCACCGGAACCGGAACAGTACGTAAACTCAAATGTAAATCAATAATGCCGAATTATCTCTCAGGCAAGAAAGACCACACGGGCAGCAACCAGCGAACCATCCTCGTTGGTAGAAAGCAAACTGTCCAGAGACGTAAAACTACGTCAATGACGAAGCAAAGAGTTTGCCACGGTGCTTGTATCGACTAATCACGCCTGTTTACAGTAGAGTCACGTGAAATATGGCAAAGGTAAATATAACGATCAACTACAAATGAAATATTAATGGTAAAAGTAAAAGTGTCGAGTAAACAAGTATCTTCCAAGCTGCTTCCAATAATGCTGGAATCGATTCGGAATGTTAGTGACAGTCCGCTTCTCTTGCGCTAATACGATTGAAGGCTTCTTTCACTAGTAGTTGACAATGAGGAGCATCTTCTCGGATCAGATATAATCGTAACAGTAGCAAGTGAATACCAACATATAGTACTTTACCTCCGCTCCCATTACTTCTGACGTATCTGCTCTGAATGGGGAAACAGCTGTTTGAAATCTGCCACTGTGCCCCATCAGTGTATACCCCTTTAAATCACTGTTCCACAGGGACGGAATGGCGGGTATGGATAAAGCAGTGGCACAGTGGAGGGAGGGATGTGTTTTACAACTCAAAGCGATCCCGGACGGGCTGCTCTTAGCCGATTGGTTACGTATCGGGAGTGTGAGAGTAATTGGACAGCCGTCAGCCCCGTGTGGAGAGCTATCTTCAAAGAACAGCTGGTGGGTGGCAGACATAGGGAAGCCGCCTCAGAGTGGGATAACATTTTTCTTCTCACTGTGGCCACACGATCAGTATGGGTAAGGACAGCGCCAGTGAATTTCTACGACTCGGGATTGCATGACTCGGCACTTATGCTGCCCTTTACGTCTCTTTGTCTTTTATTAGAAGCAATTACTCTAAACATTTCATTTGTCAGAACAGAAAAAAAATATTTTGTAACGGATATCTATATTATCAGTTTTAGGCGAAATTACATTGATTAACACTGAAAAGAAGATTGCAGTAGATTACATGTGAATATCATTTGTGTCAAATTGCTTCAGTTATGTACCTGGAAGAATCCTGGAGATACTAGTAGGTATCAGATAGATTATATAATGGTAAGACAGAGATTTAGGAACCAGGTTTTAAATTGTAAGACATTTCCTGGGGCAGATGTGGATTCTGACCACAATCTATTGGTTATGAACTGCAGATTGAAACTGAAGAAACTGCAAAAAGGTGGGAATTTGAGGAGATGGGACCTGGATAAACTGAAAGAACCAGAGGTTGTAGAGAGTTTCAGGGAGAGCATAAGGGAACAATTGACAGGAATGGGGGAAAGAAATACAGTAGAAGAAGAATGGGTAGCTCTGAGGGATGAAGTAGTGAAGGCAGCAGAGGATCAAGTAGGTAAAAAGACGAGGGCTAATAGAAATCCTTGGGTAACAGAAGAAATATTGAATTTAATTGATGAAAGGAGAAAATATAAAAATGCAGTAAATGAAGCAGGCAAAAAGGAATACAGACGTCTCAAAAATGATATCGACAGGACGTGCAAAATGGCTAAGCAGGGTTGGCTAGAGGACAAATGTAAGGATGTAGAGGCTTGTCTCACTAGGGGTAAGATAGATACTGCCTACAGGAAAATTAAAGAGACCTTTGGAGAGAAGAGAACCACTTGTATGAATATCAAGAGCTCAGATGGAAACCCAGTTCTAAGCAAAGAAGGGAAAGCAGAAAGGTGGAAGGAGTATATAGAGGGTTTATACAAGGGCGATGTACTTGAGGACAATATTATGGAAATGGAAGAGGATGTAGATGAAGACGAAATGGGAGATAAGATACTGCGTGAAGAGTTTGACAGAGCACTGAAAGACCTAAGTCGAAACAAGGCCCCGGGAGTAGACAACATTCCATTTGAACTACTGATGGCCTCGGGAGAGCCAGTCATGACAAAACTCTACCATCTGGTGAGCACGATGTATGAGACAGGCGAAATACCCTCAGACTTCAAGAAGAATATAATAATTCCAATCCCAAAGAAAGCAGGTGTTGACAGATGTGAAAATTACCGAACTATCAGTTTAATAAGTCACAGCTGCAAAATACTAACGCGAATTCTTTACAGACGAATGGAAAAACTGGTAGAAGCCGACCTCGGGGAAGATCAGTTTGGATTCCGTAGAAATGTTGGAACACGTGAGGCAATACTGACCTTACGACTTATCTTAGAAGAAAGATTAAGAAAAGGCAAACCTACGTTTCTAGCATTTGTAGACTTAGAGAAAGCTTTTGACAATGTTAACTGGAATACTCTCTTTCAAATTCTGAAGGTGGCAGGGGTAAAATACAGGGAGCGAAAGGCTATTTACAGTTTGTACAGAAAGCAGATGGCAGTTATAAGAGTCGAGGGGCATGAAAGGGAAGCAGTGGTTGGGAAAGGAGTAAGACAGGGTTGTAGCCTCTCCCCGATGTTATTCAATCTGTATATTGAGCAAGCAGTAAAGGAAACAAAAGAAAAATTCGGAGTAGGTATTAAAATTCATGGAGAAGAAGTAAAAACTTTGAGGTTCGCCGATGACATTGTAATTCTGTCAGAGACAGCAAAGGACTTGGAAGAGCAGTTGAACGGAATGAACAGTGTCTTGAAAGGAGCATATAAGATGAACATCAACAAAAGCAAAACGAGGATAATGGAATGTAGTCAAATTAAGTCGGGTGATGCTGAGGGAATTAGATTAGGAAATGAGACACTTAAAGTAGTAAAGGAGTTTTGCTATTTAGGGAGTAAAATAACCGATGATGGTCGAAGTAGAGAGGATATAAAATGTAGACTGGCAATGGCAAGGAAAGCGTTTCTCAAGAAGAGGAATTTGTTAACATCGAGTATAGATTTAAGTGTCAGGAAGTCGTTTCTGAAAGTATTTGTATGGAGTGTAGCCATGTATGGAAGTGAAACATGGACGATAACTAGTTTGGACAAGAAGAGAATAGAAGCTTTCGAAATGTGGTGCTACAGAAGAATGCTGAAGATAAGGTGGGTAGATCACGTAAGTAATGAGGAGGTATTGAATAGGATTGGGGAGAAGAGAAGTTTGTGGCACAACTTGACTAGAAGAAGGGATCGGTTGGTAGGACATGTTTTGAGGCATCAAGGGATCACAAATTTAGCATTGGAGGGCAGTGTGGAGGGTAAAAATCGTAGAGGGAGACCAAGAGATGAATACACTAAGCAGATTCAGAAGGATGTAGGTTGCAGTAGATACTGGGAGATGAAGAAGCTTGCACAGGATAGAGTAGCATGGAGAGCTGCATCAAACCAGTCTCAGGACTGAAGACCACAACAACAACATGTTACTTGTTTCGGCTGTACTGTGTAACCTTGCTATCTCTCTACGATAATTGTTTCACGTCTTCCATTACCATTTTGTCTCCAAAAATGGTTCAAATGGCTCTGAGCACTATACCACTTAACATCTGAGATCATCAGTCCCCTAGCACTTAGAACTACTTAAACTTAACTAACCTAAAGACAACACACACATCCATGCCCGAGGCAGGATTCGAACCTGCGACCGTAGCAGTAGCGCGTTTCCGGACTGGAGCGCCTAAAATCGCTCGGCCACCACGGCCGGCCGTTTCGGCTACAATTGTGATGTTAACTACATAGATGTTCTCTGTTCTGCTGCTCTTCGTCATCCTCATTTCAGATTGTTTACCCTTAAATCTTGTTCTGTCGTAGGCTCTAACATTACCTGCCGTAATTACGTGAATTTTGCTTTGTATTCTGAATCTGGTAGAAGAAAGCATCAAATATTTCGTGAAATTATTTACTGGAACTATGTGTTTGGAGGTGATGTTGGAAGAAACTAGTGCCTATTTTTTTATCTTTAGTTTAATCTCAATTCGGTCCGTAAAAATGAAGAATGATAATACTGTTACCTTCCATTTACCAGAATGAGATTTTCACTCTGCAGCGGAGTGTGCGCTGATATGAAACTTCCTGGCAGATTAAAACTGTGTGCCCAACCGAGACTCGAACTCGGGACCTTTGCCTTTCGCGGGCAAGTGCTGAGCTGCCGAAGCACGACTCACGCCCGGTACTCACAGCTTTGGTTGGTAGAGCACTTGCCCGCGAAAGGCAAAGGTCCCGAGTTCGAGTCTCGGTCGGGCACACTGTTTTAATCTGCCAGGAAGTTTCATATCAGCGCACACTCCGCTGCAGAGTGAAAATCTCATTCTGGAAACATCCCCCAGGCTGTGGCTAAGCCATGTCTCCGCTATGTCCTTTCTTTCAGAAGTGCTAGTTCTGCATGGTTCGCAGGAGACCTTCTGTAAAGTTTGGAAGGTAGGAGGCGAGATACTGGCAGAAGTACAGCTGTGAGTACCGGGCGTGAGTCGTGCTTCGGCAGCTCAGTTGGTAGAGCACTTGCCCGCGAAAGGCAAAGGTCCCGAGTTCGAGTCTCGGTCGGGCACACAATTTTAATCTGCCAGGAAGTTTCACCTTCCATTTAGTTTAAAACCGCAAAGTAACTACAGCCCATAGTTAGCTTGGACACAATTCTATTGGTATTTTACTGACCATGAAAAGGAATGAAGTCTACTTTCGTAGTATCTGCACTCAGAAAATTATCGGACATCGAGAAAAATAAATGATTGCAGATTCTAATGAATTTACTGGGAAATTAGTAATTCCACACAAAATGGTATTTGAAATAATTGCAAACCAAACGGAATGTTTCTGTATGAATTAAATCCGTTTTTTTCCTTCTTATCCAAACGGAGTGAGGTTCATCAAATAACATAGTCGTAATACACTGCTTATTTTTTATGCTTTAATGAATATTCAGTCGACGTAGCTCACAATTACTAATACGCACAGCGATCGAGAAAGCCATAATTCCGAACAAAACTTACGGGTAAAAGAACAAGACCGCAAGAGAGGAGCTGAAGAAGAAGAAACCTTTTCACACTCGTGCGTGTCCCTCATATTTATCTAACAGTGTCAGGCCTAATTACAAGGTTCGTGCATCACTGCATTACATTGATGTTTGATCATTACGGTTAAATATTGTTTCACTTAAGCGTGGTGGATGCTGCCTTTTAATAATTATTTCTCTTAATATGATGGGAAATTCGTTAAAGGCTGACTACGACGCGACAAGGGGAGAGAAGTACACCTTGGAAAATAATTTAAGTCTCGGCTCTAACCAGCCCTGTAGACGAAATTTAATATAAAAGAGGCATCAAAATGAAAACGAGCCCCATGGAAAGTATAAGCAAACTGGTTATTTTTTCAAAGGTAACTGCCTTGATTGCTATCACATTCGTCCCGTTATGAGACAGCGTCACTGCCTTCTTGAAAAACCTTTGCTGTTGGCCACGGAACCACGACTGGACACAGGCGTGCAGCCCTTCGTCTGAAAGAGTGCCTTTCTTCAGGGCACCGAAAATACGGAAATCGCTTGGTAAGAGAGCAGGAGTTTATGAAGGGTGCGAAAATGCTTCCTAGTGAAACTTCTGCAACGTAGTCGAAACATGACATGTGGACCCGCTTTATATTTTCTTATTGCATTTTGAAATTATAGCATTCATTTACTGTGTGCTGACGTGATTTCTCTCTGAAATTAGACATTGCTCCGGAAAAATAAGGTTTTGCCAATGTGAGAAAGTGTTACAAGGTACAACATGCTCTTGTATCTAGGAACAAAACTAAAAGATTTGCAATGGATAAAATATTGTCAATATTGTATTAAATAGCCTTTGCTGTGCATTAGTACTATACTGTACATTACTATTCTGTAAATGAAATAAAATTAAGGAGAAATAAGTTTTAGTTTAAAAACTTTTTGAAATACAAGCTAAAGGCAACCAACAAAAAATTCTAGTTTCAAGAGGAAGCATTAAATAAACTCAATTCATTTGCAGATATCACATGTTCCATGGTAGAAGGCCTTTCGTTTGAAGGTACAAGATGGTACGCGACTGGTGAAGTATGGTTTAACTGTCCATTCGTTATCTAACTAGTTTTAAAAAACTGCGGAATTAGACTCGACATAAGACTCTGTACCGGTAACTGACGAATAAACAATGTCCCGTAAACAGTTTTCAAAAATTTATACTGCACTTAAATAAGTAGAACATGCAATATTTACAAACGCTGCATAAAATATGCTCCGCTAGAAGATGGTGAGTGCAGGCCTGCGAGCAGCGACCACTGTGACCCTTCCAGTTGAGGCGTAGCGCCGTATACCGATCCTACCTTGGAGGCGGTTAAGTAGGAGATGTGTCTCAGGACTGGTTAGTGACACATGGTGACGTGAGACTGGATGCGGACGTAGTTTATGTATCAGCCGATAGAGGACAATTTTGGGTACGGGGACTGATTTTAGTTTCGATTGTGCCCACTAGAGTGCACTAAAGTAATAGAATGTTTTTCATGAACCGTTCTAGTATTTTTTAAAGTGTTATTAAGTCTCTTTGTGTATGTAAAATGTTATAAATGTGTTTTAGCAGTATGAATCATGCGTGAGTGTGTTTTAAGGTTAATATGAAGATAATTGTTTAACGAGTTATGCACTGAGATTTAGTGTGGGAAAATTTCGAAGAAGTATGGATATGGATAAAGGTGATTTTTGTAGAATACATTTGTAAAGTAAGTTTATGGTAAAGGGAAAGTTAATGCAGATACAAATAACAATATTAAATAACTTTATGGTTCAAATGGCTCTGAGCACTATGCGACTTAACTGCTGAGGTCATCAGTCGCCTAGAACTTAGAACTAATTAAACCTAACTAACCTAGTTAGTAACTAGGACTAGGACTAGAACTTAGAACTAATTAAACCTAACTAACCTAAGGACATCACACACATCCATGCCCGAGGCAGGATTCGAACCTGCGACCGTAGCGGTCACGCGGTTCCAGACTGAAGCGCCTTTAACCGCACGGCCACACCGGCCGGCTTAAATAACTTTATGCATAAGCAAAACTTCAGCATATTAGATAATTACGTCGATAAAATGTGAAGTCGTTAGGTTTACTATTTTGCAAATGGTTATTGGTGAAAAGCGGGGATTGAAGCGGGAGAACGTTGTTTTGCTATTGGCCGTTGAGTAAACTGACCAATGGTAAAGCAATATTCTTCGTGCGTCTTTCTCTGCTGGTAGAGAAGACTTAGACTATTCTAGAGAAGAGTCGGAGCCTAGTCACGAAACAGTTCGGACGTGTGTAGTAGTAGTTCCGATGGAAATGATAAGTTGCCGGATCCAGCAGTGCTTCACACATCAAAAGTGTGGTATAGTGTCGGCATAATTATACCGATGGGCGTGTAGAAATTTCGGAATTTTTAAGTGAATTTTGTGACGAGAAAAGACATATATTCCACGTGGCGTATTGCGCAGGTCGGTGGCTAAGAACTGTGACTGCATTTGGTACCGACAGACTTAATATTTGGCGAGCATTATCAATCATAAACAATCAGTATTTTTGTAGCTATTACGTTTTCGGGAAATGCAACACCATAAACCTGCTAACGTGAGTGAAAGGGATGGTGAGTGACGGTGTTAACACTAGCACGGGCTTGGCAGTGATACTTGTTCTCCTAAGTTTCAGAATATATTAAGGACAAGATTTCCAACCTTTCATTTCGTGTGAAAACGTTCTCCCGAAACGTAGATTAGTGACTTGGATTGCAGCCTGGTTCACGTCGAAGTACAGTAAGTTTTCCTACTGATGATCTGCTGAGACAATGTTCACAGGTAGGTGCAGGTTCGTCGAAAGGTACGGGAGGAACAGCACCCCCGCACAGTGTCACAGAGTACTGGGTGGGAGCCTTGTGGAACCTTCTGTAAACAAGGAAAGAGATTCTGAGGGTATTGCTTGGAGAAATCTAGAGAAGCTTTACAATCCCTGTCACACTGCAGACCAACTAGTTTAAGTAGCAGATCATCGCAAAATACACTGTCTTTTACGTTACTAAGAATGTGACAGCAAGCTGTGTGACTGTATTAGCTGCACTTTCATACAGCACTTAGAACACGCAACAAACTCTTCACAAATATTTTGCAATATATCATCTGCTATAGTCAGTCTGGAATACACGACTGTGATGTTTGATGACTCCTAGCTAGACTGATTTACGTGATGTTGTCATAAATGCTTGGTGCAATCACCAGATATTCTTTTAGTAAATTACAATTTGTAAAAGGATACAAGGACTGTGCTAAAAGTAGTACTTTTTCTTAAGCAATGGTGAGGTTTGAACACGGAACGAAATCGAAGAGCTTGTAATTAAATGATTCCCTGAGACATTTAAGTTTCTTCTTATTATCTACGGTAATTCATTTCGTCTTCTTCGATCTAATCCAAGACGCTTTCATTACTACATTAGAAGTGATCCCTAGACCAATTTTTTCACGTAGATGCAGGAAAAAACGAACAGTCAGCTTCAATCTCTGTAGGTGTATCACGGCCAGGAGACATCGGCTGGTACGTACTTTTCAGTGTCAATAAACTTTACCAACAGCCGTACACTTCAGATATTTTGTTTTGTTCTGCGAGAAACCAGTTTCGGCAATTCATTTTGCCACCTTCAGGCCCCGTACGCTTTCTTCAAATCAACGAACTTATCGCACAGCGTCATAAAACTGGGTATCGTGAATTCCAATCGTTGTACACATGCTTCACACAAAGAAGTGACAGCAACTGGGCCCACTTACAGTCCACCTACTCTAGGTTGGCTCAGTTGCTGTCACGTCTTCATGTGAATCGTGTGTACAACAATTGGAATTCACGATATCCACTTTTATGGCGCTATACGATAAGTTCGTTAATTTGAAGAAAGCCTATGGGGCCAGAAGACTGCAAAGTGAGTTGACGAAACCGGTTGCTTTCAGAATAAAATAAAGGATCTTAAAGTGTACGGCTGCTGGTAAAGTTGACATTGAAAACCAGTCAGCTGCAGGCTGGCTAGGGAAAAGGTGGGCCAGACAGGAATCCTGAGGGCTGGTCTGGTTGCACCCTCTCCTCCTCCCCCACCAGTCCCTGTGCTCGTCCCACATATGGTAGTGGCCTTTTTTTATTTTTTCTTTATTTACTGTTGAAACCTTACGACTAGCAAAACCCAAAGAAACAAAATCACACTTAATCGTTAATGATCTTAGCCACTTTAAAAAGGAAAAATGTCATTACCAGTAGTGGCCTGCAACAATTTTGCTTATCTTTTTTGATTAATTACACAAGAAACAAGACAAGCAGGGCAACAAAAATGAAAGGAAGTTTACCACAATATACCTGAAAAAAGGAGCATTGCGGAAATACCAAGAGGACTAGTTGACTAAGGAACTTTCTGTTTTTTGTCAAGGTTACCAAAATCAAGATAAGAGAAATTAAACATTCGTACAGAAAATTTATTATACACTTCATCCAACTCCTTGACGATTATATGTCAGGTGCATCATACACGCAAAAAGCTCACGATGACGCGACATTCTCTGCCATGTCCAGAGGGCCGTAACCATTTACTGGTAAAAGGCACAAGCGTAAGGTTCGTACCCGCTTCCAACCACGTAATGAACGTAATGCCCGACAAGCCACATAGATGTAAATGTAGGCTGATTGTTACAGAGAAGAAGACAGCAACCAGCCACTATTAAACTGCTATTTATTTACGTAAACCGCGCCGTAACCGATTTCGAACTGACTAGTTCATCATCAGAGGTCTGTCCACAAGATTTACAAGATGCACTTTACATAATCGTCAGTTTTAGATTTTTATTCTTCCACTGCACCGAAATATTCTTGGTGTGTTGGTGCCATCGAAAATTCCGCGCAATTTTGTTGCGGAGTTGCAGGATTGTATTTTTCAAATGTTACAAAATATATATAGCATTTATGATTTGCACAGCATCATATTGTGCAAAGCACCACACACACACACACACACACACACACACACACACACACACACACACACACACACCAAAAAGTATTTGCCATATAGATGTATTGGACTTCGTTCTGGGAAAGAAGGGTGAATTGGGGCGCTGGAGAATCTCACTGTAGATTGCCGCTTCCGTCGTCCTGGCAGGAAAGGCCAATTGTCTGTGTCAGCAGGCGAACAACCGGTGGCATAAGGTACCCCTTTCATGGCAACTTCTGCTTCGTTCTGTGTCACTGAAGCAAATTCGAAATGTCAAACGTTGGTGGGAAGAAGGTTAAGAACGAATTGGTACAATGAGGACGCCACTTCCATTGGAGAAACAGGTAGGCTGACATTGGACCAAACAACCTGCCAGTCCGTCTCTGCATATAGCGACTCCAGAGAGAAAACGCGAAATGGAAACTTCCAGAGACGTAAGAGCATTTCTACAGAGAGATGCGATTCGAAAAGAATATCAAACCCCCAAATAATGGACATCATTAAAATTCCCTACTGTGCCTTCACGCTGATTTTTATCCTCACGTGAACCGGCCGGTGTGGCCGAGCGGTTCTAAGCGCTTCAGTCTGCAACCGCGCGACCGCTACGGTCGCAGGTTCGAATCCTGCCTCGGGCATTGATGTGTGTGATGTCCTTAGGTTAGTTAGGTTTAAGTAGTTCTAAGTTCTAAGGAACTGGTGACCTCAGATGTTAAGTCCCATGGTACTCAGAGCCATCCTCACGTGATTACAAACCAGTATAAGTGCCATTTTGTGGGAGAGTATTGTGGGACGAAAACAGAATGACAGTCCAACCTGAACTTGTCACATCATGCCCCAACTGCAAAGTTCGTTGTGCGAAACAATCCATTGCGCACTTTATACCCACAAAATTCCGGCTCCATATTTTCGAGGCCAGCCACAGTTTAGCACATCTACGAGTGAGAGTTAAGGTAACGTTGCTTAAAAAAAAAAATTAAAAAAAAACTATTTTCACCGGCCACTGAGAAACCATGCCGGAAATGTGCCTAAGCATGCACCAAATGCCATCATGCTAGATTGACAGTCATGTTTCCGCGCCCTTGGCACCATTATCAGACCCATACGCGCTTTGTGCATATGTCACTTACAGGACAGTCTAGTTACATATTAAAGTGGCTGACGTATTTACACGATGACATAAGGGCATTCTTATCACTGAGATGGCAACAGACACAATGGCTAGAGCTTTTGTAAACAGCTGCATTGCAACATTTGAGGTACCGCAGGTGGTAACAACAGACCTCGGAAGACAGTTTGAATTGTTACTGTTTCACGAGGTCCGACGACTGTGTGGCTTAGCGCATATTAGAATAACTAGCTACGATACCACTGGCGACCATTTCGTGACGGGGAGATCGGTGAGCCGAGGTGATACCTGTGGTACTATTGGGATTACGGACGGCGGTGAAGGATGATCTGCGGCACATCGAAGTTCAACTGATGACTGGTGTAAGCAGAGCATCTGGGACATACGATAGAGATCACCCTTGCCAAACCAAGGCTTCTGCCTACAGAGGAAGCCGAACTGGAATTTGGACAGCTTCTCCAAAGAGGCATGGCCGAAATTACGTCTTCGACATCAAAAACGCATGGTATTAGATCTATCTTCGTCCACAAAGAAGTGCAGAAAACCTCGCATCATGTTCAGTAGTGGAATGATGCTGTGCTTCTAGTTGAAAGACCTGCTAATCATTTAGCCTCTAACTTCAGCCTGTCTGCTGCAACGTAATTAACGGGGGCCTGGAGGACGTGGCAGAAGACTAGCAGGCGCAAAAGTACCAGAAAATAATAGTACAAACATCTCTGCCACCGCCGGTCACGGTGGACGAGCGGTTCTAGGCGCTTCAGTCCGGAACCGCGCGAGCGCTACGGTCGCAGGTTCCAATCCTGCTTCGGACATGGATGTGTGTGATGTCCTTAGATTAGTTAGGTTTAAGTAGTTTTAAGTTCTATGGGACTGATGACCTCAGACGTCCCACAGTGCTCAGAGCCATTTGAACCACCTCTGCCACCGTGAACAGCAACTGTAACAGTGGGGGGAGGGGGGGGGGGAGGAACGATTGTGCTCATTGTACTTTCTTCCTTATCGAGCAATAATGCGTGTCGGAAGAAGTTTTGCTGTAGTTTAAAACAAAGTACATAAACATTTGTATTCGGAGATCGTGTCTAGATAATCATTGTAGATTCTGTTTACTTTGTGAACATATAAATCCTACGACCTGTTCCGAGTGATTAACGAAATAGAAAACTTTTAATGTTTAATAATTGGGCTAGTGTCGCACGTGTCTGACCGCCAACGTCTTTGACGTTTGAGTATAGGTCTATCCACCTCGTTGCTTTCAACTTCTTTGTTCGGGATGTCTTTCTGCCGTTAAACTAGCCCGCTGAACGAGCAGTTCTAAATGGTAAGTTGTGGGTGAAGTAGTGTGAGGGATTAAGAGTGTATCAGAGAGAAACACGGGTTAACTCTATTTATACAAGGGCTGGCTAAAATGACAGCACTACAGAACATGAAGATACGGTGTAAGTTTACGGCTTCCGTGATTCTAGTGATCCTCCTGTTGTCGAAGAATACCGTCGGCGCTTTTCGACACGTTGAATTCCTGCTTATAGTCTTCAGCACATTGCGTGAAAATGGCGTTTCTCCAAGTTCCCATTTTCCCTCTGAATGTGTAGTCTGAAAATTTGTGCAGGATCAGCAACATATGTTTTAAATGGTGTAGCGTAGTCCTACTACCAGTACACGTCGAATTTCTGCACATAATAATGTCTCACCAACTCGTGTATTGCAAAAATGGTATGCTGAAAACTTCTACCCACTCCCCATACAGCGCGTGCACAAACTTCGCATTGGCGACAATGTCACGAGACGTGAATCTTGTCTGTGGTTAAGTGGCAGTCGTCATTTTTCCCATTATTACTATTCACTGATTAAGCTTTCTTTACACGTAAAAGAATCAAAAGCTCGCGTGACAATCATCATAAAAGGTAAAACCACACGGAAGCTGATTTCCGGGTTTGCTTTTCGATCAATGATTAGTGCGACAGAATCGGTAACATGTTAACAGATCCAGCTATTTTTGAAGAAGAAATAACGAGAGAAATTTCCTTGCTTTTTGAAAGTTTCCTTTGGCCACGCGTAGAGTAGTGTACATCCGTTATGACGGAGCCTCTCCACATTTTACTACACGTGTGAGGGAGCAACTCTACCACACTTAACCCAACGGTTGGATTGGTAGTGATAGAATTAACTGGCCACCAAAGTCGCCAGACCTTTAAGGGGGTGGATGACGTCTGAAGCGTACAAACGAAAGTTGAATATGGGAGATGAAATTCTTGGTCGCATCATGGACGCTACTGCCCCCGATAGGGAAAGAGCAGCAACATGTTCTCTCAAGAGTACACAAATGCATTGAGGTTGACTGCTCAATGTTCGACCTTGTGAACAGTACTGCAGCTGTAAAGAGGCGTATACGATAGTGCTTAGAGGAGAATGTGTTATAAATACGTATTCAACAAATGATTTCATCTTGGAAAACCGGTTTTTCCGCCGGTAATCCGCGTCGTGCTTACACAGTATTTCAATTCCGCAAGTTGCATTCATCTGGTGCTCCCTGACGACGCGGATTACCGGAAAAAAATTTCCAGGATAACAACGCTTCGCCGGTAAAGCCTGAAGATACAAACAACAATTGATACTTTGTGGAACGTATGTCAATTTTTACTAATTATTGTACAAGTTGAATCCTGAAAATGCATTAAATAATACAGAAAATAAATAACGGTGTACATTAAATATGTTTCACTTCGGAAACGGTTAGAAATACGACGTTTGTGGACACAGGAAGTTTTCTTCTCCAAATGGGCAATCCTGTTAGATCAATGACTATTGTTATTTCTTGCTGGGACACTCTGTATGTATTGCGTAGATCAATGAAATCGGCAACTGTTAGAGACTATCGCGCCATCGGACAAGTCAGTCACGTACACAACAAAAAATGTATGCAACAACAACATCCAAATGTCCAATTCCATAGCCTCAGTAGGACAGATTTTGGATCGCACGACAGAAGAATTCATAAAAGCTTGACACTTCGTAACGTATTTTCTGAATGCTTAAACCGTTTTAAATGTTATCAAATTCATTATACCTTTAATGCCTCTGAGAGAGATGACGATGTCGTCTATCGATTAATAAAGTTGTTAGAATATCAAAATAATTTTAAAAACTATTTAGAAATGATATCTGAATGGTGCGAAAATTTGTAGTTGACCCCAAATAACGAAAAGTGTGAGGTCATCCACATGTCACACGATAAATCAGTCTAATCTAAAGGCCGTAAATTCAGCTAAATACGGAATTACAATTAGGAACAACTTAAATTGGCTGGCCGGAGTGGCCGAGCAGTTCTAGGCGCTTCAGTCTGGAACCGCGCGACCGCTACTATCGCAGGTTCGAATCCTGCCTCGGACATGGATGTGTGTGTTGTCCTTTGGTTAGTTAGGTTTAAGTAGTTCTAAGTTCTAAGGGACTGATGACCTCAGAAGTTAAGTTCCATAGTGCTCAGAGCCATTTGAACCATTTTTTGAACTTAAATTGGAAGGAACACCAAGAAAATGTTGTGGGAAAGGCTAACCAATGACTGCGTTTTATTGCCAGGACACTTAGAACATGTAACAGATCTACTAAGGAGACTGCCTACACTATGCTTGTCCGTCCTATTTTAGAACACTGCTGCGCAGTTTGGGATCCTTACGAGATAGGACTGACGGAGTACATCGATAAAGTTCAAAGAAGGGCAGCACGTTTTGTACTATCGCGAAATATGGGAGAGAGTGTCAATGAAATGATACAGGATTTGGGCTGGACATCATTAATAGAAAGGCGTTTTTCGTTGCTACGGAATCTTCTCACGAAATTCCAATCACCAACTTTCTCAAAAATGTTCAGATGTGTGTGAAATTTTATGCGACTTAACTGCCAAGGTCATCAGTCCCTAAGCTTACACACTACTTAACCTAAATTATCCTAAGGACAAACACACACACCCATGCCCGAGGGAGGACTAGAACCTCCGCCGGGACCAGCCGCACAGTCCATGACTGCAGTGCCTTGTGCGCTCGGCTAATTCCGCGCGGCCCAACTTTCTCCTCCGAATGCGAAAATATTTTGGTGACACATAGGGAGAAACTATCACCACGATAAAATAAGGGAGTTCAGAGCTCGTACGGAAAGATGTAGGTGTTCGTTGTTCCCGTGGGCTATACGAGATTGGAATAACAGAGAATTGTGAAGGTGGTTCGATGAACCCGCTGCCAGGCAGTTAAATGTGATTTGCAGTGTATCCATGTAGAATTAAATGTAGATGTATTACTTCACATTACTACGTTGTTTCAGCCTATGGTTATATTCAAATGCAGTAGGGTCAGAGATATGTGTGTCAATTTTAAAAACCATGTACAAAGTGATGTAGGATGTAGAACCAGGTAGCAACTCCATTTCGCTTCTTGTTTAAAAAATAGTTCAAGTGCGAATTGGGGAAAGACGTTTGCAGTGTAGCTTCACTCAGCTGTGTTACTCCGTCACTAAATGAAACCTGCGCTTATGACGTGATTTTTGTGCGGTGTCACGGTGTAAGAGGATGAGTGTGTTAGCGACGTGTGCCCCTTGAGCCACTTCACTGTTTGTGGCCTGACCGCCTCTGGCAATGCAACCAGAGGAAGGGACAGGACAGGGCAGCGGTCAACAGATGCGGTGGCTACTACCCCCGCCTCCTGCCCCCCCCCCCCCCCAGCTCTCTGTGTCCGGCACGTGCTCCTTCCCACGGCAGAGCGGTGTTCGCAGCCCGGCTCTTGTGGTGCAGTGCTGCTCGGCTGTGCATAATGCAGCAGTTTGCCGCTGCCACCAGGTGGCAGAGACCGCCAAATTCAGCGTGAAGGCCGACTTACTTCTCCTGCCGTTTCCAGCATCACTACTCCCAAAAGTTCACGAATGACCCGTAGGACTGACGAACCGCGTGGCCTCTATTTGACAACATTACAGTTTCTTTTAAAACGTATTATTTTAATAAATGAAAAGCACCAGTTTCCTTTTGATCTACTATATTACTTTTATTGTTAACCGGTTTTCGGCTTACAAGGCCATCTTCAGATGTTGTAGAACTTATGCTTTTCATTTATTGTAATGTTGTTCTACCAAAAACCGACGGAAGATTCTGATAATATAACGCCGACCGCTGTGGCCGAGCGGTTCTAGGCACTAAAGTCTGGAACCGCGCGACCGCTACGGTCGCTGGTTCGAATCCTGCCTCCGGCATGGATGTGTGTGATTTCCTTAGGTTAGTTAGGTTTAAGTAGTTCTAAGTTCTAGGGGACTGAAGACCTCAGAAGTTAAGTCCCATAGCGCTCAGAACCATTTGAACCATTTATTTTGTTAATTTAACGTATTATTTTACTTCAACAAAACATGTGATGGTGTGGTAAAATATGATTTCTCTAATTTAAGTGCTAGCATATTTTACATACCTTCAGTTTTGAATCATAATTTGAACAACTTAAATAACATTATTTGAGGCACTAGAGCTACATATTACGGTAGATTCTTGTCTACTCCATTCACACAGCAAAGAAACCCACTGTTGACCAAGAAGCGGTGCCCCATCACCAAATTTAAATAAAAAATTTTAGACCATTCTCTAGTTGAGCCGTTTATATACTGCAACAGTGGCAGAACTCTTTTACAGTTTGAATTAAATTTTATAACCAAAGCTAAAATTAGAATACTCTAGTATTTATACACTGACTCGGACAAGCCGGATCCATTAGGGGCCTAAAACGAAAATTCCATGATGATATTACACTACTGGCCATTAAAATTGCTACACCACGAAGATGACGTTCTAGAGACGCGAAATTTAAGAGACAGGAAGAATAGGCTGTGATACGCAACAGATTAGCTTTTCAGAGCATTCACACAAGTTTGGCGCCGGTGGCGACACCTGCAACGTGATGACATGAGGAAAGTTTCCAACCGATTTCTCATACACCAACAGCAGTTGACCGGCGATGCCTGGTGAAACGTTGTTGTGATGCCTCGTGTGAGGAGGAGAAATGCGTAACATCACGTTTCCGGCTTTGAGAAAGGTCGGATTGTAGCCTATCGCGATTGCGGTTTATCGTATCGCGACATTGCTGCTCGCGTTGGTGCAGACGGCGTTGGTCTGAGACTCCTCAAGTCTAATAGGTCTGATTTGTGTCTCACGTCTATCGACACATGGTCGTTCTGGTTTACTATGTTTCCATCCGGTGACGTCCATGTTCCCTTATGGATTTCTTTATGCAGGAACAGTGATGACTGTTAGCAGAATATAGAATCGGTGGTTTCAGGTGAGTAATACGGAACGCCGTGCTGGATCCTAACGGCCTCGTATGACCAGCAGTCGAGATGACAGGCATCTTATCCGCATGGCTGTAACGAATCGTGCAGTCACGTCTCGATCGATGAGTCAACAGATGGGACGTTTGCAAGGCAACAACCATCTGCACGAACAGTTCCACGACGTTTGCAGCAGCATGGACTATCATCTCGGACACCATGGCTACGGTTACCCTTGACGCTGCATCACAGACAGGAGCGCATGCGATGGTGTACTCAACGACGAACCTGGGTGCACGAATGGCAAAACGTCATTTTTTCGGATGAATCCAGGTTCTTTTTACAGCATCATGATGATCGCATCCGTGTTTGGCGACATCGCGGTGAACGCATATTGGAAGCGTGTATTCGTCGTCGCCGTACTGGCGTATCACCCGGTGTGATGGTACGGGGTGCCAGTGGTTACACGTCTCGGTCACCTCTTGTTCACATTGACAGCACTTTGAACAGTGGACGTTACATTTCAGATGTGTTACGACCCGTGTCTGTACCCTTCATTCGATCCCTGCGAAACCCTGCATTTCAGTAGGGTAATGCACGACCGCATTTTGCAGGTCCTGTACGGGCCTTTCTGGATTCAGAAAATGTTCGACTGTTGCTCTGGCCAGCATATTCTCCTGATCTCTCACCAACTGAAAAGTCTGGTCAGTGGTTGCCGAGTACTGGCTCGTTATAATACGCTAGTCACTACTCTTGCTGAAATGTGGTATCGTGTTGAAGCTGCATGGGCAGCTGTACCTGTACGCGCCATCCAAGCTCCGTTTGACTAAATGCCCAGGCGTATCAAGGCCGTTATTACGGTCAGAAGTGGTTGTTCTGGGTACTGATTTCTTAGGGTCTATGCACCCAAATTGGGTGAAAATGTAATCACATGTCAGTTCTAGTATAATACATTTGTCCAATGAATATCCGTTTGGCATCTGCATTTCTTCTTGGTGTAGCAATTTTAATGGCCAGTAGTGTAATTTACGAGCACAATATCATGACGATGGCCCTAGAGTATGCGTATGACTTTCTGAATAATGTTCCGCGCCTATGACTCCAAAGAGTATCGACTGTTACGTAACAGAATAAATAAATATCATAATTCCAGAAAGCAATTACTAATAAGAGATGCACCAAGTTTTGAAACAAAATAATCTCCCTTTCATTTAGGATGTAAACGAAAACGGCGTGCAGTTGACAGCAAATAGACACATTCTTTGTAAAAAATTGTAGGTAATTACACAGGGAAAATAATGATAGACGTTCGATTTAAATCGATGTTAATAATTAAAGCAGTAACGCTGCCCTAGCGTAGCCAAATCTACGTCAGTCTCAAATGGATACAAATCTACGACTAGCGGATACATAAATTCAAATAAAATCGTCTTTTTTTGTGGCAATGATGGGTAGTGAATGCCACCTCTTAGGTCATCATTCCACCTTTATATCAACCGTCCTTTTTGTATACCATCCCGAAAAAATTCGAAGCAGCATGGTGGCTAAGAATCTCTCTATTACAACAGAATTATTTCCACAAATATTAATAACAGTATTCTTTTTAACACTTGCTACACTTCTGCCATCACCCAGCAACTGTCTGAAATTATTTTCTTCTCTGACTTGTATCTGAATTTAATCCTTTAATAAAATAAAAGGGAAGTGATCGTGTGCCATTGTCGGCCGACAGGCCCCGTCCAGGGAAGCTCGGCCACGATTTGCAGGTGAAGCCGCACCGAGTCCACGAGTGGAGAAAATCTCCAGCCCGGCTGGGAACAGAACCCGGGCTCGCAGGATGGTAGCCAAGCGTATTACCACCCAGCCAAGCCGGCGGACTGCTTTAATACAGAATAAGAGCGAAAAAGTTTCTAATTACTTCGTAACAAGCTGACGACGTGGACAGAGGGCATTCATGTTTTCACTAAAGGGAAACAGCAAGGTAAGCGTTGTTCCAGAATTACCAACAAGTGAAATTGACAGTTTCTGTCAGCTTCAGGCGCCGACCAGCATTGACTATTATGAGGTGATCATCAAATATTACAGCTCACGTTAAAAAGTAAAATGTCTTGCATAATTAAATTATACAGTAAGGTAAGATATATATTAAGAAAACTTTGTTATTCAACTAAAACATTAATAGCAATATGGAAGAAATTTGTTGAAAGGAAACCAGCTTCTTCAGTTGAAGTAATAAAAATATATTTTTATAGGAAGACAGTATTAAAAAACGGTGTCAACGTACACTACAGAAATAATTAATAGAACTTCCAATTGCATATGACGGAGTGGACCAATATAAAAGACTATTTAAGAGGGCCAGCTTTTGAAGTAATTTATAAAGATATAAAGTTAAAAAAAGTTTTAAAAATTCTAAAAAATGAGATCGACAGGAAGTGCAAACTGGCTAAGAAGGCATGGCTAGAGGACAAATGTAAGGATGTAGAGGCTTATCTCACTATGGGGTAAGGTAGATACTGCCTACAGGAAAATTAAAGAGACCTTTGGAGAAAAGAGAACCACTTGTATGAATATCAAGAGCTCAGATGGAAACCCAGTTCTAAGCAAAGAAAGGAAAGCAGAAAGGTGGAAGGAGTATATAGAGGGTCTATACAAGGGCGATGTACTTGAGGGCAGTGTTATAGAAATGGAAGAGGATGTAGATGAAGATGAAATGGTAGATACCTTACTGCGTGAAGAGTTTGATAGAGCACTGAAAGACCTGAGTCGAAACAAGGCTCCGGGAGTAGACAACATTCCATTTGTAACAGTTCTGTCACGAACTGTAACTGGGTTTTCCATTTTGATGCTAGTCAATTGTCAGGAGGAGCATTCTAAAGCTTTCTGTCTGGGTGAAAATATTAAATTAATCAATTTCTCTCTCTTAACAACATGTGAGCAGGGTGGGTTCTTCCTTGGCTCGGGTATGAGGTAGAATGAAACAGCATTTTTACATTAGATAACTTTTATTGAAATGTTTTGTACAGCTGTTTCTTACTGGATGATCTGGCTCACAGAACGGCAGCTGTGTCGTTTGCGTAGCCTTCTGCTGCGGCAGCGGCAGCGTCTGATTACGCGTGGCAGTGTGTATCTCGTGTCGCCGTCTCGCCCAGCTGACTGGAGACGCGCAGCGCGAGGTGGCCCGTTTAATTATTGCGAGCGAAGTCGTGCATCGGATGGTGATACCTTGGATGTTGCGTCCCAGTGCTTCTCTTCTCTAAGCGGCCGCGTGTTATGCGTCGACCAGCGGAGAGGCGCGCCGGGGGAAGGCCAGTGTCCCGCACTCGAACAACGGACTCCAGCTTGCCAGTCTTCGGCTGTCAGACCTTCATCCCAGCTCACAGGTGACTGCTGATGTGAGGCCGTCTCCTTCCCGTCTTCACGAGTCACCCGGGTACGTAAAAATCAGACTTCAAATACCTTTTAACTTCTGCCTTCTGGCGCCGAGGCTGCTGCTTGCCATTCCATTACAGCGGAGCACTTGGTGCATCTGTTTATGATGTAGTCTCTTCTTGCATGACGGTCTTCAGCACCGAAACTGACTGAAAACAACTGCTACTCTTCTCTTCTTCCTTCGTCTGTTGGGCCCATTGCGTCTCGCCTATTTATTCACTTCAGTTTACTGGAGGTGAACGACATCACGGTCATTGCCCCTTCTGTCATGTTGAGAAGCTTCTCGAAGAATCTTCTTAACGTCGGTGATTGGCTCTTGGAATGTACGCGAGGTCCATTGATCACATGTGACATCTGAGAAACACGTGAGCCAGTCATTGCCTCTTCTGTCACGCTGAAAAGCTTCTCGAAGATCTTCTTAACGTCGGTCATTGGCTCTTGCAATGTAGGCGAGGGCCTTTGATCACATGTGACGACTGAGAAACATGTGAAACGGTCGGGCGATGCCCTGACGGCTGAATCGACAGTGTCCGCTTATGTGGAACTTGCTGACTTCATGGTCATTGTCTCTTCTGCTCTGCTGTTCTGCCCGCTGAATGCCAGTATGTAACTCTCTAAACTAAACTAAGCTTTTCATTTATATTCTAATTTCTACTTCACTTTGATTTCACTAATTTATTTACATAAGTACCACTCAACACATTAGAACTACTGACAGCCTTAGGAGAGCCAGTCCTGACAAACCTTTACCATCTGGTGAGCAAAATTTATGAGACAGGCGAAATAACCTCAGACTTCAAGAAGAATATAATAATTCCAATCCCAAAGAAAGCCGGCGTTGAGAGATGTGAAAATTACCGAACTATTAGTTTAATAAGTCACGGCTGCAAAATACTAACGAATTCTTTACAGACGAATGGAAAAACTGGTAGAAGCCAACCTCGGGGAAGATCAGTTTGGATTCCATATAAATATGGGAACACTTGAGGTAATACTGACACTACGACTTATTATAGAACCTAGATTAAGAAAAGGCAAACCTACGTTTCTAGCATTTGTAGACTTAGAGAAAGCGTTTGACAGTGTTGACTGGTATACTCTCTTTCAATTCTAAAGGTGACAGGGGTAAAATACAGGGAGTGAAAGACTATTTACAATTTGTACAGAAACCAGATGGCAGTTATAAGAGTCGAGGGACATGAAAGGGAGGCAGTGGTTGGGAAGGGATTGAGACAGGGTTGTAGCCTCCCCCTGATGTTGTTCAATCTCTATATTGAGGAAGCTGTAAAAGAAACAATAGAAAAATTCGGAGTAGGTATTAAAATCCATGGAAAAGAAATAAAAACTTTAAGGTCGCTGATGACACTGTAATTCTGTCAGAGACAGCAAAGGACTTGGAAGAGCAGTTGAACGGAATGGACAGTGTCTTGAAAGGAGGATATAAGATGAACATCAACAAAAGCAAAACGAGGATAATGGAATGTAGTCGAATTAAGTCGGGTGATGCTGAGGTAATTATATTGGGAAATGAGACACGTAAAGTAGTAAAGGAGTCTCGCTATTTGGGGAGCAAAATAAATGATGATGATCGAAGTAGAGAGGGTATAAAATGTAGACTGGGAATGGCAAGGATAGCGTTTTTGTAGAAGAATAATTTGTTAACATCGAGTATAGATTTAAGTGTCAGGAAGTCGTTTCTGAAAGTATTTGTATAGAGTGTAGCCATGTATGGAAGTGAAACATGGACGATAAATAGTTTCAACAAGAAGAGAATAGAAACTTTCGAAATGTGGTGCTACAGAAGAATGTTGAAGATTAGATGCATAGTTCACATAACTAATGAGGAGGTAGTGAATAGAATTGGGTAGAAGAGGAGTTTGTGGCACAACTTGACTAGAAGAAGGGATCGGTTGGTAGGACATGTTCTGAGGCATCAAGGGATCACCAATTTAGTATTGGAGGGCAGCGTGGAGGGAGACCAAGAGATGAATACACTAAGCAGATTCAGTAGGATATAGGCTGCAGTGGGTACTGGGAGATGAAGATGCTTGCACAGGATAGAGTAGCATGGAGAGCTGCATCAAACCAGTCTCAGGACTTAAGAACACAGCAACAACAACAAAGTTAAGATGGAGAAGAGAAAATGTAGAATACAGAAACTGGAAAGGATTTTAAGGAAAAACAAAAGGCTTATCAACGGTTTTTTTTAAGTAAAATATTCGACAGACAACTTGAAGGTGACGTCCACCCGGATCAAAATGAGCAGAACAGTAAGTAACAAATTGATCCGGGGACAAAAAGAAAGTAGCCATTGCGTATGACTGCCATATACGTGCCTGGGACGGAGACATTTTCCCCTCGGGGCCTTGATGTTGTGTTGACATTGTCGTTTTGCCGTCATCCACACGCCCTTCGCCCAATGTGGCGGCAGCTGGAACCACTTGCAACTCTGTGGCCCAACTTCCCCGGGTGGGGACACCCGGCCGTCGATGCCAGTCGCTCATTTCATTTCACCCTATTACAACAAGAAAGTTGATTCAGTAACCTTAGATGAGGTCCAACAGGTTGTGAATATTTTGAGTAGGCTGACAGCAATGCTTTTACTTGGTAATCCTTGGCATGCCACGAGAGTATATGTTTTTTGGTTGAGCAGCCTGCAGACGCGGCACAAGCGCAACAGGACAAAGAAGGGCTAAGGCACTACATTCGGAGGCATTCTGTCAGCAATCACGAGGGTACGGGGACTGCCCAGACATGGGTGAGCGTTACATGCAAGAGCTACAAGTATACCTGTTTGGAGGTGTCTGTGTGATGGGCAACTACATATGGACTCCTCTGTTCCTCAATGGCATTTTCTTGTTGATGTGGAGCGCTTCGATGGTAAAGGATACTTTGATTGCCATCGTGAAAGCACTTCACTGAGATGTACTTGCTGCGAGACCATTATGGCGGCTATCATCACACAATGGCAGCTAATTATGAACTCCCGTCTCCGTATTATATCTTAGTGGGGGAGAAAGTGTCTAAACTTATTTTCACAGTTCACTCTATGTCATGGAAGAGAGAACATTGGCCCGCTGAGGTGGTGTGAACATTTCCTACTCGCCTAGTGCTCTTACAGTGTAATCAGTGACAGCTCGTAACGTATATGTTTTACAGGGTGGAGAAAATAAAAGTGGCCCAGGGAACAGAGTTACAGGGTATAAAGAAACACAGCAAAACAAATCTGTACAGTCCGCAGTTCGTGGTCGTGCGGTAGCGTTCCCGCTTCCCGCGCCCGTGTTCCCGGGTTCGATTCCCGGCGGGGTCAGGGATTTTCTTTGCCTTGTGATGACTGGGTGTTGTGTGATGTCCTTAGGTTAGTTAGGTTTAAGTAGTTCTAAGTTCTAGCGGACTGATGACCATAGATGTTAAGTCCCATAGTGCTCAGAGCCATTTGAACCATTTGAAATCTGTACAACATGAAAATAGCATACGTAGAAAGTGACCACCATACTTCTCATGGCACTTTTGGGTCCTGGTCAGGAAGTTGATTAACGCGGATAGAAGGTAGACTGGTGGAATTGTTGCAGTCTCATTCGAAATGTTCTGCTAGAATTTTTTGAGACTGTGAGGTCTTTGGTTCTCCACACTAACTAATCGCACACCGACAGATCGGGTGACGGGGGTGACCGTCTGGAGCCGAAAAATGTCTGACCCCTGCTAACAACTCTGCCGGGCGTGAAGACTGTGTAAATATGCTCTGAGGTTCGGCCGGCTGCGTGGGCAGTTGCTCCATCCTGTTAGAAGTAGCTGTGGGTTTTTCCCCTCTGTGATTGCTGCCACAAATGTTTTCAAAATGTGGGCAATTTAACGCCAAGACCGGACCGCTTTTATTTTCGCTATTATTCTTAAAAAAATTGCTACGTTGCGATCATCACCATAGACGGTGGCGAACTGCAGCTTCGTAAAACCAACCGCACAGTGTCGCAGTGGACACTAATGGGATGAGTGCACCCATCAGAGAAGTGAATGGTGACGTAGTTATCGCATCCCACAATGCAGACATACACCAACATGTCTGAGTGACGTTTCCGCCTTTTCAGTTCACAAATCTCTGTAGTTCAATTACTGTCATGGTTTCGCCTTAAGCCATTATGAAGTACAACAGTTTTAGCCATAATTAGACTCTGTTAAGTGAAATTAACGTCAAGATTTATTGCTTCAGTTAACAAAGTCTAATTATATCTGTTGTTGTTGTGGTCTTCAGTCCTGAGACTGGTTTGATGCAGCTCTCCATGCTACTCTATCCTGTGCAAGCTTCTTCATCTCCCAGTATCTACTGCAACCTACATCCTTCTGAATCTGCTTAGTGTATTCATCTCTTGGTCTCCCTCTACGATTTTTACCCTCCACACTGCCCTCCAATGCTAAATTTGTGATCCCTTGATGCCTCAAAACATGTCCTACCAACCGATCCCTTCTTCTAGTCAAGTTGTGCCACAAACTTCTCTTCTCCCCAATCCTATTCAATACCTCCTCATTAGTTACGTGATCTACCCACCTTATCTTCAGCATTCTTCTGTAGCACCACATTTCGAAAGCTTCTATTCTCTTCTTGTCCAAACTAGTTATCGTCCATGTTTCACTTCCATACATGGCTACACTCCATACAAATACTTTCAGAAACGACTTCCTGACACCTAAATCTATATTCGATGTTAACAAATTTCTCTTCTTGAGAAACGCTTTCCTTGCCATTGCCAGTCTACATTTTATATCCTCTCTACTTCGACCATCATCGGTTATTTTACTCCCTAAATAGCAAAACTCCTTTACTACTTTAAGTGTCTCATTTCCTAATCTAATTCCCTCAGCATCACCCGACTTAATTTGACTACATTCCATTATCCTCGTTTTGCTTTTGTTGATGTTCATCTTATATCCTCCTTTCAAGACACTGTCCATTCCGTTCAACTGCTCTTCCAAGTCCTTTGCTGTCTCTGACAGAATTACAATGTCATCGGCGAACCTCAAAGTTTTTACTTCTTCTCCATGAATTTTAATACCTACTCTGAATTTTTCTTTTGTTTCCTTTACTGCTTGCTCAATATACAGATTGAATAACATTGGGGAGAGGCTACAACCCTGTCTTACTCCTTTCCCAACCACTGCTTCCCTTTCATGCCCCTCGACTCTTATAACTGCCATCTGGTTTCTGTATAAACTGTAAATAGCCTTTCGCTCCCTGTATTTTACCCCTGCCACCTTCAGAATTTGAAAGAGAGTATTCCAGTCAACGTTGTCAAAAGCTTTCTCTAAGTCTACAAATGCTAGAAACGTAGGTTTGCCTTTTCTTAATCTTTCTTCCAAGATAAGTCGTAAGGTCAGTATTGCCTCACGTGTTCCAACATTTCTACGGAATCCAAACTGATCTTCCCCGAGGTCGGCTTCTACCAGTTTTTCCATTCGTCTGTAAAGAATTCGCGTTAGTATTTTGCAGCTGTGACTTATTAAACTGATAGTTCGGTAATTTTCACATTTGTCAACACCTGCTTTCTTTGGGATTGGAATTATTATATTCTTCTTGAAGTCTGAGGGTATTTCGCCTGTCTCATACATGGTGCTCACCAGATGGTAGAGTTTTGTCATGACTGGCACTCATCCCATTATATCTAATATTGTTGTAATTGAACATGGATTAAGGCCGAAATGATGACAGTAATAAAAAAAATTGAAATTTGTACAGTCAAATGGTGGAAATGTCATTCAAACATTCTTATATGAGAGTGACCCGCAAATATGAGAGGATCATACCTACATGTTACAGCTGTCAATGCACCTACATCAAGAGACCTGCAGCCATAATAGAAACGTCAACAGGACCGCATGGAGGAAGAAAGACACGACGACCAATGAGACAAAATGGAGAAAGTGTTATGTGTCAACACCACCCAAGATAGAACCACAACCCACCAGCATGCAACTTCTACTGCTTACATACACGCTATTAACAACAAAGGGCCTTTCATCTTGTTTGTTGAAAGCAAAGACTAACGTAGGCAGGCTCCATCAAATAGCGCTAGGTGAACTTACCAAACGAGTATGTGAACCATTATTGAAGCACATAATCAATATTACGGCGACAGAAAAGAACCGTTTGAAAACAGACTGTGTCAGGATTAAGTGAAAATGCCTTCGTTCAACAGTCTTTCTTAGACAAAGCAAATTCTAAGTTCTTCATTACTAAACAAGGCATCATCAGTACAGTTGAAAGCTCCCTTACGGAGGAAGAATTGCTAACGGTATGTTGCTGCAAAGTTGTTGCCGTCTGGTGATTTAGTAAAATTATGAACGTGAATGGGCAATAGGTAACACGATCATCACCAGTTTAAGTTATGATATTTATATCACAGCACCTCCCACAGCTGTTTTTATATTCATGGACTTCACTGTACAATGGTCGTTTATGTTCCCCCCGCCCCACAGGACTATAATCGTTTATGATCAGCTGTGAAGAGGACAGAAATAACAAGCGATGCGGGGGATCACGCGGAAGTGATGCCTGGCGAAGCGCCTATCATCCAATCTCTGTATTCATTACACTGTTGGTCAAAGTGCTACACCTCGAACCTACCTAATGTATTTGACGACAAGGAAATTAACAATATTTCCTCCTTTGGTATTATTACCATTTCAGAAACAACATGCGTGTCTGAAAACAGGCCTTAAGCGAATGTAGTAACTCAGACAGGATACAGAATTCAACGCCCCATTTTGACTCAACAACGGCTCAATCCAAATATCAGCACTATAAGCTACGATCCGCAGAAACTATACCATGAAGACGTCAGGAACAGTGATTCCAATGGATTTATCACCGATACCACATCCCGCTCCCGTAATACAGCATTCCCAGCTACACCAATAGCAATAAGCAATTTATACAGAATATATAGGACCCCACTGAAACATGGTCCCCTGGGACCAATTTTACGAAACACAACTCTGCTTTTCTCATGCTCCAGTGGGTCCCAACCGCTACCGACCACAATATCGCAGATTCAGCCAACAGATTCGTGTTGGGAGCCATCTCATTTATAACATTTTAATTCTAATTGTGCCTGTCATGGGTGATGTATTGTGGGGCGGCGGGTGGAATATATGTTGTTATTTAAATGTAGAGTGTAATGTAGAAAAGATGCATTTCCCGGCCGATTAGCACCATATGTGGTACGGAGGGTGGAATTATTGTTGTTTAAAATGTTTTGTTTTTCCCGGCCGATTAGCAACATATGTGGGGCGGCGGGTGGAATAATTGTTAATAAATGTTCCTGTTATTTATGCTGTCTTTTGCCGTTCTCAACACTGGCTCTCTACCTACAATATTGGCAACCTGAAAGTGATTAGCAAAACGTGAAGCCTGTAATTAGAATTCCTAGTGCCCACTTCATCTGAGAAATACACTTATAGCTACAGCTTATAGCTCTGAGGAATTAGGAGATTCTCTGGGATTCATAATCAGAAACCATTTTCTCTAAAATGTTCACTATATTCTGAAAGCCACAGACCAAAAAGAATCCACACAATCCAACTACCAGTGCAGTTCAGAGTCTAATGAGCTGATGCAACTATAGCTGTTCAAACTAAATGTTTAAGTGAATGCTCGCCATAATTTGATGATAATGTTCATCAAACGCCACTCTAAATAATGGTAGAATGTCTGTCCCGTGGCGGCACTTGAAAATACGACATACGTAAACTGAAGACAGATCATTAAAGTCATCCCAGAATTAACACTTCACTCGAAAACGATTTCATGGTTACGCGTGTCCCGAGTAACTTAGTACGACATCCGAGGCTGTTTATAGCAATGATACTGACGCGACGCGACTCCCGACACAGGAGGTGCGCTAATCAGCGTCTGGAGAGAACTGGGGCCTTCTCTCGTGCAGCGTTCTCATATATAAAGCCGCGGTGCGGACGGCTAAGGGAACGCCTGATCAAAATTGCTCTCCCGACTAGCCGCTGGGCTAGTAATGCAACACTTCAAGTTATCGAATAAATCATTGTTTCCTTTGCTGATGGTCGATGAAGCTTTCAATTTAAATGTGCAATCAGCACACAGGTAAGTAATCATAATAAACGTCTGGCGTGGCTAAGTCAAATATTTTGGGCTAGAGAATTAATTTAATTACACTACACGCAGTAGACGAGCTCTGAACTGGCTCTTTGGAGATACGCTATAGCTATAGTTTTATAGTTGTTCTGTTGAAACTTCTCACATCTCCCTTCTACTTAAATTTAAGCATCCTAGCCTTATTTAGTCGCCTACTTAATCTATCTTGCTTCCTTAATTTTTAAGACAAAAACCAGAAAATCATGAATTTCAACTAAAATTTTAATTTGTGAGATCCAGAATACTGTTTCTACTAAATTATTATGCAAAAGGAATTCAAATACAAATTTTTAAGTCTCTAGCTCTTTTCTGTTGTGCCAATGATTTTTACAGAAAAACGTCCAAATTTCGAAAATGGTTAATGTTACTGAACTGACATTAATACATATTGATTTAGTATTACTCCTGACATGCTAGAAACGTTTCAGGTTATTTACTTGATTTTTTAAGTATTGCGCAACATTTATGACGACAGAGCTAGTTACAGCGGACTAGGCTGGCACACAATGCTAACACTGATGTGAATTTTATATGGCGTGAGTAGGCTGCTTCCCTATAGTATGGTACCAGCAAGCTACTAATGGGCCCACTCAAGTACTACATATACTTACGACCCAGATGTCAATCCAAAATTTGTAGACCCCTGCGGGCTTTCAAATTAAAAAATGAAATGAAATGTGATGAGGTGGTGCTCAACTACTTACCCTCAGACTCAGAGATAAAATATTAAAAGTTTTGGCTCATTTCATTGTCTAATGGCTGGGATACATAGCTGCCACATTACAAGCCAAATACGGCTAAGTCTACAGTATACAATATGAAAAGACACATGAATCGAATGGTCCAAGGTTCCTATTACTCGGCAATTGCGTATTTTGAATGTAATTTAGACATTTATAAGTGAAGGATTGCAATTAAATTCTCCACGTATCATTTTAACTTTTAAATGATCAGTACGATAGCAGAAGTACCTTTAAGAATGCCCTTTATTACAGTAAGACACTTATTGGTGTCGTTGGTCTAGCAATTAAATAAAATGTGAATTGAATAACAGGGAAACAATAGACTACTACTTCACATAATTAGTTATGAACAACAACATAGTTCACGAGATATTCACTTCTAAACGCCTATGATGTCTTCAGTGGAGAAGCCACGGGAATCTCACATGTGCACAATTCGGCACTACGAAATCTCCCGCTACCACAAGCAAATCTACTACACTCTCTTATTCTCTCCCGCGACTCTGTCGCGCCTTCTGTCCAACACTCTCCATGTCCAGCGCGACTGTCCCTTGTGCCGCACTGTTCAGAACTGCCTCGTGTGCCCTCCAGAAGCGATGCTCCTTCCCAACATCCATACATTTGTCCACGTGTCCCTCTTGAAAGCGATCACTGTGGTTGGCTAGAGCACTGTCTCCAAGACAACGCACACTCACAAACATAATTAAACACATTCGAAACTCTGGATTTACATTTAAGTAACTTGAAATTAAATAAATATCCCTACAGCTGGACCATAAACACGCTCTAACACACATTATTAAATACATAAATAAAAACATATCAATGGAATAGAACAGAAATAGGTCAGTAGCCTAATGTCTCTGGGCTTTCTAAATCATAGTAAATATTTGACCAAATTTTTCATTAATAGTATATATCGGATATTAACAAAGATGTAGACGAATAAATATATTTATAAGCATGCTGCTACCTTTTTTTCGTGTAACTATGGAGTACTTATGGTCTTACGCGGTCGATAATAATCGACCACTTTGACCTCCAATAACGCATGTAGTATTTAAGTTACATATACTGTAATTGATACCAATTTAGGTTTACACTAATAGCTTCCTAAAAACTTGTCGATCGACAAAATCGGATAAAACGTTTAGATTTTGGAAGTTCGTTGCTGGGTGTTGCTCGTATAATTTATCGTCAGATACTAAACTTTAAACTAATAAAGATTTGAAAATATGATTACACTATCAGAATCGTCGTTCAAATAATGGTAATGTATATGTTTCTTTTTGAGGTATGATTCACCTGGCTACAATTAATTTCTATAAGAACTGTGAAATGTCTGCCATTAAGGTTTCATAAAGTCTGCCATCTTTGGCACTCCCGGCATGTCCTCCTCATCGACACAGTGTCACCATGGAATCCCCAGTCTCACGGTGGCCGGACTGAGCGCTGGGGCTACCCTCTTACCCTGCGGAGCGGCCCATGTGGCCGCACCAACTCCGAACTTAGAATGTTTTCAAGGCGCCACAAATCACCCAGTATCTCACACACCTTCACTTATTAAAATTCTGGCTTGGCAGAGTATTCAGAAGTGGAACCCATCAGTTCATACAAGTACATATAAAGCAAAGTTCAAAGAACAGCACTTAATGACTAAAGCGCAAGGCCAATAGTGTTTACAAATTTTTTTATAGTGGTGAGAAAGTGGTATCAATGTCTAAATAAACTGAAAGTAACACAAATTATGAACTAAACGGCATATTAAATATATGCTTGCATTTCAGTTATGCATAAATAATTTTTTGGACATGTAATACATTTTTTTTAAATGCAGTTTTACTTATGAGCGATTTTGTAAGCTCTTCTTGTGTCACCCACTCAGCGCTAAGGCTCCTTCATGCACAAATTTTTTCTGTCGCACTACACACGCTTACATGGATTTTAGCACAAAGTATTCATCAACTCACATCAGTCTTTTGACCAAGTGCCTCGCAGAAATCGTGTCTGTCTCTGAATTCTGAGTTCCACCATTTTTCGTGACAAATCTGTCTACCGCGAAAACCAAAAGTAGAAACCCATCAACAGACCATTTCCCAAACCAATCAGGACCCTCGCTAAAGCTTCCCTCCAGCGGAAACGATACTTTAGGAACAATGTCACAAGGCAAACGACTGAATCACAGTAAGCTCAAATTCCTACCAGTTTAATTTAATTGACTTTAATAAATGCTTCCTATGTCCACCCACAAAAAATTGCTTGCGCATACAATTGCAAATTTTAATACCCTTCCGATTAACCGCACTCTTATACAAAGCGTAAATAAATACATATTTCACTTAAATCCACGATGTCACTGACCTCCACACACCCTCAGTCCGTAAACGTCTCCCTCTTGCACACGTACAGAGCTACAATAAACTAAGAAATTACAAATGAATCCCCAAATAAACATATAAATTATCCCCCAAAGTTACTACCACTAATTACAAATTAGAACAGCTTTTCACTTCTGCCTTAACTCTATATACCCTTACCAATTTTAATCTTCCCTCGCTTCCACATATGCGGCAGCAACGACCGTAACGTTCTACCATACCAACGCCAGTCAGCCTCACTAGAATGAAACTGCTCCTTCATATAACAACTCGTACGAACTTCATTACACAAACTAAACCCATCCACACTGCTTACTTCAGCTCTCTCTAAATTTTATCTTAGTTTTTGCTCACCTTTCGCTGATTCACTACCCACAGCATGGACTACTTTACTGTTTTTCCCCTCCAAAATATCAACACTTGCAGCTTCAACAAAACGACACACCAATTCAGTGTTAAACACTTCATCTTCCTGAGATAATGCATTGATACTTAAGCCACCATCACCATAAATATTCATCTCGGCATCCTTATCTGCTGTTACACCATTTCAATCACTACATGAATTCACATCAGAAACGTTACTTCCTCTGTCGACAAATTAACTTTACGTGAATCGTACACAAAGTTTTCCTCCGCCACCACATAACACAAATTGCTGCTACCTTGTCGTACAATTTTGGGACTTCATACCTTGCTACATTCCGCTGTGATCGGACAAAAATCAGCACATACTGCCATTTCTATACCCCTTTTATCCACATTAACGCCCCATGCTTACTTTACATACATTCTCACATTCATACTCTGACAAACGTTTTAGATCCACATATCCATCAATACGTTTCGTTTCGCCTTCATTCGCGACTAGAATAGCGTAAATTCCTGCACCCAAAGTATCAACACGAGTAGCTTTTACATTATTACACAAATTACCATTACTCTGTTCCTTTAAACAGAAATCGTGTACCTCCAGCGATGCGTTTTTAACTTCAACTGCTGGCGAGACCAACGCTAAACCTCCCTTAGTAATATCTATGCTTTCCGCAGAAACAAAATCTCCCTCACTTGCAGCAGGCGAGACCAAAGCTACGCCGCCTTCACTAACATCGACGCTTTTCGCCGACTCACAAACACTTGCTACTACACCACCTTCCTTACTGCAATTGCTGTTATTTGCTAATACCTCTTCAGAACTCTCTACACAATTTGCTTTCACAAAATTCATCTCCTCTTTAACTTCTTTTTGAACCACTGAATCTTTCCATTCATCATCATTCACCCACTCTTTCATTACACATTCATAGTTTATACCAATTGCTTTTTCAAAGTAACCTACAATTTTTTCAACTTCCTCTTTTACATCGGAAACTATTTCAGTTCGCATTGAGCCCAAATCAGTCCAAATTGAATGCATAAGTGTTTGAATTGTACTGATATATTTTGCCATTGTATTCATATTATTTCACATTTTGCTGATACTATTTACCAATGTATTCATATTATTTCTCAATCCTCTGATCATTTGAATTAGCTGAGACATCATATCTCCTCCACATTCATCCCCTTGCCTGAATTCCTACTAGTTACACTTTCGCGCTCTGATTTCAGACTAACCGTCTCACTTACATTTCCAGAATTATACACACTAGGTGACTGTTTTATATTCGCAAGATCTATAAGTGGAGCTTAACTTCAAACACTATCTCACTATTTGCGCACGTTCTTATCTGATCTGAGATGGTCCCCTTTGACATGGTGATATCGTCGTTTGCACTGGAAGTCGACATTGAAAACTGCCCTGGAGTACTCGAAGACACTGCCATCATATTGCTGTTGATCTGGGTCCACCACTGTATAAGTCACCTGATGTAGATGTAGTTGCTGCTGGTTACCGCATGTTCCAACCATCTGTGATACCGCTGTCAAATGCGCTAACGGCTACTGTGCCCTGATCTCAACTTATTGAGACTCTGAGCCCACACACAATCTGCCTTTAACGTGTTAGATTAGGAACTCTATCGCTAGCATGTGTTAGTTGTGAAAATTACCTACAGAAATCTCTACAGGTTTTGCAAAGGTTTTTACACTTCGTATAGTACACTGATTAACAAGGAGCAAAGGAATTACCACTTTCCAGGACACAAATTAAGGACGAGCCCCCAATTACGGGTTTTCAAACTGAAAATGAAATGAAACGTGATGAGGGGGCCCTCAGCTATGTACCCTAAGACTCAGAGTTGAAAAATTAGAAGTTCTGGCTGGTTTCATTGTCTTGGGGCTAGAATACGTAGTTTCCACATTAAAAGACAAATACTGTTGAGTCTACAGTATACAACATGAAGAGACACATGAATCGAATGGTCGAAGGTTCCTATCACTCGGTAATTGCGACCTTTGAACTTAATATATGACATTTATAAATGAAAGATTGTTGTTGTTGTTGTGGTCTTCAGTCCTGAGACTGGTTTGATGCAGCTCTCCATGCTACTCTATCCTGTGCAAGCTTCTTCATCTCCCAGTATCTACTGCAACCTACATCCTTCTGAATCTGCTTAGTGTATTCATCTCTTGGTCTCCCTCTACGATTTTTACCCTCCACACTGCCCTCCAATGCTAAATTTGTGATCCCTTGATGCCTCAAAACATGTCCTACCAACCGATCCCTTCTTCTAGTCAAGTTGTGCCACAAACTTCTCTTCTCCCCAATCCTATTCAATACCTCCTCATTAGTTACGTGATCTACCCACCTTATCTTCAGCATTCTTCTGTAGCACCACATTTCGAAAGCTTCTATTCTCTTCTTGTCCAAACTAGTTATCGTCCATGTTTCACTTCCATACATGGCTACACTCCATACAAATACTTTCAGAAACGACTTCCTGACACTTAAATCTATACTCGATGTTAACAAATTCCTCTTCTTGAGAAACGCTTTCCTTGCCATTGCCAGTCTACATTTTATATCCTCTCTACTTCGACCATCATCGGTTGTTTTACTCCCTAAATAGCAAAACTCCTTTACTACTTTAAGTGTCTCATTTCCTAATCTAATTCCCTCAGCATCACCCGACTTAATTTGACTACATTCCATTATCCTCGTTTTGCTTTTGTTGATGTTCATCTTATATCCTCCTTTCAAGACACTGTCCATTCCGTTCAACTGCTCTTCCAAGTCCTTTGCTGTCTCTGACAGAATTACAATGTCATCGGCGAACCTCAAAGTTTTTACTTCTTCTCCATGAATTTTAATACCTACTCCGAATTTTTCTTTTGTTTCCTTTACTGCTTGCTCAATATACAGATTGAATAACATCGGGGAGAGGCTACAACCCTGTCTTACTCCTTTCCCAACCACTGCTTCCCTTTCATGCCCCTCGACTCTTATAACTGCCACCTGGTTTCTGTACAAACTGTAAATAGCCTTTCGCTCCCTGTATTTTACCCCTGCCACCTTCAGAATTTGAAAGAGAGTATTCCACTTAACATTGTCAAAAGCTTTCTCTAAGTCTACAAATGCTAGAAACGTAGGTTTGCCTTTTCTTAATCTTTCTTCTAAGATAAGTCGTAAGGTCAGTATTGCCTCACGTGTTCCAACATTTCTACGGAATCCAAACTGATCTTCCCCGAGGTCGGCTTCTACCAGTTTTTCCATTCGTCTGTAAAGAATTCGCGTTAGTATTTTGCAGCTGTGACTTATTAAACTGATAGTTCGGTAATTTTCACATCTGTCAACACCTGCTTTCTTTGGGATTGGAATTATTATATTCTTCTTGAAGTCTGAGGGTATTTCGCCTGTCTCATACATCGTGCTCACTAGATGGTAGAGTTTTGTCATGACTGGCTCTCCCGAGGCCATCAGTAGTTCAATAGGAATGTTGTCTACTCCCGGGGCCTTGTTTCGACTCAGGTCTTTCAGTGCTCTGTCAAACTCTTCACGCAGTATCTTATCTCCCATTTCGTCTTCATCTACATCCTCTTCCATTTCCATAATATTGTCCTCAAGTACATCGCCCTTGTATAAACCCTCTATATACTCCTTCCACCTTTCTGCCTTCCCTTCTTTGCTTAGAATTGGGTTGCCATCTGAGCTCTTGATATTCATACAAGTGGTTCTCTTCTCTCCAAAGGTCTCTTTAATTTTCCTGTAGGCAGTATCTATCTTACCCCTAGTGAGACAAGCCTCTACATCCTTACATTTGTCCTCTAGCCATCCCTGCTTAGCCATTTTGCACTTCCTGTCGATATCATTTTTGAGACGTCTGTATTCCTTTTTGCCTGCTTCATTTCCTGCATTTTTGTATTTTCTCCTTTCATCAGTTAAATTCAATATTTCTTCTGTTACCCAAGGATTTCTATTAGCCCTCGTCTTTTTACCTACTTGATCCTCTGCTGCCTTCACTACTTCATCCCTCAGAGCTACCCATTCTTCTTCTACTGTATTTCTTTCCCCCATTCCTGTCAATTGTTCCCTTATGCTCTCCCTGAAACTCTCTACAACCTCTGGTTCTTTCAGTTTATCCAGGTCCCATCTCCTTAAGTTCCCACCTTTTTGCAGTTTCTTCAGTTTCAATCTGCAGTTCATAACCAATAGATTGTGGTCAGAATCCACATCTGCCCCAGGAAATGTCTTACAATTTAAAACCTGGTTCCTAAATCTCTGTCTTACCATTATATAATCTATCTGATACCTACTAGTATCTCCAGGATTCTTCCAGGTATACAACCTTCTTTTATGATTCTTGAACCAAGTGTTGGCTATGATTAAGTTATGCTCTGTGCAAAATTCTACAAGGCGGCTTCCTCTTTCATTCCTTCCCCCCAATCCATATTCACCTACTATGTTTCCTTCTCTCCCTTTTCCTACTGACGAATTCCAGTCACCCATGACTATTAAATTTTCGTCTCCTTTCACTACCTGAATAATTTCTTTTATCTCGTCATACATTTCATCTATTTCTTCATCATCTGCAGAGGTAGTTGGCATATAAACTTGTACTACTGTAGTAGGCATGGGCTTTGTGTCTATCTTGGCCACAATAATGCGTTCACTATGCTGTTTGTAGTAGCTAACCCGCACTCCTATTTTTTTATTCATTATTAAACCTACTCCTGCATTACCCCTATTTGATTTTGTATTTATAACCCTGTAATCACCTGACCAAAAGTCTTGTTCCTCCTGCCACCGAACTTCACTAATTCCCACTATATCTAACTTTAACCTATCCATTTCCCTTTTTAAATTTTCTAACCTACCTGCCCGATTAAGGGATCTGACATTCCACGCTCCGATCCGTAGAACGCCAGTTTTCTTTCTCCTGATAACGACGTCCTCCTGAGTAGTCCCCGCCCGGAGATCCGAATGGGGGACTATTTTACCTCCGGAATATTTTACCCAAGAGGACGCCATCATCATTTAATCATACAGTAGAGCTGCATGTCCTCGGGAAAAATTACGGCTGTAGTTTCCCCTTGCTTTCAGCCGTTCGCAAGCAAGGCCGTATTGGTTAATGTTACAAGGCCAGATCAGTCAATCATCCAGACTGTTGCCCCTGCAACTACTGAAAAGGCTGCTGCCCCTCTTCAGGAACCACATGTTTGTCTGGCCTCTCAACAGATACCCCTCCGTTGTGGTTGCACCTACGGTACGGCCATCTGTATCGCTGAGGCACGCAAGCCTCCCCACCAGCGGCAAGGTCCATGGTTCATGGGGGGAATGAAAGATTGCCATTAAATAAATTCTGTAGGTACTATTTTAACGACCTTAAATGATGAGTACGATAGCAGAAGTAACTTTAAGAATGCCCTTTCTTACTGTATAACACTTATTGGTGTCGGTGGTCCAGCAATTAAATAAAATACAAGTTGAATAACAGGGAAACAGTAGATTCCTACTTCACGTAATTTGTTATAAAAACACAGCTCGCATAACATCCCTTCTAAATGCATGCTACGTCCTCACTGCAGAAGACACGGAAATCTCACATGTGCAGAAGTCGACACTACGACATATTTCTATCTCCCGCGACCATGCGCAGAACTGCTCCACTCTCCAAGTCTTTCCCACGACTCTGTCGAATCTTCCCGTCCAGCACTCCCCATGTCCAGTGCGACTCTTTCTCACGCTTCACTGTTGAGGACTGCCTCGTGTGCCCTCCAGAAACGATGCTCCTACCCAACATACATATGTCTCTCCATGTGTCCCTCTTGGAAACGGCCGCTGTGATTGGCTAAAGCACTCGCGCCAGGTCTCCAAGACAACGCACACTCACAAACATAATGAAACACATTCGAAACACTGGATTTACATTTAAGCAACTTGAAATCAAATAAATATTCCTACAGCTGGACCATAAGCACGCTCCAACACACGTTATTAAATACACTCCTGGAAATGGAAAAAAGAACACATTGACACCGGTGTGTCAGACCCACCATACTTGCTCCGTACACTGCGAGAGGGCTGTACAAGCAATGATCACACGCACGGCGCAGCGGACACACCAGGAACCGCGGTGTTGGCCGTCGAATGGCGCTAGCTGCGCAGCATTTGTGCACCGCCACCGTCAGTGTCAGCCAGTTTGCCGTGGCATACGGAGATCCATCGCAGTCCTTAACACTGGTAGCATGCCGCGACAGCGTGGACGTGAACCGTATGTGCAGTTGACGGACTTTGAGCGAGGGCGTATAGTGGGCATGCGGGAGGCCGGGTGGACGTACCGCCCAATTGCTCAACACGTGGGGCGTGAGGTCTCCACAGTACATCGATGTTGTCGCCAGTGGTCGGCGGAAGGTGCACGTGCCCGTCGACCTGGGACCGGACCGCAGCGACGCACGGATGCACGCCAAGACCGTAGGATCCTACGCAGTGCCGTAGGGGACCGCACCGCCACTTCCCAGCAAATTAGGGACACTGTTTCTCCTGGGGTATCGGCGAGGACCATTCGCAACCGTCTCCATGAAGTTGGGCTACGGTCCCGCACACCGTCAGGCCGTCTTCCGCTCACGCCCCAACATCGTGCAGCCCGCCTCCAGTGGTGTCGCGACAGGCGTGAATGGAGGGACGAATGGAGACGTGTCGTCTTCAGCGATGAGAGTCGCTTCTGCCTTGGTGCCAATGATGGTCGTATGCATGTTTGGCGCCGTGCAGGTGAGCGCCACAATTAGGACTGCATACGACCGAGGCGCACAGGGCGAACACCCGGCATCATGGTGTGGGGAGCGATCTCCTACACTGGCCGTACACCACTGGTGATCGTCGAGGGGACACTGAATAGTGCACGGTACATCCAAACCGTCATCGAACCCATCGTTCTACCATTCCTAGACCGGCAAGGGAACTTGCTGTTCCAACAGGACAATGCACGTCCGCATGTATCCCGTGCCACCCAACGTGCTCTAGAAGGTGTAAGTCAACTACCCTGGCCAGCAAGATCTCCGGATCTGTCCCCCATTGAGCATGTTTGGGACTGGATGAAGCGTCGTCTCACGCGGTCTGCACGTCCAGCACGAACGCTGGTCCAACTGAGGCGCCAGGTGGAAATGGCATGGCAAGCCGTTCCACAGGACTACATCCAGCATCTCTACGATCGTCTCCATGGGAGAATAGCAGCCTGCATTGCTGCGAAAGGTGGATACACACTGTACTAGTGCCGACATTGTGCATGCTCTGTTGCCTGTGTCTATGTGCCTGTGGTTCTGTCAGTGTGATCATGTGATGTATCTGACCCCAGGAATGTGTCAATAAAGTTTCCCCTTCCTGGGACAATGAATTCACGGTGTTCTTATTTCAATTTCCAGGAGTGTAATTAAAACTCCAGGTCATACAATTTTCGGAGGTTTATTTGTTGATGATAACATTTTTCCAAAGTCATTGCAGAATACATCAAACTTCACATATAGTCTCTTTGACAATCCAATAGCTGACAGACTGACTTACTGACCGAAAAGACTTGACTACAAAGTGAACCTCTAGGGGAAATGACGCTGCATTCCCGCGTTTGATTATAGATATTCCAAACAATGAGTGTTCATTACTTCAATTATTACACCATCGTGAAATTAATAATTACAATTAAAACTAACAAATATACAAAAGGTTGACAATCAGATTACTTACAACATAAAATATTAGTTCATTACAGATGAGTTTTAGGTTAGAAATCGCACAATTTGAGATTGTAAATTAAATATGACTTTTTACAATAATGCGCTTCATTAAGCTAATAAATACAAATCAATTATCGATCGGCAAATATTACTAACATTATATACACATGTTTAACCTCTTTAATGGATCATAACTTTTAAAAATGCGTCCAAACTTAAGTAATGAAGTTAATTACATGTACTAACAATGATCAATTAATTATTTTAGTAATGGTATTAATTCTGGTTTACAAATCTGGGTCTGAAATTACATATCACTGGAAATTACGTGAATTTAAATTTGGTTCTTCCTTTTAGATCGATTTACAATAACGTTTTCTAAACTGAACTTTCGAGATCTAATTGCAGTTAATTAAAGAAAGTAATAACGATGCTAACATTTATAACTACTTGTAATCAAATGAATTACATACTGATTATTATAGTTCTGAGTAAAAGTTGGTGGTTCATAGTGATTATTACGTTACGCATTTACATATTATTTAATTATTCGTAAATTTTGTTTAAATATCATTCATAATATTATGTTAAAATAACGAACAACTTCAGTTGGAAAGACCACATAGATAATATTGTGGGGAAGGCGAGCCAAAGGTTGCGTTTCATTGGCGGGACACTTAGAAGATGCAACAAGTCCACTAAAGAGACATCTTATACTACAGTCCTTCGTCCTCTGTTAGAATATTGCTGCCCGGTATGGGATCCTTACCAGGTGGGATTGACGGAGGATATCGAAAGGGTGCAAAAAAGAGCAGCTCGTTTTGTATTATCACGTAATAGGGGAGAGAGAGTGGCAGATATGGCACGCGAGTTGGGATGGAAGTCATTAAAGCAAAGATGTTTTTCGTCGCGGCGAGATCTATTTACGAAATTTCAGTCACCAACTTTCTCTTCCGAATGCGAAAATACTTTGTTGAGGTCAACCTAGACAGGTAGGAATGATCATCAAAATAAAATAAGAGAAATCAGAGCTCGAACAGAAAGGTTTAGGTGTTCGTTTTTCCCGCGTGCTGTTCGGGAGTGAAATGGTAGAGAGATAGTATGATTGTTGTTCGATGAACCCTCTGCCAAGAACTTAAATGTGAATTGCAGAGTAATCATGTAGATGTAGATGTAATAATATAAGTGTAGACCAGACGTGGCTTAAATTCAGAGAAATAGTATCGGCAGCAATTAAGAGATTTATACCAAATAAATTAACAAACGACGGAGCTGATCCTCCTTGGTACACAAAATGGGTCAGAACACTGTTGCAGAAACAACGAAACAAACATGCCAAATTTAAACAAAGGCAAAATTCCCAAGGTTGGCGATCTTTTACAGAAGCTCGAAATTTAGCGCGGACTTCAATGCGAGATGCTAATACAGTTTCCACAACGAAAGTTTGTCTCGAAACCTGGGAGAAAATCCAAAGCGATTTTGGTCGTATGTAAACTATGTTCACGGCAAGAAACGATCAATGATTTCTCAGCGCGATAGCAATGGAGGTACTATGAAAGACAGTGTAGCCAAAGCAGAGTTACTAAACACAGCCTTCCGAAATGCCTTCACAAAGAAGACGAAGTAAATATTCCAGAATTCGAATCGAGAACAGCTGCCGACATGAGCAACGTAGTAGTAAATATCCTCGGAGTAGTGAAGCAACTTAAATCAATAAAAGCAAGTCTTCTGGTCCTGACTGTATACCAGTTAGATTCCTTTCGAAGTATGCTGATGCATTAGCTCCATACTTAATAATCATATGCAACTGTTCGCTCAACGAAAAATCCGTACCCAAAGACTGGAAAGTTGCACAGGTCACACCAATATTCAAGAAAGGTAGTAGGAGTAGTCCACTAAATTAGAGGCCCATATCGTTAACGTCGATATGCAGCAGGATTTTAGAACTTATATTGTGTTCGAACGTAATGAATTACCTCGAAGAAACCGGTCTAGTGACCAACAGTCAACATGGGTTTAGAAAACGTCGTTTTTGTGAAACACAACTAGCTCTTTATTCACATGAAGTGCTGAGTGCTATTGACAAGGGATTTCAGATAGATTCCATATTTCTGGATTTCCGGAAGGCGTTTGACACTGTACCACGCAAGCGGCTCGTAGTGAAAGTGCGTGTTTATGGAATATCGTCTCAGTTATGTAACTGAATCTGTGATTTCCTGTCAGAGAGGACACAGTTCGTTGTAACTGACGGAAAGTCACCGAGTAAAACAGAAGTGATTTCTGGCGTTCTCCAAGGTAGTGTTATAGGCACTTTACTGTTCCTTATGTATCTAAACGATTTGGAAAAGAATATGAGCCGCCGTCTTCGGTTGTTTGCAGATGAGGCTGTCATCAGAAGATCAAAAGAAACTGCAAAACAATTTAGTAGAAAGATCGAAATGGTGCGAAAATTGGCAGTTGCCCTTAAATAACGAAAAGTGCGAGGTCACCCACATGAGTGCTGAAAGGAACGCGTTAAACTTTGGTTACACGATAAATCAGTCTAATCTGAAAGCCGTAAATTCAACTAAATACCTAGGTATTGCAATTACGAACAATATAAATTGGAAAGAACACATAGAAAATGATGTGGGGAAGGCTAATCAAAGACTGCGTTTCATTGACAGGACACTTAGAAAATGTAATAGGCCTACTAAGGAGACTGCCTACACTACGCTTGTACGTCCTCTTTTAGAATAGTGTTGCGCGGTGTCGGATCCTTAGCAGATAGGACTGACTGAGTACATCGAAAAAGTTCAAAGAAAGACAGCACGTTTTGTATTATCGCGAAATATGGGAGAGAGTGTCACAGAAATGATACAAGATTTGGGATGAACATCATTAAAAAAAAGGCATTTTTCGTTACGATGGAATCTTCTCACGAAAATCAATCACCAACTTTCTCCTCCAAATGCGAAAATATTTTGTTGACACCGACTTACATAGGGAGGAGCGATCGCAAATAATGGAAATCAGAGCTCGTACGGTAATATACAGATTTTCATTCTTTGCGCGCGCTGTACAAGTTTGGAATAATAGAGAATTGTGAAGGTGGTTCGATGAACCGTCCGCCAGGCACTTAAATGTGATTTGCAGAGTACCCATATAGATGTAGATGTCGAATCAGGAACTTGAAGTTTCAGCTCATGACAGGAGGATGTAGTTACAGGCTTCCTATGGCTCTATTTTAAAAGTATAACTGACCATGCACTCGTTAGATATGTCCTACTAGAGAAGTACGTGACAGGATGGACAATACATGGTTTACGGTCACCACACAGAATCGTCTAAAGAAACGGACACTACTCAATAACGAATGTAAACCACAGTATAGGACTACAGATAGACGACTAATAGATCGAGTTTGGCTGTCTAAAGCACAGGAGACCTTCAATGAGTACCTTAGAAGAATATAATCAAAAAATCACTCAGAAGACCAGTTAAATTTTCTGTCGTAACTAAAGGCTGTTAGTGGCATGAAAGTTAATGATAGGCTCTGAGAGACGAGGCAGCGACAAATAATAAGTTTAGCAGACTGAAAGCAGAAATGCTTAACTCCTTTTCCGAACTGCCATGGGCCATTCAGATCCAGTTTAATTCTTGTACGACTGCAAAGTTGAGTCAATGGCGTTAAAAAACAAAAAAAATGGCCGGATGAGTTAACACTTCTATTAACCATAATACACCATGGATTTCTCAAAAAAAGAAAGAAGAGAAAAGGAAACGGTGAAACATGATAGGTGAAAGTACAGGTCAAAGTCCTCCACATGAAGGGTAGCAGAAGTTAACAACAAAGCCACTGTCCAATATCCTTCGACGCCTCCTTCTGTTATGCAGTCTTAGAAAATATTCTGAGGTGAAATTTTAAAGGGTATCTGAACAGATTGCCCTTCTTCATGCCAAAGAGTAGTGCTAGGTATCCAGCGACCACATGTAACCAAAATCGTCCTTATACGAAGCAGTGAAAGTCATGGAAGGATTCATTCAACGATATGAAGTATTTCGGAGCTTCCGAAAGGCGTTTTAACCGGTACAACACATACGTATCGCTACCGTAGGGATCGCGAAGACACAATTAAGTGAATCTCAGCGCGCACAGAGGCGTTTAATCATTCTCCTTGCGTCCCATACGCAAATAGAACACGAAAAATTACGAAAACTCGATACTTTGAGAAGACCCTCTTCCTTGCAGTTCGCAGTGCTGTGTAGAGTATAGATACATACATCAAATGAGATATATAGCTCACGTGCATTTTTCAAAAATTTCATTCCAGTGCGATCAGTTTCATCTGTTGTTATTGTTAGTTATATTCCTTTTTCATTCAATAAACTCGTAGCAAGGATATATTTGTAGATGGCACACCTTTCTGCAAAGGAAAAAAAGGAGAATTCATTTTTGAAATAAGGACAGGCATGGTTGGATTCAATCGTTATTCCACAAATCCAAACTGACCTACTCCTTCAGGTCGCGAACCAGTCGAGTATACGCGACTGTAGCGAGACATTCTGAACCCCTGGCATTCCCTCTCTTCAGATCGCGTCCGAGTATTCCTCTCACAGACTGCGGGGGTTGGGTTGTTTGGGGGATGAGACCAAACAGCGAGGTCATCGGTCTCAACAGATTAGGGTAGGACGGGAAAGGAAGTCGGCCGTGTCCTTTTAAAGGAACCATGCCTGAATTTGGTTGCAGCGATTTAGGGAAATCACGGAAAACCTAAATCAGGATGGGCGGACGCGGGATTAAGCCGTCGTCCTCCCGAATGAGAGTCTACGTGTTAAGCACTGCCCCTCCTCCCACGGTCACAGACTGCCTCTTGATCATCATCGCCTTCTTCTTTTCATTATGCGCAGACTCCGATTGTCAGCAAATGTAACAGATCGTGTCTTCATGACGTCACATTCAACAATGAGTTCCACCACCAAACTAACCGAACCGTTGCGTAGCATCAGTCTCATTGACAAACCTTCCGAAGAAAGAGTCGATTTCGAAGCGCGCTTTCTAGGAAGTCTGTTTCGCATCCTTCGGGCTGTGAGAAGAAGTTGAGAAGAAGTGAGGAGGTAGGTAAAAATTGAGTTTTAAAGTACTCTGCAGTCGCAGGCACGGGATCAGGGTCTGGAAGACAGATATTTTATCTTTGGTCTACGTATCAGTCGGTCAAATTATTCCTCAATTCCCATCTTGTACTATCATGTAGTGTATTATTAACATATTTAGTAACTCCAGGCTCTCAATAATTGTTGACTTGATACAAGTATTTGTTTTCTTTTAACGATCGATTAGTTTACTTGGTGTTTGGATCTAAAATACAGCGTCACTTAATATCAATTTTTTTATGGTTGTGATAAGAGCTTGTGTGTGTCACATACGGTGCCATGTACGGTATGACACTGAATTGTTTATTTAGACCAAATTTTGTCGTCAATAACCCAAATTACAATTGCCTATTTTCGTCTCAGGAAACACTGTTGCTACAAAAAAGTGCTTGTTTCACGTTTCCAGATGTTTTCGAGAGTGAAGTCGCTGTTCGGCTCGCCAGCTGCCAGCCAGGGGTGTCCCAGGTTGGTCGACGAGCCGCCAACACCTGCGCCTCTACGCCGCCTTCGGCCACCGCGACCAAAGCCGAATGAGAGGAAGGTCGAGTCCACCACCACCGACGGCGAAGAGGCCGCTGCAGCTAAACCGCAGCTTCAGGCAATTCATGTAAGCAGCAGAGCCTCCTTTGTACAACATTCAACAATAATAAGTTTCCGAGTATTTCAAGAAAAAAGATAGAAATGATTTCCAATAATGTTCTGCAGACACGTTTACTGACATAACTTTTTTCTTTCTACAGTTTGGTCCGAGACCGAGAATTGTGCATTTTGACTTGTCTGACGTTGAAGATGAAGAAGAGGAAGTCTCTGGCTATTACTACCCTCCTGGAGTTCCAGTTCCACCCAGTCGGCTGCAAATCTTTGCCAACAGACCGCGCCGAAGGAAGATTATCCGAGAGCCACCGTCGCTGGAAATGCAGACTGCGATGGCACATCTAAGAGCTGAGATACAAGCAATGGTAAGTTAAACATTTAACTGTTAAAAACACTGTATTACGTTAGAAACACAAACGTAGAATTCTTATTAACGCTTGAAATAAATGTAGACGTAGGACTCATATTAATCTACACACACATCCAAACTGTGTAGACTACTTTCAATTGATGATGAGGGTTGAGAAGGCATCTTGAAGCCAAACGCGATATATTGTTTGAGAATTTGTGGAAACTAAAAACAATCGTCATGACATTTGTCCAAATAACCATTACGATATTTTACAAAAGTTACATTAATTGATTTCAAAGGAATGTTTATGGAGTGGTGATATTATCAGTACACACATTCAGATAACTCGCTTTACACATTATACCTAAACATTTTTCGTTGCTTGCAAAAGCCGTAGTGATGTCACAGTTACTGACTACTTTGTAGTCGGTAAAATTTCAAGTGCTAGATATAGGTTCGCTAAAGGAAGCAGCTTCATAAAAATAATTCTTTTTGTCATTTTCAGGAGAACCCGGCTCCTACAACATGGATTGGGCTTCTAGTGGAGACTCTAGTGGACCTGTATCGAAACAAGAGAGATTACCGCCGGAACCATGGGTTGACAGAGAGACCAGGGTTCATCATCCGAATGAAGGGAAGATTGGCACCTGTTCGTGAGGCAGTGAGAAGAGTTCTGCATCTGAAGAAGAATGTGCACAAGAGACAACTGCCGACGGGCATAGATTCCACTCTGCGTGATTACTTTCTTCAATGTGCACACCCTGACTCTAATTATCCACCGATTATTCCATTAACACCACAGCTACTGGAAACCGCGCTGTGATGTGATAGTTGGAAGTCAATCTGGTTTGGCTTGAAATAAAACACCTTAAAACCTGTTTACTTGTGTTTTTATTGCACAGTTAATATTTAAATACATTCTACACATAATGTACTAGTGTGAAAGCGAAAAAGTTCAGTACTGTGAAGACTGAACTAACATGCTTGAATGGTTACAAATCAGATTTAACTGGCAGCAGTATAAGCTGAATTAGAAAAGTTGGCGGTGAAGATGACGTCACTAAGGTTGTGAATTTGGCAGATCAGTTTACTATGTTCAAACTTTCAATCCGGTAACAGCTTTGAGAGAAGGTACAGATTCCTTAGTAGACAGCCTCCAGACAACCCACAAGATTCAGAAACAATGAGACAAGGAAGGAAAAGCACAAGTCATGGTTAATGATCGGAGACTGAAAGAAATACTGAGAGGGTACTTCTGATAGGCAGTTTTCGTGATATGAAATGTCTGAGTTAATGCAAAACGTCCTTGCTATTCAACTTTTCAGTACGGAAACGTTTTAACTGGAACGTAGGACTCAGCAATACAACTTGCGATATGAGGTGTGTGGCGAAGGATATTCATAATCAAGAATACGTTCTGATCATTTAGGTACAGGAAATTTTTTAGATGATAATCTTAACAGTGCAATTGAGGGTGATGCCAAGAACTTCGCTGAGAATGCTGAAGAATGCCATTCCTACAACACGCTTCGGATCCTCGCGATTCGTTCAGCCAGCTAAGCCTGCCATGTATATCCGTGACTGAAGCATCGTACCTCACATAGTCGCACAACATTCGACATGGGCTACATCTGTATAATTTCGTTAAGAGATTATTTGCATTACTAATTTCCAGAAGCAGTCTGCGAGACAGAACTGTGTCAGCTAATCCTGATGATCTTCAGCAATTTCAGTAAATGGCAAATATGTCAGAGCGACAGAGCTACCATCTGACTATACACGCATCTGCAGTAGTTAAGTGCAAGGCTATAACAAGTTGACTGTATACCACAAATAATAAAAAAACTCTGGGTATGTTATGCTACATACAGAGAGGCTATTTAAGAAGAACAACATCGGTTTATCGTATGGCGACGCTGCTGCTTGCGTTGGTAGAGATCCAATGACTGTTAGCAGAATATGGAATCGTTGGGTTCAGGAGGGTAATAGGGAGTGCCGTGCTGGATCCCAACGGCCTCGTATTACTAGCAGTCGAGATGAATGGCACGTAGCTGTAACGGATCGTGTATCCACGTTCGATCCCTGAGTCAACATATGGGGACGTTTGCAAGACAACAACCATTTGCACGAACAGTTCGACGACATTTGCAGCAGCATGGACTATCAGCTCGGAGACCATAGCTGTGGTTACCCTTGACGCTGCATCACAGACAGGAGCGCCTGCGATGGTGTACTCAATGACGAACCTGGGTGCACGAATTGCAAAACGTCCTTTTTTAGGATGAATCCCGGTTCTGTTTATAGCATCATGATGGTCGCATCCGTGTTTGGAGACATCCCGGTAAACGCACTTTGGAAGCGTGTATTCGTCATCGTCATACTGGCGTATCATCCGGCGTGATGGTATGGCGTGCCATTGGTTACACGTCTCGGTCACATCTTGTCCGCATTGACGGCACTTTGAACAGTGGACGTTACATTTCAGATGTGTTACGACCCGTGGCTCTACCCTTCAAATGGTTCAAATGGATCTCACCACTATGGGACTTGACATATGATGTCCCTTAGAACTTAGAACTACTTAAGCCTAACGAACCTAAGGACATCACACACATCCATCCCCGAGGCAGGATTCAAATCTACGATCGTAACGGTTGCGCGGTTCCAGAGTGTAGCGCCTAGAGCCTCTCGGCAATCCCGGCCGGCCTCTACCCTTCATTCGATCCCTGCGCAACCCTACATTTCAGCAGGATAATGCACGACTGCATGTTGGTGGTCCTGTACGGGCCTTTCTTGGTACAGAAAATGTTCGACTGCAATCCCGGCCAGCACATTCGCCAGATCTCTCACCAACTGAAAACATCTGGTCAATGGTGGCCGAGCAACTGGCTCGTCACAATACGCTAGTGACTACTCTTGATGAACTGTGGTATCGTGTTGTAGTTGCATGGGCAGCTGTGCCTGTACACGCCATCCAAGCTCTGCTTGACTCAGTGCCCAGGCGTATCAAGGCCGTTATTACGGCCAGAGGTGGTTGTTCTGGGTACTGATTTCTCAGGATATGTGCACCTAAATTGCGTGAAAATCTAATCCAATGTCAGTTCTAGTATAATATATTTGTCCAATGAATACCCGTTTATCATCTGCATTCCTTCTTGGTGTAGCAGTTTTAATGGTCAGTAGTGTATGTCCTGGTGTGCTTGACTAGGACAATACAACACCTCTTCATACCTACAGAAATCGAAGAGATCTATATCGAACCATGTTAATATGAAATTGAATACACATCACAAGAGGAAGTGTAGATAGAATAAGGTGCCAAGTCAGATGTAAACTTCATACTCTACGGCGTCGTAAGATGAAACCAATTACCATTTCACTTTTTCACCCTCAATGTAACGCGTCGGAGAGATGGATGAAGGAAATTAATAAATTGTGTCGTCATTTTTGTCATCATAATCACAGAACGTGGAATCAGTATCTTCATATTTTTCAAAATATTCTTAACAAACTCCCTAATGATTCAACTTCTTTACCGCCTATATTGATATAAAAAAATAAAGCACTGACAAACTGTATTTCTGAAATCGATCCTTTTCCACCTACACGGAAAATGCGGCATTCTGTAGCTGTCAACCTGGCTCTGCAAACTATTGCATCTGTGGCTGCTAGAAGAGAGAAATCAGCTAAACGTCCTGTTCATTAAAAACTTTGACAGTTGGTCAAAAGGTGTTAATTAAGTCTCATCGTTTGTGTCACAAAGGAAAAGGCTTGTGTCGCATATTTTTCTGCTATATAACGGTGCACATAGAGTTCGTAAAATTATTCGTGATAACACTGTTGAAGTGGATGGATAAGTGGTGGATAAGAGGTAAGGTAAGTGAGGAGCATATTTTTTCTTTGTTTGTTTATATAGAACAAAAAGGATGAAGATGGCAGACTAGAACACTCCAGTGGAAGGAAGACTGTCTAAACACACACATTGTTAAATCAATAAGCAGTATATACTTTCTTCTGGTAAAGAAGTATTTGAGTACGTTGGCAAACTGGCAGCTGTTCGGCAACCGTATATTTTGATGTGACTTGGCAAACATTGGTCTGGACATGATGCCTATGACGTTGGCTAACTACTATTGACTATTATACACTGCTGCCACTACTAATTGATACACAGGTTAAACATCAAACTTTGACAGAATTACATTTACACAGTTAACACTATTCAATTGCACAATAGTACTTAGCATGTGGATGAAGAATGAGTGAGTGTGTTTTGTGTGTTTTCCTTTCCTAATCACAAATAATTGGTACCAAGCTACCTCCTAAATATTATTTTGCTTATTTGTTGTGGCTTGCACTGTCACCCATAAAAATTATAGGTTTACTGATATTTGTGTATTTGTAATAGTTAATATGATAATTATCTGATATTATTTGTCTGTTTGTTATAATTTGTATGTTTAGTGTAAGAGAATTGATAATAATTTTGTGAAAGCAATTGGGTGTGCATTCGAACTGTTGAAACTTCCTGGCAGATTAAAACTGTGTGCCCGACCGAGACTCGAACTCGGGACCTTTGCCTTTCGCGGGCAAGTGCTCCACCAACTGAGCTACCGAAGCACGACTCACGCCCGGTACTCACAGCTTTACTTCTGCCAGTACCTCGTCTCCTACCTTCCAAACTTTACAGAAGCTCTCCTGCGAACCTTGCAGAACTAGCACTCCTGAAAGAAAGGATATTGCGGAGACATGGCTTAGCCACAGCCTGGGGGATGTTTCCAGAATGAGATTTTCACTCTGCAGCGGAGTGTGCGCTGATATGAAACTTCCTGGCAGATTAAAACTGTGTGCCCGACCGAGACTCGAACTCGGGACCTTTGCCTTTCGCGGGCAAGTGCTCCACCAACTGAGCTACCGAAGCACGACTCACGCCCGGTACTCACAGCTTTACTTCTGCCAGTACCTCGGTCGGGCACACAGTTTTAATCTGCCAGGAAGTTTCATATCAGCGCACACTCCGCTGCAGAGTGAAAATCTCATTCTGGATTCGAACTGTTGTTTGTGCTTACACCTATTATCATTGGTGGGTGCCACTTGGAAATGCTTAATTTCTGCTGATGAAATGTGATGAACTGTTTAATTTCTGCTGATGAAATGTGATGGACTGTTTAATTTCTGCTGATGAAATGTGATGAATTGTTTAATTTCTGCCGATGAAATGTGATGGACTGTTTAATTTCTGCTGATGAAATGTGATGGACTGTTTAATTTCTGCTGTAGAAACGTGATGAACTGTTCAATTTCTGCTGATGAAATCTGATGAACTGTTTAATTATTGCTGGTGAATATTATGGACTCTTACCTGCTCGCCATTGCTGGGTGCCACTGTTGGAACTGCTGCCACTGAGATGATATAACTTGTTGCTGTCTGCACCTGTTCAACATTGATGGGTGCCACCGTTGGAACTGTTTAATTACTACTGGTGAATTTTATGGGACTGCTATCTGCACCTGCTCGCCACTGCTGGGTGCCAGTGCCACTGTTGGAACTGCTACTATTGATGGGTTGTCACTCATTCCTGCCAGCACCGGCTGGCCATTGATGGGTGCCACTGTAGGAACTGTTCAAATACTGCTTATGAAATGTTATGGGAATGCTATGTGCACCTGTTGACCATTGCTGGGCGCTACTGTTGGAACTGTCAACTACTCTAAGGAGTTCTACTTGTTTATTGAACAACTGAAAAGATTTTATGTGAATATTTGTGTAAACTGATTTATTGTGTATTTACCGTTTATGGAATATTATGAGACTCTCATCTTCATCTATTCGTCATTGCTGGTGCCATTGATTGAACTGTTTAACTACTCTTAAGAAGTGATACTTGCGTAAACTATTATGTAAAATTACTTGTATGCAAGCATTAGTATTCCTTACTGTATTTTTATATACCAGGTTATTGAAGGGTCATTGCAAAGCCAAAATTTATTTATTAACATCATCTTTTATTTTTGTCTGTGTTTTTTTTGACGAATTTGATGGTATTTTCATCACCAATGCTGGAAAAATACTACCAAATTCTAGCCCATGGAGGGGGGGCATATGAAAGGTGACTACACTGAGTTACAGCACCAGAGATTGCCCCAAAGATTATTATTCCGCCGCCTCCACTGGGCAGTAGTAGTTCAGAAGATGTCGAGGGCAGTTGTTGTTATGTTGGGCGAGAGAGTTTGGTTGGTGTAATGTATATGGAAGAAGTTGCAAGTGTCAGAATATATTTGAGAAAGGAGATGGTCTTTTGATTTATGATGCTGGTGTAATGGAATATTTTCGTCAATATATAATGAGGTAAAAAGGTATTACAGTTTTCTTAAATGACAATCCCTCTTGCTCACAGGTACAGTCAACAAAGCATCTGGCTGGTGTTCATTTATTAGACTTGTAATTCTAGTTTCTATGTGCTACTACAGTATTTCTGGTTTTTCAGTTAGTTCATTGTAAATGGTGTTTAAAATATTTTGTCGTATTGAGAAAGAAACGAGCCAGATACGTGTATGTAGAGTCACACTACCACACACAGAACAGTTACACTTGTGCTTTGTTGTTTCGTAGCTTTTATAGTTGCAAGGGGCTTAATTAATCAAATGTGTTAATGGAAATTCCTAGTCATTATTTATTTTTATTTCATGCAGTCAGATTGCGTGCTAATACTAGTCAGGGTCAACCGTTTACAAGACTTCGTAACCGGTCACACAGCTATTTAAATTATTGCATTTATTCAGTAATATTCGTCCTTTCTTTTTAAATAAGCCCCCATGCAGTGTGTGGCGAAGGATATTCATAAAGAAGAACATGTACTAATCATTTAGGTACAGCCAATGATGACGTTGACAGTGCAATTGAGGGTGATACCAGGAAAATCGCTGAGAATGCTACTTCACTAAGGTGAAGATTGTGCCATTCCTTGAGTAATACAACAGGTCTTGGATCCTTGGAATTCGTTCAAGCAGCTGAGCCTGTCACGTATGTCCGTGACTGTAGCATCGTACCTCGCAAAGACGCACAACATGCGACATGGCCCACATCTGGATGTTTCCCTTAAGCGTTTATTTGCCTAACTAATTTCCAGAGGCAGTCTGCGAGACAGACCTCTGTCAGCTAATATCGATGATCTCCACTAATTTCAGTAAATGGCAAATATTTCAGAGCAACAGAGCCACCATCTGACAATAAACGCAACTGCATCAGATAAGTGTAAGGCTAAAATAAGATGCCTGGATACCACAAATAATAAAATATCATGGTATTTAATGCTACATACAGAAAGCATATTCAAGATGAAGAACTCGTATAGCAGAAGGACCCTTTAAAATCAAAAGACATCTCTTCTTGCGGGCTTGGCTAGGACACTATAACACCCCTCCATGGTTACAGAAATCCAAGAGATGTATGTCGATACAAGTTAATATGAAATTGAGTACACATCACAAGAGGAAATGTAGATAGAATAAGGTGCCAAGTCAGATGTAAAAGATTACAATATTAAACGGCTCTTCGACTGCTGTACTTCAGTGACAGAACTGAGAAGACAGAAAGTAATGGTTTGGTCAGAGTAAATGCTCCACCAGGGAAATTCTCTGCACTACATTTAACTATTAGAAATGGAAACAGACAGACTGCGGTAATAGCTGCGAAGTCGGTAAAGTATGTGAGGATTTCGGTATTTATTTGACGTGGGACAGTACGAGATTGAGGGCACCAGCGCACACTGACGACCAGTTTCAGAATGTTCCCAACTGAAACACTCCTGCAAATACCAGAGGTACACAGTTGCTGATAATTAGATTCTAAACTGTACTGTTTTTCATGGATAAAACGCGAGTCCTAAGATAACTGGTTGATCTGCTCATTAATGGCAAATGACTGCAAAAAATGTTTCTCATCAGTCTAATTTATTTAACAAAGACAACTTCCAATACAGTTCTGTTTTACTAGTGCTTAGAGATAAGCTTTCTGGAATTCAAGAGCATCTTGGGCTACACATTGCCACAAATAAAACACGCGGCTAGCACAACAAAGACGGAGCTATACCACAAATAATCTTTCAAAGTTCCTCACCATATTTCGGACGGTAAAAATCACACGCTGCACACAAGAAATACAACATTTCAGAAAGAAAACAAAGGCCATTACGAGAATTACTAGGCACCGAAAAAATAAACTTGTTAAGGCAGTTGACATTCAGCTCTAAAAAGACCGCAAGACTGAGAAAAGTTATTTTAAATTCAAATTATTTACCATAATTCCTAAGACTTCCTAACATTCCCAAGAAACCGTAGTAGAGAAAACCATTTACGGAAGCAGATCCCTTATTTTACTTAGACAGAAAATACAGTCTTTACTAACAAATAAAAATGTTTTGTTACTCACCCAGTAAGTCTTCTGATTATAATCGTATTTCAAATAAAGGACTAAAATTATGTACCCACTTCAACATGCCACCTTCTCTCTATGAAGTCTGATTCTTCCTTGTTTACGTTGTGTACTGAGTGTTTAAGATGCAACCGATAGTCGTGAGTCCTGCCGACTGTGAATTACGGATGATGGAATGGTAAGAAATTGGGTGGGAATATTTAAAGATGGCCACACTAATGTGCATGATTAACAACGTAGTGGGCGTCCTTCGATCGTTGATGAAAGTTTGGTTCAGGAAGTGGACAATAAGGTAAGAGAAAACAGACGCTTTACTATTTCCTCCTTGCGGGATGACTTTCTTAATGTTTCTCGTAGTGTCGTGTATTGCATTCTGACCGATCACTTGATTTACCGAAAGATGTGCGCATGTTGGGTACAGAAAATGTTGACAGATGTGCACAAAACCAAAAGTTTAGACAGTGCATTCACTTTCCTTGAGCGATACTACAACGACGGTGATGATTTCTTAAGCTGAATTGTTACGGGCGATGAAACATGGGTGGCCGACGACACACCAGAATCAAAGCAACAGTCCATGGAAGGTGAGCAAGGGCACCGTTTTGCTGCAAGACAATGTCCGCCCGTTGTGGCGAATCAGACCAAAGATCTCATCACATCTTTTCGATGGGAACTCTAGATCATCCTCCTTACAGCCCCGATCTTGCGCCCAGTGACTAGCATCTGTTCCCGCTCTTGAAGAAACACCTGGGCGGTCAGCGTCTTCAAGACGATAACGAAGTCAAAATGCTGCAAATGGCTCTGAGCACTATGGGACTTAATTTCTGAGGTCATCAGTCCCCAATGAATAAGGACTACTTAAATTTAACTAAACTAAGGACATCACACACATCCATGCCCGAGGCAGAAATAGAACCTGCGACCGTAGCGGTCGCGCGGTTCCAGACTGTAGCGCCTAGAAGCGCTCTGCCGAACCGAACTGACGAAGTCAAAACAGTGGTGATGAAGTGGTTAACAACTCAGGCGGCAGACTTCTACGAGGAGGTTATTCAAAAAGTGGAACAACGTTATGACAACTGCTTCAATATTGACGGAAATTATGTAGACAAATAGATTAAAGTACTAGCTTTCATGTAAAATTTAAATTATTGAAATATCTTACCACGTCACTTTTTAATTTCAAAACGGTGCTTAAATAATAAATACGCATTTGACACTCATTTGAAGAAGTGGATTAAACGAAGTGATTTCTTTTTAGAAACCTTTATGCCCATTCTGAAAGTAAACACAGTTAAGGTGGACTTCTCGACAATAGAAGCACTTTTTGTTATCAAAAATGCTGTCTTAGTACTGTCAAACAACATAAATTTACCATATTCACACTTTTTGTAACCTTGCTAAAGCCTTTGATTGTGTAGACCACAGCATGCTACTAGGATTATTATGATGGTGTAATTCTACTTGTATAGACGGCTTCAAATGTTAATTACATTAAGATAATTACAGAATATCAAATGATAAGACACCTATAAAGAGAAATTCAGAGTCAATTAATTTTAAATTTGGTACCACCGAATATATATTGCTTAACTTCTCCTTATCTTAACCATAAATCAATTTTCAAGGGAAATGAACGATTTTTCAAAAAATGTGACACATTCTGATGACAGAAGTACCCAAAGAGCAGGTTTACAATATTAGTGGACAGCGAAACATTATCCCTACATCTTTCAAAGACGTACATTTCGTGAATGCATTTTTGCTTATAGATACAAGAAGCAGTGATCAAATGGACACATACTACATGAAACTTCAAGTGTAAAATTAAAAGTTGTTGTAAGCAGGCCACGGGTACAGAAACTACGAGGTGTGTTTGGAAAGTTTTAAGTATGGATCCGGTACTGATTACTGGTTTGGATGGTAGTAGGTACACGGAGGGTGGGGGGAAACTCACTGCCTTGACCTTAAAAGACCTCTGACAGGAAAATGCGTTTCCTTTATTCAGTACATTGTGGCAACTGGTTGAGTGCGCGTATGTCATGGCTTGTTGCCAGATTTTGTCTGCGTGAAAATGGACGTAAAAGCGGAGCAACGAGTTGGCGTGTAATTTTGTTCTAAAACTGGGTAATCAGCTTTTGAGACCTACAAACTATTAAAAACAGCTTTTGGAGATAATTGTGTGAGCCAGTCAAATGTTTTTGTCTGTTTGAACAGATTTAGAAATGGCTGCAAAACATTTGAAGATGAACCGTGGTCCAGATATCCTTCCACCTCAAAAACAAATGAAAATGTTGTGAAAGTTCGCGACTTAATGCACTCTGATTGTAGACTTACAATTAGGGAGATGCCTGATGTACTTAATTTAAATTTCTATGCAGTTCAGTCAGTTTCAACTGAAGATCCGAACATGCGTCGAGCGTCTGCAAAACTTATTCCAAAAATGTTGTCAAGTGAACAGAGACAATACCGACTTGAAGTGTGCCAATAACTGATTAATCTGGCTCAAAATGGCCAAAATTTGTTAAATGCGATAATTACAGTTGACTAATCGTGGGTATATGGATATGATCCTGAATCCAAGGTGCAGTCTTCGCAGTGGAAGACTCCAGGTTCACCATAACCGAAAAAAACACGGGAAAGTTGGGCGAAGGTGAAGACGATGTTGGCAATTTTCTTCGATTCTACCGATATTGTCATTCACGAATTTACCCCTGGAGGACAGACAATTAACCAAGAGTACTACAAATGTGTCCTTTAGTGTTTGCGCGAAAAGGTGTCGAAGAAGAAATAGCCTGCATTTAGGAAAGACATTAGTTGGGTGCTACACCACGACAATGCTCCGGCTCATTGTGCCTTCTCTAGTGTTGAATTTCTGACCCAGTCCAAAAATCCTGTGCTTCCTCAATCTCCATATTCCCCTGATTTGACCCCTGCAGACTTCTATCCGTTTTCTAAACTGAAATTTTCACTGAAAGGGGAACAGCTTAACTGTATTGAAGACATGCATTCAAATACGGAGAGCGTCCATAACACGCTTCAGTAAAAAATTTCGAGGAATGTTTCCAAAAGTGGAGTTCGTGTGTTCATTAGGAAATGGATTATTTTGAAGGAGATGCATCACAGCAGCATGTAAGTACCACCACTGTACAGTTACAAGCCCATTCTTAAAACTTTCCAATCACACCTCGTATATTCTCCTTTGGTAATTCTCATATAGTAGCACGGGTTTCCTAAAGAATGCAGAGCCAGATCCTAAAATCGATGGTTCATGACTCTTTGAAAACCGATACAACAATAACCGTAACATAATTATGCGTGACAGAGAAAACGAAATTAATTTTAATGTACATATAAAGTTAGAGGAAATCGTGCGAATAGTGGCAACTGATTCGGTTTAACGAGCGCGCGCCGCGGAACACGACAAAATGCGAGACAGTCATTTAACTAGTGGCATTCTCAACGACAGAAACTATGTTTCTACCGTAAGTGTAGCACCCTAAATCAAAATGAAATATATGTAGTATAGAATGTGAAACACGAGAGAAGATACTACGCGGGAAATTATCAAAATGAGATGTAAGACGTCTCAAAAAATTAGCCAAAAGCATGTTATGACCAGTTACTTGTAAGAATAAAAATTTTCTTGAGCACGACTATTATCAGTGTACATCAACCAAGGGTGCGGTATATTAATACAGGCAAAGCACACTACAAATAGTGATCATAGAAAAAGGAACCCTCCTGTTTACACTTCAGTGACAAATGTCATATGATACCTACTAATATTGTGTCGGACCTCCTTTTGCCTGACGTAATGCGGATGCTGGTTGTGGTATTGACTCAACAGTTCGCTGGAAGACCCATGCAAAAATATTTATCCATGTTGCTTCTATAGCGGTCCATAACTGACGAACTCTTACCGGTCCTAGATTATGTTCGTGAAATGACCTCTCGATTACGGCGCATAAATGTTCGCGGTGACTAATGCCGGCAGATGTCGGAGGCCAAATCGTTCACTCGATTTGTCCAGAACGTTCATCGAAACAATCGTGAACAATTGCGGCTCGGTGAAATATCGCATTCACCTCTCTAAATATTTCATCGTTGTTTGGGAACCTTTAAGTTCGTGAATTGCAGCAAATGGTCTCCAAGTGGCCGAACGTAAATATTTCATACATGTATATATGAAGGTGGTATCTGTTTTTTCGGACATGTATTCATATAGATAAGGCTTACCGGCCAGTAATCTTAGTCACTACGGATGCACTCAGATTGCTCCAACTGTTGTGTCTAGACAAGAGTCTAGACACAGGGTGAGGTTACCGATAGGCACGCGTACACACACGCCGGCTGGCGTGAGTTCTGGAACAGGATACTTGATGAATGCTATAGAGAAAAATATGCAGCTCCTTGAATACTTAACTTTAATTCATCCTTGTGGTACATCGCTATTGACGATACAAATGAGTATCTCCAGATACGGTTAATTACAATCACTGTAAGGCTAATGGCGCCTTGCTAGGTCGTAGCCATTAACTTAGCTGAAGGCTATTCTAACTGTCTCTCGGCAAATGAGAGGAAGGCTTCGTACGTCTAGTCGCTAGCAATGTCGTCGTACAACTGGGGCGAGTGCTAGTCCGTCTTTCTAGACCTGCCATGTGGTGGCGCTAGGTCTGCAAGTACTGATGGCGGCGACACGCGGGTCCGACATGTACTAATGGACCGCGGCCGATTTAAGCTACCACCTAGCAAGTGTGGTGTCTGGCGGTGACACCACACCAACCCTTTACGAGAATCGGCAGATAGACTGCCGCGCATAATGAGTATAGTGGGCACGGACACTTCAAACGCACTGTGTGGACAGTAAGAGGGAAATGTGGGTCTCATCGGGGGCGTCCCAGACATAAGTCCCTGCAGTCGCACTATCCTCTGTGTCCTCGATGGATCTATCTTACAGAACGTCTGCCATGTAAACAACAGATCCCGGGTTCGAGTCCCGGTGGCGGCGCACATTTTCAACAGTCCCCGTTGATATTTATCAAGCCTGTAAGCAGCTAATGGTCGGGATTTCACTGTAATTTTATCCGCAAATATTTCAATTCAATATTCGTTTTAATTGGATTAGAAGCCCCAGTGCATTCGATGTAGCGCAACCCACACCATTCTGAAGCCAATACCAGCTGGAATAGTTACTTGCTGACTATCTAGGTCTATGGCTTCGTGGGGTCAGCGCCACACTCGACCCTACTTACCAACAGGAATGTGTGCTCCTGACCAGGCCACAGGTTTCTAGTTGTCTAGGATCCAACCAAAGTGGTAACGAGACTAGGAGAAGTAGCGCAGGAGCTGCTGGCAAAGGCAGTCTCGTCCGTCTCTGTTGCCGTAGCCCATTAGCGCCACATTTCACCCCACTGTCCTAACGGATACGTGGGTCATACTTCTGGCAGACAATGAGTTCTGCTGTAAACTGATTTTTGTGACAGTGCATATGATATCACACTTCCATATTTCAAGAACACATGGTCTGTCACTCGAAGGTACAAGGACGATCTTATCTGTATGAAATACATCACGCATTCATGACAGACACGAAAAACGTAGCATTTCAGATCTGTTGAATGCAGAAAAAAACCTACACAACTATAAACCGCTATAAAGTTGTATAACTACTTCGCATATTCACAGGCAACTGTATCTCAGTAGCACAGGATTATAGCCTTTAGAAATCGAGCCGAAAAGTTAGTTTTGGGACAGCTGATCAGAACACTCTATCAGGTTGTTAATAAACTACTAAAATCTTTTTCTCCTTTTCCTGTTTCCCGTTTCTCTAAGGGGTCGGCGAAGTGGTATGGGTTTTGGCAATGTTAATGACAGTCGGTGGCTGGATGCCGCCCGTGATGCTAACATTACCTTACGGAATCTGTTTACCGACCCCGTTTGTTTGCGTCTAAAGTAAATGTCACATTAAAGCTTGGGAACGTTTTCTGAAAATCTGTGTGGCCTGGAGCTGAGGATATACTGTGTAAAAGGACGGCGCTTACCTCGCTATATGTGGGGAAACTGCCTGAAAATCACGTCCAGACTGGCCGGCTCACCATCCCTCGCCTTTAAACCGCGAGGCAGCTTCGGTCTGAAGTAGGCTTTTCTTTCCGAATCCCAAATGGGTCAGTAAACAGCTACGATACCAACTGATAAACACTGCTTAAGTAGTCTCTACAAATCTGTAACAACAGTATACGACATACGGAAACATAAACGACACGTAAACATTGATAAGCAACGCATAGAGCGGAAGGAGGCCTCAGCGCTATCTAACAAGCGCAATCTTTCAAGTGAATGAAATATCAGCGTGAATAAATTTTCAAAATACTTTCAACCCGCCAGGCACAATGATCCCAGAGACATATGTAAGATAGCAGTATAGCAGATCGAGAGTAGCGAGGTGGCTTTGGAATTAGGAGTACGTAATTGCTGTTCATTTTATCACTTCAACACTAATGAACTCTGAATGACATGCTTATATTTCATAAGTATTTATCTACATCTACAGCTACATTTATACTCCGCAAGCCACCCAACGACGTGTGGTGGAGGGCACTTTACGCGCCACTACCATTACCTCCCTCTTCTGTTCCAGTCGCATATGGTTCGCGGGAAGAACGACTGTCTGAAAGCCTCCGTGCGCGCTCGAATCTCTCTAATTTTACATTCGTGATCTCCTCGGGAGGTATAAGTAGGGGGAAGCAATATATTCGATACCTCATCCAGAAACGCACCCTCTCGAAACCTGGCGAGCAAGCTACACCGCGTTGCAGAGCGCCTCTCTTGCAGAGTCTGCCACCTGAGTTTGCTAAACATCTCCGTAACGCTATCACGGTTACTAAATAACCCTGTGACGAAACGCGCCGCTCTTCTTTGGATCTTCTCTATCTCCTCCGTCAACCCGATCTGGTACGGATCCCACACTGATGAGCAATACTCAAGTATAGGTCGAACGAGTATTTTGTAAGCCACCTCCTTTGTTGATGGACTACATTTTCTAAGGACTCTCCCAATGAATCTCGACCTGGTACCCGCCTTACCAACAATTAATTTTATTTGATCATTCCATTTCGAATCGTTCCGCAAGCATACTCCCAGATATTTTACACAAGTAACTGCTACCAGTGTTTGTTCCGCTATCATATAATCATACAATAAAGGATCCTTCTTTCTATGTATTCGCAACACATTACATTTGTCTATGTTAAGGGTCAGTTGCTACTCCCTGCACCAAGTGCCTATCCGCTGCAGATCTTCCTGCATTTCGTAACAATTTTCTTATGCTGCAGCTTCTCTGTATACTACAGCATCATCCGCGAAAAGCCGCATGGAACTTCCGACACTATCTACTAGGTCATGTATATATATTGTGAAAAGCAATGCTCACATATCACTCCCCTGTGGCACGCCACAGGTTACTTTAACATCTGTAGACGTCTCTCCATTGATAACAACATGCTGTGTTCTATTTGCTAAAAACTCTTCAGTTCAGCCACGAAGCGGGTCTGATATTCCGTAGGCTCTTGCTTTGTTTATCAGGCGACAGTGCGGAACTGTATCGAACGCCTGCCGGAAGTCAAGGAAAATAGCATCTACCTGGGAGCCTGTAACTAATATTTTCTAGATCTCATGAACAACAGAGTAGATTCTGGCAGCATGTAAAAACGACATGATACGCGACCAAAAAACATGTTCTAAAATTCTACAACAGATCGACGTCAGAGATATAGGTCTATAGTTTTGCGCATCTGCTCGACGACCCTTCTAGAAGACTGGGACTACCTGTGCTCTTTACTAATCATGTGGAACCTTCCGTTCCTCTAGAGACTTGCGTACTCTCTATAGAATCGAATTGGTATCCCGCCAGGTCCAGTGGACTTTCCTCTTTTGAGTGATTCCAGTTGCTTTTCTATTCTTTGGACACTTATTTCGATGTCAGCCATTTTTTCGTTTGTGCGAGGATTTAGAGAAGGAACTGCAGTGCGGTCTTCCTCTGTGAAACAGCTTTGGAAAAAGGTGTTTAGTATTTCAGCTTTACGCGTGTCATCCTCTGTTTCAATGCCATCATCATCACGGAGTGTTTGGATATGCTGTTTCGAGCCATTTACTGATTTAACGTAAGACCAGAACTTCCTAGCATTTTCTGTCAAGTCGGTACATAGAATTTTACTTTCGAATTCACTGAACGCTTCACGCATAGCCCTCCTTACGCTGCTTTTGACATCGTTTAGCTTCTGTTTGAGAGGTTTTGGCTGCGTTTAGACTTCGAATGAAGCTCTCTTTGCTTTCGCAGTAGTTTCCTAACTTTGTTGTTGAAGTACGGTGGGTTTTTCCCGTCCCCCACAGTTTTACTCGGCAGGTACCTGTCTAAAACGCATTTTACGATTGCCTTGAACTATTTCCATAAACACTCAACATAGTCAGTGTCGGAACAGAAATTTTCGTTTTTATCTGTTAGGTAGCCCGAAATCTGCCTGCTATTTCTCTTGCTAAACAGATAAACCTTCCTCCCTTTTTTTATATTCCTATTAACTTCCATATTCAGGGATGCTGCAACGGCCTTATGATCACTGATTCCCTGTTCTGCACTTACAGAATCGAAAAGTTCGGGTCTGTTTGTTATCAGTAGGTCCAAGATGTCATCTCCACGAGTCTGTTCTCTGTTTAATTGCTCGAGGTAATTTTCGGATAGTGCACTCAGTATAATGTCACTCAATGCTCTGTCCCTACCACCCGTCCTAAACATCTGAGTGTCCCAGTCTATATCTGGTAAATTGAAATCTCCACCTAAGACTATAACATGCTGAGAAAATTTTTTTGAAATATATTCCAGATTTTCTCTCAGTTGTTTTGCCACTAATGCTGTTGAGTCGGGAGGTCGGTAAAAGACGCCAACTATTAACCTAGCTCGGTTGTTGAGTGTAACCTCCACCCATAATAATTCACAGGAACTATCCACTTCTACTTCACTACAGGATAAACTACTACTAACGGCGACAAACACGCCACCACCGGTTGCATGAAATCTATCCTTTCTAAACACCGTCTGTGTTTTTGTAAAAATTTCGGCAGAATTTATCTCTGGTTTCAGCCAGCTTTCTGTACCTATAACGATTTCGGCTTCGGTGCTTTCTATCAGCGCTAGAAGTTCCGGTACTTTACCAATGCAGCTTCGACAGTTTACAATTACAATACCGATTGCTGCTTGGTCCCCGCATGTCCTGACCTTGCCCCACACCCTTTGAGGCTGTTGCCCTTTCTGTTCTTGCCCGAGGCCATCTAACCTAAAAAACCGACCAGTCCACGCCACACAACCCCAGCTACCCGTGTAGCCGCTTGCTGCATGTAGTGGACTCCCGACCTATCCAGCGGAATCCGAAACCCCACCACCCTATGGCGCAAATCGAGGAATCTGCAGCCCACGCGGTCGCAGAACCGTCTCAGCCTCTGATTCAGACCCTCCACTCGGCTCTGTACCAAAGGTCCACAGTCAGTCCTGTCGACGATGCTGCAGATGGTGAGCTCTGCTTTCATCCCGCTAGCGAGACTGGCAGTCTTCACCAAATCAGATAGCCGCCGGAAGCCAGAGAGGATTTTCTCCGATCCATAGCGACACACATCATTGGTGCCGACATGAGCGACAACCTGCAGATGGGTGCACCCTGTACCCTTCATGGCATCCGGAAGGACCCTTTCCAAATCTGGAATGACTCCCCGCGGTATGCACACGAAGAGCATATTTGTTTTCTTCCCCTCTCTTGCTGCCATATCCCTAAGGGGTCCCATTACGCGCCTGACGTTGGAGGTACCAACTACCAGTGAGCCAACCCTCTGCGAGCGCCCGGATGTTGCAGACTGAGGGGCAACCTCTGGTACACGACAAGCAGCCATGTCCGGCCGAAGATCAGTATCAGCCTGAGACAGAGTCTGAAACCGGTTCGTCAGACAAACTGGAGAGGCCTTCCGTTCAGCCCTCCGGAATGTCTTTCGCCCCCTGCCACACCTCGAGACGACCTCCCACTCTACCACAGGTCAGGGATCAGCCTCAATGTGGGCAGTATCCCGGGCAGCCACAGTCGTAGTCCGATCGGTGGATGCGTGGGACGAGCTGGCAGCCCCCGACAAACCCCCATCCGGACCCCCACAGTAATGCCCATTGGCAACAGCCTCAAGCTATGTGACCGAAGCCAACACTGCCTGAAGCTAGGAGCGAAGGGATGCCAACTCAGCCTGCATCCGAACACAGCAGTTGCAGTCCCTATCCATGCTAAAAACTGTTGTGAAAAGAACGTCTGAACTAATCTACAGAGATCACAAACTATTCGACACAAAATTTAAACGGTTATTAAAATACAAGATTGCCTAGTAAATGCAGTAATGCTGCTACTTGCGCACTGCTGACACACTGCTCGACGGCGGAAGGAGACTACGCGATTTTACACTATTCAGGTATTAAAACGCGATGCAACAACTCCCAAATACTATAATACGCCCGAAATTTCTGAATTGAAAAAAATGGAAATGAAGTCCCATGCTTCGTTACAGAGCGTAGGGGAACGATGCGGGAGACCCGCACCGCCTTACTAGGCAAGGTCCTAATGCAGGTGGTTTGCTGTTGCCTTCCTCCGACCGTAATGGGGATGAATGATGATGATGAAGACGACACAACAACACCCAGTCATCTCGAGGCAGGAAAAATCCCTGACCCCGCCGGGAATCGAACCCAGGACCCCGTGCTCGGGAAGCGAGAACGCTACCGCGAGACCACGAGGGCGGACAATTTATGAATTAAACAGTGCAAATACCAAAATCACGCAAAGAAATTAAGAATTAAACTATGTAACAAATAAGTAAGCTAAGAGTATACGGCTTGCTGCTCCAGCTGCTTATCCAACGGCGGCAGGGTGCACACTAGTGAGAAGAAGCCTACTGGAGGACTTTTTGGAAGTGGGCGAAGCAGATCAGCTGCTGACAAGTTGCAGCCTCAGCTGGGTCAGTAGCCCGTGGTTGTCAGGAATCTACCTCGAACCTGTGTCAGTCGCTGTACCCTCCCACAACAGAAGTGACGTCATGCCATGACGCTGGCAGTGCTTTGGTCGCTTGGAGTCTGTTGCCTGTATACCCACTCCCCTCCCTACCCCCTACTCAAAGACAGCAAAGTTGGCAGTGGTCCTTGGTGATGACTGTGGCTGCACACAGACAGGTTCCAGCTTCAGTTCTTGATAATAAGTAGCACAAAAATGAGGGGAGTGAAGATGTCACTGACCAGGTAGTTGCTGAAATGTATAAAATAAATCACAGGTTAATTAACAAAAAAATAACAGAGAATCACAGCTGTCATTTCACTGTGGTTACCGATACAGTATATTTAAAAGAGTAAATAACGCCCATCATAAGATTAATCGAATTACGACATGCACTTGTGCCGTTTGGAGGAACGTGGCATCTTCTCGCAGATGTTAACATTCGACTTATTGAGTTGAATAACAAAATTAAGTTTTTTTTAATGCGTCTTGGTATGAAGCATAATGTTTGTCTCACGTTCCTATAGTCGGGAATTTATCATAATTTAAACATAAACATAAAAGACCCAAGACAGTGTACCTCGTTATGTCACGTGGTCAAAGTCAGACTGCTGGTCATCTACAATAAATGCTGGTGGGAGTCCAGTCCTACAAGACAGTGCATGAATTTAAAGACCTAGGAGAACTTTTCACTGACACCTTGTTACGTGATGCAGAGATCAATGCCAGAATACAAGCAGGAAACCAAACTTATCACGACCTAGTACAACTGCTTCGGTCCACGTATCTCTTCAAACAATTAAAGATCCGAATATACAAAACCCTGAGCCAGCCTGTTATCCTATATGGCTGTGAGACATGGAGTATCGGAAACAGGACCCACATAAGCTCACAGTTTTTGAGAGAAGAGCGCTCCAAAGATATCCGGACCAGTTCTGGATGCAGACACAGGAGAATGGGGTACCTGACAAAACTAAGAGCTTGAGGAAATATACCAGCATCCCAACATAGCAGGATCTGTGAGAAACAATCGAAGAATGTGGGTTGGCCATGTGGCCGGGATGGAAAATCACAGATGGCCTTGGAAGCTCCTTGACTTCACACCTACAGGAAAGAGACCAAAAGGGAGGCCCGAGAAGCGTTGAAGGGGTGGCCTCCATGAATATTTATACCAAACATCAATAGATATAGACGGATGGCGGATAGCAGCAATGGGCAGAATACTTGTAGCAGCGTGTGGGCCTGATCATTTAGAAGAAGAAGACAGACAGTATCACACTACGCAAATAATTCCCCACAGCTTTGTCCAGCACTTGCAATAAATCTACCGATTACTTTCAGAACTCAAAACACTCTCTGTTGAACTGGTGGTACTTCGCATTGTACAGCAATGTAGTACTCTTCGTATTGTCTTCATTGACTACTAGTTTAGTTAGGTATAATTTTGTCAAGAGTTATTAGGTACTCTACGCATTTTAAACGCAGCAGTAAGCTATCAGACTTTTTCCGAATGGTCTGTCTAAGGTAGGAAAACGTTGCTAACATCACTGAACCAGCAGCTAAGTGAATTGATCCACGTGTCTTAATCACAGCGTGAAGTGTATTAGAATACGGACTATCTCACTTCTATTTAATACTATTAACCAACATTCCATGGACATCTTCACCCGCAGCCTTACTGTTGGATGAGATAACACACTAAGACATAATTGTAAACTTTTCATACCCTACCGCCTTTGAAATACATGTATCGAATCTGACAGCTTTGTGACTAAATGAAAATAACAATTTCCCCAATTTCTTCCTCACAGCAATCTGGAATTGAATTACATTATCAGTGATAATTCGTCGCCTCTTATTCTCCCCTGGTCTTCTCAGGAAACCGTTTAAAATTAGTCTTCTTATCTCTGCTCTTTACCTCCAGATACATACAGCTTACTCAGAAATCCAAGAAACAATAAATCTCACTGATATTATTTGTACAAAAAAGTTTTTGGTTTCCAATCACGAAATTAATTTTCGAGAATTCTTCACGAATTTTGTTGTGAACTTTTACGAGGGTACTTTAACGACCAATCACATTTTCTTTTGGCAGGCATTTTAGTTGTTGGCAGGTAACAGGACGGACGCCGGTTCATATATTTTAGTAAGACATGTAACTGAAGTCTTGAAATTACAGTTTTAGGTAAATAAATTGAATATACTCACGCACAGCTTCGAGAGAACTATTTCAGGGAATAAACTGCTCAATATAATATTAATTTTGCTGTTTACTAGGGGATAGTAGTTAAAAAGAGAATTATTTCCTCATGCTAACGAAGAAGAAAAAAATTTAGATGGTTCTGAATAAATCGCCATGTCAGTGTATTACGGAACTTAACCACTAGGCCCGCTATCTTTATGTAGATACACGGCTATCTCTTGTACTCATGGATCAATACACTCTTGTCGCCCATAAAACAATGCGATAACAAACAAAGTTTAAACATTTACTTAAAATTTGTTGAACAGTGGAGGCAGATTCAAGTTATTTTTAAGTTAATGAAATAGTTCAAAAATTAAATAGAAAACATTTTTGTCTTTGTTCAATCTGCAATCTTTGATGTTCAAGGAATTCAACCTTCTTTACTATCCTCTGCCAGTCTTTACAGAATGTTATTTATGACCTTTCATTGGGGATATAACATTACGACACATTTTAAGATTCGGACGAGAATGCTATCAGTCCAACATGCTTTGTATTAATGGCAGTATGAACCTATACGCATCTTAAACCGTGTCAATACATTCATAACAACACCGAATAAATACTGGTATATGTATATTTAAGAGTATGCTTTGCCTCCGGGGGATGGTGCGAATCAGTGTGATGAATTCGGTGGGTGCTAAACAGCCATGGTGTCAGCATTTATATGCCTTACACATTGCTCATCTTCCAGCACTAATTGCCCGGAGAGTAAATTTAGCATTCTGTATCTTTATATGTGAAAACAACACCAATTCAGGACTGGAATCCATAGGAACTGGTGATACTTAACTCTCGCATCCACACCGGGAAAATGTAACATTGGAAGGCTACTACACAACTAGTACTTTCTTTTAGTTGGAGCGCTCTTTTCGCACCAATCGATTGTGCTCTTTTGCCACTCTAACAAAATGGGAACCCCTTCATTTTCCCCTATTCTCTTGCTATAGCTCTATTGACCACATAAGTGGATAGTAAACTACAAAATATCTATGCTCTGATAGGTAACGTCAACATTCAGTTAAAAATATGACTTAAAATAATTATTAACAAATAATGTGCAATTACCGGTAAAGCATTTTTATGAGCAACTGAAAATTACTGACGACATCAAGATCTGGTGTTAAAACTGTACATTGACTGTATGAACGACACGACCTTCAGTTTTGATCTTGCAAAGTTTATATGTAGGTGTCGCGATGGTTAGCAGCCTGTTTATTCAGATTTGCATTGAAGACGCTATGTGTTTCAGCGTCTTTTTGTAGCCATTGCTCACCGAACGGCTTTCTTCCTCGTTGTGATGCAATGGCTACGGTGAAGCAGAATTATTGTCGTTGTGATGCAATGGCTACGGTGAAGCAGAATTATTGTCTACAAAGAGAGGACAGAAATACGCACACACAAAAAACACATTACCACACCTGATTCGGTGTAAGAAAACAGCTACCATTCCGAGAGAGATTCCTGTCATCCCTGGGTGGTAGAAATACAGGTTCTGCGTTGATTTGAAGGGAGTCGCTTACAGTTCTTCCTGCAAAAGAGTGTCAATCTCAGGTATTGGTAATGGATGTGGACAGCTATCACTCACCCTTATCTGCATAGTAGATCACAAATACGCAATAATATTGAGATCTGCTTATGTGGTGTCCAGGGCGATGCGACGAATCATACTAGTGCTCACTAAAGCAGTCCTCGGGTATACGACCTGTGTGAGAAAGCGACTGTCCTCCTGGAACACAGCAGTGTCATTTTGGAACGCCCGTTGTAGTATAAGATGATCCAGATCAGGAAAAAGGGTCACTTAAATGTTGACAGTAACCCCAGCTATTCTACCGGAATACCAAGATATTTCTGTCCCAAGCCCCGAATCCCAGCGATATTTCGCTCTTGGGACGAGAACTCGGCCACCTAAATGTCTTTATACCACTAGCTACACCAGAGTCCATATTTTATGACTTCAGAACCATATTTTCCTTTTATAGGCATTTGATGATTGGTTTTGGAATTCCAGCTGACCGTGTAATATCCTGCTCATTAAGGTCACATAGTGTTCTTTTTCTGCTTACATGGTTCGCCAGTGAGACATTCAGTTCTGCAGTGGCTTCTGCCGTTGTCGCCTTCTTATATAGCGTTGCAGTTCTCGCCAATCACCGTTCATCACGATCATTCAAAACAGACTTTTTTCCGCGCTGGTACTTACCGGATGATATCCTCAGCTTACCCCGTGTGTGGTATGAAACTACGATCGGAACCTCTTGAATCAACAAACATTTCAGTTACACTAGTTACTAAAACACCCACAATACGAGATGAAAAATTTTCCCACTATCGAACGCACTGGGCTTATACTTACGGCACGCACAGTTACACAGAACACTTTTCTAACCGCGACTGAGATTTGCAACGCAATGACGACATTGCAAAAACGCCATTCGTGGTCAAATACAACAGTGGAAAATGCAGGTTTGGCTACCTCTATTTATGTTGAAGCATGCGTTTAGGGCTTGGTTTCAATTTTTCTGACACCCAGCCTGATTGAACGTTCTTAGGGCTGGAGAGATGACACCTAGATTATGCAAATGTTCTGAGGCAAGAAACACGACTGTTTTCACACGAACCAATCACTGTCAGAGAGCAAAACCGTTGCTCAATACCGGGCCAGTTGTGCCCATAAACTCGATTTTCCATCCAGCGCAGACGAACTTCACATTCTTGATCAGGTGTGGGTCGTTAGCTATGATACGTGTTACGTGTGCAATTGTAACTGATGTGGCCTCAAGAGTATGGGAGGCTATCGTGTTGGTTTGCAAAGAGACTGCCTCCTGGGAATCTAAGACCACATCAGAGGTTTTGGGGAGGCAGCGAGATGCTGATGCTTCCATATACTGGAAGACCAGTTAAAACAGATTTTGTAATTAAGTTTGTTTAACAAATAAAACGGTATAACGTAACGAAATGTTATGGGTAAGCGCGAACATTGAAAATGTTCAACACATACATCTGCTGATTAATCACAATGTGTTTTCTTTAGTTTTTCATTGCCCCTCCCCAGTTAAAACAGATTTTGTAATTACATTTGTTTAAAAAATAAAACGGTACAACGTAACGAAATGTTATGGGTAAGCGCGAACATTGAAAATGTTCAACACATACATCTGCTGATTAATCACAGTGTGTTTTCTTTAGTTTTTCATTGCCCCTCCTTGCCCCATTGTCAACACGTATATCGTTAGTGCACCGGAGTATAATGTCATGATTACGCAGGGGAAGAAAATGAAAACGAGGAAAATTCAGTTCTGGAAAACGGAGTCAACTTCGAACTACGTCGATCGCTATGCAGAATTCATCAGTGGTGTAGAACATGTAATTTCCGCAATCTCTGGCCACGACGAGGAAGAGACACTTAGGGAAACGTGCCCCACGCTCACTAGAGCCAAAAACTACGAAAGCGGAAAGAGCTGGTTTTCGATAACTACGGAACGATCCCGAATTAGTCATTCTACCTGCGTGCAAACGAAATGCCACTTACTATAACCGCTAAGAGAGTACACTCGAATAACGTATTACCTACTCGAGGATTTTACACACAGAAAATTGAAACCACGCGAGAGCAATAGAACGTAACGAAATGTTATGGGTAAGCGCGAACATTGAAAATGTTCAACACATACATCTGCTGATTAATCACAGTGTGTTTTCTTTAGTTTTTCATTGCCCCTCCTTGCCCCATTGTCAATACGTATATCGTTAGTGCACCGGAGTATAATATCATGATTACGCAGGGGAAGAAAATGAAAACGAGGAAAATTCAGTTCTGGAAAACGGAATCAACTTCGAACAAACGTCGATCGCTATGCAGAATTCATCAGTGGTGTAGAACATGTAATTTCCGCAATCTCTGGCCACGACGAGGAAGAGACACTTTGGGAAACGTGCCCCACGCTCACTAGAGCCAAAAACTACGAAAGCGGAAAGAGCTGGTTTTCGATAACTACGGAACGATCCCGAATTAGTCATTCTACCTGCGTGCAAAGGAAATGCCACTTACTATAACCGCTAAGAGAGTACACTCGAATAATGTATTACCTACTCGAGGATTTTACACACAGAAAATTGAAACCACGCGAGAGCAATAGAATGAAGAAGACTTGAGCCTCTCTGATACTGCCTGCCAAAGGAAATCGTCCAGGATTTTCGGCCACGAGCTCCTATAGCACCAAGGCTCTATGGCATACCAAAGGTTCAGAAACAGGACCTCCTCCTATGTCCTGTTGTAAGCAAAATAGGCACACCAACGTACCAGCTGCCCAAACATCTAACGGCAGTACTAACGATCCTACATCGCTAATTGTCAGCATGGCATTGGTAGCTCTGCATGTTTCATTGTACAGGAGCAAAAGCTGCGGCTCCGTGACCAGGACCTTATACTGAGCTTTGATGTGGTTTCTCACTTCACCAGGATGCCGCTTGGTGATTCCGTCACGATGGGCAGGGATAAATTCAAGGCTACAGTGACCAATCACTTCGAATTTCTCCTCGCATAAACATTCTCTCTTGTCAGTGGTGACTTTACGAAAAAATGGATGGCGTCGCCATGGGGTTCCTTCTGTCATCAGTTGTGACAAACTTGTTTATGGAGGACACAGCAGCACTGAAAAATACATGTCTTTTCAGATATGTTGCTGACAAGTTTGTCGTGTTGCCACTTGGGAGCCAAAGGCTTCAGGATTTTCTCAAACATTTGAACTTCCTACTCCCCTGTATCAGATTCACCATGGAGGTGTAACAGAATGGCGATCTAAACTTTTGGACGTCTTAGCCAAGCACAGAGCAAACGCCAATATAGTACACTGTGTATACAATAAAGCCACCCACACTGACTTGGATTTCCAGCTGCTATCATCCTTCATTACGTGAGGGAGTTCTATGTACACTGGTACACATGGCTAGTTCAATATCGGAAGAATTAATCCTACCAACGCAACTTCACAACATTAAGCATGTTTTCAACACTAAATGACGAGAGTCAAATCCGACGTAGCTTCAGACAGAAGGTACTAGCTCAGCAGACAGGAAACGAAGAGGAGGAAAAGATAATGTCGTACCTGAGGTTTGCAGGCAAAGTATCGAACAGAATCTGGAAAGGTGGAAGAGCTCCAGCACCCACAGGTTTTCTGTACTGAACGGTTTGAGGAAACTAAAAATGATCTTTCGTGACATAGTTTGCCCTGCATTAATGTGAGCGGATATTGAGACATAGTGATCTATGATTGGCATCCCAGAACGTCCGCTGGATTCTGTGGAACGGGTCACGTGCTCTTCTAATGTGTACAGAAGCGGGTGTTCCAGTATCCTTCCGCGAAAGCAGGAAGACCCAACTACGACCACTACACCACTAACTCACGCGACGGCTGCTGCAGGACAGAACCCAGCCACCCAAATTACGACGACGATCCCGAATGACAATGTTAGTGAAAGAGTCTCTCCGAATGAGAGCACAGATACCGAATGTATCGGTGTCTTCACCGCAACCGTCAGAATCTGTAGCGAAAGCTTCAATAGATACTGTATCAGGAAACAATACTGTAGTGGCTGCCACTGGACAGGATGCATCCCCCCCCTCCCCCCCCCCCCCCCCGATTTCGACGACTCTCAAAAATTGACAATGTTATCGCAAGTGGCATTCCAATGGCGACCACCCAAACTGTGGGGGCGTTCTTCATAAAAACACAATTCTCAGAACCTCTGACGAAAGCCGCAGTCACCAACATTCCAAATTACGCGATAGCTTCTGAAGCAGAATCTGCTCATGATAGTATTTCTGTTGAGTACCAGGAAACATCCTGAGAATCGTTACTGAATACTTCTCTGGGAAATACCTAGAAAAAAACAGTTCGAAATCACAATCACGATCGCACAGAAATGGATTTAATGGCTAGGAATTGATCTCGCATCTTTGAGGATGTCCACTATTAAATTGGTAACAGTGACTATGAAGCAGTTGTAGTTACTATGATCACCAATGCAAGAATTTCAACTAGAACAAACAGAAGTTATACGTTTATTAAACTAGATAAAGAGTGAGTATCATCGTACTGCAATGAGGAATTTGAAACTTCATCTCAAGGCAGGAACATGTAGAGGTGGGCCTACTACGGCTCAGTTTTAAAAGAATAACTGGCCATGCACTCGTTAGATATGTAACCATTAAAGGAGTTCGTGACAGAATGGACATTACGTGGTATACGGTCACTACACAGAAACATCTAACGAAACGGATATTACTCAATAACAAATTTAAACCACAGTATAGGGCTAGAGACAGATGACGAACGGTACGAGTCTGGCAGTCTAGAGCGCAGGAGTACCTTAGAAGAATATTACCGAAAAACTACTCAGAAGACCTGATATAATACCGGTCGTATGCAAAGGCACGAAAGTTACTGATAGTCTCCGAGGAACGAGGCAGTGACTGATACTATGTTTAGCAGACGGGAAGCTGAAATGCTTAACTCCTTTTCAAAACAGCTCTGTTTATGTTGATCCAGTTTAAGTCGTGTACGACTGCAAAGATGAGTCTGTGGCGCTCAGAAAAAACTAAGATCTTTAAAGTCTGACAAAGCTCCACTTCTTGGCGGAAAAGCTAACAGATTCTATTCCGATGATCCGGCTGAGTTAACACTTCTATTAACCATAATACAATGAAGATCTCTCGAGAAAACGGTGCGCATGATAGGACGAAAGCACAGGTCATACTCCTCCACAAGAAGTGTAGCACAATTAATCCACAAAACCACTGTCCAACATCCTTCACACCCTCTCATTATCAAACAGTCATAGAAAATTTTGTGGGCTAAAATTTTAAATGGTGTCTGGTACAGATTGCCCTTCTTCATGCCAAACAGCACTGTTAGGTTACCAACGATCACATGAAACCAAAATCGTTATTATACGAAGCACTGAAAGTCGTGGAAGCACGCATTCAATCATATGAAGTATTTCGTAAATTCCGGAAGGAATTTGAAACAGTGCAACAGATACGTATCTCTTCTGTTAGGGATAGCGAAGACTCAATTAATTTAATCTCATCGCGCACAGACGCGTTTAATCAATCTTCTTGTGTCCCAAACCCAAACAGAACAGCAGAAAGCCCTAAAACTTGATACTCTGACAATACCCTCTTCCATGCAGTTCACATTGCTTTGTAGAGTATAGATATATACGTCGATGGAGATGTATAGCTGGCGTGCGTTGTTCAAAAATTTCACTACAGTGGCGATCGCTATCTTTCTGTTGGTATTTGTGAGTTATACTGCATTTTCGTTCAGTAAACAAGTAGCAAGGATGTATTTGTAGATGGCACACTTATTAGCAAAGGAAACGAGGAGAATTCACTTTTGAAATAAGAACAGACGTGGTAGGATTCAATCGTTATTGCACAAATTCAAAATGACTTACTCCTTAAGGTAGCGAACCAGTCCAGTATACGCGACTGTAATGAGACATTATGACCCCAGGCATTCCTTACCTTAACATCGCGTCCGTGTGTTTCCCTCACAGACCACGGGGATTGGTTGTTTGGCGGAAGAGACCAAACAGCGAGGTCATCGGTCCCATCGGATTAGGGTAGGACGGGAAAGGAAGTCGGCTGTGTCCCTTCAATGGAACCATCCCAGCATTTGCTTGCATCGATTTAGGGAAATCGCTGAAAACCTAAATCACGATGGCCGGACGCGGTATTGAACCGTCGTCCTCCCGAATGCGAGTCCAGCGAGTTAACCACCGCCATACGTGCCTCGGTCACAGACTGCCTCTTGATCGTCATCGCCTTCTTCTTTTCATAATACACAGACTCCGATTGTCAGCAAATGTAAACAGATCTTGTCATCATGACGCCACTTCAACAATGAGTTCCGACACCAAACCAACCGAACCGTTGCGTAGCATCAGTCTCATTGACGAACCTTCCGAAGAAAGAGTCGATTTCGAAGTGCGCTTTCTAGGAAGTCTGTTTCGCATCCTTCGGGCTGTGAGAAGAAGTGAGAAGTAGTGTGGAGGTAGGTGAACACTGACTTTTAAATTACTCTGCAGTCGCAGGCACAGGATCAGCGTCTGGAAGACAAATGTCTTATCTTTTGCCTACGTATCAGTAGGTCAGATTATTCCTCAATTCCCTTCTTGTAAGCTATACTCTACATTCTTGATTAACTTCTGTACTTCCTGGGCCTCTGCAATGCAACGCTCACAGTCCAGAAAATTAGTTTGGAACGAGGAGCACAACTCACTGATCATGTGGAAAACTACTTGTTCTCACAACGTCAGCTGGTATCGTAATTAGTTTCCGGATACAAAGGAATAATCAACTTACACTAATGTTTTTATGATTGTGATAAGAGCTGGTGTGGGTCACATACGGTACCATGTACGGTATTAGACTGAATTGTTTATTTAGTCCAAACTTTCTTGTCAATAAGCCAGATATCATTTGACTATTTTCCTCTCAGGAAACAATGTAACTACTAAGACTGCTTGTTTCACGTTTCCAGATGTTTTCGCGAGTGAAGTCGCTGTTCGGCTCTCCAGCTGCCAGCCAGGGGTGTCCCAGGCTGGTCGACGAGCCGCCAACACCTGCGCCTCTACGCCGCCTTCGGCCACCTCGACCAAAGCCGAATGAGAGGAAGGTGGGGTCCATCACCACCGACTGCGAAGAGGCCGCTGCTGCTAAACCGCAGCTTCAGGCAATTCATGTAAGCAGCAGAGCCTCCTTTGTACAACATTCAACAATAATAACTGTCAGATATTTCCAAGAAAAAAGGTAGAAATGAATTCCAATAATGTTCTGCAGAAACGTTTACTGACATAACTTTTTCTTTCCACAGTTTGGTCCGAGACCGAGATTTGTGCATTTTGACTTGTCTGACGTTGAAGATGAAGAGGAGGAAGTCTCTGGCTCTTACTACCCTCCTGGAGTTCCAGTTCCACCCAGTCGGCTGCAAATATTTGCCAACAGACCGCGCCGAAGGAAGATTGTCCGAGAGCCACCGTCGCTGGAATTGCAGACTGCGATGGCACGTCTAAGAGCTGACATCCAAGCAATGGTATGTTAAAAATTTAGCTGTTAAAACCACTGTATTACGTTAGGAACACAAAAGCACATTTCTTATAAACGCTTGAAATAAATGTAAATGTAATACTCATTTTAATCTACACATACATCCAAACTGTGTAGACTACTTTCAGTTGACAATGAGGGTTGATAAGGCATCTTGAAGCCAAACGCGATATATTGTTTGAGAATATGTGGAAATGAAAAAAGATCGTCATGAGATTGGTCCAATAAAACATTACGATATTTTACAAAACTTGCATTAATTCATTTCGAAGGAATGTTTATGGAGTGGTGATTTTATCAATACGAAAATTCAGTTAACTGGCTTTACTAATTATACCTCCATTGTTTTCATTACTCACAAAAGTCATGGTCATGTCAACGTTAGAGATTTCTTGTAGCCTGTAATACCTCAAGTGCTAGATATAGTATTGCACAAGGAAGCGGCTCAATAAAAATAATTCATTTCTTCATTTTCAGGAGAACCCGGCACCTACCACATGGATTGGGCTTCTAGTGGAGACACTAGTGGACCTGTATCGAAACAAGAGAGATTACCGCCGGAACCACGGGTTGGCAGAGAGACCAGGGTTCGTCATCCGAATGAAGGGAAGATTGGCACCTGTTCGTGAGGCAGTGAGAAGAGTTCTGCATCTGAAGAAAAATGTGGACAAGAGACAGCTGCCGACGGGCATAGATTCAACTCTGCGTGATTACTTCCTTCATTGTGAACACCCTGACCCTAATTACCCGCCGATTATTCCATTACCACCAAAGCTACTTGAAACCGCGCTGTGATGTGATTGTCGGAGGCCAGTCTGGTCTGGCTTGAAATAAAACACCTTATAACCTGTTTAGTTGTGTTTTTATTGCACAGTTAATCTTTAAATACATTCTACATACTAGTGTGAAAGCAGAAAAGTTCAGCACTGTGAACTCTGAAATAGCCGGCTTTGATGGAAATAAATCAAATTTAATTGGCAGTCACACAAGCTGAATTAGAGAAGTTGGCGCTGAAGAAGACGTCACTAAGGTTGTGAATGGGGCTGATGAGTTTACTGTGTTCAAACTTTCAATTTGGTCACCGCTTTAAGACGTGGCACAGACTCCTAAGTAGACCGCCACCAGAGAACCCAAAGGAATCAGGTACAATGAGACAAGAAAGGAAAAGTACAAGTCATAGTTAATGATAGTAGACTAAAAGAAATACTGAGAGTGTACCTGTGTTAGGTAGTTTTCATGATATGAAATGTCTGAATTAAACGCAGAACATAATGGGTATTCAACATCTCAGTGTGGATTGCTTTTAACTGAAACATAAGAATCGCCATTAAAACACGCGATATGAGGTGTGTGGCGGAGGATATTCGTAAATAAGAATACGTACTGATCACTTAGGCACAGGAAATTTTTTAGATAATAAGAGTGCAATTGAGGGTGATACCAGGAACATCGCTGAGAACGCTTCTTTCACTAAGGTGAAGATTGTGCCGTTCCTTGAGTAGAATAACAGGACTTGGATCCTCGGGATTCGTTCAACCAGTTGTGCCCGTCTGTGACTGATGCATCGTACGTCGCATAGCCGAACAACATTCGACATGGCCTACATATGGACGTTTTTTTTAAGAGAATATTTGCATTACTAGTTTCCAGAGGCAGTTTGCGAGAGAGACCTCTGTCAGCTAATATCGATGATCTCCAATAATTTGAGTAAATGGCAAATATTTCCGAGCAACAGTGCTACCATCTCATTATATACGGAGCTGCAGCAGTTAAGTAAAAAGCTAAAAGTGGTTAGTTGGAATCCAAAATTATAAAAAAAATTAGTGTATTTTCCACTACATAATTTTTTTTATTAATTATAAACAACTCTTATCACGAAAGAAAACTGTAAAATAAAAAAAATATTTCTACAAGTGTGCTTGGCTACGATAATAAATCAACTTTTCACAGAACTCGAAGAGATAAACCTAGGTCGATACAGGTTAGTATCCAATTTCTGTAGACATCACAAGACGAAAGACAGACGGAATAAGGCGCCAAGCCAGAAGAAAAGGAGTACAACATTAAACACCTCTTCCAGTGATGTACTTCATGGACAGAATTGGAAAAACAGAACTTAATGGTTTTGTCAGTGTTTAGGCTCCGAAAGGGAAATGTTTTACATTTCATTTTACTATTGCAAAGGACACAAGTCCGACTGCGGTAGTAGCTGCGAATCTGCTAAAATATGTGAGGATTTCGGTATTTACTAGACGTAGCACAGTAAAGACAGGGCACCTGGAATTAATGGTGGGCAATTTCGGAACATTTCCAACTCGAACACTTCTAGGAAGGCTAGAAGCACACAGTGCCTAGTAATTAGTTTCTAAATCTCACAGTATTGGATCAAAAAATGTTCGTTCATCTCCCCTTTAATGCAAATGACAGCCAAAAAGGTTTCACTTCAGACAGGTTTTTTTAAGTAAGACCACTTTCAAACAGTTTCGTTTCACTAGATGTCAGATATAAACAGATTGCAGTTCAAGAGAATTTTGTGCTACAAATTGCTACAAATAAAACACACGGCTAGCACAACCAACACTGGAACTTCTAAGTAAATAACCCTTCACTACGTTCATCAACATCTTCCGAAAAGCAAAAATCATGCGATAAGCACAAGAAGTATAAAATTCTAGAAAGAAAGCAAAGCCCATTACGAGAATTAATGGGCACCGAATGAATAAACTTTTTAAGGCAGATGACATTCAGTTCTAAAAAGGCAGTACAAGTAAGTCAGGTTATATTAAATTCAGATTATTTACCTTAAATCCTTAGATTTAATAACAGTCCGTAAAAACCATGGTAGATCAAACGATATACGAAAGCAATTTCATTACCTTACATAGTCACAAATTACAGTCAATAATAACAAATAAAATTCTTTTGGTTACTCATCCAGTAATTTATCTGATTATAATCGTATTTTAAATAAAAGTCTGAAATTACGTACTCAGTTCAATATTACACTTTTGATTAACTTATCTAATAAGACAATGACTAGTACTTACTGGAAGACTGATATACACTCCTGGAAATGGAGAAAAGAACACATTGACACCGGTGTGTCAGACCTACCATACTTGCTCCGGACACTGCGAGAGGGCTGTACAAGCAATGATCACACGCACGGCACAGCGGACACACCAGGAACCGCGGTGTTGGCCGTCGAATGGCGCTAGCTGCGCAGCATTTATGCACCGCCGCCGTCAGTGTCAGCCAGTTTGCCGTGGCATACGGAGCTCCATCGCAGTCTTTAACACTGGTAGCATGCCGAGACAGCGTGGACGTGAACCGTATGTGCAGTTGACGGACTTTGAGCGAGGGCGTATAGTGGGCATGCGGGAGGCCGGGTGGACGTACCGCCGAATTGCTCAACACGTGGGGCGTGAGGTCTCCACAGTACATCGATGTTGTCGCCAGTGGTCGGCGGAAGGTGCACGTGCCCGTCGACCTGGGACCGGACCGCAGCGACGCACGGATGCACGCCAAGACCGTAGGATCCTACGCAGTGCCATAGGGGACCGCACCGCCACTTCCCAGCAAATTAGGGACACTGTTGCTCCTGGGGTATCGGCGAGGACCATTCGCAACCGTCTCCATGAAGCTGGGCTACGGTCCCGCACACCGTTAGGCCGTCTTCCGCTCACGCCCCAACATCGTGCAGCCCACCTCCAGTGGTGTCGCGACAGGCGTGAATGGAGGGACGAATGGAGACGTGTCGTCTTCAGCGATGAGAGTCGCTTCTGCCTTGGTGCCAATGATGGTCGTATGCGTGTTTGGCGCCGTGCAGGTGAGCGCCAGAATCAGGACTGCATACGACCGAGGCACACAGGGCCAACACCCGGCATCATGGTGTGGGGAGCGATCACCTACACTGGCCGTACACCACTGGTGATCGTCGAGGGGACACTGAATAGTGCACGGTACATCCAAACCGTCATCGAACCCATCGTTCTACCATTCCTAGACCGGCAAGGGAACTTGCTGTTCCAACAGGACAATGCACGTCCGCATGTATCCCGTGCCACCCAACGTGCTCTAGAAGGTGTAAGTCAACTTCCCTGGCCAGCAAGATCTCCGGATCTGTCCGCCATTGAGCATGTTTGGGACTGGATGAAGCGTCGTCTCACGCGGTCTGCACGTCCAGCACGAACGCTGGTCCAACTGAGGCGCCAGGTGGAAATGGCATGGCAAGCCGTTCCACAGGACTACATCCAGCATCTCTACGATCGTCTCCATGGGAGAATAGCAGCCTGCATTGCTGCGAAAGATGGATATACACTGTACTAGTGCCGACATTGTGCATGCTCTGTTGCCTGTGTCTATGTGCCTGTGGTTCTGTCAGTGTGATCATGTGATGTATCTGACCCCAGTAATGTGTCAATAAAGTTTCCCCTTCCTGGGACAATGAATTCACAGTGTTCTTATTTCAATTTCCAAGAGTGTATATAGCGGTAACACTCATTAGAAACAGTGGAGAAGAGCAAATGACTTCTTGTTCGAAACCTTGACGCCCATTCTGAAAATAACCTGTTAACAACAGATAAGTTGGCCTTCTCAACAATAGAATCATTTTTTGTTGTCACACATGCAGTCCTTGTGCTGTCAAACAAGAAACGTTATCCTTTTAGGATTTTGTGTGACCTTTCTAAAGCCTTTGCTTGCGTATGTCAAGGCATTAAACTATGAAAACTAAAATGGTGAAATTCTACGTGAATGGGCGGTGTCATACCTTAACTGCATAAAAAAAGTTTGTCAGAATATAAAATACTTCGACAGATATAAAGCGAAATTCAGAGATTCAGAGTTTCGTAGCAGGCAATATGCATTGTTTAGCTTCTTCTGATTGTGACCAAAAATCATTTTTCAAGGAAAATGGATATTTTTTCAAAAAGAGTGACACACTCTGATGGCACAAGTTTACCGATAGGTGCCCAAAGACATTCATATAAGGCTTATAATTAGTAGACAGTGAAACACAAATTCTTTATCCTTCGAAGACCTAAACTTCGTGATTCCATAAGTGCTTATGAATAGAAGAAGTGGTAGTCAATGGAAACACATTTAACGAAACATCACGTGTAAAGTTAAATGGTGTTGTAAGTAGGGTATGGTTAGGGAAACTATATTCTCGTTCGGTAATTGACATAGAGCAGCACAGCTTTTCTAGAGGATACAGACTTAGATGCTGAGATCGATGGCTTATGTACCAATGAAATCCGATAACAGAATAACCGTAACATAATCCGTGTGACAGTAAAAATGGAATTAATTTTAATATACATATCAAGTTTAAGCAAATCCTTTGAATCATGCCAACTGTTTTGGTCTAACAAGTGTGAGCCAATACAGCACAGCAAAATTGGAGCGTGTTGGTTAACTAGTGGCATTCTCAACGACAGCAAACACGAGTAACTTCCTACTCTAACTGTTGCAAATCAAGATAAAATAAAAAATTTTAAGCACGAGATATAAGTGAGATAAAATACGAAAAGGAAGATTGTCAAAGTGGTATGTAAGGAGTTCTCAAACCGTAGCTGGAAATCATTTTATAAACAGTTTCTTCCAAACACAAAAATAAATTTTTGAACAAGAAAACTGTTAGTCTTCACCAATCAAGGGTACAGTTTATAAACACTTTCATAGTAGAATACGAATAGTGATCACAGAGAAAGGAAGCCTCGGCTGTACGCTAAGGTGAGAAAACCCATCCGATAGCTCATAGTATCGTGTCGGACCTCCTTATGGCCGACGTTATGCAGCAACTCGATGTGGAATTGACTCAACATTATGCTGCAACTCCCCTGCAGAAATATTGAGCCATGTTGCTTCTATAGACGTCCATTACTCTTTCCAGTACTGGATTTTGTTCGTGAACTGACCTCTCGATTATCGCCCATATAGGTCCGGTAGGACTGATACCGGGAGATCTGAGAGGCCAAATCTTCGTGAGATATGTGCACAACACTCATCAAAACAACCGTGAAACACTGTGTCTCAGTGGTTGGCGCATTGTCATCTATAAATATCCCATTTTTTGGGAACATCGAACTCAAGAATGGCGGCAAATGGTCTCCAAGTAGCCGAATGTAACTATTACCTGTCAGTAATCGGCTCAAATGGACCATAGGAATCAGTCCATTCGATGTAAACGCAGTCCAGATTATTATGAAGCCAACACCAACTGGGACAGTGCCGTGCTGACGAGATGGGTCCATAGTGTCGTGGAGTCTCGTGAAGTCTAGCCCTCACTTGAGTCCTATCATCTGCACTTACTAACTGTAATCAAGACCCATCTGACCAGGCCACAGGTTTCTGGTTGTCTAGGGTTCAACCAACGTCGACACGAGTGTAGGAAACTTGGTGCCGATAGTGTTATCATGGACACTCGCGTCCGTTTCCGGTGCCGTAGCCCATTAACGCCACACTGTAGAAATGGACACGTTCGTAATACGTGCCACAATAATTTCTGCAGTAAATTGATATTTGTGACCTCAGTCCATATGGTATCACAAATTGAAATCACTTGAATACAAGGTCAGACTCTTGGAGGTACAAGAAGAATCTTATCTATAAAAAAACATATAATGCGTAATGGTACAAGATAAGAAAAATGCAATGAATGAAACTTCCAAAATTAGTATTTCAGTTCTGCTGTTGAATTGAAAACAAACCTACGAAATTATAAACCATTATAATGTTACCAGAATGAGATTTTCACTCTTCAGCGGAGTGTGGGCTGATATGAAACTTCCTGGCAGATTAAAACTGTGTGCCGGACTGAGACTCGAACTCGGGACCTTTGCCTTTCGCGGGCAAGTGCTCTACCACTTTTTTTTTCTTTTTTTTGCCTTTCACGGGCAAGTGCTCTAACAACAATTTTTTCTACATAATGGTTTAAAAATAACAAGCATAAACTGCTTCAAGCATTTTTTATTTTTTTTAATATATAAGACGATGACACTTATAAAATTAAATATTTCTGGGAAACTTAAATAAGTGGACCTTTTTTTACATAAAGGAGTAACAATAACACACATAAACTGCTTCTATCATTTTTTTAATAAATAAGAATATGACCTTTATAAAATAAAATATTCCTTGGAAACTTAAATAAGTGGACCTGTTTTTTTACCTAATGTAACAATAACAAATATAAACTGCTTCTATCATTTTTTTAATATATAAGACGATGACCTTTATAAAATAAGATATTTCAGGGAAACGTAAATAGGTGGACCCTTTTTTACATAATAGTGAAAAAAATATCCTGCTTCTGTCAGTACAAAACAATAACGGATCACGTTCCTCTTTTGGGCACGTACCTCGCTAATCCCGTTATACCTCGCGTCGGTGTCGGGTACGTCTTCACGTGTGGTGGTGGATCCTTTCCACTGTCCTGGTCCTTTCTTGTTCTTATACTTATAGGCTAATAATTACATTCTCCTAACCGGGACACCCCAACTGGGTGGGGGATCAATCAAGGCACTCCCTAAAAAATTTGCATAATATGTTCGATACCTCGGATGTCTCATAAACCGTGAGTGATGTTCTTGTAGTAAGGCCCAAAAGTCGAGCACATTCTTACTGCCGTCTCGGAAAAGATAATGCACATTCAAATCTCGAATCCAAGTCACTGCGTCTGTCTTCGTTCGGGGATAATATGTCATATATGGGAGAGGTAGTAGCCGTGGTTCTATTGCTTGCGGCCCCGCCCGAAGGAGGAAGGCGATCATTTTTTTGACCAAACACCATACGTCCGCCGAAGGCCCGCATGTCAGGCGATGCTCCTCTGTGTCTATAACATTGCACTGCGGACACAGTGGCTCATCCGCCATATGAATTGTATGCAACCTAGAACGAGTCACGTATTTCCAATTTACCACCTGATACCACAATGCGCGCGTTCCCGTATCAAGGTGTGGGTGGTGCACTGTACGCCATACCACTAACCAAGTAACTGTTAGGTGACGGTGCTCTATGGCATTATTCGGCCGTCGTCAAGATGTGATATATATCACGTACCGTTGCCGTCCTGGTAGACGGTAGCTCCATATGAACATAACTGTGTTCCACAAAAAAGTTCGCATATGGGCAAGCGATGGTGAGATGTGAGACACCGCTACTGGAGCCGAACGAGAAGGTGGAGCGAGTTCGTCTATCAAGGTGCCCGTCAGACTTGTCCGGTGTCGTGTCCACATCTTTATCATTGCGGTTACATCAATAGCCACCGCTCTGTCGCGTACGTGGACTAGTCCAAGACCTCCACGACGACGAGGAAGAGTGACGGTTTCGTATCCGACCTTAAATAGCAGACCTGTGCTCACAAAATATCCTAGTGTCGCCAGGATTCGGCGGGCCAATACCATCGGCAAAGGAAGAACTTCGCCCACGTGGAGATGCTAGAAGCTAGAAAAGTGTTGGCAAATGTGACCCGTTGTATCATCCACTGAGATACCCAAGCACGACTAACGCCCTGTCCTCACAGCTTTACTTCTGCCAGTATCTCGTCTCCTACCATCCAAACTTTACAGAAGCTCTCCTGCGAACCTTGCACAACTAGCACTCATGAAAGAAAGGATATTGCGAAGACATGGCTTAGCCACAGCTTGGGGGATGTTTCCAGAATGAGATTTTCACTCTGCAGCGGAGTGTGCGCTGATATGAAACTTCCTGGCAGATTAAAAATGTGTGCCGAACCGAGCACTGGCCCGCATAAGGCAAAGGCCGCGAGTTCGAGTCTCGGTCCGCCACACTGTTTTAATCTTTCAGGAAGTTTCAATATAATTATGCATAACTACTTCCTATATTTAAGGTGAACTTTATCTCAGTAACACAGGATTGTAGAAATGAACCCGAAAAATTCGTTTTCGGACTGCTGATCAGAACTGCCAATCATGTTGCTAATAAAGTGCTTGAATCTTCTTTTCCATTTGTTTTTTCCCAATTTGTGGGGCGTCAGGTGGAAATAAAATTGTTAATATATGCAGCTACAATTTGTTGCATACTACTATTACCAGAAGTTACTGAAGCTACTTTACTCTCAATCTTAGCAATGTTAGTACTAATATTTTCTACTCTCATTTCAACATTATCTACTCTTTGCACAATATGAGTAGTATCAGTTTTGATTGCATCTACTTCTGCTTGACATATGTTTACTTTTTTATTAACATCTTTAAACCTATCTGAGCACAGTTCAGATTCCGCCTCGATCTTTTCTGGTAGCTTGTGCTCCAGCTTCACGCTTTCCATTTGGAAGATTTTGTGAACCTCAGTAACTTCGGATTTTACTGTTTTATACATTTTAGAAAATTGTTGAGCAACCTTTTTCTTAATATCCTCATGGTTGTAATCAATTTTATAATTTAAACTGTCCAGATCCTCTGTCAACTAATTGCAACCAGCCTTGAAGGTATTGTCCATTACCTCCAATCGTTTATTAAAATTAGTTTGGCTGGCCACAATCTCATATTTTAATTCATCATTGCTGCTTTTGACCTCAGTTATTTCAGACTTTAATTCAGCTGTTATTCTAGCATTACTGGCAGCTATTGCTTGTAATATTACATTTAAATCAATAGCCCCAGTATCTTAGGGTTGCTCATAAGCTGGTTTTTTATCACACTCAGGTGACGAAAAACTAGGTCCAACACCAGAATCATCAAAACTAAATGAAACATCTGATTGATCAGTCATATCTAACTTATCCTTTTTAAAATCTACCACCTCTGATTCTTACGTTTTTAACTCACCAGATAAACTATCATCCAATAAATTAACAATTTCTGATTTCTGCTTTACTACAGGGGTCTCTGTTATTGAATCATTGCCCCATTTCACACTACTGTCAGGAGACAATACTTCATATTTCACTTTAACATTACTATTTTCATGCATATTTACACTTGAACCGTTGTCTGCATTTACAGTTCCCTCACCAGGCATAGGTTCTTATTTAAGTTTAACCTCAGTTTCTTCTGGCGGTTCCATCGCCGACAGTTTTTTTTAGTGCGGGGTAGTAAAATTTTTAACAGCTTTTCACTTAATTTAGTTCCTTCTGCACGACGTATGGCGTTGGCGGCGCGGCGTACCAGGATTACTGATGCGACGTGGCGCGTTGACGGCAATTTGAGGGCTGCTGTGTGTTTGCGTGGCCCGTAACTGCAGGAGCGGCTCCGGTTGCTCCGGCGGACGACTGCGGTGAGGCGAAACTGGCTTCTCGCGATGCCGGCAGCGCCGCTAGACTCAGTGCTAGCTCCGTCAATCCAGATGTGTTGTTAATCCAATTGCGTTGTCCGCATGCACACGTAACACTATCACTGTTCTATTACTCAATTGCGTGTCACATTTCACTCCCGAATCCGAATATTTAAAAATCACTTTCACTTTTACTCAGTTTCTTTCCCGGCCGATGCACCATATGTGGGGTGGCGGGTGGAAATTAAATTGTTAATATATGTAGAATGTTATGTAGAAAAGATGTATTTCCCGGCCGATTCACCATATGTAGGGCTGCGGGTGGAATTATTGTTGTTAAATGTTCCTATTAATTATATTGCGGTTTGTCGTTCTCAACACTGGCTCTCTAACTACAATATTGGCAACCAGAAAGTGGTTAGCAAAACGTGAAGCCTGTAATTAGAATTCATAGTGCCCACTTCATCTGAGAAATACACTTATACCTACAGCTTATAGCTCTGAGGAATTAGGTAATTGTCAGGGATTCATAATCAAAGACGATTCTCTCTAAAATGTTCACTATATTCTGAAAGTCACAGACCAAAAAGAATCCACACAATGCAACTAACAGGGCATTTCAGAGTCTAATGCGCTGATGCAACTATTACTGCTCAAATTATCTGTTTAAGTGAATGCTCGCCATAATTTGGTGATAATGTTCATCAAACGCCACTCTAACTAATGGTAGAATGTCTGCCCCACGGCGGCACGTGAAAATACGACATACGCAAACTGAAGATAGATCATTTAAGTCATCCCAGAATTAACACTTCACTCGAAAACGATTTCAAGGTTACGCGTATCCCGAGTATATTATTACAGCATCCGAGGCTGTTTACAGCAATGATACCGACGCGACGCGACGCGACTCCTGGCATAGGTGGTGCGCTAATCAGCTTCTGGAGAGAACTGGGGCCTTTTTTCTCCCGCGCAGCGTTCTTATATATAAAGCCACGGTGCGGACGGCTAAGGGAGCGCCTGATCAAAATTGCTCTCCCGACAAGCGGCTGGGCTAATAATGCACCACTGTAAGTTATTGAATAAATCATCGCTTCCTTTGCTGATGGCCGATGAATCTCTCAATTTAAATGTGCATTCAGCAGACAGGTAAGCAATCATAATAAAAGTCTGACGTGGCTAAGTCAAATATTTTAGGCGAGAGAATTAATTTAATTACACTACACGCAGTACACAAAGTCTGAAAGTGCCCTTTGAGATAGGCTATTGCTATAGATCTATAGTTATTCAACTGAAACATCTCACATCCTTATGATTATAGCGGATCTCCCTTCTACTTAAATTTAAACATCCTATCCTTATTTATTAGCCTACTTAATCTATCTTGCTTCCTTAATTTCTAAGACAAAACCCAGAAAATCATGAATTTCAACAAAAATTTTAATTTGTGAGATCCAGAATACTGTTTCTACAAAATTATTACGCAAAAGGAATCAAAATACAAATTTTTAAGTTTCTAGCTCTTTTCTGTTGCGCCAATGATTTTTGCAGAAAAACGTCCAAATTTCGAAAATGGTTAAATTTATTGAACTGATATTCAACACATATTGATTTAGTATTACCCCTGACATGCTAGAAACGTTTCAGGTTATTTACTTGATATTTAAAGAATTGCACACCATTTATGACGTCAGAGCTAATTACAGTGGGCTGGCTGGCACACAATTGAAACACTGATGTGAATTTTATACGGCGTCAGTAGGCTGCTTCCCTACATCACCCTCTTCTTAATTTTATTTTTACTGTAAATGGAAAAGAAGAAGAAGAAAAAAAATTAATTACAAAAGGGAAGCAAGAGTACAGCTTAACTCTCTATGAAAAATTAAAATTTAAATGTAAACATACAGAAAGATTAGAAAGAAAACTGTTTACCTACTTCAATATTTTAAATTGCTGGCATGTTCACTGCCTCGTAGGCAACATTATCACTCAAAATTTAAGCAAAATCAATGAAACACTTTGGCATACATATTGCCTAAGACAGACAAATACATAAAATATGTAAAATTATGGAAACCTTAAATACATTTTTACATACACAAATTCAAAGAAAATAACACAGTTATTCACGATACATAAACAGATAATTATATATTAGCAGTACTTTCTAAACCTGAAAGAAAATTTCACAAATCACGGCAATTTCATTTTTACACACGTGGTTGTAGTCGCTTTGTTGGGCGTTCTACACTTCAATTCACAAGGGTAGAGTAGGGGAAATTGCTATGGTGTGCGTCCTTCACGTTCACTCTAAATTATATGGGGAAAGGGGAGGGGTCACTATAAGTTGTGTCCAAGTCGCTCCACGCTTTCACGCAGCTACCAAGCTGCCATTATCTGGTTTGTCCTGTAGAACAAACAAAAAGAGTGCCTCAGACTCTGTTTACATAATATCTAAGGGTGGGTCACAATGAAATGGGGTATATACATTTTATCTTTCAATATGTTACTGGAACAAAGTTAACAGAACCTTTTCAATTTTACTCTTGCGGTTACTTAATTGTCATAAAATCGGTAAACAAATGGCTCAAAACGCCGTTAGTCACGTACTAGAGAAAATTAATCCTCAAGGCATACAATCATAAATCCTATTTAATCTCATTTTAATATTTCTGTGCCGGAACACTGAAATAATGCTCGGTACTGTCCTGATACATTTGTATTTTACTTACTTAGCGGACTCATCTTCGATTACCTTATTCTTAGAGATATTATATTTGTTTAGTAGATGTCTCCTCAACTCCTTTGTACATGTGAGTAACTTGTGGTAATAGTATAGTTCTGAGTGTTCGAAACACACGACGTTTAGTTGACTACTAAATCCATTTATTGGTCCTCTGTTGCTGTGTCAGATCCACATCTGCAATTATCTATTTACTTTATCAAAGTGAATTTATGCTGAGCAATAAATAATGTTTCACGTCTGCCATTATGTACTTACACACTTTGCTAGTGTATGAACTTAAGTAATACTCACTCCATTAAAATTTAAAGCACAGGATAGCACATTTATTTCATATCTATAGTGTATTGTAGCTGATCAGTTTGCTCACGTGGCAATCCATTTCCACTCGATCGGATGCTGAAACCACAGGTACTCTCTCTCGACCTACCATTAAAGTGCATTAAGTAATTATGGACGAGCGTAATGCTAAATTCCTTAAACCTATAGGACACCATGAGCGGCTCTGTCTCATCTAACATAAGGGTACCTATGGTCGCATTCACGCCTCCAACTAATAACCTCATTACGTGTAGGTGTGTCCTGTCACACACTTCACCAAATAACGGCCAGCTCCAACCTTATAAATATTTCAGGGACATGTCCTTCACGTCTCAACCACAAACACTGTTCAATTCTATTACACTGCCTAAGCAATCTCTTTTACTCTTAATTAGTTAGCTCTACAGCATATAATAGGTTTCACTGCCACTTCAGATCCTGCTTGTACACGAATTTGTATATCTTTTTAAATTACTGTTGGTGGACCATTTCCAATAAAACAACACTTTGTACTTATAACATTACTATGGTGCTATACATACTTGTTACTCAAATACATTTGTATCTTAATGACATCATACTTCTCTATTGTTTATGTCCCAGTTAGGTTTGTCACATTAGGCATTTTCTTCACTAATCGGTGGATAGAATGGTTATAGAACTCTTGGCTTGATAGCCATGACGGAAAATTTTTGTATTGCAAAGTAGGAGTCGAAACTATGGTAGATAGGAAAGATGAAGAATGAGTGAGACCTGAAAAGGAAAGAAGATCTCACACACCTGGGACTGCACAGCTGCCACACTGTGTAGAGGTTACAGAACAACCTCCTCCCTACAGAATTCATTAGTTTATTATTGGCTTGATAACCATAACGGAAAATCTAATGTGTTGGAAAGAAGAGGTCGAAATTTTAGGTGGATAGAAAAGATGAAGAGAGAGTGAGACGTGAAATGTGAAAGAAGATCTCACACAGATGGGACTGCACAGCTGCCACGCTGTGTAGAGGTTACAGAACAACCTCCTCCCTACAGAATTCATTCACTCCCTATGAACTTCTTTAGGTCGATCACGTTCCTGGGACGTAATAGCATTTTACTCTTAGGGTACTCTAGCCTATATGCATTTGCATGTGGTTTTCCTATGATCCAGAAAGGTCCTTGGTATACGAACATGAATTTCTTTGTTTCTGCATTTATTTTCATTGATATTTCCTTGGTTTTGACAAGGACAAACTTACCTATTTCAAAACTGGTGGGCACAGCTTTTGCGTCATGACGCTTCTTTCTTTCTAATGTTCTTTTTCTTATATTTGCCTTAGCCTTTAACTTCTTCTCGTCTGTGGTTAGCTTACTTTTACTAAGATTAACACCTTCGTCCCAATATCTCCTATTTTTCAGAACTCGTATAGGCGGCCCCGAGTTTCATCATTAGTTACTACATGTTTATCAATAAAAGGTACCGTAATTACTCCAGTTATCGGCAAGACCATTTTCAACTGGCTTCTTTCAAAGTCAACAACACTCTGATATTACGACAAGAAATCTAGGCCAATTAAAACCTCAATATTGAGATTATTTACAATTAAACATGGATTATCAATTAAATTACCATTAATGTTAAAGAGCAGCAAAGCTTCTTGTTTTACCGTTTTTGACACCTTGCCAGTAGCACCAATTATTCTTAGTCCTGATACCCTCATTACTGTAAGCTTGTCTTTACCAGGTAATGCATCAAAGAAGGACTGAGATATCGCACTCACCTCACTTCCACTGTCTAAAAGACAACGTACATTAATACCCAACATATTCAATATTATTATAGGGTGGCTTATTCTAGTTTGTACAGCTGGTTCCTCAAACTCATCCAACAGTTCCTTTTGGATTTGTCTCCAACTAAAGTGATCGACATCTGTCTTCATTACATTTAGGTCAAGGTATGTAGGGGTTTTCTGAATTACATTTTCAGCTGCCTTTTCCAGGCGATCTATTAATTTCAAATCGAAACACCGCACGACTTCATTACATCTAGTTTGCTGAACATTACCCAAATTACTGTAGTCTGAGCGATTCTGCGCTTGCAGACCGGGCATAACACTAGTTACAGCTAAACCACTTTCATTATTATTGTAAGGTTCCTTCACAAGTGACAACTGGTCACAGCTACTGGGTTCATCGACCCCCAACAGGCTATCCTCTACATTCTCACTTACCTCCTGTCCTAAAGCTATTAGTACAGTATCAACATCCTGCACAGGCACTTTATATAAGAACACATCATTCTCATCGTAAATATAAGCATTAATTTCTTCTGCTTCTTCAACTGACAATTCAGTATTTTGTAGCTCTTCCCTACCGTTACACTGCTGCGCCTTCTCTTTCTCTTCCCCACTTAGAAAGCGTCTCTAACACGGTATCTATCAAATACTGTGAGTGATCTAATATTTCTGCTGTATCCTTTGATGCTACCGACCCCTCATCCACATGTTCAGTCTGAGTATTCCGATCTGTCTTACCAATTACTGTAACTACTGGCTTAGGAAAAGTAACCGCCTGGTGAGCGCCAGTGTCCTCATAGACGGGAACTAGTTTTTCTGCCTCGGCCTAATACTGTTTCCTTTATTTCCATTATAGTTAACTGGCGCAGCATTGCTTTCCGCACTGTTGTTTACCTGCATAATTTTGTTCGGAACAAAATTATTATCATTTGAATGCCATTGTTGGTTCTGATAATTATTTCTCCCATTCCTACCTCTCTTAGGATGACGAACACCTACTTTTCTGATGTTTACATTGCCATTCTGCTCGTTCTTAAAATTACTACTAGTGTTATTAGCATTTCTGTTATTACGAGCGCCGACCACGGTGACCGTGCGGTTCTAGGCACTCCAGTCCGGAGCCGCGCTGCTGCTACGGTCGCAGGTTCGAATCCTGCCTCGGGCATGGGTGTGTGTGATGTCCTTAGGTTAGTTAGGTTTAAGTAGTTCTAAGTTCTAGGGGACTGATGACCACAGCAGTTGACTCCCATAGTGCTCAGAGCCATTTGATGTTGTTATTACGAGCTTGCTCCTAATTGGCAGCAACACGCTCTACACGTTCCAAATATTCAATGAAACGATCCAGACTGTCTCTAGGGCCAGATATAATTCTAGTTTGCCAATACCATGGCAGTTTGGCTTCAAGACCTAGTATTATCATTTCAGGTTTTAGCTTTTCGGTCAAATGTGACAAACGTGAGATCCATGACCTGGCAAACTCTTTAATAAATTCCTTGCCTACATTGAAGCGTTTTCCACTCCAAAATTCTCTCAACACTTCATTTTGCTTATTACTAGACCAATACTCATTAATGAAAGCTGTTTTAAATTACGCTAATGTTTTACACTTCAACATAACATCAGCTGACCAACGCATGGCGTCACCTGCTAAATGGCTTCTAATAAATGAGATTTTCTCTCATTCAGACCTAGTTGGTGGAATCACATCTTCAAAATCGTACCAGAAATCTAGCGGGTGGATATTTTTATCTGGATCGAACCGCAAGAACTGCCGAAAACCCATAAAAGCGGCGTTTGCAGCTACAATTTGTTGCATACTACCATTACCAGAAGTTACTGAAGCTACTTTACTCTCAATCTTAGCAATGTTAGTACTAACATTTTCTACTCTCATTTCAACATTATTTACTCTTTGCACAATATGAGCAGTATCAGTTTTGATTGCATCTACTTCTGCTTGACATATGTTTACTTTTTTATTAACATCTTTAAACCTATTTGAGCACAGTTCAGATTCCGCCTCGATCATTTCTGTTAACTTGAGCTCCAGCTTCACAGCTTCCATTTAGAAGTTTTTGTAAACTTCAGCAACTTCGGATTTTACAGTTTTATACATTTCATAAAATTGTTGAGCAACCTTTTTCTTAATATCCTCATGGTTGTAATCAATTTTATAATTTAAACTGTCCAGATCCTCTTTCAACTTATTGCAACCAGCCTTGAAGGTATTGTCCATTACCTCCAATCGTTTATTAAAATTAGTTTGGCTGGTCACAATCTCATATTTTAATTCAGCATTGCTGCTTTTGACCTCAGTTATTTCAGACTTTAGTTCAGCTGTCATTCTAGCATTCCTGGCAGCTATTGCTTGTAATATTACATTTAAATCAATAGCCCCAGTATCTTAGGGTTGCTCACTAGCTGGTTTTTTATCACACTAGGGTGACGAAAACTAGCTCCAACACCAGAATCATCAAAACTAAATTAAACTTCTGATTGATCATTCATATCTAACTTATCCTTTTTAAAATCTACCACCTCTGATTGTTGCGTTTTTAACTCACCAGATAAACTATCATCCAATAAATTAACAATTTGTGATTTCTCCTTTACTACAGGGGTCTCTGTTATTGAATCATTGCCCCATTTCACACTACTGTCAGGAGACAATACTTCATATTTCACTTTAACATTACTATTTTCATGCATATTTACACTTGAACCGTTGTCTGCATTTACAGTTCCCTCACCAGGCATAGGGTCTCATTTAAGTTTAACCTCAGTTTCTTCTGGCGGTTCCATCGCCGACTGTTTTTTTTAGTGCAGGGTAGTAAAATTTTTAACAGCTTTTCACTTAATTTAGTTCCTTCTGCACGACGTATGGCGTTGGCGGCGCGGCGTACCAGGATTACTGATGCGACGTGGCGCGTTGACGGCAATTTGAGGGCTGCTGTGTGTTTGCGTGGCCCGTAACTGCAGGAGCGGCTCCGGTTGCTCCGGCGGACGACTGCGGTGAGGCGAAACTGGCTTCTCGCGATGCCGGCAGCGCCGCTAGACACAGTGCCAGCTCCGTCAACCCAGATGCGTTGTTAATCCAATTGCGCCTTCCACATGCACACGTAACACTATCACTGTTCTACACTCCTGGAAATGGAAAACAGAACACATTGACAACGGTGTGTCAGACCCACCATACTTGCTCCGGACACTGCGAGAGGGCTGTACAAGCAATGATCACACGCACGGCACAGCGGACACACCAGGAACCGCGGTGTTGGCCGTCGAATGGCGCTAGCTGCGCAGCATTTGTGCACCGCCGCCGTCAGTGTCAGCCAGTTTGCCGTGGCATACGGAGCTCCATCGCAGCCTTTAACACTGGTAGCATGCCGCGACAGCGTGGACGTGAACCGTATGTGCAGATGACGGACTTTGAGCGAGGGCGTATAATGGGCATGCGGGAGGCCGGGTGGACGTACCGCCGAATTGCTCAACACGTGGGGCGTGACGTCTCCACAGTACATCGATGTTGTCGCCAGTGGTCGGCGGAAGGTGCACGTGCCCTTCGACCTGGGACCGGACCGCAGCGACGCACGGATGCACGCCAAGACCGTAGGATCCTACGCAGTGCCGTAGGGGACCGCACCGCCACTTCCCAGCAAATTAGGGACACTGTTGCTCCTGGGGTATCGGCGAGGACCATTCGCAACCGTCTCCATGAAGCTGGGCTACGGTCCCGCACACCGTTAGGCCGTCTTCGGCTCACGCCCCAACATCGTGCAGCCCGCCTCCAGTGGTGTCGCGACAGGCGTGAATGGAGGGACGAATGGAGACGTGTCGTCTTCAGCGATGAGAGTCGCTTCTGCCTTGGTGCCAATGATGGTCGTATGCGTGTTTGGCGCCGTGCAGGTGAGCGCCAGAATCAGGACTGCATACGACCGAGGCACACAGGGCCAACACCCGGCATCATGGTGTGGGGAGCGATGTCCTACACTGGCCGTACACCACTGGTGATCGTCGAGGGGACACTGAATAGTGCACGGTACATCCAAACCGTCATCGAACCCATCGTTCTACCATTCCTAGACCGGCAAGGGAACTTGCTGTTCCAACAGGACAATGCACGTCCGCATGTATCCCGTGCCACCCAACGTGCTCTAGAAGGTGTAAGTCAACTACCCTGGCCAGCAAGATCTCCGGATCTGTCCCCCATTGAGCATGTTTGGGACTGGATGAAGCGTCGTCTCACGCGGTCTGCACGTCCAGCACGAACGCTGGTCCAACTGAGGCGCCAGGTGGAAATGACATGGCAAGCCGTTCCACAGGACTACATCCAGCATCTCTACGATCGTCTCCATGGGAGAATAGCAGCCTGCATTGCTGCGAAAGGTGGATATACACTGTACTAGTGCCGACATTGTGCATGCTCTGTTGCCTGTGTCTATGTACCTGTGGTTCTGTCAGTGTGATCATGTGATGTATCTGACCCCAGGAATGTGTCAATAAAATTTCCCCTTCCTGGGACAATGAATTCACGGTGTTCTTATTTCAATTTCCAGGAGTGTATTACTCAATTGCGTGTCGCATTACACTCCCGAATCCGAATATTTAAAAATCACTTTCACTTTTACACAGTTTCTTTCCCGGCCGATGCACCATATGTGGGGTGGCGGATGGAATTTAAATTGTTAATATGGGTAGAATGTTATGTACAAAAGATGCATTTCCCGTCCGATATGGTTATATGTAGGACAGAGGGTGGAATTATTGTGGTTAATTGTTCCTATTAATTATGCTGTGGTTTGCCGTTCTCAACACTGGCTCCCTAACTACAATATTGGCAACCAGAAAGTGATTAGCAAAACGTGAAGCCTGTATTTAGAATTCCTAGTGCCCACTTCATCTGAGAAATACACTTATGCCTACCGATTATAGCTATGAGGAATTAGGAGATTGTCTGGGATTCATAATCAAAAACGATTCTCTCTAAAATGTTCACTATATTCTTAAAGTCACAGACCAAAAAGAATCCACACAGTTCAACTAACAGAGCAGTTCAGAGTCAAATGCGCTGATGCAACTATAACTGTTCAAATTAACTGTTTAAGTGAATGCTCGCCATAATTTGATGATAATGTTCATCAAACGCCACGCTAAATAATGGTAGAATGTCTGTCCCGCGGCGGCACGTGAAAATACGACATACGCAAACTGAAGATAGATCATTAAAGTCATCCCAGAATTAACACTTCACTCGAAAACGATTTCAAGGTTAGCGTATCCCGAGTAACTTTTTAGGGAATCCGAGGCTGTTTATAGCAAGGGCCTTTTTTCTCTCTCGCAGCGGTCTTATATGTAAAGCCACGGTGCGGACGGCTAAGGGAACGCCTGAGCAAAATTGCTCTCCCGACTAGCCGCTGGGCTAGTAAAGCACCACTTTAAGTTATTGAATAAATCATCGCTTCCTTTTCTGATGGCCGATGAAGCTCTCAATTTAAATGTGCATTCAGCAGACAGGTAAGTAATCATAAAAAAAGTCTGACGTGGCTAAGTCAAATATTTTAGGCGAGAGAATTAATTTAATTACACTACACGCAGTAGACGTGCTCTGAACTTGCCCTTTGGCGATAGGCTATTGCTATAGTTTTATAGTTATACAATTGAAACCTCTCACATCTTTATGATTATAGCGGATCTCCCTTCCACTTAAATTTAAACATCCTAGCCTTATTTATTAGCGTACTTAATCTATCTTGCTTCCTTAATTTCTAAGACAAAACCAAGAAAATCATGGATTTCAACAAAAATTTTAATTTGTGAGATCCAGAATACTGTTTCTACTAAGTTATTATGCAAAAGGAATCTCAATACAAATTTGTAAGTTTCTTGCTCTTTTCTGTTGCGCCAATGATTTTTACAGAAAAACGTCCAAATTTCGAAAATGGTCTAAGTTATTGAACTGACATTCAACACATATTGATTTAGTATTACCCATGACATGCTAGAAACGTTTAAGGTTATTTACTTGATTTTTAAAGTTTTGCGCAACATTTATGACGTCGGAGCTAATTACAGCGGACTTGCTGGCACCCAATGGAAAGACTGATGTGAATTTTATACGGCGTGAGTAGGCTTCTTCCCTACATCCTCTTCAGACCTACAAATTGTCTAACGATTCGGCAAAGTTAGTGACAGTCGGTGTCCGTACGCCCCTAGTGATTCTACTGCTCTCTCAGGGAACCTGTTTTTGGGCCCCGATTGTTTGCGTTGGGACTGAATCTCAGATTCAGACGTGGGAACTTTTCCTGAAAGTTTCCGTAGCGTGTATCTGAGGTAGTACTTGGGAAACAGTCCGGCGCTTACCTGGCTGTATGTGGGGAAACCACTTAAAAACCACATCCAGACTGGCTGGTTCACCAGCCCTCGTCTTTAAACCGCGATGTTTAATAACCTGGCCAGTCGAGATGGGTCAGTAAACAGCTACGATACCAATAGACAGACACTACTTAAGTAGTCTAGGTGAAGCTCTAATACCAGTACGCGACACATTGGAACATCAACGAATGTAAACATTGGTAAGCGACAGAAACAGCGGAAGAAGAACTCAGGAGTATCCAACTACCGCAAGCTTACAAATGTCTGAATTATTTGAATGAATAAAGTTTCAAATTACTTTCAGATCGTCAGACACAACGATCCAAGATCCGTAAGTAAGGTAGTAGGAGCACACATGGAGGGGAGCACAGATGACATCGGAATTTGAAAAACGTAAGTACTATACATTTAATCACTTCACTACTAATGAGCTGTTAATGACATGCTAATATTCCGTAAATGATTATGATGTTATATTTGGTAAGAGGAAGCGTACTGAGGTACGTTAGTTTGGCCAAGGAAGGGGCGTGGCAAATCAGCTGCTGAGAAGTTGCTGCCTCAGCTAGGTCAGTAGCATGTGGTTGTCAGAAATCGCCCTCGAGGTTGCTTTCGTCAGACGCCGTATCCATCCGCAAGAGAAGACACCTCTTACTGTGACGTTGGCAATGCTCCAAGTGGGTGTACTCTGTTGCTTGCATCTGAGGCATAATGTTCTTCTCACTTTCCTATGGTCGTCAACTTATCATTCACATAGACAGTATCTCAGTACGTAAGTTATTCCCCATAACTCTATGCAGTAGTCGCAATAGATCTACCGACGACATTTAGAAATCTAAAAGAATTGTTTTGAATTGGTGAAATTTTGGATTGTGCAGTAGTGTAGTATTCTTCGAAGTATCTTCATTGAGTACGAATTCACTTAGACTTAATTTTTGTCAAGAGTTATTTAGGAACTCTACGCACTTAAAACTTGACAGTAAGAGTAGAATTTTTTCCGAATGGTCTCTCTAAGGAAGGAGAACGTTGTTAACAGGGCTGCATTAGCTACTATGTGAACTGATCCACCTGTCTTAATCGCAGCGTGACGTGGATTAGAATACAGACTGTCTGATTCTCTTAGATGTGGTTAGTTAGGATTCGGTGCATAACTTCACCTGCAGCCTTACTCCTGGATAAGGTAACACGCTAAGACTTAATAGTGAAGTAAACGATTCATATCCTACTGCCTTTCAAAGACGTGTACCGAATCTGGTACCTTTCAGGACAGATGAGATTTTAACAATCTACGTCTTCCCAAAATTTATTTCTTTACAGCAGTCTGGAATTCAATTACATTTTCGGGGTTATTCCAACGCCTCTTATTCTTTGACAAAATAGCTCAGATATATGGTTCCCGTCTCAACCTAGAACTTCACTACTATTGTATTCGCCCCTGCTGTTTGCACAAGAGTGTTCTCAGCAAAGCTTTTAAAATTTCTCTTCCTACCTCTGCTGCTTACCTGCAGGTACATACAGCTTACTCAGAGTTCCAAGTGACTGAATATTTTGCTGACCTCGCTGGTCCAGAGAACCAGCTCTACGTTTATGATTTATAAATCAAGAGACTACATTTCATGTCTTCATCGGGAATTTGGTTGTGAACATTTACGAAGGTACTTTGACGTCCAACTACATTTTCTTCGCACTTCATTTGTTTTGTCAGTCAGTGTAGTCGTTGCCAGGTAATAGGGCGGTAATTGGTCCAAATCGTACGTATATGTCAGTAAAAAATGCAATTGTATCAGTTACACTAGAGTTCTCGGTAAGCAAATTGAATTTCCTCATAAATCGTTTTATAAGAGAATTATTTCAGGGAATTAACTAATTATGATCTATACTAGGTGACAGTAGTGAACAAGACAATAATTTCCTCATACTAAGGCTAAAGAAACTATTTTAGATGGTTCTGAATAAATCATCAAGTCAATGTATTACGGAAAATAACCAGTAGACCCGATTTCTTTACGTTGATACTAGATTATCTTTTGTACTCATGAATGGATACACTCCTATCGCCCATAAAACAATGCTATACGAAACAACATTTAACGTTTATCTGAAACTTGTTGAATAGTACAGGCAGATTCAAGTCATTTTTAAATTAATGAAATTGTGAAAAAGTTAAATAGCAAACATTTTTGGCTTTGTTCAAAATGCAGTTTAATGTTCAAGAAATTCATACATTTTCTATCCTCTGCCAGTCTTTGTAAGAATGAAATGTGGGGCATTTATTTGTGGATATAATGTTGAGGTACATTTTAAGATTCGGACGATATTGCTATCAGTCAAACATGATTTGTATTAATGGTGGCCTGAACCTAAATATATGTCAATCTGCGTCAATACATTCATAACAACACCGAACAAATACTGATAAATGGACATTTAAAAATATACTTTACCTCCCGAGGGATGGTGCGAATCAGTGTGATAAATTCGGTGTGTGCTAAACAGCCATAGTGTCAGCATTTATATGCCTTACACATTGCTCTTCTCCCAGTAACAATTATATGTGAATTATATGAGATTATATGTGAAAACAACATCAATTCAGGACTGGAATCCATAGGAGCTGGAGATGCTTAAGCCTCGCCTTCACACAGGGGAAATGTACCATTTTAATGCTATTGCACAACTTGTGTTTTGTTCTAGTTGGAGCTCACTTTTCGCACCAGACATCTATTATTTTGCTCTCTTGCCACCCTAACACAAAGGGAATTCCTTCATTTTCTCCTATTCTCTTGCTACTAGTCTATCGAGCGTGTAAGTTGACAGTAAACTACAAATTATTTAAGAATTTTCTATGCATTGTTAGAAAATGTCAATATTATGTTCAAAATGTAAGTTAACATAATTCTTAAAAAATAATGCGCCAATACTGGTAAAAAATTGTTTATGAACAACTGAAAGATCTTACTGACATGATGTTCTTGTCTTAAAACTCAACATTAACTCTGTGAACGACACTGCCTTCAGGATTTGTCTGGCAACGTTTATATGTAGTTGCTGCCATGGTCAGCAGCGTGTTTCTGTAGTCATTGCTAACCGTGCGGTTTTCTTCCTGGTTATGCTCCAGTGGCTAAGGGGAAGCAGATTTATTGTCTTCAAAGAGAGGACACAAATACGGACACACAGAAAACACAGTACCACACGTGATACGGTGTGTGAAAACTGCTGGCATTCCGAGATAGCTTCCTGTCATCACTGGATGGTAAAAATACAGGCACAGCGTGGATTTGAAAGGAATCGTGTACAGTTCGTCCTGCAAAATATTGTCAATTTCAAGTAATGGATGTGGACAGCGACCACTCACTCTTCTCTGCATAGGGGTCTCGTTCAAAATCAGACGACGTAAAACTATCAAGGAAGCTTCACAACTTTAAGCACGTTTTCAACACAAACGGAAACACCGAGAGTCAAATCCGACGTAACTTCGGGCAGAAAGTACAAGCTCAGCAGTCAGGAAACGACGCGGAGGAAAAGTAATGTCTCACCTGATGTTTGCCGGAACAGTATCGATCAGAATCGGGGGAGAAGTGGAAGTGATCCAACGCTCATAGGTTCTCAGTACTATACGGCGAGAGACATCAAAATGTTGATCTTTGACGAGATATTTTAACCTGCATTATTGTGTGAGGATATAAAGATACAGTAATCTACAATGAGCAACCCAGAACTTCCGCTGGATGTGGAGGAACGGTTCACGTGCGCGCCCTATGTACACAGAAGCGGGTGTCCCAACATACCGCTAGAATTCATTCTGGAAACAGCCCCCAGGATGTGGCTAAGCCATTTCTCCGCAATATCCTTTCTTTCAGGAGTGCTAGATCTCCAAGCTTCGTAGAAGAACTTCTTCGAAGTTTGGAAGGTAGGAGGCGAGGAACTGGCAGAATTGTAATTGTGAGGGTGGGTCGTGAGTCGTGCTTGGGTAGCTCAGTTGGTAGAGAACTTGACCGCGAAAGCAAAGATCCCTACTTCGAGTCTCAGTCCGGCACACACTTTTAATCTGCTAGCAAGCTAACTTACGCGACGGCTGCTACGGGATAGACGCCAACCACACCAATTACGACAACGATTCCGATTGGCCGGCCGGAGTGGCCGAGCGGTTCTATTCGCTACAGTCTGGAACCGCGTGACCTCTACGATCGCAGGTTCGAATCCTGCCTCGGGCATAGATGTGTGTGATGTCCTTAGGTTGGTTAGGTTTAACTAGTTCTAAGTTCTAGGGGACTGATGACTTCATACGTTAAGTCCAATAGTGCTCGGAGCCTTTTGAACCATTTTGTTCCCGAATAACAACGTTAGTGAAACAGTCTCTCCGAATGAGACCACAGATACCGATTGTATCTTTGTCTTCACCGTAACCGACAGAACCTGCGCCGTATGCTCCAATAGCTACAACATCAGAATACACTACGGTGGCGGGTGTCACTGGAGAGGACGCACACAAACCGATTTCGACGACTCTCTCGAATGACAAGGGACACCACAATGTCGACCATTGAAACTTTGGGGGCGTCCTTCACCAAAAGACAAATCACAGAACCGATGACAAAAGCCGCAGTCACCAACATTCCAAGTTACTGGAAAGTTTCTGAAGCAGAATCTGCTAATGAAAACGTTTCTGATCAGAGCCAGTAAACATCCTCAGAATCGTTTCTGATTACCGCCCTGGGAAGTATATAGAAAAAATATTTCTAAGCCCCAATCACGATCGGACTGAACTGGATTTAATGGCAATTAATTGATCTCGCATCTTTGAGGATGTCCACATTTAAAGTGGTACCAGTGACTATGAAGCAGTTGTAGTTACAATGGTCACCAATGCACGAAGCTCAGCTTGATCAAACAGATGTTGTTATAGGTTTAGTAAACTAGATAAAGAGCCAGTAGCATTGGATAAAAATGAGAAACTTGAAATTTCAGCGCACGACAGGAGCATGTAGTGGTAGGCATACTATGGCTCTACTTTAAAAGAATAACTGGACATGCACTCTTTACTAGAGATGTTCGTGACAGGATGGACATTACATGGTATACGGTCAGTACACAGAAACATCTAAAGGAACGGATCCCACTCAATAACAAATGTAAACCACAGGATATGGCTAAAGACAGACGACGAATATAACGAGTTTGGCTGCCTAGAGCACAGGAAACCTTCAAAAAGTAACTTAGAAGAGTATTATCGAAAAATCACTCAAAAGACCAGATAAAATTCCTGTCATATGTAAAGGCAGTCAGTGACACGAAAGGTATTGATAGGCACTGAGCGACGAGGCAGCGACTAATAATAAGTTTAACAGCCCTCAACCAAGCTCAACCAAATTAATTCCTATATGACTGCAAAGACGAGTCAATGGCGTTGAGAAATTGTTGAGATCTTTGAAGTCAGAAAAAGTTCCGGGTCTTGAGGGGAAGCGTAACATATTCTATTCCAATGATCCGGCTGAGTTAACATTTTTATTAGCCATAATACACCGAGGATTTCTCAAAGAAAAAAAAATGAAAGAAACGATGACACTTGATAGGATGAAAGCACAGGTCAGAGTCCTCCACAAGAAGGGTAGCACAAGTGAACCACAAAGCCACTGTCCAATACCCTTCAACGCCTCCCATTGTTATGCAGTCTTAGAAAATATTCTGATGAGAAATTTTAAAGGGTATCTGAACACACTTGTTCATGCCAACCAGCACTGATTAGGTAACCAGTGATCACGTGGAGTCAAAATAGTCCTTATACGAAGCACTAAAGTCATTGAAGCATGGATTCAACCTTATGAAGTATTTCGTAACTTCCGAAAGGCATTTCAATCGGTGCAAAACATACATATCGCACTCCTATGGATAGCGAAGACACAGTTCATTCAATCTCATCGCTCACAGAGACGTTTCATCAATCTTCTTGCATCCCATACGCAAACAGAACAGGAAAAATCCCTAAATCTTGATACTTTGAGAAAACCCTCTTCCATGCAGTTCACAGTGATTTGTAGAGTGTAGATACATATGTCGAAGGAGACGTATGGCTCACGTGCGCTTATCAAAAATTTTACTCCAGTGTCAATCTGTTTCTTCTGTTGGTATTTGTTACTTATATTCTTTTTTCGTTCACATCTTTCTGCAAAGGAAACAAGGAGAATTCACTTTCGAAATAAGGACATGCGTGTTTGGATTCAACCGTTGTTCCACAAATCCAAAATGACTTACTCCTTAAGGCCGCGAACCAGTCGAGTATACACGAATGTAGCGGGATATTCTGAGACCCGGGCATTCCTCCCACCAGATCGCGTCCCAGTGCTTCCCTCACAGGCAACGGTGGTTGGGTTGACTGGGGAAAGAGACCAAACAGCGAGGTCATCGGTCTCATCAGATTAGGGTAGGACGGGAAAGGAAGTCGGCAGTGTCCTTTCAGTGGAACCATCCCAGCATTTGCTTGGAGCGATTTTGGTAATTCACGGAAAACCTAAATCAGGATGGCCGAACCCGGAATTGAACCGTCGTCCTTCCGAATGCGAGTCCAGTGTGATAACTTCTGCGATAACTCCCGCGGTCATAGACTGCCTCTTCATCATTATCGCCTTCTTCTTTTCATTATACACAGACTCCGATTGTCAACGAATGTAACAGATCGTGTTTTTAAGACGTCACTGTCAGCAACGAGTTCCAGCACCAAACCAACCGAACCGTTGCGTCGCATCAGTATCATTGACAAACCTTCCGAAGGAAGAGTTGATTTCGAAGTCTGTTTCTAGGAAGTCTGTTTCGCATCGTTTGGGCTTGGAGATGAAGTTGGAAGAAGAGAGGAGGTGAGTGAACACTGACTTTTAAATTACTTTGCAGCTGCATAAACGGGATCAGGGTCTAGCAGACAAAAATTTTATCTTTTGTCTACTTTCGCGAACTACTATAACGGTGCAAGCCGAGACGAGGAGAAATTAATTTGCTTTTTCCGAAGAGCTTGCTAGTCTCAATCTGTCGTTTCTGCTTCAAGGCAGCATTTGTGTGATTCGAACTTAGGTGCTATTTACTAACATCCGTGTTCTTTCTTTGCTTCTCATGACTGTGGGATAGAATCATTTTAATGATTTTTAGGAAGATCTAGCTGTAAATGTGTACTACTACTGAATTTCCCTTCAAAAAATACTTTCTATAGCAAATGAAAACCAGTTTTCTCATCATTTGTTAACTTGGCCTGTGACTTCCAAAAGTATGGTTTAGAGAAAAATCTGATTTTGAACTTGAAGTGGAATACAAACCCATAAAGTTAACTGTCTTACTACAGGTATCGTAAGCCGGCCGAGGTGGCCGTGTGGCCGAACGGTTCTAGGCGCTTCAGTCTGAAACCGCGCGACCGCAACGGTCGCCGGTTCAAATTCTGCTTCGGGCATGGATGTGTGCGATGTCCTTAGGTTAGTTAGGTTTACGTAGTTGTAAGTATAGGGGACTGATGACCTCAGATGTTAAGTCCCATAGTGCTCAGAGGCATTTGAAGGTATCGGAATCTCGACATCTCAAGTCAAATACTATTCCTTTTCATTATTAAGTATGTTAATCAAGACTTCGCGTAGCAATCACTACTATTATGTTACTGATTTCCGGAAATGCAATAAATGTTTACGTATTTACGTAAAACTAATTAATCAGTTTAAAAATGCAAGACTGTCAACATAAGAACATCTTAACTTTTCTTCTGTATTGTTCAGCAGTCGTTGTCTTTCTATAATTAGCTATGAAATATTACATTTTCAGAATGTGTGTCAACACTTCCAGTAGCATGACAGGTCAGAACAATCTAGAAGGCTGTCAGACCGTAAATAACGTAGTTCGGCGAATAATCCAAAATTGGAAAACAACATTTTTCATTTTGTCAGAATTTTTTTCTGTGATCGTTCAGTAAATAGAGTTTGAGATTAAAATTACTTCGATATCTGTGATAATCACACAGGCTTTAATGATAAGACACGATAAATTTTTGATATCTGCTAACTCTAGTTACCAGAAACCGAAAGTGCATGTGTAATTAGGTATGATAACAGCATAGCAGAGACGATATTGATGCACTACAAAGATCCGTTAAAGGGTGGGAGGGAAAACACGACAAAGTGTGTTATGATGTGTAGGGAGGTGTGTAATGTCGGTAGAGGGTTTGCATTTGTGTAAGTCCTGCTCGCCTAGGAACTGGAATTGTAGTTGTGAAATAATATTTTGTGTATCTTGACTACGCAGATTTATGACAGGTTATTGAGAATATGGAATGGAGTGATTTATTTAGTTCTTAGGCAGAGCAATAACGGGTATATAAAGTGATATAAAATCACCCATTCTGTTTACGCGATGCAGATTTGTGTGGTCACCGCTGAGGAAATGTTACGACATTTCAGAAGCAGCAAATCGGATAAGTAGAGTTCCTCGTTGCTACTACCGATGTTTAATTTGCGTAGTCTGTGTGCACTGAGGGAAGTAATGGAGTACATCGACGTCATAGTGAACAGGAACCCAACACAAACGTGCTTCTTGTGATAAGGCAGATGATAACACTGAATAATAGTCATTATAAGGTCTTTATAATCCATTAAGGGTGGTGGAAAGCTCTGTTTAAAACATGATCGCGAACAAAAATTAAAAGATTTAGACATTTTTGACATAAGGCCATATCTGTGGTCAGATCAAGGGACAAGGAGTGGAAGTGTGGTGGAGAGGTGCCGGAGAGGACCGAATTGATGGAATTCATTACTTTGATTTACTGTGCAGAACAAACATCACGTCTACAACAGAAATATATATCTCAGTTTGGGATGCAACGATGCATTTAATGAGCAAAAAGTCTAGTTCTCATTATACTAATGGTTGTACATTAATACTTAGTCTGATGACTCGTAACTATAATATTCGTTTTGGTTGAGATTTTCTCAAGCACGATATAACTGAACACTAAATACTAAACCTTTCTTGTAAAAGCTTTTTCAGGAACATATATCTAAGGCTTTATTTGGTTTTTGTGATTTTTCATCTGCTATCCATTTATTTAGTAATTAATTTGTGGTATGTGGGTGTCAGCATTACAATGTTTTTTTTTCATGTGATGGTCAAGTAGATGAGGTAAAGGAACAAAGCTACAAAGAATGGTCACTTTCGCAAGTAGCACAATGTGTTACATTTACTTTTACCGTTCACACATCAATTTCAATCGTCAAATAACTAATAAAATGTTCTGCTGACTTGAATGTTGACCGATGGACATTACTTAGCAACAAAAGCGATCACATTTAACTGTGTTTCAGTATCAGTTGGTCAGATTATTCCTCATTTCCCATCTTCTACCCTACACTCTACCTTTTTGATTAACTTCTGTATTTGCTGAATGGCTGCAGTGCGTTGCTCACAGTCAGAATATTAGTCTGGAACGAGAAGTACAACTCACTGAACATATGGAAAACAACTTGTTCTCACAACGGCAGAAGGTTTCATAATTAGTTTGCTGATACAAAATGAGATAACCTGGCTCAAGAATTTCAGTTAACCGGATTGGAGATCATCACTATTACTATTCCGGTATTTATCAATTCTCAAACATTCTTTAAAATGTTTGCTGATTAATTTGATTTGGCATGGTAGAAAGCGTTTACGACAAACAATTAAATGTACAACACCCACAGTGTATCGTGTAGTGTATCATTAACCTGTTTAGTATCTCCAGACTCTCAATCATTGCGGGATTGATACAAATATTCGTTTTCTTTTAACGATCAATCAGTTTTTTCTTCAGTTTACTTGGTGTTTCAATCCATAATCCAGCGTGACTTAATATTAAATTTTTTATGATTGTTTTAAGGGCTAACTTATGTCCCCTACGGTGAAATTTACCGTATGAGACTGAATTGTTTGTTTAGACCAATCCTTCCTGTCAATAAGCCAAATTTCGTTTGACTATTTACGTCCCAGGAAACAATGTAACTACTAAAGACTGCTTGTTTCACGTTTCCAGATGTTTTCGCGAGTGAAGTCGCTGTTCGGCTAGCCAGCTGCCAGCCAGGGGTGTCCCAGGCTGGTCGACGAGCCGCCAACACCTGCGCCTCTACGCCGCCTTCGGCAACCTCGACCAAAGCCGAATGAGAGGAAGGTGGAGTCCACCACCACCGACTGCGAAGAGGCCGCTGCTGATAAACCACAGCTTCAGGCAATTCATGTAAGCAGCAGAGCTTCGTTTGCTCAACATTCAACAATAATAACTGTAAGAGTGTTCCAAGAAAAAAGACACGTTTACTGACACAACTTTTTCTTTCCACAGTTTGGTCCGAGACCGAGATTTGTGCATTTTGACCTGTCTGACGTTGAAGATGAAGAGGAGGAAGTCTCTGGCTCTTACTATCCTCCTGGAGTTCCAGTTTCACCCAGTCGGTTGCAATCTTTGCCAACAGACCGCGCCGAAGGAAGATTATCCGAGAGCCTCCATCGCAGGATGTGCAGACTGCGATGGCACATCTAAGAGCTGAGATACGAGCAATGGTAAGTTAAACATTTAGATGTTGAAAATACTGTATTATGTTAGAAACACAAACGTAGATTTCTTATTAACGCTTAACGTAAATGTAAATGTAGGATTCAATTTCATTTACACATACATCCGAACTGTGTAGACTACTTTCAATTAATGATGAGGCTTGACAAGGCATCTTGATGCTAAACGTGATATATTGTTTGAGAATATGTGGAAACGAAACAAGATCGTCATGAGGTTGGTCTAATAAAGCATTAAAATATTTTCCTAAACTGACAAGAATTCATTTCGATGGAATGTTTATTGAGTAGTGATATTATTAATACAAGGATTCAGTTAAATCGCTTTACAAATTATAAGTTTACAGTTTCCATTACTTGTAAAAGTCATAGTCATGTTACCGTTACTGACTTTTTTGTAGCCTGTAATATTTCAAGTGCTAGACATAGGTTTGCTCAAGGAAGCAGATTAATAAAAATAATTATGACAAACTGCCTATTGGCTTCTGTCTCGGGTTCTTCGGCCGACGTTCATATAATGATTTTTCTGACGTTTCGCCAGCACGAGTGGCTGACATTGTCAAAGCTTCACCCTCCATTGCCGGTGGTGAACTGGAGGCGAGCTCGCGGCCGCAGACTATATGTACCTGGCGCGCCAACGTCCGAGGGCTTCTCCGCGGTCATTTCCGGTGCGGTTCTCCTCTTGCTACCTGCGACGGTCGTTCGCTGCAGTACGGGAAGCCAGGATCCGTTAACCCTAAGGCTTTCCTCTTTCTTGTTCAAACTGTTCGCGTGTTTTTGTATTTCTACAGCTTCTCTGAACAAGTGCGTGTGATAGTGATTCTCTACAGCCAGAACTTCCGTGTCGGCGAATTTTATTACGTGGTCGGTCTCATTCAGTGCGTGCTCTCTCACGGCCGATTTCTCCACCTGTGGCCGCGAGCTCGCCTCCAGTTCACCACCGGCAATGGAGGGTGAAGCTTTGGCAATGCCAGCCACTCGCGCTGGCGAAACGTCAGAAAAATCATTATATGAACGTTGGCCGAAGAACCCGAGACAGAAGCCAATAGGCAGTTTGTCAACAAGTGGCCACGAAAGCCTTAACAATTTAGTAAAAATAATTATGTTTGTCACTTTCAGGAGAAACCGCCACCTACAACATAGTGTAGACTCTAGTCGACTTTTATCGATACAAGAGACATTAGTGCCGGAACCATGGGTTGGCAGAGAGACCAGCGTTCGTCATTCGAATGAAGGGAAGATTGGCACCTGTTCTTGAGGCAGTGAGAAGAGTTCTGCATCTGAAGAAGAATGTGGACAAGAGACAGCTGCCGACGGGCATAGATTCCATTCTGCGTGATTACATTTTTCAGTGTGAACACTCTCACCCTAATTACCCGAAGATTATTCCATTAACACCACAGCTACTTGAAACCGTGCTGTGATGTGATTGTTGGAAGTCAATCTGGTTTGACTTCAAATAAAACACCTTAAAACCTGTTTAGTTGTGTTTTATTGCACAGTTAATAATTAAATACATTCTGCACACAATGTACTAGTGTGAAAGCAGTAAAAGTCATCACTATGAAGACTGAAGTAACCTGTATTGATGGAAATAAATCAAATTTAACTGGCAGTAGCATAAGCTGAATTAGAGAAGTTGGCGCTGAAGATGACGTCAGTAAGGTTGTGTATGGGGCAGATCAGTTTACTGTGTTCAACCTTTCAATCCGTTAACCGCTTTAAGAGGTGGCACAGACTCCTATGTAGACCGCCTCCAGACAACCCAACGGAGTCAGGTACAATGAGACAAGTAACGAAAAGTACCAGTCATGGTTAATGATAGTAGACTGAAAGAAATACTGAGAGGGTTCTCGTGTTAGGCAGGTTTCATGATATGAAATGCCTGAATCAACGCAGAACATAATGGGTATTCAACGTCTCAGTACGGAATGCTTTTAACTGAAACTTAGGACTCACCATTATACCAGGCGATATGAGGTGTTTGGCGAAGGATATTCGTAAATAAGGATACGTACTGATCACTTAGGTACAGGAAATTTTTTAGATGATAACCTTAACAGTGCAATTGAGGGTGATACCAAGAACATCGCTGAGAATCATTCTTTCACTAAGGTGAAGACTGTGCCATTCCTTGGCTGGTACACCTGAACTTAGATCCTCGGGATTCAGTCAACCAGCAGTGCCCGTCAAGTATGTGCGTGACTGATGCATCATACGTGGCACAGTCGCACAAAATTCGACATGGATAACATCTGGATGTTTTCTTTAAGAGATTATTTTCATTATTAATCTCCAGAGGCAGTCTGCAAGACAGACCTCTGTCGGCTAATATCGATGATCTCTAATAATTTGAGTAAATGGCAAATATATCCGAGTAACAGTGCTGCCATCTCATTATATACTTAGCTGCAGCAATAAAGTAAAAAGCTAAAAGTGGTTAATTGGAATCCAAAATTATAAAAAATTAGGGTATTTTCAGCTACATAAATTTTTTTATTAATTATGAACAACTCGTATCACGAAAGAAAACTGTAAAATCAAAAAAATTATTTCTACAAGTGTGCTTGGCTAGGATAATAAATCAACTTTTCACAGAACTCGAAGAGATAAACCTAGGTCGATACAGGTTAGTATTCAATATCTGTAGACATCACAAGACGAAAGACAGACGGAATACGGCGCCACGCCAGACATAAAGGAGTACAACATTAAACACCTATTCCAGTGCTGTACTTCATGGACAGAATTGGAAAAACAGAACGTAATGGTTCTGTCAGTGTTTAGGCTCCAAAAGGGAAATGTTTTAGGCTTCATTTTACTATTACAAAAGGACACAAGTCCGACTCCGGTAGTAGCCGCGAATCTGCTAAACTATGTGAGGATTTCGGTATTTATTAGACGTAGCTCAGTAAAGAATGAGGGCAACAGGAATTAATGGTGGGCAATTTCGGTACATTTCCAACTCGAACACTTCTAGGAAGGCCAGAAGCACACAGTGCCTAATAATTAGTTTCTAAATTCCACAGTATTTCTTGAAAGAATGGTCGTTCATATCCACTTTAATGGCAAATGACAGCCAAAAAGATTTCACATCATACAGGTTTGTTTAAGTAAGTCCACTTTCAAACAGTTTTGTTTTACTTGACGTCAGATATAAATACACTGCTGTTCAAGAGAATTTTGTGCTACAACGTGCTACAAATAAAACACGTGGATAGCACCACCAACACTGGAACTGCTAAGTAAGTAATCCTTCACTAAGTTCATTGTCACCTTCCGAAAATCAAAAACCTTGCGATAAGCGCAAAAGGTACAAAATTCTGGAAAGAAAGCAAAGCCCATTACGAGAATTAATGGGCACCGAATGAATAAACGTATTAAGGCAGATGACATTCAGTTCTAAAAAGGCAGTATAAGTGAGTCAGGTTATATTAAATTCAGATTATTTACATTAAATCTTAAGATTTAATAACAGTCCGTAAAAACCATGGTAGATCAAACGATATACGAAAGCAGATTCATTACCTTACATAGTCACAAATTGTAGACAATCATAACAAATTAAAATCTTTTGGTTACTCATTCAATAATTTATCTGATTATAATCGTGTTTCAAATAAAAGTCTGAAATAACGTACTCACTTTAATATTGCACCTTTGATTAATTATCTAACAAGACAATGACGAGTACTTATGGGAAGACTGATATACTTAGCGGTAACACTCATTAGAAACAGTGGAGAAAAGGAAATGACTTCATGTTGGAAACCTTGACACCCATTCTGAAAATAATCTGTTAGCAACAGATCAGTTGGCCTTCTCAACAAAGGAATCAGTTTTTGTTATAAAAAAGGCTGTCCTAATACTGTCAAACAAAAAAAGTAATCATTGTAGAATTTTGTGTGACCTTCTTAAAGCCTTTGCTTGTGTAGGTCAAGTCATTATGCTAGGAAAACGATAACGGCGTAATTCTACTTCAGTGTAGGGTGTCATAGCTTTATTGCATAAAAAAGTCATGTAGAATTACAAATGATACGACTGCTGGAACTCGAATTTCTGAGTGTGGTAGCATTCAGTTTAGTACCAGACACGATGCTTTGTCCAGTTTCTCCTGCTCTTGTCCATAAATCAGTTTTCAAGGAAAGTGAATATTTTTTAAAAATTGTGACATATTCTGGTGATACAAGTTTACCGATAAGTTCTCAAAGACCTTCATATGGGGTTTACAGTTAGTAGATAGTTATTGCCGGATATAGACTGGGAGACTCAAATGTTCATAACGGGTGGTAGGGACAAAGAATCCAGTGAAATTTTTTTAAGTGCTTTATCTGAAAACTACCTTGAGCAGTTAAACAGAAAACCGACTCGTGGCGATAACATATTAGATCTTCTGGTGACAAACAGACCCGAACTATTTGCAAAAGTTAACGCAGAACAGGGAATCCGCGATCATAAAGCGGTTACGGCATCGATGATTTCAGCCGTAAATAGCAATATTATAAAGGGTAGGAAGATTTTTCTGTTTAGCAAAAGTGACAAAAAGCAGATTTCAGAGTACCTGACGTCTCAACACAAAAGTTTTGTCTCAAGTACAGATAGTGTTGAGGATCAGTGGACAAAGTTCAAAACCGTCGTACATTATGCGTTAGATGAGTATGTGCCAAGCAAGGTCATAAGAGATGGAAAAGAGCCACCGTGGTACAACAACCGAGTTAGAAAACTACTGCGGAAGCAAAGGGAACTTCACAGCAAACATAAACATAGCCAAAGCCTTGCAGACAACCAAAAATTACGCGAAGCGAAATGTAGTATGAGGAGGACTATGCGAGAGGCGTTCAATGAATTCGAAAGTAAAGTTCTATGTACTGACTTGGCAGAATATCCTAAGAAATTTTGGTCTTATGTCAAAGCGGTAGGTGGATCAAAACAAAATGTCCAGACACTCTGTGACCAAAATGGTACTGAAACAGAGGATGACAGACTAAAGGCCGAAATACTAAATGTCTTTTTCCAAAGTTGTTTCACAGAGGAAGATTGCACTGTAGTTCCTTCTCTAGATTGTCGCACAGATGACAAAATGGTAGATATCGAAATAGACGACAGAGGGATAGAGAAACAATTAAAATCGCTCAAAAGAGGAAAGGCCTCTGGACCTGATGGGATACCAGTTCAATTTTACACAGAGTACGCGAAGGAACTTGCCCCCCTTCTTGCAGCGGTGTACCGTAGGTCTCTAGAAGAGCGTAGCGTTCCAAAGGATTGGGAAAGGGCACAGGTCATCCCCATTTTCAAGAAGGGACGTCGAACAGATGTGCAGAACTATAGGCCTATATCTCTAACGTCGATAAGTTGTAGAATTTTGGAACACGTATTGTGTTCGAGTATAATGACTTTTCTGGAGACTAGAAATCTACTCTGTAGGAATCAGCATGGGTTTCGAAAAAGACGCTCATGGGAAACACAGCTCGCGCTATTCGTCCACGAGACTCGGAGGGCCATAGACACGGGTTCACAGGTAGATGCCGTGTTTCTTGACTTCCGCAAGGCGTTCGATACAGTTCCCCACAGTCGTTTAATGAACAAAGTAAGAGCATATGGACTATAAGACCAATTGTGTGATTGGATTGAGGAGTTCCTAGATAACAGGACGCAGCATGTTATTGTCAATGGAGAGAAGTATTCCGAAGTAAGAGTGATTTCAGGTGTGCCGCAGGGGGGTGTCATAGGACCGTTGCTATTCACAATGTACATAAATGACCTGGTGGATGACATCGGAAGTTCACTGAGGCTTTTTGCAGATGATGCTGTGGTGTACCGAGAGGTTGTAACAATGGAAAATTGTACTGAAATGCAGGAGGATCTGCAGCGAATTGACGCATGGTGCAGGGAATGGCAATTGAATCTCAATGTAGACAAGTGTTATGTGCTGCGAATACACAGAAAGATAGATCCTTTATCATTTAGCTACAAAATAGCAGGTCAGCAACTGGAAGCAGTTAATACCATAAAGTATCTGGGAGTACGCATTAGGAGTGATTTAAAATGGAATGATCATATAATGTTGATCGTCGGTAAAGCAGATGCCAGACTTAGATTCATTGGAAGAATCCTAAGGAAATGCAATCCGAAAACAAAGTAAGTAGGTTACAGTATGCTTGTTCGCCCACTGCTTGAATACTGCTCAGCAGTGTGGGATCCGTACCAGATAGGGTTGATACAAGACATAGAGAAGATCCAACGGAGAGCAGCGCGCTTCGTTACAGGATCATTTAGTAATCGCGAAAGCGTTACGGAGATGATAGATAAACTCCAGTGAAAGACTCTGCAGGAGAGACGCTCAGTAGCTCGGTACGGGCTTTTGTCAAAGTTTCGAGAACATACCTTCACCGAAGAGTCAAGCAGTATATTGCTCCCTCCTACGTATATCTCGCGAAGAGACCATGAGGATAAAATCAGAGAGATTAGAGCCCACACAGAGGCATTCCGACAATCCTTCTTTCCACGAACAATACGAGACTGGAATAGAAGGGAGAACCGATAGAGGTACTGAAGGTACCCTCCGCCACACACCGTCAGGTGGCTTGCGGAGTATGGCAAAAAAAAATAGTGTAACATAAAGGCTATATCTTTCGACAACCTACACTCCGTGATTCCCAAATCGTTTATGGACAAAAGAAGTGGTAGTCAATGGATACACATAACAAGAAACATCATGTGTGAAGTTAAATGGAGTTGTAGTAGGGCACGTTTACGGAAAATATATTCTCGTTTGGTCATGGACAGAGAGTAGTACGCGTTTTCTAGAGAATACAGACTTAGATGCTGAGATCGATGGCTTATGTACCTATTAAAGCCCATACCAGAATAACCGTAACATTATTTCTGTGACTGTAAATATGCCATTAATTTCAATGTACATATCAAGTTAAAGCAAATGCTGTGAATCGTGCCAACTGTTTCGGTGTAACAAGTGTGTGCCATACAGCACAGCAAAGTGCGAGCGAGTCGGTTAACTAGTAGCATTCTCAACGACTGCAAATACGAGTAAGTTTCTACTCTAATTGTTGTACTCCAAGATAAAATAAAAAAAATTAAGCACGAGATATAAATGAGATAAAATACGAAAGGGAAGATTGTCAAAGCAGTATGTAAGGAGTTCTCAAACCGTAGAAGGAAATCGTTTTATGAAAAGTTACTTCCAAGCACAAAAATAAATTTTTGAACAACAAAACTGTTAGTCTACACCAATCAAGGGTACAGTTTATAAACACTGTCATACCAGAGTAGGAATAGTGATCACAGAGAAAGGAAACCTCGGCTGTACGCTAAGGTGAGAAAACCCATCCGATAGCTCCTAGTATCGTGTCGGACCTACTTATGCCCGACGTAATGCAGCAACTCGATGTAGAATTGACTCAACATTATGCTGGAACTCCCCTGCAGAATTATTCAGCCATGTTGCTTCTATAGACGTCCATTACTCTTTCCAGCACTGGATTTTTGCGTGAACTGACCTCTCGATTATGGCGCATCAATGTTAGGGGGACAGATTCCAGGAGATCTAGGAAGCCAAATCGTTCGTGCGATTTGTCCAGAACGCTCATCAAAACAACCATGAAACACTGTGTCCCAGTGGTATGGTGGATTGTCATCTATAAATATCCCATCGTTGTTTGGGAACATCAAATTCAAGAATGGCTGCAAATGGTCTCCAAGTAGCCGAACGTAGTTATTTCCAGTCAATAATCGCCTGAAATGCACCGGAGTACTCAGTCCATTCGATGTAAACACAGTCCATACTATTATGAAGCCATGACCAACTGGGGCAGTGCCTTGCTGGCGAGATGGGTCCATGGCGTCATGGAGGCTGCCCCATAATTGACCCCTATCATCTGCACTTACTCACTGAAACCGGTACTCATCTGACTAGACCACAGATTTCTGGTAGTCTACGGTTCAACCAACGTCGTCACAAGCCTAGGAGGGTTGGTGCAGATAGTGTTAGGAAAGACACTCGCGTCCGTCTCCACTGCAGTACCACATTAACGCCACATTCCGCCGCACGTTCATAATATGAGCCATAATGATTTCTGCGGTAAATTGATTTTTGTTACCTCAGTGCGTATGGTGCCACACTTTGAAATCGCATGAACACATGGTCAGTGTCTTGAAGGTACAAGAACAACCTTATCTGTAACTAATACATTATGTGGTCATGGTGGAATAGATACGAAAAATGTACGTTAATGAAACTTCCAAATTTAGCAGTTTACTTCTGCTGTTGAATTCTAAGCAAACCTACGAAACTATAAACCATTATAATGTTGCGTAACTACTTCATATATTCAGAGTGAAGTTTATCTCAGTAGCATAGGAGTGTCATCATCATCGTCAGCGTTTCCTTCCAGCGAGCCAGGTAGCAAGTTGGTGAACGATATGCCTCCATTGCTTTCTGTCCTGCTATAACTTTTCCCTCTCCACTACATCCCATGTTACTCCTCTCCTCTTGAGATCTTCCTTAACCTGGCCTGTCCATCTCTTTCTAGGCTGCACAACTGGTCTTCTTCCTGGTACCTCCATCTCCAAATACTGACGTGGAGTTCGAGTCGGATGCATTCGCTTCACATGACCAAACCACTTCAATTTCAAAGGATTCATCCCCTTCTCTGTAGTCAATGTCACCTGCAGGTCTCTCCTTCCATAATCATTCCTGACTCTGTCTCAACTAGTTTTTGTAGGACTGACCTAAGGAACTTCATTTCACATCCTTGTATTTGATTCTCTTCGCTGTAATTTATGACTCAGGGCTCTAGACTATACGTAATGATTTGCAGGAGATAAGTTTTATGCATGGTCTGTTTGGCTCTTTGAGGGACTTTCTTGTCCCAGACTAGATTTCGTATTTGGTGGAATAAGATACTTTTCTTATTCATTTTAAGACTTCTAGTTTGGACTTCCATCGTGTGATATGATGCTACCCATATAAATGAAACTTTTTGCGCATTCAACCTTCTCTCCCTCCAGTAACATGTGACATGTTGTGGGTGTCCTCCTCATATTCATTGCCACTGTCTGGTTCTTACTTACAGTTAACTTGATTTTTTTAAATTTATGTTCCAGTAACCTAGTCTCCTCTGAATCTCCATTTCGTCTCTCCCCAAAAGCCAATGGCATCAGCAAAAACAAAAGCATTGAGACCTTCATTTTATTCTTCCTTGATTTCTCTCATGATTGTGTCCATAAGTGCAATGAAGAGTAAAGGGGAGAGCGAACTGCCTTGCTGAAAACATCTCTTTGCTTAAACCATTTTGATCTTCCACGTCCTACTTGTACACCCCTCTCACAACCATAGTCCAGCATCTCGACCTTTTTAATTATTGCATCAGTATGTTATGTTTTCTCAAGCATTCCAACATTTTATCCCTTGGTAAACTGTCATACGCTTTTTCTAAATCCATGAAGACAACTGTCAAGTCCCTTCCTTTTTCCTGATGCTTCTCCATTAACTAACAGAGGGAGAAACAGAGATCTATTGTTCCCCTGTTACTTCCGAAACCATGCTAGTGTTTCTCTAATTGGAGTTCTAGAACTTCATGCAATCTTTTTTCTATGATCTTTTCCATTATCTCAAGGCACTGTGCTAACAATGTGATTTCTCAGTAGTTGATGAATTTCTTTCTGTTACCTAACCAAGAGATTGGATCCTGCTCCTCCTCTAATTCAATGACTTCGCTGTCACTTTCTTGTGTCCCTTCCCCACACAGTAATATTTCCAAATAATGTCGATGATAATATCCCTCTCCTCTGTTTCAATCGGTTTTATGTCTTCTGTCTCACATCTTTTACTTTTCAATAACCCATACAGCAGTTTCTGGTTCCCTTTGCTATCCTGTTCTAGTTGCTGGGTGAATATTTCACAGCTCTTCTCAGTTTCTTCTTTCACAATTTTCTTTTGTCGGTATTCGTCTGCCAGTGTTGTCACCTGGTGTTCATCTTTCGGCACCAGCCCCAGGTTCTGATTTCTGTTTTCAAACTCCATGTTTTTCTTTGCCATATTAGGTTTTTTAATTGCGTCTTTTACTCTACAGTTCCACCAACTGGTTTGTTTGTCTTTCGCTTTGCTCTTTGTTTTGCCGCATATCTGCACAGCACTGTTAACTACTGATGTTTTAAACAGGTTCCACTCCTCCTCTACACTACCACTTTCGGTTGTAGACAAGTTTTGTGACACTAAATTTTGGAAACTTTTCTTATTTTCTTCTTCTTTCAACTTCCACTTTGTGTTCTTCTTTAGTGTATCTTCTCGCGTTCCTTGATCTTTCTTCAGGCTGTGAAGAGTTGTCATTCTTTCCAGGGGTACAAGAAGTTCTGTCTACATCAGATACTTTTAATCCAAGGCGCGTTCTTTGATTGAAATCAATAACAACATTTTCTCATCTGCTGGCCTGCTAAGCCTAACGCATCAGAGGAATTTTTTCAGGGTTTACTCACTCAGCCTTTGAAGATCCCTCTTCACCACAAGGCAGTGGTTCCACTCCTCATTTGCCCTTAGGAGGGAAAGGGTGCCTTCTCCGCCAGCTGCGCCATACCAAAGATGTTATTCTCTGCCATAGCTGCCGTTAAGAACTTCGCCATATCCCTGGCAATGGTAAGGAAAAAGGAAAAGTTTAGGATGGGATAGGATAGGAGACAGGCTACTGACAGGTAGTTGTGGGAAACACTTGCTCCGGCTCCTCCCTTTTGGCCTGTCCGGCATGGGTGATCCTGCTGGTAGCTATGCTACTGCGGACGTAGCCCTCCGGATCCAGAGCACGGATACCTCCTCGCCCGCACAGACAGTGCTACGTTAAGGCGGTGTCCCCTAGTATTGTAGCAAGTAGAAATGAAGCCGAAAAGTTCGTTTTTGGACAGCTGATCAGGTTGTTAATAAACGGTTACAATCTTCTTCTCCTTTTCTCTTATCCCCATAACTTTGTACAGTGCTCGCGGTAGATCTACCGACGACATTTACTACTCGAAAGAAATTTATTTGAACTGGTGGAATTTGGCATTTTGCAGCAGTGTAGTATTTTTCGTACTATCTTCACTGACTACTAATTCACTTAGACTTAATTTTTGTCAAGAGTTAATTAGAACTCTGCACACTTAAAACTCAACGGTAAGCATTCAGTTTTTTTTTCCGAATGGTCTGTCTAAGGGAGAAGGAAATGTTATTTAAAGCATGCTTTTTTCATTTGTTGGCTCATGCTATATTTAAGGCATTGTTATTTAAGTGTGTGGGTTGAATAATTCATAATATAAAGGATTCCCAAGATATTCGTTTTATGTTAACAGCTCCGCATCAGTTACTATGTGAACTGATCCACCTGTCTTGATCACAATGTGGAGTTGATTAGGATACGGACAAAGTGACTTCTGTTCGATGTTGCTAGTTAACATTCGGTTCATATCTTCAGCTGCAGCCTTATTCCTGGACGAAGTAACACGATAAGACTTAATAGTAAAAGACTCAAATCCTACTGCCTTTCAAAGACGTATACCAAATCTGGTAGCTTTGAAAATAGATAAGATTAACATTTGATATCTTCCCACAATTTTTTATTTACAGCAGTCTGTAATTCAATTACATTTTCGGTGCTAATTCGACGCCTCTTATTCTCTGACAAAAAACTCAGAGATATGGCTCTCGTCTCATGCTAGAACTTCATTACCATTTTATTCACTCCTGCTGTGTTCACAAAAGTCTTCTCAGCCAAGCATGTTAAAGTGCTCTTTCTATCTCTGCTCCTTACCTGCATGTACATACAGCTTACCAAGAGAACCAAGTCACTGACCATCTTTCTGACCACGCTGGTCCAGAGAACCAGCTCTACGTTTGTGATTTTTCAATCAAGACAATTAAATTTCTAGTATTCTTCGGAATTTTGGTGTGACCGTTTACGGAGGTACTTTGACGTCCATATACGTTTTCTGGGTGCTTCATTTTTTTCTCATTCAATGTAGTCGTTGCCAGGTAATACTGCGGTCTTTGGTCCATAACGTACGTATAGTTCAGTAAAAAATGCAACTTCAAAATTTAAACCTCATTTATCGCTAAGCAAATTGAATTTCTTCACAAACAGTTTTATGAGAGAATGATTTCAGGGAATCAACTTAATTTTGCTCTTTACTAGTTGATAGTAGCGAACAAGACAATAATATCCTGGTGCTAACGCTAAAGAAACTAATTTAGATGGTTCTGAACAGATCATCAACTTAATGTATTACGGAAAGTAACCAGTAGACCCGGTTTCTTTACGTTGATACTACATTAGATCTTGTACTTATGGATGAATACACTCCTGTCGCCCATAAAGCAATGCAATACGAAACAACATTTAACGTTTATCTGAAACTTGTTGAATAGTACAAGCAGATTCATGTCATTTTCAAATTAATGAAATTGTGAAAAATCTGCAATTTAACGTTCAAGAAATTCAACCTTCTCTACTGTCCTCTGCCAGTCTTTGTACGAGTAAAATATAGGGCCTTTCTTTGTGGGTATGCATTAAGGCACATTTTAAGATTTGGATGAGAATGCTATCAGTCCAACATGATTTGTATTAATGGCAGTCTGAACATACACGTATGTTAAACTGTGTGAATAAATTCATAAAAACACCGAGCAAATACTGGTACATGCCTCTTTAATAATGTACATTGCCTCGGGGGCTGGTGCGCATCAGTGTGATGAATTCGATGGGTGCTAAACATCCATAGTGTCAGCATTTATGTGCCTTATGCATTGCTCTTCTTCCAGTACCACCTGCCGCAGAGAATAATATTAGTATCCTATATCTTCAAACGTGAAAACATCAATTCAGGACTGGGATCCATATGAACTGGAGGAGCTTTAGCCTCGCATTCACACTGGGAAATGTACCATTTGAAGGCTATTTCACGACTGGTGCTATATTCTAGTTGGAGCGCTCTTTTCGTGCCAACTATGTATCGTTTATACTCTTTTGCCGCCTTAACACAAAAGTAACCCCTTCTTTTTCACCAATCTGTTGCTACTATTCTATCGACCGTAAAGTGAACAGTAAACTACAAAGTGTTTTAAAATTATCTATGTGTTGATAGAAAATGTCAATATTCGGTTGAAAATATAAGTTAACCTAATTATTAACAAAGAATGCGCAGATGGTGGTAAAAATTATTTATGAACAACTAAAAATTACTAATGACATTAAGATCAGGTCTTAAAACTGAACATCGACTTTACACCAACCCTGTTGCTACTATTATATCGACCATATAAGTGAACAGTAAACTACAAAGTAGTTTAGAATTATCTATGCGTTGATAGAAATGTCAATATTCGTTTCATAATATGAGTTAACACAGTTCTTAACAAATAATGCGCTGTTAGTGGTAAAAAATTATTCATGAACAACTAAAAATTACTGATGGCATAAAGATCTGGTCTTAAAACTGAACATCAACTCTACGAACGACACCGCCATCAGCATTGGCCTGGCAAAGTTTATTGGCAGTGCATCCATGATCAGCAGCCTCTTTGGGCAGATTTGTCTCAGCGTTTTTTTGTATCCATATGTCGAAGGAGATGTATAGCTGGCGTTCGTTGTTTAAAATTGACCTCCCACGGTCACAGACTGCCTCTTGATCATCAACGCCTTCTTCTTTTCATTATACACAGACTCCGATTGTCAACGAATGTAACAGATCGTGTCTTCATGACGTCACTGTCAACAATGAGTTCCGGCACCAAACTAAACGAACCGTTGCGTAGCATCAGTCTCATTGACAAACCTTCCGAAGAAAGAGTCGATTTCGAAGTGCGCTTTCTAGGAAGTCTGTTTCTCAACCTTCGGGCTGTGAGAAGAAGTTGAGAAGTAGTGTGGAGGTAGGTGAATACTGACTTTTAAAATATTGCGCAGTCGCAAGCACGGGACCAGCGTCTGGAAGACAAATGTTTTATCTTTTGTCTACGGATCAGTAGGTCAGATTATTCCTCAATTCCCATCTTGTTCTGTCATGTAGTGTATTATTAACATATTTAGTAACTCCAGGCTCTCAATTGTTGTAGACTTGATACAAGCATATCTTTTCCTTTAACAATCCATCAGTTTACTTGGTGTTTGAATCTAAAATACAGCATCACTTAATATTAATTTTTTTTATGATTGTGATAAGAGCTGGTGTGTGTCACATACGGTGCCATTTACGGGATAAGACTGATTTGTTTATTTAGACCAAAGCTTCTCGTCAATAAGGCAAATTACATTTACCTATTTTCGTCTCAGGAAACACTGTTGCTACTAAAGACAGCTTATTTCACGTTTCCAGATGTTTTCGCGAGTGAAGTCGCTGTTCGGCTCGCCAGCTGCCAGCCAGGGGTGTCCCAGGCTGGTGGACGAGCCGCCAACTCCTGCGCCTCTACGCCGCCTTCGGCCACCTCGACCAAAGCCGAGTGAGAGGAAGGTGGGGTCCATCACCACCGAATTCGAAGAGGCCGCTGCTGATAAACCGCAGTTTCAGGCAATTCATGTAAGCAGAAGAGTGTCGTTTGCACAACATTCAACAATAACAACTGTCAGTGTGTTCCAAGAAAAAAGATAGAATGAATTGCAATAATGTTCTGCAGACACATTTACTGACATAACTTTTTCTTTCCACAGTTTGGTCCGAGACCGAGAATTGTGCATTTTGATTTGTGTGACGTTGAAGATGAAGAGGAGGAAGTCTCTGGCTCTTACTACCCTCCTGGAGTTCCAGTTCCACCCAGTCGGCTGCAGATCTTTGCCAACAGACCGCGCCGAAGGAAGATTATCCGAGAGCCACCGTCGCTGGAAGTGCAGACTGCGATGGCGCATCTAAGAGCTGAGATACGAGCAATGGTATGTTAAACATTTAGCTGTTGAAAACACTGTATTACATTAGAAACACAAACGTAGATTTCTTATTAATGCTTGAAATAAATGTAAATGAGGGACTCATATTAATCTACACACACATCCAAACTGCGTAGACTAATTGATGATGTGGGTTGAGAAGGCATCTTGTAGCCAAACGCGATATATTGTTTGAGAATATGTGGAAACTAAAACCGATCATCATGAGATTTGTCCAAAAAACCGTTACGATATTTTACAAAACTTACATTAATTCATTTCTAAGGAATGTTTAAGGAGTGGTGATTTTATCAGTACAAACACTCAGATAACTCGCTTTACACGTTAGGTATTTTTCACTGCTTGCAAAAGTCGTAGTGATGTCACAGTTACTGACTACTTTGTAGCCTGTAAAATTTCAGGTGCTAGATATAGGTTCGCTAAAGGAAGCAGCTTAATAAAAATAATTGTTTTTGTCATTTTCAGGAGAACCCGGCACCTACAACATGGATTGGGCTTCTATTGGAGACTCTGGTCGACCTGTATCGAAACAAGAGAGATTACCGCCGGAACCATGGGTTGGCCGAGAGACCAGGGTTCGTCATCCGAATGAAGGGAAGATTCGCACCTGTTCGTGAGGCAGTGAGAAGAGTTCTGCATCTGAAGAAGAATGTGGACAAGAGACAGCTGCCGACGGGCATGGATTCCACTCTGCGTGATTACTTTCTTCAATGTGCACACCCTGACCCTAATAATCCACCGATTATTCCATTAACACCACAGCTACTTGAAACCGCGCTGTGATGTGATTGTTGGAAGCCAGTCTGGTTTGGTTTGAAATAAAACACCTTAAAACAATGTTAGTTGTGTTTTTATTGCACAGTTAATATTTAAATACATGCTACAAATAATGTACTAGTGTGAAAGCGAACAATGTCATTACTGTGAAGACTGAAATAACCTGCTTGAATGGTTACAAATCAAATTTAACTAGCAGAAGCATAAGATGAATTAGAAAAGTTGGCGGTGAAGATGACGTCACTAAAGTTGTGAATTCGGCAGATCAGTTTACTATGTTCAGTCTTTCAATCCGGTAACAGCTTTGTGAGAAGGTACAGATTCCTTAGTAGACAGCCTCCAGACAACCCACAAGATTCAGAAACAATGAGACAAGGAAGGAAAAGTACAAGTCATGGTTAATGATAGCAGATTGAAAGAAATACTGAGAGGGTACTTCTGATAGGCAGTTTTCGTGATATGAAATGTCTGAGTTAATGCAAAACTTCCTGGCTACTCAACTTCTCAGTACGGAAACCTTTTAACTGGAACGTAGGACTCAGCATTACAACTTGCGATATGAGGTGTGTGGTGAAGGATATTCATAAACAAGAATACGTACTAATCATTTAGGTACAGGAAATGTTCTAGATGATAACCTTAACAGTGCAATTGCGGGTGATACCAAGAACATCGCTGAGAATGCTTCTTTCACGAAGGTGAAGGTTGTGCCATTCCTACAAAAGGCCTTGGATCCTCGCGATTCGTTCAGCCAGCTAAGCGTGTCATGTATCTCCGGGACTGATAAATCGTACCTCACATAGTCGCACGACATTCGACATGGGCTACATCTGTATATTTGCGTTAAGAGATAATTTGCGTTACTAATTTCCAGAAGCAGTCTGCGATACAGAACTCTGTCAGCTAATTCGATGATCTCCAATAATTTTAGTAAATGGCAAATATGTCAGAGCAACAGGTCTACCATCTGACTATACACGCATCTGCAGTTGTTAAGTGTAAGGCTATAACAAATTGACTGGATACCACGAATAATAAAAAAATCTGGGTATGTTATGCTACATACAGAGAGTCTATTTAAGAAGAACAGCAACGGTTTATCGTATGGCGACATTGCTGCTCGCGTTGGTAGAGATACAATGACTGTTAACAGAATACGGAATCGGTGGTTTCAGGAGGGTAATAGAGAATGCCGTGCTGGATCCCAACTGTCTCGTATCACTAGCAGTCGAGATGACAGGCATCTTATTCACATAGCTGTAACGGATCGTGCAGCCACGTCTCGATCCCTGAGTCAATAGATGGGGACGTTTGCACAACAACAGCCATCTGCACGAACAACTTGACGACATTTCCAGGAGCTTGGACTATCAGCTCGGAGACCATAGCTGCGGTTACCCTTGACGCTGCATCACAGACAGGAGCGCCTGCGATGGTGTACTCAATGACGAACCTGGGTGCACGAATGGCAATACGTCATTTTTTCGGATGAATCCCGGTTCTGTTTATAGCATCATGATGGTCGCATCCGTGTTTATCTACATCGCGGTGAATGCACTTTGGAACGAAGATTCAGTTACTTGCTTTACAATATATACCTCTATAGTTTTCATTACTTGCAAAAGTCATAGCCATGTCACCGTTACTGATTTTTTTGTAGCCTGCAGTACCTCAAGTGCTAGATACAGTGTTGCTCAAGGAAGCAGCTTAATAAAAATAAGTCTTTTGGGATTTTCAGGAGTATCCGGCACCTACAACTTCGATCGGGCTTCTAGTATAAACTCTTGTCGACCTGTATCGAAACTAGAGAGATTACCGCGGGAACCATGGGTTGGCAGAGAGACCAGGGTTCGTTATCCGAATGAAGGGAAGATTTGCACCTGTTCTCGAGGCAGTGAGAAGAGTTCTGCATCTGAAGACGAATGTGGACAAGAGACAGCTGCCGATGAGTATAGATTCAACTTTGCGTCTTTCTTCATTTTCAACACCCTGACCCTAATTACCCGCCGATTATTCCATTAACACCACAGCTACTTGCAACTGCGCTGTGATGTGATTGTTGGAAGCCAGTCTGGTTTGGTTTGAAATAAAACATCTTAAAACCTGTTTAGTTGTGTTTTTATTGCATCGTTAATATTTCAAAACTTTCTACACACAATGTACTACTATGAAAGCGATAAAGGTCAGTACTGTGAAGACTGAAGTAACCTGCTTGAATGGTAAACATCAAAGATTTACTGCCAGTGGCATAAGCTGAATTAGAGATGTTGGCGCTGAAGATAACGTCACTAAGGTTAGGAATGGGGCAGATCAGTTTACTGTGCTCCAACTTTCAATCCGGTAACCGCTCTTAGAGAAGGTACAGACTCCTTAGTAGACCGCCTCCAGCAAAGAGTTCAGATACATTCGTTCAAGAAAGGAAAAGTAGAAGTCATGGTTAATAATTGTAGACTGAAAGAAATACTGAGAGGGTACTCCTGATAAGCAGTTTTCATGATAGGGTATTCAACATTTCAGTACGGAAAGCTTTTAACTGGAACGTAGGACTCAGCATTACAACTTGCGATATGAGGGGTGTGGCGAAGGATATTCATAAACAAGAATACGTACTCATCATTTAGGTACAGGAAATTTTGTAGATGGTAACCTTAATAGTGCAGTTGGGGGTGATAACATTAACATCCCTGAAAATGCTTCATTCACTAAGGCGAAGATTATGCTGTTCCTTGGGTACTACAACAGGCCTTGCATCCTCGGGATTCGTTGAACCATCTGTGCCTGTCATGTATATCAATGACCGATGCAGCGTACATCACATAGTCGCACAACATGCAACATGGCCTATATCTGGATGTTTTCTTCAAGAGTTTATTTGCATCACTAATTTCCAGATGTAGTCTGCGAGGCAGAACTCCGTCAGCTAATCCCGATATTCTCCAATAATTTTAGTAAATGGCAAATATTTCTGAGCAACAGAGCTACCACCTGAGTGTACACGCATCTGCTTCAGTTAAGTGTAGAGCTAAAATAAGTTTACTGGATAACCCAGATAATAAAGAATCACGGTATTTTATGCTGCATACAGAGACTCTATTTTAAATGAACAACTCTTATCACGAGGGGAACTGTAAGATCAGGAGACATATCTGGTGGTGTGCTTGGCTAGGGAAACACCTCTTCATAGTTACAGAAATAGAAGAGATGTATGTCGATACAAGTTAATCTCAAATTGACTACACATCACAATAGGAAGTATTGATGGAATATGGTGCCAAGCCAGACGTAAAGGTGTACAATATTGAACGGCTTTTCGATTGCTGTACTTCAGTGACAGAGCTGGGAGCACAGAACGTAGTGGTTTTGTCAGTTTAGAGGCTCCAACATGAAAATTCTTTACACTTCATTTAACTATTACAAAGGACAAAATACAGACTGTGGTAATAGCTGCGAAGTCGGTAAAATATGTGCGGACTTCGGTATTTCTTTGACGTCTGACAGTAAAGGCGGAGGGCACCTAGAAATTCTGATGGCCAGTTTCGGTACGTTATCAACCAAAACACTCCTTGAAACTCACGAAATTACACAAACAGAACAAATCGATGCGGCTCTTGTAGCTCTTACTACTGCTGTCCAAGACGCAATGGCTGACGGCGTACCAATTCGACCACCAGAACATCATTCAGCGGCGCTGCCTCAGGAGATACTGAACACTATCTCACTGAGAAAACGTGTCAGGAGATATTGGCAGAGGACGCGGCACCCGTTGTATTCGATTGCCGGCGGGGTCAGGGATTTTCTCTGCCTCGTGATGACTGGGTGTTGTGTGATGTCCTTAGGTTAGTTAGGTTTGAGTAGTTCTAAGTTCTAGGGGACTGATGACCATAGTTGTTAAGTCCCATAGTGCTCAGTGCCATTTGAACCAATCCGTTGTATAAACAGCACGTTAAGAGGCTCCAGTGAATCTCACGGGAAATAATACTACACTGAAGAACACAGTGGGATCAAAAACTCGCTGGGATGGATACCACACGTCCTGGAGTGTGGCAGCTAGCCCGACACTTCACCAGGGATAAACACTACACCCCAACGCTACAGAGACCGGACGGCCCCCCCTACTCCGCGGAGGAGAAGGCGGAGCTCATGGCCACCGCACTAGCAGCGTCTTTCGCACAGAACCTGGCTCCTTGCGACCCAGCGTTCACACTCGAAACTGACCAGGTGGTTACACAGCTCGTATCCCAGCCAGTGCGCACCGAAATCAGACGCACAACAACAACCGAAATCACATGGGCTATTATGCACTATACACCTAGGAAAGCCCCTGGTCGCGACGGCATTCAGAACCGCGTTTTCCAGGAGCTCACGGTCAACGCCATAGAATATCTCACCTACATTACGAATGCCATACTCAAGCATCAACACTTCCCCGCCGTTTGGAAGACGGCCAAGGTCCTGATGCTCAGGAAGCCAGGGAAAGACCACTCCCTCCCACAAAGTTACCGACCCATCAGCCTGCTGAGCGCGCTCAGTAAGGTCGTTGAGAAGGTGATTCTGAAACGATTCACTCGGTTTTGCATTGACAATGACACCCTGCGCCCGGAGCAATTCGGATTCAGGAACCACCACCCGACAGCGCAACAACTACTGAGAGGAGTAGAGTACATAACACACGGCCACAACACGAACAAAGCAACTGGGTCAGTGTTCCTTGACATCGGGAAAGCTTTCGATCGTCTCTGGCACAATGGCCTCATCCGCAAACTCACGGACGCTGGGTTCCCCGACGGACTCGAATGCCTCGCACACTCATACCTCACCAACAGTAGTTTCAACACTGACATTCAGGGTAAACAATCGACACAACATATTATCCAAGCAGGGGTACCCCAAGGTATCATCCTAGGGCCCCTCTTGTTTCATCTCTACATTAATGATATTCCAACGACACAAAACACGACGGTTGCTATCTACTCGGATGACACGGCCATCCTTGCGCTAGACTGGAAACCGTCAAACATTAATAACAGACTACAGACAGCACTCACAACTGTCGAGCCTTGGTTGGAGAAGTGGCGTATTAAAGTAAACGTCGACAAGTTCGAGGCAGTTCTGTTCACTCGCAGGCCGAAATTACTGCGCAAACACCAAAATTGCAGACCAATAACACTACACGCAAGTGCAATACGCTTCACTGCGAAAGTCAGATACCTCGGTGTTTGGCTAGACCGGATGCACCCGTGGGGGGACCACATACAATACGTGACAAACAGGGCAAACGCGAGGCTCAAACAACCCTATCCTATGCTCAACAGGAATAGTACACTGAATGGGAGGGTGTCTAGCCCATTATACATGACACTGATTAGACCGCTGATGACATAAACAGCTCCTGACTGGGGATACGCAGTGTCCACACACCTGGACCGCCTCCAGAAAATACAGAACAAGGTTATTACGTGTCATAAGCAATGCTCCCCGATACACGCGGACAGCGGACCTTCACCGAGAATACGACTGGAGACTCTCCAGGACGTATTCAAAGAACTCGAGCCGGCCGAAGTGGCCGTGCGGTTAAAGACGCTGCAGTCTGGAACCGCAAGACGGCTACGGCCGCAGGTTCGAATCCTGCCTCGGGCATGGATGTTTGTGATGTCCTTAGGTTAGTTAGGTTTAACTAGTTCTAAGTTCTAGGGGACTAATGACCTCAGCAGTTGAGTCCCATAGTGCTCAGAGCCATTTTTTCAAAGAACTCGTTACACCACTGTACAAGAAATCAAGTCAATCGAACACTCCTCACATCCTACACCTGGGCAACTAAGATCACAACCATAGATGGAAACTCAAGCTCCCAAAGACACTCCTTAGGGACTAACCATCTATGGTAACTTCGTAACTACGTAAACGACACAATGAGGCGAGCCCCTGCACTTCAGCCAGTGACTAGCTTGCTAGCTGAGCCTCTGCCATGAGAACAGGCAATCGCAGGAAAGCCACACACGACTCACAAACAAACCCCCGACACATATCACACTGCCAGTACCTTCAGGACCATCGAACTGACAAACCTACAACGACATGGCTATGTTGCAGCAGCAGCAGCAGCAGCAGCTGGCCCAGGAGACATCGTCGGCCCAGCAGCAGCAGCGCTCACCTCCTCGACAGGACTGATCATTCCTTGAGAATCTGGCAACGCGTCTATGGTACTGACGCACGATACCCAACCGCTAACATAACCTTACCTTGCACGATCTGTCGCAGATAGCAAGAAACCGCTACTGCCCTTACTACTCAACCTGACACTGTCGCTGAGGTTTTTCCCTTGGCTCTTCTCTTGGCACTTCTTTCCCTCAGCCCTTAAAACCGCTGTTCTTTCAAGCTTGACTCTGTCTAGCTTTTTCGACAACTTCTGTCACACAGATGCACCCGTATTAATGGGTAACCCTACCCAGACTTACCGATAACATCGCATTTCCTTGCTCCTGCGATCTCCTCGATTCTAAATACTAACAATGCAGAGGTTACAGTAGGCCTTTTGAGTTGGTCACCATGCTTGTTCAAGCGTGGAGGGGCTCACACCGAAAGGCTTATCAGAAGCTCACAGCAGCTCATAATTAGTTTCTAAAACCCACAGTCTTTCATAAAAAAAGGATGGTTGATCTACCCATTAATGGTAAATGCCAGCCAAAAAGTTATCACATCAGTCAGATTTATTTGAAAAAGACAACTACCAAATCAGTTTTGCTTTACTAGAGCCCTGAGATAACGATACTGGAATTCAAGAGAACCTTGTGCTACAAAGTGCCACAAATAAAACACGCAGCTAGCACAACCAAGACTGGAACTATACTACAAATAATCCTTAACAACGTTCCTCAACATATTCCGAAAGGTAAAATTTACACACGCCACACAAGAAGTACAAAATTTCAAGTAGAAAGCAAAGCCCATTACGAGTATTATTAGGTTCCAAATGAATACACTTGTTAGGGCAGTTGACATTCAGCTCTAAAAAGATAGCAAGACTAAAGTTATTTTAAATTAAAATTATTTACCACTGTTCCTAAGACTTCCTAAAAATCCTTAGAAACCGTAGTAAAGAAAACCATTTACGGAAGCAGATCCATTATTTTACTTAGAAAAGGAGTCTATACTAACAAATAAAAATCTTTTGTTACTCACCCCGTAAGTCTTCTGATTATAATTGCATTTCAAATAAAGGACTAAAATTATGTACTCATTTCAACATGCCACTCTCTGACTTAGACGACATTACAGTCTGATACTTCTTTGTTTACGTTGTGTACTGATTCTTTAAGATGACTCCGATAACCGCGAGTCCCGCCGTCTGTGAAGTACGGTCTCTTATTAGATTTCTTAGTGCTAAAGGCCTAAAAGCGATCGATATTCATCGTGAGGTCAGTGCAGTTTCAGGAGGAAACATGAGCGATGCAATGGTAAGAATGTGGGTGAGTGCATTTAAAGATGGCAGCACAAATGTGCATGATGAACAACGGAGTGGACGTCCTTCGATCGTTAATGAAAGTTTAGTGCCGGAAGTGTACAATAAAGTGAGAGAAAACAGACGCTTTACGATTTCCTCCTTGCGGGATAACTTTCCTAATGTTTCTCGTAGTGTTTTGTATGGCATTATAACTGAGCACTTGATTTACCGAAAATTGTGGGCATGTTGGGTACCGAAAACGTTGATCCATAAGCATGAATCCAAACGTTTAGACAGTGCATTGACTTTCCTTGAACGGTACCACAACGACGATGATAATGTCTTAAGTCAAATCGATACGGGCGATGAACCATGGGTGGCCTAGGTCACACCAGAATCAAAGCAACAGTCCATGGAATGGTGTCATTCAGATTCACCCAGAAAAGTGAACTTTAAGCAAACAATTTCTGCCCGGAAAATCATGTGCACAGTTTTTTGGGACAGAAAAAGAGTACTGCTTGTGGAATTTCTACCTCATAATGAACAATCAATGCAGCAGTTTACTGTAAGACATTGCGCAATCTACGCCAATCTTGCGCCCAGTGACTACCATCTGTTCCTGCTCTTGAAGAAACACCTGGGCGATCAGCGTCTTCAAGACGATGACGAAGTCAGAATTCTTTGAATGGCTCTGAGCACTACGGGACTGATCTTCTGAGGTCATCAGTCCCCTAGAACTACTTAAACCTAACTAACCTAAGGACATCACACACATCCACGCCCGAGGCAGGATTCGAACCTGCGACTGTAGTGGTCGCGCAGTTCCAGACTGTACCGCCTAAAACCGCTCGGCCACTCCCACCGGCTGACGAAGTCAAACCAGTGGTGACGCAGTGATTACCAAGTCAGACGGCAGACATGAATGAGGAGAGTATTCAAAAACTGCAACAACGTTATGGCAAGTTCCTCAGTATTGACGGACATTATGTAGAAAAATAGGTTAAGGTACAGGCTTTCATGTAAAAACAAAATTATTCATATACACTCCTGAAAATGGAAAAAAGAACACATTGACACCGGTGTGTCAGACCCACCATACTTGCTCCGGACACTGCGAGAGGGCTGTACAAGCAATGATCACACGCTCGGCACAGCGGACACACCAGGAACCGCGGTGTTGGCCGTCGAATGGCGCTAGCTGCGCAGCATTTGTGCACCGCCGCCGTCAGTGTCAGCCAGTTTGCCGTGGCATACGGAGCTCCATCGCAGTCTTTAACACTGGTAGCATGCCGCGACATCGTGGACGTGAACCGTATGTGCAGTTGACGGACTTTGAGCGAGGGCGTATAGTGGGCGTGCGGGAGGCCGGGTGGACGTACCGCCGAATTGCTCAACACGTGGGGCGTGAGGTCTCCACAGTACATCGATGTTGTCGCCAGTGGTCGGCGGAAGGTGCACGTGCCCGTCGACCTGGGACCGGACCGCAGCGACGCACGGATGCACGCCAAGACCGTAGGATCCTACGCAGTGCCGTAGGGGACCGCACCGCCACTTCCCAGCAAATTAGGGACACTGTTGCTCCTGGGGTATCGGCGAGGACCATTCGCAACCGTCTCCATGAAGCTGGGCTACGGTCCCGCACACCGTTAGGCCGTCTTCCGCTCACGCCCCAACATCGTGCAGCCCGCCTCCAGTGGTGTCGCGACAGGCGTGAATGGAGGGACGAATAGAGACGTGTCGTCTTCAGCGATGAGAGTCGCTTCTGCCTTGGTGCCAATGATTGTCGTATGCGTGTTTGGCGCCGTGCAGGTGAGCGCCACAATCACGACTGCATACGACCGAGGCACACAGGGCCAACACCCGGCATCATGGTGTGGGGAGCGATCTCCTACACTGGCCGTACACCACTGGTGATCGTCGAGGGGACACTGAATAGTGCACGGTACATCCAAACCGTCATCGAACCCATCGTTCTACCATTCCTAGACTGGCAAGGGAACTTGCTGTTCCAACAGGACAATGCACGTCCGCATGCATCCCGTGCCACCCAACGTGCTCTAGAAGGTGTAAGTCAACCACCCTGGCCAGCAAGATCTCCGGATCTGTCCCCCATTGAGCATGTTTGGGACTGGATGAAGCGTCGTCTCACGCGGTCTGCACGTCCAGCACGAACGCTGGTCCAACTGAGGCGCCAGGTGGAAATGGCATGGCAAGCCGTTCCACAGGACTACATCCAGCATCTCTACGATCGTCTCCATGGGTGAATAGCAGCCTGCATTGCTGCGAAAGGTGGATATACACTGTACTAGTGCCGACATTGTGCATGCTCTGTTGCCTGTGTCTATGTGCCTGTGGTTCTGTCAGTGTGATCATGTGATGTATCTGACCCCAGGAATGTGTCAATAAAGTTTCCGCTTCCTGGGACAATGAATTCACGGTGTTCTTATTTCAATTTCCAGGAATGTATCTTAGCAGATCCTTTTTTTTTTCAATTTCAAAACGGTACATACTTAATAAACACTACTCGTATATATACAGGGTGGTCCATTGATCGTGACAGGGCCAAACATCTCACGAAATAAGTGTCAAACGACAAAACTACAAAGAACGAAACTCGTCTAGCTCGAAGGGGGAAAGCAGATGGTGCTATGGATGGCCCGCTAGATGGCGCTGCCATAGGTCAAATGGATATCAACAGCGTTTTTTTTAAATAGGAATCCTTATTTTTTATTAAAAATTCGTATAGTACGTAAGGAAATACGAATGTTTTAGTTGGACCACTTTTTTCGCTTTGTTATAGATGGCGCTGTAATAGTCACACACATATGGCTCACAATTTCAGACGAACAGGTGGTAACACGTAGGTTTTTTAAATTAAAATACAGAACGTAGGTACGTATGAACATTTTATTTTCGTTGTTCCTATGTGATACATGTACCTTTGTGAACTTATCATTTCTGGGAACGCATGCTGTTACAGCGTGATTACCTGTAAGTATGACATTAATGCAATAAATGTTCAAAATGATTTCCGTCAACCTCAATCCATTTGGCAATACATGTAACAATATTCCTCTCAACACCGAGTAGTTCGCCTTGCGTAATGTTCGCACATGCGTTGACAATGCTCAGACGCATGTTGTTAGGCGTTGTCGGTAGATCACGATAGCAAATATCCTACAGCTTTCCCCACAGATCCGGTGAACGTGCGGCTCATGGTATGGTGCTTTGACGACCAATCCACCTGTCATGAAATATACTATTCAATACCGCTTCCACCACGCGCGAGCTATGTGCCGGTCATCCATCATGTTGCAAGTACATCGCCATTCTGTCATGCAGTGAAACATCTTGTAGTAACGTCAGTAGAACATTAAGTAGGAAATCAGCCTACATTGAAACATTTAGATTGCCATCGATAAAATGGGGACCAATTATCCTTTCCTCCATAATGCCACACCATACATTAACCCGCCATAGTCGCGGGTGCATAGAAATATGGTATGGGTGCAATCGATGTTGATGTATCATTCTCAACGCCGACGTTTTTGAGATTCCCGATTCTCCCGCAATTTGTCTGCTACTGATGTGCGGATTAGCCGCAACAGCAGCTAAAACACTTACTTGGGCATCACCATTTGTTGCAGGTCGTGGTTGACGTTTCACATGTGGCTGAACGTTTCCTGTTTCCTTATATAACGTAACTATCCGGCGAAACGTCCGGACACTTGGATGATGTCGTCCAGAATACCGAGCAGCATACATAGCACACGCCTGTTGGGCATTTTGATCACAATAGCCGTACATCAACACGATATCGACCTTTTCCGCAATTGGTAAACGGTCCATTTTAACACAGGTAATGTAATACGAAGCAAATACCGTCCGCACTGGCAGAATGTTACGTGATACCACGTACTTATACGCTTGTGAATGTTACAACGCCATCTATCACAAAGCGAAAAAAGTGGTCCAACTAAAACATTCATATTTCTTTACGTACTACACGAATATGTAATAAAATATGGGGGTTACTATTTAAAAAAACGGATTTGACATCCGTTTGACCTATGGCAGCGCCGGCCGGGGTGGACGAGCGGATCTAGGCGCTACAGTCTGGAACCGCGCTACCGCTACGGTCGCAGGTTCGAATCCCGTCTCGGGCATGGATGTGTGTGATGTCCTTAGTTTAGTTAGGTTTAAGTAATACTACGTTCTAGGAGACTGATGACCTTAGAAGTTATATCCCATAGTGCTCAGAGCCACTTGAACCATTTGAACCTATGGCAGCGCCATCTAGCGGGCCAACCATAGCGCCATCTGGTTTCCCCCTTCAAGCTAGACGAGTTTCGTTCTTCGTAGCTTTTTCGTTTGACGATTATTTCGTGAGATATTTGGCCCGGTCACTATCAATGGACCACCGTGGATGTAACGGTGACACCCATTTGAAGAAGTGCATAAAACCTAGTGATTTCTTTTTAAAAATCTTTACACCCATTCTGAAAGTAATCTGTTAACAGTAGTTGAGATGGGCTTCTCAACAATAGAAGCAGATTTTCTTATCAAAAATTCTGTCTGAGTACTGTCATACTAACAGAAAGTTAGCATTTTAACACTTTCTGTAATCTTGACAAGGCCTTTGTTTGTGTAGATCAAGGCATGCTACTAGGATTATTATGATGGTGTAATTCTACTTGTAAGATGGCGTCACATGTTAATTACATTAAGATAATTTCAGAATATGAAATGATATGACAGCTATAATGCGAAATTCAGAGTCGACAAATATTAAATTTGGTACCACTCAATAAATATTGCTTGACGTCTCCTGATCTTGACCATAAATCAATTTTCAAGGGAAATGAACGGTTTTTTCAAAAAATGTGACACATTCTAATGACACAAGTTTACCAAGATGTGCCCAAAGAGCAGGCTTACAATTAGTGGACAGCGAAACATTAACCCTACATCTTTCAAAGACATACATTTCGTGAATCCATTATTTCTTATAGATACAATAAGCAGTGATCGTTGGACACATACTACATGAAACGTCATGTGTAAAGTTAGACGTTGTTGTAAGCAGGCCACGGGTACAGAAAGTACAAGTCGTGATTGTAAAGTTTTAATAATGGATCCGCTACTGATTACAGGTTTGGAGGGTAGGTACACAGAGGGTGGGGAGTTAGTCATTGCCTTGTCCTTGGCAGGAAAATGCGTTTCCTTTATTCAGTACGTTGTGGCACCTGGTTGAGTGCGGGTCTGTTATGGCTTGTTGACGGATTCTGTCTGCGTGAAAATGGACGTAAAGACGGAGCAACGAATTTGCGTGAAATTTTGTTCAAAAACTGGGAAATCAGCTTTTGAGACTTACGAACTATTAAAAACAGCTATTATAGATAATTGTATGTTTTTGTCCGTTTCAACAGATTTAAAAATGGCTGCGAAACATTTGAAGATGAACCACGGTCCAGACATACTTCCACCTCAAAAACAAATGAAAATGTTGTGAAAGTTCGGGACTTAATGCGCTCTGATCGTAGACTTACAATTAGGGAGATGCCTGATGAACTTAATTTACATTTCTATGCAGTTCAGTCAATTTTATCTATAGATCTGAAAATGCGTCAGGTGTTTGCAAAATTCATTCGAAAAGTGTTGTCAAGTGGCCAGAGACAATGCCAACTTCAAGTGTGTCAAGGACTGATTAATCGGGCTAAAAATAACACAGATTTCTTAAATAGGGTAATTACAGTTGACGAATCGTGGGTATATGGATACGATCCTGAAACCAAGGTGCAGTCTTCGCTGTGGTGGACTCCAGGTTCACCAAGACCAAAAAAAAACACGGCAAAGTTGGGCGAAGGTGAAGACGATGTTGGTGATTTACCTGGATTCTACCGATATTGTGAATCATGAATTTACACCTAGAGGACAGACAATTAACAAAGAGTACTACAAATGAAGCAGGCAAAAAGGAATACAGACGTCTCAAAAATGATATCGACAGGAAGTGCAAAATGGCTAAGCAGGGATGGCTAGAGGACAAATGTAAGGATGTAGAGGCTTGTCTCACTAGGGGTAAGATAGATACTGCCCTCAGGAAAATTAAAGAGACCTTTGGAGAGAAGAGAACCACTTGTATGAATATCAAGAGCTCAGATGGCAACCCAGTTCTAAGCAAAGAAGGGAAGGCAGAAAGGTGGAAGGAGTATATAGAGGGTTTATACAAGGGCGATGTACTTGAGGACAATATTATGGAAATGGAAGAGGATGTAGATGAAGACGAAATGGGAGAAACGATACTGCGTGAAGAGTTTGACAGAGCACTGAAAGACCTGAGTCGAAACAAGGCCCCCGGAGTAGACAACATTCCAGTAGAACTACTGACGGCCTTGGGAGAGCCAGTCCTGACAAAACTCTACCATCTGGTGAGCAAGATGTATGAAACAGGCGAAATACCCTCAGACTTCAAGAAGAATGTAATAATTCCAATCCCAAAGAAAGCAGGTGTTGACAGATGTGAAAATTACCGAACTATCAGTTTAATAAGTCACGGCTGCAAAATACTAACGCGAATTCTTTACAGACGAATGGAAAAACTGGTAGAAGCCGACCTCGGGGAAGATCAGTTTGGATTCCGTAGAAATGTTGGAACACGTGAGGCAATACTGACCTTACGACTTATCTTGGAAGAAAGATTAAGAAAAGGTAAACCTACGTTTCTAGCATTTGTAGACTTAGAGAAAGCTTTTGACAATGTTAACTGGAATACTCTCTTTCAAATTCTGAAGGTGGCAGGGGTAAAATACAGGGAGCGAAAGGCTATTTACAGTTTGTACAGAAACCAGATGGCAGTTATAAGAGTCGAGGGGCATGAAAGGGAAGCAGTGGTTGGGAAAGGAGTAAGACAGGGTTGTAGCCTCTCCCCGATGTTATTCAATCTGTATATTGAGCAAGCAGTAAAGGAAACAAAAGAAAAATTCGGAGTAGGTATTAAAATTCATGGAGAAGAAGTAAAAACTTTGAGGTTCGCCGATGACATTGTAATTCTGTCAGAGACAGCAAAGGACTTGGAAGAGCAGTTGAACGGAATGGACAGTGTCTTGAAAGGAGGATATAAGATGAACATCAACAAAAGCAAAACGAGGATAATGGAATGTAGTCGAATTAAGTCGGGTGATGTTGAGGGAATTAGATTAGGAAATGAGACACTTAAAGTAGTGAAGGAGTTTTGCTATTTGGGGAGCAAAATAACTGATGATGGTCGAAGTAGAGAGGATATAAAATGTAGACTGGCAATGGCAAGGAAAGCGTTTCTCAAGAAGAGGAATTTGTTAACATCGAGTATAGATTTAAGTGTCAGGAAGTCGTTTCTGAAAGTATTTGTATGGAGTGTAGCCATGTATGGAAGTGAAACATGGACGATAACTAGTTTGGACAAGAAGAGAATAGAAGCTTTCGAAATGTGGTGCTACAGAAGAATGCTGAAGATAAGGTGGGTAGATCACGTAACTAATGAGGAGGTATTGAATAGGATTGGGGAGAAGAGAAGTTTGTGGCACAACTTGACTAGAAGAAGGGCTCGGTTGGTAGGACATGTTTTGAGGCATCAAGGGATCACAAATTTAGCATTGGAGGGCAGTGTGGAGGGTAAAAATCGTAGAGGGAGACCAAGAGATCAATACACTAAGCAGATTCAGAAGGATGTAGGTTGCAGTAGATACTGGGAGATGAAGAAGCTTGCACAGGATAGAGTAGCATGGAGAGCTGCATCAAACCAGTCTCAGGACTGAAGACCACAACAACAACTACAAATGTGTCCTTGAGCGTTTGCGCGAAAATGTGCAGAAGAAGAAAAGGCCTGCACTGGGGAAAGACAGGAGTTGGGTGCTACATTATGACAATGCTTGGGCTCATTGTGACTTCTCCACTGTTGAATTTCTGACCAAACCAAAAATTCCTGTGGTTCCACAACCGACATATTCCCCTGATTTGGCCCCTGCAGACTTTATCTGTTTCCTAAACTGGAATTTTCACTGAAAGGAAAGCAGTTTGACTCTATTAAAGATATCCAGGCAAATACGGAAAGCGACCATAACATAGTTCAGTAACAAATTGCCAGGAATGTTTCCAAAAGTGGAAACACAGTTGGAATAGGTGTGTTCGGTAAAAAGGGGATTATTTTGAAGGAGATGCATCACAGTAGCATGTACGTACCACCACTGTACAATTACGAGCCCATTTTAAAGCTTTCCAATCACACCTCGTATATTCTCGTTTGGTAATTGACATATAGTAGCACGGGGTTTTCTAGAGAATGCAGAGACAGATGCTAAAATCGATGGTTAATGAGCCTTTGAAAACCGATACAACAATAACCGTAACATAGTTCTGTGTGATACAAAAAATAGAATTAATTTTAATGTCCGTATACAGTGAAAGCTAATCGTGTGAATAGTGGCAACTTTTGCAGTTTAACAAGTGCGCGCCACGGAACACGACAAAATACGAGTCAGTCATTTAAGTAGTGGCATTCTCAACGACATCAAATACGTTTGTACCGTAAGTGTTGCATCCCAAATCAAATTTAAAGATCTGTAGCATAGGAGCTGAAATACGAGAGAAAATCCTAAGTGGGATAATCTCAATATGAGATATAAGACGTCACAAAAAAAGAAAAAGAAAAAGAAAAAAAAAAAAAAAAGAGAAAAGCCGAAAAGCATGTTATGAACAGTTACTAGAAACAACAAAAATTAATTCTGGAGCACTACTATTATTAGTCTAAATCAGCAAAGGGCTCGGTATATTAATACTGACACAGCAGAGTACAAATAGTGATCATTGAAAAAGGAACCCTCCTGTTTACACTTCAGTAACAAATGTCATATGATACCTGCTAATATTGTGTCGGACCTCCTTTTCCCCGACGTAATGCAGCAGCTCGTTGTGGTATTGACTCAACAGTTCGCTGGAAGTCCCACGCAAAAATATCTAGCCATGTTGCTTCTATAGCAGTCCGTAACTGACAAACTCTTTCCGGTACTGGATAATGTTCGTGAGTTGACCTTTCGATTACGGACCATAAATGGTAGATGGGACTGATGCCGGTTGATCTGGGTGGCCAAATCGTTCACTCGATTTGTCCAGAACGTTCATCAAAAACATTTTGAACAATTGTGGCCCGGTGTAATGGCGCAGTGACCTCTATAAATATTCCATCGTTGTTTGGGAACATTTAATTTCGTGAATGACAGCAAGAGGTCGCCAAGTAGCCGAACGTAAATATTTCATACATGAATATATGAAGATGGTATCTGTTCTTTCTGACATGTCTTCATATAGATAAGGCTTACCGGCCAATAATCTTCGTCACTGCGGATGCACTCAGATTGCTCAAACACTCACGAGAGTCGGTAGATTGACTGCCGCGAATAATGAGTGTAGTGAGCATGGGCACTACAAACGTAGTGTGTGGACAGTAAGAGGGAAATGTGGGCCTCATGGGGGGGGGGGGAGGGCCTCCTAGAGATGAATCCCTGCAGTCGCACTATCCTCTGTGCCCTCGATGGCTCTGTCTTATAGAGCGTCTGACATGGAAGCAACAGATTCCGCGTTGGAGTGCCGGTCGCGTCGCACATTTTCAGCAGTCCCCGTTGATATTAGCAATGGCTATAAGCAGCTAATATTCGGGATTTTATTCTAATTTAATCCGCAAATATTTCAAGTCAATGTCCGCTTTAATTGGATTAGAAGCCCCATTGCATTCGATGTAGCGCAACCCACACCATTATGAAGCCATCACCAGCTGCAACAGTTACTTGCTGACCGGCTAAGTCAATGGCTTCTGATGTGTTGGCAACTGTGCCAACACCTTGTAGATAGAGGAGGCCCAAATTCACGCTATAATCTAATGCAGACGGGCGTGAGGTCAGGAACAGGATACGTATTGACTGATATAAAGAAAAGTACGTAGCTCCAAGAATCCTTAACTTTAATCCATCATTTGTATACAGAATTCTTGATGATACAAGTGAGACTCTCTCCAGAAATGGTTAATGGCGCCTTGCTAGGTCGTAGCCATGGACTTAGCTGAAGGCTATTCTATTTGTCTCTCGGCAAATGAGAGAAAGGTTTCGTCAGTGTAGTCGCTATCAAAGTCGTCGCACAACTGGGGACGAGTGCTAGTACGTCTCTCTAGACCTGCCGTGTGGTGGCGCTCGGTCTGCAATTACTGACAGTGGCGACACGCGGGTCCGACATGTACTAATGGCCCGCGGAAGGAGGGCCCCATGTTGACGTATGCGATGAGGTGGGGAGCCTAACAACAGGCGAGGCTGTGCCACCCGCACCCGGCCATTCGGTGCGAGGGGAGCTGGGAAACGCCTGGAAACCTAGTCCAGGGTGCACGTCAACAGGTGGCGTATGCGCCCGTAAAGAGACAGGAGGGGCCGAAGGGTCGACCTCCATTGCGTCGGGGTATCCGACGCGCGATGACGCCATGTCGTCCGGAGCGGGCAAGAGTTCCATGGCGGAGGACAGCTGGTCACGGGAAGCGATCGGCGGCGCGTGAACCAGGGAGGCGCTTGGCGGCTGCAGCGAAGCGTCCACTGCGGGCGACGCCGGCGGCGGCTGCGGCGGCGGCGCGACGCCATGGGGCAAAATGGAAGGCATCGTCGGTAACACCTGGGGATGAGGCGAGCCAGTAGATGGGTCGCCAGGGCGCATACCGGACGGCACCGTCGCAGAAAGCAGACGGGGAGCGGCAGAACCCGTGCGACGACAGAGGCGCAGCTGATTGAGATGCCAACGCACCTCACCAGAGGCCCCCAAAACCAAATACACCGCGCGGCTGAGGCAGCGAAGAATGCGCCCTGCGAGCCAACGCCGTGAACCGCGATAGTTGCGATAGAATACAACGTCGCCTGGAGCAAAAGCAGGAGTCTGCCGCTGCACAGGAACCTGATGCGGCGGATGCAGCAAAGACATCAAGGTTCGATGAGGACGACCATGGAGCAACTCAGCCGGCGAGCGACCATCTCGGGGCTGAGAGCGATACGAGGACAAAAAGAGCAACAACGCGTCCTCCCGAGAATGCGACTCTTTCAACTTCAACATCTGTGACTTGAAAATCCGGACCAATCGTTCAGCGGCAACGTTTGACTGAGGCGAAAACGGCGCGGATGTCAGATGTTGAATACTATTGGCCTTGCAGAATGACTGAAATTCTGCGGACATGAATTGTGGGCCATTGTCGGAAACAATAGTCTGTGGAAGACCTTCAATGCAAAAGATAGCAGACAACGCTTGGATGGTGGCAGATGACGTCGTGGAAGACATCCGGACAACAAAAGGAAAATTACTGAAGTAATCGACAACAACCAACGATCGAGCATTCCAGAATGGACCAGCAAAATCGATGTGCAAGCGTTGCCAAGGGGAAGTGGCGTTTGGCCATGCAAAGAATTTCCGCGGTGGCGCGGATTGTTGTTCGGCACACGCCATGCAAGAAGAGCACATATTCGTAATCGCAGCATCGATTCCGAACCAAGTACAGTGCTGACGAGAAAGTTGTTTCGTTCCCACTATACCCCAATATCCTTGGTGGAGAAGCTTTAAGACAGAGGACTGTAACGAACGTGGGACCACGACCCTAGACTGATCATTATCAGAACGCAACAACAAAACACCACGCCGTACAAAAAGTCTCTCCTTGTGAGCAAAAAATCGGCGAACCAACGGATCCTCGATCCGTGACTTTGACAAGGGCCATTGCGCAGCAACAAAACGCAAAACGGTAGCAAGGACAGGGTTGGCAGCTGTGGCTGTAGCCACACGACAAAAATCTATCAGAAACGATTCGACCACGTCATCAGTTTCCGCATCAATGAACATGCAAGCAAGTTCGGAAGAATCGAATGCTCTATTCTCAGCAACAGGCAAACGGGATAACGCATCGGCGTTTCCGTGCTTAGCAGTGGACCGATACAAGATATCGTAGCGGTACTGCGAGAGGAAAATAGACCAGCGAATGAATTTCTGGGCTGTACGTGGAGGTACAGGCTTGTTCGGAAGAAAAAGCGATGTCAAAGGTTTGTGGTCTGTGATGATGGTAAAGTGACGACCATACAAGAAATCATGAATCTTGGTAACACCAAACACGAGAGCCAAAGCTTCTTTCTCTATCTGGGAATAATTTCTTTGCGCCGACGACAGCAATTTGGACGCAAAGGCAATAGGGCGATCATGCGAACCATCTTTGTGCGCAAGCGCAGCACCGATCCCGAAATCCGACGCATCTACCATCAACAAAAGGGGTTTCTGGGGATCGAAAGGCGTAAGGCAAGTATGAGAAAGCAACGCCGATTTCAACTGGCGAAAGGCGCGTTCGCATTCCGTCGACTAGACGAACGGAACACCCTTACGGCGTAAGCGATGAAGCGGAGCTGAAATTGAAGAGGCATGCGGAATATATTGATTATAATAGTTCATTTTTCCCAACACACTCTGTAGCTGCTTCAAATTCTGCGGCGAAGGCAAGTCCTGTATGGCACGGAGGTGCTCTGGACTGGGATGTATGCCTTGGGCATTGATTACATGTCCCAGATATGGCAAGTCACGAGCAAAAAACACACATTTTTCCTTCCACAAGCGAAGACCATTTTGTCGCAAGACCTGAAATAATGTTCGTAGGTTAGCGAAATGTTCTGCTTCCGTCTTTCCGGAGATCACTATACCGTCCAGATAGTTTGCTGCAGTAGGGACCGACGCACAAACAGTTTGTAAATATTGCTGAAACAATGCAGGGGCGGAGGCACACCCGAATGGCAGTCTTTTGAATCGGTACAAACCAAGATGCGTGTTAACCACCAATACTCGCTGGGATTCTGCGTCCACCGGTATTTGCAAGTACGCATCTGGTAGGTCCAGCTTCGAAAAATATTTTCCCTGGCACAGTTTGTCAAAAAGATCTTCCGGGCGGGGCAAAGGAAAAGTAGCAGACACTAGTTGTGGATTCACTGTTGCCTTGAAGTCCACGCAAAGTCGCAATTGTCCGGAAGGTTTGTGCAAAATGACTAAGGGTGAAGCCCAGAGAGAAGCCTGCACACGTTCAATTACACCTTGTGATTCTAAATCGTTTAAAGTTCTTGCGACCTCATCAAGCAATGCGTGGGGAACATTGCGCGTTCTGAAAAATTTCGGTTGCACGTTTACTTTTAGTTCCAAATGTGCTTCATAATTCTTAGCGCAACCAAGGCCTGGTGCAAAAATGTCTGCAAATTCTTCACATAGACGAGAAACACTGGCGGAAGGCACAGTCTGGTTATCTGATAGGACCTGATTTACGATAGACAAGTTAAACAACTGAAATAAATCTAAACCAAACAAGTTCACTGCAGAAGAAGAACGAAGAACGTAAAATGACACAAGTTTTGTTTGTCCCTTGTATGTTGCAAGAAGGCTGCACTGTCCTAACACAGGGATATGCTGTCCAGAATAACTAGTGAGCTGAACATTTGCGGCACACAACGGAGGTGCGCCCAGTTGTTTGTACGTGGCGTGATTGAGTAGTGAAACTGCAACTCCGGTATCGAGCTGGAATGATATCACATTGCCATTAATTTCCAAGTCTACAAAAAGTTTATTGTCCTGCTGACGACAAGAGCGACTGTCTCGTGCAACGTGAACTGTTTCTGGGACAGAAGCACTGGCGACTTGACGGAATTTCCGTCGACGTCGACGCACACTTCTTGTGGGACGAACACAGTCATTGGGAGAGAGAGTAGCACTGGACGGTGTGGAATTAACTACATGAATGTCCATGGGCGAAGGTTCACAAGCCTGAGTGTCCTTGATTCGATTCTGGCGCGAAGCAAAGGGCCTGGAATGGTTGTGAGTGTCCGATCGGAGCTTTCTCTGGCAAACACTTTGAACATGTCCTTTCTTATTACAGAAATAGCAAATAGCTTGGCGTGACGGGCAATTCTCACGCGAATGTCTAGTTGCACACCGCGGGCACGATTTCAGCACTGTATTTGCTGACTTTCGCGGCACACGAGGCGGTGCGGACGTGCGCGAAAACTGTTTACAGTTCCGTGCAGCGCGCCCGGCGGGCCGGTGAATGCGACACACAGCTGGCGAAGTTTCAAATGATTCCTGAGCAAAGTCAAGTGTGTCTTGACTATCCAATATGTCTATCACTTGTTGAAGGGAGGGATTGACTAGTTTCAAAATCTGTTCCCGTATGCGAACATCAGAAACGTTCTGTGCAATTGCATCACACACCATGGTATCTGAATAAGGGAGTCCACATTCACACTCAAAAGCACGGTACGGGCTCGGTACGGGCTTTTGTCAAAGTTTCGAGAACATACCTTCGCCGAAGAGTCAAGCAGTATATTGCTCCCTCCTACGTATATCTCGCGAAGGGACCATGAGGATAAAATCAGAGAGATTAGAGCCCACACAGAGGCATACCGACAATCCTTCTTTCCACGAACAATACGAGACTGGAATAGAAGGGAGAACCGATAGAGGTACTGAAGGTACCCTCCGCCACACACCGTCAGGTGGCTTGCGGAGTATGGATGTAGATGTAGATGTAGAATCCCTTGTCAGGCCTTGCAATGTTGCAACCCACTCCCGATTAGTCTGACCGGCCGTACGTTTTATACGAAAGAACGTATACCTTTTTGCAACGACATTGACTGTTTCTTTGAAATATGCGTCCAATGCAGACAAAATTTCTTCGTAGGACAGAGTTGCTACGTCGCGTCGGGGAAACAATTTCACTATCACACGGTAGGTGGACACACCTACACACGAAAGCAAAAACGGATGCCGCTCATTACCTTGAATTCTGTAGGCGGCGAGATGGAATCCAAATTGGCGTGACCAGGCCGTCCATGTTTCGTCGTCTGGACGAAAATTACGGAACGGGGGTGCAACTGTGTGTTGTGGCTGCGGTAGCGATGAAGCGGCGGCGGCCGCATCGGTGTGCAGTGCACGTTGACCCTGGACGAGCTGTCCAAGGGCATCCAATAACGCCTGCGTCTGCTGATTCTGCAAGCGATAAAATTCGGACAGTACATCTGGAGATTGTGGCGAAGCCATGACACAAATAAATCAGAGCAAAGTAATATCAAGACGAATGCAACGTGGGCGCGTCACCAATCCTCGGCGCCAATGATGTGTTGGCAAATGTGCCAACACCTTGTAGATAGAGGAGGCCTAAATTCAGGCTATAATCTAACGCAGACGGGCGTGAGGTCAGGAACAGGACACGTATTGAATGCTATAAAGAAAATACGTAGCTCCAAGAATACTTAACTTTAATCCATCATTTGTATACAGCATTCTTGATGATACAAGTGAGACTCTCTCCAGAAATGGTTAATGGCGCCTTGCTAGGTCGTAGCCATGGACTTAGCTGAAGGCTATTCTAACTGTCTCTCGGCAAATGAGAGAAATGTTTCGTCAGTGTAGTCGCTAGCAAAGTCGTCGTAAAACTGGGGCGAGTGCTAGTACGTCTCTAGACCTGCCCTGTGGTGGCGCTCGGTCTGCAATTACTGACAGTGGAGACACGCGGGTCCGACATGTACTAATGGACCGCTAGCCGATTTAAAGGCTACCACCTAGCAAGTGTGGTGTCTGGCGGTGACACCACAGTTTCTTGGGGTCAGCGCCACACTCGCCCCTACTATCAGCACTTAGCAACTGGAATGAGTACTCATGACCATGCCACAGGTTTCTAGTTATCTAGGATCCAACCAAAGTCGTAACGAGCCTAGGAGAGGTACCGCAGGAGCTGCTAGCATAGGCACTCGCGCCCGTCTCTCCTGCCATTGCCTATTACCGCCTATTACCGTCCTAACGTATACGTGCGTGATACTTCCAGGCCACAATGAACTGAAGATTGTGATAGCGCGTATGATAACACACTTCGATATCTCATGAACACGTGCTCTATCACTTCAAGGTTCAAGGACGATCTTATCTGTAAGAAAAACAAGATGTATTCACGACATACACGGAAAACGTAGCTTTTCAGATCTTCTGTTGAATGCAGAAAAAGACCTACAGAAATATAAACCGCTCTAAAGTTGCATAACTACGTCATATGTTCACAATGAACTGTATCTCAGTAGCACAGGATTATAGCCTTTAGAAATCGAGCCGAAAAGTTAGTTTTTGGACAGCTGATCAGAACACTCTATCAGGTTGCTAATAATCTGCAAAAATCTTCTCCTCCTTCTGCTGTTTCCCGTTTCTCTAATGGGTCGATCTTATGGTATGACTTTTGGCAATGTTGATGACAGTCGGTAGCCAGATGGTGCAAGGGACGCTACCACTACCTTACGGATTCTGTTTACCGATCCCGTTTGTTTGCGTCTAAAGTAAATGACATATTGAAACTTGGGAACGTTTTCTAAAAGTTTGCGTTGCGTGTTTCTGAGGCTATACTTGGGTAAAATCCCGGTGCTTACCTGCCTATATGTGGGGATAAAGCCTAAAAATCACGTGCAGACTGGCCGGCTCACCATCCCTCGTCTTTAAACCGCGAGGCGGCTTAGGTCTGAAGTAGGCTTGTCTTCCCGAATCCAGAATGGGTCAGTAAACAGCCACGATCGACACTACGTAAGTAGTCTATACAAAGCTGTAACAAAAGTATACGAAATATGGAAACATAAACGACACGTGAACATTTATAAGCAACGCATACAGCGGAAGGAGACCTCAATGCTATGTAACAAGCGCAATCTTTCAAATGTACTAAGCATCTGCGAGAATAAATTTTCAAAATACTTTCAGGCCTCCAGGCACCACGATCCCTGAGACATATGTAAGGTAGCAGAACAGCAGATCGAGAGAGGCGCAGATGGCGTTGGAATTAGGAATACGTGACTGCTATTCATTTTATCACTTCAACACTAATAAACTCTGAATGACATGCTAATTTTTCATAAGTATTTATGATGTCATATTTGGTAAGAAGAAACCTACTGGAGGACTTTGATTTCACCAAGGAAGTGGGCGAGGCAAATCAGCTGCTGACAAGCTGCAGCCTCAGCTAGGTCAGTAGTTGTCAGGAAACTGCCTCGACCCTGTTTCAGTCGCTGTACCCACCCGCAACGGAAGTGACGTCATGCTGTGACGCTGGCAGTGTTTTGGTTGCTTGGAGTCTGTTGCTTGTACACCCACTCCCCTCCCTCCACCCTACTCAAAGAGAGCAAAATTGGCAGTGTTCCTTGGTGATGACAATGAATGCACGCAGATACGTTCCTGCTTCAGTTCTTCATAACAAATAGCACAAAAATGGGGGCAGTGCAGATGTCACTGCCCAGGTAGTTGCAGAAATGTATAAAATAAATCGCAGGATAAATAACAGAAAAATAACAGTGGACCACAGCTGTAATTTCACTGTGGCTACAGATATAGTATATTTAAAAGAGTAAATAATGACCATCATAAGATTAATCGAATTAATACATGCGCCGTTTAGAGGGACGTGGTATCTTCTCTCTGACGGTGTATGTTAATATTCAACTTATTGAGTTTAATAACAAAATTCAGTTTCTTTTTTAAGAGTTGTGGTACGAGGCATAATGTTTGTCTCACGTTCCTAGAGTCGGGAATTAATCTAGGTCTGAAGAGGAGTTGGAGCAAATGACCAGAGCACTAAAGGAGGCTGCTAGAAAATTTTGGCTAAACAAAAACATAGAAGACCCAAGACAGAGTACCTCGTTATGACCCGTAGTCCAAGTCAGACTGCTGGTCATCTGCAATCGATGCAGGTGGGGTGCAGTCCAACAAGATAGTGCATGAATTTAAATACCTAGGGGAACTTTTCACTGACACCTTGTTACGTGATGCAGCGATCAATGCCAGAGTACAAGCAGGAAACCAATCTTACCACGGTCTAGGACAACTGCCTCGTTCCACATATCTATTCAAACAGTTAAAGATTCGAATGTACAAAACACTGATCCAGCCTGTTATTCTATATGGAGTATCGGGAAACAGGACTTCCATAAAATCCTAGTTTTTGAGAGAAAAGTGCTTCAAAGATCTTCGGTCCGGTTCTGGATGCAGACACAGGAGAATGGGGGATCACACCTACAGGAAAGAGACTCCCAGGGAGACCCGAGAAGCGTTGGAGGGGTGGCCTCCATGTATGTTTAAACCAATCATCAATAGATATAGACGGATGGCGGATATCAGCAATAGACAGTATACTTGTAGCAGCGTGTGTTCCACTGGGCCTGATCATGTAGAAGATGAAGAAGACAGACAGTATACCACTACGTAAATAATTCCCCAGAGCTTTGTCCAGCAATCGCAATAAATCGAACGATTACTTTCAGAACGCTGATATCTAGTTTCTAAAGACCCCTGTTTTTCATCGAAAAACTCGAAATAAATGGTTGATCTGCCCATGAATGGCAAATGACAGCAAAAAAGATTTCACTTCAGTCACATTCATTTGAGAAAGACAACTTCCAATACAGTTTCGGTTTACTAGAGTTCAGAGATAACCATACTGGATTTCAAGAGCATCTTGTGCTACACACTGCCACAAATAAAACACCCGGTTAGCTAGCACAACCAAGACTGGAACTGCACTACAAATAGTCGTTCACAACATTGTTCAACATCTTCCGGACGGTAAAAATCACACGCTGCACACAAGAAATAGAAAATTTCAGAAAGAAAGCGAAGGCCATTACAAGAATTATTAGGCACCGAATGAATATATTTATTTAAGGCAGTTGACATTCTGCTCTAAAAAGACAGCAAGACTGAGTAAGGTTATTTTACATTCAAATTATTTACCATTATTCCTAAGACTTCCTAACAGTCCCTAGAAACCGTAGAAGAGAAAACCATTTACAGAAGCAGATCCATTATTTTACTTACACACAAAATACAGTCTATACTAACAAATAAAAATGTTTAGTTACTCACCCAGTAAGTCTTCTTATTGTAATCGTATTTCAAATAAAGGACCAAAATTATACACTCACTTCAACATGTCACCCTCTGTCTAAGACGACATTATAGTCTGATCTTCCTTGTTTACGTTGTGTACTGATTGTTTAAGATGCCTCCGATAACCGTGAGTCCCGCCGACTGTGAAGTACCGTCTCTCATTAGATTTCTTAGTGCTAAAGGCCTAAAAGCGATCGATATGCATCGTGACATCTGTGCAGTTTAAGGAGGAAACATGAGTGATGGAATTGTAAGAATGTGAGATAGAGCATTTAAAGATGGCCGCACAAATGTGCATGATGATAAACGGAGTGGGCGTCCTTCGATCGTTAATGAAAGTTTGCTGCAGGAAGTGGACAATAAGGTAAGAGAAATAGAAATCAGACGTTTTACGATTTCGTCCTTGCGGGATGACTTTCATAATGTTTCTCGTAGTGTTTTGTATGGCATTGTGACGGAGCACTTGAATTACCGAAAATTGTGAGCATGTTGGGTACCGAAAATGTTGACGGATGTGCACAAAACCAAACGTTTAGACAGTACATTGACTTTCCTTGAGCAGTTCCATAACGACGGTGATGATTTCTTAAGCCAAATTGTTACGGGCGATGAAACATGGGTGGCCTACGTCACACCAGAGTCAAAGCAACAGCCTGTGGAATGACGGCATTCAGATTCACCCAAAAAAGTGAAGTTTAAGCAAACAATTTCTGCCCGGAAAAACATGTGCACACTTTTTTGGGACAGAAAAGGAGTATTGCTTGTGGAATTTCTGCCTCGTAATGAGACAATCAATGCAGCAACTTAATGTAAGATATTCCACAATCTGCGTCGTTCAATTCAGAACAAAAGACGTGGCAAGTTGAGCAAGGTCATCGTTTGTCTGCAAGACAATGCCCGTCCACATGTGGCGAATCAGACCAAAGATCTCATCACATATTTTCGGTGGGACACTCTAGATCATCCACCGTACAGCCCCGATCTTGCGCCCAGTTGCTACCATCATTTCCTGCTCTTGAAGAAACACCTGGGCGGTCAGCGTCTTCAAGACTATGACGAAATCAAAATGGTGCAAATGGCTCTGAGCACTATGGGACTTAACTTCTGAGGTCATCAGTCCCCTAGAACTTAGAACTACTTAAACCGAACTACCTTAAGGTCATCACACACATCCATGCCCGGGGTAGGATTAGAACCTGCGACCGTAGTGGTCGCGCGGTTCCAGACTGTACCGCCTAGAACCGCTCGGCCACTACCGCCGGCTGAAGAAGTCAAAACAGTGGTGATGCAGTGGTTAACAACTCTGGCGGCAGACATCTACGAGGTGGGTATTCAAAAACTGGAACAACATTATGACAAGTGCCTCAAAATTGACGGAAACTATGTAGAAAAGTAGATTAACGTACAGGCCTTCATGTAAAAATAAAATTATTGAGATATCGTAGCACCATAATTTTTAAATTTCAAAACGGTACTTACTTAATAAACACGCCTCATATATAGTGGTGACATTCATATGATGAAGTGGACAAAACCATGTGATTCCTTTTCAGAAACCCTTAAGTAATCCGTTAACAACATTTGAGATGGGCTTCTCAACAATAGAAGCAGTTTTTCATATCACAAATGCTGTCTTAGTACTGTCAAACTAACAGAAAGTTACCATTTTAACACTTTCTCTAATGTTGCTAAAGGTTTTGATTGCTTATATCACGGCATGCTACTAGGATTATTATGATGGTGTAAGTCTACTTGTATTGACGGCTTCACATGTTAATTACATTAAGATAATTTTAGAATATCAAATGATATCACACCTATAAAGCGAAATTCAGAGTCGAGAAATATTAAATTTGGTAGCACTCAATATATGTTGCTTCACTTCTCCTTATCTGAACCATAAATCAATTTTCAAGGGAAATGAACGATTTTTCGACACATTCTGATGACACAAGCTTACCAAGAAGTACCCAAACAGCAGGTTTACAATCAGTGGACAGCGAAAGATTTCACAGACATACCTTTCGTGAATCCATTTGATATTGCTTATAGATTCAAGAAGCAGTGTTCAATGGACACATACTACATGAAACTTCAACTGTATATTAAAAGTTGTTTTAAGCAGGCCACGGGTACAGAAACTATTAGGTGTGATTGGAATGTTTTAAGTATGGATCCGCTTCTGATTACTAGTTTGGAGGGTAGGTACACGGAGGGTGAGGAGTGAGTCATTGCCTTGTCCTCGAACGCCCTCTGACAGGAAAATGCGTTTCCTTTATTCAGTACATTGTGGTAGCTTGTTGAGTGCGGCTCTGTTATGGCTTGTTGTCGGATTCTGAGTGCGTGAAAATGGATGTAAAAACGGAGCAACGAGTATGCGTGGAATTTTGTTCTAGAAATGGGGGATCTGATTTTGAGACTTACGAAACATTAAAAACAGCTTTTGGAGATAATTGTGTAAGCCAGTCAAATGTTTTTTATCTGTTTCAACAGATTTAAAAATGGCTGCGAGACATTTGAAGATGAACCACGGTCCAGACATCCTTCCACCTCAAAAACAAATGAAAATGTTGTGCATGGTAACGTCTAAATGCGCTCTGATCGAAGACGTACAATTTAGGGAAATGCCTGATGAACATCGTTTAAATATCTATGCAGTTCAGTCAATTTTATCTATAGATATGAAAATGTGTCAGGTGTTTGCAAAATTCATTCGAAAAGTGTTGTCAAGTGACCAGAGACAATGCCAACTTCAAGTGTGTCAAGGACTGATTAATCGGGCTAAAAATAACACAGATTTCTTAAATAGGGTAATTACAGTTGACGAATCGTGTGTATATGGATACGATCCTGAAACCAAGGTGCAATATTCGCAGTGGTGGACTCCAGGTTCACCAAGACAAAAAAAAAAAAAAAATACACGGCAAAGTTGTGCGAAGGTGAAGACGATGTTGGTGATTTAGCTGGATTCTACCGATACTGTGAATCATGAATTTACACCTAGAGGACAGACAATTAACAAAGACTACTACAAATGTGTCCTTGAGCGTTTGCACGAAAATGTGGAGAAGAAAAGGTCTGCATTTTGGAAAGACAGGAGTTGGGTGCTACACCATGACATTGCTCTAGCTCATTGTGCCTTCACCACTGTTTAATGTCTGACCAAATCCAAAATTCCTGGGCTTCCACAACCACCATATTTGCATGATTTGGCCCCTCTAGACTTCTATCTAATTCTTAAACTGAAATTTTCACTGAAAGGGAAGCAGTTTGACTGTATTGAAGACATCCAGGCAAATACGGAGACCGTCCTTAACATACTTCAGTAAAAAATTTCCAGAAATGTTTCAAAAATGGAAACACCGTTGGAGTCGGTGTGTTCAGTAAGAAGGGGATTAATTTGAAGGAGATGCATCACAGAAGCATATACATACCACCACTGTACAATTAAAAGCTCAATCTTAAAACTTTCCAATCACACCTCGTATATTCACATTTGGTAATTGACATATGGTAGCACGTGTTTCCTAGAGAAGGCAGAGACAGATGCTAAAAACGATGGTTCAAATGGTTCAAATGGCTCTGGGCACTATGCGGCTTAACATCTGAGGTCATCAGTCGCCTAGAACTTAGAACAAATGAACCCTAATTACTCTAAGGGCAACACAAACATCCATGCCGAAAAGCATGTTATGAACAGTTACCAGAAACAACAAAAATTAATTCTTGAGCACCACTATTATTAGTCTAAATCAGCAAAGGGCTCGGTATATCAATACTGACACAGCAGAGTAGAAATAGTGATCATTGAAAAAGGAAACCTCCTGTTTACACTCCAGTAACAAATGTCATATGATACCTACTAATATTGTGTCGGACCTCCTTTTCCCCGACGTAATGCAGCAGCTCGTTGTGGTGTTGACTCAACAGTTCGCTGGAAGTCCCACTCAAAGATATCTGGCCATGTTGCTTCCATAGCTGTCCGTAACTGACAAACTCCTTCCGGTGCTGGATAATGTTCCTGAATTGACCTTTCGATTACGGGCCCTAAACGTTAGATGGGACTGATGCCGGCAGATCTGGGTGGCCAAATCGTTCACTCGATTTGTCCATAACGTTCATCAAAACAATGGTGAACAATTGTGGACCAGTGAAATGGCGCATTGACCTCAATAAATATTCCATCGTTGTTTGGGAACACTTAAGTTCGTGAATGACAGCAAATGGTTTCCAAGTAGCCGAACGTAAATATTTCATACACGAATATATGAAGTTGGTAACTGTTCTTTCTGACATGTCTTCATATAGATAAGGCTTACCGGCCAATTATCTTCGTCACTGCGGATGCACTCAGATTGCGCAAACACTTAAGAGAATCGGCAGATTGACTGCCGCGCATAATGAGTATAGTCGGCACGGACACTACAAACGTAGTGTGTGGACAGTAAGAGGGAAATGTGGGTCTCATGGGGGCTGTCCCATACATAAGTCCCTGCAGTCGCACTGTCCTCTGTGTCCTCGATGGATCTGTCTTATAGAACGTCTGCCATGTAAGCAACAGATTCCGGGTTCGATCAACGGTCGTGGCACACATTTTCAAGAGTCCCCGTTTATATCTATCAACGCCTGTAAGCAGCTAATGGTCGGGATTTCACTGTAATTTCATCCACAAATATTTCAAGTCAATATTCGAATTAACTGGATTAGATGCATTCGCTGTAGCGCAACCCACACCATTCTGAAGGCAACACAAGCTGGAACAGTTACTTGCTGACGATCTAGGTCTATGGCCTCGTGGGTTCTGCGCCCCTCTCGACCGCACTGTAGTATAAATTATGCTCTTTACTAGGGGATAGTAGTGAACAAAAGCACAATTTCCTCACGCTAACGCTGAAGAAAGTAATTTAGATGGTTCTGAATAAGTCGTCATGTCAGTGTATTACGGAACTTAACCACTAGGCCCGCTATCTTTATGTAGATACTCGGCTATCTCTTGTGCTCATGGATCAATCCACTCTCGTCGCCCATAAAACAATGCGATACCGACCAAAATTTAAACATTTACCTAAAATTTGTTGAACAGTAGAGGCAGATACAAGTTATTTTTAAGTTAATGAAATAGTGCAAAAATTAAATAGAAAACATTTTTGTCTTTGTTCTATCTGCAATTTTTGATGTTCAAGGAATTCAACCTTCTTTACTATCCTCTGCCAGTCTTTACAGAATGTTATTTATGACCTTTCATTGTGGATATAACATTACGACACATTTTAAGATTCGGACGAGAATGCTATCAGTCCAACATGATTTGTATTAATGGCAGTATGAACCTATACGCATCTTAAACTGTGTCAATACATTCATAACAACACCGAATAAATACTGGTATATATATATTTAAAAATATACTTTGCCTCCGGGGTATGGTTCGAATCGGTGTGATTAATTCGGTGGGTGCTAAACAGCCATGTTGTCAGCATTTATGTGCCTTACGCATTGCTCATCTTCCAGTGTCAACAGCCGCGGGATGTAATTTTAGCATTCTATATCTATATATGTGAAAATAACATGAATTCAGGACTGGAATCTATAGGAACTGGAGATGCTTCAGCCTCGCATCCACACCGGAAAATGTACCGCTGGAGCCTATTAGCCGACTGGTGCTTTGTTTTACTCGTAGTTGGAGCACTCTTTTCGCTCCCACCACCTTTCGTTTATGCGCTCTTGCCACCCTAACACAAAGGGAACCACTTCATTTTCCCCTATTGTCTTGCTACAGTTCTATCGACCACATAAGTGGACAGTAAAGTACAAGGTATCTATGCCCTGACAGGAAACGTCAATATACGGTTCAAAGTATAACTTAAAATAATTATTAACAAATAATGCGCAGTTACCGGTGAATCATTTTTTATGAACAACTGAAAATTACTAATGACATGAAGATCTGGTGTTAAAACTGTATATCGACTCTATGAACGACACAACCTTCAGGTTTGATCTCGCAAAGTTCGTATGTAGGTGCCGCGATGGGTAGCAGCCTGTTTGTTCAGATTTCCATTGAAGACGCGGTGTGTTTCAGCGTCTTTTTGCAGCCATTGCTAACCGTGCGGCTTTCTTCCTGGTTGTGATCCAGTGGCTACGGGGAAGCAGAATTATTGTCTACAAAGAGAGGACAGACATACGGGCACATAAAACACACATTACCACATCTGATACGGTGTAGAAAAACAGCTGGCATTCCGAGAGAGCTTCCTGTCATCGCTGGATGGTAAAAATACAAGGTCTGCGTAGATCTGTAGGGAATGGCGTACAGTTCTTCCTGCATATAGTGTCAATCTCAGGTAGTGGTAATGGATGTGGACAGCGAGCACGCACCCTTGTCTGCATAGTAGATCACAAATACTCAATAATATTGAGATCTGGTGCTGTGGTGGCCAGGGCGATGTGACAAATCATACTTGTGCTCACTAAACCAGTCCTCAGATATACGACCTGTGTGAAAAAGCGACTGTCTTCCTAGAACACAGCAACGCCATTTTCGAAAAGTCGTTGTACAATGATGTGATCCGGATCAGGAAAAATGGTCACTGAAATGATGATAGTAACCCTAGCTTGCAGATTAACCATGGGTCTCCCGGGGAAACGCGACATTTCTGTCCCAAGCATACCAGAACCCCTGCCATGTTTCGCTCTTGGGACGCGAACTCGGCCTCCTAAATGTCTCTATTCTATTAGCTACACCAGAGTTCATATTTTATGACTTCAGCACCACATTTTACTTTTATAGGCATATTATGATTGGTTTTGGAATTCCAGATCACCGTGTAATATTCTGATTATAAAGGTCAAATAGTGTTCTTTTTGTGCTTATATGGTTCGCCAGTGCGACATTCAGTTCTGCAGTGGCTTCTGCCGCTGCCGTCTTCTTATACAGGGTCGCAGTTCTTACCAAACACAGTTCATCACGATCACTCAAAACAGTCTTTTGTTTGCACTGGAGCCGTGCGGGGTGGCCGAGCGGTTCTAGGCGCTACAGTCTGGAACCGCGCGACCGCTACGGTCGCAGGTTCGAATTCTGCCTCGGGCATAGATGTGTGTGATGTCCTTAGATGAGTTAGGTTTAAGTAGTTCTAAGTTCTACGGGACTGATGACCAAAGTCCCTTAGTGCTCAGAGCCCATTGAACCATTTTTTTGTGCCCATAAACACGATTTGTCATCCAGTGCAGACGAACTTCACATTATTGATCAGGTGAGGGTCGTTAGCTATGATACGTCTTATGTGAGCAATTGTAACCACGATGTCCTCAAGAGTATTGGAGGCTAACGTGTTGGTTTGCAGAGAGACTGCCTCCTGGGAATCTAAGACCACATCAGAGGATTTGGGGAGGCAGCGAGAAGCTGATACTTCCATATACTGGGAGACCAGTTTAAATATATTTTCTAATTACGTTTGTTTAACAAATAAAGCGGTACGACATAACTTCGTAGAAATGTTATGGGTAAGCGCGCACACTGAAAATGTTCAACACATAATCTGCTGATTAATCACAATGTGTTTTCTTTAGTTTGCAATTCCCCTCCTTGCCCCATTGTCAATACGTTTATCGTTAGTGCACCAGAGTATAATATCATGATTCCGCAGGGGAAGAAAATGACAAAAGGGGGTAATTAAGTTCTGGAAAACGGATTCAACTTCGAACAAACATCGATCGTTATGCATACTTCATCAGTTGTGTAGAACAAGTAATTTCCGCATTCCCTGCCGACAATGCGGAAGAGACACTTTGGGAAATGTGCCCCACACTCACTAGAACCAAACACCACGAAAGAGGGAAGAGCTGGCATTCGAGAACTACGGAACGATCCGGAAATAGTGATTCCACCTGCGGGCAAAGGAAATGCCACTGTACCACAACCGCTGACAGAGTGCACTCAAATAATTTATTACCTGCTCGAGGATTTGGCACAAAGAAAATTGAAGTCAGACGTGACCAATGGAATGAAGAAGACTTGAGCTTCTCTGATAGCGCCTGCCGAAGGAAATCGTCCAGGAGTTTCGACCACGAGCTCCTACAACACCAAGGCCCTATGGCTTACCACAGGTTCAGAAACAGGACGTCCTTCTATGTCCTGTTGTAAGCAAAACAGGCACACCAACGTACCAGCTCCCCAAAAATTTTGATGTAACAAAAAAAAAGCCCATAATAAACACGGTATTGCAACACTGATCAAGAAAGAACTGGTTGATAATATTGAGGAAACTATGCACCACGAATTTGCCGTGGGAATCAAACTAAACGATATGACTGTGTATAATGTGTACAAGCCACCTTCAGAAAAATGGGAACAACCTGTTTTACCTAACCCACAACACCCTGCATTCATAATTGGCGATTTTAACTCCCACCACCCCAGATGGGGCTATCAGTCTTGCGACAAAGAAGGCCTCATGCTGGCAGACTGGGCAGATATAAATAATTATACATTAATATACGATGCAAAAGATACCCCCACCTTCTGTTCAGGAGCGTGGGGCACAACATCAACGCCCGATCTTTGTTTTGTCTCATCTGGAGAAACTGGAATAGCACTTCCGTCCAAGAGAACTGTACTGAGCCGTATTCCTCGGAGCCAACACAGACCAGTTATTATAGACCTTGGGATCCAAATACCAGTAATAAAGAGCCCCCCTATAGCCCGCTGGAACCTCAGGAAGGCTAACTGGGTTAAGTTTAAAGATACCATTGAAAATAATGTAAACAGAATTCCCCCAATTCCAGAAAATTACGACAGATTTACGAAGTTAATTATCAAAGCGGCACATAACTCAATACCAAGAGGAGCGCGGAAAGAATACGTCCCATGCTGGACAAAGGAGTGCGAACAACTACTCGATGAATACAACAAAACAGAGAATCCAGAACTAGGAGAACAGCTCATAAGAGCTATGGACGAGGAACGCAAACAGAGATGGCAAAAGCGGATGGAACAAATGGACTTTACGCACTCCTCACAGAAGAGCTGGAGTCTACTGAGGAAACTTGGCGGAGCACAATTCAAGGGACGGAATATCAATAATAAAATGACCCCTAACAAGATATGCTCTTCTATACTACAAACATCCAGAATCCATGCCTCCGCCTCGAAGAAAAAAGAACTGCACCAACTGATGAACGAAGAGCTAGATGCAAGCGAGGAGGAAGCAGGTTTAGCGAACTGGGTAACACAAGAAGAGATAAATATAGCACTAAAGAAAATGTCACCTGGTAAAGCAGCTGGCTGTGACGGCCTTCTTCCAGAATTCTTGAAGAACCTCGGGCCAAAGGGAAGAGTATGGCTGTCTTCTCTTTTCTCTAATATCATAGATACCAGCCGGTTACCAAAGCAATGGAAAAACGCACAAGTCATAGCCATCCAGAAACCAGGGAAAACAGGAGAGAATGCTAAAGATTATAGACCGATATCTTTATTGTGCACCACTTACAAGCTGTTTGAACGAGTCATCCTAGGCAGAATAGAAAGTAAAATAGAAGCTGCTCTTCCCCCAGAGCAAGGCGGTTTTCGAAAAGGAAGAGACTGCTGCGACCAAGTTCTCGCCCTAACCACTTTCATTGAAAGAGGTTACCAAAACAAAAAGAAAACGGGCATGGTATTATTAGATCTCACCTCAGCATACGACACCGTATGGACAAAAGGGATACTGTATAAATTGTCAAAAGTCGTGAAATGCAAGAAGATCATAGATCTAGTCAGAAATATGTTGATAAACAGGAGATTCAAGGTATCTCTGAATGGGAAAACAAGCAGCTACAGGACACTACAAAATGGTCTCCCCCAAGGGTCTGTGCTGGCTCCATGCCTTTTCAATTTATACATAGCGGACATCCCAAACCTGGAATCTCGTTCTTTTATGTATGCAGATGACATCGCTATCGCGGCTCACGCCAACACTTTCGAAGAACTGGAAGAAATTTTAAACAGGGATCTGGAACGACTTCAACAATATTATGACAACTGGCACCTCAAAGTAAATCCGACTAAATCCGTGGCATCAATAATGCACTTGTGTAACAAAGATGCAAATCGTGAGCTAAAAGTGCAAATAAAAGGTAAATTGTTGAAAAACGATAGAACGCCAAAATATGTGGGTGTTAAGCTAGATCGCACTCTCACATATAAGAGCCACCTGTACGAAGTCGCCCAAAAAATGAGAACAAGAAACAACATCATAATGAAACTGGCAGGAACAACCTGGGGATGTTCCACTGAAACTCTACGCACATCAGCACTGGCACTTCTATATAGTGTAGCGGAATATTGCGCACCCGTCTGGGCCCGCAGTAGGCATGTCAGATATATTGATGTGCAACTTAACGAGACAATGAGGCTCATAACAGGAACAGTAAGACCAACCCCGAAACCTTGGCTGCCCGTCCTTGCCAATATCGAACCACCCTCGATTAGACGTGAAAGAGCAATCCAGAGGTACAAAGAAAAGTTCAGGGACCTACCTCCTCCCCCTGACAGATTGATGTCAAGAAATCCCTTCTGGAAAGAACTCAAACAACAGATTGATATCGATAACCTGTGGAAACAGCAATGGCAGGAAAGCAAAGTGAATAACAGTTTCCTTATTGAGGACCCATCTCAACGAGTTCCAGGCTTCCAACTCCAACGTAGAGTGTGGGTAACTCTAAATCGTCTGCGGACAGGTGTTGGTCAGTGCGGATATTTGTTGAAAAAGTGGGGTTTCTCCCATGACCCCAATTGTGAGTGCGGAGGGAGTCAAACCATGCAGCATATAGTTGAGTGCGACGTACACGGACTTAAGAGAGGAAATCTGATGGACATACATGTGATAAGTGACCAAGCACTTTGGTGGCTGGAAACCCTGAAAATTTTATTGTAAATCATTGTTAATGTTAATTTAAATTTTTATGTTGATGTTTGTAAGTGTATCACGCTTTGCCTGTAGCTGAACGAGAAATAAATAAAATACGAACACTAAACCGATACCTTACGCGGCGGCTGCTACAGGACAGAAGCCACCTACCCCAATTGCGACCATGATCCCGAATGACAATGATAGTGCAAGAGTATCTTCGAATGAGACCATAGATACCAAATGTATTCCTGTCTTCACCGCAACCTACAGAATCTGTGGCAGAAACTCCAATAGTTACTGTATCAGAAAACACTATTCTAGCGAATGTCACTGGATAGGATGCACCCACACCAATTTCGACAACTCTCAGGAATGACAATGTTCGTGCAAGTGACATTCCAATGGCGACCACCTAAACTGATGGGGTGTCCTTCACCAAAACACAATTCTCAGAATCGATGACGAAAGCCGCAGTCACCAACATTCCAAGTTACTCGAAAGGTTATAAAGCAGAATTTGCTCGTGACAATAATTCTGATCGGTGCCAGGAAACATCCTGAGAATCGTTACTGAATACCTCTCTGGGAAGGACATAGAAAAAACGAAACCCCCATTCAGGATCAGACTGAACTGGATTTAAAGGCAAGGAACTGATCTCGCATCTTTGAGGATGTCCACATTCAAATTGGTACAATTGACTATGAAACAGTTGTAGTTAAAATGGTCCCTAATGCACGAACTCAGCTAGATGAAACAGATGTTACTATATGTTTAGCGAAGTAGATAAAGAGTCAGTAGCATTGTATACCAATGAGGAACTTGAAATTTCAGCTCAGAACAGGAGCATGTAGTTGTAGGCCTACTATGCCACTATTTTAAAAGAATAACTGACCATGCACTCGTTAGATATGTACCTACTAGAGAAGTTAGTTACAGGATGGACATAACACTGTATACGTTGACTACACAGAAACATCTAAAGAAACGGATACTACCCAATAAAAATGTAAACTACAGTATAGGGCTACAGACAGACGACGAATATAACGAGTCTGGCTGTCTAGAGCACAGGAGACCTTCAATGAGAAATCTTAGAAGAGAATTATCGAAAAATCACTCAGAAGACCTGATAAAATTCCGGTCGAATGTAAAGGCTGGCACGAAACTTATTGATAGGATCTGAAGGAAGAGGCAGCGACTAATAATAAGTTTAGCAGACTAAAAGCAGAAATGCTTGACACCCTTTCCAAACTGCCCTGCGCCATTGTGATCCAGTTTCATTCTTGTACGACTGTAAAGATGAGTCAATGACGTTGAGAGACGGTTGAGATTGTTAAAGTCAGACAAAGCTCCAGCTCTTGAAGGAAAAGCTATATGATTCTGTTCCGCAGATCCGGTTGAGTTAACACTTCTGTTAACCATAATACACCGAGGATATATCAAAAGAAAAAGAGAAAAACGGTGCCCCGTGAAAGGATGAAAGCACAGGTCACAGTCCTCCACAAGAAGTGTAGCACAAGTGATCCACAAACCAACTGTCCAATATAATTCAACGCCTTCCATTGTTATGCAGTCTTAGAAGATATTCTGAGGTGAAATTTTAAAGGGTATCTCGAACATATTGTCCTTCTTCACGCCGACCAGCACTGATTAGGTAAACAGCGATCACGCGAAACCTAAGTCTCGTCCTTATACGAAGCACTGAATGTCATGGAAGCATGCATTCGACCATATGAAGTATTTCGTAACTTGCGAAAGGCATTTGAATCGGTACAACCCATAAGTCTCGCTCGCGTAGGGATCGCGAAGACACACATTAATTTAACTTCATCGCCCACCGAGGCGTACAATCAATCTTCTTGCGTCCCATACGCAAATAGAACAGGACAGGAAAAAGTACGAAAACTTGATACTTTGAGAAGACTCTCTTCCATGCAGTTCACATTGCTTTGAAGAGTACAGATACAGTGTCGATCTGTCTCTTTCTGATGGCGTTTGTTAGTTACATTCCTTTGTCGTTCAATAAACTCGTATCAAGGATACATTTGTAGATGACACACCCATCTGCAAAAGAAACAAGGAGAATTCACTTTTTAAAAAAGGACAGACATGGTTGGATTCAATAGTTATTCCACAAATCCAAAATCACTTACTGCTTTAGGTCGCGAACCAGTCGAATATACGCTACTATAGCGAGGTATTCTGACCCCCTGGCTTTCCGTCCCTTCAGATTGCGTCCGAGTGTTTCCCTCACAGACTATGGGGGTAGGATTGTTTGAGGGAGGAGAACAAAAAGCAGGGTCATTGGTCTCATCGGATTAGGGTAGGACGGGAAAGGAAGTCGGCCGTGTACTTTCAATGGAACCTTCCCAGCGTTTGCTTCCAGCGATTTTGGGAAATCACTGAAAACATAAATCAGGATGGCCGAACGCGGGATTGAACAGTCGTCCACCCGAATGCAAGTCCAGTGTCCTAACCACTGCGCCACATCCCGCGGTCACAGACTGCCTCTTGATCATCATCGTTTTCTTCTTTTATTTATACACATACTCCGATTGTCAACGAATGTAACAGATCGTGTCTTCATGACGTCACTGTCAACAATGAGTTCCAGCACCAAACCAACCGAACCGTTGCGTAGCATCAGTCTCATTGACAAACCTTCCGAAGAAAGAGTCGATTTCGAAGTGCGCTTTCTAGGAAGTCTGTTTCGCATCCTTCGGGCTGTGAGAAGAAGTTGAGAAGAAGTGAGGAGGTAGGTGAACACTGACTTTTAAATTATTCGGCAGTCGCAGGCATGGGATCAGCGTCTGGAAGACAAATGTTTTACCTTTTGTCAACGTATCAGTCGGTCAGATTATTCCCATCTTGTACACTATACTCGAAATTTTCTATAACTTCTGTATTTCCTGAGCCGCTGCATTACGTTGCTCATGGACCAGAAAATTAATCTGGAACGAGGAGCACAAGTCACTGAATATGTGGAAAACGACTTATTCTCACAACGTCAGCAGGTTTCGTAATTAGTTTGCTGATACAAAGGAATAATCAATTAACATTAATGATTTTATGATTGTGATAAGAGCTGGTATGAGTCATATACAGTGCCATGTACGGTATTAGACTGAATTGTTTATCTAGTCCAAATTTTCTTGTCAATAAGCCAGATATCATTTGACTATTTTCGTCTCAGGAAACAATGTAACTACTAAAGACTGCTTGTTTCACGTTTCCAGATGTTTTCGCGAGTGAAATCGCTGTTCGGCTCGCCAGCTGCCAGCCAGGGGTGTCCCAGGCTGGTCGACGAGCCGCCAACACCTGCGCCTCTACGCCGGCTTCGGCCGCCTCGACCAAAGCCGAATGAGAGGAAGGTGGAGTCCACCACCACCGACTGCGAAGAGACCGCCGCTGATAAACCACAGCTTCAGGCAATTCACGTAAGTAGCAGAGCCTCTTTTGTACAACATTCGACAATAATAACTGTCAATGTGTCCCAAGGAAAAGGATAGAAATGATTTCCAATAATGTTCTGCAGACATGTTTACTGACATAACTTTTTCTTTCCACAGTTTGGTCCGAGACCGAGAATTGTGCATTTTGACTTGTCTGACGTTGAAGATGAAGAGGAGGAAGTCTCTGGCTCTTACTATCCTCCTGGAGTTCCGGTTCCACCCAGTCGGCTGCAGATCTTTGCCAACAGACCGCGCCGAAGGAAGATTATCCGAGAGCCACCATCGCAGGAAGTGCGGACTGCGATGGCACATCTAAGAGCTGAGATACAAGAAATGGTATGTCAAACATTTAACTGTTAAAAACACTGTATTACGTTAGAAACACAAACGTAGATGTCTTATTAACGCTTGAAATAAATGTAAATGTAGGACTCATTTTAATCTACACACACATCCAAACTGTGTAGACTACTTTCAATTGGTGATGAGGGTTGACAAGCCATATTGAAGCCAAACGCGATATATTGTTTCAGAATAAGAGGAAACGAAAAAAGATCATCAGTAGATTGGTCCAAAGAAACTTTACTATATTTTACAAAACTTACATTAATTCATATTGAAGGAATGTTTATGGAGTGGTGATACTATCAATACGAATTTACACATTATACCTCTATATTTTTCGTTACTTGCAAAAGTCGTAGTGATGTCACAGCTACTGACTTTTTTGTAGCCTGTATTATTTCAAGTGCTAGATATAGGTTTGCTCAAGTAAGTAGCTTAATGAAAATAATTCTTTTTGTCATTTTCAGGAGAATCCGGCACCTACAACATGGATTGGGCTTCTAGTGGAAACTCTCGTGGATCTGTATCGAAACAAGAGAGGATATCGCCGGAACCATGGGCTGGCAGAGAGACCAGGGTTCGTCATCCGAATGAAGGGAAGATTCGCACCTGTTCGTGAGGCAGTGAGAAGAGTTCTGCATCTGAAGACGAATGTGGACAAGAGACAGCTGCCGACGGGCATAGATTCTACTCTGCGTGATTACTTTCTTCATTCTGAACACCTTGACCCTAATTACCCGCCGGTTATTCCATTAACACCACAGCTACTTGAAACCGCGCTGTGATGTGATTGTTGTAAGCCAGTCTGGTATGGCTTGAAATAAAACATCTTAAAACCTGTTTAGTCGTGTTTTTATTGCACAGTTAATATTTAAATACATTCTACACATAACGTACTAGTGTGAAAGCGAAAAAGGTCAGAACTTTGAAGACTGAACTAACCTGCTTGAATGGTTACAAATCAAATTTAACTGGCAGCTGCATAAGCTGAATTAGAAAAGTTGGCGGTGAAGATGACGTCACCAAGGTTGTGAATTCGGCAGATCAGTTTACTATGTTCAAACTTTCAATCCGGTAACAGCTTTGAGAGAAGGTACAGATTCCTTAGTAGACAGCCTACAGACAACCCACAAGATTCAGAAACAATGAGACAACCAAAGTCATGGTTAATGATAGCAGACTGAAAGAAATACTGAGAGGGTTCTTCTGATACGCAGTTTTCGTGATATGAAATGTCTGAGTTAATGCAAAACTTCCTGGCTATTCAACTTCTCAGTACGGAAACCTTTTAACTGGAACGTAGGACTCAGCATTACAACTTGCGATATGAGGTGTGTGGCGAAGGATATTCATAAACAAGAATACATACCGATCATTTAGGTACAGGAAATGTTTTAGATGACAACCTTAACAGTGCAATTGAAGGTGATACCAAGAACATCGCTGAGAATGCTTTTTTCACGAAGGTGAAGGTTGTGCCATTCCTACAACAGGCCTTGGATCGTCGCGATTCGTTCTGCCAGCTAAGCCTGTCATGTATGTCCGTGACTGATGCATCGTACCTCACATAGTCGCACAACATGCGACATGGTCTACATCTGGATGTTTTATTTAAGATATAATTTGCATTACTAATTTCCAGAGGCAGTCTGCGAGACAGAACTCTGTCAGCTAATCCAGATGATCTCCAATAATTTCAGGAAATGCCAAATCAGTCACGGCATCAGAGTTTGGATCCGACTTTACACGAAGCTACAGTAGTTACGTGTAAAGTTATAATACGTTGACTGTATACCACAAACAGTAAAAGTGATGGTGTTTCATGCTACAATCAAAGAGCCTATTTAAGATGGACAACTCGTATCACGAAAGGAAACTATAAAATTAGAAGTTATATCTTGTGATTTACTTGGCTTAGGAAAGACCTCTTCTTAGTTACAGAAATCGAAGAGATATATGTCGGAACAAGTTAATATCAAATTGACTACACATCACAAGAGGAAGTGTAGATGGAATAAGGTGCCAAGCCAGACATAAAGGAGTACAGTATTAAACGGCTTTTCGACTGCTGTACTTCAGTGGCAGATCTGGGAGCACAGAAAGTAATTGTTTTGTCAGTGTAGAGGCTCCAACAGGGAAATTATTTCCACTTCATTTACCTGTTACAAAGGAAAAAAGACATACTGTGGTAATAGCTGCAAAGTCGGTGAGGACTTTGGTATTTTTTTGACGTAGGTCAGTAAAGATGGAGGGCATCTAGAATTACTGATGGCCAGTTTCGGTACGTTCTCAACCAAAACACTTCTAGGAATATCAGAAGTACACATTAGCTTTAATGAGATTCTAAAAGCCACAGTATTTCATGAAAAAAAGTGTAGTTGATCTACCCATAAATGGTTAATGCCAGCCAAAAAGTTTTCACATCTGTCAGATTTATTTAATAAAGCCAACTTCCAATACAGTTCTGGTTTACTAGAGACCATAGATAACTACACTGAAATTCAAGTGCCAACAATAAAGCACGCTGCTAGCACAACCAAGACTGGAACTATACTACAAATAATCCTTCACAACATTCCCAACATCTTCCAGAACGTAAAAATCACACAATGTAGAGAAAAAGTGCAAAGTTTCAGATAAAAAGCAAAGCTCATTAAGAGAATTAGTAGGCATCGAATGAATAAACTTGTTAAGGCAGACGGCATTCAGCTCTAAAAGACAGCAATGCTGGGTCAAGTTATATGAAATTCTAATTATTTACCCTAAAACCTAAGGCTTCCTAAATGTTCCTAGAAACCGTAGTAGCATTTACAGTAGCAGGTCCATTATTTTACTTAGACAGAAATTAGGATACTAACAAATAAAAATATTTTGTTACTCATCCAGTACGTCTTCTGATTATAATCGTATTTCAAAGAAAGGACTAAAATTATGTACTTACTTTAACATGGCACCATCTGTAATGAGTCAATTACATTTACTTCCTGGAAGACTGATATATATAGGGATAACGCTTGTTTGAAGAAGTGGTTAAAACCAAGTGACTATTTTTTAGAAGTTGGCCTTCTCAACAACAGAAGCAACTTTTGCTATCAAAAATGCTGTCTTAGTACTGTCAAACAAAGATAAATTTATCGTATGAGGATGGTATCTGTTCCCAAAAGAATGGGTACCTATTGATGACCGTGGAGCTTCTCTAGAATGAAATGATATTGAAATCGAAACCCTTAGCTGCCACCAGGTATTGTTGATATACCTCAATGGGGACAGCTGAAAATGTGTGCGCCGACCAGGACTCGAACCCGGGATCTCCTGCTTACGTGCCAGACGCTCTATCCCTCTGAGCCATCGAGGTCACATAGGACAGTGAGACTGCAGGGACTTAACCTTTGCAAACTGCAGCTGTCCCCATTGATCTGCGTCCCAGCTGACTCAGCTATCCCTTACCCCACTGCCTCCGCTCTGCTCCGAGGAGCCACCGAGCGATCCGCTAACAAATGCAAGATGGTCCGCGCCATGTTGCCTAGCCGGCGTCGCTTGGATCGCGGCGACCACAAGCATCCGTGATCCGGCATTCGAATCTGCGGCCAACGTTTTCGGATGCCTCCGGCGTGTGTTGGAAGCCAGGACGACTGCCTGCGGTAGCGAGCCTTGGAGTGGCCCACCTCTTGCTGGCTGGCTACGAACGCCGCGTCGGCCTCAGGGGGTCGATGGTATATGTTAATATTTAAATTATTGAGTTTCATAACAAAATTAAGTTTCTTAAAATACATTCATAGTATGAGTCATAATGTCTTTCTCACGTTCCTATAGACGTCAATTTATCATCCACATAGACAGTATCCCACTACATACGTTATTCCCCACAACTTTGTCCAGTACTCACGATAAATCTACCGATTACTTTCAGAACTCAAAAGGATTTATTTTAAACCGGTGGTATTTTGTATTGTGCAGCAATTAGTACTGTCTTCATCGACTAATAACTTCCTTAGGTGTAATTTTGTCAAGAAATCTACATTTTTAGAAAGCAACAGTAAGCTTTCTAAATTTTCCTAATGGTCTGTCTAAGATATGGAGATGTTGCTAACAGCACTGCATCAGCTTCTTAGAGGGTCCACGTGTCTTAATCACAGCGTGAAGTGGATTAGAATATGCACTATCTGACTTCTCTTTTATGTTATTAACCAATATTCGGTGGATAACTTCACCTGCGGCTTTACTATTGCATGAGGTAACCAGCTTAGACTTAATTGTAAACAATACATATCCTACTGCCTTTGAAATACATGTATCGAATCTGCTAGCCTTGAGACTAGATGAGAATAACTACTTCCTCAATTTCTTCTTTACAGCACTCTGGAGTTCAATTGCAATTTTCAATGTTACTTCGTCGCCTCTTATTCTCCCCTGCTGTGTTCACAAAAGCCTTACAAGAGAAGCCTTTAAAATGACTCTTCCTGTATCTGCTCCTTACCTGCAGGTACGTACAGCTTCCTCAGAAATCCAAGTGACTGAACATCTTGGTGACCTTGCTAGTCCAGGGAACCAGCTCACGTTTATGATTTTTGAATCAAGAGATTACATTTCAGGTCTTCTTTGCGAATTTTGGTGTGAACATTTACGAAGGTACTTTGACGTCCAACTACCTTCTCTGGGGGCTTCATTTTTTTTTTGTGAGTCAGTGTAGGCGTTGTCAGGTAATGGGGTGGTCATTGGTCCAAATCATACGTATATAACAGTAAAAAATGCAACTGTAACAGTTACACTAGAGGTCTCGGTAAGCAAATTGAATTTCTTCACTAACAGTTTTATGAGAGAGATATTTCAGGGAATCAACTGCTCATTATAATATTAGTTTTGCTCTTTACTAGGGGATAACAGTTAGCAAGAGAATAATTTCCTCAGGCTAACATTAATAAAACTGATTTAGATGGTTCTGAATAAATCATCGTGTAAATACATTATGGAGGTTAACCTGTAGACCCGCATAGATAGTAGAATATCTAAAGTATACATGGATAAATATACTTTTGGTGCACAAAAAACAATGCAATATAAGAACAGGTACAATAATTATCTAATATATGTTGAATAGTACTGGCAGATTCAATTAGTTTTTAAATTAAGGAAATGAAAGTCTTATATATTTTTTAGGCAATAGTTCAATTCAAAACATTTTTTGGCTTTGTTCAATCTGCAGATTAATGTTCAAGCTTATCATCCAGCTTTACATCTTTAGTACTGTTTCTGTCAGTCATTGAAAGAATATATTCCACAGCCTTTCATTGTGAATATAACTCTAAGTTAGATTTAAGGATTCGGGCCAGAGTGCTGTCATGTCTAACATGATTTCTTTTAATGGCATTTTGAATTCTCATGTAAGATAAATTGTTTCAATACATTCATAAAAGAATAGAATAGATATTGATACATGCATTTTTACAAATCTAAAGACACACTATTTTGCCCCTTTTCGGCACTTGCCTCCATGAAGACAAACCAACATATTCTCCATTTCTATCGCTACAGTTCTATCATTCTTATAAATGGACGCTATAATATATTTACGAAATTAGTATCCACTGACAGGAAATGTAAATATTCGGTCAGAATTGTAAGTAAACATAAATATTAAGAAAGTACGCACAAATACCGGTAAAACATTATTTACGAGCATTACAGGTGACATGAAGAGCTGATGTTAAAACTGAACATCAAACTCGATGAACGACATGGTAGGTTTTGCAAAGTCAGTGTGCAGGGGCCGCCATGGCCCATTGCCAGTGGGTTGAGTTGAGTCTGTAGCCTCTTCGTGCTGACATGTACCGAATACGCTGTGTGTTTCGGTGAGTTTTCGTAGCCACTGAGAATCGTACCAGCTTTCTTCCTGGTTATGCTGCAGTGGCTACAGCGAGCGGAACTATCAACTTCCAAGAGTGGAGAAAAACATGGATACATCAAAACACATTACCACACCCAGTACTGTGTATAAAAACAATTAGCACTCTAAGACGTCTTCCAGTCTATTCTGAATGGCCAAAAACCAGGCCCTGCGTGGTTTCCAAAGATATCTTATACCAGTTTGCTTTTGTTCTACAATATTATTTTTATTGCTAACCGGTTTTCGGCTTACAAGGCCATCTTGAGGCATTTACTGAGTATTATCACCAAAGAAGTTAAATGTTAGCAGACAACATTGGAAGAGAAGTAACACATCTAGAGTGAAGTAGAAACACACAGTGAGTAACATCTTTGCAATGAAATAGTAAAAACTGAACAGCACATAAATAACAATGGAGTTGACAGGGAAACCTTTAGCACAAAATAAGAATAGCATGCCTACATAACAGTTTCTATTGATAAACAAAACAATTGAAATAAGATAAAATTAGTACTAGGCAAGGCTGCATCAAGAGGTATGAAACATGGAGAGTGATACACAACCAATTATAAAAGAAGAGGCAGTTGTCAATGTAAATACAGAATACACGAGGAACTTAAGCCATATCAATACGATAAACAGAAATTAATAAATGCAGGAAAATTGAAGTGTTTGAGGGAACCTACAGTTTGAGAGTGTGGTGGTACTGCATTTTAACATTAACATTATAATCAAAGCAGTGGCTGTATACCAGTTTACATTAAATAAATGAGCAAAGTAAAATATGAACAGTATGTAATGAGACAACTACAAGGGGAGTTAAACATGGGCAGTAATACAAGTACAAGTTAAAAGCAAACACTTAACTATTGAAACTACAGCATATGTGGAATACAAAGACAACTGCAACAAATAAAACAACTTAATCACCACAGGAAAATGGGAATATGTAGGAAGAGAGAGTGTGGGAAGTAATGAACAACAAAGATGATTATATGATGTTTATAATGTAATTCTACCAAGAACCGACGGAAGATTCTGTTAATATGATATCTTATACCGTTATTCCTGCAAAATAGTGTGAAATTCAAGTAACGTTGTTCTATATGGAGAGATATCGAGCACCCTTCTCTGCATAGCAGACCACAAATCCTAAGTAGTACGGAGATCTGTTGACTGTGGTGGCCAGGAGAGATGGGAAAAATCATACTTGCACTCGCTAAATGGGTCCTGGAACACAGCCTTACGATTGTGGAACATTCATTGCTCTATGAGATGGGCCTGAACAGCCAAAATGGTTACTTAATGTTTGAAATAACCCCAGCTTGCACAATAACCATGGGTCTACCGGAATACAACGATACTTCTGTCTCAATCATTACCGAAGCCATGACATGTTTCGCTGTTTGGACGTGACCTCAGCCGCCTAAATGTATTTCTTCCATTAGTTACACCCGAATCCATAGTTTATGACTTCAGCACCACATTATCCTGTTATAGGTATTTCCATACTGATGATTGTTCTTGGAATTCCAGCTCACCGCGTAAAATCCTGCATATAGAGGTCATATAGTGTTCTCTTTGTGCTTACATGGTTCACCAGTGCGACATTCAGTTCTGCAGTGGTTTCTGCCACTGTCGTCTTCCTATATAACGTCGCACGTCTTACCAATCACCGTTCATCACGACCACTCAAAACAGTCTTTTGTCCGCGCTAGTGCTTACCGGATGATATCCTTAGCTTTCCCCGTGTGCGGTATGAAACTTCGATAGGAACCTCTTGAATCAACAAACATTGCGATTACACCGGTTACGAAAGCACCCACAATACGAGATGAAAAATTTTCCCACGATCGAACGCCCAGGGCTTCTACTTAAGGCACGCACTAACCGCTACTGAGATTTGCAACGCAATGATGATATTGCAAAGATGCCGTTCGTGGTCAAATACAACAGTACCAAATGCAGGTTTGCCTATCCGTGTTAGTGTTGAAGCATGCATTTAGGGCTTTGTTTCAATTTTTGCTTTACCCAGCCCGCATGAACGTTGGAGAGATGACGCCTAGATGATGCAGATGCTGTGAGGCAACAAGCACATCTATTTTTACACGAGCATCCATTTAAAGAGATCGAAACCATTGCTCAAACCTTGGTTAGGTGTGCCTATAAACATGATTTGCCATCCAGAGCAGACGCACTTTACATTCGTGATCAGGAGAGGATCATTTGCTGTGATGCGAGTAATGTGCGCAATTGTAACTGACGTGTCTTCAAGGGTATGGGAGGCCATTGTGTTGGTTTGGAAACAGACTGCCTCCAGGGAATCTAAAACCACTTCAGAGGCTGTGGGGAGGCAGTGAGGAGCACATGCTTCATCTAAATTGGAGGGCCTCTTAAAATAAATTTTGTAATTACGTTTGTTTAAAAAATAAGAAGTATTATTGGGTAAGCGCGCACTTTGTCTGAAAATGGTCAACACATACATCTGCACATTAATCACAATATGTATTCTGTAGCTTGTCACTGTCCCTCCTTGACCCATTGCCTATACGTTTATATTTAGTGCACCAGAGTATAATATAATGATTACGCGGGGGAAGAAAATGACAACGCCGAAAAATCAGTTCTGGGAAATGAATTCGGCTTTGAACAAACGCAGATCGCTAGGCAGACTTCATCAGTGGTGTGGAACACGAAATTCCGCACTCCCTGGTGATAGTGCTGAAGAGACACTATGGGAAATGTACCCCACGCTCACTAGAGCCAAACACCAAGGAAGAGAACTGTGGAACGATCCTGAAATAGTCATTCTACCTGCTGGCAAAGTAAATGCCACTGTACGACAACCGCTGTCAGAGTACATTCGAATAATGTAATACTATTCGAGGATTTGGCACACAGAGTATTGAAAGCAGACGAGACCAATAGACTGAAGAAGAAGACTTGAGCTTCTCTGTCAGTCCCTGTCGAAGGAATTCGTCCAGGAGTTTGAACCACCAGCTGGTACACCACCAGGGACCTATGGCTTACCAAACGTTCAAAAGGACGTTCTTCTTGTAACATCCACGAGACAAATTTTTGGCTACAGTGCGACGAGATGAAATTATACCTCTAACAGTTATAAACAATATGTATTCGACGTATGGAAAACATTTAATACGATGATAAACATTAATTATTCATATAATATTCTATGACGTAATTTGACATATCGATGTGTATCATACAAAGACAATGATAATTGTAAATTCCTTTTATGATCTGCGATTGTCTTCCTTTGTTTTTACCTTTTGTTGGATGGCTTTTGTAGGTTCAGCACGCAAGACGCATATCAAACGGAGGTCTGTTAAGAAATTCTAATTATTTGTTAATTATTACTTGAAAATAGAGTTCATTATTATTATAAACATGAGTGAACATTTATTTGTAACTGTAATTCCTCTCTCAGTAAGCATTATCTGTGTTAATTGTTTCTTTCCGCTGTAAGGAGCGCAGCCGTTGATAATAGCGATTTGTGTCAAGTTTTCGTCTTGATGAATCTAAATAGTGCACAATACGAAAGTAGAGTTTCTGTAAAGTTCAATAAGCATTTAAAATATTTATTTGCTCTAACAATAGAAAGTCTCTATAAATTGTCTGCTGCCATCTTAACCATTGTCTGAGCGGCAAATTCAAATTACGCAACTCTGCAGACATAAATGCCGAACGTAATACAAATGTGTAAAAATAAATGTGCACCGGTGGTCCCGAACTCATTATAACGAAAATAATTCGAATCAGATTGGTTATTTAAAAACAGTGCTCATACCACGATCGATATAACAAAACTTTTCTAGCTGATGTACGGAGCCGAAATTAATTACGCACGAGTTGCGAAGAATATTGTTTCAGGTAACATACGTCAGTGTGGCGTTCGCTGTGTTATTCATTGGTGTGGTATTTAACTAATTTGTAAATGGAAATGATGATCTTATTTTATTACATTGAGTAACTACTAAATAATTTTTCTCCCGGCTAAAGATTTGATCAAGTTGCTAAAGAACTCCAAGTTAACGTCGTGTTAAAGAGTTGTCTGTAAGTTGTGTAAGTGTCACTAAATCACAGTTCATACAACAGAGTCTATACAACTATGGATTATGATGGAAACAGTTAACTTCAGCAAAATGATCATTAAAACCACCGAATATCTACCCATATTTCTGTCAAATTATTAGAAAATTTAATTATGAATAATAATTTAGAAACTGATGTCACGAGTAATAGTAAAACCGAGGAGTTCCCAAAACAAACTGAAACTCCTGGATTCAACCAGTTAGGAATTAATGACAATATTTGTTCTGAGCAAGGGGCAGAAGTTAGCAATGCTCAAGCTATGTCCATACAGGATATGCTAACAGCATTATTTGAAAAGTTTACTATTAAAGAGCAGGAGCGCGAAAAACAACTCGAGCTTAAAGAGCAGGAGCGTGAAAGACAACGTCAGCAGGAAAAGGAAAAACGTAGACAGAAAAAGCTTATAGAAAAACAGCAACAGGAGCTCAGGGACCAAGAAAAGGAAAAGAAATTTATGGAAAATATAAACAATATTTTTCTAGAAAGAGATAACGAAATAGTCCGTAGGATAAATCAAGTGTTGGTCGATCGTGATAATGCTATTACTACCCATTTTAAGCAGGAGATCGATGCAGTAAAACCACTATTGAACCGCAAACAAACTTTCCAGTTCAGCTCAATAGCCTTGGCTACCGCTGTGGAAACAATGCAGGAGGACATTCCCTTGGAAATCCGAAAGCAAGTCCGAACAGAAGTAGCCAGGGTGCTGAGCTCTGAAAATCAAATCTTTGAAAATCTGACAGTATTCAGTAATGACAACACTGTTACTGACAGGCAAAAGATCGCAGAAAATCTGACGGCGAATATTAATGCACCACAAGGAAGACCAAATTTTGGTAATCAACCGATATTACCAGAGCAATATGTGACACCAAGGAACAATAATAGTAGAATAGAATACTTGTAATAAAGTAACCACACCACCTGCGAATGATACCAATTCCATGCACTTAACAACTTTGATGCATGAAGAAAGCCTGATTAAGCATAGACAGTTTCCAATATTTAACGAAGAAAGCAAGGAAAACATACATCCAGTAGTTTTCATTCGAAACTTCAAAAGTGTTCTTCCAAAATCATGGTCGAAAGAACAGAAAATACAGTTTGTGGTTTCACATATTTCTGGTGATGCGTCGCTCTGGGCATTAAATGCAGCAGAAACTTGCGAGACTTTCCACGACTTTGAGAAGGCGTTACTTGAGCAATTCTGGTCAGCATCTACTCAAGAGTGACTGCGTAAAATTGTTTACAATGCAGAAATGTACAATCCGAAGTCAGGTTCCTCGAGAAAGTACCTTGAAAAATATATTAACATGACCTGGTACTGGGATGAGCCAGTAACCCCTAGAGACTTATTGCGAGTGTTAAAAGCTAGATTACCCATACATATTAGAGAAAAATTATTTAATGTTACAGACACCGATCTGAAAGAATTTCTGTCTGAAATTGATTCTCTGGATCTAGTGCAAGAAGACGTCAGAAAAAATTCTGACGTGATCAGCAATAACAATAGTCCTAATAGAAAAAATTCATGGAAGGGAAATAATGGAAATAGGGGCGAAGGTAGTCCAAAGAAAAAAAAATAAAGCTTATAGTAACGGAAAATACAATAATAATAATAGTAGTAGGAATCCCTACAACCAAAATTTCGGTTATCCTAATAATAATTACAGTAATTATGAAAAGGCTGAAGAACACCAACAACCGAATGGTAATCAGAGGCAGTACCACAATGAAAACCCAAACAATAACAATAGCAACCGAAAGAGACGAAATGACAATAGGTCAGACAGTCCATATAAATACAAGCCTAAAAATATGCGGGGTGACAGTGAATATTGGCGACAGCCAGGGTCAAGTCATTGGCAGCCGCAGCAAAATTCTATTAATGCAGGTCAGCCAATAAATTATGTACAGGCTTTACCTATACCAAGCAATCAATATCCACCGTGGTGGGACCCATGTAGGCCACCACCGACTGAAAACTCACAAAATGTTAGAATAGTGGCGGTACCTTCGGAAGCAAAACAAAACATTCAGAAGCGTACAAACTAATTTCGGTCCCTGAAGGCCTTCGCCAGGTGACCAAGGCCAACAATGAAGGCAATAGGTCGACAGAACAAAAAATAAACATGGCACGGTATCAGGATGGCAACAGGATCGAAGATGAGCTATATCAGGAACCTGCTGTCTCTGATAAGCCACAAAGGGAAAATATCCAAGCAAGTGTCACCAAAGCTGTAAATGATGTAACAACTACTATTCTGATTGACACAGGTGCAAATGTATCAGTTATGAACACGCAGTTTTTCAAGTAGGTATCGTAGATAAGGAGCTTGCCAATTTTGCCAGTTGCAAATTGTAAGGTTATAGGGGCATTGGGAAAAAAGGCACAGAGTATAAAATACCAGACACAGGTGGAAGTTTCCTTGGGAAATGATCGCTTATTATGCACGTTCCTACTAACGGATAACTTGTCAGTACCGGTGCTTCTGGGTCTTGAGTTCCTTCGGGAAAGGGAAGCTGTAATTGATCTCGCCCGTGGGACATGTTGTGGAGCGGAGGGTGGAATTAATTGTTTATGTAGAATGTAATGTAGAAAGATGCATTTCCCGACCGATGCACCATATGTGGGGCGGCGGGTGGAAATTATTGTTATATAAAATGTTCCTATTATTTATTTAATGCTGCTTTTTGCCATTCTCAACACCGGCTCTCTAACTACAATATTGGCAACCAGAAAGTGATTAGCAAAACGTGAAGCCTGTAATTAGAATTCCTAGTGCCCCCTTCGTCTGAGAAATACACTTATAGCTACAGATTATAGCTCTGAGGAATTAGGAGATTGTCTGGGATTCATAATCAAAAACGATTCTCTCTAAAACGTTCACTGTATTCTGGAAGTCACAGACAAAAAAAGAATCCACACAATCCAACTACCACAGCATTTCAGAGTCTAATGAACTGATGCAACTGTAACTGTTCAAATTAAAGGTTTAAGTGAATGCTCGCCATAATTTGATGATAATGTTCATCAAACGCCACGCTAAATCATGGTAGAATGTCTGTCCCGCGGCGGCACGCGAAAATACGACAAACGAAAACTGAAGATAGATCATTAAAGTCATCCCAGGATTAACACTTCACTCGAAAACGATTTCATGGTTACGCGTATCCCGAGTAACTTATTACTGCATCCGAGGCTGTTTATAGCAATGATACCGACGCGACGCGACTCCCGGCACAGTTGGTGCGCTAATCAGTGTCTGGAGACAACTGGGGCCATCTTTCTCTCGCGCAGCGTTCTTATATATAAAGCCGCGGTGCGGACGGCTACGGGAACGTTTGATAAAATGGGCTCTCCCGACTAGCCGCTGGGCTAGTAATGCACCACTTTAAGTTATTGAATAAATCATCGCTTCCTTTGTGGATGGCCGATGAAGCTCTCAATTTAAATGTGCATTCAGCACACAGGTAAGTAATCATAGTAAATGTCTGACGTGGCTAAGTCAAATATTTTGGGCGAGAGAATTAATTTAATTACACTACATGCAGTAGACGAGCTCTGAACTTGCCCTTTGGAAATATGCTAGCGCTATAGTTTTATAGTTATTCAATTAAAACTTCTCACATCTTTATGATTATAGTGGATCTCCCTTCTACTTAAATTTAAACATCCTAGCCTTATTTATTCGCCTACTTGATCTATCTTGATTCCTTAATTTTTAAGACAAAAACCAGAAAATCATGAATTTCCACAAAAATTTTAATTTGTAAGATCCAGAGTACTGTTTCTACTAAATTATTATGAAAAAGGAATCTAAATACAAATTTTTAAGTTTATAGCTCTTTTCTGTTGCGCCAATGCTTTTTACATAAAAACGTCCAAATTTCGAAAATGGTTTTAAAGTTATTGAACTGATATTCAACACATATTGATTTAGTATTACTCCTGACATGCTAGAAACGTTTGAGGTTATTTTTTAAGTATTGCGCAACATTTGTGAATTTTATTTGGCGTGAGTAGGCTGCTTCCCTACATTGTGCACTTAAGTACCAGTAGCGACACATAACATTAATGCTGAATCGGGAGTTCGGTGCGAACATTCCGCTGATGAGAAAAATGAATCTTTTTTGTCAGCAAACAGAAGCTGTTAGTGTTGGATCATTGGATCATAAGCACCCACAGATGTGTCACAAAAATCGAAATAACGATGCACCCAGCAACGTGAGTGACATCGTCACAACAATAGAAGAGAAAGTACAGGAGGTAACTTGCATTAATGCATCAGAGGCTAGACAATTAACAGAATTATTATCCGGATACCTCGAAGTATTCACTGAACGCCCTAGAATCATAAAAGATTACCAGTATAGTATGAAAGTATATCCGCACAAGACCTATTGCACAGCATCTTACTCGGTCCCCTGGACTAAGAAAAACGAAGTGAATATACAGGGTGTTTCAAAAATGACCGGTATATTTGAAACGGCAATAAAAACTAAACGAGCAGCGATAGAAATACACCGTTTGTAGCAATATGCTTGGGACAACAGTACATTTTCAGTCAGACAATCTTTCGAAATTACAGTAGTTACAATTTTCAACAACAGATGGCGCTGCGGTCTGGGAAACTACATAGTATGATATTTTCCACATATCCACCATGCGTAGCAATAATATGGCGTAGTCTCTGAATGAAATTACCCGAAACCTTTGACAACGTGTCTGGCGGAATGGCTTCACATGCAGATGAGATGTACTGCTTCAGCTGTTCAATTGTTTCTGGATTCTGGCGTTACACCTGGTCTTTCAAGTGTCCCCACAGAAAGAAGTCACAGGGGTTCATGTCTGGCGAATAGGGAGGCCAATCCACGCCGCCTCCTGTGTGTTTCGGATAGCCCAAAGCAATCACACGATCATCGAAATATTCATTCAGGAAATTAAAGACGTCGGCCGCGCGATGTGGCCGGGCACCATCTTGCATAAACCACGAGGTGTTCGCAGTGTCGTCTAAGGCAGTTTGTACCGCCACAAATTCACGAAGAATGTCCAGATAGCGTGATGCAGTAATCGTTTCGGATCTGAAAAATGGGCCAATGATTCCTTTGGAAGAAATGGCGGCCCAGACCAGTACTTTTTGAGGATGCAGGGACGATGGGACTGCAACATGGGGCTTTTCGGTTCCCCATATGCGCCAGTTCTGTTTATTGACAAAGCCGTCCAGGTAAAAATAAGCTTCGTCAGTAAACCAAATGCTGCCCACATGCATATCGCCGTCATCAATCCTGTGCACTATATCGTTAGCGAATGTCTCTCGAGCAGCAATGGTAGCGGCGCTGAGGGGTTGCCGCATTTGAGTTTTGTATGGATAGAGGTGTAAACTCTGGCGCATGAGACGATACGTAGACGTTGGCGTCATTTGGACCGCAGCTGCAACACGGCGAACGGAAACCCGAGGCCGCTGTTGGATCACCTGCTGCACTAGCTGCGTGTTGCCCTCTGTGGTTGCCGTACGCGGTCGCCCTACCTTGCCAGCACGTTCATCCGTCACATTCCCAGTCCGTTGAATTTTTTCAAACAGATCCTTTATTGTATCGCTTTTCGGTCCTTTGGATACATTAAACCTCCGTTGAAAACTTCGTCTTGTTGCAACAACACTGTGTTCTAGGCGGTGGAATTCCAACACCAGAAAAATCCTCTGTTCTAAGGAATAAACCATGTTGTCTACAGCACACTTGCACGTTGCGAACAGCACACGCTTACAGCAGAAAGACGACGTACAGAATGGCGCACCCACAGACTGCGTTGTCTTCTATATCTTTCACATCACTTGCAGCGCCATCTGTTGTTGAAAATTGTAACTACTGTAATTTCGAATGTTTGTCCGCCTGAAAATGTACTGCTGTCCCAACCATATTGCAACAAACGGTGTATTTCTATCGCTGCTCGTTTAGTTTTTATTGCCGTTTCAAATATACCGGTCATTTTTGAAACACCCTGTACAAAGGACCAATCAAAAGTGCAAGTGCACTATCCCGTAACTGCAAATATAATACTTATGGTAAAATAATTAGCAGTAATAATTTGATAATACTATGTATGCATTAGTTTGTAAGCTTTTATGTCAAGTATTACACCGCAATGTTGTTGAATTATTTGAACAAGGAGTAGAGAATCCCCATAATAAATGTATTTTTACTTTAAAAGGGATAAATAACTTGATAAACACTTGAGTGTCATTGCATTAAATGTGAGGAATTTTATCTTTCTATACGTAGCATAGAAATGATAAAAATGCTTAAATAATATATTTGATCGTGTGTAAGAATGGATATAAAAAAAATATTTTCATAATATTAAGTCACGTAGTCCCACACACGTAACGAAAGTTGGTGGTTTGTGAGCTGTGTGACTTAAAAAAAAAAAAAAAAAAAAAAATGCTATCGCCACTAGTGAAGCGAAATCTGAATGTGTACTGATTTACGTACACGGTTTCCTTACAAGGTCATTTAAAATGCTCTTATGAGCAGCATTCCGGTTAGATAAAGCATACATGGACATCCGTCCCAAAAGCATGGTAAATAACAACCCAAAAAACAATAAAAAATGAAAAATAGAAATATATAAATATATGCATCTGTAATAAAAATGGAAATGTACTGTTATCTGGACAGTTCAGTAATGATCTCATAGTCAAGATAATGTAACAGATTCTGAAAGTTTTATACTGCCTCATGTTTATGTGTCTGTGTAAAATTTTAAATTTTGTTATTCAGTCACAGTAATATGTACTTATGTCCAAGTGTACCAGACCTCATTACTTGAAAATTGTCATTTGCATATAGATTGTCTGTTAAGTACTGTGGAAAACTAATGACAGCAATCAGAACAGTGAAACATGTTTCACAGGAACTAGTGGACGCGTGAAGAACTGTGATTTATGTTGTGAATAATGATGAACAGTGATAAAAACTGTGATCACGTAACCTTATGAACACTCTTGGAGTGTCAACGTTAGCAGCAACGCTATGAACGTTGAGTACTGTTGACTGAATTAATAATTAACTTGAACTGATGACCTTTAGTAGTTTGATATGAAGCGTCTCCGCGTGCCAAATCGAATGTGACAGACTGTACAGCCAGCCGCGAGGCAAAACAATAATGCAACGTTGGCTACGCAGCGCGTCGCGAAAATATTTACATTCCGCTTAAGTAAACGAAGCACACTACGGACACTTGTATGATTAACGGTGCAGTGTTCAAAATGTGCATATTGTGATAAACGTACATGTGAATCACTACATTGTGTTTAACAGTGTCAAAACACAGAACATACTCCAAAAACAGTCTAATTCCATCCGTGTGAATGCGAGTGATATGGACACTAATAAACTTCTCCACAGGATGAGAATAGCAATTATCTTGTCACTGATGCTTATATTTTGACATTACATGTACCCGTCTTAAACTGAGGGACGTGGGAAAGGAGAAACAAGACCTACTGCAGCGCCACTTGTAGCCAGCAGCAGATCCAAATCACGATGCAGCCGGAGGCAACCGACGCCCCACCGACTCGGCCGGGGGCGGTCCAGCAGCAGCCACTACCTGTCTGCGGTCCCACGGCTCGACACGGGGGCGGTCTTACGACGTCACCAGCAAATTCTTATGACATTCGATAAATGAGTGATATACCACCATGAAAAAACATTTATTATCTCAGATGCTTACAACAGAGTCATAAATTTGCATTTTCCAGCATATTTTATTACAATCATGTCAAGCCTGACTGTTAAAAGTAGGTGTCTGTATTTTGGTGAAGTCCCTTGGACAGTTTTAATCCCGGTTTTCCGAGTCCAGTGAACCGAATGGGAGGGGATAAGTTAATCCGGGAAGAACCCGCAGCAATTTCCGAGATAATACAGTCACTAAAGTCATTTAAAGTACTCGATTCAACTATAATTTTATCATGTCAAAGACAACATTGAAATTAAACATTTGCATCTTGAGAGTAGCAAATCTACGTGGATTACGTGGACTGAAAAAAAATATATACAATAGATAAACTAATTTTTTTCTCTGCCCAAGGGGCATTGTAACATCCACGAGATAAATTTTTGGCTACAGTACGACGAGAGAAAATTATGCCTCTAACAGTTATAAACATTATGTATTAGACGTATGGGAAAACAGTGAATACGATGATACACAATAATTATTTATGTAATATTCTATGATGTAATTTGACATATCGATGTGTATCATACAAAGACAATGATAATTGTAAATTCCTTTTATGATCTGCGATTGTCTTCCTTTGTTTTTACCTTTTGTTGGATGGCTTTTTCAGGTTCAGCACGCAAGACGCATATCAAACGGAGGTCTGTTAAGAAATTCTAATTATTTGTTAATTATTACTTGAAAATAGGATTCATTATTATTATAAACATGAGTGAATAATTATTTGTAACTGTAATCCCTCTCTGAGTAAGCATTATCTGTGTAATTGTTTCTTTCCGCTGCAAGGAGCGCAGCAATTGATAATAGCGATTTGTGTCGCGTTTTTGTCTGTGTTTTCCTTAGAAACAAATCAAATGTTTGCTTGATGAAGTCTGAATAGTGCACAATACGAAAGTAGAGTTTCTGTAAAGTTCAATAAGCATTTAAAATATTTATTTGCTCTAACAATAAAAAGTCTCTATAAATTGTCTGCAGCCATCTTAACCATTGTCTCAGCGGAAAATTCAAATTACGCAACTCTGCAGACGTAAATGCCGAACGTAATACAAATGTGTAAAAATAAATGTGCACCGGTGGTCCCGAACTCATTTTAACGAAAATAATTCGAATCAGATTGGTTCTTTAGAAACAGTGCTCATAGCACAGTCGACATAACAAAACTTTTCTAGATGATGTATGGAGCCGAAATTAATTACGCATGAGTTGCGAAGAATATTGTTTCAGGTAATATACGTCAGTATTGTGCGCGGCTGATATTCGGTGGTTTTAATGATCATTTTGATGATGATAACTGTTTCCATCATTATCCATAGTTGTATAGACTCTTTTGATGAACTGTGATTTAGTGACACTTACACAACTTACAGACAACACTTTAACACGACGTTAACTTGGAGTTCTTTAGCAACTTGATCAAATCTTTAGCCGGGATAAAAATTAGTAGTTACTCAATGTAATAAAATAAGATCATCATTTCCATTTACAAATTAGTTAAATACCAAACCAGTGAATAACACAGCGAACGCCACATTCTCCGTCCTGCTGTAAGCAACATAGGCACATCATCGTACCAGCTGCCCAAACAACTAATGGCTGTATTACGGTCCTACGTCGGTAAATGTCAACACCTCATCAGGAACTCTGTACATTTCATTCAACATAAGTAAAAACTGGCCTCCGTGGCCAGGATCTTACGTTGAGTTTTGATGTGGTATTTCTCTTCACCAGACTGCTGCTTGGCGATTTCCTTAAGTTTATCAGGGAGAACTACAACGCGACAATGCCTAATCTCTTCGAATCTGTCCTCCCATAAACATTCTCCCTCTTTAGTGGTGACTATTACGAAAAAAATGGACAGCGTGGCGATGGTGTTCTTCTGTCATCAGTTGTGACAAAGTTGTTTACGGAGGACACATCTGCGCTAAAGTCTTCATGTCTTTTCAGATATGTTGGTAGGCGTTTGTCGTGTTACCATTTGGCAGCGAAAGACTTCAGGATTTTCCGATACATCTGAACTTTCTGCGCCCCTGTATCAAATTCACCATAGACGTGTAACAGAACGGCGAATTCCCATTTTTGGACGTCTTAGAGAAGCACAGTGCAAACGCCACTGCAGTACACAGTGCATACAATAAAGCCACCCACTTTCTTTGGGATTTCCAGCTGCTACCATCTTTCATTGCGTGAGGGAGTTCTACGTACACTAGTACACAGGGATCGTTCTCTATCGGACGAAGTAATCCTACCAAGGCGACTTCACAAAATTAAGCATGTTTTCAACACAAATTGAAACGACGGTAGTCAAATCCGACGTAACGTCACACAAAAGTACAAGCTCAGCAGACAGGAAACGACGAGAAGGAAAAGATAATGTCGTACCTGAGGTTTGTCGGCAAAGTATCGAACAATATGCAGAGAAGTGGAAGTGGTCCAAGGCACTCTGTACTGATTGGTGTGAGACAAGTAAAAGTTGATGTTTCACGACATATTTCGACCAGCATTAATGTTTGCGGATATAGAGACATAGTTCTCTACGATATGCAACGCAGAACTTCCGCTGGATCCTGTGGAACGGGCCACTTGCGAGCCTAATGTGTACAGAAGCGGGTGTCCCAGTATCCGGGCTGGGAAGCAGGGAGACCCGACTACGACCACTATACAGCTACCTGCCGCGACAGCTGCCACAGCTCAGAAGCCACCAAACACAATGACAATGTTACTGAAAGAGTCTTTCTAAAAAAAATGGTGCAAATGGCTCTGAGCACTATGGGACTTAACTTTTGTGGTCATCAGTCCCCTAGAACTGAGAACTACTTAAACCTAACTAACCTAACGACATCACACACATCCATGCCCGAGGCAGGATTCGAACCTGCGACCGTAGCGGTCACGCGGTTCCAGACTGTAGCGCCTAGAACCGCAAGTCTAATCCGGCCGGCGGGTCTTTCTCAATGAGACCATAGATGGATACCGATAGTATCCCTGTGTTCACTGCAACCGACAGGTTCTGTGGCAAATGCTCCAATAGCTACTGTATCAGGAAACGCTACTGTAGCGGCTGCCCCTGAACAGGGTGCACCCACCCCGATTTCGACTACTCTCACGAGTGACAATGTTCGTGCAAGTTACATTCATATGCCGACCACCCAAACCGAGAAGGCGCCCTTTTACCATCCTTTACCAAACACAATTCACATGAAGCAGAATCTGCTGATAGTAACATTTCTGATCATGGCCAGGAATCATCCTGAGAACCGTTACTGAATACCTCTCTGGGAAGTACCTAATGAAAATAGTTGTAAACCCCAATCACGATAGCACTGAACTTGATTTAATGGAAAGGAATTGATATCCCATCATTGATTATGTCCACACTTAAATTGGTACCAGTGACCATGAAGCAGTTGTAGTTACAATGACCACCAATGCACGAAGCTCAGCTAGAACAAACAGATGTTCTTATACCTTTAGTAAACTAGATAAAGAGTCAGTAGCATTTATACCACCTGAAGTAGAAACTTACTGTGAGTTAGTATGGGCAGAGGTCATTGTTGGAAACGGGAATAAAATAGTAATTGGATCCTTTTTCTGATCTCCCAATTCAGATGATACAGTTTCTGAAAGGTTCAAGAAAACTTGAGTTTGATTTCAAACACGTACACGAATCATACGATAATAGTTGGTGGTGACTTTAATTTACCCTCGACATGTTGGCAAAAAATACATGTTTAATTCCGGAGATACGCGTAAACTATCATCCGAAATTCTGCTAAACGCATTGTCTGAAAATAATTTCGAGCAATTATTTCATGAGCCCACGCGAGTAGTAAACGGTTGTCAAAACACACTTGACCTCTTAGCAACAACTGATCCTCAGTTAACAACGAGCATCAAAACCGATTCAGGCATTAGTGAACACAGGGCTGTCGTAGCAAGATTGAATATTTTAATCACCAAATCCTCGATAAATAAGCGAAAAACATACCTATCGAAAAAAGCAGATAAAAGTTCACTTGACGCCTTACTGAGAGACAATCTCCACTCATTCCAAATTAATTACGCTGATACAATAGCTCTCTACTTAGCAATCATATACAACCGCTCGCTCACCGATAGATCTGTACCTACAGATTGGAAAATTGCGCAGGTCGCACCAGTGTCTAAGAAGGGTAGTACGAGTAATCCATCGAACTACAGACCTGTATCATTGAGGTCGGTTTGCAGTTGGTTTTTGGAGCATATACTGTATTCAAACATTATGAATCACCTCAAAGGGAACGATCTATTGATAAGTAATCAGCATGTTTTCAGAAAACATCGTTCTTGTGCAACACAGTTAGCTCTTTATTCGCACGAAGTAATGGCCGCTATCGACACGGCATCTTAAGTTGATTCCGTATTTCTAGATTTCCGGAAAGCTTTTGACATCGTTCCTCACAAACGACTTCTAATCAAGCTGCGGGCCTACGGGTTATCGCCTCGGTTGTGCGACTGGATTCGTGATTTCCTGTCAGGAAGGTCGCAGTTCGTAGTAATAGACGGCAAATCATCGAGTAAAACTCAAGTGATATCAGGTGTTCCCCAGGGAAGCGTCCTGGGACCTCTGTTGTTCCTGATCTATACAAATGACCTGGGTGACGATCTGAGCAGTTCTCTTAGGTTGTTCACAGATGATGCTGTAATTTACCGTCTAGTAAGGTCATCCGAAGACCACTATCAGTTGCAAAGCGATTTAGAAAAGATTGCTGTATGGTGTGGCAGGTGGCAGTTGACGCTAAATAACGAAAAGTATGAGGTGATCCACATGAGTTCCAAAAGAAATACGTTTGAATTCGATTAATCGATAAATAGTACAATTCACAAGGCAGTCAATTCAACTAAGTACCTGGGTGTTAAAATTACGAAAAACTACAGTTGGAAAGACCACATAGAAAATATTGTGGGAAAGGCGAACCAAAGGTTGCCTTTCATTGGCAGGACACTTAGAAGATGCAACAAGTCCACTAAAGAGACAGCTTACACCACAATCGTTCGTCCTCTGTTAGAATATTGCTGGCCGGTGTGGAATCCTTACCAGATGGGATTGACGGAGGGCATCGAAAGGGTGCAAAGAAGGACTGCCCGTTTTGTATTATCACGTAATAGGGGAGAAATTGTGGCAGATATGATACGCGAGATGGGATGGAAGTCATTAAAAAAAAAGACGTCTTACCTCGCGGCGAGTTCTATTTACGAAGTTTCAGTCACCAACTTTCTCTTCCGAATGCGAATTGTTGAGCCCAACCTACATAGGTAGGAATGATCATCAAAATAAAATAAGAGAAATCAGAGCTCGAACAAAAAAGTTTAGGTGTTCATTTTTCCCGCGCGCTGTTCGGGAGTGGAATGCTAGAGAGATAGTATGATTGTGGTTCGATGAACCCTCTGTCAAGAACTTAAATGTGAATTGCAGAGTAATCATGTAGATGTAGATGTAATAATAGAAGTGTAACCCGATGTGGCTTAAATTCAGAGAAATAGTATCGGCAGCAATTGAGTGATTTATACCAAATAAATTAACAAACGATGCAGCTAATCCTCCTTGGTACACAAAACGGGTCAGAACACTGTTGCAGAAACAACGAAACAAACATGCCAAATTTAAACAGACGCAAAATCCCCAAGGTTGGCGATCTTTTACAGAAGCTCGAAATTTAGCGCGGACTTCAATGCGAGATGCTTATAACAGTTTCCTCAGCGAAAGTTTGTCTCGAAACCTGGCAGAAAATCCAAAGCGATTTTGGTCGTATGTAAAGTATGTAAACGATCAATGACTTCTCTGCGCGATAGCAATGGAGGTACTATCAAAGACAGCGTAGCCAAAGCAGAGTTACTAAACACAGCCTTCCGAAATGCCTTCACAAAGAAGACGAAGTAAATATTCCAGAATTCGATTCGAGAACAGCTGCCAACATGAGTAACGTGGTAGTAAATATCCTCGGAGTAGTGAAGCAACTTAAATCAATAAAAGCAAGTCTTCTGGTCCAGACTGTATACCAGTCAGGTTCCTTTCGAAGTATGCTGATGCATTAGCTCCATACTTAACAATCATATACAACCGTTCGCTCATCGAAAAATCCGTACAGAAAGACTGGAAAGTTGCACAGGTCACACCAATAATCAAGAAAGGTAGTAGGAGTAGTCCACTAAATTAGAGGCCCATATCGTTAACGTCGATATGCAGCAGGATTTTAGAACTTATATTGTGTTCGAACGTAATGAATTACATCGACGAAACCGGTCTAGTGACCAACAGTCAACATGGGTTTAGAAAACTTCCTTCTTGTGAAACACAACTAGCTCTTTATTCACATGAAGTGCTGAGTGCTATTGACAAGGGATTTCAGATAGATTCCGTATTTCTGGATTTCCGGAAGGCGTTTGACACTGTACCACGCAAGCGGCTCGTAGTGAAAGTGCGTGTTTATGGAATATCGTCTCAGTTAAGTAACTGAATGTGTGATTTCCTGTCAGAGAGGTCACAGTGCGTTGTAACTGACGGAAAGGCACCGAGTACAACAGAAGTGATTTCTGGCGTTCTCCAAGGTAGTGTTATAGGTCCTTTTCTGTTCCTTTGAAACGTCCCCTTTGAACAATTATACAAGACTATGCTTAAACTGACACACATTATTTTTAGCGCAACGCAATCTGACTATCAAAGATCCCTGCAAAAGAATGGCCCTGAGTAACATTAAACTATACCTTTCAGAAATCACTTACTTCACAAAAATCTTCATTACTCGAACTACTGCAATACAGCGAGCGCCACTACTGCCAGCTAAATAAAAGATTCAAACTACGGAAGGCACTAACTACTGATAGGGATAGTTAGCAAATGAAAGATATTAATAGAGAACAAACAATGTATTTACCTTAATAGTCATAATATATATAGCAGTTCATGACAAATTACAAAACTCCGCCATCTCTCTCCCCACATCCACCACTGCTGGCGCTCACCTCCAACTGCGCAACGCTACGCGCTGTTCACATCCAGCTGCCGCTGCCCAACACTACAATGGCAGACAACAATGCAAACTAGGCACAGACTGCACACAGCACAGCCAGTGATTTTCGTACACAGCGCTACGTAACGTTGCCAATAAGGAAACGTAAACAGCCTACTTACATAGCCCCCATGATCCCCATAAAAAATTTTACAAATTGTTTTCGGCACTGGGCAATACATATTTGTTAAAATTTTTCATAATCGTAATTACAATAACAAAGAAATCAAATGCACACACTTATTGATACAATGTTGGTCAAAATCTAAAATTTTCTCACAGTCCATAAACATAGTCCTGATCATTCATCATAATAGTAATTACACTTTTTTTTCATAAAGTCTCATTAGTAAAAGAAATTGCACACAGAAGTAGTGGATTTACATGCAGGCTTCAAGAAGTAGTGTTGTCCTCCCAACGGAAAGACAGTGCTGACTCTTGACATGCAGACAGGTAATGGGCCACAACAGAGCAAACCCACAGCAGAGTCATTCAAAGTTTTGAAGAATATTGGTAGGTAGGTCATCACAGAGTAGACCCACTGTAGTCCAGGTAGAGATTACGGTATTCGTGGGCCACCAGAGGTGCAGACCCACTGCAGTCCTTGTAGAAATAATGATACTGGTGAGTCATCACAGATGCAGACCCACTGTAGTCCTTGTAGAGACGGCCAGCAGCCATCTGTTGCGACTGTGCAGGTGTACAATCACCATCGAAGAGTCTTGCAGAGAAGATAGGAAGTCCATAACCACCACTTGTGCACTCACAAAGTTTTTTGAATTGTCCTTAGAACCAGCAATGCTGTTATCCAGTCCCTTGCTGAATTATTAACAAACGTGCAAACACTAATAGTCACAACTTCTCACATTTTGTGCATTACTGTGACTAACAGAAGTGTGTGCAGCGAAATGAATGCTTACAAGTTACTTAATTTGATTAACTGGTGTCAATTACAATATTATAACATGATAATACAATTAAAAAGGTACAAAATACATCATTAAAACATAACAATACAGATAACATTTGTAGTACAGGCTTTACAACAGAATAGAAATAAACATATACATCAGTGTTACAGGAATTATGACATAAGTAAATACATAAAGATCAGAATAACTTTTGAAACATCAACTTTACACATGAGGATTAAAACAGAACAGAATTAAGAATGTCTAATTTCTTTACAAAGAAAATAAAAATTTATCAGAAAAATTCTACTACATAGCTCTCATTAGCTAAACACATAAAGACAGGAAAAAGACAAATAAACAAGGGTACATAAACACATAGTGGGATAACACAAGGAGAGGACAGGTTTTGTTTTACTGCAGTATTTTGCATGGAGATCTGCCTTTGTTCATCATTATTCCCAAAAGTACTATCTAAGCCTTTCTGTATTCTGTTCACATCCTCTTTCAAAATAGTTGTTCTCCACTGTACACTACCTTTTTTTTTTGGCCAAACCATTTTCTTATAACTTCTCAAAGCATTTCTTCCAGTTCATCATAGTTAGTTTCTTATGCTAACTTAAAACTACTGAGCTCCAATGCTAAACTAAGGGACGAGGCAATGCAGCAGCACAAAACAATTAATACAAACAGCAATGACAAAAAAATGGAAATTGGTGAAGCAACAATATTACAACTAAGATAAGGCACTGTGCAGCAAACAAGAAAAATAAATAAGTAGTAAAATAACTTAGAAGAGTAACACAAATTAAAATTCAGTAGCACTAAACGTCCCCTTTGAACAATTATACAAGACTGTGCTTAAACTGACACACAATATTTTTAGCGCAACGCAATCTGACTATCAAAGATCCCTGCAAAAGAATGGCCCTGATTAACATTAAACTATACCTTTCAGAAATCACTTACCTCACAAAAATCTTCATTACTCGAACTACTGCAATACAGCGAGCGCCACTATTGCTAGCTAAATAAAAGATTCAATCTACGGAAGGCACTAACTACTAGTAGGCATAGTTAGCAAATGAAAGATTTTAATAGAGAACAAACATTGTATTTACCTTAATAGTCATAATATATGTATCAGTTCATAACATCCATTCTTACAAATATCAAAACTCCGCCATTTCTCTCCCCACATTCACCACTGCTGGTGGCTCACCTCCAACTGCGCAACGCTACGCGCTGTTAACATCCAGCTGCCCAACACTACAATGGCAGACAACAATGCAAACTAGCCACAGACTGCACACAGCACAGCCAGTGATATTCATACAGAGAGCGCTACATGGCGGCGGCGTTACCAATATAAGAACCTAAACAGCCTACTTACATAGCCCCCATGCTCCCCACAAAAAAATTTACAAATTGTTTTGGGCAGTGGCCAATAATGGTTTGATAAAATTTTTCATAATTACAATAACAAAGATATCAAATGCACACACTTATTTATACAATGTTGGTCAAAAGCTAAAATTGTCTCACAGTCCATAAAGACAGTCCAGATTGTTCATCACAGTAAAATTTCAGTGTATTTTTTTTTTCAAAGTCTGAGCAGTAAAAGACAATGCACATGGAAGTAGTGGATTTCCATGCAGTCTTGAAGAAGTAGTGTAGTCCTCCCAACGGAAAGACAGTGCTGACTCTTGACATGCAGACAGGTAATGGGCCACAACAGAGCAAACCCACAGCAGAGTCAGTCGAAGTTTTGAAGACTATTGGTAGGTAGTTCATCACAGAGTAGACCCACTGTAGTCCTGGTAGAGATTATGGTATTGGTGAGTCAGCAAAGGTGTAGACCTACTGTAGTCCTTGTAGAAATAATGGTATTGGTGGGTCATCAAAGATGCAGACCCACTGTAGTCCTTGTAGAAATAATGGTAATGGTGGGTCATCAAAGATGCAGACCCACTGTAGGCCTTGTAGAGATAGCGAGCAGCCATCTGTTGCGACTGTGCAGGTGCACATTCACCATCGAAGTGTCTTGAAGAGAAGATAGCAAGTCCATAAACCACCACTTGTGCACGCACAAAGTTTTTGGAATTGTCCTTAGAAGTCTTGCAGACAATATAGCAAATCCATACACCACCTCTTGTACACTCACAAAGTTTTTGGAATTGTCCTTAGAACCAGCAATGCTGTTATCCAGTCGCTTGCTGAATAATTAACACACGTGCAAACACTAACAGTTCCTCCTTCTCACATAGTGTCCATATACTATGACCAACAAAAATATGTGCAGTGAAATGGAACTTACAAGTTAATAATATGATGAACTGGTGTCAATTAAAATTTTATAACATAAGAATACAATTACAAAGATACAAAATGCATCATTAAAGAACATAACAATTCAGATAACATTTGTAGTAATACAGGCTTTATAAAATAATAGAAATAAACATATACATCAGTGTTACAGGAATTATGAGATAAGTAAATACATAAAAGATCAGAATAACTTTTGAAACATATACTTTACACATGGGCATAAAAACAAAACAGAATAAATAATGTCTAAGCATATTTACAAGGTAAATAACATTATTAACGCCAATTATATTTGAGGATAACCGTATTCCTCATCATACTGAATGTAGCTTAGTATTAGAAGACGAAAATGTTCTATAAAACTACACAGAGACAGGAAGAAAACAAATACACAAGGATACACGAAAACATAGTGGGATAACAAAAAAGGAAAGGACAGGGTTTGGTTTCAGTGTAACATTTGGTACTGCAGTATTTTGAGAACAAAACCTTTTTTGTTCTTGGAGATCTCCCTTCGTTCTTAATTATTTCCAAAAAGTCCAATCTATACCTGCTTTCTGTACTTTTTTCATATAACTTCTCAATTCATTTCTTCCAATGCATCGCAACTCATTCTCTTATATAGTCTACCCCCTCTTAAGCTAACTTAAATCTACTGAGCTCAGATGCTAAACTAAGGGACGAGGCAATGCAGCAGCACAAAACAATAAACACAAACAGCAATGCAAGCAGCAGTAAATCTAAATTAACAGATAAAATGCAAAATTAAAACTAATATGAGCCAATGTGCAGCAACAAGAAAAATAAATCAGTAGTAAACTGGCTTAGCAAAGTAACACAAAGTTAAATTCAGTAACACTATGCCTGGCAAACAGCACCAACAACTTATACTTAAACATGACATAGCTCAAGCAGAAAAAATATTACAGTAAAAACAACAATGCAGGCAAGGGAAATGTATATTCACATCTTAATGTCTATGTAATTAAAGTGGTGCACCACAAAAACAAATTCTACAAAAAATTACCAAGTACTTGAAAAGAAAATTATAGATGCAGTTACTGTTATTAGTCCCTTCTTATTGTTCATTCCAAGAGCTCCTTTTTCGAAGAATGTGGATCAGAAAATAATTATTTAATAAATCTGATGACAGAAAGTGTTCACATTAGCGGATGTATTTAAGTTTATTTTATAAAACTGTAACCTCCCCCTCACTTATCGACCTTAATGACAGTGAAAAATGAAACCGCGTGTACCTAATGGGAGTTTTGGAAAAGCAATCGTCACCGAAGTTAACCTGTCGGTAAAGAGGGAGGAAAGGGTTACATCTAAATGAAAGGAAAAATGTAAATGAAACTGGTAGAAATTAATTTTGGAAAAGGGGTAAAGTTAATAAAGAAAGTAAATGTGCGGCCGTTACGTTAACAAATAACTAACGGTAATTAGATGTTTGAGATTTGGGGAAATTACGGTCACCAGTCCTAAGGACAATTTCTATAGTAACTGAAAAAGAAAGGTTATTACACATATAACTAGCACTAGAAGCGTGGCAACTGAAGGCTGACACGTGCAGTGTGAAAACTGGAAGTTTCTCAGAAGTAATAAATTTCGCTACACTGACTTAATTTAGCAAAAGAATTAATAAAACAGGAAAATCGAAAGTTAATTTAGTGACTGAAGTTAATAGTGAGCTTTCTTTCTGAAGCACATCGAAATTCAGTAAAATATGGTTAGTCTTGGACTACCTCAACAATCATTTCAAAAGCTACTTGAATCTACACAATTTAGAAATAAGAGATTTAACTTTAAACTTGAATTAAATTATTCTGAACAATTAACAATAGTAAAATTTAGTACGTACCAAGCTGAGCTGCAGTCACATGTAAGCTAAAATACGGTAACAAAACTCGCAATCTTAATTTGTGCTAGTGTAATCTAAATATTGTAGCCAGCTATGAATACCTTAATTGAAATTTGAAATTAAAGCGGTGAAATATAATGATGCTGGCGTTTGAATTTCAACGACACTTGGGTTCATTCCGGAAAAGGAAGGGACCCTGCTTGGTAATGCAATTGGGACAATGAGCAACAAAGGTTCATGCTAAGTTGCTGTAATTATTATTACGAAAATGGTACAGTTTGAAAAGCTGAGGTCTGCCATACAGTTCTAAAACTTTACGTGCGTCCAGTCTTCCTTGTTGGTTGATTGAAGGTTTGAAGCCGTCGATCGAGGAGCTGGCGACAGTCACTCATTGTCGGCCGTCGCTGTTGCAGAAGCTGGATGTTGGCGCGCCTTCTTCTCGACACGGTCACCAGGCGAAACGGGCTCTTGATGTGCGCCAGCTAATGCTTCCCGTCCACGACACCATGTCAGAAACTATCATCGCGAGTCGAGCGCAATTACATGCTGCCAATCCCCGAAAGCGCGGCAACTCGTGGGCGCGTCACACAACACACTTGCTCCACTCGCTACTCCAGCCAGACTCCCCCTGTTCTGCCCGCGCTCCATGCGGCAGAGTTAACACTACCAAAGATCCTACACATTGATTCTTCACATGACCTATCGATGTAATTGTTCGATAGCAGTTTTCCCTAGGCAAGACCCAGTGTAAAAATACAAATAATATTTACAAAACAACCAATTATACATCAACATAAATGCATAAATATATATATATATATATACAAACAGTAAAACAATTACAATATATAAAGAGACAGAAATGTCATATCTTGAGGTAACAAAACAAGAAAAAAAATTATAGTACAATAGATGGAAATAGGAGGATATGCATTTCCGGCGTTACAAAACCAATGCTGCAACACAGCTGGAAAACAGGTATCAAATGAAATAAGCAATTACGCAAACGAAAGAATAAAAACATCATTCAATAGCTATGTGGCATGTCGTAAGTCAGTAGCTCTCAACTCTCGTAGAAAGACACTTGTCATAATCAGGTGTGCAGATGTACGAATATTTCCCATAAATTCATAAGGATTTCCGTAATTTGCGATGCTTTCTGCAAAGGAATGTCAATAGCGAGGTTAATGGTATCTTCTTTTTTTTCCACCTCTACCTCTGAAAGGCGCACACACTAATGGCTTTCTTTTGTCAGATGACAACCTCTCAGCTGGGCGCCCAAAACGCATTACGTCAAGGTCACTTAACATTCTTACTGAAATATTTATGACAGCAGTTTCCACTACAGTGGCAGTCTCATATAAAAAAATTTCACCGGTCGAGAATTTACGTTGCAAATGTGTAGAAACAAAACCCTATGAATATAACAGTGTTAAAAACGTTTTCGTCGGCATTGTGATGCATTTACGCATATACACACATTTCATAACTCTTAAACTACGATTCTTGGTTTCCAACAACCTTATTCACAAACCAGAGTCCCTAACCACTACTCATTATCCCTTACCTTATTACATATATACATATTCGTCTACACTTCTTCAATATTTCATCACAACAGATATGTAGCATAATCAAATGACTCATATAGCATCAACTTATTGATCATAAACATACCGCAACAGCATAATACACATAGTCATCGTAATAATAACATCATAACACCGCAGTCAACTCTCAAAATCGTCGTAGCTTCCTCCAATAATTAAAAAAAATTCTCTGCTCATGTCAAAAGTGTCATCTGCCTCAAACGTACTTTAAAAATTGTGATCCCATACCAAATATATCATTCAAAGCTCTCATAATATCACAATGGGTCCGAAAAAATATGAACAGTTCACAAAGTACAGACAAAATACAATTTCGTAAGTGTGAAGTTATCCAACGGTGTAATTGCGTAAACATGTGTCACTGACATAATAAAGTTTGTCTCTCTCAGTTAAATGATCAGATAGCTGTGTAATTTGTGTTTTAGAGAAATATGGTACCGATGTGTAAAGTTGTATAAGCAAATATCGTATTAGCTAGGGTTCCTTGTGCTTGCCAAACACATGGTACACAAAGTAGGCGTGTACACCCCTGATGATTACTGTAATTATACCCTCAGGTGTTACAGATTACAAGAATGGAATGAAATGTATTACAGAAAACCTTTGTATCATTGTACTTCAAATACCTTTAAAAATAAATGAATTAAGTACAAAATTAATCACTCAAATACGTGTCCTGTAGCGCTAAATGTGCGTCTTGTTGTAAGATAATCTCTGTGGAAATGTCGTAGTTATTTTCCTCCGAAAGCTAAGTTCTGCAGAAGCCAATGTACTTACCTCATGATAAACAAAAGTTAAATGCTGTGCATATAGGTATCTTAGTTATTACGCTTATTGTTGTGATGATGAAAGTACTGTGCTGTAACATATTGTTGTGCTACTGAAAAGGCTGTCTCATTGTAGCTATACCACAAAAGTTACTACTAAAAGATGTTTTACTTTCCAGAGTAATACAGAAAAACTGTGCAGATATGAAACAGAAACACCGCAAACAGATTCTAAGTCTGACAAAGCATACTAGTAATGTAAATTGAAAAGTTATATGGCAAAGACAAAGTTAAAAGTCAGATTATCTTTCAATAAACAGTTATACATGTGAAATGTGGTGTAAAACTTTACTCTTCCTAGTATGCAGAGTTTCAACTTCAACGCAATTATCATGTGGTATACGTCGGATTCTGTAAGGTCCATTGTAAACTAGAAAGAATTTGTGACTCAAGTGTTACTTCTTATGTGACAATGAATGAGCTTTAATGAGAACTTTCTGACCAATATACAATTTCTTTGCATTTGCTTTACCGTGTAGTTTTCTCCTTTTGTCTGCTGCAGATTTTATATTTTTAAGATCCAAATCAATTAAGTCTTTGTGTCGAAGTTTACGTGTATTCGGGAAAGGTACAAGCTCTCTCATTCTGTTCGGTGATTCTTCATTCTTTAGTACAAGAGTAGGTGGTAAAGCAGTGGAATCATTAGGCATTTCATTCAGCACATTTTGAAATAAGTGTAAATATCTGTCCCAATGCTGATGCTTTCTGTGACAATAAAGTCTGCAAAGCTTATTGATTTCTTTCATAATCCGTTCAGATGGGTTACAATGTGGTGAGTACAATGAAATAAAAACAGGTTTGATTTTATGATTCCGAAGCATGCGTGACCAAGCAGCAGATCTGAATTGCGGTCCGTTATCTGAAATGACTTTACTGACGTGTCCAACTTCACGTAAGAAATTTTTAACAAAGGCGTTGGATACAGACCGTCCAGTGGCATTACGTAACGGAGTGAAAGAAACAAATTTTGAAGTAAGTTCAACAGCGACTAGGACGTACGAAAATCCATTAGATGTTCTGACAAGGGGTCCCAAGAGATCAACAGCAGCAAATTCTTTTAATTTAGAAGGAATAATAGGAAACAACGGAGCACGATGTGAGATAGTAGATGGTTTCGCCTTTTGACAAAGTTTACAAATAGACAAGACTCCTCGAATTCTCTTTTCCATATTGTTAAAATAACAAGTCGTTCGAAGAATATGATAACATTTTCGTGGGCCAAAATGTGCATAGCTGAAATGAATGTACCAAATGAGCTTATTAACAAAATCATCTGGAATGCAAAGTACCCATAGCTTGTCATCAACAGTGCAGCGTTTGAACAGTATGTTGTTTCTAACCAGATAATAATGCCGAATCTGTGTGTGTATCTTTTCATGCCATTTGCTCTTGATGTCTTTCCAAATCGGATCTTTATCTTCTTCATGAGCAATGTCCTTTGAAGTTGTGGTGATGAAGTTTTCAAAGGCGACTTTCTGAATGTAAAGAATACTGAAATTTTTCTCAAGGTTGCCTTCTGTGTTACTTTTCACAAGCCCAGCCGGTGCGCGTGACAGCGCGTCCGCAACAATGTTCTGCTTGCCCGGAATGTAGACTATTGTGAAGCGGAATTCTTGCAGAAACAATGCCCAACGTTTTAACCTGTCATGATTTAACTTTGAAGACATAAGAAATTGTAAAGCACGATGATCACTGTATACTTTTACGTGCTTACAAGAAAGAGGAAACGGAATTTGTTAAATGCCCAAACGATAGCTAAAGCTTCTAATTCAGTAACGGAATAATTTTTTCAGATTTTGTTAGCACTCGGCTAACAAAAGCAATGGTTTTCGGAATGGTAGTGTCATTTTCAATGGCTTCTTGAAATAAATGGGCACCAAGACCGACTTTAGAAGAATCCGTGCTAAGGCAGAAATCTTGAGACAGATCTGGATGAGCTAGTATTGGCGCGTGAAGTAACGCTTCTTTCAAAGAATTGAATTCCAACTGTGCTTGTTCGTCCCAGTTCCAAATAGTATTTTTTCCAGTGAGAGAAGAAAGTTTTGGTGTAACAAGAATTTGCATTTTCAGAAAACGACGGTAAAAATTTACGAGACCAAGAAACTGCGGACTGTTTTTTTGTGGATGGAACTGGAATGGCTCTGTTTGCTTCTAACTTTTCAGGATCCGGCTGAATGCCCTCAGAAGAAACAATACACTCCTGGAAATTGAAATAAGAACACCGTGAATTCATTGTCCCAGGAAGGGGAAACTTTATTGACACATTCCTGGGGTCAGATACATCACATGATCACACTGACAGAACCACAGGCACATAGACACAGGCAACAGAGCATGCACAATGTCGGCACTGGTACAGTGTATATCCACCTTTCGCAGCAATGCAGGCTGCTATTCTCCCATGGAGACGATCGTAGAGATGCTGGATGTAGTCCTGTGGAACGGCTTGCCATGCCATTTCCACCTGGCGCCTCAGTTGGACCAGCGTTCGTGCTGCACGTGCAGACTGCGTGAGACGACGCTTCATCCAGTCCCAAACATGCTCAATGGGGGACAGATCCGGAGCTCTTGCTGGCCAGGGTAGTTGACTTACACCTTCTAGAGCACGTTGGGTGGCACGTGATACATGCGGACGTGCATTGTCCTGTTGGAACAGCAAGTTCCCTTGCCGGTAGAACGATGGGTTCAATGACGGTTTGGATGTACCGTGCACTATTCAGTGTCCCCTCGACGATCACCAGTGGTGTACGGCCAGTGTAGGAGATCGCTCCCCACACCATGATGCCGGGTGTTGGCCCTGTGTGCCTCGGTTGTATGCAGTCCTGATTGTGGCGCTCACCTGCACGGTGCAAAACACGCATACGACCATCATTGGCACCAAGGCAGAAGCGACTCTCATCGCTGAAGACGACACGTCTCCATTCGTCCCTCCATTCACGCCTGTCGCGACACCACTGGAGGCGGGCTGCACGATGTTGGGGCGTGAGCGGAAGACGGCCTAACGGTGTGCGGGACCGTAGCCCAGCTTCATGGAGACGGTTGCGAATGGTCCTCGCCGATACCCCAGGAGCAACAGTGTCCCTAATTTGCTGGGAAGTGGCGGTGCGGTCCCCTACGGCACTGCATAGGATCCTACGGTCTTGGCGTGCATCCGTGCGTCGCTGCGGTCCGGTCCCAGGTCGACGGGCACGTGCACCTTCCGCCGACCACTGGCGACAACATCGATGTACTGTGGAGACCTCACGCCCCACGTGTTGAGCAATTCGGCGGTACGTCCACCCGGCCTCCCGCATGCCCACCATACGCCCTCGCTCAAAGTCCGTCAACTGTACATACGGTTCACGTCCACGCTGTCGCGGCATGCTACCAGTGTTAAAGACTGCGATGGAGCTCCGTATGCCACGGCAAACTGGCTGACACTGACGGCGGCGGTGCACAAATGCTGCGCATCTAGCGCCATTCGGCGGCCAACACCGCGGTTCCTGGTGTGTCCGCTGTGCCGTGCGTGTGATCATTGCTTGTACAGCCCTCTCGCAGTGTCCGGAGCAAGTATGGTGGGTCTGACATACCGGTGTCAATGTGTTCTTTTTTCCATTTCCAGGAGTGTATGTCCCAAAAACTTCACCTTTGACCTACCGAATTCAGACTTTTCCAAGTTAACTGTAATTCCAGATTCTGCAAAAATACGTAACACGCTGTTGAGGATGCGATTATGTTGTTCCCATGAGGCTTCTGCTATCAGAATATCGTCCACATATAAGGTGATGTGACGTTTTAAGAACTCAGGTAATATAGAGTTTAGTCCGCGAATGAATGCTGCCGAAGAAATGTTCAAACCAAAAGGAAGTTTCCGAAACTGATAACAAACGCCGAAACAAAGGAAAGCTGTGTATTTTCTACATTCTGGATGAAGTTCGATCTGATAAAAGCTGGATCTGAGATGAATGGAAGACAACACTTTTACACCATTAAAATTTTGAAGAAGTTCTTCCATCGTCTGAGGCCTGTCTGTTTCAGGAATAATGATAGTATTGATTTGTCTCGAATCTAAGACAAGCCTGATCGATCCATTTTTCTTCTCAACAACATGTAACGGATTGTTGTATGAGCTTACTGCAGGCTCAATAATGCCCTCGTCAAGCATAGATTGAATTTCTGTTCTAACACGGTCCCTATAATGTGCTGGAATTATGTATGGTCTAACACAAAATTTAGTATGCTCACGAACACGAAATTGGTATAGAAATCCCTTGATTGTTCCTGTTTTGTGAGTAAAAACTGTGGAATGTGCTTGTAAAATCTCAAAAAGGTCTTGCCTATCAGTGTCATTACAATTCACAATTGTTTGAATTTTATTCTGAATTAACTCATTAATTTCAAATATGCCGTCGGTATCATTCCTGTCAGTACTTGCAGAGTGATTATTAGTGTCTAGTTCCGTAGAAAATTCCGAACTGTTGTCTAACAGAAGGTAAAGCCGATCAATTTCCTCGTCATGGTTTGAGAGCCAGTCTTCAAATTTCAAAGCTATTGACTTACCTTCTTTCTCTAAACTTATTTCAGCATCGTGAAAGTTTAATATTGCTTTGTATTCATTCAAAAAGTCTACTCCCAGTATCATTTCCGTCGACAATAATGGAACAATAAGAAAGTTCATAGAGAAGCTGTGGTTTTGACAAAAGTATTCTAAGTTGGTTTGTTGGCGTACATCTACACTTTTTCCAAAGATTGCACCTTGTAATTAAATCTTACGTAACGGAAGTGTGGGGCAATCGTTCGATTTGTTGCACTTGCTAAAAGCTCTTTCACTAATTACTGAAATGGGACTGCCAGAGTCAAGTACTGCCATAAATTTTACGTCATTTACAGTAATGTGAATCACAGGATATGCAATGTTGTCATGTTTTACGTCATGTTCCTGGAGTAAGATGTCCCTAATGTCTTCCATTTTTACGTAATTACTAGCTACGGCAGCTGCGTCGTCAGTTTCATAAGTACGTTTTGTGGCTGCCAGCGGTGTGAGTCATTGCCTATTGTTTCTTTGTTGGCGCACATCGTTATTGGGATTTGGAGACCTAACTTCTACAAATTCACCGTGACAAGAGGGCCCAGCCCTGTTTAAATCCCACCAGTTCTGATGAATTTCACGTCTGTCGTTACGATCATATCGTCTGTCGTCATGTCGGTAGATTCCATAGTTTCTTTCTTGTCGGTCACGTGGTGGAGAATTTCTCCCTGAATCATAACTGCGCGCTGCACCATTGCGTCTAAAGTTATTCTGTCTCCCTTGATAATAATTATTTTGGTTCCCATATTGTCTGTTTCACTGATTGTCTCTGTGATAGTCATTACCGCGGAGAGGTGATCTTTCCCTGTAATTATTACTACTCTGCCAACGGTTGTCATACGGGTGGTGTCTGTTTTGGTCACGATTTGTGTTGTGAGAATAGCCTTTTTGTGTCCAGTTATTATTTCTGTCATTGTGGAATTGTGACGGATGTGACCTGTAATTGTTGTGCTCCTGTTTTCACGTTCCGCGATTGTCAGTGTCAATTTCCAGTTCTTGTAAGAGCTCCTGAGAAGCTTCAATATCATCTTTGCAACGTCCTGCCAAAATAATATGCCGTAAATATTCAGGTAATTTGATTAAGCAAATGCGGGTGAGTTCTGAGGGGCTGTATGGGTTTGACAGGTACTGATTCTTGTGCAACATGTCTTCAAAATATTTTACAAGACTGGAAAATTCAGATTGTTCGAAATGTTTCATCATTATGATGTTATGTTTTACTCGGTCTTGTGTAGCTTGAGACCAATATGCTGAGAGGAAGGCATGATAAAGATCTCCTTCACTGTGACAATTGTGAATGACCGATCGCATTCTTACAGCTGGTTCATTCTCTAAATAGCCACACAAATTCTAATCTGTGCTCTAATGACCAGTTAGGAGGAAAACAATGAGAGAATTGATGGAGCCACGCTTGTGGATGAATGTCGTTGGTGGAATTTTTAAACGTTTTGAATTTACGTGTAGTAATGAACAGCTTATAGTCAAAATCATCATGTCGGCGAGTCGCATGTCGGTCATTGTTACGTCGTTTCGGCGGTTCCATCTCAAAATTCAGTGTACCTTGCCAATATCTTTCATAATTTCCGAAGTGCCCTGTGTTATTATTTTGTGGCTGTTCCGTATTTCTATGTCCCTCTTCCCGTATTGGAGCGCGAGTGTCCTCTGAAATACGTAATTCTTGTATTACCTGTGTCAGCTGATCTTGTACTTCGCGGATTTCTCTTTGGTGTTGAGTATTAATTTGATTCAGATTTTGTTTCAATTTCCTGATTTGTTCGCACTCTTCTGTGTCATTAAAGACTACTGGTTTTGTGTCATTCAGATTATCATCTATCTTCGTAGATAAATTATTTAGCTGGTCCGAAAGTTCAACTACTTTCTCTGATAATGAACTAATTTCCTCCATGTGTCTTTCTACTGTGTCCTTTAAGTTTTCCTGAGTTTTTGCAAGTTGTGTAACCAAATCGGTAGATGCAACTGAGTCCATTTTAGCTTGCAAGGTCTCATGATTTTCATGAACAATAGTCTGCAGTTCTTTTATGGCTGCTTCGTGATTCTGTAATGCATTTTCATGCCGCGAAAATATAGGTTGAAAATGCTCACAAATTTGTGTTTTTACATAATTACAGACTTTTTGACATTTCGATTCAATGTTATGTAACTCAGCAGTTAAATCTTCACGTGTTTGTTCAATTGTGGTGTCTAACTTCAGAAGATTTTGTTCCATTGCTTCTAACTGTTGCTGTGTTTGTCTCTGGTGTTGTTCCATTGTGTCTAACTTTTGAATCTTTTGCTGTGTTTGTCTCTGATTTTGTTCCATTGTGTCTAACGTTTGATGCTTTTGCTGTGTTTGTCTCTGATTTTGTTCTATTTGTTGCATTAGCTGTAATAACAATGCATTAATGTCTGGAATCTGTTTCTCTACGCTTTTCGGCAGTGCGTTTGCACCGGCAACATTCACATTTTGACAAGCAGAAAATGTGTCTTGACTTATTTGAGAAGACGGTGAGGACACAAAACCTAAGTCTACGGTATTTGCAATATTGTGTTCTGTCATTTCGGATTCCTGAGGTGAGCTGTTGCCGACCGATCGATCGATAATGCTTCCCTGTTCACTTCCTGTTTCACTGTCTACACCATTATTTGCCGCCCGCTCCATTTCCCTATGCACAATTACCAAATTACTATTTCGAATGTCTGTTAATTCACTACACAGTGGTGCTGATAAGCTACGCTCGTCGTCACTATTATTTCTCAGTTTACTTTGGAGCCTAGTGTTACGTTTTTCACACGCCATTATTGTCACAATATTTCACACGATAACACAAAAAGACACAATTTGAAGAGCAAAAATAAGAGAACACATTAATATAGAACTGAAAATAATATCTAGTTAATTGCAAGCGCAGCTGCGAAATACTTGGTGCAAATCTACATGCATGCCACAACTGTTTTACTGTGCAACAATGAAAAACCACAACGACCAAGGAAATTCTCTCTATAATTATGCACTAGCAATAAACAAAAGCTACACTAAATACACAAACTACAAGAAAAAATCAGAAGATTCCAGTGAGGTATCCTGGCAGGGTCGCCATATGAAATGTCCCCTTTTGAAGAATTGAATAGAAGACTGTGCTTAACCTGACACACAATATTTTTAGCGCAACGCAGTCTGACTTTCAAATATCTCTACTAAAGAATGGCCCTGACTAACATTAACCTATACCTTTCACAAATCACTTACCTCACCAAAAATCTTCGTTACTCGAACTACTGCAATACAGCGAGCGCCACTACTACCAGCAAAATAAAGGATTCAAACTACGGAAAGCACTAACTACTAGTAGGCATAGTTAGCAAATGAAAGATTTCAATAGAGAACAAACATTGTATTTACCTTAATAGTCATAATATATGTATCAGTTCATAACATCCAACTTACAAACATCAAAACTCCGCCATTTCTCTCCCCACATCCACCACTGCTGGCAGCTCACCTCCAACTGCGCAACTCTACGCGCTGTTAACATCCAGCTGCCCAACACTACAATGGCAGACAACAATGCAAACTAGCCACAGACTGCACACAGCACAGCCAGTGATTTTCATACAGAGAGCGCTACGTGGCGGCGGCGTTACCAATATAAGAACCTAAACAGCCTACTTACAACAGTGTCAGTAAAAGTATCCGATGACCAAATTTCGACTATCGGTAACATTTAAGTTGATTAAAATTATTCAGCTTTCGGAAATTGTATTACTTTACTTTTTATGGTTGTAAATGCGCCAACACAAGCGGCGTTCAACATTTCTGTACCATATACATTCCAGTCGGAATGTACAATTTAACAGCTCTTAATATCTAGTTTCATCAGTTTTCTGTTGGTAGTCCTTTAGTTGGAATCTTATCGCTTATTAGCGAGAATAATTCCGGGATCGTTCTATAGACGCTCCTACAGTTGTCTAATACACTACTGGCCATAAAATTTACCACACATCGAAGATGACGTGCTACAGACGCGAAATTTAGCCGACAGGAAGAAGATGCTGTGATATGCAAATGATTAGCTTTTCAGAGCATTCATACAAGGTTGGCGCCGGTGGCGACACCTACAACGTTCTGACATGAGGAAAGTTTCCAACCGATTTCTCATACACAAACAGCAGTTGACCTTCGTTACCTGGTGAAACGTTGTTGTGATACCTCGTATGAGGAGGAGAAATGCGTACCATCACGTTTCCGACTTTGATAAAGGTCAGATTGTAGCCTATCGCGATTGCGTTTTATCGTATCGCGACATTGCTGTTCGCTCTGGTCGAGATCCAATGACTGTTAGCAGAATATGGAATCGGTTGGTTCAGGAGGGTAATACGGAACGCCGTGCTGGATCCTAACGGCCTCGTATCACTTGCAGTCAAGATGACAGGCATCTTATCCGCATGGCTGTAACGGATCGTGCAGTCACGTCTCGCTCCCTGAGTCAACAGATGGGGACGTTCGAAAGAAAACAACCATATGCACGAACAGTTCGACGACGTTTGCAGCAGCACGGACTATCAGCTCAGAGACCATGGCTGCGGTTACCCTTGACGCTGCATCACAGACAGGAGCGCCTGCAATGGTGTACTCAACGACGAACCTGGGTGCACGAATGGCAAAACGTCATTTTTTCGGATGAATGCAGGTTCTGTTTACAGCATCATGATGGTCGCATCCTTGACCGGACATCGCGGTGAACGCACATTGGAAGCGTGTATTCATCTCCATACTGGCGTATCGCCCGGCATGATGGTTTGGGGTGCCATTGGTTACACGTCTCAGTTACCTCTTGTTCGCATTGACGGCACTTTGAAGAGTGGACGTTACTTTTCAGATGTTTTATGACCCATGCCTTTACCCTTTATTCGATCCCAGCGAAACCATTACATTTCAGCAGGATAATGCACGACCGCATATAGAAGGTGCTGTACAGGCCTTTCTGGATACAAAAAATGATCGACTGCTGCCCTGGCCAGCACATTCTCCAGATCTCTCACCAACAAACCTTCTGGTCAAAGGTGGCCGAGCAGCTGGCTCGTCACAATACGCCAGTCAGTACTCTTGATGAACTGTGGTATCGTGTTGAAGGTGCATGGGCAGCTGTACCTCTACACGCCATCCAAGCTCTGTTTCACTCAATGCCCAGGCGTATCGAGGCCGTTATTACGGCAGGAGGTGGTTCTTCTGGGTACTGATTTGTCATGATGTATGCATCCAAATTGCGTGAAAATGTTATCACATATCAGTTCTAGTGTAATATATTTGTCCAAAAGCCTAGTTTTAAAATTTCAAGGACCAGGATTAAAAGATGAATCTAGGAATTTACTAAATCCCCATAAGCACCTCTCCCGTAGAGATCGGGCAGGACAAGATTTGATTAAGAGTAGCGCACACAAAGTAATTGAAACTGTCGCAAACGTGAATGGTACGGGAAGAAGCTCTAATAACAGTTTCCATAAAATCACGATGATTTGCAGAATGAGGATGCATATATAGTCAACATAAATTGGAGTTTTGCAACTTGTATCTGACGTGCATACGTCACGCAGCGATACCCCACTTGAACTATGGAAATCGCACTGTCACGTCTTTGTGAGTAATATCGGAGGACGTTTCACACAACCATCTAGCCTCTGCGACATAGTGGCACAACAAGGGGTGTGTGAGAAAACTAATGAGACTGATAACATTCGCAGTGATCTTAAATGCTGTGTTGTTGTACATGTGTTCATCCATTCCATATGCTCAGTACGAGTTTTAGCTTCGTGCAGCCATGAGGTGATAATTCGGAGCGCCGTCAGCGAAGTTGTTTTTGTTGTGTGTTAAAATGGAACAGCAGAATTTGGTGCTACGTTTTGTTGTCAACTTGGGGAATCCACGAGCGTGACCTTCGAAATGTTGAAATAGGCCTGCGGGGAATATTCTTTATCAAGAGCACAAATTTTTTGCTGGTATAAATCATTTTTGGAAGGAAGAGAAGACACTGAAGATGAACCCCGGTGTGGGAGACCTCCAGGTTAAAAAACCGACGAAAACGTTGAATGTACGTGTGCTCTTGTGAGACTGCTTCTCCATAACAATTTGTCAACCAAATGGTTGACAAACATGTACTTGATACACTCAGGAAACAGTGAATTGAGTGAGACTGGACACTGCAGACAAGTGGATGCTGCATCACGACAAAGCCCCACGTTACACGGACACTTCCATCACGGAATTTATTACCTTAAAAGGCAATCCTACGTTCCACAGCCCTATTCATCTTATCTGAGTCCTTCTGACTTTTATCTTCTCCAGAAATTGAAAAAACTTATTAAAACGGCGTTATTTTGGGACTATGGGGAACATTGAAGACGATGTGACTGACATGTTAAACGCCCTACCAGTTGAATCCTTTCAAAGCTACTACCAAGTCTGGGAAAAACGACTCCGCCGGTATATAGCCGACGAAGGGAACTACTATGAAAAAAAAATTGAAACTTTGGTAGATAAAAATCAGTCTCATTACTTGCGTATTTGTTAGGTAAATTTGGAAATTTGTAGTAAGGACTGTGAGACCAAACTGCTGAGGTCATCGGTCCCTAGGCTTACGCACTGCTTAACCTAATGTAAACTATCTTACGGTAAGGACGACAACACACACGCACACACACGCACACACACACACCCACACACACACCCACACACACACACACACACACACACACACACACATGCGCGAGGGAGGACTCTAACCTCCGACGGGAGGAGCCGCGCGAACCGTGCAAGACGCCTCAGAACGCACGGCTACCCGTCGCAGCTATTCGTTAAGTTCTTTATAAAGGAAAATAGTTGATATTTTAAAACGTAGTGTTACATCGGTAGCTATGCTATTACAAATGACTGAAGCGATTTCATAATTTCACTGTAGCTCCATTCATTGACATATGGTCATGACACACTACAGATACTTAGAAAAACTCATAAAGTTTTGTTCGGCTGAAGCCGCACTTCAGGTTTCCGCCGCCAGAGCGCTCGAGAGCGCAGTGAGACAATATGGCGACAGGAGCCGAGAAAGCGTATGCTGTGCTTGAAATGCACTCACATCAGTCAGTCATAACAGTGCAACGACACTTCAGGACGAAGTTCAACAAAGACCCACCAACAGCTAACTCCATTCGGCGATGGTATGCGCAGTTTAAAACTTCTGGATGCCTCTGTAAGGGGAAATCAACGGGTCGGCCTGCAGTGAGCGAAGAAACGGTTGAACGCGTGCGGGCAAGTTTCACGCGTAGCCCACGGGAGTCGACGAATAAAGCAAGCAGGGAGCTAAACGTACCACAGCCGACGGTTTGGAAAATCTTACGGAAACAGCTAAAGCAGAAGCCTTACCGTTTACAATTGCTACAAGCCCTGACACCCGATGACAAACTCAAACGCTTTGAATTTTCGGCGCGGTTGCAACAGCTCATGGAAGAGGATGCGTTCAGTGCGAAACTTCTTTTCAGTGATGAAGCAACATTTTTTCTTAATGGTGAAGTGAACAGACACAATGTGCGAATCTGGGCGGTAGAGAATCCTCACGCATTCGTGCATCAAATTCGCAATTCACCAAAAGTTAACGTATTTTGTGCAATCCCACGGTTTAAAGTTTACGGACCCTTTTTCTTCTGCGAAAAAAACGCTGCAGGACACGTGTATCTGGACATGCTGGAAAAATGGCTCATGCCACAACTGGAGACTAACAGCGCCGACTTCATCTTTCAACAGGATGGTGCTCCACCACACTTCAATCATGATGTTCGGCATTTCTTAAACAGGAGATTGGAAAACCGATGGATCGGTCGTGGTGGAGATCATGATCAGCAATTCATGTCATGGCCTCCACGCTCTCCCGACTTAACCCCATGCGATTTCTTTTGTGGGGTTATGTGAAATATTCAGTGTTTAAACCTCCTCTAGCAAGAAACGTGCCAGAACTGCGAGCTCTCATCAACGATGCTTTCGAACTCATTGATGGGGACATGCTGCGCCGAGTGTGGGAGGAACTTGATTATCGGCTTGATGTCTGCCGAATCACTAAAGGGGCACATATCAAACATTTGTGAATGCCTAAAAAAACTTTTTGAGTTTTTGTATGTGTGTGCAAGGGATTGTGAAAATATCTCAAATAATAAAGTTATTGTAGAGCTGTGAAATCGCTTCAATCATTTGTAATAACCCTGTATTGTTTGACTTAAAATTTAAATAGTCTTTGACGTATTACGTAAAGTGTATGTGACATCTCCCTTTCTTTATGAACGCAAATGATTTATTTACCGGTGCGTTAGTATAATTACTTATATATTTGCACCTGGAGTGGACGTAAGTAAGGGCGATGCTAACAAAGTATTTTTGTTGTACTTATCTTTTAATTCGCCTGAGTTGGGTAGCTGGTGATTCCTTCTAATTAAAACTCAGGGTCACACAATTTGCGGAGGTTTATTTGTTGATGATAACATTTTTCCAAAGTCATTGCAGAATTCATCAAACTTCACATATAGTCTCTTTGACAATCCAACAGGTGACAGACTGACTGACTGACCGAAAAGACTGAACTACAAAGTGAACCTCTTGGGGAAATGACGCTGAATTCCCGCATTTGCTTATATATATTCCAAACAATGAGTGTTCATTACTTCAATTATTACACCATCGTGAAATTAATAGTTACAATTAAAACTAACAGATATACAAAAGTTTGACAATCAGATTACTTACAACATAAAATATTAGTTCACTACAGATGAGTTTTAGGTTAGAAATTGCACAATTTAAGATGGAAAATTAAATATGACGTTTTACAATAATGAGCTTCGTTAAGTTAATGAATACAAATCAGTTATCGATCGGAGTATATTGCTAACATTTACGTAATATATACACAAGTTGTTTAACCTATTTAATAGCTCATAACTTTAAAATATTCATCCAAAAGTAAGTAATAAAGTTAATTACATGTGCTAACAATGATCAATTAATTATTTTAGTAATGGTATTAATTCTGGTTTACAAATCTGGGTCTGAAATTACATATCACTTGAAATTACCTGAATTTAAATTTGGTTCTTGCTTTTTGTCGATTTACAATAACGTTTTCTAAACTGAACTTTCGAGATCTAATTACAGTTAATTAACGAAAGTAATTACGATGCTAAAATTTATAACTACTTGTAATCAAATGAATTGCATGCTAATTATTATAGTTATGAGTAAAAATAGGTGGTTCATAGTGATTATTATGTTACACATTTCCATATTATTTAATTATTCGTAAATTTTGTTTGAATATCATTTATAGTATTATATTAAAATAACGAACAACTTCAGTTGGGAAGACCACATAGGTAATATTGTGGGGAAGGCGAGCCAAAGGTTGCGTTTCATTGGCGGGACACTTAGAAGATGCAACAAGTCCACTAAAGAGACAGCTTACACTACAGTCCTTCGTCCTCTGTTAGAATATTGCTGCGCGGTGTGGGATCCTTACCAGGTGGGATTGACGGAGGACATCGAAAGGGTGCAAAAAAGGGCATCTCGTTTTGTATAATCACGTAATAGGGGAGAGAAAGTGGCAGATATGATACGCGAGTTGGGATGGAAGTCATTAAAGCAAAGATGTTTTTCGTCGCGGCGAGATCTATTTACGAAATTTCATTCACCAATTTCCTCTTCCGAATGCGAAAATATTTTGTTGAGCCCAACTTACATCAGTAGGAATGATCATCGAAATAATATAATAGAAATCAGAGTTCGAACAGAAAGGTTTAGGTGTTCGTTTTTCCCGCGCGCTGTTCGGGAGTGGAATGGTAGAGAGATAGTATGATTGTGGTTCGATGAACCCTCTGCTAAGCGCTTAAATGTGAATTGCAGAGTAATCATGTAGATGTAGATGTAGATATAGTACAATTACATAACAGGAAAAGGTGCCATAGTGGCTTGATTTTTATTCTTTGTGTAGCAGAAAATACTGATACCCGGCTACAAATAACGGGTATCAAATATTATAGTAATGCTGGAGGGGGGGGGGGGGGAGTGTATGTTACAAGTACGAAGCGACAAATACGAGGAAAGGAAAAGAAAGACGTACCGAAATCAGAGACGCTTAGAGGGTCCCCTTACAAGATCTGTACATGGCGTAATAAGATAGCGCGGGAAATGCCAGCCCCCGGGCTGCCCCAGCGTGCTAACGAAGTTAGGCTTAGCCTAGTTAGTATGAAGGTGCCCCGGGGACACGGGCTGGGCCCCGCAAGAGCCGTGCGGCCAGTAATCTGATCCCGCGGTCGATGCGTGCGTACCGCCAGGCCGGGGGCAGAGTTACCGCCCCGGGGACGCGTGCCGCAGCCATTTGCCTGCGGTCACACCAACTCCGGCGTGATCTATGGCTGGAAGTCAGGCTGAAACTCTGGCCGGAGCGCCAGATTAGCATTTATTAATCGTACAGGTAGCTCACTTGCAACCATTACTCAGTGCTGTAGCTTTTCCAGAGTACTAGTGACTCATCTCTTTTACACTACTGGCCATTAAAATTGCTACACCACGAACATGACGTGCTACAGACGCGAAATTTAGCCGACATGATGAAGATGCTGTGATACGCAAAAGATTAGCTTTTCAGAGCATTCACCCACGGTTGCTGCCGGTGGCGACACCTACGACGAGCTGACATGAAGAAAGTTTCCAATCGATTTCTCATACACAAGCAGCAGTTGACCGGCGTTGCCTGGTGAAACGTTGTTGTGATGCCTCGTGTAAGGAGGAAAAATGCGTACCATCACGTTTCCGACTTTGATAATGGTCGGAATTTAGCCTGTCGCGATTGCGGTTTATCGTATCGCGACATTGCTGCTCGCGTTGGTCGAGATCCAATAACTGTTAGCAGAATATGGAATCGGTGGGTTCAGGAGGGTAATACGGAAGGCCGTGCTGGATCCCAACGGCCTCATATCACTAGCAGTCGAGATGACAGGCATCTTATCCGCATGGCTGTAACGGATCGTGCAGCCACGTCGCGATCCCTGAGTCAACATATGGGGAGGTTTGCAAGACAACAACCAACTGCACGAACAGTTCGACGACGCTTGCAGCAGCGTGGGCTATCAGCTAAGAGACCACGGCTCCGATTACCCTTGACGCTGAATCACAGCGCCTGCAATGGTGTACTCAACGACAAATCACGGAGATCGAAAGGGAAAGCGTCGTTATTTCGGATGAATCCAGGTTCTGTTTACAGCATAATGATGGTCGAATCGGTGTTTGGCGACATCGCGGTGAACGCCCATTGGAAGCGTGTATTCGTCATCGCCATACTGACGTATCACCCGGCGTCATTGTATGGGGTGCCATTGGTTACACGTCTCGGTCACCTCTTGTTCGCATTGGCGGCAATTTGAACAGCGGACGTTACATTTCAGATGTTTTACGACCCGTGGCTCTACCCTTCATTCGAACCCTGTGAAACCCTACATTTCAGCAGGATAAAGCACGACCGCATGTTGCAGGTTCTGTACGGGCCTTTCTGGACACAGAAAATGTTCGACTGCTGCTCTGGCTAGCGCATTCTCCAGATCTCTCACAAATTGAAAACGTCTGGTCAATGGTGGCCAAGCAACCGTCTCGTCACAACACGCCACTCACTACTCCAGTGAACTGTGGTATCGTGTTGTAGCTGCATGGGCATCCGTACCTGTGCGCGCTATCCAAGCTCTGTCTGACTCAATGCCCAGGCGTATCAAGGCCGTTATTACGGCCAGAACTGGTTGTTTTGGGTACTGATTTCTCAGAATCTCTGAACCTATATTGCGTGAAAACGTAATCACATGTCAGTTTTATTATGATAAATTTGTCCCATGAATACCCGTTTATCATCTGCATCTCTTGTTGGTGTAGCAATTTTAATGGCCAGTATTTTACTTACTTGATGTCTGTGATAGTGAGACGCAACACTCGCAGCAGAAACTATCGTACTTTGGGTATGGCGTCACTATTTGTGTCACTGAGATTTCACAAAAGTTTTCCATCTGGTATACAAATTGTATCAATAACTACATCCTTCATGGAGAACGTTGCATTTCGTAATCAGGTGTTGACAAATGTGCATTTTACCAAACGATCCGTTTAACAAATCAGTGTTCCAAAATAACTACACAAATTATTAACGGAAGATAGGAAATACAGGAAAGATGTCGGAAAATGTGAGGCAACCCGTAGCCTACGGCTTATCCTAGCAAGTAAAATTAACAACTAAACAAAACTTCACCCAAACAGGTCTTCTACGCCCTACGATAACGACCGACCGCCGTGTCTTCCTCAGCCCACCGGTGTCACCGAATGCGGATATGGGGGCCGTGTGGTCAGCATACCGCTCTCCCGGTTGTATGTCAGTTTCCGAGACCGGTTATCCTAGTATATACGTTGAATAAAGGAAAAACCTAAGTTTATACTATTAGCACAATTACAAAAAGCTTTTTACAAAATTGAATGGGTTAAACTGAAATTCCGAGGATAGAAGGGATGAAATATTGGGGACAACAGGTCATCACCAACTTTCACAATACCATCTCCATGTATGAGAGTCTAAAGACATGAAACGAAGGCAGGAGTTTGCAAGTTAATGTGACATAATTTTTACCTCTCCCCGATATTATTCAATCTGTAGACAAATGTAAGAAACCAAGTTTCTGAGGTTTGTCGACGATCTTCTAATTCCGTCAGAGACCGCAAGGACGTGAACGGACAGGTGAATGGAATCGATAATGTCCTGAAAGGCGTGAACATCCACATAGTAGATTGTATTCCAATTAAATCATCTGATGCTCAGTGAATTTGGCTGGGAAATAAAACACTAAAGGTAGTAAACGAGATTTGCTGCTTGGGCAGCGTAATAACTGACAATGGCTGAAATATAAAGAATATGAAATATAAGAAAGGCAATGGTAAGTGAAGCGGTCCTGCAAAGTGGTAGCTTGGATGTTGTGAAGGTATTTCTATGGAGTTTGGTCATGTACAGAAGTGAAACGTGGACGATAAACAAAGCAGACAAGATAATAGAAGCGTCTGATATATGATTCTGTAGAAGAATGCTTAAGGTTAGGTGGGTAGGTCGAATAGCTAATGAGGAGGTCGTGAATGGGATTACGGAAAAAATTATACATGCCACCACCCAACTGAAAGAAGGCCTCAGTTGACGCATGAGGCATGACGTAATTGTTGATTTGGATATGGTAGTTAATGTGGGGTGCATTAATTGTACAGAGTGTCTAAGGCTTCAATACAGTAACTAGGTTCAAACAGATACGAGTTTCAGTGGTAATGTAAACATGAAATAACTTGCATAGGACAGATACATCTAACCAATAAGAAAGCTGAAGGCCACTAGAAACACCTGAAACAGCTTTATTGCTATATTAAAGTTATAGCTAGATACGAAAATCGCAGCTAAGCATCACAAGGGGGAGAGCGATGATTTGTGACACCCCGTCATACGCCGGTGCACTTGCGTTAGCTCCAAATGTTTAACAAGTGTCTCCTGGGTCTATCTGGTGTGACACTTGCGAGAAGGAGAGGACCCGGAGATTAGTGTTTAACGTCCCGTTGACAAAGAGGTCACTAGAGACGGAGCAAGAGCTCGGGTTAGGGGAGGATGGGGAAGACAATCTGCCGTGCCCTGTCAAAGGGACCATTACGGCATTTGCCTGAAGCGATCTAGGGAAATCACGTGAAACCTAAATCAGGATTCCCGGACGCGGTTGTGAACCGTCGTCCTCCCGAATGCGAGTGCAGTGTACAAACCACTTCGCAACCTCGCCCGACGACACTGACGATTATTATTATTATTATTATTATTATTGTTGGCGGATTTTCCCTAAAAGGAAATCGTTAAGCTTATGACTTTGAAGGCTTGTTCTTCTTGTCCTTCCAGTACTCCTTCATTCTCTTGGAGAGGGCCTCTTTTCTCTCCTCAGACCATTCTCGTTTGGTCCGCTGTTTTAGCGCTTCTGACTTTACTTCCCAATTGTCTATGTGTTTTCGGAAGGTGCTTCTGTCTGTGGTGTTTGTGGTGCCAATTGCTTGTAGGTCTTTTCGGACTCCTTCCATCCAGGGTGTCGAGACTTTAAGTGTCTTGATGTGTTCTAGAATTTTCTTGGTGAGTCTTGTTTCAGGGAGTCTATCTAAACGTCCGTAGAATTTAAGGCGCCTTTTTCTCATATCGTTCTCGATGTTCGAATATGCTTCTACTGTTGAGTTCTTCTGTAGTCTGTAGCCATCTGGTGTGGGTCTTCCTCCTAAAATTTTCCTCATGATTTTGCGTTCTTCTTTTTTGATTTCTTCAATTTCGATTTTCCTGTTGAGTGCTAGTGTTTCGCTGGCATACAGTACGGCGGGTTTGATCACTGTGTTATAGTGTCTGATCTTGGTGTTTTTGGAAATGCATTGTTTGTTGTAGACGTTTCGTACCATGCCTAGTGATTTCTGTGTCTTCTGTTGTCTGTCTTCGTAAGCCAGTTTCTCTGTTCCGGTCGGTTCGATGATTTCGCCTAGGTATCTGAAGTGTGTGACCCCTTTAATTTTGCCGTACTTGGTTGTGATGTCGTCGCCTTCTCTTGTTAGGACTTGCGTTTTTTCAAAAGAGATTATTATTTATGTATATTTATATATCAGTTGGGTACGAACAACTCGGCAGCCCACTTACAATTATTTGAGAGTAAGAGGGCTCATGGTAGCACTGAGCTTCACTTACCGCTCCTTACATTCCACACTCAACCGCTCGACATTCATATATGACTTTTTGAATGTTAGTCCAGATGAACAGATCTTTTCGTCTACTTCAAACACCGAAATACGAGACGGAAGCATATTACTGATTCTCAACCAATGTATGGTGATATGTAATTGGCTGGAATTCCTCTGAATGGATCCACTAGGTTAGACAGAGCAGTGGAAATGCGATGCGTCCAACGTTAGCCTAAGAGTACTCTGTTAATGTAATAAACGATGTAGCTATTCTAGAGATATTCAACATGGTATTTTAGTGTGAGTATGCATGCGTGCGCGAGCGTGTGTGTGTGTTCGTGTGTGTGTTTGTGTGTGTGTGTGTGTGTTTGTGTGTGTGTGTGTGTGTGTGTGTATGTTTTGTCGGTGGTTCAAATAAAAATGAATGGTGCAGGGTCCTCAAACTTCATCAGACTTCTTTTGCAGAAATTACTTGTACTTCTGACATATTTCATGGCGGTTGAGGAAGATGTGATGAACCCTGAAATGAAGTCAGTACCATCTGTATTCGACTAGTTTTTAAAACTCACGCACTTACGCAAAGCAAATGGAAACATATATCAATGAACCAATAAGGTGATATTCCGAATGTTGTTAGTAGACTAAAATAATGTTCTGATGACTAGTAACGGACTCATAGCTAGTAGAACTTAAAAACGTATACAAGACACAGGGTGCATATAACAGAATTCCCCTTCATTTAGCCGGCCGGTGTGGCCGTGTGGTTCTAGGCGCTTCAGTCTGGAACAGCGTGACCGCTACGGTCGCAGGTTCGAATCCTGCTTCGGGCATGGATATGTGTGATGTCCTTAGGTTAGTTAGGTTTAAGTAGTTCTAAGTTCTAGGGGACTGATGGCCACAAAAGTCCCATAGTGCTCAGAGCCATTTGAACCATTTTTGAACCACCTTGATTTAAAGGTAAGTTAGTCCTTTCATTGTAAAAGGAACAAATATTCCTTATGTAATGTAGATAATTCTATGTTGTGAAATTACACATATTATCGTTATTTCTGCAGTTTGTTAATAGTTAGGAATTACTTTTGAAAGAAGGGAAAGACACTAATAAAATAATGGAAAGGATACTATGTTACTCACCGTAGAAATGACACTTGGAATTTCAGACAGACACAACGGATTGACTGTTGCACACTGAGCTCTCACCCAGAACCTTCTTTAGGAAAGAAACACACACACACACACACACACACACACACACACACACACACACAGACACATTCACATAAGCACGCTCACCTCAGGCACAAATGACTGCTACCTCCGATCGGAGATAGCTGTCATGTGTGTGTGGTGTGCTTGGTTGTGTCAGTGTGTCTGTTTCCTTTCTGAAGAAGGGTTTGGTCGAAAGCTCAGTGTGCAACAGTCTACCCCGTTCTGCCTGTCTGCCACTCAATGTGTCGTCTTTACTGTGAGTAGTAATCTATCCTTTGTAAGTAGGCTGTTTATGTTTTCTTATTGGCAACGTTACGTAGCGCTCTGTACGAAAATCGCTGGATGTGCTGTGTGCAGTCTGTGGCTAGTTTGCATTGTTGTCTGCCATTGTAGTGTTGGGCAGCGGCAGCTGGATGTGAACAGCGCGTATCGTTGCGCAGTAGGAGGTGAGCCGCCAGTAGTGGTGGATGTGGGGAGAGAGATGGCGGAGATTTGAAATTTGTCATGAACTGCTATATATATTATGACTATTAAGGTAAATACATTGTTTGTTCTCTATTAATATCTTTCATTTGCTAACTATCCCTATCAGTAGTTAGTACCTTCCGTAGTTTGAATCTTTTATTTAGCTGGCAGTAGTGGTGCTCGCTGTATTGTAGTAATTCGAGTAATGAAGATTTTTGTGAGCTAAGTTTAATGTTACTCAGGGCCATTCTTTTGCAGGGATCTTTGATAGTCAGATTGCGTTGCGCTAAAAATATTGTGTGTCAGTTTAAGCATAGTCTTGAATAATTGTTCAAAGGGGACGTTTCACCTTCACATAATATTATTGATATTCCAATCTGAACTTTCCATGTTTGGACACAACAATAATTATTTAAAATTATTTATTATAAAATGAAAACTAGATTTCCTAAAGGTGCATAAATTTTAAGAATCAGCGTTAGACTAAGTTGTTGAGCTGCGTCACATTTTTGTCCTGGCGTCAGTGTTGTTAGCTACCATGAGCACAAGGAAGCTAAAAGCTGTGATCTCCGTCTCAGGCTGGTCGCAGAAACTCTATAGTCACTCTTTATTTAACTTGTGAAGTTGATGAGAATAGTATATAGAATTCTTAACTGTATAAGTGTGAATGATACTTGAGAAAATGAAAGAAATGAGAGATAATAATATTGTCATTTTTTACTACAATGAAAGAGTTAAGACGCTGGCTATTAGTACATATGTAACCTGAACAATATGGGTTTTTGTGTGAAATTGAGCTAAAATTTACGTCCCACTATTCAAAATCTACGTACTGCCAAAACTAAGTACTCGCGTGCTGACCTTTGAATGAAGAGAACCTAATTTGAACTGAGTTGTAACTGGTCTCAATAAAACTTATTATATTAAACGCGCAATTGAATTAAAACAATTATCTGGCACTAATGAAAATTTGTCAAAACACTGAATGATGAAATGGATGGTGAGTATGGAGGCCAAGTGTGTTATAATGATTACGTTGTTTGAGTAAGGAAAAAGTTCTGCATCTCAGTTAAGTAATGCTTGCTTTAATTTATTTGCTTTAAAGAGTGTGATGATGCCTACCATGAACTTATAAACCCTACCCGGTTGTAGAATGCGTATCACGTTTTTCGTAGACATTATAGAGATAATCAACTCAAGTACAGACTCCCAAGACTATGGCAGGACAAATTTCTGGTGCCCAGGCATTTTCAGTAAAGCTTCAGTTATGGGGATAAATCTTACTTAACGTGATTTCTAATATTTCCATTGCTTGAAAGACACGCTTGGAAATCAGATCTGACCGGAACATCACGCTGTAATAAATTTCGAAATTACACATGTGTAAACGAGACTCTTCAAAAACGGTTGCAAGATTTTAAAAAAGAACAAGGTCTCAGGTGCAGTTGGTCGCATAACCTATCACGAAAACTCACGAAGAGTGGTTTTCGGCTTGCGATCTGATGTATGCCCAACGTATTTCTAAATTGTAGAACACATCCACGATGTTTCGGTAAACATACACGTTGCCATCTGCAGGTGGTCTCTGATGAATGCTGCGCTCCTCCTCTCGCCGCTGTACACTGAAGAGCCAAAAAAAAAAAAAAAAAAAAAAAAAAAACTGATACACTTCCCTAATATCGTGTAGAGCCTCAGCGAGCACGCAGACGTGCCGCAACACGAAGTGGCATGGACTCGACTGATGTCTGGAGTAGTGCTGGAGGCAATTGACACCATGAATCCCGCAGGGCTGTCCATAAACCCGTAAGAGTACGATTGGGTAGAGATCTCTTCCGAATAGCATGTTGCAATGCTTCCCGGATATGCTCAATAATGTTCATGTACGGAGGGTTTAGTGGCCAGCGGAAGTGTTTAAACTCAGAAGACTATTCCCTGGAGCCAGTTTGCAGCAATTCTGGACGTGTGGGGTGTCGCATTGTCCTGCTGGAATTGCCCAAGTCCGTCGGAATGTACACTGGACATGAATGGATGCAGGTGATCAGACAGGATGCTTACGTACGTGTCACCTGTCAAGAGTCATATGTAGACGTACCAGAGGTCCCATATCACTCCAAATGCAAACGCCCCATACCATTACAGAGCCTCCAACAGCTTGAACAGTCCCCTGCTGACATGCAGGGTTCATTAATTAAGGGGCTCCGGAACGCCCTATACTTGCAATGTTAAAATAACGCTTATAAATTACATCTTTCCTCACAAAGTATTTTAGGTAGGAAGTTTAACTTTTTACAGATTATTTATTGGAATATGGGCTACAACGTAACACTGGGATTTTACAAAATTTTAGTTCAGTTATTAAAGATGATTTTCTTCAATTGTAATGAAAATTCATAACATTTTTTTGCAACTTTTTATTTATATATTCAAAAATATACAGTTATTTGGAAAAAGGCTGTGTTAAATTATGCAGAAGGTACTGTGTAACATTTACTGAAAGTTTGAAACAATTATGTTTGGAAGATCCTTAGAAAACATGTAATTAGTATGAGAAAATAAAAGTTTTGGGAATCGAGCGACAAAGATTGGATTAACTTTTTAGTGCATTCCAGGTCCATAGGATGGATTATCTTCATCCTCTGCAAACCCCTCCTCCAGCTTCCTCTTGTTCCTCCTCCTATTTACTCTTGCTTGTATTTCTAGACTCTTTACAGCCCTGTCTGCAGCACGAAGGCGTTCCTTGTCTAAAGCAAGTTAGGTTCACTCACTTAGTTATCGTCTTTCTTGTTTACAGTAATAACACATACCTTTGGCTTTCCAACATTTCTCCTTTTCTTAAAAGCCTTCAGATGATTTCTAATAACTTTACTTTTACTCATTATTATACTTCAACAAAACAGAGTCTCAAGAAACATAATTAATTACGAATATTTTCGAGATAACGACAGAGTAAATAAACATGAAACAATCGACTATCACACCAGCGATATATAGTGAACCATCACAGGTTAGCCACAACACATACTTTATCTCACATCACTAAAATGTACCTGATGAACACGGACGTTAATAATAACACCATTTGACAGCAGTTTAACAGCGCCACAGTGGGTCACGCCCATGTAGAACACATTTCAAAAAAATTTAAAATAGTTGTAGTCTTCGGAATTGAATAAATTATATATCTATTAAAAGGTAGTAGTCTGCAGATTCAGAAAACGCAAAAAGTAAAAATTGAACTTTTCATGATTTTGAGGCTTTCCGGAGCCCCTTAAGGAGATTATACCCATAACTATAGACGCCCATCACCTCCATATAATTTGAAGCGAGACTCGTCCGACCAGGCAACACGTTTCCAGTCATCGACACTCCGATGTCAGTGCTGACTGGCCTAGGCGAGGCGCCAAGCTTTGCGCTGAGCAGTCGTCAAGGGTACACGAGTGGGCCGTCGGCTCCAAAAGCAGAAGCCCATATCGATGTTGCTTCGTTGAATGATTCGCACGTTGACACTTGTTGATGGCACAGCACTGAAATCTGCAGCAATTTGTGGAGGACGTGCACTTCTGTCACGCTGAACGATTCTCCTCGGTAGCCGTCGGTCCCCTTCTTGCAGGACCTATCCATCGCAGCTTGGTTGAAGATTCCTGATACCCATGGTACGTTCATGAAATGGTCTTACGGGAAAATCCCCACTTCATCGCTACCTCGGAGATACTGTGTCCCATCGGTCGCGCGCTGATTTTTAACACCACTTTCAAACTGACTTGAGGGGCTCCGGAAAGGCTCAAAATCATGAAAAGTTCAATTTTTACTTTTTTGCGTTTCCTGAATCTGCAGACTATTACCTTTTAATAGATATATAATTTATTCAATTCCGAAGACTACAACTATTTTTAAATTTTTTTTTGAAATGTGTTCTACATGGGGTGACCCACTGTGGCGCTGTTAAACTGCTGTCAAATGGTGTTATTATTAACGTCCGTGTTCATCAGGTACATTTTAGTGATGTGAGATAAAGTATGTGTTGTGGCTAACCTGTGATGTTTCAATATATATCGCTGGTGTGATTGTCGATTGTTTCATGTTTACTCTGTCGTTATCTCGAAAATATTCGTAATTAATTCCGTTCCTTGAGTCTCTGTTTTGTTGAAGTATAATAATGAGTAAAAGTAAAGTTATTAGAAATTAGAAATTCAAAGTGTCGACGAAATGAAGAAGGCTGTTTGGGCTCTTTTTTTTTCATACTTCTTCAACCGATGAAAATCCCCAACATAGCTTGTGTCCCAAAGAAGAAGACAGTTGGTGTAAATATGACAAAGGATTGCTAACTGGTGAAGTGTACACTCATAAGCATAGTTGCCTCATGCAATAATGCAGGCGATAAAACCTATTTTCAGAGACTTAGCAGCACCTGAACTGTTGAAAAAGTGTATTAACGGAAAAACTCAAAACCCCAATGAAAGTGTAAATAGTGTTATATGGTCGAGAATCCCCAAGACTGTATTTGTTGGAATAGAAACACTTCACTTTGGTGTGTATGATGCTGTTGCGACTTTCAATGATGGCAACATTGTAAGGTGGAAGGTATTTAGAAATATGGGAATGAAGATAGGTTCTTACATGGTACGAGCGATGCTTGCTTTAGACAAGAAACGCCTTCGGGCTGCAGACAGGGCTGTAAAGAGTCTAGAAATACAAGCAAGAGTAAACAGGAGGAGGAACAAGAGGAAGCTGGAGGAGGAGTTTGCAGAGGATGAAGATAATCCATCCTATGGACCTGGAATGCACTAAAAAGTTAATCCAATCTTTGTCGCTCGATTCCCAAAACTTTTATTTTCTCATACTAATTACATGTTTTCTAAGGATCTTCCAAACATATTTGTTTCAAACTTTCAGTAAATGTTACACAGTACCTTCTGCATAATTTAACACAGCCTTTTTCCAAAAAACTCTATATTTTTGAATATATAAATAAAAAATTGCAAAAAAATGTTGTGAATTTTCATTACAATTGAAAAAAAATCATCTTTAATAACTGAACTAAAATTTTTTAAATTCCCTGTGTTAAGTTGTAGCCCATATTCCAATAAATAATCTGTAAAAAGTTCAACTTCCTACCTCAAATACTTTGTGAGGAAAGATGTAATTTATAAGCGTTATTTTAACATTGCAAGTATAGGGCGTTCCGGAGCCCCTTAAATCTTGGTAAACTGCTATTGTAGCAGCAGTAACCGATGTAACAACTGCGCCACACACTTATTGTCTTATATAGGCATTGCCGACCGCAGCCCCATATTCTGCCTGTTTACGTATTTCTGTATTTGAATACGCATGCCTAGATAAGTTTCTTTGGCCCTTCAGTGTATATATGCTCGCCATTACGCCCTCCACCGCCTCGCTCCGCTCGCTGTCTGAGCGGCCGCAGCGGCGGGCTGTGGCAGTGGTGGGGGAAGCGGCGCCTGTGTCCGAGCTGTGCCCTGCAGTGTCCGCGCTACCGCCGTTAGGGGCAAACGCCACCGTCCAGGTACAAAATGATTCAAATGGCTCTGAGCGCTATAGGACTTAACTTCTGAAGTCATCAGTCCCCTAGAACTTAGAACTACTTAAACCTAATTAACCTAAGGACATCCCACACATCCACGCCCGAGGCAGGATTCGAACCTGAGACCGTAGCGGTCGCGCAGTTCCAGACTGTAGCGCCTACAACCGCTCGGCCACTCCGGCCGGCGTCCAGGTACACCTCTACTTTGCAGGTCCAATGCAGGTTTCCACTCCTATCTGAGTTGTAGGACACTATTTTTATTAATTAGACTATCTTGGAGTACGATTTCGATGCCCCCTTTAATTAAGCAATCTCAGAAGGCCGAGGACTGTCTAAGTATTTTGGTGATATCGTAATCCATTGTATGGTCAGTTTTTATGCTTTGGTCGGTCATGGCTGATTTGGTGATAAGACGTAGTTCAGCACGGCGTTTGTATTCCCGGCACCAGTCTTCTACCGTGCTAACGGTTTCCACATTGCATGATTTGCCACACTGGCGATTTGGCAAACGCCTGTTTCTCGGAGACCTATAGCTCATTTACTGAGCCTAGTAGGGTCAAGGTTTCTTTTTTTTTATACCATGTCACTCTATGACCCTACTTATTGGTGTAGCCATTTCTTCTGAACGTCATCTCGAGATGCTTCAGCTCAGCTGGAAGGCTCCCCTAGTCTCAGTTTGATATTATACTGTGAACGAGTGTGCGTAAAACGTGTATTTCGACCTCCTGCAAAAACCTTAATTCTTCTGGGCTCAGTAAAGAACCACCTAGGCCTCCGAAAACCAGGCAGCAAATCCAACATTGAACAAGATAGAAGTGAGGTGCCGTGACCGCAGACCACAAAATCAGCTGTGGCCCATCACAATATAAAAACTCGCCATATTATGGATTACGAAAACAAAATATATAGGCAGTCCTCTTTCTTCTATGATTTGCAGAAAAGCGCAAACGTTGACTTTATAGTCTGCGTGTGTAGTTTCAAAACAAACATGTTCCTTTCGCACACGATACGTATGAGTATCGTTTGATCTTGTGACATTGTTGGTACGTTAATACGAGGGTTGGAACTTAAATAGTATCAACTATTTATTCACAACCAATACAAAAAAGTTACATGTTTGCATCTGTTACTGTCCGTCAAAGTAGTCACCAGCGTTGTGTAGAACCGTTGCCAGCGATGTGGAAGGCGTTGTATACCGTTCTGTTGATGGTGCGAATGGAGCGTCTACTCCCTGTCGAATCCCTGGAACAATTCCGAAGCGCTGGCCATGAAGGGGTTCCTTCATCTTCGGAATCAAACCAAAATCACAATGACTTAAGTCCGGGGAGTATGGTGGATGGTACAGTACTTCCCAGTCCCATCGACCGAACAGAGCAGCCACAGCTTGCGCTATATGCGCCCGCGCATTGTCGTGCAAAATGATGGGTGGGTTCCGCAGAATGTGTCGCCGTCCCCTTTCGCAAAGCTGGTTGCAGGTGGTGCTCCAAAAACTAACAGTAATACTTAGCATTGATGGTGCCGTGGGGGAACGTAATGCGTTAGGATAACAAGCTTGTGTAACACCACAGCTCTTATGCTGTATGAATTTATTTTACTTTTGCTTCATTTAATGTCACATTGTTGATCTTCTGTAAATGTGTTTGAATCGATAACATAAAATTGTGTACTCTTTTCTTTGTCAAACCTTTGATGTCGTGATTTGATTCTATGCAAAGTAGTGTATCTGCAATTTATATTCTTTGTCCCATTTGGAGGGCACCAAACTTACTGTATATGATTGTAATTTTGTGTGAATAACTTTTTGTAGAAGTGTCAATATGTGAAAATGTTCTGTCTTATTTTATGTATTTGGTTGCTGTTATGTAAATTGCTGATCCTCACTTAGGGCTCTTAGTTATTCTGTATGTAAAAGGTGTAGTGGTTCCCCTCGGGAACGGAACTGTGCAGCGCGCGCAAATTGTGGTTGGCCTAGGTGGAAAAGGTGGAACTGATAGTCAGTCGGAGACGAGCTACGAGTCGGGGACGAGCCAACAGTCGGAGACGAGCTACCAGTCGGGGACTGCCAAGTAACCGATGCATATTGTGATGATTCCGAGCGAGGCTTTTTCTGCTACTTTCCAATGCCTCGGATGGGTGGATAAATAGCTGGAACTATTCTGGAATTTGTATTTATCATCGCCACCAAGAAATGACAGAGTCCAGCAATTCTACCTGCAATTCCACCTACCAACATGCAGTTGCCACCACATTGCGCAATCATTGTATCGGAATACTGCATTGATGTACAGTGAAGGATCAGCCTAATGGATGTGTTAGTGTGCTGAAATATAAGGTAATTCATATCTGAATTTATGTACCTACCTTGATTTTACTCATCATAACACCTCTCAGGGTCCTCTCCGTTTGAAGTAAAGTGATTACCGAGTGTCCTTACTGAAAGTACATTGAAACCCAGTTTTCTAATTGATGCCCTTTGAACATAGTAAAGAGAGAGTTAAAGTTAATGAGGCTTGCTGAAATAATTTTCCTAGTAAAACTGCTTATTGAAGTGTTATTGCCAACTTCAAATTAAAATTTCTCAAGACAGTGACTTATAGAGTTTTGCTTAGTAAATAATCACACTACTGCCTGTTATTAATATCAGAAAGTGGGTCAGTATCTTACATTAATGTTAATTTTATGTTTCACGGTAGTAAAAGTAGAAAACTGCATAGTAGGAAATTGTATGTTCATGATCACTAAGTGTTTATCTCTCTTGTGTGCATATTAACAGTATAAAGACCACTCAGTTTGTGTAAACCCTGAAAGTGATAGTGTTTTTCTGTACGTGTTATAATTTTGCAAATAGTTTTTGTGGTGCTCCAGTTGTTAGCTTCAACCTTAAAGCATATGTGTGTCGGCGTTCATTGCACTCGCGTGTGGCCAAGTCTAGGTTGTGTTTTGTCCGTTATAGTTACTTATACCTATTTTCTTGAACGAGAATGTTAATCATTCTCTTGCCTAGTTAGGCTGGCGACCGTTTTCTTTATCAATTAAACAGTGCAGATAAACAAAATTTCGTTTGTTACTGTTCAAATATTAACGTAATTCTGACTTTCATTTGCGATAAGCCACCTCCGTTAGGAACAACACGGTCAACATAACAAAATTCCTCTCAGAGGGTAACACAGATCTGTTGCTTTATACCATAATTGCTATAGCAAAATAGTTCTGTTTTACAAACTGACTCCTACTTTAAGGTTATGGTATAGCAGTAGCAAAAAGGGAGTGTTATACTTGGCTGCTGTGTTCGGTCGATGGGACTGTGAAGTGCTGTACATCCACCATACTCCTCGGACTTAAGTCCTTGTGACTTTTTTTTTTTTTTCGAAGACGAAGCATTCGCTTCAGAGCTGTTCCAGAGATTCGACAGGCAGTAGACCGCTCCATTCGCAACATCAACAAAACAGGCTCTGGTAAGGGCATACTGCACCTTCCACATCGCTGGCAACGGGTCTACACAACGCTGGTGACTACTTTGAAGGAGAGTAACGGGTGGAGACACGTAACTCCTTTGTATCGGTTGTGAATAAACAGTTGCCACTATTTAAGTTCCAACCCTCGCAGTAATAAGCTGCAGTATGAATAGGTTTATTGCTGCAAAGTTGGCCAAAAAGCACCTCGTGTGTGGGTTAATCTACTAAAATAGTCCCATGGGGAGCAACGTAGCGACACTGTGGTGAGCCATTCTAGCAACGACGGCAATGATCACCACTTTTGTTTTAATCTGTTCCCTCACATTGCTTACAGTTTTCACTACAAGTACCGAACTTGCATTGGTTCTGAAGAACTCTATACAAATTCGGCTGGTGATTAATACAGTGGTACGAAAAGAGGAGGAGAAAGCTTTCGTCTTGGCGACGGGTTTGGAGCCATCTCTTGTCCAAATCAAGCTTTTTAAGCATAGAAGTTTTCTTAGAAGTAGGCATAATTTAGCAGCATCGATGGCACAGATTTGTATCCAAGGGATGGGGAATTACTGGGAGTTTAGTGATGTATATTTTGCTGAGTGTTAACTGCGGGCTTCTTTTACTCTTGTACAGGTCTTTACCGTAGAAATAAAGGTAAATGGTGTAGCAAACTGAATAAAGCATAAATATGTTACTATACCGCAAGAAACAGCCGTAATTTACAAGTCCCTTGCATCAAAATACACAGAAAATGTCAATGAACAACTTCCAACAATTTAATGGGTGGATTACGGATCACCCAGTATACAGGGTGTTTCGTTAATATTGACCGGGCCAAATATCTCACGAAATAAGAATCAAACGGAAAAACTACAAAGAACAAAACTCGTCGAGTTGAAGGGGGAAACCAGATGGCGCTATGGTTGGCCCGCTAGATGGCGTTGCCACAGGTCAAACGGATATCAACTGCGTTTTCTTAAATATGAACCCCCATTTTTATTATATATTCGTGTAGTACGTAAAGAAATATGAATGTTTTAGTTGGACCACTTTTTTCGCTTTGTGATAGATGGTGCTGTAATAGTCAGAAGCGTATAACTACGTGGTATCACGTAACATTCCGCCAGTGCGGACGGTATTTGCTTCTTGATACATTACCCGTGCTAAAATGGACCGTTTACCAATTGCGGGGAAGGTCCATATAGTGTTGATCTATGACTATAGTGATCAAAATGGCCAACGGGCGTGTGCTTTATATGCTGCTCGGTATACTGGACGACATCATCCCAGTGTCCGGACCGTTCGCCGGATAGTTACGTTATTTAAGGAAACAGGAAATATTCAGCCACATGTGAAACGTCAACCACGACCTGCAACAAACCATGATGCCCAAGTAAGTGTTTTAGCTGCTGTCGTAGCTAATCCGCACATCAGTAGCAGACAAATTGGGCGAGAATCGGGAATCTAAAAAACTTCGGTGTTACTACAAGATGTTTCACTGCACGACATAATGGCGATGTACTTCCCACATGATGGTTGTCCAGCACATAGCTCCCGTGCGGTTGAAGCGGTACTGAATAGCATATTTCATGAAAGGTGGATTGGTCGTCGAAGCACCATACCATGGCCCGCACGTTCACCGGATCTGACGTCCTCGAATTTCTTTCTGTGGGGAAAGTTGAAGGATATTTGCCATCGTGATCCACAGACAAAGCCTGACAACATGCGTCACAGCATTGTCAATGCATGTGGGAACATTACCGAAGGCGAACACTTGCTGTTGAGAGGGATGTCGTTAAGCCTATTGCCAAACGCATTGAGGTTGACGGACATCATTTTGAGCATTTATTGCATTAATGTGGTATTTACAGGTAATCACGCTGCAACAGCATGCGTTCTCAGAAATGATAAGTTCACAAAGATACATGTATCACATAGGAACAACCGAAATAAAATGTTCAAACATACCTACGTTCTGTATTTTAATTTAAAAAACCCACCTGCTACCAACTGTTCGTTTAAAATTACGGACAATATGTTTGTGACTATTACAGCGCCATCTATCACAAAGCGAAAAACGTTTTATACCTAAAACATTCAAATATCTTTACGTACTACACGAAAATGTAATAAAAAATGGGGGGTTGCTATTTAAAGAAACGCAGTTGATATCCGATTGACCTATGGCAGCTCCATAAGGTTTCCCCCTTCAAGCTAGACAAGTTTCGTTCTGTGTAGTTTTTTTCGTTTGACGCTTATTTCTTGAGATATTTGACCCGGTCACGATCAATGGACCACCCTGTATACCCCCAAATATTCAAAACAAGTAGTAATCTTGTTAACAATGCGCCACATCTTTCGTTCTTTCATTATCAAACGGCTACGAAATTTCGAGCGCCGAATGTATATCGAGACCAGAGCGAAAATAACTCACCCTCCTGTGCTGGCTAGCGCAGACACAAACAGATGACTATCGCATTGAATAATTAAGGGCGCTTTAAATGGTAATTATTCTCCGTTCTCTTTTATTTATGGCACTTTGCTGTCAGCTCCGACGAAACTCCAGCGTCCGGCGTGGCTCACTGCATGCTCGAATAAACTCATTAGCACCCAGAAGTCTCTGTCGGGCACGTGATACGAATGGGGCAGCTAAACACCTTTGCTTCCAACAGCATCAATTAGTCACAAGCGTTTTTGATTATTCACGGAAGAGTTAATCGTGTGTGGGATTAATGAAATCTGCGTGCGTTACGGAGCCAATACCAATCAATCGTATCCGGCTATTACCGCTGAAAGCGGACTGTTCTATGGATGCACCTGGCTGATAAGCTGATGCTAATTTATTGAAATTTACGGCAAACTTTAGATTATGATACAATGTCTAGTTTTACCTATGACTTACCGAACAAAGTTACTATGAGCCTGACCTCGTAATCAATAGGACGATTATAACGGCATGTACATGGGTATATGGCCATATTTCAATTTGGAACAATAACTGAAACGGGGGGGGGGGGAGGGGAGGTTTTAATTACGACAATTTTGTACTTTCAAAAAAAGTGCCGTCTGTTACCAGTGCAACGCTGCTTTACATTAACAAATGGTGCGTTACGTTTATCATAAATGGAACGAATAGAGTGTCGAAAAAAGGTCTATAGCCAGAATTGACGCCACACTACAGAGAAGGAAACAACTTATTTTTCGCAAAATACTCAGTTTGTGATTGGAAAAGGTACTGTTACTATGTAGCTTACGTTAAGTCTGTGTTACACAACTACTTATATAGTTTATTGCTGCATTAGGTTCTTTTAGAGCAAGCTAATCACCTCATGATGTTTCAGAATAGTGATATACAGTACCGGAATTTCATTTCTTCTACACTATGAGCAGAATCACACGGAGTAGTCGGACTTGTTATTGACTTAATTTTCCGCAATAAGAATCACTGGTGTCTTGACGATGTATTAGAATTACAAACGATAAAGAATGTATCTGAATTTTTTCTAATACATAATAGAAGTTACAAAGAGAATTACTGCGAACCCAAAGATACAATAACCACTACAGTGAAATAAAATTCCAAATGTGCATACGGATATTACATCACAGCAGCCATTAAAAACATGACTTAACTAGTCAAATCCAAAGGCTAACATCACAAATTCATCTTGAGCCGAATTTTTGTGGTTGAGGCGATGACGTTGGAAAGCATAGGAGCCACAGAAACTCATGCAAGTCACAAAAACTCGAAAAAATTTGTTTTGTACGGTATACAAATTATTTAGTACTAAAAACCTTGGACTTGACAGTAATATTTATATTTTTATATTACTTTTTTCACCTACTCCCACTATGGGGCGTGATATACTATGGTGACTGCCATTACTGTGCCTACAATACCCCAAGGATTCCACACCGCCGTGCGGTTAAAGGCGCTGCTGTCGAACCGCAAGACCGCTACGGTCGCAGGTTCGAATCCTGCCTCGGGCATGGATGTTTGTGCTGTCCTTAGGTTAGTTAGGTTTAACTAGTTCTAAGTTCTAGCGGACTAATGACCTCAGCAGTTGAGTCCCATAGTGCTCAGAGCCATTTGATTCCACACCAGTATTGGTCATCTTCCGATATTTTTACACGTCACTGCACATACCCACCATCACTCAAATTTGCTACAGGCATGTCTCTACCTCAGGAACACCTGTTACATGTCGTTCAGTTTGACTGTAGGAAGGATAAAAGCAGAAATAACGCAGTTCAGACTTCACATTTGTTAACTGAGGCAAAATCCAAGGACATTTAAGACACTTTCATGGGTTTCATTGATATAGAAAGAGATTTTGGCAGTGAAAACTGATACAAAAAAGGTAGGTGAACGCTACTGGGAAAGAGGGATATTCTACAATATGCAGAAAAACCTACAAGGAACAATAAGAATGGAAGACTAAGAGAAAAAGCATTCATGTTAAAAAGGGAGTTAGACAACTATGACATCTTTCTGCTTTACTGATAAACCTTCGCATGGAAACAATAATTTAGTAAATAAGAGGAAGGTTCAGAATGTAGAATAAAGTTCAGGGTAAAAGATAGTAAGATTTACTGATGACAACGTTGTCCTCTGTGGAAGTAAGGAAGAAATCAAACGCCTGCTGAATAGGATAACATTTTGCTGAATACGGAATTTTGTCTCTAAATAAACGGAAGTACTGAGAAACGCAGAAATGAGGTTATTGACAAACAGCGTAAACATTAGGGACTTTGAAGTAAAACAAGGAGCTCTACCACATTGGAAGAAAAATAACGCATAGTGAAAGAAATTGAATAATAGAGGCAACCAGACGATTCCTCGACAAAGGAATCTTGGTAGTATGAAATATAACTTTTTTCGCGACGTATAAATTTCCGAGAATATTCCCCGGACAAAAGCATTTTAAGGAAGTGGATTATGGAGAGACACATACGCATTCACAGACTCGACCACGCCTACAAACACACACACACACACACACACACACACACACACACACTACAGTATTACGCATTTAGGGCCTGAATACATTGAATACATGTTTGTGTTCTTCACATCACCAGATGAGTCGCCACTTTCATTATACTGTGACATAAGTTATCTTTTGTTGCAAACGCTGAACAACGTAATTTTATACACATCCGCTTCATGTTCATTGTACTGCTCGCATGGATATCACAAACTGCGATAATCTTGCCAACAACACTTGTACACAACAACCCATGCTCTAAGGTCACTGCTCGTTCTGTGCGGAATCAGTAAAGAAAACGCTTGCTATATAATGGTTTTTTATTGCTCAAACTAATTTCTAGACCAGTTTTTTCAAACGTCAGTTTATTACGATCCACCTCAACGTTGACGTATAAAATAATTAAAACTTGAAAGTCAACTTCATTAGCAGCGATCACTCTAGAATTCGGCAGCCAAAAAGAATGAAAAGGAAGATCGAAAAATAAAAATTAAGTTACTTCTCCGTTTCTTGGGGCTCCTCGACACAAACATGGCAACCTATCAAGAATAACGTTCACGTCGAGGCTGTATGATGCTGGTTTCAATTTTCAGGTAGAACATCGTGTTATTGAAATTGATTCATCTGTTAATTTACTACCTTTATTACACATATAATAAATCTGGTGTTTCCACATTGTCTTCAAACTGAGAATTTTTTCATTATTAACAGTCACAGTGTCTCCATATACCAAATTTATACTTTGCCTTAAATGAGGTTTACTTAAGGAAAACAGTAGATGAATTCGTAACTATACTCCCACATTTCTCACATAGATTCATTTGAATTAACGACCAAGTACAAAATGAATAATACGTCTGTACAGCTTGGCAACATATGCCAAGAACAACCACATCACTCTCCTGCCAACTTACGACTTCAACTGCTAACTAAAAACTACGAAGACGTGTGAGCATCTCGGAGATATTATTCTGCGTAACAGCTAACTTCTTTACTGACAATATTTTTGGTACGTGGGTCCCCTTTTCGTACCACACTTACCCACCATATCTTAGATACCATAAAGGAGGAAGAGGGATGGAGTCATGATTGGTAGTCACAATTTATAATTAAGATAGTTTATTGACATTACGCGTTTTAAGGAATTTGACAATTACAAATTGTGGACGAGCCACTAGATAAAGCTTTGCAAATACAGTTAGAAACCCAACGTATTCAGTACTCAAATAAACAGTCCATTGAGAGAAAGTTATAAAAAACTTAAAGTGCCAGGCATTTGTAGAAAGTTATCAATTGCAGTTATCAATTGCTTCACATAGACATTTCATCAATCTCCTTAAAACCAGTTATTACGTTAAGATGGCCACACTTGACATTCACTAAAATACCCATATAACCCTACTATTTCAATCCGTTAAAGAAGCACTTGTTAAAAGATCAATTACAAACTTAATATTGCCGGGTACTAATACCCCTCGCTTTATTTTCCCTTATTAAGAAAACAGAATTAGTGACATTCTTCAGAAATTCAAACTCCCATATAGGATTTCCCTCAAAATACATATAATGAAAACAGTTACTAATAAAGAGTGACTTAATGACACTTCAACATTACTGCCAAGCTAAGATCCAATTACATAACGTGATAGAACCATTTACATAAAAAACTACAGGAGAAACCACGATCTTTAAAAATGAATGTTCACGTGCTCAGAAGTGTCAATAAAAGACTACTAGAAAGAGCTGCGTAAGGAACTCTGCAGATGCTATGCAATTTAAAGTTTAGCTAGTTGCGAGTCGCTAATATTTAAAGAAACAGGTTCGTTTAAGAACAGGTTCCATAAAATATATATTTATATGTATCTACCGCCTTGGCGGAAGGAAGATAAATACTATATTTAGTATTAAAAACAGTCTTTATCACAATTTATTTATCAAGGTGACCGGTTTCGACCACTACCGTGGTCATCTTCAGACCATTGAGTAGGAACCTCTTTCTGTTGGAGATGACCACAGTAGTGGTCGAAACCGGTCACCTTGATAAATAAATCGTGATCAAGACTGTTTTTAATAGTAAATATTTGTAAGACATTGATCACTGCCACTCCCATAATGTATTCAAAAGTAATTAATAAATACTATACCTTGGATGGCGGTATGTGAACAACTCCCGGTAGTATCCAGGTTCTTAAACACTGCCAGGCGTAGACCTCGGATGACAATTTCACTCCCAGCCAAGGCGCTGGCACGATCAAAGGTTTTTGCGCGACTCACAAGGACATTCAAATAACTCTGAAACATAGAAGCACTCGGCAGAACCTTTGACCCGATACATGGATAAGCGTGTAAAGGAACACGTTACACTAATGACAAATTCGCGACTTTGACGTTAAGCATTTTACACATGGACAACTGTATTAATAGAGTGCAGGCTTTGAAAACGCCAACATAAAATAATTTGACTACAAGAAACACAGAGCACTAGTAAAACTTCTGAGAAAGCTTTCAAATAACGGCCACCATTTAACTAGGCCAACTGAACTCTTCCACACCATCTTAATGTTCGACTATGAAAGTCTCACCATAATAATAAAATTTAAATGCCTCTGAGTGTGTCGGTCAACAAAACAGAATTACAACCACTTACTTCAGATCACGTACACAATACGACGGAGCGGGTTTCACAGCTTCACAGCTTCAATTAAAAGAACTTGTATCTCCAAGCTTCCCATGTCTCCAAAACGCCCGACCAACTACACACCACAACATGTAACGGTCATCACGCTCGTTCGGCAGCCGTTGACAGTCGTCTCCCGGCGAATTTCACGAGATCTCGAGGGTTACCCGTCGAAAGCTAACCACCAACTCGCTTCGCCTGCCAACCCGGAAGATAAGACACGTGAAAAGATAGCTTAGCTTAACCGCAATCGATCTCAACGATGCATGAACAAAATAACATTGGCGCCTGCTCGCCACGGCTCAGTTTTCTTAGACCTTGATCTGAAACCTTAAAATTAAAAATTTGTGCTGATGACTCCACATAAAAATAAAATTACATAGGCAAATTTCGTAATAAATGCAGTATATGTGGAAAACACACACTTTTCTCAAAAATAATGAAACTAATTTATTTGCGTTATTAAAATTATACATAATGCAGAATAATAAATTTGAATTTGTTTGTATTGTATAATAATTTTGTGAGGTGTACGAAGTAATGCTTTTCTTAACTGTATCGACAAGTTCTACATGTAGCCAAAGATGAGCCGTTGATCAGTTCCATCAGAATCTCAACAGCACTTGGCTGTGAGCTGTATTCATTTCAGTTCACTGTAAGAATCTGTAAAACAGACAAACGGAGCCTAGCTCCGACCTACGTGATATGTCTGTAGTATTAATTTTTATGAGACATACTTTGAGCAATAACTTCCTCAATCAAAAGCAAATATTTTATACTAATAAATCTATATTACTCCTAAACCTTTCTGTGTCTTAATGCTAAACTGTTCTTAATAATATGCTTATACCCCTATCATCAGTGTCATTTTTTCGATCTATAATTATGTTTCCCTTCTATCCTATTAATCCTGTTCACTCCAGTTCTTCCTGTACGTCTTTTATCTGTTATTGATTTTATCCAAACATTTGTAATTTCAGCGTTCTACACGCACAAAACGTAATTTTGTTTTCTCACATCAACTAATCCGTTGTATCAGCGGATACTCAGACCTATTCGCGTGTTAGCTGCATTATGAAACGAAGACTAGCTTTACGTAAGAGTTACTAACACAGGGGGGCAGCTAGAATTCGCAGCGAGCCCGCAGACGGAAGAATGGCGTCCTCGCGCTATTGGATTCCGATGCTCGCCTGCTGCCCTCCCCTCTGGCACACGGCTAGATATTAGGTCGCGTTCCGGTCATTAGCCAAATACATCGGCCGGTAACGTGGTCCGTAGGGACCTCTCAAGGCCACAAACCCAGTGCTGAGCAGGCTTCTGCTGTTGACTGCCTCTACGTTGCTGTAATCATTCGTAAAACACTTGTGCAAAACTACGTCGCTCCCTCGTGCTAAAAGCCAGCTATAACGCTGGACACTAAAAAGACAATAAGGTTTTCTTCAGCTTTGCAGCCACATAAGCTACGTAATTAACACTTTGTAGTCCTAACAGATCAACATAGTTACTGCCAGGACTATCACGATGACGTCCTGAGTCGCCCTTTCCAAGACCATCACAGAAGATCTTAGAGCTAGGCCATTGTAAGGCTACGGAAAGAAAAGTGTTTTGCCCTGTACTTGGAAAACCTATCTTTCGTCCCAAACCCTATACTTTACTTCTATTGTTGTTCTGATATACCGCTCTAATCAATAAACTTAAACGCGCCGCTGTACGACATAAGTATTTGATTTCGGAAAATCCCGGTCTCTGGTAGGTTAGTCTTGCAACTGTACTGATAGAAGTGCAATAACTTTACCTTGAGCTCAGATAACAAGTATAGGCTTCTTTCCAAGTACAAGGCTGTATAGTGAACAATACAGATAACGTTTAATGTAACAGCGTCCAATGGTTATTTACATACTCCACTAGGTGTTTAAGGAAAGAGGTTGCAATACAAAGAGAATAAACATTTAGCCCGATGTCTTTCGACCACCATATTTCGGTCCGAATTCTACGTCGACGTACCTAACCATACCATAATTTACAAAACACGATATAATCCACGGATTTTCTACTCAACCAGTAGGATATTTTTGGCTAGGATAACTTAGTATGAGTCTTCATAGCTATAAATCGTTAGTTCTTGTAATGAAGCAAAAAATTGAAAGACCATTTAACTACCGTCTCTCCTCGTAATCTCAGTACTATATATATAGCAACTGAACTGATTATTTGTCGGCGACCAAAGTAATCTATGTACTTCATTATATTAATGCTTTAAATTGTAAAAGCTAGTTCTGGGTTTCTGCACATTGCCCACGAGCAATTGGCGACATGAAATTTCTAGCTGCTGCGAATTTTGAGTAACGACCATATCAATGATTCACAAAGCAAATAAAGAAAGACGACAGATATACTTTGCGAACTAGCTTTGCTATGAATGACTACTGATGCTAATGAAAGCAATTTTCAGACCTTCAGTCTTTAAATTATCATTTAATGCGTTTTATCTACTTTGAGTTGATATTAAATAGGCCTCTCCAACTTCAGTTTTAAATGTTGATACCAGACTATACTAAGCAAAGCATACAACAGAGTGAGATATATGATCTAACCTATCATGATTGCCTTAACGTATGCCTGTGAAGTTTTTCATCTCTTGTTTACTTCTTTGCACCATCCTGTGTAGTGTTTAAGCTTAATTTTCTTTTCCTTTTATAGAGCAAACGGATTAATTCTTTGCTTTATAATTTCTTTTGGGAGTTGATAAAGAACATAATTAGTCTTTTAACAAAGTTAGCTCTAATATTTCATCTCTTTCCGATTTACGCGATACTAATCGTATTACTTTGATAGAATTAATAGTTTCAGCTGCTAATTATTTTGATTACTATGATCTTAATACCTTTTCAGTGCAGCTAAGCATTAGATAAGGGAATATAAGTACGAGTAACTTAACAAACAATTATTTTTCTTTTCATTACAACACACGAAGCTATGTTAAGAAGTTTTCTATTATAGATGATATTTTAGCCCAAGTTCCCCAAGACATTTGCACTAATCTAGCCTATTCAAAATTACAAAGCTGGTTCCGCCGCCACTTTATTCCGGTACTTAACACGTGAAAAAAAAGCTCAGCCTCTTCAGGCGTTGGCGTCTATATGCAAAAAATTCCACTAACGTTGCCGCAGATTGGACCGCTCGACACTTGGCCGTCTTACGAGAATAATGGCACTGTTTGTGCTTCAGTTAATGAATCCCCTTGTAACCAACTCTTCTGTTCACTGAGGATCTCGTATCGTTCTTTACAGGGGCAAACCAAAAGTATCTCACCACAGTTACGCTCAGTGGTCACAACGAAATAGATACCGCTATAAGTTAAGCTTGCATTCTAGTCGTCTTCATGTACTCAAAGCTCCTTTTAACATTCAACAAAACCACCGCAAAGCACCCAACTATTTTAGAGTGTTCTGGTCAGTATTACAATCCAGAAAGCACCAGAAACCACTCAACTACATTAGAGTCCTCCGAGCAGTATTTCTATCTAACGAAACACCAGAAACCATTCAACTACCTTAGATTGTTATGAGCAGTATTGCCATTCCCCAACTACGGAATCAAGTCGGAGTCAAACCGATTCCTGAATCAGTCATGAATACCAGACGATAATGTGCCGATGACGTCTTATCAAACCAACAATCTGTGGTCATATTCCACCAGACCAGAAAGCACCTCTTTAAGCTCTAGTGTTTATACCTCTGAACAAGATAACAGAAATTTCTGCCATATAGCATCCGTCGTGGAACCTCGAACTTTGGTACGAAATTAGTGCAAAGTGACACCAGATGGTTAATTTACCAACTCGTAATGTTACACCTGACTGTCAACCGACCAAACAGCTATCTCGGTCAGTTATCCGAACTGACACAAACTGTAACCTGTTTCTCAGTCTATCTGGTGTTGTCTGTTAACACCGTATTAAAGCATTCCCGAACCATTCAATGAAACAATGTAACCGAGTCATTAGTTCTCTTGGAAATTACTTGCTTGTATGCCTGCATAGTCGGTTGATGTTTCTGATGGCCAATTCGGTCTCGCTGCTTACTCTTTTGTGTGCAGGAGAGGAAGGAAAAAATACGTCCACGAACAGACGGCAGCCCCATAGGACATCGGCTTCCCACAACAACATTTTTCCGTACACGAAACCAGTAACACATTAATCACACAATAAATACACATCATTACCTATCTAATAGAGGATACGTAATTATTTTAGGCGATTCACTCTCACCTAACACCATCTCCAGACGTCTAGGCGGATTATAGTCCTGAGCTAAACGAATTTATGTTGTTTTCGGATTACATCTACCAGCCTTCCATCAGATGATCGTGGCAGTCTTTTCAGAACCTTCAGAGTCGTAGAAACAATTTCTTCTTTCTATCTACCATCCGCCCTCCTAGTTACGTATTCTGTCCGCATTCAATCATAGTGCTTTCACTGATTAATTCTTTTATTTTCCCTGAGTATTTTTATACCTCGCAATAACTATCTCTCAATAATTCATCGGGTAGCCATAGTTTTTCATTTTTCTGCTTGCAAATCTCACATCGGACTTTCACAAGTGAAAAAGTTTAGTACATAATGTTTGCAAGTTTTCGTTGCAGACACTCCAGAATCTTACGTTTGAAAACTGTGTTTAGTGCCCGCAAAGCAACGTAGTGCCCTTCGTACGTTTGTTGGTTCTTTTCGCTACGTTTCAATTCGTCGTGTCCAACTATCAGAATAAAGAAAGTAATTAACTTATTCTCTTATTTTTCACATAATTTGTGCTATTTTCTATGATACGTTAGTCTTCGTTGTTGAAATTTACCTGCTTTAGAGGTAACCACTGCATGCCGCTAGGAAAACGAACGTGATTTAGGTACAACTCGGATAACACGTTTCCTCAGCTTTCCCGGATTAACAATTTTAGTGCTTTCCCTAACACTTACTAGAATAGTTTTGGACGCGATAAGTGCACTTGATTAGCTCAGTTTTCAAACCTGAGTTTCAGATGATGAAAATTGGCAGAATTTGTGGCTTTTACGCATATTGTCCTTATTTGCGTTACACAGGTTCAATCACTTTGACGTTTATCATCGGCTGTTCGAACGATACTGTTAAATGATTGTCTGAAACTACCTCAGAATCTACTGTGTCCAGGCGAGGAACTAAATGACAGTTATTGTTCTTCCTGTAACTGCGTTCACCATTTTTGAATGAACAGTTTCGAAAGAAACCTTGACCCAATTTTCGATTAAAATCCAATATTTGTAATATACACTCTATGGCATTTATACTGCATATTTTGTAGGTGAAAGGCAGATGAGAGCATTATTTGTCTTGTCTGTACCCTTCATGGAGATGTAAAATGGATACACCACTTTAACTGAATCAGCTGTGGGTTCTTGGTGCAACATTGTAAATTAACTAAACAACACTGTTTTCTGCCTTGTTTCACAATTTTATTACTGATGTTACTGTACAACCTAGGTTTCCAGTTATAAGCTCATTTTAAAGCACATTTTTCATTCCCAAAAATGACAATGCACAGATAAACTTGATGCCGGGCGTTGTGGCCGAGCGGTTCTAGGCACTTCAGTCCGGAGCCACGCTGCTGCTACGGTCGCAGGTTCGAATCCTGCCTCGGGCATGGGTGTGTGTGATGTCCTTAGGTTAGTTAGGTTTAAGTAGTTCTAAGTTCTAGGGGACTTATGACCTAAGCTGTTGAGTCCCATAGTGCTCAGAGCCATTTTTACAGAATTTCGCAAGCAAGTTGCCAAGTTGTCATGACTGATTTAGGTTCATAAGCTAAAAAAGATCTTTCGCACAGACATGTCGCTCTAAATATTGTAGCACATGTGTAACCTGATTAAGGAGACTTGGGAACTTCACCTGACCAAAGAAATATAGACGTCCTGTACAATTTTAACGTAAAAAGATTTGTCATTATAACAGAAATTACCTGGCAGGTCAGTGAAATACACCCATACACGCAGAGGGGAGGCTTCAACTGAAACGCCAACGGTCTCGAAACTAGCTTGGAAACAGATGCAGGATTGACAATGTCCTCAAAGGCTTTATAAAACTGTCCTTGTACTTCTTTCAAGGCCTCACAGAAGTTCAGAAACCTCTCGTTTTCTTTAACGCCAGTGAGCTTGGGGAATCGTACTGTCTTTGTCACACCGTATCTCTTCTACAAAGCGATTTTCATTTTAAATGTATCCCCATGATATCAGATATAAGTTAAAATGGTTCAAATGGCTCTGAGCACCATGCGACATAACTTCTAAGGTTATCAGTCGCCTAGAACTTAGAACTAATTAAATCTAACTAACCTAAGGACATCACACACATCCATGCCCGAGGTAGGATTCGAACCTGCGACCGGAGCGGTCGCTCGGCTCCAGTCTCTAGCGCCTAGAACCGCACGGCCACTCCGCCCGGCAGATATAAGTTACCTTCGAATGTCTTACTGCGGGCAGTGTGCACTCAAGTCCAATCAAAACGCGATTTAGCAATTCTAATTTTCGTTCGTGCTCTCCTTTTTCCTTCATAAATTTAACAATAGCCAGTTTCAAATGAAAACTTTTTCCAACCATGTCCCTTGACTTACCCAATACACTGTGCGATAATATGTGAAGTCTCTAAACTCTTCGTTCAGAGCAATTGCAAACTGTTGCAACTGGCAGTGAAATAATGCGAGACTTGAGAAATTTCACTATTCGTATCACCAGATTCTTCAAGTGCTAAAATTTAGCACGAAGTGTTTTATGACGTACAGAACAGTGAATACTGTCTGTCGACCGTTGTAAGTTTTTGCTCTTCCATTGTCAGACTAAACGTCGTTTCACAGCAAATATGCAGTACCCGCCGTTTATGTGAACTGAGAACTTTTATCCCTCTCTTCTGCCATTCGCATTCATGTTGGAGGACTGTGACGATAGATAGCTGGTGTGCCTCTTTTCGTGCAAACAGCCGCTGTACCTGTGAACGTTCTTCATACCACGAGCAAATAGCGGACCGTAAACAGCGCTGACATCACGACTCTGCCGAACAGAGATGGTTGCGCCGACCGTAAAACGCCGCACCACAATGCTAACAAGGGAACCTCCCCATCGCACCCCCCTCAGATTTAGTTGTAAGTTGGCACAGTGGATAGGCCTTGAAAAACTGAACACACATCAATCGAGAAAGCAGGAAGAAGGTGTGTGGAACTATGAAAAAAATAAGCAAAATATACAAACTGAGTAGTCCATTTGCAAGATATGCAACATCAAGGAAACTGTGCGCCCAGGAGAGCCGTGGTCGCGTGGTTAGCGTGAGCAGCTGCTGAACGAGAGGTCCTTGGCTCGAGTCTTCCCTCGAGTGAAAAGTTTTAATTTTTATTTTCAGACAATTATTATCTGTCCGTCCGTCCGTCCGTCCGATGCGAGGTAACTGCGCCGTAGTATGGGGACGCTACACCTAAGCGGAAAAATTTGAAAACGTTAAAAACATATGTTTTGACAGAGCACAGGGAAAACTGTGTGACTGTGAAACTGATGCATTCATTTGTTGTAGTTTATGTGACAAACTCTTATTTTTTCATCACTTTTTTGGGAGTGATTATGACATCCACAAGAAAATCTAAAACGGGCAAGGTAGAAGAATCTTTTTACCCATTCGCCAAGTGTACAAGTTAGGTAGGTCGATAACATATTCCTGTTATGTGACGCACATGGCGTCACCAGTGTTGTATAGAATGTATCAGACGTGTTTTCCTGTGGCGGAATCGGTGGACCTTTGACCTTGCGATCAAATGTTTTCGGTTCCCATTGGAGAGACACGTCCATTCGTGTGCTAATCGCATGGTTTTGCGGTGCGGTCGCAAAACACAGACACTAAACTTATTACGGTGAACAGAGACGTCAATGAACGAACGGACAGATCATAATTTTGCGAAAATAAAAAAGTAAAATTTTCACTTGAGGGAAGATCTGAACCAAGGACCACTCGTTCACAGCTGCTCGCGCTAACCACGGGACCACGGCACTCCCGAGCTCTTGGTGTCCTTGATGTTGCCTACCTTGCACATTAACTACTCAGTTTGTATATTTTGCTTATTTTTTCTTAGTTCCACACAACTTCTTCCTGTTTTCTCGTTTGATCTGTGTTCAGTTTATCAAGGTCTATGCACTGTACTAACATATGACTAAATCTGAGGCGGCTGCGATGGGGAAGTTCCCTTGTAAGTGAATTCTCGGTTTGTCCCGAGTACTTCCGATAAGGATCGATCAAAGCCGAATGACAAGCTGGTCCTTGGTCGGCGCAGGCCCGCACACGCTGCACGCGTGAAGTCTGGAAACCTTTCCCTTACTTACACATCACATCTGTTGCAACCTCTCCACTGTAAACAATTACATAGTTAACAATATGTATTTCTGATGCATCTCTAGATATTCTTCCAACTTCTAAAGGAAATTTTCACCGCTAGCAGGTGACTCATTGACACCAGTTTCCATGATTGCTGACATACCACATTATTTCACTGCTTTAAAAATTCAGATATTTAAATTTCGTAACCAATGTATTGAAATCTACAGTATCAAATTACTTCCAGATATCAAAGGGTGTTGAAATGGGAGATTCACACCTGTTCGTCACATGTCTAATGACGGTAAGGCAGTTTATATGGTACCATGTTTTAGGAAATCTGAATGATACGCGCCATGGATAAATTTTAAGGCAGTCCCCTCAGGTGTTCCTGATTAATGTTCTCCAAGACTTTAGATATGGCGAATAATGTGTTGTTTGGCTTAGTTACCTGTGGATTTTGGGTTCTGATTCTTGGGAATTCGTCGAATTAAGCTTTGCTTCCACCCAGTAGAATATTTACCACCAAAAGGAGGGAGTCGCAACACCTCTGTGAGAACTAGAATAATTGCATCGGTAACATATTTAATCATGCATATGCTCATTCCATGAATACCTACTGCCTCAACAACCATGATTACATACTGCGTGTGTAGAAACAATTTTCAAGAAAATCACATGTGTCGAGAAGGCACTGTCTTGTGGCTCATTATTCGTAATTTAGAGCTTATAGCTGTCGAGAAAAGTGATTAATTTCTTCTGAAGAGACTTGTAAAGCAGTAACAGTTTTTAAGCTTTCTACGGCTATGTTTCGTAGTTTCCTCCACACTGCAGTATATTTCGTACAACAGAGTGGGCAAGCCCGATTTCTCTCTTTGTTCCGCAAATTCATGCACACTTGATGTAACTCAGAAGTCGGATTTCGCTTGTATCTGCAATTTGTAGAATGTCGCTTATCCAGGAGGAGGAGCTCGCTTCACTTCAACAGAAACATGAGGAGCATGTGTTTCATACAAAGCAGTAAGTCTGCAACTGAATTCTATTACTTTACTGTCTAATGACGACTAACTTCTTACATCCTACCATGGAATATCTGAGCAGTCCTCTTGTAGGGTATCTGCTTGAATTTCAGTATGTTATTAGGTGAGACATTTCTCTGGCGAACTGCATTGAGTACATAAAGAATATGAAATTGTCAGCAGAAAGCTTCGAGCACAAGTTTGACAGGCGCAAATACCTTACCTTGCTTCTTCCTTATATACTTCCGCAAAAAAATAGTACGTCTGGAAATACGTAATCGATTTTGATCCGATGACGGCATATTTCACCTGGGGGCAGTAGATATCTGTGTCTACTCTTTAATATGGAATTCTCATGGCCAGAAGGCTCAATGCGGTACAAACGTGTGAAGCAGGCAGGCAATCATGCCACTTCCTGCAGTCGACTAAGGGATTCTTAAAGGGGTCACATTGTGGCTTTCCGAGTGACAGGTTGGTGCTTTGAAGAATTGCCGCACAAGTTGTACGTGCCGCGTCAGTTGTGCCACGATGTTGGTATCAGTGGTCACGTGAACATTCTCACACCAGTAGGCGACTTTTTTGACGTCTATACAACAAAACCGTCCACCAGGATGGTTTTATTGTAGGCATAGCAGTGGCAGATCGCGCAGCTACCACAGCACACATAAGATTGATTGTGAGACCAGACGAGTCAGCACGAACTTTCAGCCGACCGTGGTGGCCACGCGGTTTAGGCGCTGCAGTCTGGAACCGCGCGACTGCTACGGTCGCAGGTTCGAATCCTGCCTCGGGCATGGATGTGTGTGATGTCCTTAGGTTAGTTAGGTTTAAGTAGTTCTAAGTTCTAGGGGACTGATGACCTCAGATGTTAAGTCCCATAGTGCTCAGAGCCATTTGAACCACGAACTTTCAGGAACTGATTATTAGCAGTGCGGATGCAGTCATGCACATTTCTAGCCCTTCTTCCACTCACGCCATAACATCGATGTGCACTACCCTACTCACGCCGTCAGAGGATCACTTGGAAGATGCAATGGCGCGCCGTGATCATCATCGATGAAGCAGATTCTGCCTGCAGGTAAGTGATGGTCTTCCATACAGGGCTATTACAAATCATTGAAGCGATTTCATAAATTCACTGTACCTCCATTCATTGACATATGCTCACGACACACTACAGATACGTAGAAAAACTCATAAAGTTTTGTTCGGCTGAAGCCGCACTTCAGGTTTCTGCCGCCAGAGCGCTCGAGAGCGCAGTGAGACAAAATGGCGACAGGAGCCGAGAAAGTGTATGTCGTGCTTGAAATGCACTCACATGAGTCAGTCACAACAGTGCAACGACACTTCAGGACGAAGTTCAACAAAGATCCACCAACTGCTAACTCAATTCGGCGATGGTATGCGCAGTTTAAAGCTTCTGGATGCCTCTGTAAGGGGAAATCAACGGGTCGGCCTGCAGTGAGCGAGGAAACGGTTGAACGCGTGCGGGCAAGTTTTACGCGTGTATCTGGACATGCTGGAAAATTGGCTCATGCCACAACTGGAGACCGACAGTGCCCACTTCATCTTTCAACAGGATGGTGCTCCACCGCACTTCCATCATGATGTTCGGCATTTCTTAAACAGGAGATTGGAAAACCGATGGATCGGTCGTGGTGGAGATCATGATCAGCAATTCATGTCATGGCCTCTACGCCCTCCCGACTTAACCCGAAGCGATTTCTTTCTGTGGGGTAATGTGAAAGATTCAGTGTTTAAACCTCCTCTACCAAGAAACGTGCCAGAACTGCGAGCTCGCATCAACGATGCTTTGGAACTCATTGATGGGGACATGCTGCGCCGAGTGTGGGAGGAACTTGATTATCGGCTTGATGTCTGCCGAATCACTAAAGGGGCACATATCGAACATTTGTGAATGCCTAAAAAAACTTTTTGAGTTTCTGTATGTGTGTGCAAAGCATTGTGAAAATATCCCAAATAATAAAGTTATTGTAGAGCTTTGAAATCGCTTCAATCATTTGTAATAACCCTGTACTTACGACGTTTACATAGTGAGCGATGTCTCGTAGGTGCATTCAACCGTGACACATCGTCACACAGCAGGCTTTATCGTCTGGGGTGCGATAAGCTGCAATTCTCGTTCACCCTTGGTGTTTTCGAAGGCGACGCTAAACAGTACTCCGTATGTTCGGAATCTTATTAGACTCGATCCTTTGCCGTTCTTGCGACAGGAAGGTGACGAGTTGTTCCATCAGGATAATGCTCGCCCGCACACTGCCTGTGATACTCAATGAGCTCTGCAAGAACTTCAGTATCTTTCCCGGCCAGCACGAACTCCGGATTTGTGTCCAATCGAGCACTTATCGGATATGATAGGACGATATGTGTCTCGTGTGACTCGCCAACCGACGTCTCGTACAGAACTACGTGAACACGTAGAGCAAGCGAGGAATAATGTATCCCTGGACACCTGTTCGAACGTCTGGCTTCCAGAGTCAGTTGTTGCATTTCCGCCCATCGAGGCTACACCACACATTAATGTGAGTGTTCCAGCATGCATTGAGACCTGGCAGAACAGCTTGTCCTATTCATCTGAAAATGTAATCATTTAATGTACTCTGTACTGACTGTTGCAACAATAAATCTTGATTGAATTGGATACCTCTAAGGGGGTGTACTGTTTTCTTCTGGAAGTTTGTTATGCTGTATGTGTTGTGGACTGACAAGACAGCCAGTCCATGGAGACGGGTAACCGAAAGGCACGCGTTTACACACGCCGTCTGGCTTGCTTTAGGTCTGAAACAGGATACGTAATGAATGCTATAAAGAAAAGTATGTAGCTGCTGGAATACTTAACTTTAATCCATCATTTGTATACAGCATTCTTGATGATACAAGTGAGACTCTCTCTAGATACATGCAATGTAATGCTAATGACGCCTTGCTAGGTCGTGGCCATGGACTTAGCTGAAGGCTATTCTAACTGTCTCTCGGCAAATGAGAGAAAGGCTTCGTACATGTAGTCGCTAGCAAAGACGTCCGTACAACTGGAGCGAGTGCTAGTACGTCTCTCTAGACCTGCCGTGTGGTGGCGCTCGGTCTGCAATTACTGACAGTGGCGACACGCGGGTCCGACATGTACTAACGGACCGCGGCCGATTTAAAGCTACCACCTAGCAAGTGTGGTGTCTCGCGGTGACACCACAGTATGTGTGTGGGTGAGGCTTTTTGGCTTCTTATGAGTTGATACAGAGGTGCAATACTTTCTTAATATTACATCTACGCCACTGGCAATTAAAATTGCTACACCAAGAAGAAATCCATATGATAAATGGGTGTTCATTAGACAAATATATTATACTAGAACAGATATGTGATTACATTTTCACGCAATTTGGGTGCATAGATCCTGAGAAATCAGTACCCAGAACAACCACCCCAGCCCGTAATAACGACCTTGATACGCATGGGCATTGAGTCAAACAGAGCTTGGATGGCGTGTACAGGTACAGCTGCCCATGCAGGTTCAACGCGGTACCACAGTTCTTCAAGAGTAGTGACTGGCGTATTGTGACGAACCAGTTGCTCGGCCACTATTGACCAGCCGTTTTCAATTGATGAGAGATCTGGAGAACGTGTTGGCCAGGGCAGCAGTCGAACATTTTCTGTATGCAGAAAGGCCCGTACAGGACCTGCAACATGCGGTCGTGCATTATCCTGCTGTAATATAGGGTTTCGCAGGGATCGAATGAGGGGTAGAGCCACAGGTCGTAACGCATCTGAAATGTAACGTCCACTATTCAAAGTTCCGTCAATGCTAACAAGAGGTCACCGAGATGTGTAACCCATGGCACCCCATACCATCACACCGAGTGATACGCCAGTATGGCGATGACCAATACACGCTTCCAATGTGCATTCACCGCGATGTCGCCAAACACGGATGCAACCATCATGATGCTGTAAACGTAACCTGTGCTAATCCGAAAAAATGACGTTTTGCCATTCGTGCACCCAGGTTCGTCGTTGAGTACACCATCGCAGACGCTCATGTCTGTGATGCAGCGTCGAGGGTAACCGCAGCCATGGCCTCCGAGCTGATAGTCCATGCTACTGCAAACGTCGTCGAACTGTTCGTGCAGATGGTTGTTGTCTAGCAAACTTCCCCATCTGTTGGTTCAGGGATCGAGACGTGGCTGCACGATCCGTTACCATGCGGATAAGATACCTGTCATCTCGACTGCTAGTGATACGAGACCTTTGGGATGCAGCACGGCGTTCCGTATTACCCTCCTGAACCCACCGACTCCATATGCTGCTAACAGTCAATGGATCTCGACCAACGCGAGCAGCAATGTAGCGATACGATAAACCGCAATCACGATAGGCTACAATCCGACCTTTATCAAAGCCGGAAACGTGATGGTACGCATTTCTCCTCCTTACACGAGGCATCACAACAACGTTTCACCAGCAACGCCGGTCAACTGCTGTTTGTGTATGAGAAATCGGTTTGAAACCTTCCTCATGTCAGCACGTTGTAGGTGTCGCCACCGGCGCGAACCTTGTGTGAATGCCCTTTAAAGATAATCATTTGGATATCGCAGCATATTCTTCCTGTCGGTTAAATTTCATGTCTGTAGCACGTCATCTTCATGGTGTAGCATTTTTAATGGCCGGTAGTGTACCTGGGAGGAGTTTTTTGCTTTTTATGATCTACATATATAGATATAATACTTTCGTACTATTACATCGGTGGGCGAGACTTGATGGCTAGTTATGAGTTGCTTACAGAGGTGAAATGATCTTATCGTTAGACTAGCAAAGCAAGGAAAGCTCCACTTACTGGCCTCCAAGGCCATTCACGGCCGATCGACCTTCTACCGTGTCATACTATACTAATAGCGTCATTTGAATGCGCTATGGAGGCAGACATGAAGTTAGTGGATCTGCTTAAATTCTCAGCTTTGCGAGATGAAACTACAGGCCATATTTGTGTCTCTCCTGACGATTATATCTACGTAAAGTGATATCTCCTAGGTTAAGGCTGTCTTCGTGACACTATTCCGCTTTTGGTTTATAGATTTCGGTTTATAGATCATCTCGTTTAAAAACGTTGTCATTAAATAGATTTATTTCGAGAAACAGGAACACTGTTCCTCTTTCAGCCCTTGCTTTCCATTGACTTAATATTAGTTATGGTAGTTTCTACTGTAATGGGTAATTGTTGGACGATGTGCTCCTCATCCTGTATCACCTACGCTTACGAACGTTCATTCCTCTACTAATAGAAGTATCGGCAGTTCCGTTTGCACCATGTACAAGAATGTAGTTTTAATGCAGCTCCGCCTACTCGCAAGTACACTCCTGGAAATGGAAAAAAGAACACATTGACACCGGTGTGTCAGACCCACCATACTTGCTCCGGACACTGCGAGAGGGCTGTACAAGCAATGATCACACGCACGGCACAGCGGACACACCAGGAACCGCGGTGTTGGCCGTCGAATGGCGCTAGCTGCGCAGCATTTGTGCACCGCCGCCGTCAGTGTCAGCCAGTTTGCCGTGGCATACGGAGCTCCATCGCAGTCTTTAACACTGGTAGCATGCCGCGACATCGTGGACGTGAACCGTATGTGCAGTTGACGGACTTTGAGCGAGGGCGTATAGTGGGCATGCTGGAGGCCGGGTGGACGTACCGCCGAATTGCTCAACACGTGGGGCGTGAGGTCTCCACAGTACATCGATGTTGTCGCCAGTGGTCGGCGGAAGGTGCACGTGCCCGTCGACCTGGGACCGGACCGCAGCGACGCACGGATGCACGCCAAGACCGTAGGATCCTACGCAGTGCCGTAGGGGACCGCACCGCCACTTGCCAGCAAATTAGGGACACTGTTGCTCCTGGGGTATCGGCGAGGACCATTCGCAACCGTCTCCATGAAGCTGGGCTACGGTCCCGCACACCGTTAGGCCGTCTTCCGCTCACGCCCCAACATCGTGCAGCCCGCCTCCAGTGGTGTCGCGACAGGCGTGAATGGAGGGACGAATGGAGACGTGTCGTCTTCAGCGATGAGAGTCGCTTCTGCCTTGGTGCCAATGATGGTCGTATGCGTGTTTGGCGCCGTGCAGGTGAGCGCCACAATCAGGACTGCATACGACCGAGGCACACAGGGCCAACACCCGGCATCATGGTGTGGGGAGCGATCTCCTACACTGGCCGTAAACCACTGGTGATCGTCGAGAGGACACTGAATAGTGCACGGTACATCCAAACCGTCATCGAACCCATCGTTCTACCATTCCTAGACCGGCAAGGGAACTGGCTGTTCCAACAGGACAATGCACGTCCGCATGTATCCTGTGCCACCCAACGTGCTCTAGAAGGTGTCAGTCAACTACCCTGGCCAGCAAGATCTCCGGATCTGTCCCCCATTGAGCATGTTTGGGACTGGATGAAGCGTCGTCTCACGCGGTCTGCACGTCCAGCACGAACGCTGGTCCAACTGAGGCGCCAGGTGGAAATGGCATGGCAAGCCGTTCCACAGGACTACATCCAGCATCTCTACGATCGTCTCCATGGGAGAATAGCAGCCTGCATTGCTGCGAAAGGTGGATAAACACTGTACTAGTGCCGACATTGTGCATGCTCTGTTGCCTGTGTCTATGTGCCTGTGGTTCTGTCAGTGTGATCATGTGATGTATCTGACCCCAGGAATGTGTCAATAAAGTTTCCCCTTCCTGGGACAGTGAATTCACGGTGTTCTTATTTCAATTTCCAGGAGTGTATTTTGATCGTATACGATATAGATCCTCCAATAGTGACACTTGAGCGAAATCGTAATACAGACAGCCTTATTTCGTTTTCTATTGAGGATTCTTTGAACGTAAGAGTTGGCTAGTGTCACCTGAACAGGTAGCACACGTGAGAGTACTTTAGACTGGAGCTCATTGGTACGTCTTTGCCACATAAATAAAATGTAGAGCTACGAGCCAAATAGCTATCGTGTGTAGACCATTTTGTTTCGTAATTAATGTGCAAAGAAACTGCTTAAGTGTCGAAACAGTCGTGTGTAGAGACTAGGTCACTAGTTTTGAGGGAAACTGCTTAAGTGACCGAATATGTGTCGTATGTAGAGGTTGGTATATAATGCAGAATAACTTGCTATAAACTTCTTTATGTACCCAAAAATGTATCATACATAGAAGCTAGTGTTGGAGGTCAATAATTTTCTAGAAAATTGCTTACGGGCGCCAAACTATAACATTTATAGAGGCATATATATAATGGTCATTAATTCGCACGGAAAGTGGCTTGTTTGTTCACCCAGTGTCAAGTGAAAACTGCAAGATGGCTTACTTAGGTACTCCACCTCTTTCTTTCTTTGATCAGTCCAGTTACTTAAGAAGTGACAACATGAAGGCACGGTATAGTTGTCGTTTGTGACATATACCACAACGTAGCCTGTGAATTACAAAGAGGTGACTGGATAAAGTGATCGTTTGCTCTTTTCGACGGGATTGTTTTCCATATTTGAGATCAGATGGTGACAACTGCTAATTCCAAATCAGATGTCACAGGACTAGGGGAAACTGCTTCTAATGAGTTATCATGTATGAAAAGATGAGGGAAGACAGTTTTTTTTAATTAGGGATCTAATGCATAAATGTTTCAATGATAGATACACATGATCAGAGTAGCTGCATTTTGATACTTAGAGGCGAAGAAGAGAATGCATTAGAACAATCCTTATTTTAAAGTGATCCTGTAGGACGTGATTTGTCACAACACTTAAGTGCACTGTGACACAGCCTCTCCGTCTTTCAGTAGTAATTTTGAATTTGGGGGAGGATTCTTTGTAATTTATACAACTGATCTAACTTCTTTCTCTTTAAATTCGGATGCTGTGCTGAAGAATGCAGCAAAAGACAAGAAGAATGAAATGAAAGGCGTAGAGATGTATTTGAAGAAAGTAGTAGAAGTTTATCTAGTTGTCGAAACAAATTAGTGAAAAAATGCTTGAAGATTTCAGGCCTTTAATAAATACATTAGAGTCCAAACTTGAACATACAGAAACCGTTGAAACTATGGCAATAACGATGAGACCTGCAAGTGCCCTTGTTTTGTTTGTGATGAGATTACAGTTACATTTTTTTTGTGTATGTGTGTATTTGTGTATGAGTGTGCTTGTGTTCGTGTATAGGCATCATCTAATGAATTGTTTTGTTGTTAAAGATTACAGCATACCATCTCACTTGATGGGGGATGGGGGACCAAACATTGGACCACTTAATGGAAGTAATCGCTGCTCGAGAGGGAAGTGACTGATTGTAAATGACTAAGCCAACATAGGTAACCAACGAGGACTGCGATTGTAAATACAAGTCTTTTTATATGTCTGTGAATAATTTTTTTTACAGTTATTATCTGACGCTGTGCTTTTTCCCCATGTGATTTCTGAATGATGTTGCTCAAATTGGGATGGATGAACATATTATAGCCGAGCCTCGTTCACTGACAGCATGCTCCTAGTCCCACCAGTCCGTGACTTCGTGCTCCCTGGACGTAGACACTTATATCCTGTTTGGCAGCTCTGTACGAGGTTGATCTTTCCCTATCCCCAATGAGTCCACTGTGTCGGCCGTAGGTGACGAAATACATGAGTATCATGTGTATATATTCATACTTGATATTTGGGTTATATAATATTCTGCAGAATTTTCACAAAATATTTCCACTCCTGACTGAGTCTAGTCAGCTGACCGGGCACTAAACGACTATTATGACCGAGCCCACTTCGCCGGCTGCATATCAGCGTAAGTAGTGTGATACTGTGAATGTGTTTGTGTGTGTGTGTGTGTGTGTGTGTGTGTGTGTTCTGGTATTATGTTTAAACACAATCGTTCTTTGTTTTAAACAAGAATCCAGATCTCCGAGGAGTATTTGGCATCATAAGCTATGACGCCGTTTTCAAAGTTCTCAGGGCTGACACCTGATTGACAATGAGTGGTTACGTAAGAGTATTTATACAATAATTTATACTTGCATACATTGGATCTCAGATGCATTTTATGTTTACAGGGAGCTCAGACAACGATTTGACGATAGCTGAGTGCCTAAAATCGGCACCCTCTAAAATTGAATGTAATGAAGATTTGCCGCTATGATGCAAGAGGCCATTTTCAGCTGTAAGTGGTCAGGGCTGGGGTCCAAATGTGGGCGAACGAATATATGAGTAAATAATTCACATAAGAGTGTTTATATAATAACTGACATTTGCATAAACTATTTATCAGTATTTTGGTTTTCTTTAGAGGTCTGCCTGAGATTGGTAACTGAATGTATACGCGCCACAGCCAATAAAAGTAAGTGTAACAAGATGGCAGACATCATACCGGTACAATCCATGGTGCCATTCTCGAGTATAAGCTCTTAGGGTTTACTCTAATTATGGACGATCCCACTCGTGGGTAGCAGGAATTCATATTTGTAAAATAATATCTATTTACACTTGCAACTTTTTTTCTAGTTATGCTTGATGACTACATGACTATGGTGGACACAGATCTCCCTGGCGATCTGGACAATGTATAGAGAATCATTAAACCTATTAATGATGAGGAGATGAAATCTCTATTGATCAGTGCAGTTGCCGATGAATTTCTATGCATGTACCAGAAAAATACTGATGACACTTGCACATGATTTTTGTTACAGATCATCGCACATGCATAATACTAATACTGTCGTTGTTTTCTTCCCACACGACATTTGGAACCACCCGTAGGTTACATGCTGCTGCAACCACCATCATCACCGCTAATATTTGACGACTGCACTGTAGAGAGGAGCTATACTGCGCGTCTCTACATGTCTCGTTTTTGAGAGTTTCTACACGACCGGGAAGAAACATTTTCAGCCACTGTTACTTCATAAAATTGGTAGCAGTGTTTGAAAAATGAAAAATGTACAGAGTGACCATAATAAAAGTTGCAGTTTCAAAACACTGTAAGGAGAATCACTGCTCAGGATGACGTCAAGTTTGATCAGCATATTATTGACGCGCGGGGAAACGTCATATTACCAATACATGGTGTTCAAAATGGTTCAAATGGCTCTGAGCACTATGGGAATTAACATCTATGGTCATCAGTCCCCTAGAACTTAGAACTACTTAAACCTAACTAACCTAAGGACAGCACACAACACCCAGCCATCACGAGGCAGAGAAAATTCCTGATGCCGCCGGGAATCGAACCCGGGAACCCGGGCGTGGAAAGCGAGAACGCTACCGCACGACCACGAGATGCGGGCTAATACATGGTGTTGTAAGCGTGTATAGGCTACAAATGACAAATGAATGCTGAAATCCGGCATTCAACAGTTGTAGCACTGTTAGTTAGGTAAACTCATCCACCACAGCAAGCGCGAAAAAGCGGTTTTAATTGTGCTCAGGCCAAAAACCTCAAAAAATCCATAATGGAATCGGTTTTAATTGCCCTGGGGACAAGAGCTGCGTAAAAAGCAAAATGACATCGGTTCTTACTTGTCGCGAGACAGTGCAAGACTTGTTTAGTATGCTGTCCACTGTTTTCAGCCACAAGCTGAAATCAAGGTAGAGCATTTTCCGTAACAGACAGGAGCGTTTGGGAGTCACGTTCGAAATGCGTTGCGTAGTGGGTGTCTTCAATTCAGCTACGTTCGTAATTGGAGCACTCAACGTAACATCTTTCAGATAAACCCACAGCCAGAAGTCAGATGGATTAAGATCAGGTGATCTGGGCAGCCAGACTGTAGGGAAATGACAGCTGATAGTTCTAACACATCCGAAAAGTCCACTGCCTGTGCTACGTGCGGAAGAGCAACATCTTGCATAAAAATGATCCTACCCCCACATCTACACAGATGGAGGGGTGGAAAGACGAGGGTGCACAAGACATTCTCATTGCGTTTAGCAATGATGATACAGGTAAGAGGACTGGCACAGGTAAGAAGACCCTCAGGGTCCATCTCCTTGAGAAAATACCGCCCTGGGATGAAAGATGCCGCCAACCTGCACCACACTGTCACCTATAGAAAAGCAGTTCTGCGTGTAGACATGACTTAGGAGATGGAAAAGGGCCCCATCTGCCCACCGAAGGCTCCATGCCTATTACTGTCCACTTTAACACGAGAAAGAAACTCCAGAGCGATCGTTTGTCTTGCTGTCAACAGGAAGTAACTCCTGGACATGAGTGTTGAGGTACGAATAGCAATGGAGGATGTTTCGGAAGATTTTGTTCACCATGCTCTCAGGTACGTCCAACTTTCGGACAATTCCCCGGGCAGCCCATGTTTGAATGCCACCGCTCGAGCCCCCCTGCAATGTCTTCGACAGACGTCGGATCAACTGCTTTCCTCCCTCGCAAACAAGGCACTTAAAAAGACACTGTCTTTTCGAATTTTATAATCATTTACTCCTGACCATCTCTCCAATGCCTTTTTTCATACCCTTGAGTGACCGAAACTTCTTCAGGGTTACAGGCGCACAGTCACCGTTCTTGTAATAGAGCCTTACCAGCAGCGCGCGATACTTCATGGACAAGTGATGTTGAACGCCACGACACAAACTGAGGAACAGCCGTCTGCTGCAAGTCTGTTGGTGTAGATGTTCTGACGCTTACAGCACCACCTATTGGTCAGATTTTCGTTTTTTATTTTATTTCTTTATTTTTTATTATTTTCAAGTTCCATAATGTTTCCCCTTTCATCGATAATGTGCTGAAAAATTTGCGTCGTTGTTAGCAAAGGTTCTCTTTCTATATGTATTCTCGTATTATTTTTCTTTCTTTTCTTTTCTTACAAGTGGGCTATATGTAAACTGAATGAGCTATAAACCAAAGACACCGCCAAAAAAAAAATTAATGAGTTCTTTTGTGGCAAGGATAATGTTTTTTTACATCGTTAAATATCTGTACGAAACAAGGTAAGAAATACGCTCTTCAGGTCGTAAATTTATGTGCCTTCAACTTTTTGTTTCGGGAAGCGGTAGCGTACGGACGTGTGCTTGGATCCGTCGTACCAGCAATGTGAAAAAATGTGCATTTTAATCGTTCATTAAAAGTATTACAAAATGTTATTAGAAAAGTAATATTTATTCGTACGGTTCTAAGTACCTGTATCAAGAGGTTCGTTGCAGACAAGATTAATTATCGCCGTATCTCGAGAAGCGTTCCTGAATCGACATTGTCAGACTCACGACGAAACACAATGGAATTAACGTGAAGATAATGACACAGAGTTGATAGACACATATTGAACTTGGTTTACGTATGTTAAAAATATTGTACTTCGCGTGTGTAAGAACTTATAGACAGATCGCGAATTTCAGTGGCTGCGGTGCTTATTTGCTACATCACACTACTGGAAGCAGCACTATGTGATACAAATTATGTTAATTGACCACGAATGTAGTAATATTCAAGGCCTGTTAATACCGGTATTAGTTAAGTTCACCCAAGCTTGTGTACAGATCCACAAATTTTTATCAACTATTCATTCCAATAAATTTTTGCTTTTATTCAAGCAATTACTCATTCATTTCCTTTTCCACATACCAATTCATACAGAATTTTGAAACTGGTGCTTTAGTTGTGGACACCCTATGCATCATCTTCACTTTCAGGCATAAAGGAAGCTCACAGTGGACTATAGCCAGTTCGTTGCTAATGCTCATGGCTTCACCACAGATACATTTTAAAATGCGAATTTAGTTTGGGGTACTAGACGCTACATTTGAGAAATGAAGAGCGATTGTCGTTGATGTTATTTAAGTCATGGTAACAGGTGTGCCGCTAGTTCTGAACACTGAAGGACCTTTAAATAGTTAGAACTCATGAGTTATATCGACGTTATAATGGTGAGCCCAGCATGCTGATTCTTTCAATAAATCTAGTAACCGCTGTCTGTCTAAATATTCAGGAAGAAATTACTGTTCATTATTTGCTACAACTAGAATGCAATGAATTCAGAGAGAAGGAGGAGTGTGTTAATACTTCTTAAAAGTTCTATTGGCTTAAACCTAGGAATCTGTACAATCTGCTTCCTCAGAATTAGAAAAAACTTACAGAAGAGAGCTCTTAATTTGTATGTGATCGACTATTATTTGTTGCCTAATCACCTCATGCCTTTTTATGTAATATTTCACACGGATTTCGCAAATTACCTCAGTTTTTAGAGTGATGCTTATATTTGTCAGTACGATTATCGTAATAAGCGTTTTATGGATGGATGGAGGATGTCAAGTTGACACCGGCCGCTGTGGCTGAGCGGTTCTAGGCGATTCAGTCCGGAACCGCGCAGCTGCTACGGTCGTAGGTTCCAATCCTGTCTCGGACATGGATGTGTGTGATGTCCTTCGGTTAGTTAGGTTTACGTAGTTCTAAGTCTAGGGGACTGATGACCTCAGATGTTAAGTCTCATAGTGTTTAGAGCCATTTCAACCATTAATGTTTTGTTAAGTTGACGAACGTCGATCTATCAATATGCATTGTGAGGGCTGTAAAAGGAAAGAAACAAAATAATTTTTCTCAAATGACTTGTATGTGTTTCTTAAAAATATGCACAATCATTTTAACTTAGACAGTTGGGTATCTGATAGTAGCAGTTTACTACATTTAATTGTGTCGCACAAAGTACCTTACCGATTGAGCTACGATGACTGCATATTCTTACCTATTATTTGCTGTCAAATATGTACCTATCATTCCAGCTATAATGGTACACAGTATAGAGAAATAGGCACTCAGTACCTATACATTTTTTCGTTTTAGTCAGCAATGTAGTGTATATAAACAAATACTAATATGGAAGTAATTCTGTAACAACGTCAGAAAGCGATGACGCAGATTCATCATGTATACCGCTTACAGAAGCTCAATATGTATCGAAATCAGTAGCAAAAACTTCCTCTGAAGGATGAGAAAGGTAGCTACGTAACTGCACGCCATACATCTTCTAAAGATTCATACACATACTCCGATCCACAACTAAGACACTGACACGCAGCTCATGAAATGGCCAACCAAGCACGCATCACGTTTCTACACACATTGTTAAAGTGGCTGCATTGTGTGGTATTTTCGTTGTCGTATATTTTCACTATCCTTGGTTATTTCCTAATATGTAATGTATGGCAATGTTGTAGCACCACAGGTGTTGGAGGATTGAAAAATTCACTAGCTTTACTGAATTCTATCATAATTTGCATTATTCACAGTTTGAAAGCACTTTCTTTCAGGACAAAAAGGTGCGATTTTCACCTCACGGTCCAACGGCACTGACGTATAGATGTACGTTACACAGAATAATATCAATTTGAGCCTTTCGTGTAGACAGGTATATGTGAATACCTGGTGGTTGGAGCCCCCAGTGAGCTATGAACATACATGTACGCCTGCCAAAAAATAAAAAAAAAAAAAAACATACAGACGATTACAAGCATTCATTTACACGAGGAAGGTAGATAAGCCTGACGGCTAATGGCAGTCGTGTACGGTTGGGTGCAGGAACAACTAAACGAGTACTATGGAAACAGCATTGGTGAGACGAAGTAAATGAAGGTAAGGAACTCTGCCACTTAGGCAGCGAAATAACATATGGCGGACGGAGCAAGGAGGACATCAAAAGCAGACAAACACTGACAAAAAGGGCATTCCTGCCCAAGAAAGGGCTACTAGTATCAAACATAACACTTAACTTGACGAAGAAGTTCCTGAGAATGTACATTTGGAGCTCAGCGTCGTATGGTAGTGAAACATGGACAGTGAGAAAACTGGAGGATCTAAGCACGAGAATCTAAGCACTTGTGGTGTGGTGCTACAGTAGATATTGACAATTAAGTAGAGTGGTATGGTATGCAATGAGGAGGTTCTCCGCAGAATCCGCAAGGAAAGGAATATATAAAAAACAACGACAAGAAGAAGGGAAAGTATAGTAGACCATTTGTTAGAATGATACCACACAGAGCTGCAGAGAGTAAAAACTATAGAGGAAAACAGACTGAATCATCTCCAGAAAATAACTGAGGACGTAGGTTGCAAGTGCTACACAGAGGCGAAGAGTCTGGCATCAAGACAGTCAGAAGATTGACTCAAAAAAATAAAACAGAAAACACACACCCTGTCATTAACTGCTCTTCCGTGTAACGACACATGCAATAAAGCACTACAGGTTTCACTTGTACCTTGGTCCTTTCTGCTTACGACTCGTTCTAAGAGTAAAACCATTCAGCAGCCAAGATCGCATAAAATAGTCCTTCATTTTATCCACTCGACGCCTTGTGCGTGAGGTTCAGCGTAAAATGAATAATGATTACAATACAAATTTTAAGACCGAACGTTGACAGCAAAATCTGTTGAAACCGGTTTTCTAAAATAAAAATTAAAAAAAATATTTCGTGGGATCCTGGCTGTCGAATGGTTTTTTTTTACAATTAAAAGAGATCGCTCTTGAGTACCTTCAAAATAAGAGACTTCAATCCTTCTAAGACATTCAGCTTGTTTTCTTAACCCGCACAATACCAAAGATACAAACTTGTATAATCTAAAGGGCATGAATTATCTTAATAAACTGACATACCAAATACTGCAAAGGATGAAGATTGTGGCAGATAAGTTCAGATTCAGCAATAAGCAATGAACAGTTAACTGTTTGCAAAATGTTACGTTATTATGGTACAATGTGTTATTTCATTTACGATGAGTCATCATAACGTGATTTAATTGCACTGTAGATATCTGCATGCTGGCTTAAATCGATCAGCACTTATCAGGTACAAAATTTACAACCAAAGCTGCAATTCCTCCTATCTTGAATAAATTTGACTTACGTAGACTTAACATAAGAGCATAAATAACCGGTCTGTTTCATAAGTGTCCCAGCAAAGACAGCATTTACACGAGGCGAAAAAGAGACCCCGTTGTTGTTTAACAGATTCCTACTAATGCGATGTCACTTTTCCAGAAGCCAAAGATCTCTTCCAGAAGTATTTTGTGGTAATCTACAATCCATCTCTGCTAATTCCTGATAAAATTACCTATAGTCCTGCACATATATCCCGTTAAAGAAACTAGGCAGAAAGAACTAGTGAAACAGCATTTTTTCACGATGCGGTGACTGATTTTATTTTAAATCGTGCAGGTAAAAGTCATATCACTAGATCCAGAATTTACTTTATTGGTTACCAGTTTTGGCTCATTAGTGAGTCATCAATCTAACATGTTGTCCAGTTTTAATTATTTCCACAGGTTAGGGAGGGAGGTGCTATTAAACATTTGTTCTAAAACTTCAAAACATTGTTCATTTATTTCATAACCTTGTGTAAAATCCATAGAGTAAGACATTTTGCTTAACTTTCGTGTCATGGTGAGAAATTAATTTTATATTCATGCTTCAGTTGTATTGTGTGGTGGTAACAGGTGCCTAAGTGAGCGTACATAATCCCCACTTCTCTCTTTGTATTGTGTTGCAAGTTTCTTGCCTGAGAAATTATTTTTCATCGTCTCTACGAAATTCCACTAAGATTCATTTAAATGTAAGCCTGTCTATCACAGATTACGTGACGATCCTCCACAGTTCATTGTGGGTTTCAAATGTGGTATTTGTTGTTAAACGAGTTCCTTATGGGTTCATTATCAAGAGTCAAGGGCCAAACGGCATTCTTATAGTACATATATAAATCCTGAAGTTCATATGTTGACAATTTATATACCTTACAAAGAAAGGCAAAAATATCTTCAATGTTGTCCCTGTAAATAATTTAGGTACCACACTTTCTCTATCTGCAAAAAGAACAGATTATGCTTGATGTACATTAAGTGGAAATCTGTTCACATACCGTGCAAGCACTCGTACAGCACACAAAACTGAAATGTAAGTGACCACATTCATGATTTATCAGAAGACAATAACATTTTGGTATTCAACTGTGTGTTTGAACATATTAATGTTTTACTGTACAAAAAATATTTATATTATAATTTTGTCAACATTGCTGATTCGTATACAAAGATACCACGGAGATGTTTAAGTACTGGAATTACAGCACACTTTTTAAATGTAATATTGTGTAATTTGTAAGTTGCATTTACTGTCATTGTCACAATAAACTTGCCAATATCACACCAACCACAGGTAATACCGCTCTTTGTGTATCTTCCTTTGTAAATACATATTAACGTTAATAGTTGTGTTTATGATTACATAGGGACAGCTTATTATTGGTTATGCCACCCCTCATTATACATGAAACAATGGAAACTGCGCACACACGGATATTTTTGTTGCAGAAAACTATCAATTATAGCACGATGTCATAAAACGCGTTATGCTCGCAAAATCTGTCCGTTCATTATATTTACCATTGATATGGCTCGTTTGTGCCACTGTGAGACGGAATTCGGAGCATTTAGAGCATGCAACCACCCATCTGAGTTGATCAGCAGGACTGGAAGGAACAATGGGACGCTGGTGCACACGCAATAATGCAATCGAACGTTCGCAGGCGTTTTCACCCAGTGGAATAATAAATTGATCGCTGCCCTGGAGGGAGTGCGCTGGCGCGCCGGACCCTCCATCCGCCGTGCCCACACCGTTGGCAGGCCTGCATAATGCATGGCGGACGCTGCATCCGCTTCCTGTTCCTGCCCGTTATGAATGCATCGTGGCGCTAGCGTCGCAACGTCCAGCGCGCTCTGTCGCGCTCCTGCTGAATTACCACGTGCACTGTCCCAAACTGTCACTCTCTATAATAGCAGACGTGCAATATATCGAGTTTGTTTGATAATAGATGCAAACAAGAGAAGAAATATTCTAAAACTAAGTGACATCTATCTCGTATCTGATAATAGATGCAAACAAGAGAAGAAATATTCTGAAACTAAGTGACATCTATCTCGTATCTATATTTCACAGCATATAATCCTGCTAGTTTTGGATCAGTCCCTTAATACTTCGATTCCAATATACTGACAATTTATTAGTGACAGCGACAAACCTTTCTCGATACATAATAGGAAATCAGTGCTTCGGCAAGAGGATTTCATGACAATCCCAGCAAATACCATTCCCGAAATGGCATTAAACGAAAAAAAATGTAATGTACTTTGGGTGCATGCAAGAAATGCGCAAGTAGCAAGTTCCTCCCAATACCATACGAGTAGGTTTGAAGCATAACTCACATGTTCCAAAAACATAAATTTTCACAAATGACTAAAAAACTGTTTTACATGCGTTATGCACATGTCCCATATATTGACATCAGTATGTGCAAGAACAATTGCTATAAATCATTATAGAAATTTCAGATTATGTTTGCTTATTGAGAAATTACAGTTATATAAGGTTATATTATGGATCATGTGAGTTTTGTTAATGAGCTATGGGACATGTAAGTTTTGACAATCCCCATTTTGGATCTTGTGAGTTTTGGTACTGAGCTGTTCGAACGATGTTGGTTGCGCGGGAACTATCGTGTTGCGACTCGATATGCAACACTTTTTGGTTCCAGCTGCAAGCCACTTCCTCTTCTACAGTGTACATACAATATTACATTCTGATGTTAATCGTGATAAATATCAATTAATCATCTTTTATGGACTTTGCTTGTGTTAGTTTACAAAACATATTCTCTAGTTTGGAATACCGTTTGCAATTTTATAAAAGAAATGTCTACCATGCACATTTCTTCAGTTTAATGATTAAAGAAATTTACAAATTTTCAATTCATGAGAACTAATTATTGATCACAAAGAAAAGTAGAATATTATAATCAGAAAAATAATTCAAATTTGTTAAGCATTATTTGAGAAGAAAAAAAAACTATCAAATACGAAAAAAATAAGCTACTAAAATAAAACTGAAGATTTGAAGGAGATTCACTTCTAAAACTGTTCTATGTCTATATCACAACATTAACTTCCTCTTGAATAATGATCAGTTTGAACCGACGTATTGTCATCAATGACATGTTTATAGAACTTGAGCTTCTCAATTTCTCTCCACTTTTCCCCATAACGGGCAGTCAGAAGTTTTTCAGCATCCCTCCTTTTCTCTAAAGAGATTGAATTCTTTCGTTGGATGAGTTCGGGATGTATAAGTGCATTTACTCCAGATTTAAACATAGATCTAAACACTCCAAGGTCATTTCTGTACGTTTGTTCACCACGCACATGAATTTTATTTCCCACTCCGCGCTTATGTAAATGCGCTTACAATGCCATGATCCTCGATATTGTAATGCAATTTTCACACAATTCTTGAAGTCGGCAACACTGGAGTCTCTTCCTACCAATTTCAATGTTGACTAACTCGAAATTATCACACACACTTGTTCAGGCTGTACTATTACTTCCATTGTTTTCATTTTCCTTTCTATATTTACAAACACATTGTCTGGAGGAATGTAACTATGACCAGTGACTGGAAAAATCATTTAATTTCCATCGATATGTGGGGGAGACTTTACAGAAAGCCAAAACATACACATCGCTACCAAAGTAGAATTCTTATTTTATGCAGCACACCCACCCCATACCAATCGAATTTGTTTGTAATGGGAGATATCTAGGGAGTTTAATGTATCAAACACACATGAGGCCGTAGTGTATGATCTCGACTGAATTCATTTTCTGTCCAGCTATAATAAGTGACAGCGGAACTGTTTAACTCAGATTTACTGTGACCTTTAACAATGGTAAAATTCTGGACATAAATTTGTGTGCTAAAATAGCATGACTGATCTGGAACTTTGGGCAATGAAGGAATTAACGTTTCAACGTCTTTGTCCTTCAGGGTGTTAAAAATACCATATACTTTAACTCGTGAACCTTTTTTTCATTAATTAATTGAGTTTTCTTGTTAGGGTGTCTCTCATGTTTTAACTTTTCAGCTAGGCTTAAGCATGTACAACACACTTCAGTTCTTGGTGTACCAAAAGCCTACGTTGTATTTTGTGTTAAAGATGTACCTGAAGTAAGATAGCTTCACAGGGATGTTTTCGGGCTTGGAAGAATAAATTTTCCATAACATTTTACAGTTCATATTCGCAGGCAGATACCGTCTTTCTGTTCGTCCTCTAGAGTAATGTGTCTCTACACACTATAGACTATTAACAAACTTCATGACACAGTCTCTCTTAGGTTGATATTATGCCGCCCTCCTGAAGCCGCCTCTCCGATCTTGTACGTAACCTTGCTGATGAAACTGTTTAGTGATATTATTTTTTCTGAACCCTGACACTCCCAACACATTTATAAAGGTAGACATGCAAACTGAAACTTCATTTTTCTGTGTGCTTCGTATAAAATATTTCGTCGTTCTACGCAGCTGCGACTTTGGTTATGACTTGATTCGTCTTTTGTAGGTCGAAGTCTGATGACGTTGCGAATTTCCACATACTTCAATATGAACTGATTCTGATATTCTCTTTCCGGTGTTTTATAAAACAAATCACGAAAGGTTTTAATATCGTTCATAGAAAGTGAACTGCAATTAAATGCTCCTCCACAATGTTGAAATGTCGGATACTGGGGCAGCACTGAAGGTTTGTACCTATAATGATATAACAAACTGCACTGTGAGGTCCTGTTTATTTTTCCAGATGGACTTAAAATATTGAATTTGCGATTCCTCACTGCTAAGTTCCAAGGAAAGAGTCCTTTACATTCTTACGTGGAGGAACAAATCAAGCCAATAACAAGAATCAGTTTAACTTGAAAACAATGAGGAAATCAGGATATTCTAACCTCATTCGATTGGCTTCCTGACTTTTCCACATTTATGGATGCTGTGAACGTTTCCTTGGCCTTCCTCTTTCTACAACGAGTGAAACGTTTTCTTCCATGACTTGTGTCTCAGATCAGTTTCATTCCAACCACTATATTGAACTACATTTCCCAAAATAACTGAACAGAACAGAAAACACACTCTACTAGCATCAATATTTACTACTACATAAGAAAGTGGCGCCGAGTGAGCTAATCGCTGATTGGTCAAGATGTGGTACGGGACAAAACTCACAAGATCATGAGACTTATGAAACTAACCATGAAGTTTAGTGCCGGTTTTCTCAGGGATCTTGTGCCAAATGTGAATAAGTGTTTCGTGAATTATATTCTATGTATGAAGCTATATGAGAATGCGTCGGCATCTCAATTTTCATTATTCTGGAGCATGTGAGTTATGACTCTAACCTACATATATTATGTCGAAACCTGTTACATGATGACAGACACACATGCCATTCATACAATACACAGAATAAGCACCAAATTGGGATCAGTTATATCTATCTACGGCTGCACATCTTAAGATATGCTACCATGATCGGGATATATCTAAAGGTGTTAATCTAACTATGAAAACTATGCCATCTGGAGCTTATCCATCTAGGTACAATTACTAGCTCCCTTTCTTTCACCAACACGTCGATGATTCGGCGGCTGTCAGAAAAATTAGTATCAAAACATATTATATACTACTATTTGACGTACACTGCCGACGCTCGGTCTGTTGCTTCTCCACTGACGTATAGGCAGAAATCCCTTTCAGTACTCACGCATCGCTTTATTTGAGATGTCTTTATTTGGGATGTAGAGATTTCAACTGCTAAAGAAAATTTTTTCTGCGGTATCTGCAGATTGCTTCAAATGGCTCTGAGCACTATGGGACTTAACGTCTGATGTCATAAGTCCCCTGGAACTTAAAAATATTTACACCTAACTAACCTAAGGACATCACACACATCCATGCCCAAGGAAGGATTCGAACCTGCGACTGTAGCGGTCACGCGGTTCCAAGCTGAAGCGCCTAGAACCGCTCGGCCACAAAGGCCGGCTATCTGCAGATTCTTGGCCTGCTTGTGGCCCAGCCCCTCCTTCCTTTGCTAAGACATCCAAGCTATAGTCTGGTGTCTAAAAATAAGCTCTTAAACAGTGTCGTAGTTGCATTCAAAACTTCGGATTGGTCCTTGATTTTACTACTCCCTATCATGCCCACACCTTCATAATCAGTAAACGATAAAAATTATCAATACAGCCGATGCCTGTTGTTGTTGTGATGTTCCGTCTGATGAATGGCTGAATGTAGCCGGGTTCGCTAGCCCATCCTGGGCAGATCTCTTCATCTCTGCACATCTGCAAACTATATTCACCCTTTTTCATAACTGTAACAGGTTAAAAATTCCTGAATTACCAAATTACCTATATTCTGATGTATCATTATGTGCCTTATCAGCCAAGATGTGCCACAGATTTAAACCTAAAAGCCAAAAAATCTGGTAAACCTGCTTGCTATCGTGTAGTACCCCCGCGACCACACAGAAGTCCTCGACTAATGTCTGATGTAGTGCTGGGGGAACTGACACCATGAATACTGCTGCGCTGTTCATAAATCCTTAAGAGTGCGAAGGGCGGAGATCTCTTCGGAACAGCACGCTGGAAGGCATGCAAGATATGCTCCATACTGTTCATGTAGGGGGGGTTTTGTGGCCAGCGGAAGTGTTTGAACTCAGAAGTGTGTTCCTGGAGCCACTCTATAGCAATTATGGACGTGCAGGGTGTCGCATTGTCCTGCTGATATTGCCCAAATCCGTCAGAGTGCACAATGGACATGAATAGATGTAGGTGATCAGACAGGATGCTTAAGTATGTGTCACCTGTCAGAGTTGAATTTAGACTTACCAGGGGTCCCATATCACTACAAGTGCACAGGCCCCACACCATTACAGAACCTCCACAGCTTGAGCAGTCACCTGCTTACATGCTGGGTCCTAGGATTCATTGGATTGCCTCTATACCCATACAGGTCCATCCGCTCGATACAATTTGAAACGAGACTCGTCCGACCAGACAACATGTTTTCAGTCATCAACAGTCCGGAGTTGGTACTGACCGGGCCCAGCAGAGGCATAAAACTGTGTCGTGCTGTCATGAAGGGTACACGAGTGGGCTCCGAAAGCCCAAATCGATGATGTTTGGTTGAATAGTTCGCACGCTGACACTTGTTGATGGCCAGCTTTGAAATCTGCAGAAATTTGCGGGATGGTTGCACTTCTGTCACAGTCAATGATTTTCTTCGGTCATCGTTAGTCCCATTTTTGCAGGATCTTTATCCAGCCACATTGATGTTGGAGATTTTATGTTTTACCGAATTCCTGATATTCATGGTACACTCGTGAAACGGTCTTATGGGAAAATCCCCACTTCATCGCTACCTTGGAGATACTGTGTCCCAGCGCTCATGGAACGACTACAACACGACATTAAAAGTCACTTAAATCTCGATAACCTGCCTTTGTAGCAGCGGTAACTGATCTAAAAATTGCGTCAGACACTTGTCTCGTGTAGGCGTTGTCGACCACATCGCCGTATTCTGCCGGTTTTCATATCTCTGTATTTGATTATGCATGCCTATAACTGCTTCTTTGGCGCATCAGTGTATTTTCTCCTCTGCTCCACTCAGTACTTAGCCATTAGTTATCTGGCGTAACCATATAACCTTTAGCATTCCTCTGCATCACCAGATGTCATAAACTTCTATTTTCTTCTTTAATGGTAACCGTTCATGTTTCACTGCTGCAAAAAATACACTGCAGACAACTACTTTCAGGAAAAATTTGCAAGTCATCTACAAGGGACAGTCAAAAGAAAAGGAGACAGATGGAAAACAATGCAAGTAAGTTTTTTATTATTTCAAAGGTAATCGTTATGGTTGTCAATACATTTCTCCCATTGTGAGGAAAGACAGTCAATGACTTCGGGGTTCCAATAAGTGTCAATCGCATGGACAGAGATCAGGACTGTATGGAGTACTTGTATGAGTTTTGTGAGGTAACAGGTGAGTTGTGGCGCCATGTAAATATTCTGAGTTCACAGTTGGCATGGCTCTCGGCGGACTGTTGCCTGGCAGTAACCCCGTGGTGCCGAACGTTAGTTAAGCATGAGGGGTAGCCCCAGTGCATAGTCCAGTCACGTGGCTGGGAATTCCATGGTGATGCTGTGTTGATGAAGGTGACACGCCAGGAGCGCCAAAGATGGCGGACTTTGTGAAACATTAATGGCAGAAATTTCACAGTTCGTATAGAAATTAATAGTAGCCAAATGAATCATTATACCTCAAAAAGAAACATGTACCATTATTTACATGACGATTCTGACGGTATAATCAGATTTTCAATATCTTTATTACTTTAAAATTTAGTGCCTGACCGTAAATTATACAAGTAACACCCAGAAACGAATTTCCAAAATCTAAACAGTTCATCCGATTTTGTCGTTCGACGTGTCTTTAGAAAGCTATTAGCGTAAACCTAAATTGGTATAAATTACAGGCATGTAACTTGAATAGTACATGAGTTATCGGAGGTCAAATAGACGATTACTGTCGATCACGTCAGGCCATACTTACACCACAGTTACACGAAAAAACGGTAGCAGCATGTTTATAAATATATTTATTCATCTATGTCTTTGTTTATATCCGATATATACTATTCATGAAGAAATTGGTTAAATATTTACTGTGTGTTAGAAAGCACAGAGACATTAGGCTCATGGGCTAGCCATTTGCTTCTTTCTTTTCATATATCTTTATTTAAGTATTTATGTATTTAATAGTGTGTGTTAGCCCGCTCGGTCGGCCGTTCGGTCTAACGCACGGCTTCCCGGGCGGGAAGGAGCGCCTGGTCCCCGGCACGTATCCGCCCGGCGGACTTGTGTCGACGTCCGGTGAGCCGGCCAGTCTGTGGATGGTTTTCAGGCGGTTTTTCATCTTCCACGGCGAATACGGGCTTGTTCCCCTTATTCCGCCTCAGCCACACGATGTCGGCGATTGCTGCGCAAACAAGTTCTCCACGTACGCGTACACCACCGTTACTCTACCACGCAAACATAGGGGTCACACCCATCTGGTGTGAGACGTTCTCTGGGGGGGTCGACCAGGGGCCGAACCGCACAATAACCCTGCGTTCGGTGTGGGGCGGCGGAGGGCTGAAGTGGACTGCGATAGTAGTCGTGGGGCTGTGGACCACTGCGGCTGCGTCGGGGACGGAGCCTCTCCGTCATTTTTTTTTCTTTATTGAATTTCAATTCCCCCCCAAAGGGGCGGGCTGGCAGCAGCTTAGTATGCCGCTCTTCAGCCTACAGACTTTGTGTGAGAAAGATCAAGAGAATAAATAATAAAAAACAGGCGATAAAATCGGAGACTTAAAGAGTAACATGGCGTAAAGAAATCGTGGAACTTAAAACAAAGAACAGAGGGATGATGATGCTAATAAAATACATACGAAGCAGACAGGGAAAACAAGAGACAGACAATTAAAAAACACGGCGACAGTCTGGATTCTGTTCGCAAAAGACATAAAATTCACACCTAGCGACAGCATGGTTTCTGTTCGCAACACGAGAAAGACAAACAACACTGAACAGTCACTGGAACACTGCACTAAAAAGTTGGCAAATGTGACGTACCACAGTCGAGAGCAGTTGGGGGAAACTGGACAAAAGATGGGAAAACAAAAAAGGGGGGAAAGGAGAGTAAAAGCGAAGGGGCGGAACCGGGAAAGGAGCTGATGGAGGATGAGGACCCATAAGACGGGTGGGGGGCAGACGCAACAGGGAGTGGGGTAGGCAGAGGAGGGGAATACAAAGGGACTTGGGGGGGAGAAGGGAGGGAGGGAGAGGTTTAGTGGGGAGAAAAAAGGACGGAAGGGGGGGGGAAGAGGGAGCCCAGGGAAAGGACAGAGGAAAGGAGGAGGAGGGAGAATCAGAGTTGATAGGAAAGATAAATGGAGGGAGAGAGGGCATCGTTCGGGAGGGGGAGTTGATGGAAGCCACCTTGGGAAAGGAGATGTAGGGTGTAGAGATGGAGCGTAGGGGGGACACAATGGTGGAGACGGGGCAGGGGGTGGGGATGGGAGAGGAGAGGAGCAACCAGGGGGTGAGGGGGTTCAAGACGGCGGGAGGTGTAGAGGATGCGGATATGTTTGAGGAATAGGAGCAGATGGGGCAAAGGAATGAGATCATAGAGGATCCGCGTGGGGGACAGGAGGCGGATACGGAAGGCGAGGCGGAGTGCATGACGCTCAAGGATCTGGAGGGACGTATAGAATTTGGGGGGCAGATATCCAGGCAGGACTGGCATAAAAGAGGATGGGACGGATTAAGAATTTGTAGGTGTGGAGGATGGTAGAGGGGTGCAACCTCCACGTCCGGCCAGAGAGGAGTTTGAGGAGTCAGAGACGGTTGTGGGCTTTGGATTGGAAGGAGCGGAGATGAGGGATCCAGGTGAGGTGACGGTCAATGGTGAGGTCAAGGTAGGTGAGGGTGGGGGTGAGGTGGACAGGACGTGCACAGACAGTAAGGGAGAAATCCAGGAGCCGGAAGTAGCGAGTGATACGACCTACGATGATTGCCTGGGTCTTGGAAGGATTGAGTTTCAGGAGCCACTGGTTACACCATGCAGCAAAAAGGTCAAGGTGATTCTGGAGAAGGCATTGGGACCTTTGGAGGGTAGGAGCGAGGGCGAGGAATGCGGTGTCAGCAGCATATTGCAAGAGGTGTACTGGAGGGGGGGGGGGGGGTTGGGGCATATCCGCCATGTACAGGAAGTAGAGGAGAGGGGAGAGGACAGAGCCCTGGGGCACACTGTCAGAGGGGTTCCGTCGTTTCTAGGCCCCCGGTTAAAATACAATACAATACAATAGTGTGTGTTAGATCGTGTTTATGATCCAGACGTAGGAATATTTATTTAATATCAAGTATTTAAATGTAAACCCACTATTCCGAATATGTTTCATTATGTTTGTGAGTGTCCTTTGGCTTGAAGACAGACGCTTTAGCCAATCACAGCGATCGTTGCAAAAAAGACACGTAGAGAGACTGTATGGAAGTGGAGAGGACCTTCGTTTTCGGAGAGGACACGAGGGGGCTCTGGGAGAGTGGAGAACAGTGTGGCGCGACGGACAGTCGCACATGGCGCGGGAGGTGCTGGACACGATAGTGCGACGGACGTATGGTCACAGGAAGGACTTGGAGAGTGGGGAGCGGTTTGCCCGTGATCTTGGGAGATAGAAATACTTTGGAGTGCCGACTTGTGAAAGTGTGAGATTTCCGTGGTTTCTACAGTGAAGACATAGTATGCGTTTAGAACTGAATGTCTCGTAAGCTATATTGTCGTTCGCGACTAATTATGTGAAGTAGGAATCTATTGTTTCCCTGTTATTCAACTTCTACTTTATTTAATTGGTGGACCATCGAAACCAATAAGGGTTTTACAATAATGAAGGCCATTCTTGAAGTTACTACTGCTATCGTTCTCATCATTTAAAGTTCTTAAGATAGTACCTGCAGATTCTATTTATTGCAATCTCTTATTTATAAATTTGTACGTTACATTCGCGATTGCTGAGTGACAGGAAACTTCGACCATACGACTCATGTGCGTAATCATATTGTATACTGCCGAGTCAGCAGTATTGGGCTTGTAATGCGGCAACTACGTATCCCAGCCCCTAGACAACGAAACCAGCCAAAACTTTTAATATTTCAACTCTGAGTCTGTGGCTACGTGGTTAAGGGTCACTCCTCACTTCATTTTATTTGAAAGTCCGCAGCTTCCCATCAACATTTCTGCAGCGTGGTCGAAACAGTATTGGAAAAATGAGGACGGGCATTATCCTGCCACAGAGCGATGCAATCAGTCGACACTCCAGAGTTTCTTGACTTTATGACGCGCTTCAATTCGTGCAAAGCGGTCATTAATTGTGGCGCGGTGTTCCAGAAAGTCGATAAAAAGCGGCGCCTTGCAGTAAGATAGCAAGGTCATCACGACTTTTCCGGAGATGGGGTGTGCACCTTTGGATTTTTCGGTTGGGGTAAATCGATTAGCTTCCGTTGGTGACTCTGACACTTGCTCTCCGGCTCAAATAGTGACACCATGTTTCATCTACCGCGACAATATGGGACAGGAAACAGTAATCTTCATCGTGATATCCGTCCCGGTTCTGTATTGTTATAGATATTCTCTTCAACTTCTGCTCCTTAGTCAGACTGGGGGGGGACCGGTTGCACACAGATTTTCCAGAACTTTACATGCGCTGTCACGATGGCGTGGGGGTACATTGATTGACGCCCAACATTAGCTGAAAGTCTTTCACCGTCCGACGTCGGCCATTTCTCACGGTAGGATCAACCACAGCAATGACAGATGGGGAAATAGTGCGATCAGCCTTTCCTACACGGTCGCTGTCTTTGGATGACACCCGACCATCTGGAAATCGTCTATTCCGCGCAAGCACATGAGCACGTGATTATTGGGTTGGCCGTACACAGTAGACATTCTGGCATGAATTTCACTTTCAGGAAGTCCTAGCGCAGTCAAAAACCACTCTAAACCTCGCTGTTTCTCTTTTCCGGCTTTTATAGTGGATGGACACGCACACACACACACACACACACACACACACACAGACTCACTGACGTCATGTTGGACATCTCTAACAGACAAATGGCACAACGTTGATCATTCCTGCGATTCCTTCCTGATTCCCAACAGGGGACATTTCTATAGACATATCCGTCATCGCTCGTGCCATGCTCATTATGCTGCGAAGAACACTACCCACCAGTTAGACGTTCCAGCAGTTCCCTTCTCCAGAAAATGTCTTTTTGCTGTTCCCAGTCTTTATTTACACTCCTGGAAATGGAAAAAAGAACACATTGACACCGGTGTGTCAGACCCACCATACTTGCTCCGGACACTGCGAGAGGGCTGTACAAGCAATGATCACACGCACGGCACTGCGGACACACCAGGAACCGCGGTGTTGGCCGTCGAATGGCGCTAGCTGCGCAGCATTTGTGCACCGCCGCCGTCAGTGTCAGCCAGTTTGCCGTGGCATACGGAGCTGCATCGCAGTCTTTAACACTGGTAGCATGCCGCGACAGCGTGGACGTGAACCGTATGTGCAGTTGACGGACTTTGAGCGAGGGCGTATAGTGGGCATGCGGGAGGCCGGGTGGACGTACCGCCGAATTGCTCAACACGTGGGGCGTGAGGTCTCCACAGTACATCGATGTTGTCGCCAGTGGTCGGCGGAAGGTGCACGTGCCCGTCGACCTGGGACCGGACCGCAGCGACGCACGGATGCACGTCAAGACCGTAGGATCCTACGCAGTGCCGTAGGGGACCGCACCGCCACTTCCCAGCAAATTAGGGACACTGTTGCTCCTGGGGTATCGGCGAGGACCATTCGCAACCGTCTCCATGAAGCTGGGCTACGGTCCCGCACACAGTTAGGCCGTCTTCCGCTCACGCCCCAACATCGTGCAGCCCTCCTCCAGTGGTGTCGCGACAGGCGTGAATGGAGGGACGAATGGAGACGTGTCGTCTTCAGCGATGAGAGTCGCTTGTGCCTTGGTGCCAATGATGGTCGTATGCATGTTTGGCGCCGTGCAGGTTAGCGCCACAATCAGGACTGCATACGACCGAGGCACACAGGGCCAACACCCGGCATCATGGTGTGGGGAGCGATCTCCTACACTGGCCGTACACCACTGGTGATCGTCGAGGGGACACTGAATAGTGCACGGTACATCCAAACTGTCATCGAACCCATCGTTCTACCATTCCTAGACCGGCAAGGGAACTTGCTGTTCCAACAGGACAATGCACGTCCGCATGCATCTCGTGCCACCCAACGTGCTCTAGAAGGTGTAAGTCAACTACCCTGGCCAGCAAGATCTCCGGATCTGTCCCCCATTGAGCATGTTTGGGACTGGATGAAGCGTCGTCTCACGCGGTCTGCACGTCCAGCACGAACGCTGGTCCAACTGAGGCGCCAGGTGGAAATGGCATGGCAAGCCGTTCCACAGGACTACATCCAGCATCTCTACGATCGTCTCCATGGGAGAATAGCAGCCTGCATTGCTGCGAAAGGTGGATATACACTGTACTAGTGCCAACATTGTGCGTGCTCTGTTGCCTGTGTCTATGTGCCTGTGGTTCTGTCAGTGTGATCATGTGATGTATCTGACCCCAGGAATGTGTCAATAAAATTTCCCCTTCCTCGGACAATGAATTCACGGTGTTCTTATTTCAATTTCCAGGAGTGTTGATCTTCTTTAATTCTTCCATTGTCAGTTAGTTGACTCCGCAAAATGCAAACCATGAACAGATATTTTAGGCCTATTTCCTACACTAATTCCCTCGTTATCAACTGAATCATTTCCGCAACGACCTATAGTCTTCGCTTTATTTGTGTAGATGTATATGTTCTAATTCATTTTCAAGACACTATCCACTCCATTCAAGTGCTGACTGATTCACAATTTTATCAGCAAGTGTTAAAATTCTTACTTAATCTTACATACTTAAATTCCCCTCCCAACTTACTCCTTGGTTTTCTTTCACTGCTTGTTAAATCGACAGATGAGGATAGACTGTAAACTATCGTAGTTCCTTATTTACTACTTTTTTATTCTTTAACTTTCCTAGACTGTTTTAACTGCAATATGGTTTCTTTGCTAGGTGAAGTCGCCAGGGATACTGGAGCATCAGCTGTGCGGCGGGGCAGGGAGCAGTGCGCGGCTGCGGAGGGACGCTGTAATAATCTGTAAACAATTTATTTTCCTTTGCCTCAGGCGGCACAGGTGTCCGTCGTCGCGCTCACCTCTAATCCCGCTGACTTGGCGGTTTGGTCGCTCTGTTTCGCCGAGGACGCAGCTCCGTCACCCGTGGCCCAGTTGCGACAGCGACGGCGAGGCGCGCTGCCCCAGCAGAGAACTCTTCACTGCCGGCCGCTCGCTGACCTCCGGTGACAAGTGGCACCCCGCCGACCCACTCCCTGCGACAGTGGAAGGCCGATGCTGGCGGGTGGGTGTCCACTGCGGGAGCCGCGAAACGACACTCTTTCCGCAGGGCTAGAGTCGATTGTGCTGCTGGAAGGATTGGTCTCGCCTGCTGCTGCGTAACTCCGAGTGCTTTGCGAACGCAGAGAGTCGAACCGTGGTGCCGGCCGGAGTGGCCGTGCGGTTCTAGGCGTTACTGTCTGGAGTCGGGCGACCGCTACGGTCGCAGGTTCGAATCCTGCCTCGGGCATGGATGTGTGTGATGTCTTTAGGTTAGTTAGGTTTAATTAGTTCTAAGTTCTAGGCGACTGATGCCCTCAGAAGTTAAGTCGCATAGTGCTCAGAGCCATTTGAACCGGACCGTGGTTCCGCCACAGACTGGGACAGTGGTTCTCCGTCGGAAGTTTCACGTGGCCGCTCATTTAGCACACTACCGTCGTCCAAGAGAGCTGTGACACTAAAGACTCTGGTATTACGTGACTGCCCCATATTTATACTCGGCAGTGCGCCTAAGCTATTAGAGTGCGTCCTTTCGAGTCACATACTTGTTAGGTTAGCGCCAGTGTGCTGGTTTCGATGATAGTTTGCGTCGAGGATTACTCGTACTCCCGCTGAGCACGCCGTTTCGGCCAGATATGCACTACTGGCCGTTAAAATTGCCACACCACTAAGACGAAGTGCTACAGACACGAAATTTAACCGACAGGAAGAAGATGCTGTGATATGCAAATGATAGCTTTTCAGTGCATTCACACGAAGTTGGCGCCGGTGGCGACACCTACAACGTGCTGACATGAGGAAAGTTTCCAACCGATTTCTCATACACAAACAGCAGTTGACCAGCGTTGCCTGGTGAAACGTTGTTGTGATGCCTCGTGTAAGGAGGACAAATGCGTACCATCACGTTTGCAACTTTGATAAAGGTCGGATTGTACCCTAAGGCGATTCACGTTTATCGTAATGTGACATTGCTGCTCCCGTTAGTCGACACCCATGACTGTTAGCAGAATATGGAATCGGTGGGTTTTAGGAGGGTAATACGGAACGCCGTGCTGGATCCCAACGGCCTCGTATCACTAGCAGTCGAGATGACAGGCATCTTATCCGCATGGCTGTAACGGATCGTGCAGCCACGTCTAGATCCCTGAGTCAACAGATGGGAGCGTTTGCAAGACAACAACCATCTGCACGAACAGTTCGACGACGTTTGCAGCAGCAGGGACTGTCAGCTTGGAGACCATGGCTGCGTTTGCCCTCGACGCTGTATCACAGACAGGAGCGCCTGCGATGGTGTACTCAACGACGAACCTGGGTGCACGAATGTCAAAACGTCATTTCTTCGGGTGAATCGAGATTCTGTTTCCAGCATCATGATGGTCGCATCCGTGTTTGGTGACATCGCGGTGAATGCGCATTCGAAGCGTGTATTCGTCATCGTTATACTGGCGTATCACCCGGCTTGATGTTACATGACGCCACTGGTTACACGTCTTGGTCACCTCTTGTTCGCATTGACGGCACTTTGAACAGTGGACGTTACATTTCAGATGTGTTACCACCCGTGGCTCTACCCTTCATTCCATCCCTGCGAAACCCTACATTTATCAGGATAATGCACGACTGCATGTTGCAGACCCTGTACGGGCCTTTCGGGATACAGAAAATGTTCGACTGCTGCCCTGGCCAGCACATTCTCCAGATCTCTCACCAATTGAAATTATCTGGTCAATGGTGGCCGAGCGACTGGCTCGTCACAACATGCCAGTCACTACTCGTGATGAACAGTGGTATCGTGTTGAAGCTGCATGGGCAGCTGTACCTGTATAACGCCATTCAAGTTCTGCTTGACTCAATGCTCAGGCGTATCAAGGCCGTTATTACGGCCAGAGGTGGTTGTTCTGGGTACTGATTTCTCATGATCTATGCACCCAAATTGCGTGAAAATGTAATCACATGTCAGGTCTAGTATAATATATTTGTCCAATGAATATCCGTTTACCATCTGCATATCTTGTTGGAGTAGCAATTTTAATGTTCAGAAATGTACTTTGCTATTTCACATTGCACGAAGCTATTATCAACAAGCCCGGGCCTTAGGGTATGATGCAATCCGTTGCCACAAATTCATATCAATACTATCTTAATGCGGTGTGGGAAGAATCGGTCCGCTAGTCGACCTCTAACTGCCATTACATACTCCATACTTACATGGCATTCTCGTAAACACAATTAATTCCATTACATATCTTCTACAAGTTTTCATAATAACATATATTAATTTGTGGTACTCCAGGTGATGTGCCTCACCCACACGAATCGCAATGTTACACAGTTATTTAAGCACCAGGCCCGAAGAATTCTGGAGTTCCCTTTTCCTATAATGCTCTCGCTATCCTATCCATTGGGATTTGCACTGCTGATGATTCGTTTTGTTTGCTAGCTTTCCGCCTTAAAGGAATGTAAGCATCACTCAATACGGCAAGGGTCGCCATGGAACTCTGTAGGCTGTTCCTCAGAAGGACTGATACCAACTGCTGTCCTTCTCTGTAACGCGTGACATGCTGCATTGGTTGCTCGGCTGAGATACGCACCTCTTCCTCTCAGATGAACTGGCCCACGGACTGTATTAGGTCCAGCTACAAAATCTGACTGAGAAAGACTACATTTCTTCGGCTTCTCGTTACTGGGATTGTGTACTTAAGGAACCCATTGAAATACGATTATCTGATGGCATTATTAATAGAGATGAAGATTCTTCTTTAAGCAAGATATGGAACCCTATTTTGTCTGATATAAAACAGCAGTTGTCTGGTTTTCGACCCACTAAATCTTAATTTTTGACTTATCACTTTTGCCAATTTCAACCGCCGGCGGCGCTACAATTCTTCGCTTCGCACAGGGGGCAGCTCTTCAGCTTCTCGAGCAGGAGCAGTGGTTTGGACCCGGGGTATAAAGGTGACACCGTTTCTGATACTGTATATTCTTTAATCTCTCGGGTCGGTGCGTAACTCCACCGCCCGACCCACCGAAATCTCATGTTTCCGACCTACTAAAAGAGGATATGTGTGCATTCCTCCGTCAGCCACCTATCTTAAAAGACCTATACGAATTACGTCTATCAATTCAATCCTATCCGTAAGGTTCCCCCACTCTCTTGTCAGTCAGGACTAGCAGCCAAAGCACAGTAAGTGCTAATACTGCACCCACAAGCGCCTGAGGATGGCACATCGAGTTAACGACGGATATTCTTTAAGTTCCAACTGATTGTGGACCTACCGATCGCACCTGAAGATGGCGCCAGATATATCGCCGAAGTATCGTGAAGTGTAGGCGATCATATCCGGATGCATACCCGTGAAGATCATAACATACAAGACGTCGGGAAAATCTACGGAATCACAAGGTTATATACACTCCTGGAAATGGAAAAAAGAACATATTGACACCGGTGTGTCAGACCCACCATACTTGCTCCGGACACTGCGAGAGGGCTGTACAAGCAATGATCACACGCACGGCACAGCGGACACACCAGGAACCGCGGTGTTGGCCGTCGAATGGCGCTAGCTGCGCAGCATTTGTGCACCGCCGCCGTCAGTGTCAGCCAGTTTGCCGTGGCATACGGAGCTCCATCGCAGTCTTTAACACTGGCAGCATGCCGCGACAGCGTTGACGTGAACCGTATGTGCAGTTGACGGACTTTGAGCGAGGGCGTATAGTGGGCATGCGGGAGGCCGGGTGGACGTACCGCCGAATTGCTCAACACGTGGGGCGTGAGGTCTCCACCGTACATCGATGTTGTCGCCAGTGGTCGGCGGAAGGTGCACGTGCCCGTCGACCTGGGACCGGACCACAGCGACGCACGGATGCACGCCAAGACCGTAGGATCCTACGCAGTGCCGTAGGGGACCGCACCGCCACTTCCCAGCAAATTAGGGACACTGTTGCTTCTGGGGTATCGGCGAGGACCATTCGCAACCGTCTCCATGAAGCTGGACTACGGTCCCGCACACCGTTAGGCCGTCTTCCGCTCACGCCCCAACATCGTGCAGCCCGCCTCCAGTGGTGTCGCGACAGGCGTGAATGGAGGGACGAATGGAGACGTGTCGTCTTCAGCGATGAGAGTCGCTTCTGTCTTGGTGCCAATGATGGTCGTATGCGTGTTTGGCGCCGTGCAGGTGAGCGCCACAATCAGGACTGCATACGACCGAGGCACACAGGGCCAACACCCGGCATCATGGTGTGGGGAGCGATCTCCTACACCGGCCGTACACCACTGGTGATCGTCGAGGGGACACTGAATAGTGCACGGTACATCCAAACCGTCATCGAACCCATCGTTCTACCATTCCTAGACCGGCAAGGGAACTTGCTGTTCCAACAGGACAATGCACGTCCGCATGTGTCCCGTGCCACCCAACGTGCTCTAGAAGGTGTAAGTCAACTACCCTGGCCAGCAAGATCTCCGGATCTGTCCCCCATTGAGCATGTTTGGGACTGGATGAAGCGTCGTCTCACGCGGTCTGCACGTCCAGCACGAACGCTGGTCCAACTGAGGCGCCAGGTGGAAATGGCATGGCAAGCCGTTCCACAGGACTACATCCAGCATCTCTACGATCGTCTCCATGGGAGAATAGCAGCCTGCATTGCTGCGAAAGGTGGATATACACTGTACTAGTGCCGACATTGTGCATGCTCTGTTGCCTGTGTCTATGTGCCTGTGGTTCTGTCAGTGTGATCATGTGATGTATCTGACCCCAGGAATGTGTCAATAAAGTTTCCCCTTCCTGGGACAATGAAATCACGGTGTTCTTATTTCAATTTCCAGGAGTGTACTTTGCTACTTCACATTGCACGAAGCTATTACCAACAAGCCCGGGGCTTAGGGTAAGATGCTTCCGTTGCCACAAGTTCGTATTAAAACTATCTTACAGCGGTGTGGGAAGAATCGGTCCCCTAGTCGACCTCTAACTGCCATTACATACTCCATACTTACATGGCATTCTCTTAAACTCAATCAATTCCATTACATATCTTCTACAAGTTTTCATAATAACATATATTAATTTGTGGCACTCCAGGCGATGTGCCTCGCCCACACGAATTGCAATGTTACACAGTTATTTAAGCACCAGGCACGAAGAATGCTGGAATTCCCTTTTCCTGTAATGCTCTCGCTATCCTATCCATTGGGATTTGCACTGCTGATGATTCCTTTTGTTTGCTAGCTTTCCGCCTTAAAGGAATGTAAGCATCACTCAATACGGCAAGGGTCAGCATAGAACTCTGTAGGCTGTCCCTCAGAAGGACTGTTACCACCTGCTGTCCTTCTCTGTAACGCGTGACATGCTGAATTAGATGCTCGGCTGAGTTACGCACCTCTTCCCCTCAAATGAACTGACCCACGGACTGAACGAGGCCCGGCTACAAAATGTGACTGAGAAAGGCTACATTTCTTCGGCTTCTCGTTACTGGGATTGTGTGCTTAAGGAATCCATTGAAATACGATTATCTGATGGCATTATTAATAGAGATGAAGATCCTTCTTTAAGCAAGATATGGAACCCTATTTTATCTGATATAAAACAGCAGTGGTCTGGTTTTCGACCCACTAAATCTTAATTTTTTACTTATCACTTTTGCCAATTTCAACCACCGGCGGCGCTACAATTCTTCGCTTCGCACAGGGGGCATCTCTTCCGCTTCTCGAGCAGGCGCAGTGGTTTGGACCCGGGGTATAAAGGTGACGCCGTTTCTGATACTGTATATTCGTAAATCTATAGGGTCGGTGCGTAACTCCTCCGCCCGACCCACCGACATCTCCTGTTTCCGACCTACTAAAAGAGGATAAGTGTGCATTCCTCCGTCAGTCACCTATCTTAAAAGACCTAGACGAATTACGTCTATCAATTCAATCCTATCCGTAAAGTTCCCCCACTCTCTTATCAGTCAGGACTAGCAGGCAAAGCACAGTAAGTGCTAATACTGCACTCACAAGTGCCTGAGGATGGCACATCCAGTTAGCGACGCACCTGAAGATGGCGCCAGATGGATCGCCCAAGTATCGTGAAGTGTAGACGATCATATCCGGAAGCATACCCGTGAAGATCATAACATACAAGACGTCGGGAAAATTTACGGAATCACAAGCTTATGTTTCGTTCAGGCAAAACTCCTAACATTGCTTCTGGTCAGTACAGCTGTGACTGTGTCATTTACAATTGTGTGACCCCTGAAGTTGACGTTAGTAGATGAATGAAAAGTTGGTCCTATTGTGTTGCACACAATCCGATTACTCGGTATTCCACATTCTCCACGTTCTATGCATCTAGCATTCGTGAATCCGCCCTGATCATCATATATCTCCTCGAATCTTCTCGCTCCATTCAGCAGCTTCCATGCGTTCAGTACTAACCTAAACTCCCTCTGGTGACTTCTCACCAACAAAACAACCTCCTGACTCGAGTACAGTACTTCTCCGACCAAGTGCTGGACCTGCAAGGCGTGGATCCCGACGAGGGTGACGAAATACACCATGGGCAAGATTCTGATTTTCAGTAACCTGAGGACAGGGATCAACGTCACCCTTCCTCTCTCTTCAAACATTTATTGCCACTAGTAGGCTGTGTTGAAATGTGTGTGAAATCTTATGGAACTTAACTGCTAAGGTCATCAGTCCCTAAGCTTACACACTACTTAACCTAAATCATCCTAAGGACAAACACACACACCCATGCCCGAGGGAGGAGTCGAACCTCCTCCGGGACCAGCCGCACAGTCCACGACTGCAGCGGCAGGCCCTGTAATACACATAAACAATATAAGTAGATTACAACAAATTGGAACTGTCATTCGCTACTACCTAAAAGAAAAAAATTGCTCGTACTTCCTACAACGCCCTAGATCATAAAGCGTTTGGCACCTCATTCTTTGATTTCCAAAATTACATCGGAACACTCCCTGAATGGCCCCAGATGCCCATGTTCTCAATCGTCACTCTGGGGCGCAATTCAAGCTTTACGTTGACAGTTGAGGAGATTTGTGCAATCTGACATGGCCATCCGTGCCTTATTATGAATTTACTGAAATGGCCCTCCATGCCTTATTATGAATTCATTGTTTTTCCAAAAATGCTGCAGTGTGTGTGAATTCCCATGGGAGCAACCCGCTGAAGTCATCTGTCCCTAGACTTACACACTACTTAAACTAACTTATGCTAAGAACAACACACACACACACACACACCCATGCCCGAGGGAGGACTCAAACCTCCGGTGGGGGCGTACTGTTTTTTTGCAGAGGGTGGGTATGGGCTGGATAGCATCACCCCATTCTGCACTATGGCAAGCTCGCTGTTCGTCGCACTGCCTCTTCCTGCTTTTCCAAGGCTCTTGTATTTGTATCCCGCCTGGAAGGTGGCGCGTGGGTCTGCTCCTGTAAACTGAAGGGTTGGCCGAATGTAGGAATTGGGTAGGAGCAGTAAACGGTGAAAATGCTTCGATATTGTGTGTAACTTTATAGAACATTTAATGGAAAAGAGTAGTCAATGACATACGTAACTTTGCACTGAAGAGCACGTAGGTGCGAAGCTGGAAGTTCCTAAGTTACAAGTAGTGGTTAGCCCACTGGGTAATAGGAACAATGTTGCTAGGTCGTCTACTCGTGCAGAATCTGCAGCGGCGCTCGTAGATCTGCACAGCTCCGGCTAGAGGGCGCTGTCGTCGGTGTCGGTGTCGTAGTGCCAACCTAAGAACTTGTACCTACGCCGTGGCATCGTAGCTATCGATACCACACTCGAGTTTGCCTTTTGCACTCGTTTAAATATCTCCCGAACCGCCCTTACGAACTTCAGAACTGATTCCCCATTTCTTCCCTTTCCTACTTTCATCAGGTCAGAATCTTTTCCATTCAACATTGTCAAAAGTTTTTTCTGAAACTGCGAATGTTTAGAATGCCGGTTTTGCTTTCCATTATTAGGGTTAGTGTTGTCGTTTCCTACTCTTTTATTCTTATAGTCTAACCAATATCCTTGGCTAATTACTGCACACTCTGGTATCATGATGGTCACTGCGTGACCGAATTTTCTTCAGCTCGAGAATTGTTAATATTATTGTGTTGAAGAGAAGTGTGGCGTTTCACTACACATAACAACTACAGGGGTGATTCTAGATGTCGCTCAAGGGGGGTTGGGGGGGGGGGAGGGAGTAATGGGGGCAGATGATGGTAACTTCGGTCACCTTTTCAGACTATCTAATGTAGTGAACCAAAGCCTTTTTCTCCTTTCTGCTTAGTATGTAGTGGAAGATGATGTCAGTTTTCTGGCAACTGCATGGACACACTTACGACCACCCTCTTTCTTACACTACTGTACGATCGTCAGCTGCTCATATGGCGGTTTACCAGTATTTGTTCTGTCAGAGATGTGGCTCAAACCAAACATCTCCTCTGACACTGTTCATCTCAAAGGTTTTACGTTTCTAAGGGTTGATCGGGTAACTTGCTACAGAGATGGTACACATTATCTTGGAAACGGTTTTCGCAAATTACTTCATAACCTATGTGACCGGAGGCTTTCACCAGTGTATGTGTTGTTTTCAGGACTCTCGGCTGTCCAGCCTGATGCGATCGTTGAAGTCCCCGATATTTCGGCGAATAACCTTATAACACTACCGTCTGCTACTGCTGTACCATAACCTTAAAGCTGGAAACAGGTTTTGAAATAAAACTGTTTTGTGAAGGCAATTGTGGAATAAAGCAACAGAGCAGTGTTACCCTCTGAGAGGAATTTTGTTATTTTGACCGTGTTGCACCTAACTGAGGTGGCTTATCAGAAAAGAAAGTCATAATTACGTAAATATTTGAACAGTAACAAACAAAATTTTGCCTATCTGCCCTGTTTAACTGATAAAGAAAACGGTCGCCAGCCCAACTAGGCAAGAGAATGATTAACATTCTCGTTCAAGAAACTTTGTGCAGTGAACTCTGACACATACATATGTTTACGGTAAGATTGAAACTAACAGTTAGAGCAGCACCAACTATTTGCAAAATTATAACAGATACCGAAACACACTATTACTTTCAGGGCTTACACAAAGTGAATGGTCTTTATAACATTACTATTAATATGCACTTCTAATACACAACAGAGACAAACACTTAGGAAACACGAGCATATAACGTTTCACAACTACAGCTTTCTACTTTTACTACAGTGAGACAAAAAATTAACATATATGTAAGATACTGACTCACCTTCTGCGATTTACAACAGGCAGTAATGAGATCATTTACTAAACAAAACTTTATAAGCCTCAGTCTTAAGAACTTTTAATTTGAAGTTGGCAACAACACATTAATAAGCAGTTTTAGCAGGAAAATTATTTTCAGCAAGCATAATTGACTTTAACTCACTCTATTGCCACATTAACTTTCTCTTTACTATGTTCAAGAGGCATTAATTAGAAAAAAAACTGGTTTTTAATGTTCTTTCAGTAGGGACACTCGGTAATCACTTTAGTTCAAACGAAGAGGAACCTGAGAGGTGTTATGATAAGGAAAAAATCAAGGTAAGTACATAAATTCAGATATAAATTACCTTATATTTGAGCACACTAACACATCCATTAAGTTGATCCTTCACTGTACATCATTGTAGTATTTCGATGCAATGATTGCGCAATGTGGTGGCAACTGCATGTTGTTAGGTGGAATTGCAGGTAGAATTGCTGGACTGTGTCATTTCTTGGTGGCGATGATAAATACCAATTCCAGAATAATTCCAGCTATTTATCCATCCATCCGAGGCATTGGAAAGTGGCAGAAAAGGCCTCTCACGGAACCAGCACAGTATGCTACCTTTAAACGGCAGTTCACAGTTTGGTAGCTCGTCCCCGACTCGTAGCTCGTCCCCGACTGACTACCAGTTCCACCTTTCCTACCTAGACCAACCACAATTTGCGCGCGCTACACAGTTCCGTTCCCGAGGGGAACCACACTACCTCTTATACACAAAATTACTAAGATTCCTAAGTGAGGATCAGCAGTTTACATAACAGCAAACAAACGCATTGAATAACACAGAACATTCGCACATGTTAACATTTCTACCAAAAATTATTCACACAAAATTACAATCATATACAGTAAGTTTTGTTCCCTCTAAATGGGACAAAGCATTTATACGACAGATATACTACATTGCATAGAATCAGACAATGACTCAAAGTTTTTTACAAAGGAAGGAGTATACAGTTTTGTGCTATCTATTCAATCAAACACATTTACAGATACTCAACGATGTAAAATTATATGAAACAAAAGCAAAATAAATCAGTAGAGCGTAAGAGCTATGGTGTTACAATCTTCCCACCGTCACCATGTGGTTCTAATGGAACGGTCTGTCTGCTCTTTGTCGGTGTTATTTGTGTCCATCAGTCGGGCTTCGATTACCTGCGCGACTGTCCGATTGCGGCCATCGACATTCCGATTCCGTCGGTGCAGGGAATCGAAGCCCGACTGTCGGACATAAACAACACCGACAATGAGCAGACAGACCATTCCATAGAAACCACCTGATGATGGTGGAAAGGTTATTCGCCGAAATATCGTGGGACTTCAAGGATCGCATCCGTCCCGACACCCGAGAGCCCTGGAAACAACAACTTCATAATCTTACTAATGAACCATTATTCAGATCATGATAGCCAACCCATTTCAGTCAACACAGCTTGAAAGTATGCCCCAGTGAGTGCCGATATGAGCAGTAGTTTTTTCTGTAGCTCTGTGTGCTGAAGGGTCCTTTAGTGTTTTTCTGTAAGTTGGAGGTGGCCAGCTGGCTATAAGAACGGAGCAGACAATAAAAATGTTTCCTTTGAAAGCCAAGAGCCAGCCAGACACGGACCCAGAAAGAGAGCACTGCGTTTTCGGTTGATGTAAATACAGCACTGAGTGGCCGAGGGGGAGGCAGCATGAGATAGAATGCTCATCAGGTTTTAAACTTTCAAAGAGTGAAGAGCATGAAGAAAGCCCTTAGAAAAGATAAAATATGCTATCTCAGGAGAAAAATACGACGCAATCTACATGGTAGACATCTGTTGTGTGCCAAAGGAGGTCACAAGTGTTCATATGTTTGAATTTTGGGGTTCATCACAATTAATTTCACAGCGGTGCTGTAGTTGCACGACTGTGTACGTGCATGTGATCCCATTGACGAAATACGGGAGTTTACATGTACTGCCACACTCTAAGAGAGAACTGAGCAGTACTGGAAAACGACAGCTTCGTTAGGAGAAGGGAAGTGGTTGCATTTGCTGTAATCTTTTCATTGTTCGGAACTTGAAATGTATTGCGAGTGTCCACAGAGTGTCCAACGCTGGCAGAACCAGCTGAATTTTGTGGAGGATTAGAGAAAAGCTCTTCGGCTTGGAAGTCCAGACAGAGCAGACTTCATCACAGCGCATTAGGGAGAGAACAGAGATGCCCTCATTTCAGAGCTGATCACAGATATGGTTGCTGTTTTAGAATTCTCAGCCACTACCACAGACACCCTCTGCGCCTGAGTATAGGTGGAGTGGTAAGCATGAGACGCATTTCTATACATCACGATTAGGGGCCATGAGGTTAACTGTTTCAGGACGAAATTTCGTTCTTCTGCATTAAATCATAGCCGGCTAGCTATACTCAATGCGGGCTGAGGTGAGAGAACTGGTACTTGTTCGTACTTTTCGAGGTCTTTTCTTTAGGTCATCAGCTTATTCTTCAACCATTGGGGATGTTATTGCTATAGCGATCTTTAGCTTCATTCAGCAGTTCGATGGGAAACCGCATCAATGTTTCTTTGTGAGGTGTTGTACCTGAATCTCATGTTCACTTGGGCCATCCCCATTTAATTCACGCGGGCTATTAAATATCTGTTAGTCGGCTTTGCTTTTTCATTTCATATGATCTAAGGGGGGGGGGGGGGGGCAATCGGTTCACAATATGGGTCCCCAGGTACGAATAAAGTAGCAACTCAGGGGTAAGCTAAATGCTCAAGTGACACCTCGCAATATGTTCACTTTGATCCAAAGCCGATATAAGACTGTCCTATCGTACTGATTGAAGAGATCTCAATTCTCGTCTGTAGTACTACAAAATCCTGGTGAATCTGAGAGGACAAAGTTCACAACAGCTTCGTATAGTAGACGAAGTGTGAAGCAATATCATCCACTTCACGCACTAAATATTAGTGTGACAAACCAATCACACCAATCAGTAAATGACACCATTTATCGAGCGACTTTTCGATATAAATTGCTTAGTTACTTGCCATTCTCTACGCTCTCCGTTATAAAATCGAGGTACAAGTCCACGGAGATATTATATGCAACTGGATGAGTGCCAGACACTCACTTGATATAACCAGTGAAGGCGAAAGTATAAACTTCTTGGCACAGACTGCACTGAGAAGACTTTTCAGAGCAAACTCTGCATAAACTAATTCATTTTCAGTTGACAGTGGGTCGTGTTGTGATAAATAGCTAAATACGAGTACATAAACTGGCGAAATATTTCTAAAACGCAGAAAAATTATATATATAAACATTATTGTAATAAACCAAAATTCCTAAACGTTGGTCACATGTGAGATCTTTTTCCAAAAGTATTCATTTAATAGCTTTTACCACTAAAAGAATTACAGATTCTATCAAAACGCTGAGATACTGTTAGTTGGCGTTTAGTAACTGTGTGTACCAAATGAAACATATTTATTAAAAAGAAGCCTTGGTGCAAGCATTTTGGGTAGAAATGTGGATTTTTCTATGATGCTTCTCGAGTGTATAACAGAGGGGACGAAAGAAATTGTAGATCCGATCGGGCAGATGTATTACTCTAATCTGAGGCACCTGACTACACACCAAAAGATACGGGTATACTGTTAAACATTTTCCTCTGGAAGTTGGTGGCAAGTTTTATTAGCAGGGACTAGACGTACATTTTTTTCCATATTTTTTTAGTTCTTAATCACTTTCTAAATACCAACAGCCTTGTCTCGTTTGAATTCACCGCTTCCCTTCAGATCACCGAAGCTAAGCAAGGCCGAATTAAACGGTACTTGAGTGGGTAACTACACTGACAATTTTCCTTTGCCTTTACGCAACGGAGAGGAGTGGTGACGGCGTAAAGTTCGCGATCATCAGACTTTGGACCTGTGTGCTGGATTAAACTCCGAGCCCCTCTCCAGTGTCTGGTGGAGTGTGGCCACATGAAACTGATGATGATGATGATGATTCCTTTCGTGCTATTCGAGAGTAGTAGAGGAGTGGGCTAGGTGTAGACAACAGTCTTCACCCTCGCCCTTCTTTCATCATCATACATTGCGAACATTATACCATACCACACACACACACACACACACACACACACACACACACACGCACGCATACACACGCACACGCACACACACACACACACACACACACACACACACACACACACACACACACACACGTTTACTGTCATCTACACATACCAGATACACTAAACACACTTTGTAAAGTATCGGAAAAACCTTTTCAATTACGTGGCGGAACCATCCCCTCGAGATCTTCCATGTCATAAGAAGTGATACTACTTTTTCTTTCGAATTTCAGTGAATACAGACGCCTTTAAGGTACGGAATAAAATCTATAGTAAGGAAATATATAAATAATGGAATCAAGCAGGAAATAAGAAATGTGAATTATAAGAATTTATCTCAAGATAATGACACATAAAAAACTGAAAAAAGCTGCAAGCTGAGGATCTGAATGGAAATGAAGATAAGACAGGTATTGACCATATTGAAAATTATTTAACATCGGTATTTGAGCAAACTGTAAATATAGTTTTATGTATGAACAAAACAAACAAAAAGTAAATTTCAAATTGAAATAGGAATGTATTAAAGCCCACTCGTGAGTTTCCGAGAGACAATTAACAAACATTGTTATTTGTTTCTGATGATCAGTTACGAACAGCGATTAGTGAATAAAATTATATTAATTCGATTCCGCCCGTTGTTATCAAATACTAATCTTTCATTGCGCAAACACGATTCTGTTCAACTGTGTCAACATCAATACTTGCATTACATTCAAGTATGGAAAATACATCATGTTTTACGTAATAACTAGTGAAACGGGAAAAGTTCAAAAAATAGTTAACATATTGAATGTTTTGTTCTGTAGTACTTTTTATACATTATCACACAGTTTGCCATGCGAGCATATGACAATACAAAGAAGGTGCTACAGAAACTCGTAACACCGAAAATGTAAATATAATACATTCTGCACCATCCAAAATTTTCGCCATTTAATATCCGTTGATAACTTGCACTATAGTTTTGATTCTGAAGCCGTAAGCCGTATTGCAGAAACTATACTTAATATTTAAACGATGTACTATTGTATTTATTTTTGACTGTATATAATTGATGGTAATTGCGAGTTTAATAGAATCATTTTAAATATCTGGGTAAAAGCCAACTGAACGTTTTTGAAATGTATCGACCTTACGTCTTATCTTAGAAGAAAGGTTAAGCAAAGGCAAACCTACGTTAATAGCATTTGTAGACTTAGAGAAAGCTTTTGACAATGTTGATTGGAACACTCCCTTTCAAATTCTAAAGGTGGCAGGGGTAAAATACAGGGAGCGAAAGGTATTTACAATTTCTACAGAAACCAGGTGCCAGTTGTAAGAGTCGAGGGGCACCAAAGGGAAGCAGTGGTTAGGATGGGAGTGAGACAGGGTTGTAGCCTCTCCCCGACGTCATTCAATCTGTATATTTAGCAAGCAGTAAAGGCAACAAAAGAAACATTCGGAGTCGGTATTAAAAATCCATGGAGAAGAAATAAAAACTTTGAGGTTCGCAGATGACACTGTAATTCTGTCAGAGACAGCAACGGACTTGGAACAGCAGTTGAAAGGAATGGACAGTGTCTTTAAAGGAGGATATAAGATGAAAATCAACAAAACCCAAACGAGGATAATGGAATGTAGTCGAATTAAGTCGGGTAATGCTGAGGGAATTAGGTTAGGAACTGAGACACTTAAAGTAGTAAAGGAGTTTTACTATTTGGGGAGCAAAATAACTGATGATGGTCGAAGTAGAGAGGACATAAAATGTAGACTGGCAATGGCAAGGAAAGCGTTTCTGAAGACGAGAAATTTGTTAACATCGAGTATAGATTTAAGCGTCAGGAAGTCGTTTCTGAAAGTATTTGTATAGAGTGTAGCTATGTATGGAAGTTAAACATGGACAATAAATAGTTTGGACAAGAAGAGAATAGAAGGTTTTGAAATGTGGTGCTACAGAAGAATGCTGAAGATTAGATAGGTAGATCACATAAGTAATGAGGAGGTATTGAATAGAATTTGGGAGAAGGGGAATTTGTGGCACAACTTGACTAGAAGAAGGGAGCGGTTGGTAGGACTTGTTTTTAGGCATCAAGGGATCACCAATTTAGTATTGGAGGGCAGTGTGGAGGGTAAAAGTCGTAGAGGGAAACCAAGAGATGAATACACTAAGCAGATTCAGAAGGATGTAGGTTGCATTAAGTACTGGGAGATGAAGAAGCTTGCACAGGATAGAGTAGCATGGAGAGCAGCATCAAACCAGTCTCAGGACTGAAGACCACAGCAATAACAACATCGATATCAACGACAAAATGGTAGTAGCTGTGCCGTTGTTTATCTTTGCGTATGGAGAGTCGCTGTCGCACTGCGACCGATGTGGAGGCAGAGCAGCTTGAGTCATGAAAGGCGTGGAAGTGTTTGTCGGGCGCTCCAGCAGACGCAATGTGCAGCTGCGCTCGCGCCAGTGAAGGCACCTGATTTGTTAACCCGAGAGTATTGAGAGCGAGGAAGGATTAGACAAGCGGAGGAAGCTGCAGTACCAACTATTGCCTGTACCGTAATTATCCATGGCTCTGGAAACGACTCGGGGTTCTCAAAAAGCAGCAGCAGCAACAACGGCAGCTCAGCATTGTCGTCAGTTACATTCTTCGTCGTCCGCACAGCTACAACATCGTAAGACTGTCAACTGACAAACACAGTAACGTAGAGGTTTCGCCCAGTTCATTTTCTCTCACAAAGTATAAAAGACTTGAATAGCAACTTGCAATAGTTTAAACTTGTGGGGAACAGTTATTATCATTGTCCTCAGACATAATTACCGAGCTGGGTCCCTTTCCTTTCCATGAAATTACGGAATGTCGTAAGAATATGAATAGTGATTAACTATTCACTGGCAGTTTGTGTGTTTGCTAAAGACCAGTTTCAGTCTACATTTTCATGCTTGTATACAAGGGTTACGTACTTGAGGACAATATTATGGAAATGCAAGAGGATGTAGATGAAGATGAAATGGGAGATACGATACTGCGTGAAGAGTTTGACAGAGCACTGAAAGACCTGAGTCGAAACAAGGCCCCCCGGGAGTAGACAACATTCTATTGGAACTACTGACGGCCTTGGGAGAGCCAAGCCTAACAAAACTCTACCATCTGGTGAGCAAGATGTATGAGACAGGCGAAATACCCTCAGACTTCAAAAAGAATATAATAATTCCAATTCCAAAGAAAGCAGGTATTGACACATGTAAAAATTACCGAACTATCAGTTTAATAAGTCATAGCTGCAAAATACTAACTCGACTTCTTTACAGACGAATGGAAAAACTGGTCGAAGCCGACCTCGAGGAAGATCAGTTTGGATTCCGTAGAAATGTTGGAACACGTGAGGCCATACTGACCCTAGGACGTATCTTAGAAAATAGATTAAGGAAAGGCAAACCTACTTTTCTAACATTTCTAGATTTAGAGAAAGCTTTTGACAATGTTGACTGAAATACTCACTTACAAATTCTAATGGTGGCAGGGGTAAAATACAGGGAGCGAAAGGCTATTTACAACTTGTACAGAAATCAGATGGCAGTTACAAGAGTCGAAGGGCAAGAAAGGAGAGCAGTGGTTGGGAAAGGAGTGAGACAAAGTTGTAGCCTCTCCCCGATGTTATTCAATCTGTATATTGACCAAGGAAACAAAAGAAAAATTCGCAGTAGGTATTAAAATCCATGGAGAAGAAATAAAAAATTTGAGGATCGCTGATGTGATTGTAGTTCTGTCAGAGACAGCAAAGGACTTGGAAGAGCAGTTGAACGAAATGGACAGTGTCTTCAAAGGAGGGTATAAGATGAACATCAACAAAAGCAAAACGAGGATAATGGAATGTGGTCGAATTAAGTTCGGTGATGCTGAGGGAATTAGACTAGGAAATGAGACACTTAAAGTAGTAAAAGAGTTTTGCTACTTGGGAAGAAATGTAATTGATGATGCTCGAAGTAGAGAGGATATAAAATGTGAAACGTGGACGATAAATACACTCCTGGAAATTGAAATAAGAACACCGTGAATTCATTGTCCCAGGAAGGGGAAACTTTATTGACACATTCCTGGGGTCAGATACATCATATGATCACACTGACAGAACCACAGGCACATAGACACAGGCAACAGAGTATGCACAATGTCGGCACTAGTACAGTGTATATCCACCTTTCGCAGCAATGCAGGCTGCTATTCTGCCATGGAGACGATCGTAGAGATGCTGGATGTAGTCCTGTGGAACGGCTTGCCATGCCATTTCCACCTGGCGCCTCAGTTGGACCAGCGTTCGTGCTGGACGTGCAGACCGCGTGAGACGACGCTTCATCCAGTCCCAAACATGCTCAATGGGGGACAGATCCGGAGATCTTGCTGGCCAGGGTAGTTGACTTACAACTTCTAGAGCACGATGGGTGGCACGGGATACATGCGGACGTGCATTGTCCTGTTGGAACAGCAAGATCCCTTGCCGGTCTAGGAATGGTAGAACGATGGGTTCAATGACGGTTTGGATGTACCGTGCACTATTCAGTGTCCCCTCGACGATCACCAGTGGTGTACGGCCAGTGTAGGAGATCGCTCCCCACACCATGATGCCGGGTGTTGGCCCTGTGTGCCACGGTCGTATGCAGTCCTGATTGTGGCGCTCACCTGGACGGCGCCAAACACGCATACGACCATCATTGGCACCAAGGCAGAAGCGACTCTCATCGCTGAAGACGACACGTCTCCATTCGTCCCTCCATTCACGCCTGTCGCGACACCACTGGAGGCGGGCTGCACGATGTTGGGGCGTGAGCGGAAGGCGGCCTAACGGTGTGCGGGACCATAGCCCAGCTTCATGGAGATGGTTGCGAATGGTCCTCGCCGATACCCCAGGAGCAACAGTGTCCCTAATTTGCCGGGAAGTGGCGGTGCGGTCCCCTACGGCACTGCGTAGAATCTTACGGTCTTGGCGTGCATCCGTGCGTCGCTGCGGTCCGGTCTCAGGTCGACGGGCACGTGCACCTTCCGCCGACCACTGGCGACAACATCGATGTACTGTGGAGACCTCACGCCCCATGTGTTGAGCAATTCGGCGGTACGTCAACCCGGTCTCCCGCATGCCCACTATACGCCCTCGCTCAAAGTCCGTCAACTGCACATACGGTTCACGTCCACGCTGTCGCGGCATGCTACCAGTGTTAAAGACTGCGATGGAGCTCCGTATGCCACGGCAAACTGGCTGACACTGACGGCGGCGGTGCACAAATGCTGCGCAGCTAGCGCCATTCGACGGCCAACACCGCGGTTCCTGGTGTGTCCGCTGTGCCGTGCGTGTGATCATTGCTTGTACAGCCCTCTCGCAGTGTCCGGAGCAAATATGGTGGGTCTGACACACCGGTGTCAATGTGTTCTTTTTTCCATTTCCAGGAGTGTATTCCAGTCTCGTATTGTTCGTGGAAAGAAACATTGTCGGTATGCCTCTGTGTGGGCTCTAATCTCTCTGATTTTATCCTCATGGTCTCTTAGCGAGATATACGTAGGAGGGAGCAATATACTGCTTGACTCCTCGGTGAAGGTATGTTCTCGAAACTTGAACAAAAGCCCGTACCGAGCTACTGAGCGTCTCTCTAGCAGAGTCTTCCACTGGAGTCTACCTATCATCTCCGTAACGCTTTCGCGATTACTAAATGATCCTGTAACTATGGGCGCTGCTCTCCGTTGGATCGTCTCTATCTCTTCTATCAAACCTATCTGGTACGGATCGTACAGCGGTGAGCAGTATTCAAGCAGTGGGCGGACAAGTGTACTGTATCCTACTTCCTTTGTTTTCGGACTGCATTTACTTGGGATTCTTCCAATGAGTCTCAGTCTGGCATCTGCTTTACCGACGATTAATTTTATATGGTAATTCCATTTTAAATCACTCCTAATACCTACTCCCAGATAATATGTGGAATCAACTGCTTCCATTTGCTGCCCTGCAATATTGTAGCTAAATGATAAAGGATATTTCTTTCTATGTATTCGCAGCACATTCCACTTGTCTACATTGAGATTCAATTGCCATTCCCTGCACCATTCGTCCATTCGTTGCAGATCCTCCTGCATTTCAGTGCCATTTTCCATTGTTAGAACCTGTCGATATACCACAGCATCATCCGAAAAAAGCCTCAGTGAACTTCCGATGTCATCCACAAGGTCATTCATATACATTGTGAATAGCAACGGTACTTCGACACTCCCCTACGGCACTCCTGAAATCACTCTTACTTCGGAAGTCTTCTCTCCATGTCTTTGGCCAGTTGCCTTCTCACTCGCCGCTAGCGGGGGTGGGGGTGGGAAGAGGAAGAAGGGGCTCGCTGGAAGTTATCTCTGGACTCTGCGTGAGGAGTGACGTCTGTGTCGGAGGGCAAAGCTGCTTGGTCGGTGGGTCCCCACGGGTGGAAGCAGTCTGTTGGCGACGGAACGCCGTGTGATCGAAGATTCTAGTGTGAAGGGCCGGTGTTGTCCCGATGGTGGATATAGTTTAGTCATTCAAGGGCTGTTAAGTCATTTCTTGGTTCTGCCCTTGGATTCCGACGAAGAATTGCGGCTAATTTGGGCTATGACGTGAAAATAAGAATTCTTAAAGGTGCACGTTGGTGGCGCTGAGTGCTGTAAGCTTTGCATCGGTACTGCAGTCTTCAGTTAGAACGCTGCTTGGGAGGAGAGCGTTGATATCGGCATTTGTCATCTATTTAGCAGCTTTAAAATAAATGACTGTTTTGGATCGAAGGTGGATCCAAGTCTGGGACCGAATCATTGCTTGTCTTATCAAGAAACCTAAGTCAGCCCCCAGCATGTTAAACTCTGTTCTCTAAGGTTATAACGACTAATTTGACTCTCTGATAGTGTACACGAGTGAATTTTGAAGGTACTGTTAAGTGTCTGTAATAAAGCAAAGATTGACGGAGGAGCTATTCAGTGGGACGCTCATAAATCATGTTAATTGTCGTTCACATCTTATGGTATTTTACGGTTCTACTGTTGTTGTTGTGGTCTTCAGTCCAGAGACTGGTTTGATGCAGCTCTCCATGCTACTCTTTCCTGTGCATGTTTCTTCATCTCCCAGTACGTACTGCAACCTACATCCTTCTGAACCTGTTTAGTGTATACATCTCTTGGTCTCCCTCTACGATTTTTACCATCCACGCTGCCCTCCAATACTAAATTGGTGATCCCTCGATGCCTTAGAATATGTCCCACCAATCGATCCCTTCTTCTAGTCAGGTTGTGCCACAAATTTCTCTTCTCCCCAATTCCATTCAGTACCTCCTCACTAGTTATGTGATCTACCCATCTAATCTTCAGCATTATTCTGTAGCACCACATTTCTAAAGGTTCTATTCATTTATTGTCCAAACTATTTATCGTCCATGTTTCACTTCCATACATGGCTACACTGCATACAAATACTTTCAGAAAAGTCTTCCTGACTCTTAAATCTACACTCCATGTTAACAAATTTCTCTTCTTCAGAAACGCTTTCCTTGCCATTGGCAGTCTACATTTTATATCCTCTCTACTTCGACCATCATCAGTTATTTTGCTCCCCAAATAGCAAAACTCTTTTACTACTTTAAGTGTCTCATCTCCCAATCTAATTCCCTCACCATCACTTCACTTAATTCGACTACATTCCATTATCCTCGATTTCCTTTTGTTGATGTTCATCTTATATCCTCCTTTCAAGACACGTCCATTCCGTTCAGCTGTGCTTGCAGGTCCTTTGCTGTCAGACAGAATTACAATGTCATCGGCGAACCTCAAAGTTTTAATTTCTTCTCCATGGATTTTCTTTTGTTTCCTTTACTGCTGTTCCTACTAACCGTGGCGAAATCGCTGATAGTATTTTTAAATTTAGCTTGGGACATAATTCTGTGGTTTCTTGTGGCCCTCCTACGAGTTTAAGACCTGAAATACGTTTCTACTGCCGGCCGTTGTGGCTGAACACTTCTAGGCGCTTCAGTCCGGAACCGCGCTGCTGCTACGGTCGCAGATTCGAATCCTGCCTCGGGCATGGAAGTGTGTTATGTCCTTAGGTTACTTAGGTTTAACCCTGCTGTTCTGTTCGGGTCTATATGACCCGAAACGAATATGAACGTTATTTTACATTATGTAAATACCAATATATATTTATGAAACTTTGTGACTTTGTCTGAAAATGGATGAGCAGCATGTGTTTTAAAAGGTTTTAAAAAAGTTTAAGAAGTTTGGGCTTCAACTGTAATAGTTGCATATGTAATGTTCGGGTCATAATGACCCGACACAAATATGTTTAGTGTAACTCGTATTTATTTCTAAAATCTGGAAATGGCGAAAATTATTTTTGTTGTGTTGTGTGGGAATAGTGACTGCATCATTCCAACTTACTCTCAACAATCACCTAAAGCTCCATGCGTTCACAACAATGGGCTTGTTTGTTGCTTTCCCCAGGAAATAATAATTGGCAGTTCTCAATAATTGGAATGCTTTGTTTCTGCCCAGTTTGACTTGTGACACCATGGCGATGAGACCATTGAATGATCGTGAGTTGGAAGAAATAGTAAATGCCTCACCAGATGAAGGATCACTTTCTGAGTTTGAAGATCACATCAGCAATGCATCTGAAAGCGAGTGTTCCGATGACAGTTACGACAGTCCACAGCCCATACAAAATAGTGTAGAGACTTTTCTTTCTAAAAATGGGAATATAGAATGGCAGTTGCATCCACCAGCACAACATGGTCGCCTACCAGCTTCGAACATCATCAAGAGTACCCCAGGAGTTACCAGGTATGCAGTCAGCAGAATATCTGATGTAAAATGTTCATTTGAAGCAGTATTTCACACAGCGCTTCAAAATGAAATAATAGAGATGACAAATATTGAAGGGCAGCGAGTTTATGGTGAACAGTGGACAGATATTGATGGTTCTGTTTTCCATGCATACTTAGGACTCTTACTCCTAGCGGGTGTATATCGATCTCATGGGGAGTCTACAAAAAGTTTGTGGGATAAAGATACTGGGCGAAACATATTTCGAGCAACCATGTCTCATGAAACATTCTGTAAGATATCACGTGTCCTGCGATTTGACAAGAAATCTACTAGAGAGGAAAGACGACGTACTGACAAACTTGCCGCAATTCGTAGTATTTGGGAGAAGTGGGTAGAGGTCCTTCCTCAACTGTATAATCCAGGAGAAAATGTTACTGTTGACGAGCAGTTAGTAGCATTTAGAGGTCGCTGTCCATTCAAGCAGTATATCCCAAGTAAACCGGCAAAATATGGGATCAAAATATGGACCATGTGTGACAGCAAAACTTCATACGTACTGAAAGCCCAAATTTATACAGGAAAGGTGAGTGGAGCGGCACCAGAAAGAAATCAGGGAATGAGGGTGGTATCTGATCTCACTTCTGAGTTACGTGGTCAGAATATCACGTGTGACAACTTTTTTACGTCGTACAATTTGGGGCAGCTGCTTCTGAAAAGGAAATTGACTATGTTGGGAACTATACGGAAAAATAAGCCGGAGCTTCCACACAAAATGACCAACAAGGAGGTACACAGCTCTTCATTTTACTTCACAAATGACACTACTGTGGTTAATTATATTCCTAAGAGACACAAGAATGTTGTACTTATGAGCACTCTCCACCATGATGCGGAAATCAGTGACAGGGCTGATAAGAAGCCAAAAATGATTTTGGACTATAATTCAACCAAAGGTGCTGTAGACACGCTTGATCAGTTATTAGGTACATATACATGCAAACGAAAAAGTAATAGGTGGCCAATGATAGTTTTCTACAATATTCTTGATGTTTCTGCTTATAATGCATACGTTTTGTGGATTTCGGTTGACCCTAATTGGAATGCAAGCAAATTGACTAGAAGGAGAATATTCTTGGAGGAACTTGGAAAGTCACTGATAAAAGAACATATTGCATCAAGAACGCATTTCCCAAGAACAGAAGATTCTTTGAGAATGGTCACAAGCATCCAAAACCCGAATGATGTGGGTGGTGTGTCAGAATCGGTAACAACAAGAAAATCTACAAAACGTGCACGCTGTAAGTTCTGTCCATCAAGTAATGACAATAAAACAAACATGGTGTGTGGAAAATGTAGTAAACATATTTGCAAGAAACATGTAACCTACTTGTGTCCACAGTGCAAGCAGTAAGAAAAGAACTGTAGTATTTTATAAGATGATTGTATTGAAAATTCTGTTGTTTCAAATTTATGTGAATACTTGTGCCTAAACTACAATCAGTAAGAAGAGAGGATTCTAAAGTTGTAGTGCTTTCTATGTTGGAATGTAATAAAAAAACTGTAGTGTGTTCTGTACTGTAGTGTGCTCTAAGATGAATATCTGTAATGACAACTGTCTGTTGTTAGAAAATGTCAATACTTACGTCTAAACTGTCAACAATAAGAATAGAAGTATGGAAAAACTGTAGTGCTTTCTAAGTTGAATGCCTGTAATGGAAACTGTCTGTTGTTTCAAATTTATGTGCATATTTAAATGAAAAATATCCCTCAATAAAGTTGTATGCATTGTTATTATTATTATTATTACCATTATTATTATTATTATTATTATTATTATTATTACTAACAAGGTACTGGAATAGAACAACAATGTCGATAGCTAAAACTGTACCAAAATTTATGTTTCTAAAGCATTTTGATATGTCGGGTCATATTGACCCGAACAGTATATATGTCAAGTAAAAGTGAACAGAACAGCAGGGTTAAGTAGTTCTAAGTCTAGCGGACTGATGACCTCAGATGTTAAGTCCCATAGTGCTTAGAGCCATTTGAACCATTTTTGAACTCTTTCTACTGCCTTGCTGAGGTTGCCTTGCAACAGCTGTTGATTTGTCTCTGGTCTGTTCCACCGTACTTCTGTTTGGTGTGGTGAGGTATAGTCAAAGTTTTCAGTAGCAGTGCACCTACTCCCTCGCCCATTTTAAGATTTTCGAGCCGCATCTACATCGACGTATAAAGTCAGTATGCAGATTGTGTAAGCTGGTTGCGCCCTGTTAGCGTTTTGTACATCGTAGAAAATCTTTCCCATGCCGCATGGGATCCCGAAGGAGAGCGCGGTGCACAACAGCGCATGACAACGATGAAATGAAAACGTATGTATTGTACGTTTTTTCAACGGATATAATCACTGAGACTGAATAGATTTGTGTGGTTTTCTATTTATTTTGAAAGGAAAAGATTACATACCTGGATAATTATAGCATTTATGCTTAATTATTTGTCATAATTCGTTGTATGTAGTGTGCATCACATGTACAGAGGTTTATGGTGTAAAGTGATTAAGAGGAAGGAAAATATTTGGTGATCGGTAAGCATCGTAGAGGCTACGGGGTTTGAGTGCACGTTGATAGTAATAAAATTTTATTGCAATGAAGTTGTTTTAATCAAAAATATTGTGTTCAATTTTTATTGCCTTTAATGATCATAGATGATACTTCGAAAATTTTGGTATTGCCATTGGCGTTTTAATCTTTTATTTAACCTTGCATTATGCTATTTGTAGGTTTTTCCTTTGCTTAAAAAGGGATTTTGAGTTTTAAGCATTGTAATTTGAGTCTGAGAGCTGTTCTGTGATCTGGTGAAATAATACTTTGGAACGGTCATTAACAAACTATACTGAGGATGTTTGTCTTCATGATAACTAATATTCACTTACTATTTTAAAATTAAGTTAATAAAGATGTAAAATTTTAAAGATAAAAAAGACTCTTATTATAGTTACGGTGCCGCCCGTACCCCCCACAATTTCCTAGTATCCAAAGCATTGGCCTGCTAGCGTTGTCTGATGTTTTAACCGGTAACTATCCCAGCTAAAGCCTGCAGGGACTTGCGAGTTAATATAGCATGTAGAGGAAGACTAAAATATAATGGTCATGGGGGGGCTTGAATGCAGTTGTAGCGGAAGGAGTAGAAGAAATGGATTGAGGTGAAGTGGGCTTGGGTCAAGGAATCAGAAAGAACGTAGAATAATTGAGTTCTGTAACAAATTTCAGCTAGTAATACCGAATACTCTGATCAAGAATCAAAAATGGAAGAGGTATACTTGGAATAGATCGCGTGAAACGGGAAGATTTCTTTTAGTTAACATTATGCTCAGACAATGATTCCGAAATCATCTACTGGATTCTTAGGCGTACCCGGGAGCAGGTATAGACTGAGATCGCAACACGGTAGTCTACATCTACATCTACATGATTACTCTGCAATTCACATTTAAGTAGTTGGCAGAGGGTTCATCGAACCACAATCATACTACCTCTCTACCATTCCACTCCCGAACAGCGCGCGGGAAAAACGAACACCTAAATCTTTTTGTTCGAGCTCTGATTTCTCTTATTTTATTTTGATGATCATCCCTACCTATGTAGGTTGGGCTCAACAAAATATTTTCGCATTTGGAAGAGAAAGTTGGTGACTGATATTTCGTAAATAGGTCTCGCCGCGACGAAAAACGTCTTTGCTTTAATGCCTTCCATCCTAACTCGCGTATCATATCTGGCACACTCTCTCCCCTATGACGTGATAATACAAACGAGCTGCCCTTCTTTGCACACTCTCGATGTCCTCCGTCAGTCCCACCTGCTAAGGATCCCACACCGTGCAGCAATATTCTAACAAAGGACGAACGAGTGTAGTGTAAGCTGTCTCTTTAGTGGACTTGTTGCATCTTCTAAGTGTCCTGCCAATGAAACGCAACCTTTGGCTCGCCTTCCCCACAATATCATCTATGTGGTCTTTCCAACTGAGGTTGTTCGTAATTTTAACACCCAGGTACTTAGTTGAATTGACAGCCTTCAGCATTGTACTATTTATCGAGTAATCGAATTCCAACGGATTTCTTTTGGAACTCATGTGGATCACCTTACACTTTTAGTTATTTAGCGTCAACTGCCACCTGCCACACCATACAGCAATATTCTCTAAATCGCTTTGCAACTGATACTGGTCTTCGGATGACCTTACTAGACGGTAAATTACAGCATCATCTGCGAACAACCTAAGAGAACTGCTCAGATTGTCGCCCAGGTCATTTATATAGATCAGGAACGGCAGAGGTCCCAGGACGCTTCCCTGGGGAACACCTGATATCACTTCAATTTTACTCGATGATCTGCCGTCTCTTAGTACGAACTGCGACCTTCCTGACAGGAAATCACGAATCCAGTCGCACAATTGAGATGATACCCTATAGGCCCGCAGCTTGATTAGAAGTCGCTTGTGAGGAAATCTAGAAATACGGAATCAACTATAGATCCCCTGTCGAAAGTGGCCATTACTTCGTGCGAATAAAGAGCTAGCTGCGTTGCACAAGAACGATGTTTTCTGAAACCATGCTGATTACGTATCAATAGATCGTTCCGTTCGAGGCGATTCATAATGTTTGAATACAGTATATGCTCCAAAACCCTACTGCAAACCGACGTTAATGATATAGGTCTGTAGTTCGATGGATTACTCCTACTACCCTTCTTAAACACTGGTGCGAACTGCGCAATTTTCCAATCTGTAGGTACAAATATATCAGTGAGCGAGCGGTTGTATTTGATTCCTAAGTAGGGAGCTATTGTATTAGCGTAATCTGAAAGGAACCTAATGATGAAGAGTGAGCTGAAGTATACTAGATTAGTCAGGAAAATCAATATGAAGAGAAGTACGGTATAGAACTACTACTTCAGATACGCATTAAGTAATCTAAAGCTACACATACAGCAATAAGAATAGCTCAGTAGGCAGTACAGTTGGAGGGTAGTGGACAAAACGGTAGGTGGTTAAAAAATCATAGGTACAATGAAGGTAACTGCTTAGAAACCATGGGTAGCAGACGATATCGACGAAAGAAGGAATTAAAAAATGTTCAGGGACATTCAAGAATACAGAAATACAAGTCACTGAAGAATGAAATAAATAGAAAGGGCGGGGAAGCTAAGGCGAAATTGCTACACGAAAAATTTGTAGAAATGGAGAAAGAAATGACTGTCGGAAGGACTGATTCAGCATGTACGAAAGTCAATACAACCTTCGATGCAACTAAAAGCAAGTTTGGTAAAATTAAGGGCGCAAAGGAAATTCCACTGCTAAATGCAGAGGAGAGAGTGGATACTTGAAAGAGTACACTGAAGGCCTCTTTGAGGGAGAATATTTGTCTGATGTGATACAAGAAGAAACAGGCGTCAATTTAGAAGGGACACGGTATCCAGTATTAGAACCAGAATTCGAAAGAGATTTTCATGACTTAAGATGAAATAAATGGATACGGGATCGATAACATTGCATCACAATTTCTAAAATCATTGGGGGACGTGGCAACAAAACGGCTATTCACGTTCGTGTGTAGAATGAGTCTGGTGACATACCCTCTGACTTTCTGAAAAATATCATCCACACAATTCCGACGACTGAAAGAGCCGACAAGCACGAGAGTATCGCGCAGTCAGTTTAACAGTGCATGCTTCCAAGTGAATGACAAGAAAAGTACACAGGAGAATGCAAAGGAACACTTAGGATATGTTAAATGACGATCAGTTTGGCTTGAGGAAAGGTAAAGGCATCGGAGAGGTAATTCTGACGTTTCAGTTGCTAATGGAAGCAAGACCTGGAAAAAGCGTTCGACAATGTCGAATGGTGCAAGATGTTCGAAATTCTGTGAAAAATAATGGCAAGTTATAGGGAGGGACGAGTCATACACAAGAGCCACGAGGGAATAATAAGAGTGGATGCCCAAGAACAATGTCCTCCGGTTAAAAAGGGTGTAAGACCGGAATGTAGTCTTTCACGGCTACTATTCAATCTATACATCGAAGAAGTAATGATGAAAATAAAAGAAAACTTCAGGAGCGGAATTAAAATTGAAGGTGAAAGGGTATCAATGTTGCAGTTCGCTGATGACATTGGTATCCTGTGCGAAAGTGAAGAATTATTACAGTATCTACTTAATGGATTGAACATCCTATTAAGTACAGAGTATGGACAGAAAACAAATCGGAGAATGACTGAAGTAATGAGATGTAACAGAAATGAGGTGAGAAACTGAACGTCAGGATTGATGGTCACGAAGTACTTGAAATTAAGGAATTCTCATACCTAGGCTGCAAAATAACGGATGACGCACGGAGCAAGGACATCAAAAACAGACTGACACCGGTGAAAAGTATACTCGTCGCCAAGCAAAACCTACTTGTGTCAAACATAGACATTAAGTTTAGGACGAATGTTGAGTATTAGATGAACTGATACATTTAGGAATGAGGAGGTTTTGCGCACGATCGTAGAGGAAATTAATATGTGGAAAACAGTGACAAGAAGAACTGACGGAATTGTAGAGCACCTGTTAAGACATCAGGGAATGACTTTCACGGTACTAGAGGAAGCTGTAGAAAGCAAAAACTGTATAGGAAGACAGGGATTAGAATACACCCAGAGAACGTAGGTGGCAAGTGCTTCTCTAAAATGAATAGGTATGCACAGGAGACGAATTTGTGATGGGTGGCATCTGACGAGTCTTAAAAAAAATTAAAAAAAAAGAAAGAAAGAACAGCTGGATAACCAGCTGTCTTGGAGACGGCAGTTAATATATTATTACCATTTTCAACCGCATATTTCTGGGAGCTGGGCTTCTCGGTACTGACTGAAATGAAAACAGCAAAAAGAGAGAGAGAGACTCAGATCCATACGTTAAGAAATGAGTCTGGCTTTGTCGATGATTCCAGCACGAATAAGCGGCGTAACTATCACATTGCAGGTATGAGTAGCATTATTGGCCTTGAAATTAGTATTAGAAATGTCGATTTTATACCGTAAATTTAAGTTAATAAGTCGTTAATAAACGCGTTAGTCTATTTCTGTTTTGTAATAATAAAACAATTTTGTTGGGACAGGCATTTTGGTGTACAGTATTGAGACTTGCCTCCGTCTGGATATGCAGTGAGTAACAAAAGGTTGCGGAACACACTGAATTAATCTTAAGAATTACTTTTAATGAAGTCGTGTGATTTGTTCCATTCAAATTCATATTTGTGTCACAGTTAAGGCTTCTTGGATCTATTTTCTGTTATATAAGAAACATTATGAGTATTATTTAACGCCATTTCAGTTCCAAACTTTGCAATCTCTTACACACGTAAAATAAAAATGTCACGTTGATTCAACTTAACTATACTTTCGAAAATCATATTATATTTGTTGAAATGTGTCTCTGTGATAGACTTCTTATGTTGGCTTCGTGTTGAAAACGTTTGTGTATAGTGTAACAGACGTGGCAAAAGTTATCCAGCCCAGTCCGCATCTCGTGGTCGTGCGGTAGCGTTCTCGCTTCCCACGCCGGGGTTCCCGGGTTCGATTCCCGGCGGGGTCAGGGATTTTCTCTGCCTCGTGATGACTGGGTGTTCTGTGCTGTCCTTAGGTTAGTTAGGTTTAAGTAGTTCTAAGTTCTAGGGGACTGATGACCATAGATGTTAAGTCCCATAGTGCTCAGAGACATTTGAACCATTTTTTTATCCAGCCCAAAATTCGCTTAGAGGATTGTCAGGACACCGCCTGAAAATCACACACAGGCTGTCCCTCTCAGACGATATGGAATGATGGGATATGAAAGAGAGGTGGCTCTGTTTCATCCGAAGTTTGGTGCACAGCGAGCAGACACGGTACTTCACTGAAACGCTAGTGTATGCTAACTTTTAAAATAATACTTTCAACTTATTCACCCGAACTATGTTACAACATGTGTATCCTTGTCAAATAATCTATTAGTTACTAGCTTTGATTAATGAAGAAAACCTCAGTGCAGACTTCTCCAGCACAGAAAAAATTCGATCTAAGAAATTTAAAGTGGCCAGCACACACAAAGAGTTTAAGGCAGTGTCAGACAGAGATTACGCAGGCTCCAGTTTATCCTCTGCACAGAGTACTTTTTTGGAGAAACAGAGCAGCGTGTTCTCATGCTCATTCGTAAGTCTCCCCTTTTTCTTACGTTCCGTGAAAAAGTCAAGTTCTTGTTGTTTTTAGCTTGTGTTTCACCTTCCCCTGTTTGATCTATCATACCACCCACCAAACCGTGTCACTGGAATTTGACTAATCTCCAGTGTAAATTCACGCACGAACCTTTCAGCATTTTCCGCTACTCATAAACGACGCGTTTTGAAACGAAAGTGCAAATTAGTCGCCTTAACACGATGATCAACCGTGATATCTGCTCTCCTGTCTTCAGAACCTCACAACCGGCACATAAAATTTTCACAATGACGGTGTCTTTGAGCAGAAATCGGCACTTCATCATAAGGAAGGTAGGGCTCCACCTGTTTGAGTTACAATGTTTCAGCTTTATTTATTGTTCACCTGAACTTGGCAATCTACCAGTTTCGCAGGGGTTACAGTACCGCTTTTAAAAAGTCTGATGACTTTTCCACATTTCTATCTCAAGGAACTCAGTGGCGCTGATTCAGAATGTTGAACACATTTGACACCACTGAATCAAGTGTGTTAGCAGCGGGCTCCAGCTGACAGCATTCATTTTTCTTGCTGCATCGACTGTAGGTCTTGCTTTATCAGTGACAACAAAATACACTTTACCTCTTATCCCGCATCCAGAAACCATCATTTACCATCCTTGGTGGGACAGTGGCTCGTACAACTGAAAGCATTCTGCTGTACTGATCACTTAAATGCAGTGTCACGAACAAAAACTGTTCTGTATTTATGTTGACCCTCATGTTCAGAGTCGGAGCAAAGTATTTGGTTTCAGTAGCTTATCGCAATAACTTCCCATTTTCGAGAAAATTTATGTGTCAGAATTTTTCTGGAAGGGAAAACGCGCACACACACACACACACACACACACACACACACACACACACACATATATATATATATATATATATATATATATATATATATATATGTGTGTGTGTGTGTGTGTGTGTGTGTGTGTGTGTGCGCGCGCGCACGTTTATTATATATATATATATATATATATATATATATATATATATATATATATATATATATTCGGTGAGGCAAATGCACGTCTCTGACAAAAATTGGCTCGATATCATCGAAAGGTCGAGCCACGCACCATTTCCTACGAGTATTAAGCCCAGGAGCTACACTCGTTGCCAAATTGATTTAACTTGTAATCTTACAGTCAATATTTTTCATGCATCGGCAAGTGATGTGAACTGAAATAAGATACAAGTTGAAATAGATAAAATTAACAAAAATGATAAAAACGATTGCATTCTTTCGAATAACCGACTGTAGGCAATATCAGAGGATTTAGATTGAACGAACTAATGATCTATTGAATTGGTATAACAGGAAACACAAATAATTAAAATAGTGGCCGTATATAAATGCATTTAATCACGAAACTAAATAACTATAATCAGTTGCAGTAGTGCGTGCTTATTAGTGTATTTAAGAGGTAGCAGAGTCCGCAAACCCAAATTAATCACCGCCGCTTCACGAGAATCGCACTCCATTAAAATATTGACGAACTAATCTCAAGCTCACAGATAAATAAAGCTCAATACAGGGATTAACACACAAAAACTCGCGTAATTACGAGTAGATTCCAATAGGAATAGAGGTATTAGTGTTTATTTTGAAATGCAGAGATACTCAAAGCTGCCCATCGCCTAACTCTCACGGGAAGATATAACTGGCTCACTGTTTCTGAGTTCCATTCAGCCCAAAATTGTTCTAAGTACGAAAGACTGTTGAAGTACTCGGGGGGACACTTGTTGCCAATAATCTGTCGTGTTAACAGATGACCAACACACGTTATTTCAATGACCATTTGGCACAGATTGACCATGAACGACCATTCCCTCATTCTTGTACGCAGTGCGTTAGTCCATCAGATCTCACAAGCAACAGTACATACCTTAAACACACCACCACTGAAAATATACACAAGTCACATGTTGTTGTTGTGGTCTTCAGTCCTGAGACTGGTTTGAGGCAGCTCTCCATGCTACTCTACCCTGTGCAAGCTTCTTCATCTCCCAGTACCTACTGCAGCCTACATCCTTCTGAATCTGCTTAGTGTATTCATCTCTTGGTCTCCCTCTACGATTTTTAGCCTCCACGCTGCCCGCCAGTACTAAATTGGTGATCCCTCGATGTCTCGGATTATGTCCTACCAACCGATCCGTTCTTCTAGTCAAGTTGTGCACAAGCTCCTCTTCTCCCTAATTCTATTCAATACCTCCTCATTACTTATGTGATCTACCCATCTAATCTTCATCATTCTTCTGTAGCACCACATTTCGAAAGCTTCTATTCTCTTCTTGTCTAAACAATTTATCGTCCACGTTTCACTTCCATACATGGCTACACTCCATACAAATACTTTCAGAAACACCATCCTGACATTTAAATCTATACTCGATGTTAACAAATTTTTCTTCTTCAGAAACGCTTTCCTTGCCATTGCCATTCTACATTTTATATCCTGTCTACATCGACTATCATCAATTATTTTGCTCCCCAAATAGCAAAACTCCTTTACTACTTTGAGTGCCTCATTTCCTAATCTAATTCCCTCAGCCTCACCAGACTTAATTCGACTACATTCCATTATCCTCGTTTTGCTTTTGTTGATGTTCATCTTATACCCTCATTTAAAGACACTGTCCATTCCATTCAGCTGCTCTTCCAAGTCCTTTGCTGTCTCTGAGAGAATTACAATGTCATCGGCGAACCTCAAAGTTTTTATTTCTGCTCCATGGATTTTAATACCTACTCCGATTGTTTCCTTTACTGCTTGCTCAATATACAGATCGAATAAGATCGGCGATAGGCTACAACCCTGTAACACTCCCTTCCCAAACCCTGCTTCCCTTTCACATCGCTCGACTCTTATAACTGGCATCTGGTTTCTGTACAAATTGTAAATAGCCTTTCGCACCCTGTATTTTACCATTGCCACCTTCATAATTTGAAAGAGAGTATTCCAGCAAACATTGTAAAAAGCTTTCTCTAAGTCTACAAATGCTAGAAACGTAGGTTTGTCTTTCCTTAATCTTTCTTCTAAGATAAGTCGTAGGGTCAGTAATGCCTCACGTGTTCCAACATTTTTAAGGAATCCAAACTGATCTTCCCCGAGGTCGGCTTCTATCAGTTTTTCCATTCGTCTGTAAAGAATTCGCGTTAGTATTTTGCAGCTGTGACTTATTAAACTAATTGTTCGCTAATTTTCACATCTGTCAACACCTGCTTTCTTTGGGATTGGAATTATTATATTCTTCTTGAAGTCTGAGGGTATTTCACCTGTCTCATACATATTGCTGATCAGATGGTAGAGTTTTGTCAGGACTGTCTCTCTCAAGGCTGTGAGTAGTTCTAATGGAATGATGTCTAGTCCAGGGGCCTTGTTTCGACTCAGGTCTTTCAGCGCCCTGTCAAACTCTTCACACAGTATCATATCTCCCATTTCATCTTCGTCTACATAATTTTTCATTTCTATAATATTGTCCTCAAGCTCATCGCCCTTGTATAGGCCCTCTATGTACCCCGTCCAGCTTTCTGCTTTCCCTGCTTTGCTTAGAACTGGGTCTCCATCAAAGCTCTTGATATACATGCAAGTGGTTCTCCTTTCTCCAAAGGTCCCTTTAATTTTCCTATAGGCAGTATCTATCTTACCCCTAGTGAGATAAGTCTCTACATCCTTGCATTTGTCGTCTAGCCATCCCTGCTTAGCCATTTTGAACATCCTGTCGATATCATTTTTGAGACGTTTGTATTCCTTTTTGCCTGCTTCATTTACTGCATTTTTATATTTTCTCCTTTCATCAATTAAATTCAATATTTCTTCTGTTACCCAAGCATTTCTACTAGCCCTCGTCTTTTTACATACTTGATCCTCTGCTGCCTTCACTATTTCATTCCTCAATGCTACCCATTCTTCTTCTATTGTATTTCTTTCCCTCATTCCTGTCAATTGTTCCCATATGCTCTCCCTGAAACTCTGTACAACCTCTGGTTTAGTCAGATTATCCAGGTCCCATCTCCTTAAAGTCCTACTTTTTTTATCAGTTTCTTCAGTTTTAATCTACAGTTCATAACCAGTAGATTCTGGCCAGAGTCCACATCTGCCCCTGGAAATGTCTTACAATTTAAAACCTGGTTCCTAAATCTCTGTCTTACCATTATATAATCTATCTGATACCTTTTAGTATCTCCAGGATTCTTCCATGTATACAACCTTCTATCGTGATTCTTAAACCAAGTGTTAGCTATGATTAAGTTTGCTCTGTGCTAAATTCTATCAGATGGCTTCCTCTTTCATTTATTACCCCCAACCCATAATCACCTACTATGTTGCCTCCTCTCCCTTTTCCTACTCTCGAAATCCATTCACCCGTGACTATTAAATTTTCGTCTCCCTTCACCACCTGTTTAATTTCTTTTATCTCATCATACATTTAATCAATTTCTTCATCATCTGCAGAGCTAGTTGGCATATAAACTTGTACTACTGTAGTAGACGTGGGCTTCGTGTCTATTTTGGCCACAATAATGCGTTCACTATGCTGTTTGTAGTAGCTTACCCGCACTCCAATTTTTTTTATTAATTATTAAACCTACTCCTGTATTAGCCCTATTTGATTTTGTATCTATAACGTTATATTCACCTGACCAAAAGTCTTGTTCCTCCTGCCACCGAACTTCACTAATTCCCACTAAATCTAACTAAGCGTGAGGTAACCTAATGGAAAAGGAACAATCAAACTAGGATTCGTTTCCGAAGCATTCCAGCAGAGTACAACAAACAGTAAACAAGTGCGTCAGGGAACAGACGTTCTTGCGGGTCAAAAGCAAGTTGTCACATTATATATAAGAAGCAGGCAGTACTAAGTCGGTGCATTAACCAACTAACCATTACTCCAACCTGCATTAAAATAGCTACCACGGTAAATAATTCTTTGATTCGTAAAGCACTACAAGCCATTACTCTTCAAATACCAAATGTGGTTTAATAAGCAGTCTTTTAATACTCAAAACGTAGATTGCTGTGCGACTACCAACACAACATTAAATTCAAGTTCAACCGCTTTCTCATAAAATGAACTCTGACAAAGCTTTGTAATTCTGATCAAATTGCATAAATGAAACAATTTTTATTCCTTTTATTTATGATTAAACTTACTATTTTAGGCAGCCTTTCAAGTAAGGCACATTGCTTAAGAAAATAACAGCAGATTGTTTTAAAATTGTACTGTAAGTGAAGTATTTCTTAAATTATAAAACTGAACCTCAAACACTATGACTCAATTCATCAGAAAGCAAACATACCTATTTTTATAGTTGCCGAAATAGTCTTTCCATAATAAATTAGGACAGTCAGAATTAAATTCACTAGGATAGGACTCCTGACCAGGTTTGTGATTTGGGATGATCATAGGTGTAAAACACAGTTTTAGTAACACCACGATTATTATTAAAATTTACCAAATCTCACAAATACGTGGTCCATTAACAGAGAGCCAAATGTAAACAATTTAGTGGAAATCTGATGGTACTGGAGGCGTAGTTAGCAGTAGTTGCCAACCAGGCGGCGATGCAGTCATGGCAGTACTGTTGGGCTCGCAATATTACTGATCTGCTTGGCGTCGAAATAATATTTTTATGGGGCCAAAAACTATGCCATGATAATTTAATCACCAACTCGAGCATCCAAGGCCCATAAATACTGCCCGCAAGCCCTTCTGACCTCAAAACTCCAAGAATATGAGCCACAATGATCCGCTACTGCTAGCGATATGTTAACCACAGCACTGCTCAGTCCAGACCCCTTACCCGTCGCAAAGGGCAAGTTTCCACTTGCTCGGCAATCACATCTTTTCCACTCGTCCAGGCTACTTCCATAGTTGCGGGGTTTCCCCATATATTTTATATTTAACTCTACTTTCCGTAACTAAGGACCAAGTCGTTTACAGAATATTATATAACAATCATTCTAGCAGCTATTTAAATCCACTAGTATAATTTAAACAACATCGTTCAGAAGTTCTTACATATTCGAAATATGTATACATAGCCAAAGAATTTCCATTATAGATACATAACTCTACATAAGGAACACTACAAATTGACATAGGAATGTCGACAGAGAGACAAAATAAGTCGAAAATAGGTGTTACTGTACTTCTAAACACTAAATAAAAAGCAATCAGTAGAACGCCAATGACAAGTGACGACAGGCGATAAAGGAGTGCTGTTAACAATGACGCGTTAACACCACGAAAATTATCGATTGTCTCCGCCCAAAATTGAATGCGATGAGTGCCAGGAGAGTCCTTTTGTCGCGACCAGCGTTCCAGAGCGGCGTGAACGAGATTACGGAATGTTTAAGGTGTTGGCTGGGGATAGGCTTAATTGAAAAACTGAAATGCAAGTGTGCAGGAAGTACCTCTTCATTCCTGTAGCATATGGATCCTGCTAAAGGCTATAAAATGTAAATAAGCTTATGTACGTACGCAGATCCCACACAAATCAATGGTGAAATAAGATTTAAGGGCTAGATTCAAATGATTTTTTATTTATACAGAATATCACTCCTGTCTAGCAAAACTAAGGCAAGCTGTCTCTGTTGTTTTTGTGGTCTTCAGTCCTGAGACTGGTTTGATGCAGCTCTCCATGCTACTTTATCCTGTGAAAGCCTCTTCATCTCGCAGTACTTACTGCAACCTACATCCCTCTGAATCTGCTTAGTGTATTCATCTCTTGGTCTCCCTCTACGGTTTTTGCGCTCCACGCTGCCCTACAATGCTAACTTTGTGATCCCTTGATGTCTCAGAACATGTCCTACACAACCGGTACCTTCTAATTGTCAACTTGTGCCACAATCTCCTCTTCTCCCCAATTCTGTTCAATATCTCCTCACTAGTTATGTGATCTACCCATCTAATCTTCATCATTCTTCTGTAGCACCACATTTCGAAAGCTTCTATTCTCTTCTTGTCCAAACTATTTATCGTCCATGTTTCACTTCCATACATGGCTACACTCTATACAAATACTTTGAGAAACGACTTCCTGACACTTAAATCTATACTCGATGTTAACAAATTTCTCATCTTCAGAAATGCTTTTCTTGCCATTGCCAGTCTACATTTTATATCCTCTCTACTTCGACCATCATCAGTTATTTTGCTTCCCAAATAGCAAAACTCTTTTACTGCTTTAAGTGTCTCATTTCCCAATCTAATTCCCTCAGCATCACCCGACTTAATTTGACTACATTCCATTATCCTCGATATCCTTTTGTTGATGTTCATCTTATATCCTCCGTTCAAGAAACTGTCCATTCCGTTCAACTGCTCTTCCAAGTCCTCTGCTGTCTCTGATTGAATTACAGTGTCATCGGCGAACCTCAAAGTTTTTATTTCCTCTCCATGGATTTTAATACCAACTCCGAATTTTTCTTTTGTTTCCTTTACTGATTGGTCAATATACAGATTGAATAACATCGGGGAGAAGCTACAACCCTGTCTCACTCCTTTCCCAACCACTACTTTCCTTTCGTAGCCTTCGACTCTTATAACTGCCATCTGATTTCTGTACAAATTGTAAATAGCCTTTCGCTCCCTGTATTTTACCACTGCCACCTTTAGAATTTGAAAGAGAGTATTCCAGTCGACATTGTCAAAAGCTTTCTCTAAGTCTACAAATGCTAAAAACGTAGGTTTGCCTTTCTTTAATCTTTCTTCTAAGATAAGTCGTAGGGTCAGTATTGCCCCACGTGTTCCAATATTTCTACGGAATCTAAACCGATCTTCCCCGAGGTCGGCTTCTAGCAGTTTTTCCATTCGTCTGTAAAGAATGCGCGCTAGTATTTTGCAGCTGTGACCTATTAAACTCATAGGTCGGTAATTTTCACATCTGTCAACGCCTGCTTTCTTTGGGATTGGAATTATTATATTCTTCTTGAAGTCTGAGGGTATTTGACCTGTCTCATACATCTTGCTCACCAGATGGAAAAGGTTTGTCAGGACTGGCTCTCCCAAGGCCGTCAGTAGTTCTAATGGAATGTTGTCTACTCCCGGGGCCTCATTTCGACCCTGGTCTTTCAGTGCTCTGTCAAATCCGTCACGCAGTTTCGTATCTCCCATTTCATTTTCATCTACATCCATAATATTGTTCTCAAGTACATAGACCCTCTATATACTCCTTCCACCTTTCTGTTTTCCCTTCTTTGCTTAGAACTGGGTTTCCATCCGAGCTCTTGATATTCATACAAGTGGTTCTCTATGTTCCAAAGGACTCTTTAATTTTCCTGTAGGCAGTAGCTATCTTACCCCTAGTGATATGCTCCTCTACATCCTTACATTTGCCCTCTAGCCATCCCTGCTTAGCCATTTTGCACTTCTTGTCGGTCTCATTTTTGAGACGTTTCTATTCCTTTTTGCCTGCTTCATTTACTGCATTTTTATATTTTCTCCTTTCATCAATTAAATTCAATATTTCTTCTGTTACCCAAGCATTTCTACTTGCCCTCGTCTTTTTACCTAATTGATCTTCTGTTGCCTTCACTACTTCATCCCTCAGAGCTACCTATTCTTCTTCTACTCTATTTCTTTCCCCCATTCCTGTCAATTGTTCCCTTATGCTCTCCCTGAAACTCTGTACAGCCTCAGGTTTAGTCAGATTATCCAGGTCCCATCTCCTTAAATTCCCCCTTTTTTTCAGTTTCTTCTGTTTTAATCTACAGTTCATAACCAGTAGATTGTGGCCAGAGTCCACATCTGCCCCTGGAAATGTCTTACAATTTAAAACCTGGTTCCTAAATCTCTGTATTACCATTATATAACCTATCTGATACCTTCTAGTATCTGCAGGATTCTTCCATGTACACAACCTCCTATAATGATTCCTGAACCAAGTGTTAACTAATATTAAGTTATGCTCTGTGTGAAATTCTATCAGACGGCTTCCTCTTTCATTTATTACCCCCAACCCATAATCACCTACTATGTTTCCTCCTCTCCCTTTTCCTATTCTCGAAATCCATTCACCCGTGACTATTAAATTTTCGTCTCCCTTCACCACCTGTTTAATTTCTTTTATCTCATCATACATTTAATCAATTTCTTCATCATCTGCAGAGCTAGTTGGCATATAAACTTGTACTACTGTAGTAGACGTGGGCTTCGTGTCTATTTTGGCCACAATAATGCGTTCACTATGCTGTTTGTAGTAGCTTACCCGTACTCCTACTTTTTTTTATTAATTATTAAACCTACCCTTGTATTACCCTATTTTATTTTCTATTTATAACGTTATATTCACCTGAGCAAAAGTCTTGTTCCTCCTGCCACCGAACGTCACTAATTCCCACTATATCTAACTTTAACCTATCCATTACCATTTTTAAATTTTCTAACCTACCTACTCTGTTAGGGGATCTGACATTCCACGCTCCGATCAGTAGAACGCCAGTTTTCTTTCTCCTGATAACGACGTGCTCTTGAGTAGTCCCCGACCGGAGGTCCAAATGGGGGACTATTGCTTTCAGCCGTTCGCAGTACCAGTACAGCAAGGCCGTTTTGGTTAGTGTTGCAAGGCCACATCAGTCGATCATCCAGACTGTTGCCCTGCAATTACTGAAAAGTCTGCTGACCCTCTTCAGGAGCGACACGTTTGTCTAGCCTCTCAACAGATACCCCTCCGTTGTGGTTCCACCTACGGTGCGGCCATCTGTATCGCTGAGGCACACAAGCCTCTCCACCAACGGCAAGGTCCACGGTTCATGTCACTAAAATTTTACAATGTTTCTTTCTCCCTCGCATATACCTGATTAACTTTCACGATCAACTCTGTACTCTCAACGACATACCACCTTAATTAGTTACATTTTAGCTGAAAATGGAACGACTTAATCTATGGAATTACAGTAATCAGACTTAAATGAGGAAAAAATTGATAATGGTTAATTAAATAAAGACGATTGACGCCTATTTTACCTGTGGCATAGCTCCTACAATCTTTCCAGGTTTCCCTGTGGAACTGAGTGCACTCTGGTGGTATGCATACCCCAGATGTAGACCAATGCTTTAGTTCTACCAATGAAAGCTACTGACCGTTTCACTCAGAACAATTAACGGATGACGCAGTGTGTACGTAACACATTGTTACGGGCTGTCATCTGGTATTGAAAGAGTAGCTTGCCGTAGAGTCCGGAAGGAGAGCATATGTTTGGTTCTCCCGCTGGTACAGCTGTCGCTGCCTACTGGGCCGAGGGAGCCCTGTACACATTACACATACCCTCTATGAATATGAAGGAGTACTGTTAAACATTAATCGATCTTTCTCCTACTTAGTGTGCCAAATTCTACGGATAAGGCAACCATACTGCTTAAAAAAAATGGCTCTGAGCACTATGCGACTTAACTTCTGAGGTCATCAGTCGCCTAGAACTTGGAACTAATTAAACCTAACTAACCTAAGGACACCACACACATCCATGCCCGAGGCAGGATTCGAACCTGCGACCGTAGCCGTTGCTCGGCTCCAGACTGTAGCGCCTAGAATCGCACAGGCACTCCGGCCGGCTACTGCTTAATGTTCAAATCAAGAACTTCAATACTTTCGGAAATATAAATTTTTAACTAAAACAAATAATAACCCTGGTGTCATTGTGACACGGAGTTAGGGTCTATACTGTATTCATCCACAGTATCAACTGAAACTACAACCAAGAAGATAGATTCATAGCTGGCCGAAGTGGCCGTGCGGTTAAAGGCGCTGCAGTCAGGAACCGTAAGACCACTCCGGTCGCAGGTTCGAATCCTGCCTCGGGCATGGATGTTTGTGATGTCCTTAGGTTAGTTAGGTTTAACTAGTTCTAAGTTCTAGGGGACTAATGACCTCAGCAGTTGAGTCCCATAGTGCTCAGAGCCATTTGAGCCATTTGATAGATTCATATAATCTAATTTTCTGGAATTTCCATTAGTTTCATTATCACAGATTTCTGACGTAATTAAAAATTCGGTGAAAAATGGTTATTTCATCGTGTTTTGGGTGTGTTGGTGTTTTGGAGAGACTAAGAGAGTGAATGGAGGATATACGTAAAGTGAGGATGTGACATTTTACTAAAACTATGCATTTTTATGAATGAGAAAACTGTTGTGCGATAGGGGACATTGTGACATATAGCGAATCACTTCAATATTCAGGCGCTATGATATGTTAACGATGTATCATCATAATTTTATTCGTAGCAAAACAAACAAGGCATATAAACAAGTATTATATTCCGTGATGTGTCTCGTAAATAACAGCATAAATTTTAGTAAGATAACGTACGTAAGTCCTTTTATAATACTATTTAAATACAAGTCGGTCCTATATTCACGTTACTTTAAAATTCGGACACTTTGCAGAACTAATCATTTCAAGACCAGATTTTGTGGAACATTAAATGTTTCAATATCTTGTCGGGTAGGCATTCTGTTTTTTACTTCTTTCAAACGCTGCAGCATACTGCTAGAGGTCTTTTTTAAATAGTCAGCGTGTAGACTGTCCCATTCTTCTTTTTATCGACGCTGCAGTTTCCTTGGACGATACCGGTTCTCCCCACATATTCTCAATGGGGTTGAGATGTGGTGATTGAGGTGGTTTGTTGTAAGACTTTGGGGCAATTGTACAACAAATATTCGTGCACAATGGGAGCCTTATGTTTCGAGTCATTTTCCTCGTAAAACTTGAACGTCTTTGATATCCCCTTGGTTTCAGTACTTTTCCGTAAATTGTTCTTTAATATCTTCAAATAGTTATACTTGTCCATAATATTGTCGATGAACTACAATTCGACCGGTCCAAATATCGATATACAGCCCCAGCCAAGAGCGCTGTCACATCCATGCTTTACGGTCGGTTTAATATTTTGACCATAAATTCTTCGTTCGTCTTTCGTCACACTATGTTTCGTCCATCCGACCCAAAAACGTTAAATTTACCTTCGCCGGAAAAAATTACGTCATTCGACCATATTTCATCCTTCGTAATAAACTCCATGGCAAAGTACAATCTCTTCTTTCGATTCTGTTCATGCACATAATGTTTCTTCCTGGCCAGTCTTTCATAGTAGCCACTTTCATTGAATGCTCTGCGAATCGTTTGAGGATGTAGCTTCTTGCTAGTTTCGTTTAGCAGCTCACGTGCTAATCTGGGTGCACTGGTTGGAGGATCCTTCTTCACTTTCCCTATTAGCTGCCTATTGTCACGTGCATCCAGCCTCGCTGACTGGCGATATAGAGTAGATACGGACCTCATTTTTATATCTGCCACAGTACACTTAACGCTGAGCGTGGCAGCAATTTGTCTATATGGTTTACCTATCGCGTTGTGAAAAAACACAAGCTTTCGTGTCTCATAACTAGTATTGGCTTTGCGTGGCATCGCACCGTCTGGACAGTCGACCGCGCTTGCAAACACACACTTACCTTCTGACTCGAAGTACAGGGTGATTCAAAAAGAATACCACAACTTAAAAAATGTGTATTTAATGAAAGAAACATAATATAACCTTCTGTTATACATCATTACAAAGAGTATTTAAAAAGTTTCTTTTCACTCAAAAACAAGTTGAGAGATGTTCAATATGGCCCCCTCCAGACACTCGAGCAATATCAACCCGATACTCCAACTAGTTCCACACTCTCTGTAGCATATCAGGCGTAACAGTTTGGATAGCTGCTGTTATTTCTCGTTTCAAATCATCAATGGTGGCTGGGAGAGGTGGCCGAAACACCATATCCTTTACATACCCCCATAAGAAAAAATCGCAGGGGGTAAGATCAGGGCTGCTTGGAGGCCAGTGATGAAGTGCTCTGTCACGGGCTGCCTAGCGGCCGATCCATCGCCTCGGGTAGTTGACGTTCAGGTAGTTACGGACAGATAAGTGCCAATGTGGTGGCGCTCCATCCTGCTGAAATATGAATTGTTGTGCTTCTTGTTCGAGCTGAGGGAACAGCCAATTCTCTAACATCTCCAGATACTGTAGTCCAGTTACAGTAGCACCTTCGAAGAAAAAGGGACTTCATTGGCTGAAATGGCACAGAAAACGTTCACCTTAGGCGAGTCACGTTCATACTGAGTTGTTTCCCGCGGATTCTCAGTGCCCCATATACAGACATTGTGACGGTTGACTTTCCCATTAGTGTGGAAAGTTGCTTCATCACTAAACACAATCTTTGAAACGAAAGATTCATCTGTTTCCATTTGAGCAAGGATAAAATCGCAGAAATCGATTCTTTTAATCTTATCAGCTGCAGACAGTGCTTGAACCAATTTCAGACGATAAGGTTTCATAACTAACCTTTTTCGTAGGACTCTCCATACAGTTGATTGTGGAATTTGCAGCTCTCTGCTAGCTCTGCGAGACGATTTTCCTGGGCTGCGAACAAATGCTTGCTGGATGCGTGCTACATTTTCATCACTCGTTCTCGGCCGTCCAGAACTTTTCCCTTTGCACAAACACCGATTCTCTGTAAACTGTTTATACCAACGTTTAATACACCACCTATCAGGAGGTTTAACACCATACTTCGTTCGAAATGCACGCTGAACAACTGTCGTCGATTCACTTCTGCCGTACTCAATAACACAAAAAGGTTTCTGTTGAGCGGTCGCCATCTTAGCATCAACTGACGCTGACGCCTAGTCAACAGCGCCTCAAGCGAACATATGTACAACTAAATGAAACTTCATAGCTCCCTTAATTCGCCGACAGATAGTGCTTAGCTCTGCCTTTTGTCGTTGCAAGGTTTTAAATTCCTAAAGTTGTGGTATTCTTTTTAATCACCCTGTATTTACCCCGGTGTGAATGGTGGAAACAAGTGTGGCACTGCGATCTGTCCGAATATTAAAGTCACGTGACCATCGAAGAGTGCTTTATTTCAATCGTATTACTTAACTAGTGGTATACGTTGTGTGAACATTCAGAATATAGTTATGATGCAGCAAAGTGAAAATCTCTTAGTGTCTGAACATTATGATTACTCACTGTATGTCCTAATGAGCTTAATTTTGTAAAAGGCTTCCTGAAGGGGTGTTGAGTATTAAATTTACTAGTAATTTATTTTGTAGGAAGGAATGGTATTACTTTGGTTCCATTAAATTTTATTTAGTTTCGGAATTACGAGATTTCTAGTCTAATTTACTTGTGGTAATCAGATTAGTTGACATTAGAAATACCGCGATTATCGGAGTGCTCGAGATGATCTGACTGGCTTCTTAACATACTATCTAATAGGAATTCAACATTTCCCACGTGTCTGAGTAGGGCTTTGTGCCTCAGCTCTATAGGACGATGTAAGCCGTCGCCTGGTAAGTACGTATGATAAACCGCGCTGATCAGATTTGTACCAAAATAAAGATATTCGCATGTTTGATTGGTTCTCATGTCGTTGACGAAAAGCGACTACGTTACTGAGTATTTTGTGAAAGGCTCAGCTTTGTGAGTCCGTTAATTTAGGAGATATTTGTGTGTGAACATTTCGTTCAAATGGTTCAAATGGCTCTGACCACTATGGAACTTAACTTCTGAGGTCATCAGTCCCCTAGAACGTAGAACTACTTAAACCTAACTAACCTAAGGACATCACACACATCCATGCCCGAGGCAGGATTCGAACATTTCGTGTCCTATATAAATTTCCCATGGTGTCTTTCGTGCAGATTACCAGACCTTAAGGCGAACACTTCTTCAGAAGAATTTTCCAGAATGAACGTATCAACCCGCAAGTAGTCGTGGGTCTGTGACGGTATAGAATGTTCGAAACATTGGTTCGGACGAAACATTTTCTGGATCCTTTTGGCGTGAACTTGTTACAGAGAAAGTCAGCAACAGTGCATAATTGATGTCGGGATATTAAATGCGGACTTGACAATAAACCAACTTAAAGGCAATTTCCGACATTTTTTCAAACGAATCATGCAAGAATCCTGAACGCTCGATAGTTTAATTACCTTTCAACTACTACCCATGGACTGGAGTTATGTGGCATTTGCGTGGTAGGTATTTTATCGAATTTTCGCCAACGCCGCTTTTGTCGACTAAACCAGTGTCAACCATCGCAGTGTGAAGGGGCAGACAACCTGAAACCTGCCCAGGTAGGTGGACAGATTGTTTAATGGATAGTGATTTGTGTTGAAGGAACATTTACATGGTTCATCTGTTAGAGATACTTGAAACGTCTCACTCGAGAAGACAAAATGAATCTTTCAGTCAATATCCAAAACTACAACACACAGCAACTATAGTTTTATTTGAAAAAAAACAAAAAAAAAAAACAGAGGAATGAATAATAATCCAAACAGTACGTAAAACCATAGTCTTCTGATATATCGTTTTCATTTGGTTGTCCAAAAATATAGATTCAGTCAAAAGAATAAATGCATAATCGGATTCAAATAAAACTAAAGAGAATATGTCTATTGTTATCAAACAACCGATTAAATCTATTGTTTTCATTCGGTTGTTCCCGTCACTATAAAGATACAAAGATTTAAGAACAATTTTATTTTCGTTACTGACAATACAAAACAGGCACCAGTGAGCTGAAACATGACAGAACAATACAAAGATAAGTTGTCTGCAAGATTGTGACAAATTTCTCTAACGTAGTGACATTAGAAAAAATTACAGATGACGCAAAACTGATTCATGGAGAACTAGGCATTCCAACTTCGATAATACGAAACTACTAGGGTTACATTCAAGCTGTATCTGTATCTTACCGTATTTGTCGCCTGTCTTGGAGAGTAACAGAACACCAACTACATCCTGTTGCTGATCCCGAAACGACTGAAAACAGCGCCACCTGTTAATCACCTGTGCAATTAACATGCCACTTCGATCACGGGCCGTCTTTGAGGCTAATACATTTTCCATAGCATTCTGAAAACTGAAGTCTGGAGAAAAATATTATCCAAGGAAAAGAAACAAAAGTAACGGTTTAACAGTGTGGTTGTATATGATTCAACATTTAGCCTTTATTTCACAAAGCAGGTCCACCGTGCAATGAGTAATCGAGTGAGGTCGACCACGTCTAGGGCATACAAATGGCCGGCTAACCGCATAATTCCGTCGAGCAGCGCAAACAAAAGCTATTCTCCTAACACAGGGTATCCGCACAGCACAGTACAGTACAGGACGTCCCAGTATTATTTACAGCTGTAGGTCAACCGCAGTGAGCTATGGAAAGTTCAGTGGCTAACATATCTCACATCTCCCTCTTTCAAAGACACACACACACACACACACACACATACATACATACACAAACGTAAACAGTAATTTCCAAAGAGAAATGACGACAACAAGATATAGCCATTTTTTCTCACATATATTCTGACTGTCCAGCAACGTTACTGTCAGTATCGCCGTACACTTATGACCCCTGAAACGGCAGACAAAGGCGTCAGGGGAACAATATACCGGATGGAACGGTGTTGGCAGAGAGCGTCGTTTGGCTTTTCATTAACCTATCGCGCACAAAATGCGGAACAGATAAAGTGGAGGCTGGCTTTATACAGTGCGGTACCTCGCTCTGGAACAAAGGCAAGTCACAATTACAACGCCGAAATCGTGCGAGCCCAATATAGCGCAATGGGCCCTCCTGTCAATGATGTTGTCCAGTAAAAGCTCGTTAGAAGCTTCCAAGTGCGTATTTGTATTCCGTCTACCTAGTAATGGATCCCTTCCATCAACTGAAATATGGTTACAGTGTGTGAACAGCAGAGCAGACTTCCCTTAAAATCTCTCTATCGTTAGGGGAATGTTTAACATAATGTTCACAGGCTGTCAGCCTGGAGGCTTTAAGTGAACTTAATATCGGCCTTGAAATCCTTAATAGTAGAGAACAGCCTATAATTCTCGATAGTGTAATACATCTGTCCTTCCGATGTGACATACATATTTTATAGTAAACCTGCTATAAAAATACACACGTTTTTTGATAGGGTCCGCCTTTAGCAAAAAACAATTTTGTTTTTTAACCCAAACATGTTTCACTGCAATTGCAGCATCTTCAGTGGGCTTTTATTTTATGGTTGTTAAAGATAAAGAATGTTCTTACTGTTTGTATATACGTAAATATTAATTTTTAAATCATAAATAGAGATATCGCAAAAAAATAATACAAAATTATGAATTCATACCTTTTTACCACATGGTGTGGTTTTTATTATCTATTGTGTTTCTACAGTGACTGTTTTGTTTCACACTTTCTCATCTGCAACCACTTACATGTTAAAGTAGATGAATTACTTAAGCCAAAGTTACTATTTGAGAATTGTTATTTCTATATCTGAAATTAATTAATTCTGTGTGTGTGTGTGTGTGTGTGTCTATTTACATTGTTTCACTTACTTTTTCAGCCGACCGGTTGGCCGAGCGGTTCTAGGCGCTACAATCTGGAGCTGCGCGACCGCTACGGTCGCAGGTTCTAATCCTGCCTCGGGCATGGATGTGTGTGATATCCTTAGGTTAGTTAGGTTTAAGTAGTTCTAAGTTCTAGGGGACTGATGACCTCCGAAATTAAGTCTCATAGTGCTCAGAGCCATTTGAACCATTTTTGAACTTACGTTTTCTTTTTCCTGATCTTCATCACTGTCGAACACTACATATTGAACTCTCATTGTCACTGTCACTGCCACTGTTTCACTGTTTACCAGCTGTAAAAACAAACATGGCGGACAGTGGAACAGCTGAAGGTGTTCCTGGCAGTTGTTCCGAATCATTCAGAGGTGTCTGTGCATTTTGTGTGTGTTTGTGTGTGTGTGTGTGTTTGTGTGATGTGTGTGTGTGGGGGTGAGTGTGTGTGTGGGGGTGAGTGTGTGTGTGTGTGTGTGTGTGTGTGTATGTGTGTGCTTGATAGAGAGAGAGAGAGAGAGAGAGAGAGAGAGAGATCAGGTTTGAGGATTTTTCATTATTATTGTTATTATTACAACAACTTTTGTGTGTGTGTGTGCGTTGTGTGTTGTGTGTTGCGCGTGGAGAGAGAAAGAGGGAGAGATAGAGAGGGTAAGTGTGACAGTAGGATTGAGGATTATTTTCTTTTTGTGTGTGTGTATGGGGTGGGGTGTGGGGGAGTGGGGGGTGTGAGAACTCTATAGGTTGATCTCATCTAATAATTCTTTGAGGGCAGAGAACAAAGTTCCATTGCAGAGACCTGTGTATTCATTCTTCACTTGTTTTCCTCTCTGCAATGCAACTCTGTTCTCAAAGAATTATTAGATGGGACTAACCTATAGAGCTCTCAACCCCCTCTTACCCCACATCCCCCCCACCCCCCACACACACACAAAATGAAATCCTCAAACCTACTGTCACTCTCTCTCTCTCTCTCTCTCTCTCTCTTTCTCTCTCTCTTGCATGAAGAAGATGCATAAGCACAAGAATACATCTCGCAAGAAATGTTTGGCAATTAGTATCAACTAAGTAATGAAAAACTATTGGACTATTGAAATTCCATTAGAACTAGGGTGCAAAGGTTACAGTTGCTTGGAAATGTTTATTAAGTTTGGAGATAGAATATAGTGGCGAACCATGAAAGTATGAAGCTTTCTTGCTGGTAAACAGTCACAACATAGAACACAGATATGTAACTTACAGTCACTATTGTTAGTTTTCTGAAGCATCCAACTCGTCGCTACCAATTTGTGTAGTTAGGGTCCGCTACAATGAGCCATAATGACGGAATTATTGTTCTGATAAAGGATCTAACCCAGTTCATAACGTGAATGGTACCAGGACACGGTTCGTTTATCAGTATTACTCTGCGCTTCGTACAGTCGATGTTTGAAAAGTATTGGAACTACGTAATTCTGAAGGAACAGTACTGTGTAACAGATAGTTATCACCGGCAAATGCATAAGCGTTAGTAAGACAGTTATCACTTGTGTGGGCTGGGATTTTTTTTTTTTTTTTTTTTTTTTTGGGGGCTTTTCGGTATTCCACTTCGGGATATGGGAAGTTAGTGACAGTCAATAAAGCATAACCTAGCCACTTCAAGTTTACATTACACTGTTCTCCTCAGTCTTCTCTCTCCAATACCCGAAGTTTTTATTTCCCAAATTCAATTTCCACCCACGCAACAAGGCCTGTAGATCAGTCGAACCAGTATCCCGGAAATAGTCTAAAGGCATGATCTGTAATTTTCAGCGTACTTATAGACATCTGAGGTCCATATGCTGAAAAGTACTGACTGCAGTAAGGTAACTGGTAAAAAGATAAGTTTTTCTAAAAATAATGTAAAGTCTGACGTGCTGGAATGGAAGTGTATTATATCCTGGGTCGCCGACATCGAAAGCAAGTCCTCTACGACAGACTAAGGAATAGCTCCTATGCGTTTCCACGTTAAAAGTCTGAGAATTTTCCAAAACTCAGCTCTGATACTTGTACTGTTTATTGATCACTTGGTAGAAATGTATACATGCTCACCTCAAAAGCGGAAATATTAATTACCTACCCATCAGTGTGCACGTGAATGCGGTCCACAAAATCATGTACGAAGCCTGGGACAATTTAGTTTGCAGGTCACTTTCAGAAAATCTTCTTAAAAGCATTAATCTAAACAGTCAAATTCATTGACCTCTATAAAAACTGGCACTACCCTTCCAACAACATAAAATTTACCGGAAACGGCCATCCGAATCGTGCGATTAGAGCTTCTACAACGGTAGTTTTTCTCAGACCAGCACAAACTGATTGCATCGTCTACATGTATTAAACTGTACTGAACAACTGCTTAGCAAAGATTAAATGACAACTCCCAAAAAAAAAAAAAAAAAAAAAACCTTTGTGGTTATCCCAGCTGGTAATATACGTTAAAGCTAAATTCAAAATCGTGAAAGCTATTCTTGTTGAAGTTAAACAAAATCCTCTTCTTCTATGAACATTTTCGAATGTTCACTTTTACTTCCACAATTACCTATTCAGACCTCTGTGAACCTCAGAGCATAATAATTGTGAACATGTCAATGGTATGTAATAAATAGGGTTTAATTTATAATCTACAAGTTAAGTCGACAGGATTGGTAATTCTTGATATATTACTATTTTTAGATCACAGATACGCACACTCCATTATTACTTTCAAAACATCGAAAACAACTGAACACAGTTTTCTCACTGATTTTATATGGCCCGACATGCATTCATCTCCTGTGAAAACCTTTTAATGTCAGAGTAGCACTTGAAACCTACGACTTTTATTATTTCCTGGATATATTCCAATCTCTGACTTCCTCCACAGTTTATACCATCTGAAGCTCCCTCTAGCAAGGAAGTTATTCAGTAATGTCTTAACAGATGTCCTGCTATCAAGGCCCTTCATCTTGTCAGAGTTTTCCATATTTTCCTTTCCTCGTCGATTCTGCGAAGAACCACCTCATTGCTCACCTTATCAGCCTACATAATTTCTAACATTCTCCTGCAGTAAAACAACTCAAACGCTTAGATAATCTTTTGTTACTGTTTTCCCATAGTCCATGTTTGGCCACCATACAATGCTGTCCCCGAAATGTAAATTCCCAGTAACTTCTTTCTCAAGTTAAGGCCTGCGTTTGATATTAGTAGATTTCTTTTGGCCTGGAATGTCCTTTCTACCAGTGCTAGTCTGCCATGGGTCTCCTCCTAGCTCCATCCGTCATGTATTATTAAATTGTATAGGTAGCAGAATTTCCCAACCTGATTTAACTCCTGATAATCGAACCTGATGTTAAGTTTCAGCTGTTCTCATTTCCGATACTTCACATTACATTCGTCTTTCCCCGATTTACTCTCAATCAATTATCTGTACTCATTAGACTGGTCCTCCCATTCACCAGATCCTGTAATTCTTCTCCACTTTGACTGAGGATAGCAATGTCATCAGCGAATCTTATCACTGATGTCCTTTCACCGTGAATTTTAATTTCGCTCTTGAATCTTTCTTTTATTTGTTTCATTGCTTTTTTGATGTACGTGGTGAACAGTAGGGGCAAAAGACCTCACCCCTGTCTTACACCCTTTTTAGTACAGGTATACCGTTCTTGGTCTTCCATTCTTATTGCTCATTCGTGGCCCTTGCACATACTTTATATTAAGCGTCATTCGCTATAGCTCATCCCTTTTTTTCACAGAATTTCAAACATATTACAGCATTTGACATTGTACAACGCTTTGTCCAGGTCGGTAAACCCTATGAATGTGTATTCATTTTTCTTTAGTCTTACTTACACTGTCGATCGTAGTGTCTGAACTGCCACTCTGGTGTCTTTACTCTACCAATGGACAAAGTGATCATCATGTAACACATCCACAATTGTCTTTTCTATTCATCTGTATATCAATCTAGTCAGCAATGGAATGCATGAGCTGTTGAGCTGATTGTCCGATAATTCTTGCACATATGAACTCTTGCCATCTTCGGCATTCTGTGGATGATGTTGCTACGAAAGTTAGATGGCATATCGTCATACTCTTACACTCCACATATCGCCCATCGCCCTGTATAGTGGTTTAGTTGCCAATTCCCCCAATGATTTTAGAAATTGTGGTGAAATGTTATCTATCCCTTCTGCCTCATTTTATCTTAGGTCTTACCAAACTCTAATATTGTCTCAAATGTATCGACCTCTGTTTTTTCTTTTATCGTATCATCAAACAAGCCTTTCATAGAGTCCTTCTAAGTGCTCTTTCCACCTACCCACTCACTCCTTTGAATTTTGCACTGGAATTCTTATTGCACTTCTAACATTACCGTCCTTGCTATTAATTTCCTGGTAGGTTTGTAACAATAATGTACCTATAATAATTTTTTTCTTTATGAATTTAGATAAATTTTTCTTTCTGAATTTATGTAAAGTAATATAAGTAATGTTTTGAATTTCTTTTTCTTCTCGTGTCATGTTATAGAAACTGTAAACAACTTTTGAAATGAATGTTATTATTTATGTTAGATTTCAAGCAATTTGATAACTAAAGGGAAATGTATGTTAAAACTATTGTAAAATGTGAAAATTGTAATTTAAACACTTGGTCCATATGTAGGTAATGCATTAGAATATGAGTAGTAGAAAACCTGTGGTGAATACCCAACCTGTAGGGGAGCGGGAAAAGGTGGATGCAGGCGAGCGCGGGAAAACGCACACTGGCGCGGTTCGGCACAACGGGCTCAGTAAACAGTCGGAGTTGGGCATCGGTCAGAGGAACATGTACTGTACCGAGGAGGCTATCTAGGAAAAGTGGATTCCATTGAGCCTCGGATGGGCCGATTCCGACGACTACTTGGCATGGCTATATCCTTAGGCACAAAAGTGGAAAGATTACGACGCTAAGAAGAAGGAAAGTGCCGATGCAGTGAGAGCCTTAGCCGTGCTTGTATGTGTGCTGTGCTGCCCGCTATCTCGCTGCCCGCCACCCGCCGCAACGACGTGCACAGGTCAATCATTTGTTTCATCTTTAGAATTGTATCTGTGTGGACCAGTGTCGAAACTGTTTCAACTGTTCAATAATAACGTGACTTTTACCAGAATTGCCTTCGCCATCACTTATCCTTATCATTGACCTAGACAGGGTCCTTACCACATATTGTGCAACCCGAGTATCCCGAAATGAAAGTTTACAATTAGTATTTAATTATCTGCAGACCAATCTATGCTATAAAGAAGTTTAAAGTTAGGTATGTTAATGTGAATGCTAGTAAAGAACAACAGTGTAATTAAATTGAAAGATAAATTTTGAATTGAGCTAGCGATGTTATTTAATTAATGTGTGACAGAAATAATGACAATTAATTAATTTGGAAATAGAAGACAAAAGAGTAGTTATCCACAGATTGATAATTTTGAGTGTTAATTTACCTCCAGGACTTACTAGTTTCAGTATAACGACCATAACAGTTTCAGGGGCCACCCTTTCTCTTGCCCATTCTTTCACATCTTGAAGTGTACTGATCCGATTTGAACAGCAAAGTTAAGTTCTATATTAAACCTAAGTGTATTAGTGTTTCCACCAATTTTAATAGTGACATTGTATGTGTGTTTTCAAAATTGCTAAATCTAGGGTAATCTATGCCCAATTTCAGTCTGATCAATATACAAAATGCAGTTCGTAGTAATCATTGCTGTGTGGTGTTGTGTATTTTTAGCTTGTCCAAATTAGTACAAAGGAAGAAAACTTTAGTTCAGTAGATTCTTTCTGGTTCCAAACTTTGTCATATAACGCAACATTACTACGCGTTGTTATGTTTGTACGTGTACTCACTTGTACAAGGAAAAACTCACTCAATGCCTAATTAGGCTGGCGACTGTATTATTAATCATTGGTAGTATCTGCTGTGTGTACTTCTTGTCCATGCGAACGCGTATTTATACATCACATTAACTTGACGCATCACTGTAGTTACTGACTGAGTATAGGTTCGATCTTGCTTCCATTGCGTACACGCGGTCAATTTATGTACTAAATCCTTGTTTATAAGGTGAAGCCCGTGAACTTATTACAGTACAGGCTTTATAGAGTTAACGCACGTCCGACAGGGCGGTAGTGTTACAGGTTGTTTAGACTTTTCTATATGGGGTGTCAGTCCTTTCGAGAATCATTTCTTTTTCTATTTCTTCGCATTTTTCATGTAACCTTTTTGCCTTAGCTTCCCTGTACTTCCACTTATTTCATTCCTAAGTGACTTGTATTTCCGTATTCCTGAATTTCCCTAAACATTACTGTACTTCCTTCTTCCATCGAACAGTTGAAGTATTTCTTCTGTTACCCATGTAACTACCTTCTTTGTAACTACGTTTCTGTAAACAACTTCTGTAGTTACCGTTTTTAGAATTGTACCCTCCACTTCAAACGACCGGCGTACTGAACTATTCCTTATCACAGTATCTATAGCCTCGGAAAACTTCAAGAGTATCTCTTAATTTCTTAGTAGTTCGTATCCCACATGATTGCTCATTGATTCTTCATGGCTATTCTCTTAACATCAACCTATTCGTCGTCACTAATAAACTGTTATCTAGGTCTATTCTGCTCCTGGATACGCCTTACAATTTCGGAATTTCTGCCCCAGCATGAGGCAATCCAACGAAAATCTTTCGGTATTTCCGGGCGTTTTCCAGGCATACCTCTTCCTCTTATTATTCTTGAACTGAGTTTTCGCGGTTTCGAGCTATTTCTTCTCTTATTCCTAATACCATGCTCTTTGTTGTATTCCTTCCCCTACAACCCCATTCCAGTCCATCATGATTGTTAGATTTTCATCATCCTCTATGTTCTGAAATACCTGTTCAGTTTCCTCATATACTTTCTCTATCTCTTTATCTTTAATCAAAATATCCACGAGTGTACTGCCGCTCTATAGTGTCCAACGGGCACAATATTTCGGCGATCATATATGTCGCCATCATCAGGTGAACTGACGGACTGAGCTCCTGTGAACGTGCCGGCACGGAGGTCCGTACGCTATGGCTGCTCAGAGGGAATTGGGTTCGGTCGCGGCAGCGGCCCATTTAAATACCCTCCGCCCTCGGCGGGCTCCCTCCACCGTCCGCGCCCCGCGCCACGGTTGAGCGGTGGAACAGATTGTGACGGCCTCTGAGATGACGTCGGAGTGATGGCTCTGTCCGCCATGGTCGTCACAACTATACGTTTGCTCGATTTAATCTTGATTAACCCAATCGCTGGTTCCCAAGCCTTGTTAAGATTATAGCCACAGTCACGATTTATGAGGTCGTCACTGGTGCTAATTTCTATGGCCTCTCTAACAACGCTGTCCCAGTATCTCGACGTTTGTACCAGAATCCTAGTGCGTTCATACTCCATAGCGTGATTTAACGACAAACAATGTTCAGCGACCGCAGACTTGCTCGGATACATCAGTCGAGTGTGTCTCTGGTGTTCACGGCATCGATCCTCGACGGTACGTATCGTCTGACCAATATACGACTTGCCACATTGACACGGAATCTGGTACACGCCGGCTTTCCTCAAACCGAGGTCACCAGTGCACGAGTTTTATTCGGAGGACAAAACACAGTTCCTACCCGGTGTTTCTTCAGAATGCGGGTGATTTTCCCCGACAGTGCGCCTGTATATGGAATAAACGCAGTGCCTACCTCCTCCCTCGTGATTTCATCCATCTCCACAGGTTGTGCTGTAGTGGTTGGGCGGAGAGCACGTTGAATCTGCTACTCTGAGTACCCATTTTTTCGAAATACAGTTCTCAGATGTTCCAATTCCTGGGGTAGTCTCTCTGTGTCAGAGATACTGCGCGCCCTATGTACTGGAGTTTCAAGTACCCCATTCCTCTGTGAAGGGTGGTGGCAGCTGTCTGCGTGCAAATACAGATCAGTGTGCGTTGTCTTCCGATACACCCCATGACCTAGGGTGCCGTCAGCCCTTCGCTTGGCCAAGATGTCAAGGAATGGTAATTTACCCTCCGTTCCAGTCTCCATAGTGAATTTGATGTTGGGGTGTATGGAGTTTAGATTTGTAAGGAAGTCAACGAGTTTATCCATGTTGCCAGATGACGAACGTGTCGTCCTCGTAACGGAAAAAGCAAGTAGGTTTCCATTCGAATGACGACAGGGCTTCCTCCTCGAAGTTCTCCATGTACAAATTCGCTACCACCGGTGAGCGTGGGCTACCCATGGCGACTCCTTCCGTTTGTTCGTAGTATTCTCCATTAAAAAGAAAATGCGTGGAAGTCAAGACATGCCTAAAAAGTTCAGTGGTCTTCTCGTCAAATTTCTGACTAATCAATTCTAGTGACTCTCGCAGGGGTACCCTCGTAAACAAGGAAACGACGTCAAAACTCACCATGATATCTGACTCATCCAACCTGAATCTATCAAGACGTTTAACAAATCCACGGAATTACGGATGTGATGAGGGCATCGACCCACATAAGGACTTAATATTCCCTTCAGGTATTTGGCCAACAAATATGTAGGTGCCCTGATGTTGCTGACAATGTGACGTAATGGTACCCCCACTTTGTGAACTTTCGGGAGTCCGTATAGTCTAGGCGGTACCGGACCCTGGGGTAACAATTTCTTAGCGTCACCCTCCGGTAAATGTGTATCCTTGAGAAGCGACCTCGTCTTGTTCTCCACCTTCTTTGTTGGGTCAACGCTGATCTTCCCGTAGGAATCGTCATTTAGCAGGCTCTGCATCTTATCAGTGTAGACCTTATGGGAGACAACAACTGTAGCATCGCCTTTGTCAGCCGGTAAGACAACAATTTCATAGCGCTCCCTCAGATCACGAATGGCCGCCCTCTCTTTACTGCTGATATTTGACTTCATCGGCTTGGATTTCGTCAACGCACGACAAGTTTCACGACGTATTTCCTCAGCTGATTCTGGCGAGCGTTGACGAAAGCCTGTGACTGTAAATGTGCCATTAATTTCAATATACATATCAAGTTTAAGCAAATGCTGTGAATCGTGCCAACTGTTTCGGTGTAACAAGCGTGTGCCACACGGCATAGCAAAATGCGAGGGAGTCGGTTAACTAGTAGCATTCTCAACGACAGCAAATACGAGTAAGTTTCTACTCTAATTGTTGCACACCAAGATAAAATAAAAAATTAAAGCACGAGATATGAATGAGATAAAATACGAAAAGGAAGATTGTCAAAGTAGTATGTAAGGAGTTCTCAAATCGTAACCGAAAATCATTTTATGGAAAGTTACTTCCAAACACAAAAATAAATTTTTGAACAACAAAACTGTTAGTCTACACCAACCAAGGGTACAGTTTATAAACATTTTCATAGCAGAGTACGAATAGCGATCACAGTGAAATGAAACGTCGGCTGTACGCTAAGGTGAGAAAACCCATCCGATAGCTCCTAGTATAGTGCCGGACCTACTTATGCCCGACGTAATGCACCCACTCGACGTAGAATTGACTCAACATTATGCTGGAACTCCCCTGCAGAATTATTGAGCCATGTTGCTTCTATTGACATCCATTACTCTTTCCAGTACTGGATTTTTTCGTGAAATGACCTCTCGATTACGGCGCATGAATGTTGGTTATTCTGGTATGGGCTTTCATAGGTACATAAGCCATCGATCTCAGCATATAAGTCTGTATTCTCCAGAAAACGCGTACTACTATCTGTTCATGACCAAACGAGAATATAGTTTCCCTAAACGTGCTCTACTACAACACTATTTAACTCTACACATGATGTTTCTTGTTATGTGTATCCATTGACTACCACTTCTTCTGTCCATAAACGATTTTGGAATCACGGAGTGTAGGTTGTCGAAAGATATAGCGTTTATGTATCACTAACTAGTAACTGTAAGCCTGATATGAACGTCTTTGGGAACCTATCGGTAAACTTGTCTCTCCAGAATATGTCACGATTTTTAAAAAATATTCACTTTCCTTGAAAACTGATTTATGGTCAAGAGCAGGAGAAACTGAACAAGGCATCTTGCCTGGTACGAAACTGAATGCATCCACTCTCTGAATTTCGATTTATAGCAGTCGTATCATTTGTAATTCTACATGACGTTTTTATGTAATAAAGATATGACATCCTACATTTAAGTAGAATTACGCCGTTATGGTTTTCCTAGCATAATGCCTTGACCTACACAAGCAATGGCTTTAACAAGGTCACAGAAAATTCTACACTGTTTGCTTTTTTTGTTTGACAGTATTAGGACAGCCTTTTTTATAACAAGAACTGATTCCTTTGTTGAGAAGGCCAACTGATCTGTTGCTAACAGATTATTTTCAGAATGGGTACAAGGTTTCCAACAAGAACTCATTTCCTTTTCTCCACTGTTTCTAATGAGTGTTACCGCTACGTAGACCAGTCTTCCAATAAGTACTTGTCATTGTCTTGTTATATAATTAATCAAAGGTGCAATATTGAAGTGAGTACGTAATTTCAGACTTTTATTTCAAATACGATTATAATCAGATGAATTACTGGATTGTCTGCAATTTGTGACAATTAAGGTAACGAATCTGCTTTCGTATATGGTTTGATCTACCATGGTTTTTACGGACTGTTATTAAATCTTAAGATTTAAGGTAAATAATCTGAATTTAATATAACCTGACTCACTTATACTGCCTTTTTACAACTGAATGTCATCTACCTTAAAAAGTTTATTCATTCGGTGCCCATTAATTCTCGTAATGGACTTTGCTTTCTTTCCAGAATTTTGTACCTCTTGTGCATATCGCATGATTTTTGCTTTTCGGAAGATGACAATGAACTTAGTAAAGGATTACTTACTTAGCAGTTCCCGTGTTGGTTGTGCTACCCACGTGTTTCATTTGTAGCACTTTGTAGCACAAAATTCTCTTGAACAGCAAGTAAAACAAAACTGTTTGAAAGTGGTCTTACTTAAACAAACCTGTATAATGTGAAATCTTTTTGGCTGTCATTTGCCATTAAAGGGGAGATGAACGGCCATTCTTTCATGAAATGCTGTGGGATTTAGAAACTAATTATTAGGCACTGTGTGCTTATGGCCTTCCTAGGAGTTCAAATGGTTCAAATGGCTCTGAGCACTATGAGACTCAAATTCTCAGGTCATTAGTCCCCTAGAACTTAGAACTAGTTAAACCTAACTAACCTAAGGACATCACACACATCCATAGCCGAGGCAGGATTCGAACCTGCGACCGTAGCGGTCTCGCGGTTCCAGACTGCAGCGCCTAGAACCGCACGACCACTTCGGCCCCCCTTTCCTAGGAGTGTTCGAGTTGGAAATGTTCCGAAATTGCCCACCATTAATTCCAGGTGCCCTGACTTTACTGTGCTACGTCTAGTAAATACCGAAATCCTCACATAATTTAGCAGATTCCCGGCTACTACCGCAGTCGGACTTGTATCCATTGTATTAGTAAAATGGAGTGTAAAACGTTTCCCATTTGGAGCCTCAGCACTGACAAAAACCATTACGGTCTGTTTTTCCAGTTCTGTCCATGAAGTACAGCACTGGAAGAGGTGTTTAATGTTGTACCCATTTTCGTCTTGCTTGGCGCCTTCTTCCGTCTGTGTTTCGTCTTGTGATGTCTACAGAAATTGGATACTAACCTGTATCGACCTAGGTTTATCTCTTCGAGTTCTGTGACCAGTTGATTTATTATCCTAGCCAATCACACTTGTAGAAATATTTTTTTATTATTTTACAGTTTTCTTTCGTGATGAGAGTTGTTTATAATCAATCAAAAAATTATGTAGTGGAAAATACACTATTTTTTTATACTTTTTTGGTTCCAATTAACCACTTTTAGCTGTTTACTTGACTGCTGCAGCTCCGTATATAATGAGATGGTAGCACTGTTGCTCGGAAATATTTGACATTTACTCAAATTATTGGAGATCATCGATATTAGCTGACAGAGGTCTCTCTCGCAAACTGCCTCTGGAAACTAGTAATGCAAATATTCTCTTAAAAAAACGTCCATATGTAGGCCACGTCGAATGTTGTTCGGCTATGCGACGTACGATGCATCAGTCACAGACATACATGACGGGCACAGCTGGTTGAACGAATCCCGAGGATCCAAGTCCTGTTGTTCTACTCAAGGAACGGTACAATCTTCACCTTAGTGAAAGAAGCATTCTCAGCGATGTTTCTGGTATCACCCTCAATTGCACTCTTATTATCTAAAAAATTTCCTGTGCCTAAATGATCAGTACGTATTCTTACTTACGAATATCCTCCGCCACACACCTCATACCGCGTGTTTTAATGGCGATTCTTATGTTTCAGTTACAAACCTTTCCACACTGAGATGTTGAATACCCATTATGTTCTGCGTTTAATTCAGACATTTCATATCATGAAAACTACCTAACACAGGTACACTCTCAGTATTTCTTTTAGTCTACTATCATTAACTATAACTTGTACTTTTCCTTTCTTGTCTCATTGTACCTGAATCCTTTGGGTTGTCTGGTGGCGGTCTACATAGGAGTCTGTGCCACGTCTTAAAGCGGTGACCAAATTGAAAGTTTGAACACAGTAAACTCATCAGCCCCATTCACAACCTTAGTGACGTCTTCTTCAGCGCCAACTTCTCTAATTCACCTTATATGACTGCCAATTAAATTTGGTTTATTTCCATCATTGCCGGCTATTTCAGAGTTCACAGTGCTGATCTTTTCTGCTTTCACACTAGTATGTAGAATGTATTTGAATATTAACTGTGCAATAAAAACACAACTAATCAAGTTATAAGGTGTTTTATTTCAAGCCAAACAAGACTGGCTTCCGACAATCACATCACAGCGCGGTTTCAAGTAGCTTTGGTGGTAATGGAATAATCGGCGGGTAATTAGGGTCAGGGTGTTCACAATGAAGGAAGTAATCACGCAGAGTTGAATCTATGCCCGTCGGCAGCTGTCTCTTGTCCACATTTTTCTTCAGATGCAGAACTCTTCTCACTGCCTCACGAACAGATGCCAATCTTCCCTTCATTCGGATGACGAACCCTGGTCTCTCTGCCAACCCGTGGTTCCGGCGGTAATCTCTCTTGTTTCGATACAGGTCCACTAGAGTCTCCACTAGAAGCCCAATCCACGTTGTAGGTGCCGGGTTCTCCTGAAAATGACGAAAAGAATTATTTTTGTTGAGCTGCTTCCTTGAGCAATACTATATTTAGCACTTGAGGTATTACAGGCTACAAGAAATCTCTAACGTTGACATGACTATGAGTTTTGCGAGTAATGAAATTATGGAAGTATAATTTGTAAAGCCAGTTAACTAATTTTCGTATTGATAATATCACCACTCCACAAACATTCCGTCGAAATGAATTAATAAGTTTTGTAAAATATCGTAATGTTTTTTGGACCAATCTCATGACGATCTCTTTTTTCATTTCCACATAATCTCAAACAATATATCGCGTTTGGCTTCAAGATGCCTTGTCAACCTTCATTGTCAACTGAAAGTAGTCTACACAGTTTGGATGTATGTGTAGATTAATATGAGTATTACATTTACATTTATTTCAAGCGTTAATAAGAAATCTACGATTGTGTTTCTAACCTAATACAGTGTTTTTAACAGCTAAGTGCTTAACATACCATTGCTTGGATGTCAGCTCTTAGATGTGCCATCGCAGTCTGCACTTCCAGCGACGGTGGCTCTCGGATAATCTTCCTTCGGCGCGGTCTGTTGGCAAAGATTTGCAGCCGACTGGGTGGAACTGGAACTCCAGGAGGGTAGTAAGAGCCAGAGACTTCCTCCTCTTCATCTTCAGCGTCAGACAAGTCAAAATGCACAAATCTCGGTCTCGGACCAAACTGTGGAAAGAAAAAGTTATGTCAGTAAACGTGTCTGCAGAACATTATTGGAATTCATTTCTACCTTTTTTCTTGGAAATCTCTGAAAGTTATTATTGTTGAATGTTGTACAAAGCAGGCTCTGCTGCTTACATGAATTGCCTGAAGCTGCGGTTTATCAGCAGCGGCCTCTCCGCAGTCGGTGGTGGTGGACTCCACCTTCCTCTCATTCGGCTTTGGTCGCGGTGGCCGAAGGCGGCGTAGAGGCGCAGGTGTTGGCGGCTCGTCGACCAGCCTGGGACACCCCTGGCTGGCAGCTGGAGAGCCGAACAGCGACTTCACTCGCGAAAACATCTGGAAACGTGAAACAAGCAGTCTTTAGTAGTTACATTGTTTCCTGAGACGAAAATAGTCAAATGATATCTGGCTTATTGACAAGAAAGTTTGGACTAAATAAACAATTCAGTCTAATACCGTACATGGTACCGTATGTGACCCATACCAGCTCTTATCACAATCATAAAAACATTAATGTTAATTGATTATTCCTTTGTATCAGCAAACTAATTACGAAACCTGCTGACGTTGTGAGAGCAAGTCGTTATCCACATGATCAGTGAGTTGTGCTCCTCGTTCCAGACTAATTTTCTGGACTGTGAGCAACGCATTGCAGAGGCCCCGGAAGTACAGAACTTAATCACTAATGTAGAGTATAGCTTACAAGATGGGAATTGAGGAATAATTTGACCTACTGGTACGTAGGCATAAGATAAAACATTTGTCTTCCAGATGCTGATCCCGTGCCTGCGACTGCAGAGTAATTTAAAAGTCAGTGTTCACCTACCTCCACACTACTTCACACTTCTTCTCACAACCCGAAGGATGCGAAACAGACTTCCTAGAAAGCGCACTTCGAAATCGACTCTTTCTTCGGAAGGTTCGTCAATGAGACTGATGCTACGCAACGGTTCGGTTGGTTTGGTGTCAGAACTCATTGTTGAAGTGGCGTCATGATGACAAGATCTGTTTACATTTGCTGACAATCGGAGTCTGTGTATAATGAAAAGAAGAAGGTGATGACGATCAAGAGGCAGTCTGTGACCGATGGAGGTAGGGCGGTGGTTAACTCGCTGGACTCGCATTCGGGAGGACGTCGGTTCAATACCGCGACCGGCCATCGTGATTTAGGTTTTCAGTGATTTCCATAAATCGATGCAAGAAAATGATGGGATGGTTTCATTGAAGGGACACAGCCGACTTCGTTTCCCGTCCTACCCTAATCCGATGAGACCTATGACCTAGCTGTTTGGTCTCTTCCGCCAAACAACCAACCCCCGTAGTCAGTGAGGGAAACACACGGACGCGATGTTAAGGTAAGGAATGCCAGGGGTCATAATGTGTCATTACAGTCGCGTATACTGGACTGGTTCGTGATCTTAAGGAGTAAGTCATTTTGAATTTGTGCAATAACGATTGAATCCTACCACGTCTGTTCTTATTTCAAAAGTGAATTCTCCTCGTTTCTTTTGCGAATAGGTGTGCCATCTACAAATACATCCATGCTACGTGTTTATTACACGAAAATGCAATATAACTCACAAATACCAACAGAAAGATACCGATCACCACTGTAGTGAAATTTTTGAACAACGCACGTCAGCTATACATCTCCATCGACGTATATATCTATACTCTACAAAGCACTGTGAACTGCATGGAAGAGGGTATTGTCAGAGTATCAAGTTTTAGGGCTTTCTGCTGTTCTGTTTGGGTTTGGGACACAAGAAGATTGATTAAACGCGTCTGTGCGCGATTAGATTAAATTAATTGAGTCTTCGCTATCCCTAACAGGAGAGATACGTATGTGTTGCACTTTTTCAAATGCCTTCCGAAATTTACGAAATACTTCATATGATTGAATGCGTGCTTCCACGACTTTCAGTGCTTCGTATAAGGACGATTTTGGTTTCATGTGATCGTTGGTAACCTAACAGTGCTGTTTGATATGAAGAAGGGCAATCTGTACCAGACACCATTTAAAATTTTAGCTGACAAAATTTTCTATGACTGTTTGATAATGAGAGGGTGTGAAGGATGTTGGACAGTGGTTTTGTGGATTAATTGTGCTACACTTCTTGTTGAGGAGTATGACCTGTGCTTTCGTCCTATCATGCGGCACAGTTTTCTCGAGAGATCTTCATTGTATTATGGTTAATAGAAGTGTTAACTCAGCCGGATCATCGGAATAGAACCTGATAGCTTTTCCGCCAAGAAGTGGAGCTTTGTCTGACTTTAAAGATCTTAGTTTTTTCTGAGAGCCACAGACTCATCTTTGCAGTCGTACACGACTTAAACTGGATCAACACAAACAGAGCTGTTTTGAAAAGGAGTTAAGCATTTCAGCTTCCAGTCTGCTAAACATAGTATCAGTCACTACCTCGTCCCTCAGAGACTATCAGTAACTTTCGTGCCTTTACATACGACCGGTATTTTATCAGGTCTTCTGAGTAGTTTTTCGGTAATATTCTTCTAAGGTACTCCTGTGCTCTAGACTGCCAGACTCGTTCCGTTCGTCATCTGTCTCTAGCCCTATACTGTGGTTTAAATTTGTTATTGAGTAATATCCGTTTCGTTAGATGTTTCTGTGTAGTAACCGTATACCACGTAATGTCCATTCCGTCACGAACTCCTTTAATGATTACATATCTAACGAGTGCATGGCCAGTTATTCTTTTAAAACTGAGCCGTAGTAGGCCCACCTCTACATGCTCCTGCCTTGAGATGAAGTTTCAAATTCCTCATTGCAGTATGATGATACTCACTCTTTATCTAGTTTAATAAACGTATAACTTCTGTTTGTTCTAGTTGAAATTCCTGCATTGGTGATCATAGTAACTACAACTGCTTCATAGTCACTGTTACCAATTCAATAGTGGACATCCTCAAAGGTGCGAGATCAATTCCTAGCCATTAAATCCATTTCAGTGCGATCGTGATTGTGGTTTCGAACTGTTTTTTCTAGGTATTTCCCAGAGAGGTATCCAGTAACGACTCTCAGGATGTTTCCTGGTACTCAACAGAAATACTATCATGAGCAGATTCTGCTTCAGAAGCTTTCGTGTAATTTGGAATGTTGGTGACTGCGGCTTTCGTCAGAGGTTCTGAGAATTGTGTTTTTATGAAGAACGCCCCCACAGTTTGGGTGGTGGCCATTGGAGTGCCACTTGCGATAACATTGTCATTTTTTGAGAGTCGTCGAAATCGGTGGGGGGGGGGGGGGCGGTTGAATCCTGTCCAGTGGCAGCCACTATAGTATTGTTTCCTGATACAGTGGCTATTGGAGCTTTCGCTACAGATTCTGGGGGTTGCGGTGAAGACACCGATACATTCGGTATCTGTGCTCTGATTCGGAGAGAATCTTTCACCACCATTGTCATTCGGGATCGTCGTCGTCATTTGGGTGGCTGGGTTCTGTCCTGCAGCAGCCGTCGCGTGAATTAGTGGTGTAGTGGCCATAGTCGGGTCTTCCTGCTTTCGCGGAAGGATGCTGTGACACCCGCTTCTGTACACATTTGAAGAGCACGTGACCCGTTCCACAGAATCCAGCGGACGTTCTGGGTTGCCCGTCATAGATCACTATGTCTCAATATCCGCTCACATTAATGCAGGGCAAACTATGTCATGGAAGATCATTTTTAGTTGCCTCAGGCCGTTCAGTACAGAAAACCTGTGGGCGCTGGAGCTCTTCCACCTCTCCAGATTTTGTTCGACACTTTGCCGGCAAACCTCAGGTACGACATTAACTTTTCCTCCCCTTCGTTTCCTGTCTGCTGAGCTAGTACCTTCTGTCTGAAGCTACGTCGGATTTGACTCTCGTCATTTAGTGTTGAAAACATGCTTAATGTTGTGAAGTTGCGTTGGTAGGATTAGTTCGTCCGATATTGAACTAGCCATGTGTACCAGTGTACATAGAACTCCCTCACGTAATGAAGGATGATAGCAGCTGGAAATCCAAGTCAGTGTGGGTGGCTTTATTGTATACACAGTGTACTATATTGGCGTTTGCTCTGTGCTTGGCTAAGACGTCCAAAAAGTTTAGATCGCCATTCTGTTACACCTCCTTGGTGAATTTGATACAGAGGAGTAGGAAGTTCAAATGTTTGAGAAAATACTGAAGCCTTTGGCTCCCAAGTGGCAACACGACAAACGTGTCAGCAACGTATCTGAAAAGACATATATTCTTCAGTGCTGCTGTGTCCTCCATAAACAAGTTTGTCACAACTGATGACAGAAGAAACCCCATGGCGACGCCATCCATTTTTTTCCGTAAAGTCATCACTGTCGAGAGAGAATGTTTATGCGAGGACAAATTCGGAGTGATTAGTTACTGTCGCGTTGAATTTATCCCTGACCAACTTGACGGAATCACCAAGCGGCATCCTGGTGAAGAGAGACACCACATCTAAACTCAGTATAAGGTCCTGGTCACGGAGGCGCAGCTATTTGCTCCTAGTCAGTGAAACATGCAGAGCTACTGATTCCGTGCTGACAATTAGCGATGTAGGGTAGTTAATACTGCCGTTAGATGTTGTGATATTCGCAATTTGTGGTTTCATTAAAACAGAAAATAGTTAATACTTTCAACCAGAAGGCAAATACTTGTTTATAAAGAATGATTAATGGATAATAAGGCGTCGCATAGCGACGTTGGAATTTCCTAAATAATGTAATTCGTCGTCTTTGGGTGGCAATGTAAACAGAATAATACCGATCGATATGAAATCGTCCACTATTTGTTTTCGCCGGAGAACAAATGAAGCCCTGACCGCTAAACACTTGTACTGTTCTTCTTAAGTAAGACGGACGCATATTTTCGGAAGTTTGATCTAATTTTTACTAAATGTATAAAAACGTGTTACGTCTAAGTTTGAATGAAGTGTAAAAAGAAGAACTATTATAACTTATAGTGATGACGCACGAGCGATTCAAGAAGACAATGGCTATATAAAAGAGCGCTTAATGGACATGAAACGGACGTAAAAATCTACAGTCATTGTGGTACTTAGCATAAGGTACGATATATGTTTTAGTTATAATAAATATTTGTTCTGGAAATAATGAATCATTTAGCAGTGCTCATTCCTATCATCTCCTCAATATTATTTTCATTTTAACTATGCATTCTGCTAAGATTACAGCCACAAAGATCAGTAGTCCAATGTGCGTGTTACATTGACAAAAAGAAAACTGTTTTATCGTCTTCTTGCATCAGCTTTAACTTCACGGCCATGTATGATCGTCTCTACGATTATGAAGTAATTAGAAAGACGATAATGCAATTTCTTAATCAATAGCACGCTAGCAGTGGCTGCTTGAAGCACCGCGATACCTTAAGTAAAGACTATTCACATTTCATAACGCAATATTTTATGACAATGGTCAATACATGATTCTTACGCCAGTAGTGAATGATACAACAGTAAGCGAAATTTCAAATTCCAACTTTTCCATTGAATAACATCACTTTTTTCTTACATCACAATTTTTGGGCAGCTGGTACGTTGGTGTGCCTATTTTGCTTACAACAGGACATAGAAGGACGTCCTGTTTCTGAATCTTTGGTAAGCCACAGGGCCTTGGTGTTGTAGGAGCTCGTGGTCGAAACTCTTGGACGATTTCCTTCGGCAGGCGCTATCAGAGAAGCTCAAGCCTTCTTCATTCCATTGGTCTCGTCTGACTTCAATTTTCTATGTGCCAAATCCTCGAGCAGGTAATAAATTATTTGAGTGTACTCTGTCAGCGGTTGTGGTACAGTGGCATTTCCTTTGCCCGCAGGTGGAATCACTATTTCGGGATCGTTCCGTAGTTCTCGAATGGCAGCTCTTCCCTCTTTCGTGGTGTTTGGTTCTAGTGAGTGTGGGGCACATTTCCCAAAGTGTCTCTTCCGCATTGTCGGTAGGGAATGCGGAAATTACTTGTTCTACACCACTGACGAAGTCTGCATAACGATCGATGTTCGTTCGAAGTAGAATCCGTTTTCCAGAACTGAATTATCCCCTTTTGTCATTTTCTTCCCCTGTGGAATCATGATATTATACTCTAGTGCACTGATAAACGTATTGACAATTGGGCAAGGAGGGGAATTGCAAACTAAAGAAAACACATTGTGATTAATCAGCAGATGTATGTGTTGAACATTTTCAGTGTGCGCGCTTACCCATAACATTTCTACGAAGTTATGTCGTACCGCTTTATTTGCTAAACAAACGTAATTACAAAATATATTTAAACTGGTTTCTCAGTATATGGAAGCATCAGCTTCTCGCTGCCTCCCCAAAACCACTGATGTGGTCTTAGATTCCCAGGAGGCAGTCTTTTTGCAAACCAACACGTTACCCTCCAATACTCTTGAGGACATCGCGGTTACAATTGCTCACATAACACGTATCATAGATAACGACCATCACCTGATCAATAATGTGAAATTCGTCTGCACTGGATGGCAAATCGTGTTTATGGGCACAAAAAATGGTTCAATTGGCTCTAAGCACTAAGGGACTTTGGTCATCAGTCCCGTAGAACTTAGAACTAGATAAACCTAACTCATCCAAGGACATCACACACATCCATGCCCGAGGCAGGATTCGAACCTGCGACCGTAGCGGTCGCGCGGTTCCAGACCGTAGCGCCTAGAACCGCTCGGCCACCCCGCACGGCTCCAGCGCAGACAAAAGACTGTTTTGAGTGATCTTCATGAACGGTGATTAGTAAGAACTGCGACCCTATGTAAGATGACGGCAGCGACAGAAGCCACTGCTGAACTGAATGTCGCACTGGCGAACCATGTAAGCACAAAAAGAACACTATTTGACCTTTATAAGCAGAATATTACGCGGTGAGCTGGAATTCCAAAACCAATCATAAAATGCCTATAAAAGGAAAATGTGGTGCTGAAGTCATAAAATATGAACTCTGGGGTAGCTCATGGAATAAAGACATTTAGGAGGCCGAGTTCGCGTCCCAAGAGCGAAACATGGCAGGGGTTCTGGTATGCTTGGGACAGAAATGTCGCGGTACCCCGGGAGACCCATGGTTACTCTGCAAGCTGGGTTTACTATCATCATTTAAGTGACCATTTTTCCTGATCCGGATCACATCATTGTACAACGACTGTTCCAAAATGGCGTTGCTGTGTTCCAGGAAGACAGTCGCTTTTTCATACAGGTCGTATATCTGAGGACTGGTTTAGTGAGCACAAGTATGATCTGTCGCATCGCCCTGGCCACCACAGCACCAGATCTCAATATTATTGAGTATTTGTGATCTACTATTCAGACAAGGGTGCGTGCTCGTTGTCCACATCTATTACCATTACCTGAGATTGACACTATTTGCAGGAAGAACTGTACGCCATTCCCTACAGATCCACGCAGACCCTGTATTGTTACCATCCAGCGATGACAGGAAGCTCTCTCGGAATGCCAGCTGTTTTTCTACACCGTATCATGTGTGATAATTTGTGTTTTGTGTGTCCGTATGTCTGTCCTCTCTTTGTAGACAATAATTCTGCTTCCCCGTAGCCACTGGATAACAACCAGGAAGAAAGCCGCACTGTTAACAATGGCTGCAAAAAGACGCTGAAACACATCGCGTCTTCAATGAAAATCTGAACAAACAGGCTGCTACCCATCGCGGCACCTACATACGAACTTTGCGAGATCAAACCTGAAGGTTGTGTCGTTCATAGAGTCGATATACAGTTTTAACACCAGATCTTCATGTCATTAGTAATTTTCAGTTGTTCATAAAAAATGATTTACCGGTAATTGGGAATATTTGTTAATAATTATTTTAAGTTATACTTTGAACCGTATATTGACGTTTCCTATCAGGGCATAGATACCTTGTGCTTTACTGACCACTTAAGTGGTCGATAGAACTGTAGCAAGAGAATAGGGGAAAATGAAGTGGTTCCCTTTGTGTTAGGGTGGCATGAGCGCATAAACGAAAGGTGGTGGGAGCGAAAAGAGCGCTCCAACTACAAGTAAAACAAAGCACCAGTCAGTTAACAGGCTTCAACGGTACATTTTCCGGTGTGGATGCGAGGCTGAAGCATCTCCAGTTCCTATGGATTCCAGTCCTGAATTCATGTTGTTTTCACATATATAGATATAGAATGCTAAAATTACGTCCCGCAGAAGTTGACACTGGAAGATGAGCGATGTGTAAGGCATATAAATGCTGACACCATGGCTGTTTAGCACCCACCGAATTAATCACAGCCGGCCGAAGTGGCCGTGCGGTTAAAGGCGCTGCAGCCTGGAACCGAAACACCGCTACGGTCGCAGGTTCGAATCCTGCCTCGGGCATGGATGGTTGTGATGTCCTTAGGTCAGTTGGGTTTAACTAGGGGAATAATGACTTCAGCAGTTGAGTCCCATAGTGCTCAGAGCCATTTGAACCATTTTTGAATTAATCACACCTATTCGAACCATCCCCCGGAGGCAATGTATATTTTTAAATATGCATATACCAGTAATTATTCGGTGTTGTTATGAATGTATTGACACAGTTTAACATCTGTATAGGTTCATACTGCCATTAATACAAATCTCGTTGGACTGATAGCATTCTCGTCCGAATCTTAAAATGTATCGTAATGTTATATCCACAATGAAAGGCCATAAATAACATTGTTTAAAGACTGGCAGAGGATAGTAAAGAAGATTTAATTTATTGAACATTAAATTGCAGATTGAACATAGACAAAAATGTTATCTATTTAATTTTTCCGCAATTCCATTAACTTAAAAATAACTTGAATCTGCCTCTACTGTTCAACAAATTTTAGGTAAACGTTTAAATTTAGTTTGGTATCGCATTGTTTTATGAGCGACGAGAGTGGATTGATCCATGAGCACAAGATATAGCCGAGTATCTACATAAAGATAGCGGGCCTAGTGGTTAAGTTCCGTAACACACTGACATTACGACTTATCCATAACCATCTAAATTACTTTCTTCAGCGTTAGCGTGAGGAAATTATTCTTTTGTTCACTACCATCCACTAGTAAAGAGCATAATTAATACTACAGTGTGGTCGAGAGGGGCGCAGACCCCACGAAGCCATAGACCTCGATTATAAGCAAATGACTGTTCCAGCTTGTGTTGCCTTCAGAATGGTGTGGGTTGCACTACATCGAATTCTTCTAATCCAATTAATCCGAATATTGACTTGAAATATTTGTGAATGAAATTACAGTGAAATCCCGACCATTAGCTGCTTACAGGCATTGATAGATATCAACGCTGACTGTTGAAAATATGTGTCACGACGGTTGCTCGAACCCAGTGTAACAACAACGACTCTGTCCCATTGTACATATTATATTTTTTCTTCTGATTTTTCGATTAATTTGTGTAGTTGATGTTCTGATTTCATTTCTTTTGTTTCATGTCATTGTGTTAAGAAAACTGTAAACAAGTTTCAAATGTGAATATTAATGTTTATGTTAAAAGTCAAGCAATATTGTAATAGAATTGAAATGTAACAAATGTTGAGACTATTGTAAGAGTTTAAAATTGTAACTGTGCGTCTGGTTCATACGTAGGCAATGTGTTAAGATATGTAGAATGCAAAACCTCGGGTGGAAACCCTATCTGTAAGGGAGCGGTAAAAGGTGGAAGGCAGGCGAGCGCGGGAAAATGCACGCGGGCGTTTTACGGCACAACGGGCTCAGCAGTAGTAGTTGGAGTTTGGCACTGGTCTGAGCAACACGTTCTGGAGCGAGGAGGCTCTCCTGGAAGACATAGTTTCATTGAGCCTCGGGTATGTCGTTCCAACGCCCATACAGCATGGCAAAATTCCATAGGCACTAAATGGAAAAGTATTGCGACGCTATGAAGAAATAAAGTGCCGATATGTCAAGAGCCATAGCTGTGGTTGTATGTGTGCTTTGTGCCTCGCCATCTCGCCGCCTGCCAACCGCCGCATCGATACGAACAGGTTGATACTTTTAGTGCTGTATTCGTATGGACCAGTGTTACTTTTGTTCCATACTGTTCAATAACAACTCAAATTTTACCAGAACTGTCCTATCATTTAATTATCCTCACAACTAACCTAGATGGGGTCCTTTCCAAATGTTGTGCAATCAGAGTGTCCCGAGATGAATAATTAAAGTTTGTGTTAATAATAATTAGCTGCAGACCTAGCTATGTTAGAATGATGTTTAAAGAACTGTTTTGTTTATGAACCAGTAAATGGATAACGAAGGTCTGTCAAAGTTGGAAGATAACTTTAATATTGATTTAGAAATGAAGTTTAATTATTTTGAGACAGATATATAGGTATTTAAATAAGCAGGAAATGAGATAAAAAGAGTATTAACTCATATATTGGAAATCTTGAGCGCATAATGATTTCAGTAATCAATTTTTTTAGACAGTGATCATAACAGTTCCAGGGTCCCCCAACCTTTTTTTTATTCATTTGAATTCCCAAGTGTTCTAAACTGATTTGACCAGCAAAGTTAAAGTCAATATAAAAGCTAAAATTTATCAGTGTTTTATCTTTATATAAATTGACATTTTGTTTGTGGCTCGAAATTACTATTTCTAGGATAACCTGTGCCCGATTTTAATCAGATCAATAGACAATACGAAAATTTGTAGTAAACATTATAGTGTAAGGTACATATGGATTATCCATATAAGTAAAGAAAGTGAAATTATCAGTTCAATAGATTTTCTGGTTCTAAAATTCACTATATTATGCAGTGTTACTACGTGTTATTTGCATGAATGTACACAAACTTGTACAGGAAAGAAACTCAGTTAATGCCTAATTAGGCTGGCGACCGTATTATTGACAAATTGGTGGCATCTTCTGTGTTGTTTCTTGTCCGTCCTGACGTGTATTTGCATATCGGACTTACTTGACGTATCATTGTTATTACAGAGTGGGTGTAAGTCTGATTTGCCTCCATTCAGGTACACACGGTCAATATCTATACATGTATCCTTTCTCATAAGGTGAAGCCCGTTAACTTACCATAGTACAGGCTTTAATGTGTATCATGTGCCCCAGCGCCCAGCGTTACAAGTGGCTCCCGGTGACAGGTCATCCAGTTGTTTTCGGTCACAAATTAACGTGAATACCGAACAGTGGATGTTCAGTGGCAGGAATTGCAATAATATTCAGTAAAGTAAATAGCAGTGAACGTCAAGTACGGTAGTGAGGTGTCATTTGCGTTCAGTATGGACAAGAACGTAGACACAATCGATGAGCCCAGCGTAATGAAAGATGCGGCTGGCAATGACATGAGTTGACGCGGCCAGATAACAGATGGTGTTAGCGGTAGACATTTGGCGTACATACAATACCACGAACATGTTAACGAACAGATTGAAATGTCGAGATCGCCTTGAACACAGCAAGGAATAAAACAGGAAGTAGAGGATGACTTTGTAGATGATAGTTGGTACGTGAACGAATCCACTGACATTTTTGATTCACCACAGATCAAGAAAGTACCGAAAGCAAATTTTGAAAGTGGATCGGAATACACCAATTCCGTAGAACCAAACAGTGTGAAAATTTTAAGCCTGAACCACTTATTTGAACGATTAACCAAACTAATTGCAGGACAGAATGAGCAGCTCAAAACACACGTTGACAAGCAGCTTAAAACACAGAATGATTAGCCTAAAACACAGTTGAAATGGGCAGTTTCAGATACTGAAAGAAATTTAGGCGAAAAAGTTATCACACAAGTTGGTCAGCTTAAAGCACAGGTCGAAGAACAAGGAATTAAAATTGGTAAGCAAATAGAACAGGTAGAACAAAAAGTTGGTAATTTAAGCTCTGTAGTAAATACTGTGAAGTGTGAAATTGACACAATTAATAAAAATATTAATACTATGCAGGGGGAAACTGACAACATTAACAGTAGGTTTGATGATGAAATTCTCAACATCCAATAGAAAGTATAGCCACTAGTTGAAACAAAAGTAGACGAAAAAGTTTTCGGTCTTAAAAATGAGATCGTAAACGAATGCCAACATGGAATCTCACAGTTGAAAGAGGCAGTTTCCGATACTGAAAGACATTTAGGCGAAAAAGTTATCGGATGTGTGCAAAAGTGTGAACAAAATACATTGAAAATTCAAAGCAAAATTTTCGATCTCGAGAGCAAAATCAAAGATAGGCCTTGTGTCGTCTGTAATAGCACGCCACTTACGAAGCTGTTGGAAGATGAGGAGCGCTTCGATCCCGCCAAGAAACATAACGGATAGCATCCGATGGATTTCATCAAAAATTGCGAGAGGATGTTTCCTGAACACTTGTCTGGTCAGGAGAACACAAACGTAGTAATTAGCGCCTTAGCAGGTGACGCTGAGCGCTGGGGAATTAACTTGAATACCGAACTAATGACGTTCGAAGAGTTCAAACAAAAATTTACGGAAGAATATTGGTCCGAACAAAAAAAAGGATCATTTGTGGCGCGAGTTTATCACAGCGAGAATGAATTAGCAGAAGTAAGTATCTTGGGACGATGTCACAGTCGACCAAGGTGTATTGTGGAAAACAAAAAAAAGAAGGAAGGGGCATGATTTAGAGCATGGGGCAGATTTATATTGAACTTTCAGAATGTCATGAACACAGTACATCATGAAACTACTGGGTTCCCACGATCTGTACAAGGGCCTCAAGCAATGTGAGTGGGAGGATTTTAAGAAGGAGTAGGAGGCAAGGAGGTTAATTAGTGAAAAAGGAGATAGTAGGGACGTCGATAAGGTGACGTGGCACGAATTTAAAGAGGAGAAAATAAATAGCGCCGGCGAAAGTACGCGTGCTGCCAATAGGACAATGATTATAGACAGAAAGGAATTGGAGGATGAAATCCTAAGCATTGACGAGGAAGTAACTTCTGTTAATGATCCGCCAACAGTAAAAGCTGTTACCGAAAGGCATCATGGGAAAGGGGCAAGAGTAATTGAAGTCCTCGAGGATTACGCTAAATATGAAGTAACAGTGGATATAAGTAAAGCTGATAATGAGGCCGTTTTGCCAAAAAGTATACTGAGTTAAAATCAAAGCCTAACGAAAATGCAGAGGAAGAACTTAGTGCCTGTCTCAGAAAAGCTTTTATGTTAGAACCTGAAAGCGATCGAGAATGGTCGGATTCGGACGATAGTTTAGATGACGAGTATTTCGGTACTAGTGAAAGTAATGGGACTACAGCTAATAGCAATATTGTACCTACTGATGACAAAGTTTCAAAATAAAATCCAGATGTTGAGACTGAACACAGAAAAAAGGAACCACCAGACGACTCAGTGTTTATTTTGCAGAGAGTTCAACTAAGTAAAGACTTTGAACTCCAGAAACCTAGAAAGCCACCAGATATAAATGATTCACAGGTTAGGAACGTATCTTGGGACGATGTCACAGTCGACCAAGGTGCATTGTGGAAAACAAAAAAAAGAAGGAAGGGGCATGATTTAGAGCCTGGGGCAGATTTATATTGAACTTTCAGAAAGTCATGAACACAGTACATCATGAAACTACTGGGTTCCTACCGGAAGAAATTTTGTTAGCTAGCAGAAGTAAAAGTTTAATTGAAGAAGAACTAGCGTTTCCACCTTGTACAAGCTTGGGGTTGAGTCAAAAGAAAGAATTAGTCAGAAAACGGGCAAAGCAAAAAGCTGAATTTCGATCTAAAAGACATGATAAAAACCTGAAAGTTTCAAAATTTAAAATTGGGGATTATGTTCTTTTAAAATCCCACGAAAAATCTAGTGAACTGAACCATGAAATTTCCAAATTTAAATATATTTATAATGGACCGTATATAATACAGAACATTCCACATGATAATGCTTGCTACCTGATCTACCCAAAATCCAAGAGACCTTTAGGTGTAAGAAACGTTGTGGACCTGAAACTGTGTGTTCCTAGGAGTGACTGACCTAAGTACACTCAGAAAGCAATCTGCAGTAAATGTACTGTATCTAAAGATGAAATTATTTTATTCTAAATGTAACAAGTATTTGTAAATGTATGTATACCATGGTCAGTGTGCTAATGTACTTATGTAAGTTTCAGATTACCAAATGTACTATAAATGCAAAGGTGTATGGAAAAAAGGGCTGAAAAGAAATAGGTAAATGCTGCAAGCCAAATAAAAGAAGGGACTGCCAAACACCAAAGAGGGCAGATAAATAGTCAAAGGAGAATTGTAAGTGTGGTACAGGTGATTTGATAAAATGGTGCGAAATGGACTGCCCAAATCTGAATAACAGGCAGCAAATGTGTGTAGTAATTTTTCTAAATACTATTGTCTGTTTATTAGTAAATAAGGAACTGGACTGCCATTCAATGCAAGCAGCAACAAATTGTCTTTTAGTGTATATAGGTATTTGTATATGATTTGTAGTTAAGTGTTTGTGTTCCAGATTTTGATTTTATTTATCTGAGAAATTTAATAGTAATGAGTAATTTGCCACTTAAATCATGTTGTGATAGGAGGTTGGACTGTGCCAAAGCCGCTGAAGCAAATTATATGTAAAGGTTCTTGATATGTTAAAAAGTATAGACCTATATAATGTGAGTGAAAGGAAGTTTTGTGATATAAAATGTTATGATGGCACATTCACACAAAGATTCAGAACCCCTGTATAAATATAAAGTTTAGTGTTCCCATCACATTTGCACTTAGTGAAATTTTCTGGAAACAGTGGCATGTGTAACAACAACGACTCTATCCTATTGTACATATAATATTTTTGTCTTCTGATTTTTCGATAAATTTGTGTAATTGATGTTCTGATTTCATTTATTTTTGTTTCATGTCATTGTGTTAAGAAAACTGTAAACAAGTTTCAAATGTGAATATTAATGTTTATGTAAAATGCCAAGCAATATTGTATAAGAATTGAAATGTAACAAATGTTGAGACTATTGTAAGAGTTCAAAATTGTAACTGTGCGTCTGGTCCATACGTAGGCAATGTGTTAAGATATGTAGAATGCAAAACCTTGGGTGAATACCCTGTCTGTAAGAGAGTGGTAAAAGGTGGATGGCAGGCGAATGCGGGAAAATGCACGCGGGCGTTTTACGGCACAACGGGCTCAGCAGTAGTAGTTGGAGTTTGGCACTGGTCTGAGCAACACGTTCTGGAGCGAGGAGGCTCTCCTGGAAAACGTAGTTTCATTGAGCCTTGGGTATGTCGTTCCAACGCCCATACAGCATGGCAAAATTCCATAGGCACTAAATGGAAAAGTATTGCGACGCTATGAATAAATAAAGTGCCGATATGTCAAGAGCCATAGCTGTGGTTGTATGTGTGCTTTGTGCCTCGCCATCTCGCCGCCTGCCAACCGCCGCATCGATACGAACAGGTTGAAACTTTTAGTACTGTATTCGTATGGACCAGTGTTACTTTTGTTCCATACTGTTCAATAACAACTCAAATTTTACCAGAACTGTCCTATCATTTAATTATCCTCACAACTAACCTAGATAGGGTCCTTTCCAAATGTTGTGCAATCAGAGTGTCCCGAGATGAATAATTAAAGTTTGTGTTAATAATAATTAGCTGCAGACCTAGCTATGTTAGAATGATGTTTAAAGAACTGTTTTGTTAATGAACCAGTAAATGGATAACGAAGATCTGTCAAAGTTGGAAGATAACTTTAATATTGATTTAGAAATGAAGTTTAATTATTTTGAGACAGATATATAGGTATTTAAATAAGCAGGAAATAAGATAAAAAGAGTAGTAACTCATATATTGGAAATCTTGAGGGCATAATGATTTCAGTAATCAATTTTTTTACACAGTGATCATATCAGTTTCAGGGTCCCCCCTTTTTTTATTCATTCGTATTCTCAAGTGTTCTAAACTGATTTGACCAGCAAAGTTAAAGTCAATATAAAAGCCAAAATTAACCAGTGTTTTATCTTTATCTAAACTGACATTTTGTTTGTGGCTCGAAATTACTATTTCAAAGATAACCTATGCCTGATTTTAATCAGATCAATAGACAATACGAAATTTTGTAGTAAACATTATAGTGTAGTGTAAGGTACATATGGATTATCCACATAAGTACAGAAAGTGAAATTATCAGTTCAATAGATTTTCTGGTTCTAAAATTCACTATATTATGCAGTGTTACTACGTGTTGTTTGGATGAATGTACACCAACTTGTACAGGAAGGAAACTCAGTTAATGCCTAATTAGGCTGGCGACCGTATTATTGACAAATTGGTGGCATCCTCTGTGTTGTTTCTTGTCCGTCCTGACGTGTAGTTGCATATCGGACTTACTTGACATATCATTGTTACTACAGGGTGGGTGTAAGTCTGATTTGCCTCCATTCAGGTACACGCTGTCAATATCTATACAAATATCCTTTCTCATAAGGTGAAGCCCGTTAACTTACCATAGTACAGGCTTTAATGAGTATCATGTGCCCCAGCGCCTAGCGTTACACGGGAATCTATTGCTTAGATGGCAGACGTTCTATAAGACAAAGCCATTGAGGACACAGAGGATTGTGCGACTGATGGGACTTACCTCTTGGACGCCCTCCATGAGACCCACATTTCCATCTTACTGTCCACACACTACGTTTGTAGTGCCCGTGCTCACTCTACTCATTATTTGTGGCAGTCAATCTACCGATTCTCTTAAATGTTTGCGCAATCTGAGTGCATCCGCAGTGACGAAGATCATTGGCCGGTAAGCCTTCTCTATATGAAGACATGTCAGAAAGAACAGATACCATCTTCATATATTCATGTATAAAATATTTACATTCGGCTACTTGGAGACCTCTTGCTGCCATTCACGAAATTAAATGTTCCCAAACGACGATGGAATATTTATAGAGGTCACTGCGCCATTACACCGGGCCACAATTGTTCACAATTTTTTTGATGAACGTTCTGGACAAGTCAAGTGAACGACTTGGCCACCCAGATCTGCCGGCATCAGTCCCATCTAACATTTGTGGCCCGTAATCGAAAGGTCTATTCACGAACATAATCCAGCACCGGAAAGAGTTTGTCAGTTACGGACTGCTATAGAAGCAACATTGCTAGATATTTTTGCGTGGGACTTCCAGCGAACTGTTGAGTCAATACCACAACGAGCTCCTGCATTACGTCAGGGAAAAGGAGGTCCGACACAATATTAGTAGGTATCATATGACATTTGTTACTGAAGTGTAAACAGGAGATCTCCTTTGTTTGTGATCACTATTTGTGCTATTCTGTGTCAGTATTAATATACCGCACCCTTGGTTGATTTAGACTAATAATAGTGGTCCTCACCAATTAATATTTGGCGTTTCAAGTAACTGTTCATAACATGCTTCTCGGCTTATTTTTTGAGACGTCTGACATCTCATTTTGGCAATTTTCCGCGTAGGACGTTCTCTCGTCTTTCTCATGCCATGCTACAAATATTTTACTTTGATTTAGGGTGCAACACTTACAGTAGAAACGCGTTATCTGTCGTTGAGAATGCCACTAGTTAAATGACTGTCTCGCATTTTGTCGTGTTTCGCGGCGCGCAATTGTTAAACTGAAACACTTTCCACTACTCGCACGATTTGCTCTAACTTTATATGTACATTAAAATTAATTCCGTTTTTTCAGTCACACAGAATTAGGTTACGGTTATTGTTGTATCGGTTTTCAAAGGTTCATGAACCATACTTTCGCCGGCCGGAGTGACCACGCGGTTCTAGGCGCTAGTCTGGAACCGAGCGGCGGTTCTAGGCGCTACAGTCTGGAACCGAGCGACCGATATGGTCGCAGGTGCGAATCCTGCCTTGGGCATGGATGTGTGTGTTGTCCTTAGAGTAGATAGGATTAATTAGTTCTAAGTTCTAGGCGAATGATGACCTCAGAAGTTATGACGCATAGTGCCCAGAGCCATTTGAACCATCGTTTTTAGCATCTGTCTCCGCCTTCTCTAGAAAATGAGCGCTACTATATGTCAATTATCAAATATGAATATACGAGGTGAGATTGGAAAATTTTAAGAATGGGCTTTTAATTGTGCAGTGGTGGTACGTATAAGGTTCTGTGATGCATCTCCTTCAAAATAATCCCCTTCTTACTGAACACACCGACTCCAACGGTGTTTCCATTTTTTGAAACATTCCTGGAAATTTTTTACTGAAGTATGTTAAGGACGCTCTCCGTATTTGCCTGGATGTCTTCAATAGAGTCAAACTGCTTCCCTTTCAGTGAAAATTTCAGTTTACGAATTAGATAGAGGTCTAGAGGGGCCAAATCAGGCAAATATGGTGGTTGTGGAAGCCCAGGAATTTTGGATTTGGTCAGAAATTCAACAGTGGTGAAGGCACAATTAGCTAGAGCATTGTCATGGTGTAGCACCGAACTCCTGTCTTTCCAAAATGCAGAACTTTTCTTCCGCACATTTTCGTGCAAACGCTCAAGGACACATTTGTAGTACTCCCGGTTAATCGTCAGTATTCCAAGGTTAAATTCATGATGCACAATATAGGCAGAATCGAAGAAAATCAGCAACATCGTCTTTACCTTCGCCCAACTGTGCCGTGTTTTTTTTTCGGTTGTGGTGAACCTGGAGTCTTCCACTGCGAAGACTGCACCTTGGTTTCAGGATCATATCCATATACCTATGAGTCGTCAACTGTAATTACCGTATTTAACAAATCTACGTTATTTTTAGCCCGATTAATCAGTTCTTGACACACTTGAAGTTGGCATTGTCTCTGGTCACTTGACAACACTTTTCGAATTAATTTTGCAAACATCTGACGCATTTTCAGATCCTTAGGTAAAATTGACTGAACTGCATAGAAATTTAAATTAAGTTCATCAGGCATTTCCCTAATTGTACGTCTTCGATCAGAGCGCATTTAGACGTTACCATGCACAACATTTTCATTTGTTTTTGAGGTGGAAGGATGTCTGGACCGTGGTTCATCTTCAAATGTCTCGCAGCCATTTTTAAATCTGTTGAAACAGATAAAAAACATTTGACTGGCTTACACAATTATCTCCATAAGCTGTTTTTAATGTTTCGTAAGTATCAAAATCAGATCTCCCATTTCTAGAACAAAATTCCACGCATACTTAAAACAACTTTTAATATACAGTTGAAGTTTCATGTAGTATGTGTCCATTGAACACTGCTTCTTGAATCTATAAGCAATATCAAATGGATTCACGAAAGGTATGTCTGTGAAATGTTTCGCTGTCCACTGATTGTAAACCTGCTGTTTGGGTACTTCTTGGTAAGCTTGTGTCATCAGAATGTGTCGGAAAATCGTTCATTTTCCTTGAAAATTGATTTATGGTTCAGATAAGGAGAAGTGAAGCAATATATATTGAGTGCTACCAAATTTAATATTTCTCGACTCTGAATTTCGCTTTATAGGTGTGATATCATTTGATATTCTGAAATTATCTTAATGTAATTAACATGTGAAGCCGTCAATACAAGTAGAAATACACCATCATAATAATCCTAGTAGCATGCCGTGATCTAAGCAATCAAAGCCTTTAGCCACATTACAGAAAGCGTTAAAATGGTAACTTTCTGTTAGTTTGACGGTACTAAGACAGCATTTTTGATATGAAAAACTGCTTCTATTGTTGAGAAGCCCATCTCAAATGTTGCTAACGGATTACTTAAGGGTTTCTAAAAAGGAATCACATGGTTTTGTCCACTTCATCAAATGAATGTCACCACTATATATGAGGCGTGTTTATTAAGTAAGTACCGTTTTGAAATTTCTTTTCTACATAGTTTCCGTCAATTTTGAGGCACTTGTCATAATGTTGTTCCAGTTTTTGAATACCCACCTCGTAGATGGCTGCCGCCAGAGTTGTTAACCACTGCATCACCACTGTTTTGACTTCTTCAGCCGGCGTAGTGGCCGAGCGGTTCTAGGCGGTACAGTCTGGAGCCGCGCGACCACTACGGTCGCAGGTTCTAATCCTACCCCGGGCATGGATGTGTGTGATGACCTTAAGGTAGTTCGGTTTAAGTAGTTCTAAGTTCTAGGGGACTGATGACCTCAGAAGTTAAGTCCCATAGTGCTCAGAGCCATTTGCACCATTTTGATTTCGTCATCGTCTTGAAGACGCTGACCGCCCAGGTGTTTCTTCAAGAGCAGGAAATGATGGTAGCCACTGGGCGCAAGATCGGAGCTGTACGGTGGATGATCTAGAGTGTCCCACCGAAAATATGTGATGAGATCTTTGGTCTGATTCGCCACATGTGGACGGGCATTGTCTTGCAGACAAACGATGACCTTGCTCAGCTTGCCACGTCTTTTGTTCTGAATTGATTGACGCAGATTGTGGAATATCTTACATTAAGTTGCTGCATTGATTGTCTCATTACGAGGCAGAAATTCCACAAGCAATACTCTTTTCTGTCCCAAAAAAGTGTGCACATGTTTTTCCGGGCAGAAATTGTTTGCTTAAACTTCCCTTTTTTGGGTGAATCTGAATGCCGTCATTCCACAGGCTGTTGCTTTGACTCTGGTGTGACGTAGGCCACCCATGTTTCATCGCCCGTAACAATTTGGCTTAAGAAATCATCACCGTCGTTATGGTACTGCTCAAGGAAAGTCAATGTACTGTCTAAACGTTTGGTTTTGTGCACATCCGTCAACATTTTCGGTACCCAACATGCTCACAATTTTCGGTAATTCAAGTGCTCGGTCACAATGCCATACAAAACACTACGAGAAACATTATGAAAGTCATCCCGCAAGGACGAAATCGTAAAACGTCTGATTTCTATTTCTCTTACCTTATTGTCCACTTCCTGCAGCAAACTTTCATTAACGATGGAAGGACGCCCACTCCGTTTATCATCATGCACATTTGTGCGGCCATCTTTAAATGCTCTATCTCACATTCTTACCATTCCATCACTCATGTTTCCTCCTTAAACTGCACAGATGTCACGATGAATATCGATCGCTTTTTGGCCTTTAGCACTAAGAAATCTAATGAGAGACGGTACTTCACAGTCGTCGGTACTCACGGTTATCGGAGGCATCTTAAACAATCAGTACACAACCTAAACAAGGAAGATCAGACTATAATGTCGTCTTAGACAGAGGGTGACATGTTGAAGTGAGTGTATAATTTCGGTCCTTTATTTGAAATACGATTACAATAAGAAGACTTACTGGGTGAGTAACTAAAGATTTTTATTTGTTACTATAGACTGTATTTTGTGTGAAAGTAAAATAATGGATCTGCTTCTGTAAATGGTTTCCTCTTCTACGGTTTCTAGGGACTGTTAGGATGTCTTAGGAATAATGGTAAATAATTTGAATGTAAAATAACCTTACTCAGTCTTGCTGTCTTTTTAGAGCAGAATGTCAACTGTCTTAAATAAATATATTCATTCGGTGCCTAATAATTCTCGTAATGGCCTTTGCTTTCTTTCTGAAATTTTCTATTTCTTGTGTGCAGCGTGTGATTTTTACCGTCCGGAAGATGTTGAGCAATGTTGTGAACGACTATTTGTAGTGCAGTTCCAGTCTTGGTTGTGCTAGCTAACCGGGTGTTTTATTTGTGGCAGTGTGTAGCACAAGATGCTCTTGAAATCCAGTATGGTTATCTCTGAACTCTAGTAAACCGAAACTGTATTGGAAGTTGTCTTTCTCAAATAAATGTGACTGAAGTGAAACCTTTTTTGCTGTCATTTGCCATTCATAGGCAGATCAACCATGTATTTCGAGTTTTTCGATGAAAAACAGGGGTCTTTAGAAACTAGTTATCAGCGTTCTGATAGTAATCGTTCGATTTATTGCGATTGCTGGACAAAGATGTGGGGAATTATTTACGTAGTGGTATACTGTCTGTCTTCTTCTTCTTCTACATGATCAGGCCCAGTGGAACACACGCTGCTACAGGTATTCTGTCTATTGCTGATATCCGCCATCCGTCTATATCTACTGATGTTTGGTTTAAACATTCATGGAGGGCACCCCTTCAACACTTCTCGGGTCTCCCTGGGAGTCTCTTTCCTGTAGGTGTGAAACCCAGGAGCTACCGAGGCCATCTGTGATTTTCCATCCAGGCCACATAGCCAGCCCATTATATCCGTTTGGCTTTCACAGATCCCGCTATATTGGGCTGCTGGTATACGTCCTCAAGTTTTTAGTTTTGTGTGATCCCCCATTCTCCTGTGTCTGCATCCAGAACCGGATCGAAGATCTTTGAAGCACTATTCTCTCAAACACTATGATTTTATGGAATTCCTGTTTCCCGATACTCCATATAGAATAACAGGCTGTATCAGTGTTTTGTACATTCGAATCTTTAACTGTTTGAATAGATATGTAGACCAAGGCAGTTGTGGTAGGCCGTGGTAAGATTGGATTCCTGCTTGTCCTCTGGCATTGATTGCTGCTTCACGTAACAAGGTGTCAGTGAAAAGTTCCCATAGGTATTTAAATACATGCACTGTCTTGTTGGACTGGACCCCATCTGCATCGATTGCAGATGACCAGCAGTCTGACTTTGACTACGGGTCATAACGAGGTACTCTGTTTTGGGTCTTCTATGTTTTTGTTTAGCCTAAATTTTCTAGCAGCCTCCTTTAATGCTTTGGTCATTTGCTCCAACTCCTCTTCAGACGTAGATTAATTCCCGACTCTAGGAACGTGAGACAAACATTATGCCTCGTACCACAACTCTTAAAAAAGAAACTGAATTTTGTTATTAAACTCAATAAGTTGAATATTAACATACACCATCAGAGAGAAGATACCACGTCCCTCTAAACGGCACATGTATTAAATCGATTAATCTTATGATGGTCATTATATACTCTTTTAAATATACTGTAGCTGTAGCCACAGTGAAATTACAGCTGTGGTCCACTGTTATTTTTCTGTTATTTATCCTGCGATTTATTTTATACATTTCAACAACTACCTAGGCAGTGACATCTGCACTGCCCCCATTTTTGTGCTATTTACTATCAAGAACTGAAGCAGGAACGTATCCGCGAGCATTCATTGTCATCACCAAGGAACACTGCCGCTCCCCGTCTGCTTTCAGCGACGGTGCCGTCCGGTCAGCGCCCTGGCGACCCATCTACTGGCTCGCCTCATCCCCAGGTGTTACCGACGCTGCCTTCCATTTTGCCCCATGGCGTCGCGCCGCCGCCGCAGCCGCCGCCGGCGTCGCCCGCAGTGGACGCTTCGCTGCAGCCGCCAAGCGCCTCCCTGGGTCACGCGCCGCCGATCGCTTCCCGTGACCAGCTGTCCTCCGCCATGGAACTCTTGCCTGCTCCGGACCACATGGCGTCATCGCGCGTCGGATACCCCGACGCAATGGAGGTCGACCCTTCGGCCCCTTCTGTCTCTTTACGGGCGCATACGCCACCTGTTGTGCACCCTGGAGTAGGTTTCCAGGCGTTTCCCAGCTCCCCTCGCACCGAATGGCCGGGTATGGGTGGCACAGCCTCGCCTGTTGTTAGGCTCCCCACCTCATCGCATACGTCAACATGGGGCCCTCCCCACGGTGGGCGGAAGCCTTATTACACGACCGTTCGCCGATTTGCGGGGGAGGAATGTGGTGTCACCGCCAGACACCACACTTGCTAGGTGGTAGCTTTAAATCGGCCGCGGTCCATTAGTACATGTCGGACCCGCGTGTCGCCACTGTCAGTAATTGCAGACCGAGCGGCACCACACGGCAGGTCTAGAAAGACGTACTAGCACTCGTCCCCAGTTGTACGACGACTTTGATAGCGACTACACTGACGAAACCTTTCTCTCATTTGCCGAGAGACAAATAGAATAGCCTTCAGCTAAGTACATGGCTACGACCTAGCAAGGCGCCATTAACCATTTCTGGAGAGAGTCTCACTTGTATCATCAAGAATTCTGTATACAAATGATGGATTAAAGTTAAGTATTCTTGGAGCTACGTACTTTTCTTTATAGCAGTCAATACGTATCCTGTTCCTGACCTCACGCCCGTCTGCGTTAGATTATAGCGTGAGATTGGGCCTCCTCTATCTACAAGGTGTTGGCACATTTGCCAACACATCAGAAGCCATTGACTTAGACGGTCAGCAAGTAACTGTTGCAGCTGGTGTTGGCTTCATAATGGTGTGGGTTGCGCTACATCGAATGCACTGGAGCTTCTAATCCAATTAAAGCGAATATTGACTTGAAATATTTGCGGATTAAATTAGAATAAAATCCCGAATATTAGCTGCTTATAGCCATTGCTAATATCAACGGGGACTGCTGAAAATGTGCGCCGCGACCGGGACTCGAAGGCGGAATCTGTTGCTTCCATGTCAGACACTCTATGAGACAGAGTCATCGAGGGCACAGCGGATAGTGCGACTGCAGGGATTCATCTCTAGGAGGGCCCCCCCCCCCCCATGAGACACATATTTCCCTCTTACTGTCCACACACTACGTTTGTAGTGCCCATGCTCACTACACTCATTATTCGCGGCAGTCAATCTACCGACTCTCGCAAGTGTTTGAGCAATCTGAGTGCATCCGCAGTGACGAAGATTATTGGCCGGTAAGCCTTATCTATATGAAGACATGTTCGAATGAACAGATATCATCTTCATATATTCATGTATGAAATATTTACGTTCGGCTACTTGGCGACCTCTTGCTGTCATTCACGAAATTAAATGTTCCCAAACAACGATGGAATATTTATAGAGGTCACTGCGCCATTACACCGGGCCACAATTGTTCACAATGTTTTTGATGAACATTCTGGACAAATCGAGTGAACGATTTGGCCACCCAGATCTACCGGCATCAGTCCCATCTAACATTTATGGTCCGTAATCGAAAGGTCGATTCACGAACATTATCCAGTACCGGAAAGAGTTTGTCAGTTACGGACTGCTATAGAAGCAACATGGGTAGATATTTTTGCGTGGGACTTCCAGCGAACTGTTGAGTCAATACCACAACGAGCTGCTGCATTACGTCGGGGAAAAGCAGGTCCGACACAATATTAGTAGGTATCATACGACATTTGTTATTGAAGCGTAAACAGGAGGGTTCCTTTTTCTGTGATCACTATTTGTACTCTGCTGTGTCAGTATTAATATACCGAGCCCTTTGCTGATTTAGACTAATAATAGTAGTGGTCAAGAATTAATTTTTGTTGTTTCTAGTAACTGTTCATAACATGCTTTTCGTTTTTTTTTTTTTTTTTTTTTTTTTTTTTTTTTTTTTTTTTTTTTTTTTTTTTAGACGTCTTATATCTCATATTGGGAATATCCCACTTAGGATTTTCTCTCGTATTTCAGCTCCTATGCTACAGATCTTTAAATTTGATTTGTGATGCAACACTTACGGTAGAAACGTATTTGCTGTCGTTGAGAATGCCACTACTTTAATGACTGACTCGCATTTTGTCGTGTTCCGTGGCGCGCACTTGTTAAACTGCAAAAGTTGCCACTATTCACACGATTAGCTTTCACTGTATACCCACATTAAAATTAATTATATTTTTTGTATCACACAGAACTATGTTACGGTTATTGTTGTATCGGTTTTCATAGGCTCATGAACCATCGATTTTAGTATCTGTCTCGGCATTCTCTAGAAAACCCCGTGCTACTATATGTCAATTACCAAACGAGAATATACGAGACGTGATTGGAAAGCTTTAAAATGGGCTTGTAATTGTACAGTGGTGGTACGTACATGCTACTGTGATGCATCTCCTTCAAAATAATCCCCTTTTTACCGAACACACCTATTCCAACTGTGTTTCCACTTTTGGAAACATTCCTGGCAATTTTTTACTGAACTATGTTATGGTCGCTTTCCGTATTTGCCTGGATATCTTTAATAGAGTCAAACTGCTTTCCTTTCAGTGAAAATTCCAGTTTAGGAAACAGATAAAGTCTGCAGGGGCCAAATCAGGGGAATATGTCGGTTGTGGAACCACAGGAATTTTTGGTTTGGTCAGAAATTCAACAGTGGAGAAGTCACAATGAGCCGAAGCATTGTCATAATGTAGCACTCAACTCCTGTCTTTCCCCAGCGCAGGCCTCTTCTTCTTCTGCATATTTTCGCGCAAACGCTCAAGGACACATTTGTAGTACTCTATGTTAATTGTCTGTCCTCTAGGTGTAAATTCATGATTCACAATATCGGTAGAATCGAAGAAAATCAGCAACATCGTCTTTACCTTCGCCCAACTTTGCCGTGTTTTTTTTTTTGGTCTTGGTTAACCTGGAGGCCACCACTGCGAAGACTGCACCTTGGTTTCAGGATCGTGTCCATATACCCACGATTCGTCAACCGTAATTTCCCTATTTAAGAAATCTGTGTTATTTTTAGCCCGATTAATCAGTCCTTGACACACTTGAAGTTGGCATTGTCTCTGGTCACTTGAGAACACTTTTCGAATGAATTTTGCAAACACCTGACGCATTTTCAGATCTATAGATAAAATTGACTGAACTGCATAGAAATTTAAAAGAGGTTCATCAGGCATCTCCCTAATTGTAAGTCTACGATCAGAGCGCATTAAGTCCCGAACTTTCACATTTTCATTTGTTTTTGAGGTGGAAGGACGTCTGGACCGTGGTCCATCTTCAAATGCTTCGCAGCCATTTTTAAATCTGTTGAAACGGACAAAAACATGCAATTATCTATAAAAGCTATTTTTAATAGTTCGTAAGTCTCAAAAGCTGATTTCCCAGTTTTAGAACAAAATTTCACGCAAATTCGTTGCTCCGTCTTTACGTCCATTTTCACGCAGACAGAATCCGCCAACAAGCCATAACAGACCCACACTCAACCAGGTGCCACAACGTACTGAATAAAGGAAACGCATTTTCCTGCCAAGGACAAGGCAATGACTAACTCCCCACCCTCTGTGTACCTACCCTCCAAACCTGTAATCAGTAGCGGATCCATTATTAAAACTTTCCAATCACAACTTGTACTTTCTGTACCAGTGGCCTGCTTACAACAACTTCTAACTTTACACATGACGTTTCATGTACTATGTGTCCAATGATCACTGCTTATTGTATCTATAAGAAATAATGGATTCACGAAATGTATGTCTTTGAAAGACGTAGGGTTAATGTTTCGCTGTCCACTAATTGTAAGCCTGCTCTTTGGGCACATCTTGGTAAACTTGTGTCATTAGAATGTGTCACATTTTTTGAAAAAAACCGTTCATTTCCCTTGAAAATTGATTTATGGTCAAGATCAGGAGACGTCAAGCAATATATATTGAGTGGTACCAAATTTAATATTTGTCGACTCTGAATTTCGCTTGATAGCTGTCATATCATTGCATATTCTGAAATTATCTTAATGTAATTAACATGTGACGCCATCTATACAAGTAGAATTACACCATCATAATAATCCTAGTAGCATGCCTTGATCTACACAATCAAAGGCCTTGGCAAGATTATAGAAAGTCTTAAAATGGTAACTTTCTGTTAGTATGACAGTACTGAGACAGAATTTTTGATAAGAAAATCTGCTTCTATTGTTGAGAAGCCCATCTCAACTACTGTTAACAGATTACTTTCAGAATGGGTGTAAAGATTTTTAAAAAGAAATCACTAGGTTTTATGCACTTCTTCAAATGAGTGTCACCGTTACGTACAGGGTGGTGCATTGATAGTGACCGGGCTAAATATCTCACGAAATATGCGTCAAACGAAAAAACTACGAACAACGAAACTCGTCTAGCTTGAAGGGGGAAACCAGATGGCGCTATGGTTGGCCCGCTAGATGGCGCTGCCATAGGTTCAAATGGTTCAAATATCTCTGAGAACTATGGGACATAACTTCTAAGGTCATCAGTCTCCTAGAACTTAGAGTTACTTAAACCTAACTAAACTAAGGACATCACACACATCCATGCCCGAGACGGGATTCGAAACTGCGACCGTAGCGATATCGCGGTTCCAGACAGTAGCGCCTAGAACTGCTCGTCCAGCCCGGCCGGCGCTGCCATAGGTCAAACGGATGTCAAATCCGTTTTTTTAAAATAGTAACCCCCTTATTTTATTACATATTCGTGTAGTACGTAATGAAATATGAATGTTTTAGTTGGACCACTTTTTTCGCTTTGGGATAGATGGCGCTGTAACATTCACAAACGTATAAGTACGTGGTATCACGTAACATTCTGCCAGTGCGGACGGTATTTGCTTCGTGTTACTTTACCTGTGTTAAAATGGACCGTTTACCAATTGCGGAAAAGGTCGATATCATGTTGATGTATGGCTATTGTGATCAAAATGCCCAACAGGCATGTGCTATGTATGCTGCTCGGTATCCTGGACGACATCATCCAAGTATCCGGATGTTTCGTCGGATAGTTACGTTATATAAGGAAACAGGAAGCGTTCAGCCACATGTGAAACGTCAACCACGACCTGCAACAAATGATGATGCTCAAGTAAGTGTTTTAGCTGCTGTTGCGGCTAATCCAAAAATCAGTAGCAGACAAATTGCACGAGAATCGGGAATCTCAAAAACGTCGGCGTTGAGAATGATACATCAACATCGATTGCACCCATACCATATTTCTATGCACCAGCGACTATGGCGGGTTAATGTATGGTGCGGCATTATGGAAGAAAGGATAATTGGTCCCCATTTTATCGATGGCAATCTAAATGTTTCAATGTATGCTGATTTCCTACTTAATGTTCTACTGACGTTACTACAAGATGTTTCACTGCATGACAGAATGGCGATGTACTTGCAACATGATGGATGACCGGCACATAGCTCGCGTGTGGTTGAAGCGGTATTGAATAGCATATTTCATGACAATTGGATTGGTCGTCGAAGCACGTCACCGGATCTGACGTCCCCGGATTTCTTTCTGTGGGGAAAGTTGTAGGATATTTGCTATCGTCATCTACCGACAACGCCTAACAACATGCGTCTGAGCATTGTCAACGCATGTGCGAACATTACGCAAGGCGAACTACTCGATGTTGAGAGGAATATTGTTACACGTATTGCCAAATGGATTGAGGTTGACGGAAATCATTTTGAACATTTATTGCATTAATGTCGTACTTACACGTAATCACGCTGTAACTGCATGCGTTCTCAGAAATGATAAGTTCACAAAGGTACATGTATCACATTGGAACAACCAAAATAAAATGTTCATACGTACCTACGTTCTGTATTTTAATTTAAAAAACCTACCTGTTACCACCTGTTCGTCTAAAATTGTGAGCCATATGTGTGTGACTATTACAGCGCCATCTATCACAAAGCGAAAAAAGTGGTTCAATTAAAACACTCATATTTCTTTACGTACTATACGAATGTGTAATAAAAAATAAGGATTTCTATTAAAAAAAACGCTGTTGATATCCGTTTGACCTATGGCAGCGCCATCTAGCGGGCCAACCATAGCGCCATCTGGTTTCCCCCTTCGAGCTAGACGAGTTTCGTTCTTTGTAGTTTTGTCGTTTGACACTTATTTCGTGAGATGTTTGGCCCTGTCACGATCAATGGACCACCCTGTATATATACGAGTAGTGTTTATTAAGTAAGTACCGTTTTGAAATTGAAAAAAAAAGATCTGCTAAGATATATGAATAATTTTGTTTTTACATGAAAGCCTGTACCTTAATCTATTTTTCTACATAATGTCCGTCAATACTGAGGAACTTGCCATAACGTTGTTCCAGTTTTTGAATACTCTCCTCATACAAGTCTGCCGTCTGACTTGTTAATCACTGCTTCACCACTGGTTTGACTTCGTCAGCCGGCGGGAGTGGCCGAGCGGTTTTAGGCGGTACAGTCTGGAACTGCGCGACCACTACAGTCGCAGGTTCGAATCCTGCTTCGGGCGTGGATATGTGTGATGTCCTTAGGTTAGTTAGGTTTAAGTAGTTCTAAGTTCTAGGGGACTGATGACCTCAGAAGATCAGTCCCGTAGTGCTCAGAGCCATTCAAAGAATTTTGACTTCGTCATCGTCTTGAAGACGCTGACCGCCCAGGTGTTTCTTCAAGAGCAGGAACAGATGGTAGTCACTGGGCGCAAGATTGGCGTAGATTGCGCAATGTCTTACAGTAAGCTGCTGCATTGATTGTTCATTCCGAGGCAGAAATTCCACAAGCAGTACTCTTTTTCTGTCCCAAAAAACTGTGCACATGATTTTCCGGGCAGAAATTGTTTGCTTAAACTTCACTTTTCTGGGTGAATCTGAATGACACCATTCCGTGGACTGTTGCTTTGATTCTGGTGTGACCTAGGCCACCCATGGTTCATCGCCCGTATCGATTTGACTTAAGAAATTATCACCGTCGTTGTGGTACCGTTCAAGGAAAGTCAATGTACTGCCTAAACGTTTGGATTCATGCTTATGGGTCAACGTTTTCGGTACCCAACATGCCCACAATTTTCGGTAATTCAAGTGCTCAGTCATAATGCCATACAAAACACTACGAGAAACATTAGGAAAGTCAACCCGCAAGGAGGAAATCTTAAAGCGTCTGTTTTCTCTCACTTTATTGTACACTTCCGGCACCAAACTTTCATTAACGATCGAAGGACGTCCACTCCGTTGTTCATCATGCACATTTGTCCTGCCATCTTTAAATGCTCTCACCCACATTCTTACCATTGCATCACTCATGTTTCCTCCTGAAACTGCAAAGACGTCACGATGAATATCGATCGCTTTTAGGCCTTTAGCGCTAAGAAATCTAATAAGAGACCGTACGTCACAGACGGCGGGACTCGCGGTTATCGGAGTCATCTTAAACGCTCAGTACACAACGTAAACAAGGAAGTATCAGACTGTAATGTCGTCTTAGACAGAGGGTGGCATGTTGAAATGAGTACATAATTTTAGTCCTTTATTTGAAATGGAATTATAATCAAAAGACTTACGGGGTGAGTAACAAAAGATTTTTATTTGTTAGTATAGACTTCTTTTCTAAGTAAAATAATGGATCTGCTTCCGTAAATTGTTTTCTCTACTACGGTTTCTAAGGATTGTTAGGAAGTCTTAGGAACAGTGGTAAATAATTTGAATTTAAAATAACCTTAGTTTTGCTATCTTTTTAGAGCTGAATGTCAACTGCCCTAACAAGTGTATTCATTTGGAACCTAATAATACTCGTAATGGGCTTTGCTTTCTACTTGAAATTTTGTACTTCTTGTGTGGCGTGTGTGAATTTTACCTTTCGGAACATGTTGAGGAATGTTGTTAAGGATTGTTTGTAGTAGAGTTCCAGTCTTGGTTGTGCTAGCTGCGTGTTTTATTTGTGGCACTTTGTAGCAAAGGTTGTCTTGAATTCCAGTATCGTTATCTCTGGGCTCTAGTAAAGCAAAACTGATTTGGAAGTTGTCTTTGTTAAATAAATGTGCCTGATGTGATAACTTTTTGGCTCGCATTTACCATTAATGGGTAGATCAACCATCCTTTTTTTTATGAAAGACTGTGGGTTTTAGAAACTAATTATGAGCTGCTGTGAGCTTCTGATAAGCCTTTCGGTGTGAGCCCCTCCACGCTCGCACAAGCATGGTGAACAACTCAAAAGGTCTACTGTAACCTCTGCATTGTTAGTATTTAGAATCGAGGAGATCGCAGGAGCAAGGAACTGCGATGTTATCCGTACGTCTGGGTAGGGTTACCCATTAATACGGGTGCATCTGGGTGACAGAAGTGGGCTAAAAAGCTAGACAGAGTCATGCTTGAAAGAAGAGCGGTTTTAAGGGCTGAGGGAAAGAAGTGCCAAGGGAAGAGCCAAGGGAAAAAACCTCTGCGACAGTGTCAGGTTGAGTAGTAAGGGCAGAAGCGGTTTCTTGCTATCTGCGACAGATCGTGCAAGGTAAGGTTATGTTAGCGGTTGAGTATCATGCGTCAGTACCATAGAAGCGTTGCCAGATTCTCAAGGAATGATCAGTCCTGTCGAGGAGGTGAGCGCTGCTGCTGCTGGGCCGACGATGTCTCCTGGGCCATCTGCTGCTGCTGCTGCTGCTGCTCCTGTAACATAGCCATGTCGTTGTAGGTTTGTCAGTTCGATGGTCCTGAAGGTACTGGCAGTGTGATATGTGTTGGGGGTTTGTTTGTGTGCCGTGTGTGGCTTCCCTGCGATTGCCTGTTCTCATGGCAGAGGCTCAGCTAGCAAGCTAGTCACTGGCTGAAGTGCAGGGGCTCGCCTCATTGTGTCGTTTGCGTAGTTACGAAGTTACCATAGATGGTTAGCCCCTAAGGAGTGTCTTTGGGAGCTTGTGTTTCCATCTATGGTTGTGATCGTAGTGCCCCAGGTGGTGTAGGATGTGAGGATTGTTCGAGTGACTTGATTTCTTGTACAGTCGTGTGGCGAGTTCTTTGAATACCTCCTGGAGAGTCTCCAGTCGGTATTCTCGGTGAAGGTCCGCTGTCCGCGTGTATCGGGGAGTATTGCTTATGACACGTAATAACCTTGTTCTGTATTTTCTGGAGGCGGTCCAGGTGTGTGGACGCTGCGTATTCCCAGACAGGAGCTGCTTATGTCATCAGCGATCTAATCAGTGTCATGTATAATGTCCTAGACACCCTCCCATTCAGTGTACTATTCCTGTTGAGCATAGGATAGAGTTGTTTGAGCCTCCCGTTTGCCCTGTTGGTCACGTATTGTATGTGGTCTCCCCATGGGAGAATCCGGTCTAGCCAAACACCAAGGTATCAGACTTTCGCAGTGAAGCGTATTGGACTTGCGTGTAGTGTTATTGGTCTGCAATTTTGGTGTTTGCGCAGTAATTTCGGCCTGCGAGTGAACAGAACTGCCTCGCACTTGTCGACGTTTACTTTAATAAGCCACTTCTCCAAACAAGACTCGACAGTTGTGAGTGCTGTCTGTAGTCTGTTATTAACGTTTGACGGTTTCCAGTCTTGCGCAAGGATGGTCGTGTCATCCGCGTAGATGGCAACCGTCGTGTTTTGTGTCGTTGGAATATCATTAATGTAGATATTAAACAAGAGGGGCCCTAGGATGATACCTTGGGGTACCTCTGCTTGGATAATGTGTCGATTGTTTACCCTGAATGTCAGTGTTAAAACTACTGTTGGTGAGGTATGACTGTGCGAGGCATTCGAGTCCGTCGGGGAACCCAGCGTCCGTGAGTTTGCGGATGAGGCCATTGTGCCAGAGACGATCGAAAGCTTTCCCGATGTCAAGGAACACTGACCCAGTTGCTCTGTTCGTGTTGTGGCCGTGTGTTATGTACTCTACTCCTCTCAGTAGTTGTTGCGTTGTCGGGTGGTGGTCCCTGAATCCGAATTGCTCCGGGCGCAGGGTGTCATTGTCAATGCAAAACCGAGTGAATCGCTTTAGAATCACCTTCTCAACGACCTTGCTGAGCGCGCTCAGCAGGCTGATGGGTCGGTAACTTTGTGGGAGGGAGTGGTCTTCCCTGGCTTCCTGAGCATCAGGACCTTGGCCGTCTTGGTGCTTGAGTATGGCATTCGTAATGTAGGTGAGATATTCTATGGCGTTGACCGTGAGCTCCTGGAAAACGCGGTTCTGAATGCCATCGTGACCCGGGGCTTTCCTAGGTGTGGAGTGCATAATAGCCCATGTGATATCAGTCCCATACAACTTAGAAATACTTAAACCTAACTAACCTAAGGACATCACACAACACCCAGTCATCACGAGGCAGAGAAAATCCCTGACCCCGCCGGGAATCGAATACAACGGGTGCCGGGTCCTCTGCCAATATCTCCTGACACGTTTTCTCAGTGAGATAGTGTTCAGTATCTCCTGAGGCAACGCCGCTGAATGGTTTTCTGGTGGTCGAATTGGTATGCCGTCACCCATTGCGTCTTGGACAGCAGTGGTAAGAGCTTCAACAGCCGCATCGATTTGTTCTGTTTGTGTAATTTCGAGAGTTTCAAGGAGTGTTTTGGTTGATGACGTACCGAAACTGGCCATCAGAATTTCTAAGTGCCCTCCGCCTTTACTGTCAGACGTCAAAGAAATACCGAAGTCCGCACATATTTTACCGACTTCGCAGCTATTACCACAGTCTGTATTTTGTCCTTTGTAATAGTTAAATGAAGTGTAAAGAATTTCCATGTTGGAGCCTTTAAACTGACAAAACCACTACGTTCTTTGCTCCCAGCTCTGTCACTGAAGTGCAGCAATCGAAAAGCCGTTTAATATTGTACACCTTTACGTCTGGCTTGGCACCTTATTCCATCTATACTTCCTATTGTGATGTGTAGTCAATTTGAGGTTAACTTGTGTCGACATACATCTCTTCTATTTCTGGAAGTATGAAGAGGTGTTTCCCTAGCCAAGCACACCACCAGATATGTCTTCTGATCTTACAATTCCTTTCGTGATAAGAGTTGTTCATTTAAAATAGAGTCTTTGTATGCAGCATACAATACCCTGATTCTTTATTATATGCGTTATCCAGTAAACTTAATTTAGCTTTACACTTAACTGATGCAGATGCGTGTACACTCAGGTGGTAGCTCTGTTGCTCAGAAATATTTGCCATTTACTAAAATTATTGGAGAATATCGGGATTGGCTGTCGGAGTTCTGCCTCGCATACTACATCTGGAAATTAGTAATGCAAATAAACTCTTGAAGAAAACATCCAGATATAGGCCATGTTGCATGTTGTGCGACTATGTGATTTACGCTGCATTGATCATAGATACACATGGCAGGCACAGATGGTTCAACGAATCCCGAGGATGCAAGGCCTGTTGTAGTACTCAAGGAATAGCATAATCGTCGTCTTAGTGAATGAAACATTCTCAGGGATGTTAATGTTATCACCCTCAACTGCAATGTTAAGGTTACCATCTACAAAATTTCCTGTACCTAAATGATCAGTACGTATTCTTGTTTATGAATATCCTTCGCCACACACCTCATATCGCAAGTTGTAATGCTGAGTCCTACGTTCCAGTTGAAAGATTTCTGTACTGACAGGTTGAATATCCAGGAAGTTTTGCATTAACTCAGACATTTCATACCACGAAAACTGCCTATCAGAAGTACCCTCTCAGTATTTCTCTCAGTCTGCTATCATTAACCATGACTTGTACTTTTCCTTCCTTGTCTCATTGTTTCTGAATCTTGTGGGTTGTCTGGAGGCTGTCTACTAAGGAATCTGTACCTTCTCTCAAAGCTGTTACCGGATTGAAAGTTTGAACATAGTAAACTGATCTGCCGAATTCACAACTTTAGTGACGTCATCTTCACCGCCAACTTTTCTAATTCAGCTTATGCTGCTGCCAGTTAAATTTGATTTGTAACCATTCAAGCAGATTAGTTCAGTCTTCACAGTAATGACATTGTTCGCTTTCACACTAGTACATTATGTGTAGAATGTATTTAAATATCAACTGTGCAATAAAAACACGACTAAACAGGTTTTAAGGTGTTTTATTTCAAACCAAACCAGACTGGCTTCCAACAATCACATCTCAGTGCGGTTTCAAGTAGCTGTGGTGTTAATGGAATAATCGGTGGATAATTAGGGTCAGGGTGTTCACAATGAAGAAGGTAATCACGCAGAGTGGAATCCATGCCTGTCGGCAGTTGTCTCTTGTGCACATTCTTCTTCAGATGCAGAACTCTTCTCGCTGCCTCACGAACAGGTGCGAATATTCCCTTCATTCGGATGACGAAGTCTGGTCTCTCTGCCAACCCATGGTTCCGGCGGTAATCTCTCCTGTTTCGATACAGGTCGACTAGAGAATCCACTAGAAGCCCAATCCATGTTGTAGGAGCCGGGTTCTCCTGAAAATGACAAAAAGAATTATTTTTATGAAGCTGCTTCCATTAGCGAACCCATAGTTAGTACTTGACATTTTACGGACTACATAGTAGTCAGTAACTGTGACATCACTACGACTTTTGCAAGCAACGAAAAATATTTAGGTATAATGTGTAAAGCGAGTTATCTGAATGTTTGTACTGATAATATCACCACTCCATAAACATTCCTTTGAAATGAATTAATGTAAGTTTTGCAAGTATCGTAATGATTATTTGGACAAATGTCATGACGATCGTTTTTAGTTTCCTCATATTCTCAAACAATATATCGCGTTTGGCTTCAAGATGCCTTCTCAACCCTCATCATCAATTGAAAGTAGTCTACACAGTTTGGATGTGTGTGTAGATTAAAATGAGTCCTACATTTACATTTATTTCAAGCAGTAATAAGAAATCTACGTTTGTGTTTCTAAAGTAATACAGTGTTTTTAACAGTTAAATGTTTAACTTACCATTGCTTGTATCTCAGCTCTTAGATGTGCCATCGCAGTCTGCACTTCCAGCGACGGTGGCTCTCGGATAATCTTCCTTCGGCGCGGTCTGTTGGCAAAGATTTGCAGACGACTGGGTGGAACTGGAACTCCAGGAGGGTAGTAAGAGCCAGAGACTTCCTCCTCTTCATCTTCAACGTCAGACAAGTCAAAATGCACAAAACTCGGTCTCGGACCAAACTGTGGAAAGAAAAAGTTATGTCAGTAAACGTTTCTGCAGAGCATTATTGGAATTCATTTCTACCTTTTTTCTTGGAAATCTCTGAAAGTTATTATTGTTGAATGTTGTACAAAGGAGGCTCTGCTGCTTACATGAATTGCCTGAAGCTGCGGTTTAGCAGCAGTGGCCTCTTCGCAGTCGGTAGTGGTGGACTCGACCTTCCTCACATTCGGCTTTGGTCGAGGCGGCCGAAGGCGGCGTAGAGGCGCAGGTGTTGGCGGCTCGTCGACCAGCCTGGGACACCCCTGGCTGGCAGCTGGAGAGCCGAACAGCGACTTCACTCGCGAAAACATCTGTAAACGTGAGACAAGCAGTCTTTATTAGCAACAGTGTTTCCTGAGACGAAAACAGGCAAATGTAATTTGGCTTATTGACGAGAAGGTTTGGTCTAAATAAACAATTCAGTCTCATACCGTTCTTGGCACCGTATGTGACACACACCAGCTCTTACCACAATCATACAAAAAATTAATATTTAGTGATGCTGTATTTTAGATTTAAACACCAAGTAAACTGATGGATCGTTAAAAGAAAACAAATACTTGTATCAAGTCAACAATTATTGAGAGTTTGGAGTTACTAAATATGTTAATAATACACTACATGATAGTACAAGAGGGGAACTGAGGAATAATTTGACCGACTGATACGTAGACCAAAGATAAAATATTTGTCTTACAGACCCTGATCCCGTGCCTGCGACTGCAGAGTACTTTAAAACTCAGTGTTCACCTACCTCCTTACTTCTTCTCAACTTCTTCTCACAGCCCGAAGGATGCGAAACAGACTTCCTAGAAAGCGCGCTTCGAAATCGACTCTTTCTTCGGAAGGTTTGTCAATGAGACTGATGCTACGCATCGGTTCGGTTGGTTTGGTGGTGGAACTCATTGTTGAAAGTGACGTCATGAAGACACGATCTGTTACATTTGCTGACAATCGGAGTCTGTGTATAAATAATCCCGCGTCCCGCCATCCTGATTTAGGTTTTCCGTGATTTCCCTAAATCGCTGCAACCAAATTCAGGCATGGTTCGTTTAAAAGGACACGGCCGACTTCCTTTCCCGTCCTACCCTAATCTGTTGTGACCGATGACCTCGCCGTTTGGTCTCATCCCCCAAACAACCCCAACCCCCGCAGTCTGTGAGAGGAACACTCGGACGCGATCTGAAGAGACGGAATGCCAGGGGTTCAGAATGTCTCGCTACAGTCGCGTATACTCGACTGGTTCGCGACCTGAAGGGGTAGGTCAGTTTGGATTTGTGGAATAACGATTGAATCCAACCATGCCTGCCCTTATTTCAAAAGTGAATTCTCCTTTTTTCCTTTGCAGAAAGGTGTGCCATCTACAAATATATCCTTCCTACGAGTTTATTGAATGAAAAAGGAATATAACTAACAATAACAACAGATGAAACTGATCGCACTGGAATGAAATTTTTGAAAAATGCACGTGAGCTATGTATCTCCTTTGATTTATGTATCTATACTCCACACAGCACTGCGAACTGCAAGGAAGAGGGTCTTCTCAAAGTATCGAGTTTTCGTAATTTTTCCTGTTCTATTTGCGTATGGGACGCAAGAAGAATGATTAAACGCCTCTGTGCGCGCTGAGATTCACTTAATTGTGTCTTCGCGATCCCTACGGTAGCGATACGTATGTGTTGTACAGGTTAAAACGCCTTTCGGAAGCTCCAAAATACTTCATATCGTTGAATGAATCCTTACATGACTTTCAGTGCTTCGTATAAGGACGATTTTGGTTACATGTGGTCGCCGGTTACCTAGCACTACTCTTTGTCATGAAGAAGGGCAATCTGTTCAGATACCCTTTGAAATTTCACCTCAGAATAACTTCTAAGACTGCATAACAGTAGCAGGCGTTGAAGGATATTGGACAGTGGCTTTGTTGTTAACTTCTGCTACCCTTCATGTGGAGGACTTTGATCTGCACTTTCACCTATCATGTTTCACCGTTTCCTTTTTTCTTCTTTCTTTTTTTGAGAAAGCCATGGTGTATTATGGTTATTAGAAGTGTTAACTCAGCCGGCCATTTTTTTTGTTTTTTAACGCCATTGACTCAACTTTGCAGTCGTACAAGAATTAAACTGGATCTGAATGGCCCATGGCAGTTCGGCAAAGGAGTTAAGCATTTCTGCTTTCAGTCTGCTAAACTTATTATTTGTCGCTGCCTCGTCTCTTAGAGCCTATCATTAACTTTCGTGCAACTAACAGCCTTTAGTTACGACAGGAAATTCAACTGGTCTTCTGAGTGATTTTTCGATTATATTCTTCTAAGGTACTCATTGAAGGTCTCCTGTGCTGTAGACAGCCAAACTCGATCTATTAGTCGTCTATCTGTAGTCCTATACTCTGGTTTACATTTGTTATTGAGTAGTGCCCGTTCCTTTAGACGATTCTGTGTGGTGACCGTAAACCATGTAATGTCCATCCTGTCACGTACTTCTCTAGTAGGACATATCTAACGAGTGCATGGTCAGTTATACTTTTAAAATAGAGCCATAGGAAGCCTATCACTACATCCTCCTGTCGTGAGCTGAAACTTCAAGTTCCTGATTCGACATCTACATCTATATGGGTACTCTGCAAATCACATTTAAGTGCCTGGCGGAGGGTTCATCGAACCACCTTCACAATTCTCTATTATTCCAAACTCGTATAGCGCGCGGAAAGAATGAAAATCTATATCTTTCCGTACGAGCTCTGATTTCCATTATTTGTGATCGCTCCTCCCTATGTAAGTCGGTGTCCACAAAATATTTTCGCATTTGGAGGAGAAAGTTGGTGATTGAATTTCGTGAGAAGATTCCATCATAACGAAAAATGCCTTTGTTTTAATGATGTCCATCCCAAATCTTGTATCATTTCTATGACACTCTCTCCCATATTTCGCGATAATTCAAGACGTGCTGCCTTTCTTTGAACTTTTTCGATGTATTCAGTCAGTCCTGTCTGGTAAGGATCCGACACCGCGCAACACTATTCTAAAAGAGGACGTACAAGCGTTGTGCAGGTAGTCTCCTTAGTAGGTCTATTACTGTTTCTAAGTGTCCTGTCAATGAAACGCAGTCTTTGGTTAGCCCTCCCCACAACATTTTCTATGTGTTCCTTCCAATTTAAATTGTTCGTAATTGTAATACCTAGGTATTTAGTTGAATTTACGGCTTTTAGATTAGACTGATTTATCGTGTAACCAAAGTTTAACGCGTTCCTTTCTGCACTCATGCGGGTGACCTCACACTTTTCGTTATTTAAGGGCAACTGCCAATTTTCGCACCATTTCGATCTTTCTACTAAATTGTTTTGCAGTTTGTTTTGATCTTCTGATGACTTTATTAGTCGATAAACGACAGCCTCATTTGCAAACAACCGAAGACGGCTGCTCATATTCTCTCCCAAATCGTTTAGATGCATAAGGAACAGCAAAGGGCCTATAACACTACCTTGGAGAACGCCAGAAATCACTTCTGTTTTACTCGGTGACTTTCCGTTAGTTACACCGAACTGTGTCCTCTCTGACAGGAAATCACAGATGCAGTTACATAACTGAGACGATACTCCATAAACACGCAATTTCACTACGAGCCGCTTGCGTGGTACAGTGTCAAACGCCTTCCGGAAATCCAGAAATACGGAATCTTTCTGAAATCCCTTGCCAATAGCACTCAGCACTTCATGTGAATAAAGAGCTAGTTGTGTTTCACATAAACGACGTTTTCTAAACCCATGTTCACTGTTTCTTCGAGGTAATTCATTACGTTCAAACACAATATAAGTTCTAAAATCCTGCTGCATATCGACGTTAACGATATTGGCCTCTAATTTAGTGGACTACTCCTACAACCTCTCTTGAATATTGGCGTGACCTGTGCAACGTTCCAGATTTTGGGTACGGATTTTTCGTTGATCGAACTGTTGCATATGATTGTTAAGTATGGAGCTAATGCATCAGCATACTTCGAAAGGAACCTAACTGGTATACAGTCTGGACCAGAAGACTTGCTTTTATTGATTTAAGTTGCTTCACTACTCCGAGGATATTTACTACTACGTTACTCTTGTCGGCAGCTGTTCTCGATTCGAATTCTGGAATATTTACTTCGTCTTCTTTGTGAAGGCATTTCGGAAGGCTGTGTTTAGTAACTCTGCTTTGGCTACACTGTCTTTGATAGTACTTCCATTGCTATCGCGGTGAGAAATCATTGATCGTTTCTTGCCGTTAACATACGACCAAAGTCGCTTTGGATTTTCTGCCAGGTTTCGAGACAAACATTCGTTGTGGAAACTGTATTAGCATCTCGCATTGACGTCCGCGCTAAATTTCGAGCTTCTGTAAAACCTTGGGGATTTTGCGTCTGTTTAAATTTGGCATGTTTGTTTCGTTGTTTCTGCAACAGTGTTCTGACCCGTTTTGTGTACCAAGGAGGATCAGCTCCGTCATTTGTTAATTTATTTGGTATAAATCTCTCAATTGCTGACGATACTATTTCTCTGAATTTAAGCCACATCTGGTCTACACTTATATTATTACATCTACATCCTCATGATTACTCTGCAATTCACATTTAAGTTCTTGGCAGAGGGTTCATCGAACCACAATCATACTATCTCCTACCATTCCACTCCCGAACAGCGCGCGGGAAAAACGAACACCTACACCTTTCTGTTCGAGCTCTGATTTCTCTTCTTTTATTTTGATGACCATTCCTACCTATGTAGGTTGGGCTCAAAAAAATATTTTCGCATTCGGAAGAGAAAGTTGGTGACTGAAATTTCGTAAATAGATCTCGCCGCGAGGAAAAACGTCTTTGCTTTAATGACTTCCATCCCAACTCGCGTATCATATCTGCCACACTCTCTCCCCTATTACGTGATAATACAAAACGTGCAGCCCTTTTTTGCACCCTTTCGATGCCCTCCGTCAGTCCCATCTGTTAAGGATCCCACACCGGGCAGCAATATTCTAACAGAGGACGAACAAGTGTAGTGTAAACTGTCTCTTTAGTGGACTTGTTGCATCTTCTAAGTGTCCTGCCTATGAAACGCAGCCCTTGGTTCGCCTTTCCCACAATATTTTCTATGTGGTCTTTCCAACTGAAGATGTTCGTAATTTTAACACTGAGGTACTTAGGTGAATTGAAAGCCTTGAGAATTGTACTGTTTATCGGTTAGTCAAATTCAAACGGATTTCTTTTGGCACTCATATGGATCACCTCACATTTTTCGTTATTTAGCGTCAACTGCCACCTGCCACACCAAACAGCAATCTTTTCTAAATCGCTTTGCAACTGATAGTGGTTTTCGGATGACCTTACTAGACGGTAAATTACAGTATCATCTGTGAACAACCTAAGAGAACTGCTCAGATTGTCACCCAGGTCATTTATATAGATCAGGAACAGCAGAGGTCCCAGGACGCATCCCTGGGGACCACCTGATATCACTTCAGTTTTACTCGATAATTTGCCGTCTATTACTACGAACTGCGACCTCCCTGACAGGAAATCACGAATACAGTCGCACAACTGAGACGATAACCCGTAGGCCCGCAGCTTGTTTAGAAGTCGTTTGTGAGGAACGGTGTCAAAAGCTTTCCGGAAATCTAGAAATACGGAATCAACTTTAGATCCCCTGTCGATAGCGGCCATTACTTCGTGCGAATAAAGAGCTAGCTGCGTTGCACAAGAACGATGTTTTCTGAAACCATGCTGATTATGTATCAATAGATCGTTCCCTTCGAAGTGATTCTTAATGTTTGATTACAGTATACGCTCCAAAAGCCTACTGCAAACCGACGTCAATGATAGAGGTATGTAGTGCGATGGATTACTCCTACTACCCTTCTTAGACACTGGTGCGACCTGCGCTATTTTCCAATCTGTAGGTACAGATCTATCGGTGAGCGAGCGGTTGTATACGATTGCTAAGTAGGGAGCTATTGTATCAGCGTAATTAATTTGGAATGAGTGGAGATCGTGTCTCAGTAAGGCGTCAAGTGAACTTGTATCTGCTTTTTCCAATAGGTATATTTTTCGTTTATTTTTCGAGGATTTGGGTGTTACAATATTCAATCTTGCTACGACAGCTCTGTGTTCACTCATGCCTGAATGGGTTTTGATGCTCGTTATTAACTGAGGAATAGTTGTTGCTAAGAGGTCAAGTGTGTTTTGACAACCGTTACTACTCGCTTGGGCTCATGAACTAATTGCTCGATATTATTTTCAGAGAATGCCTTTAGCACAATTTCGGATGATAGTTTACGCGTATCTCCGGAATTAAACATGTATTTTCGCCAACATGTCGAGGGTAAATTAAAGTCACCACCAACAATTATCGTATGTTTCGTGTGCGTGTTTGAAATCAAACTCAAGTTTTGTTTGAACCTTTCAGAAACTGTATCATCTGAATTGCGAGGTCGGCAAAAGGATCCAATTATTATTTTATTCCGGTTTCCAACAATGACCTCTGCCCATACTAACTCACAGGAAGTTTCTACTTCAGTTGGTATAAATGCTACTGACTCTTTATCTAGTTTACTAAACGTATAAGGACCTCTGTTTGCTCTAGCTGAGCTTCGAGCATTGGTGATCATTGTAACTACAACTGCTTCATGGTCACTGGTACCAATTTAAGTGTGGACATAATCAAAGATGGTATATCAATTCCTTGCCATTAAATCCAGTTCAGTGCTAACGTGATGGGGTTTAGAACTATTTTTACTGGGTACTTCCCAGAGAGGTATTCGGATACGGATCTCAGGATGATTCCTGGCCATGGTCAGAAATGTTACTATCAGCAGATTCTGCTTCATGTGAATTGTGTTTGGTAAAGGATGGTAAAGGGCGCCTCCACAGTTTGGGTGGTCGACATATGAATGTAACTTGCACGAACATTGTCACTCGTGAGAGTAGTCGAAATCGGGGTGGATGCACCATATTGAGTGGCAGCCGCTACAGTAGCGTTTCCTGATACAGTAGCTACTGGAGAATTCGCCGCTGAATCTGTCGGTTGCAGTGAACACAGGGATACTATCGGTATCTATCTATGGTCTCATTGAGAAAGACTCTTTCAGTAACATTGTCATTGTGTTGGGTGGCTTCTGTGCTGTGGCAGCCGTCGCGGCAGTTAGCTGTATAGTGGTCGTAGTCGGGTCTTCCTGCTTCCCAGCACGGATGCTGGGACACCCGCTTCTGTACACATTAGGCTCGCACGTGGCCCGTTCCACAAGATCCGGCGGAAGTTCTGGGTTGCATATCGTAGTTAACTATGTCTCTATATCCGCAAACATCAGAGCTGTGCGAAATATGTCGTGAATCATCAAGTTTTACTTGTTTCACGCCTATCAGTACAGAGACACTCTGTGCCCTGGACCACTTCCAGTTCTCGGGATTTTGTTCGATACTTTGCCGACAAACCTCAGGTGCGACATTTTCTTTTATTCCTCGTCGTTTCCTGTCTGCTGAGCTTGTACTTTTGTGTGACTTTACGTCGGATTTGATTACCGTCGTTTCAATTTGTGTTCAAAACATGCTTAATTTTGTGAAGTTCCCTTGGTAGGATTACTTCGTCCGATAGAGAACGATCCCTGTGTACTAGTGTACGTAGAACTCCCTCACGCAATGAAAGATGATAGCAGCTGGAAATCCCAATGAAAGTGGGTGGCTTTATTGTATGCACTGTGTACTGCAGTGGCGTTTGCACTGTGCTTCTCTAAGACGTCCAAAAATGGGAATTCGCCGTTGTGTTCCACGTCTATGGTGAATTTGAAACAGGGGCGCAGAAAGTTCAGATGTTTCTGTAAATCCTGAAGTCTCTCGCTGCCAAATGGTAACAAGACAAACGCCTATCAACATAACTGAAAAGACATGTAGACTTTAGCGCAGATGTGTCCTCCGTAAACACGTTTGTCACAACTGATGACAGAAGAACACCATCGCGACGCTGTCCATTTATTTTCGTAATAGTCACCACTAAAGAGGGAGAATGTTTATGGGAGGACAGATTCGAAGAGATTAGGCATTGTCGCGTTGTAGTTCTCCCTGATAAACTTAAGGGAATCGCCAAGCAGCAGTCTGGTGAAGAGAAGTACCACATCAAAACTCAACGTAAGATCCTGGCCACGGAGACGCAGCTTTTACTTATGTTGAATGAAATGTACAGAGTTCCTGATGAGGTGTTGACATTTACCGACGTAGGACCGTAATACAGCCATTAGTTGTTTGGGCAGCTGGTACGATGATGTGCCTATTTTGCTTACAATAGGACGGAGAATGTGGCGTTCGCTGTGTTATTCAGTGGTTTGGTATTTAACTAATTTGTATATGGAAATGATGATCTTATTTTATTACGTTGAGTAACTACTAAATAATTTTTATCCCGGCTAAAGATTTGTTCAAGTTGCTAAAGAACTTCAAGTTAACGTCGTGTTAAAGTGCTGTCTTTAAGTTGTGTAAGTGTCACTAAATCACAGTTCATACAAAAGAGTCTATACAACTATGGATAATGATGGAAACAGTTATCTTCAGCAAAATGATCATTAAAACCACCGAATATCAGCCGCGCACAACACTGACGTATGTTACCTGAAACAATATTCTTCGCAACTCGTGCGTAATTAATTTCGGCTCCATACATCATCTAGATAAGTTTTGTTATGTCGATCGTGCTATGAGCACTGTTTTTAAAGAACCAATCTGATTCGAATTATTTTCGTTAAAATGAGTTCGGGACCACAGGTGCACATTTATTTTTACACATTTGTATTACGTTCGGCATTTACGTCTGCAGAGTTCCGTAATTTGAATTTGCCGCTGAGACAATGGTTAAGATGGCGGCAGACAATTTATAGAGACTTTTTATTATTAGAGCAAATAAACATTTTAAATGCTTATTGAACTTTACAGAAACTCTACTTTCATATTGTGCACTATTTAGACTTCATCAAGCAAACATATAATTTCCTCTCGTCGCACTGTAGCCAAATACACTCCTGGAAATGGGAAAAAGAACACATTGACACCGGTGTGTCAGACCCACCATACTTGCTCCGGACACTGCGAGAGGGCTGTACAAGCAATGATCACACGCACGGCACAGCGGACACACCAGGAACCGCGGTGTTGGCCGTCGAATGGCGCTAGCTGCGCAGCATTTGTGCACCGCCGCCGTCAGTGTCAGCCAGTTTGCCGTGGCATACGGAGCTCCATCGCAGTCTTTAACACTGGTAGCATGCCGCGACAGCGTGGACGTGAACCGTATGTGCAGTTGACGGACTTTGAGCGAGGGCGTATAGTGGCCATGCGGGAGGCCGGGTGGACGTACCGCCGAATTGCTCAACACGTGGGGCGTGAGGTCTCCACAGTACATCGATGTTGTCGCCAGTGGTCGGCGGAAGGTGCACGTGCCCGTCGACCTGGGACCGGACCGAAGCGACGCACGGATGCACGCCAAGACCGTAGGATCCTACGCAGTGCCGTAGGGGACCGCACCGCTACTTCCCAGCAAATTAGGGACACTGTTGCTCCTGGGATATCGGCGAGGACCATTCGCAACCGTCTCCATGAAGCTGGGCTACGGTCCCGCACACCGTTAGGCTGTCTTCCGCTCACGCCCCAACATCGTGCAGCCCGCCTCCAGTGGTTTCGCGACAGGCGTGAATGGAGGGACGAATGGAGACGTGTCGTCTTCAGCGATGAGAGTCGCTTCTGCCTTGGTGCCAATGATGGTCGTATGCGTGTTTGGCGCCGTGCAGGTGAGCGCCACAATCAGGACTGCATACGACCGAGGCACACAGGGCCAACACCCGGCATCATGGTGTGGGGAGCGATCTCCTACACTGGCCGTACACCACTGGTGATCGTCGAGGGGACACTGAATAGTGCACGGTACATCCAAACTGTCATCGAACCCATCGTTCTACCATTCCTAGACCGGCAAGGGAACTTGCTGTTCCAACAGGACAATGCACGTCCGCATGTATCCCGTGCCACCCAACGTGCTCTAGAAGGTGTAAGTCAACTACCCTGGCCAGCAAGATCTCCGGATCTGTCCCCCATTGAGCATGTTTGGGACTGGATGAAGCGTCGTCTCACGCGGTCTGCACGTCCCGCACGAACGCTGGTCCAACTGAGGCGCCAGGTGGAAATGGCATGGCAAGCCGTTCCACAGGACTACATCCAGCATCTCTACGATCGTCTCCATGGGAGAATAGCAGCCTGCATTGCTGCGAAAGGTGGATATACACTGTACTAGTGCCGACATTGTGCATGCTCTGTTGCCTGCGTCTATGTGCCTGTGGTTCTGTCAGTGTGATCATGTGATGTATCTGACCCCAGGAATGTGTCAATAAAGTTTCCCCTTCCTGGGACAATGAATTCACGGTGTTCTTATTTCAATTTCCAGGAGTGTATTTATCTCGTGGATGTTACAAGAGGAACGTCCTTTTTCTTAACGTTTGGTAAGCCATAGGTCCTTGGTGGTGTACCAGCTCGTGGTTGAAACTCCTGGACGATTTCCTTCGGCAGGGACTGTCAGAGAAGCTCAAGTCTTCTCCTTCATTCTATTGGTCTCGTCTACTTTCAATACTCTCTGTGCCAAATCCTCGAATAGTATTACATTATTCGAATGTGCTCTGACAGCGGTTGTCGTATGGTGGCATTTACTTTGCCTGCAGGTAGAATGACTATTTCAGGATCGTTCCATAGTTCTCTCCTTGGTGTTTGGCTCTAGTGAGCGTGGGGTACATTTCCCACAGTGTCTCTTCAGCTCTGTCACCAGGGAGTGCGGAATTACGTGTTCCACACCACTGATGAAGTCTGCCTAGCGATCTGCGTTTGTTCAAAGCTGAATTCATTTCCCAGAAGTGATTTTTCCGCGTTGTCATTTTCTTCCCCCGCGTAATCATTATATTATACTCTGGTGCACTAAATATAAACGTATAGGCAATGGGCCAAGGAGGGACAGTGACAAGCTACAGAATACTAATTGTGATTAATGTGCAGATGTATGTGTTGACCATTTTCAGACAAAGTGCGCCCTTACCCAATAATACTTCTTATTTTTTAAACAAACGTAATTACAAAATTTATTTTAAGAGGTCCTCCAATATAGATGAAGCATGTGCTCCTCAGTGCCTCCCCACAGCCTCTGAAGTGGTTTTAGATTCCCATTAGGCAGTCTGTTTCCAAACCAACACAATGGCCTCCCTTACCCTTGAAGTCATGTCAGTTACAATTGCGCACATTACACGCATCACAGCAAATGATCCTCTCCTTATCACGAATGTAAAGTTCGTCTGCTCTGGATGGCAAATCCTGTTTATGGGCACACCTAACCAAGGTTTGAGCAATGGTTTCGATCTCTTAAAATGGCTGGCTCGTATAAAAATAGATGTGCTCCTTGCCTCACAGCATCTGCATCATCTAGGCGTCATCTCTCCAACGTTCAAGCGGGCTGGGTGAAACAAAAATTGAAACAAAGACTTAAATGCATGCTTCAACACGAACACGGATAGCCAAACCTGCATTTGGTACTGTTGTATTTGACCACGAACGGCATCTTTGCAATATCATCATTGCGTTGCAATGTTTGTTGATTCAAGAGGTTCCTATCGAAGTTTCATACCGCACACCGGGAAAGCTAAGGATATCATCCGGTAAGCACTAGCGCGGACAAAAGACTGTTTTGAGTGATCGTGATGAACGGTGATTGGTAAGACGTGCGACGTTATATAGGAAGACGACAGTGGCAGAAGGCACTGCAGAATTGAATGTCGCACTGGTGAACCATGTAAGCAAAAAGAGAACACTATATGACCTTTATATGCAGGATTTTACGTGGTGAGCTGGAATTCCAAGAACAATCATCAGTATGCAAATACCTATAACAGGATAATGTGGAGCTGAAGTCATAAAATATGGATTCGGGTGTAACTAATGGAAGAAATACATTTAGGAGGCCGAGGTCCCGTCCAAACAGCGAAACATGTCATGGCTTCGATAGTGAGTGAGACAGAGGTATCGTTGTATTCCGGTAGACCCATAGTTATTGTGCAAGCTGGGGTTATTGTCAAACATTAAGTGACCATTTTGGCTGATCAGGCCCATCTCATAGAACAATGAATGTTCCACAATCGTAAGGCTGTGTTCCAGGACCCATTTAGTGAGTGCAAGTATGATTTTTCCCATCTCTCCTGGCCACCACAGTCAACAGATCTCCGAATTACTTAGAATTTGTGGTCTGCTATGCAGAGAAGAGTGCTCGATATCTCTCCATATAGAACAACGTTACTTGAATTTCACACTATTTTGCAGGAATAACGGTATAAGATATCATATTAACAGAATCTTCCGTCGGTTCTTGGTAGAACAACATTATAAATTTCATATAATCATCTTTGTTGTTCATTACTTCCCACACTCTCTCTTCCTACATATTCCCATTTTCCTGTGGTCATTAAGTTGTTTTATTTGTTGCAGTTGTCTTTGTATTCCACATATGCTGTAGTTTCAATAGTTAAGTGTTTGCTTTTAACTTGTACTTGTATTACTGTCCATGTTTAACTCCCCTTGTAGTTGTCTCATCAAATACTGTTCATATTTTACTTTGCTCATTTATTTAATGTAATCTGGTATGCAGCCACTGCTTTGATTATAATGTTAATGTTAAAATGCAGTACCACCACACTCTCAAACTGTAGGTTCCCTCAAACACCTCAATTTTCCTGCATTTATTAATTTCTGTTTATCGTATTGGTATGGCTTAAGTTCCTCGTGTATTCTGTATTTACATTGACAACTGCCTCTTCTTTTTTAATTGGTCGTGTATCACTCTCCATGTTTTATACCTCTTGATGCAGCCTTGCTTAGTACTAATTTTATCTTATTTCAATAGTTTTGTTTATTAATAGAAACTGTTATTAAGGCATGCTATTCTTATTTTGTGCTAAAGGTTTTCCTGTCAACTCCATTGTTATTTATGTACTGTTCAGTTTTTACTATTTCATTGCAAAGATGTTACTCACTGTATGTTTCTACTTCACTCTAGATGTGTTACTTCTCTTCCCATGTTGTCTGCTAATATTTAACTTCTTTGGTGATAATACTCAGTAAATGCCTGAAGATGGCCTTGTAAGCCGAAAACCGGCTAGCAATAAAAATAATATTGTAGAACAAAAGCAAACTGGTATAAGATATCTTTGGAAACCACGCAGGGCCTGGTTTTTGGCCATTCAGAATAGACTGGAAGACGTCTTAGAGTGCTAATTGTTTTTATACACAGTAATAGGTGTGGTAATGTGGTTTGATGTATCCATGTTTTTCTCCACTCTTTGAAGATGATAGTTCCGCTCGCTGTAGCCACTGCAGCATAACCAGGAAGAAAGCTGGCACGAATCTCAGTGGCTACGAAAACTCACTGAAACACACGGCGTATTCGGTGCATGTCAGCACGAAGACGCTACTGACTCAGCTCAACCCACTGGCAATGGGCCATGGCGGCCCCTACACACTGACTTTGCAAAACCTACCATGTCGTTCATCAAGTTTAATGTTCAGTTTTAACATCAGCTCTTCATGTCACCTGTAATGCTCGTAAATAATGCTTTACCGGTATTTGTGCGTACTTTCTTAATATTTATGTTTACTTACAATTCTGACCGAATATTTACATTTCCTGTCAGTGGATACTAATTTCGTAAATATATTATAGCTTCCATTTATAAGAATGCTAGAACTGTAGCGATAGAACTGAAGAATATGTTGGTTTGTCTTCATGGAGGCAAGTGCCGAAAAGGGGCAATATAGTGTGTCTTTAGATTTGTAAAAATGCATGTACCAATATTTATTCTATGCTTTTATGAATGAATTGAAACAATTCATCTTACATGAGAATTCAGAATGCCATTAAAAGGAATCATGTTAGACATGGCAACATTCTGGCCCGAATCCTTAAATCTAACTTAGAGTTATATTCACAATGAAAGGCTGTGGAATATATTCTTTCAATGACTGACAGAGACAGTACTAAAGATGTGAAGCTGGATGATAAGCTTGAACATTAATCTGCAGATTGAACAAAGCCAAAAAATGTTTTGAATTGAACTATTGCCTAAAAAATATATAAGACTTTCATTTCCTTAATTTAAAAACAAATTGAATCTGCCAGTACTGTTCAACATATATTAGATAATTATTGTACCTGTTCTTATATTGCATTGATTTATGTGCACCAAAAGTATATTTATCCATGTATACTTTAGCTAATCTACTATCTATGCGGGTCTACAGGTTAACCTCCATAATGTATTTACACGATGATTTTTTCAGAACCATCTAAATCAGTTTTATTAATGTTAGCCTGAGGAAATTATTCTCTTGCTAACTATTATCCCCTAGTAAAGAGCAAAACTAATATTATAATGAGCAGTTGAGTCCCTGAAATATCTCTCTCATAAAACTGTTAGTGAAGAAATTCAATTTGCTTACCGAGACCTCTAATGTAACTGTTACAGTTGCATTTTTCACTGTTATATACGTATGATTTGGACCAATGAGCGCCCTATTACCTGACGACGCCTACACTGACTCACAAAAAAAAAGTGAAGCACCCAGAGAAGGTAGTTGGACGTCAAAGTACCTTCGTAAATGTTCACACCAAAATTCCCAAAGAAGACCTGAAATGTAATCTCTTGATTCAAAAATCATAAACGTGAGCTGGTTCTCTGGAGTAGCAAGGTCAGCAAGATGTTCAGTCATTTGGATTTCTGAGGAAGCTGTACGTACCTGCAGGTAAGGAGCAGATACATGAAGAGTCATTTTAAAGGCTTCTCTTGTAAGGCTTTTGTGAACACAGCAGGGGAGAATAAGAGGCGACGAAGTAACATTGAAAATGTAATTGAACTCCAGAGTGCTGTAAAGAAGAAATTGAGGAAGTAGTTATTCTCATCTAATGTCAAGGCTAGCAGATTCGATACATGTATTTCAAAGGCAGTAGGATATGTATTGAAACTTCCTGGCAGATTAAAACTGTGTGCCCGACCGAGACTCGAACTCGGGACCTTTGCCTTTCGCGGGCAAGCGCTCTACCATCTGAGCTACCGATGCACGACTCACGCGCGGTACTCACAGCTTTACTTCTGCCAGTACCTCGTCTCCTACCTTCCGCTGCAGTGTGAAAATCTCATTCAGGATATGTATTGCTTACAATTAAGTCTAAGCTGGTTACCTCATCCAATAGTAAAGCCGCAGGTGAAGTTATCCACCGAATATTGGTTAATAACATCAAAGAGAAGTCAGATAGTCCGTATTCTAATCCACTTCACTCTGTGATTAAGACACGTGGATCCAGTAAGAAGCTGATGCAGTGCTGTGAGCAACATCTCCCTATCTTAGACAGACCATTAGAAAAATTTAGAAAGCTTGCTGTAGCTTTTTAAAAATGTAGATTTCTTAATAACTCTTGACAAAATTACACCTAAGGAAGTTATTAGTCGATGAAGACAGTACTAAGAATACCACATTGCTGCACAATTCAAAATACCACCGGTTTAAAAGAAAGCCTTTTGAGTTCTGAAAGTAATCGGTAGATTTATCGTGAGTACTGAACAAAGTTGTGGGGAATAACGTATGTACTGGGATACTGTCTATGTGGATGATAAATTGACTACTATAGGAACGTGAGAAAGACATTATGACTCATACTAAGAATGCATTTTAAGAAACTTAGTTTTGTTATTAAACTCAATAATTTAAATATTAACATATACCATCGACCCCCTGAGGCCGACGCGGCGTTCGTAGCCAGCCAGCCAGCGGTGGGCCACTCCAAGGCTCGCTACCGCAGGCATTCGTCCTGGCTTCCAACGCACGCCGGAGGCATCCCAAAACGTTGGCCGCAGATTCGAAAGCCGGATCACGGATGCTTGTGGTCGCCGCGATCCAAGCGGCGCCGGCTAGGCAACATGGCGCGGACCATCTTGCATTTGTTAGCGGGTCGCTCGGTAGCTCCTCGGAGCAGAGCGGAGGCAGTGGGGTAAGGGACGGCTGAGTCGGCTGGGACGCAGATCAATGGGGACAGCTGCAGTGTGCAAGGGATACGTCCCTGCAGTCGCACTGTCCTATGTGACTTCGATGGCTCAGAGGGATAGAGCGTCTGGCACGTAAGCAGGAAATGCCAGGTTCGAGTCCCGGTAGGGACACAAATTTTCAGCTGTCCCCATTAATATATATCAACAGCACCTGTCGGCAGCTAAGGATTTCGATTTCATTATTAATTTAATTCTAAAGAAGCTGCACAGTCATCAATGGTATCTGTTGTTTCAAGAACAGATACCATCCTCGTATAGTTAAAGGCTACCTGGCCATTGACCTTCTTCTGTGCGAATGTGCAAACATCGCCTGAACTCTTATGGGACTCATCAACTTAGTCTTTCGCGAGTAATGAATGAATTGACAAATATCTCTTAGGAACAGTACGAATGTAGGTTGTGGACAGTTGGGAATGTGGATCTCATGGAAAGAGTGCAAGAGATAATTCCCACCAGTCGCACAATCCTCTGTGCCTTCCGTTCCTCAGATGGATAGAGCCTCTGGCATGTAAGCAGGAGATCCCGGGTTCGAGTCTTGGTCGGGGCACACATTTTCACCTGTCCCCGTTGAGGTATATCAACAATACCTGTCGGCAGCTAAGGGTTTCGATTTCAGTATCATTTCATTCTAGAGAAGCTCCACGGTCATCAACAGCTACCCATTGTTTTGGTTCAAAAATGGTTCAGATGGCTCTGAGCACTATGGGACTCAACATCTTAGGTCATAAGATCCCTAGAACTTAGAACTACTTAACCTAACTAACCTAAGGACATCACACTCACCCTTGCCCGAGGAAGGATTCGAACCTACGACCGTAGCAGTCCCGCGGTTCCGGACTGCAGCGCCAGAACCGCTAGACCTCCGCGGCCGGCCATTGTTTTGGGAACAGATACCATCCTAATACGATAAATTTATCTTTGTTTGCCAGTACTAAGACAGCATATTTGATAGCAAAAGTTGCTTCTGTTGTTGAGATGGCCAACTTCTAAAAAGAAGTCACTTGGTTTTAACCACTTCTTCAAATAAGCGTTATCCCTATATATATCAGTCTTCCAGGAAGTAAATGTAATTGACTCATTACAGATGGTGTCATGTTGAAGTAAGTACATAATTTTCGTCCTTTCTTTGAAATACGATTATAATCAGAAGACGTACTGGATGAGTAACAAAATATTTTTATTTGTTAGTATCCTAATTTCTGTCTAAGTAAAATAATGGACCTGCTTCTGTAAATGCTAATACAGTTTCAAGGAACTTTTAGGAAGCCTTAGGTTTTCGGGTAAATAATTGGAATTTATTATAACCTGACTCAGCATTGCTGTCTTTTAGAGCTGAATGCCATCTGCCTTAACAATTTTATTCATTCGATGCCTAATAATTCTCGTAATGAGCTTTGCTTTTTATCTGAAACTTTGCATTTTTTCTATGCAGTGTGTGATTTTTACGTTCCGGAATATGTTGAGGAATGTTGTGAAGGATTATTTGTAGTATAGTTCCAGTCTTGGTTGTGCTAGCCGCGTGCTTTATTTGTGGCACTTGAATTTCAGTGTAGTTATCTATGGTCTCTAGTAAACCAGAACTGTATTGGAAGTTGTCTTTATTAAATAAATCTGACTAATGTGAAAACTTTTTGGCTGGCATTAACCATTTATGGGTAGATCAACCACACTTTTTTTCATGAAATACTGTGGCTTTTAGAAACTAATTACAGCTGATGTGTGCTTCTGATATTCCTAGAAGTGTTTTGGTTGAGAACGTACCGAAACTGGCCATCAGTAAATCTAGATGCCCTCCATCTTTACTGACCTACGTCAAATAAATAACAATGTCCTCACCGACTTTGCAGCTGTTACCACAGTCTGTCATTTTTCCTTTGTAACAGGTAAATGAAGTGGAAATAATTTCCCTGTTGGAGCCTCTACACTGACAAAACAATTACTTTCTGTGCTCCCAGATCTGCCACTGATGTACAGCAGTCGAAAAGCCGTTTAATACTGTACTCCTTTACGTCTGGCTTGGCACCTTATTCCATCTATTCTTCCTCTTGTGATGTGTAGTCAATTTGATATTAACTTGTTCCGACATATATCTCTTCGGTTTCTGTAACTAAGAAGAGGTCTTTCCTAAGCCAAGTAAACCATAAGACATAACTTCTAATTTTATAGTTTCCTTTCGTGATACGAGTTGTTCATCTTAAATAGGCTCTTTGATTGTAGCATGAAACACCATCACTTTTACTGTTTGTGGTATCCAGTCAACTTATTATAACTTTACACTTAACTGCTGCAGCTTCGTGTATAGTCGGATCCAAACTCTGATGCTGTGACTGATTTGGCATTTACTGAAATTATTGGAGATCATCGGGATTAGCTGACAGAGTTCTGTCTCGCAGACTGCCTCTGGAAATTAGTAACGCAAATTATATCTTAAATAAAACATCCAGATGTAGGCCATGTCGCATGTTGTGCGACTATGTGAGGTACGATGCATCAGTCACGGACATACATGAAATTTAACGAAATCTGAATATGAATGGTTGGAAATTTCGTTAAAGAAGGATAATAAATTTTATTCTTTTGCTTTTAAGTTAATTTTCTTTCGTGCGAACTTTGTTGTAGAACCACTCTCTTATTTTCGTGTGGTAATAAAAATTTTTACTTTCTTACTAATTACGTACATTTAAAGAAAAAATAATATTTACGTGAACTCATATGAACTGGTTAAGAATATTAGGTTGAGAATTGAGTCCTTTAAATCTTTCGGCCTTGGCATACACTTTCCAGATGCAGTGGTTTTTTTTTATTTGTTTTTTTTTTTAAATATTTTTACTGAATTTTATCCCGGCACTAGCCATAGAACACAAGATTACCTCTATTAGCAGAAAATGTTTTAATTATTGCCAAGCCGACATTTATCACTGATCAAACCAACTTCACTATGCATTTGAGTTAATTTTAAAGAACCAAACTGTTTAAATTTCAATGTTAACAAACATTATCTATCCGCCTACGAATGCACAAACGTATAATTAATTCAAATTTTATCAGCCACAGGATCACTGAAAAAGAAGAACAATTTCTTAATTCACTATTGATTTTTATGCATCTGTTCCCGGTTTACGGGTTTGATAATTTTTTTTAAATGTGCCGCCGTTGGTCGCGGCACAGCCCAGCAACACTGCTAAAAAAAAATGCTGAAAAATTCTTAAAGAAATTTTATAGATGACGTGGGCAAGCTAATTTACATAAATAACTCACACATTTGATAAATTCTGATATATTTAGATCAAACAGTAGTACAACTCACATTAATTCGTAACGCATCGTCTAATGGCGGCTAAGTCCAGACAGAGACAAAAGAAGTCTACTACATTCGTAAAAAACTCTTTCACAGTGTCCTACCGCAATGACTTCTGAACAGAGAAGACCAAAGAATACATAATGCATTGTGCTTAAATAGTATTGCTGACTATTAACATTTCTTTGCAAATTGACGATATTATTTTCTTCTGGCAACATTTTATATCTCTGCTATCGCAAATTCTGACACATTTTACAATCACATAATAAATACAGAAAAATTCCTATCCTAAATACAGAGAAATATTACAACAAAAAATATAAGGAGAATAACAAATGTCTTTTACACCACATTCAGTAATATTTTTGTTCAATAATTACGATATATACAACTTGCCCAGAGCGGCGTATACGGCACAAACAAACTCCCGTTCCTTAATAACGTGAGTTTGCCAGGGAACGTTACATTGCCCCCTGGCAGCATTTGGCAAAGAGTTTTTTAGACTTTGACACAATGGTGCCAGTAACGTTCTGTAGACTTGTATATTTTACGGAATGGCTCTTTTATTTAGTCCCAGGGTTATATAAGTTCATGGCTCCCCCATTTGGGTGTAGGCAAACAGGAAACCTGGGCAAAACTGTGCCGGAGCCCAGCCATCCCAGTTGGTTCATGGTCAATATTGTCTCTTTAGCAGTTATTCATTTGAATTAAATTTGCAGTTCGTCACAAACGGTTACACAATTACACAATATCACAGTCACATACAGTTCAACGGAAGGTTTTGTGCGTGACACTATTATTCTTGTGATACACTACAAGGTCGCTTGTCCTAGGATATATCACTTACAGACATTCATAGTAAATGTTCAATGTTTATCGAAATGAAGTCATTGACATGTTATTCAGTTTATGTGAACATAAAAAAAAAATCAATAATGCTGTATTTGGTGAGCGGTGCGGAGTGATTGTTGAGCGGCGTTCGGCGCGGCGCTGACTCCGTGTAGGTCACCGCCCCCGGCGTTGACAGCTACGGCGCGGAGGGGCGTGGCCGTCTGTCTGGTCTGCTACGGGCTGCTGCGGCCGCTGCATAGCTGATGTAGCCGGATGCGCGTTGGATATCCGCTCGCCCGTGCGACGTCTTCTTGCAGTGCTCCAGCAAACATGCAACAAGTTCAGAAACAGTGTACTATCCTTATAGGCATTTTTCCTGCTGTGGGAGAGAACGCACACAGTTAGTGGCAGTTATTACTCAGTAGGCCCTCACTAGTCTGGTTTGCACAATGTTTCGTTGTCACAGTAATACGTTTTATGGGCACACAATATTTTTCACCATGTCATGACTTGTCATTAGTCACACGCAAGTTTTCACCTTAGGACAAAATGTATCTTCGTAGTCAATGCGCTTTCCTAGCGTCCCTTGACACACAAAGAGTTAAAGTTTGACACTAACTTGATCCACCGTCCGTTATCGGTTCACTGTTCGTGTCGTGCTAGTTCCTTGTCCACTTGCACACACGGCGATGATACAGTTTTTTTTTTTTTTTTTTTATCACTTATACACAACTACTCCGTGACGTATTGCTGCAGGTTTAACAGTCACTGTCTGTCTCTGCCGCACAATACTGCACTTTTGTTTAAGTTCCTTTATTTTTATTTACAATGTCCGCTGTGCAATTTTTTTGTAATAGCACATTCGTAACTCTTTACCAAGGTGTGATATTTGCGTACATGGTAACAAATATTCAAAATTTGGTATTAGTTTGCCCAAAAGTCATCTATATTCGTGTTCGAGTAGATTTTATTTGTGCATTCCAGCCGGATTCAGGCATATTGTTCAATAACTCCTTTGAACTCATGTCACACTTTACTATCAACGTCCTACGTAACTACAGTGTAGTCTCTGTAGGCAAAAATTGACTTGGACTGTATCTAGCTAGCTCTTTTTTTTTGTTTGAATCTGCACATGCTTCAATTGAAGCTTCTTTGTGCGTAACTTTGCACTACTTAAATTCGCAACAAGTTTGCCTCCCGTGGTGCCCTCGGGTCACTACTGGGTGCATTATTTTCTCTAATAACATTGGTGAGATACTAAAGTTCTCAGGGCCTCATATTATTGATATTATTCTGGGTTCGAATCTGTCAATCTGACAGCTACACATATATAGATACATACACATAATAGAAAAGATTGTGCCAAGAAATATTTCAAATTTGGGCACATAGAAAATTATGTGGTACACTAACTAATCATTACTAAAATGTTCTTTTTTGATTGAACTCTGTCACAGCTTAACACTACAAATAATTGCACTAATCAGATTATCTGTGCAAACATTTAGAGCATGTTCTAGATAACACAAATTAAAAGAGTACATAACACAAATATCCATACACATGAGAAAGTCAATCATATTCTTATAACTAAACACTTCTACACTAGTACATTATCTCTAAAGATCACACATCATTAATGTTCATTATTTACAAAAGAATGGTGTCCACATAGGACTATTAGTCTTTTACTTTATGAATATTTTTACATCCTTACGCAGATACAGTCCCCGTACTCTCCCTGAGTGGGGATCTGCTAAGAGATAGCTACTATTTCCTTCTTGGACTAAGGAATGGAGTATGAGGCTCGACAGTAAGTTTTGTGAGGCTTTACCTCGATTTTGTACTGATATCCCTTAACAATTCCTGGTCGTTCAGAAAATACATCTGCATAATTAGATAATAACTGTACCAAATCCTGTTGTTGCATTGAATTTAAATTTTCGGACTGTGATACTTTGTTCACAAGTGCGTCCAGATTTGCTTTTAATTGATCACCTTGTACGTCAGGATAATAGAGATTCTGACCTAGACAATGATTGTCTAAATGTAGTATCCACTGATTCCTACACCTTATGTTAATAGCGTTACAATTAGGTACAGGTACCTCTTCAGATCTGAGCATGGACAATTCTATTCTCCTACCAGCATTCATCAAACTTAATTTTCCCCGAGAAAGGTCGATTATTGCGTCCCTTTCTCTCAAAAAATCTACCCCCAAAATGCAGGCTACTTTTAAACCCTTTACTACCAGGAATGAGCACGCTATGGCTTCATCCCCTAAATACATCTCTACCCGCACTTGGAGTTTAATTATTTGTCGCTGTGCACTTATGGCTCCAGTGACTTTACAATTATTCACGGGAAAAGTCAGCATACGCCTTTCCTTCCCCAGTACTTTGAATAAGTCCATACTCATAACACTGACAGTAGCACCTGTAGCTACGACCGCTTGCACATCAATATTGTTAATTTTGACCCCTATTATCGCTTGTACTTTGTCTTTGTGCTCCTTTATGCACGTGGATGGTTCAGTTATTAATTCATCTCCCATCTGTACCCCGTCATTATACCTAAGGATACAGATGTTGTTCGGTGTTTTGTTCTGTGTCGGGCTGCCCTCACTCCAAACCTCAGCCGACGATGGAGAGCGTATCTCGGCTGCATCTAGTTTGTTGAATTATTGCTAGTGGATGGGCGTGGCTGCTCTGTGTCACTGACCTCCACTATGTGCACGTTGTGTTGCGTCGGCCGCCACGGTTGCGCAATTGGCGCATTTTGTGGTGGCGGTCGGTTATTGTCATACCTATCACTGTTTTGCCGGTCCGGACTGGGCCTCTGGTTCTGCGGCCAAGTTCGGTTTGCATGATCATAAGTATTAGTGTTGCTCGGCCCCCTGGCATTTTTCCATCTATTATTGCTTGGTGGGCCTGTTTCATACCGGTCATCGAACCTCCTTTTCCGGTCATTATTCACCGGCGGACTATTGCCGTTCCGGTCTCTACCTCTATTTCCGTTTTGTGCATAATCTTGTCTCCTATTATTACCTCCGCCGTTTCTATTACTTGGTGGAGGCGTGTTATTTCTACCATTTCTATAACCATTCCCGTTACTTCTAGCCTGTTCAGAGGCTGCCTTAACGTCCTCCTGAATCAGGTCAATTGAGTCCAGAACAGACAAGAAATGTTCCATATCATTTTCAGGCACGTGTATAAGTTTTTCCTTTACATGTATCGGCAAGTGTGATTTCAAAAGTCTGATCAAATCCCGGGATGAAATCTGTTCGTCCCAGTAACGGGTCTTATTAATGTACTTCTCGAAATATTTTCGCAAATTGCCTAGCCGTGGAGAATACGGCTGTGGATTATATACCTCCTTCCGTAATCTCTCCTGGATACATGTTGACCAATATTTGGCCAAGAATGCTTTTTCAAATTGCTCATATGTATCACAACTGTCAGCTGCTTCGGTTGCCCATAATGCAGCATCTCCTTGTATGTAGGACATAACGAACTGTATTTTCTGGGTATGACTCCAAACGCTAGGCAAAATGTTTCTAAATCCCTTGATAAACACTACAGGGTGAACAGATTTCTTCTCCGTTGTAAAGATCTGAAACTGTCGGTTCCTAATCAAGCTTTCTTCAATCACTACTTTGGAATGACATTTATTTGTTTCGCTTACATTGGTTGCCTGTTCTGTCTCGCAGTCGCAATTTTTTACTGCAGTATTTATATGCCTATCATTGTTGGACCTGGCTGGCGTGACATACGCCCGTGCCTCGTCATGCAGCAAGCTACGCTCCATTTCGGCAAGACGACGGTCCACACTCCGCTGCCACAGCGGAATGTCTTTGTGCACTATCCTTTTTAGATCTTGCATATCCGCACTTGAGCCCACATCTCTGGCCTCAATTGCGGCGTGCATTTTCTGATCTATTTCTTTTATGACTTCATTTTCTACTTTGTGCACTTGTTCGATCACTTTGTTCTCAATTACTTGAGTTGTGTCAATTTCTAGTTGTTCGAACCTATTAGTCAGGACACTGATTTCCTCTACTATATTGGCGTTAGCCACTTGAACACTATCTACTCTTTCGCTTAATTCTTGCACCGTTTTGGGTATGGTTTCATATTTTTGTTTCAAACTAACAATCTCACTTTGCATAACTTCTAAAGTTTGCATCAACTGCAAGTCCCTCTCATGCAGGCGTCGGTCACGCTCTGCTTGTTTAGCATCACGTTCTCTATCGCGCTCTGCTTGTTTGGCAAATTCAGCTACCAATCTCTGGTCACGCTCTGCTTGTTCAGCATCACGTTCTCTATCTCGTTCTGCTTGTTTAGCATCACGTTCTCTATCACGCTCTGCTTGCACACGTACAAATTCAGCTTGGAAATTGAGCATGCGCTCGAACATAACTCTTAATGATTGCACTTCTGACACCTCACCACTCTCTGGTTCGTGTCCAGTGCTTGCGGATGGCACAGTATTTCCGCTATCAACTGAATCACTGGGTGGCAATGGCAACATTTCTTGTCCTTCTGCCCCCAGACTCTCACATTGTACTTCCTGAACTACGTCACTAACATTACTTTGTGTCCCACTTTCCAACTCGGTATCACTACTTACTGAATGTTGCTCATTATCCATGTTGATATCTTTCTGACTACGCAATCTAACCATAGTAAACAAAAGAAATAAAATCTGAACTAAATATCCTAACACTCAGGTTTCACTGACATAATCACACAAGAAATGGACATTAACTAATACACACTTACTATATACTACAATGACTAACTACCAAAATGTCCTGTTATTTTAAAACAAAGTACTAACAACAAGCACACCACCAATGATCCGAGAACACTGCACTGAGGCTACTTTACTACCCACAGGACAACTACACTGTAGCTTTACCTTTTGGTGATCTATCTTGGGTGCAGCTGCCCCCTGATATTGTGGTAGGTAATTAATTTTTCGAAATATTGAGCTCTCTTCTTCAGCTTGCCTCTGGGTACATAGTGTTCTCATGCAAAAAATCATACACAGGTATTACCACAATATTGGTTATGCAATACATACAATACATAGAAAAATTATTAAATGTTCTGCAACAAAGTTCGACTATAGTAATTCCCTAGTTATCTCACGGGTATTTAGTGGCCACTGCATATTCGTGCCCCACGTTGGGCGCCAATTTAACGAAATCTGAATATGAATGGTTGGAAATTTCGTTAAAGAAGGATAATAAATTTTATTCTTTTGCTTTTAAGTTAATTTTCTTTCGTGCGAACTTTGTTGTAGAACCACTCTCTTATTTTCGTGTGGTAATAAAAATTTTTACTTTCTTACTAATTACGTACATTTAAAGAAAAAATAATATTTACGTGAACTCATATGAACTGGTTAAGAATATTAGGTTGAGAATTGAGTCCTTTAAATCTTTCGGCCTTGGCATACACTTTCCAGATGCAGTGGTTTTTTTTTATTTGTTTTTTTTTAAATATTTTTACTGAATTTTATCCCGGCACTAGCCATAGAACACAAGATTACCTCTATTAGCAGAAAATGTTTTAATTATTGCCAAGCCGACATTTATCACTGATCAAACCAACTTCACTATGCATTTGAGTTAATTTTAAAGAACCAAACTGTTTAAATTTCAATGTTAACAAACATTATCTATCCGCCTACGAATGCACAAACGTATAATTAATTCAAATTTTATCAGCCACAGGATCACTGAAAAAGAAGAACAATTTCTTAATTCACTATTGATTTTTATGCATCTGTTACCGGTTTACGGGTTTGATAATTTTTTTTAAATGTGCCGCCGTTGGTCGCGGCACAGCCCAGCAACACCGCTAAAAAAAAAATGCTGAAAAATTCTTAAAGAAATTTTATAGATGACGTGGGCAAGCTAATTTACATAAATAACTCACACGTTTGATAAATTCTGATATATTTAGATCAAACAGTAGTACAACTCACATTAATTCGTAACGCATCGTCTAATGGCGGCTAAGTCCAGACAGAGACAAAAGAAGTCTACTACATTCGTAAAAAACTCTTTCACAGTGTCCTACCGCAATGACTTCTGAACAGAGAAGACCAAAGAATACATAATGCATTGTGCTTAAATAGTATTGCTGACTATTAACATTTCTTTGCAAATTGACGATATTATTTTCTTCTGGCAACATTTTATATCTCTGCTATCGCAAATTCTGACACATTTTACAATCACATAATAAATACAGAAAAATTCCTATCCTAAATACAGAGAAATATTACAACAAAAAATATAAGGAGAATAACAAATGTCTTTTACACCACATTCAGTAATATTTTTGTTCAATAATTACGATATATACAACTTGCCCAGAGCGGCGTATACGGCACAAACAAACTCCCGTTCCTTAATAACGTGAGTTTGCCAGGGAACGTTACAGCATTTACTGAAATTATTGGAGATCATCGGGATTAGCTGACAGAGTTCTGTCTCGCAGACTGCCTCTGGAAATTAGTAACGCAAATTATATCTTAAATAAAACATCCAGATGTAGGCCATGTCGCATGTTGTGCGACTATGTGAGGTACGATGCATCAGTCACGGACATACATGACAGGCTTAGCTGGCTGAACGAATCGCGACGATCCAAAGCCTGTTGTAGGAATGGCACAACATTCACCTTCGTGAAATTAGTATTCTCAGCGATGTTCTTGGTATCACCTTCAATTGCACTGTTAAGGTTATCATCTAAAACATTTCCTGTACCTAAATGATCGGTACGTATTCATGTTTATGAATATCTTTCGCCACACACATCATATCGCAAGTTGTAATGCTGAGTCCTACGTTCCAGTTAAAAGGTTTCCGTACTGAGAAGTTGAATAGCCAGGAAGTTTTGCATTAACACAGACATTTCATGTTACGAAAACTGCGTATCAGAAGTACCCTCTCAGTATTTCTTTCAGTGTGCTATCATTAACCATGACTTGTACTTTTCCTTCCTTGTCTCATTGTTTTTGAATCTTGTGGGTTGTCTCGAGGCTGTCTACTAAGGAATCTGTACCTTCTCTCAAAGCTGTTATCGGATTGAAAGTTTGAACGTAGTAAACTGATCTGCCGAATTCACAACCTTAGTGACGTCATCTTCACCGCCAACTTTTCTAATTCAGCTTATGCGGCTGCCAGTTAAATTTGATTTGTAACCATTCAAGCAGGTTAGTTCAGTCTTCACAGTACTGACCTTTTTCGCTTTCACACTAGTACGTTATGTGTAGAATGTATTTAAATATTAACTGTGCAATAAAAACACGACTAAACAGGTTTTAAGGTGTTTTATTTCAAGCCATACCAGACTGGCTTACAACAATCACATCACAGCGCGGTTTCAAGTAGCTGTGGTGTTAATGGAATAACCGGCGGGTATTTAGGGTCAAGGTGTTCACAATGAAGAAAGTAATCACGCAGAGTAGAATCTATGCCAGTCGGCAGCTGTCTCTTGTCCACATTCGTTTTCAGATGCAGAACTCTTCTCACTGCCTCACGAACAGGTGCGAATCTTCCCTTCATTCGGATGACGAACGCTGGTCTCTCTGCCAGCCCATGGTTCCGGCGATATCCTCTCTTTTTTCGATACAGATCCACGAGAGTCTCCACTAGAAGCCCAATCCATGTTGTTGGTGCCGGGTTCTCCTGAAAATGACAAAAAGAATTATTTTCATTAAGCTACTTACTTGAGCAAACCTATATCTAGCACTTGAAATATTACAGGCTACAAACAATTCAGTAGCTGTGACATCACTACGACTTTTGCAAGTAATGAAAAATATAGAGATATAATGTGTAAAGCGAGTTTACTGAAACTTCGTATTGATAGTATCTCCACTCCATAAACATTCCTTCAAAATGAATTAATGTAAGTTTTGTAAAATATAGTAAAGTTTCTTTGGACCAATCTCGTGATGATCTTTTTTCGTTTCCTCTTATTCTGAAACAATATATCGCGTTTGGCTTCAATATGGCTTGTCAACCCTCATCACCAATTGAAACTAGTCTACACAGTTTGGATGTGTGTGTAGATTAAAATGAGTCCTACATTTACATTTATTTCAAGCGTTAATAAGACATCTACGTTTGTGTTTCTAACGTAATACAGTGTTTTTAACAGTTAAATGTTTGACATACCATTTCTTGTATCTCAGCTCTTAGATGTGCCATCGCAGTCCGCACTTCCTGCGACGGTGGCTCTCGGATAATCTTCCGTCTGCGCGGTCTGTTGGCAAAGATCTGCAGCCGACTGGGTGGAACCGGAACTTCAGGAGGGTAGTAAGTGCCAGAGACCTCCTCCTCTTCATCTTCAACGTCAGACAAGTCAAAATGCACAATTCTCGGTGTCGGACCAAACTGTGGAAAGAAAAAGTTATGTCAGTAAACGTGTCTGCAGAACATTATTGGAAATAATTTCTATTCTTTTCCTTGGGCCACTTTGACAGTTATTACTGTCGAATGTTGTACAAAAGAGGCTCTGCTACTTACGTGAGTTGCCTGAAGCTGTGGTTTATCAGCGGCGGTCTCTTCGCAGTCGGTGGTGGTGGACTCGACCTTCCTCTCATTCGGCTTTGGTCGAGACGGCCGAAGGAGGCGTAGAGGCGCAGGTGTTGGCGGCTCGTCGACCAGCCTGGGACACCCCTGGCTGGCAGCTGGCGAGCCGAACAGCGACTTCACTCGCGAAAACATCTGGAAACGTGAAACAAGCAGTCTTTAGTAGTTACATTGTTTCCTGAGACGAAAATAGTCAAATGAACTCTGGCTTATTGACAAGAAAGTTTGGACTAAATAAACAATTCAGTCTAATACCGTACATGGCACCGTATGTGACCCACACCAGCTCTTATCAGAATCATAAAAACATTAATGTTAATTGATTATTCCTTTGTATCAGCAAACTAATTACGAAACCCGCAGACGTTGTGAGAATAAGTCGTTATCCACACGTTCAGTGAGTTGTGCTCCTTGTTCCAGATTAATTTTCTGGTCCATGAGGAACGCAATGCAGCGGCTCAGGAAATACAGAAGTTAATAGAAAATTTCGAGTATAGTGTACAAGATGGGAGTATTCTGACCTACTGATACGTAGACAAAAGGTAAAACATTTGTCTTTCAGACGCTGATCCCATGCCTGCGACTGCAGAATAATTTAAAAGTCAGTGTTCACCTACCTCCTCACTTCTTCTCAACTTCTTCTCACAGCCCGAAGGATGTGAAACAGACTTCCTAGAAAGCGCACTTCGAAATCGACTCTTTCTTCGGAAGGTTTGTCAATGAGACTGATGCTACGCAACGTTTCGGTTGTTTTGGTGCCGGAACTCATTGTTGACAGTGACGTCATGAAGACACGATCTGTTACATTTGTTGACAATCGGAGTCTGTGTATAAATGAAAGAAGAAGGCGATGATGATCAAGAGGCAGTCTGTCACCGAGGGAGGTGGCGCAGTGGTTAGCACACTGGACTCGCATTCGGGAGGACGACTGTTCAATACCACGTTCGCCCATCCTGATTTAGGTTTTCCGTGGTTTCCCAAAATCGCTGCAAGTAAATGCTGGGATGGTTCGTTTGAAAAGACACGGCCGACTTCCTTTCCCGTCCTACCCTAATCCCATGAAACCAATGACCTCGCTGTTTGCTCTCTTCCTCCAAACAACCCAACCCCAAAAGTCTGTGAGGGAAACACTCGGACGCGATCTGAATGGAGGGAATGCCAGGGGTTCAGAATGTCTCGCTACAGTCGCGTATACTCGACTGGTTGGCGACCTGAAGGAGTAAGTCATTTTGGATTTGTGGACTAACGATTGAATCCAATTATGTATGTCCTTATTTCAAAAGTGAATCCTCCTTGTTTCCTTTGCAGATAGGTGTGTCATCTACAAATATATCCTTACTACGAGTTTATTGAACGACAAAGGAATGTAACTAACAAACACCAGCAGAAAGAGACTGATCGCCACTGGAGTCAAATTTTTTAACAATTATCTCCATTGACATGTGTATCTGTACTCTACAAAGCACTGTGAACTGCATGGAAGAGGGTCTTCTCAAATTATCAAGTTTTCGTACTTTTTCCTGTCCTGTTCAATTTGCGTATGGGACGCAAGATGATTGATTGGGCGATGAAGTTAAATTAATGTGCGTCTTCGCGTTCCCTACGGGAGCGAGACTTGTGTGTTGTACCGATTCAAATGCCTTTCGGAAGTTACGAAATACTTCATATGGTCGAATGCATGCTTCCATGACATTCAGTGCTTCGTATAAGGACGAGATTTAGGTTTCACGTGATCGCTGTTTAGCTACTGAGTGCTCGTTGGCATGAAGAAGGCCAATCCATTCAGATACCCTTTAAAATTTCACCTCAGAATATATTCTAAGACTGCATAACAATGGAAGGCGTTGAATTACATTGGGCAGTGGCTTTGTGGTTCACTTGTGCTACACTTCTTGTGGAGGACTCTGACCTGTGCTTTCATCCTATCACGTGGCACCGATTTTTTTGTTGAGATATCATCGGTATATTATGGTTAATAGAAGTAATAAGTTAATTCAGCCGGATCATCGGAATAGAATCAGATAGCTTTTCCATCGAGAGCTGGAGCTTTGTCTGACTTTAACATTCTCAACGGTCTCTCAACGCCATTTACTCATCTTTGCCCTCGTACAAGAATGAAACTGGATCACAATGGTCCAGGGCAGTTTGGAAAAAGTGTGAAGCATTTCAGCCTTTACTCTGCTAAGCTTATTATTAGTCGCTTCCTCGTCCATGAGAGCCCCCCAATAACTTTCGTGCCACTACCAGCCTTTACATACGATCGGTATTTTATCTGGTCTTCTGAGTGATTTTTCGACAACATTCTTCTATGGTACTCATTGAAGGTCTCCTGTGCTATAGACAGACACACTCGTTCTATTCGTCGTCTGTCTGTAGTAATATACTGTGGTTTACATTTATTATTGAGTAGTGTCCGTATCTTTAGATGTTTCTGTGTGGTGACCGTATACGATGTAATGTCCATCCTGTCACGAACTTCTCTAGTAGGTCGTATGTAACGAGCGCATGGTCAGATATTCTTTTAAAATAGAGCCATAGTAGGCCTACCACTTCAAGCTCCTGTCGTGAGTTGAAATATCAAGCTCCTCATTCAACATCTACATCAGCATGTATATTCTTCAAACCACATTTAAGTGCCTGGCAGGAGGTTCATTAAACAACCTTCACAATTCTCTATTATTATAATCTAGTATAACGCGCAGAAAGAATGAACACCTATATCTTTCCGTACGAGCTCTGATTTCCCTTATTTTATCTTTGTGATCGTTCCTCCTTATGTAAGTCGGTATCAACAAAATATTTTCGCATTCGGAGGAGAAAGTTGGTGATTGGAATTTCGTGAGAAGATTCCGTCGCATCGAAAAGCGCCTTTCTTTTAATGATGTCCATCCCAAATCCTGTATCATTTCTGTGACACTCGCTCACATATTTCGTGATAATACAAAGTGCTGTCTTTCTTTGAACTTTTTCGATGTACTCAGTCAGTGCTGTCTGGTAAGGATCCCACACCGCGCAACACTATTCTAAGAGAGGACGGACAAGCGTAGTGTAAGTAGTCTCCTTAGTAGGTCTGTTACATTTTCTAAGTGTCCTGTCAATGAAACGCAGTCTTTGGTTAGCCTTCCCCACAACATTTTCTATGTGTTCCTTCCAATTTAAATTGTTCGTAATTGTAATACCTAGGTATTTAGTTGAATTTACGGCTTTTAGATTAGACTGATTTATCGTGTAACCAAACTTTAACGCGTTCCTTTTAGCACTCATGTGGATGACCTCACACTTTTTGTTATTTAAGGTCAACTGCCACTTTTCGCATCATTCCGATATTTCTTCTAAATCGTTTTGCAGTCTGTTTTGATCTTCTGATGACTTTATTAGTCGATAAACGACAGCGTCATCTGCAAACAACCGAAGACGGCTGTTCAAATTGTCTCCCAAATCGTTTAGATTGATAAGGAACAGCAAAGGGCCTACAACACTACATTCGGGAACGCCAGAAATCACTTCTGTTTCACTCGATTACTTTCCGTCAATTACAACGAACTGTGACCTCTCTGACAAGAAATCACGGATCCAGTCACATAACTGAGACGATATTGCATAAGCACGCAATTTCCCTACGAGCCGCTTGTGTGGTACAGTGTCACAAGCCTTCCGGAAATCCAGAAATACGGAATCTATCTGAAATCCCTTGTCAATAGCACTCAGAACTTCATGTGAATAAAGAGATAGTTGTGTTTCACAGGAACGATTTTTTCTAAACCCATGTTGACTGTATGTCAATAGACCGTTTTCTTCGAGGTAATTCATTACGTTCGAATACAATATAAGTTCTAAAATCCTGATGCATATCGACGTTAACGATTTGGGCCTGTAATTTGGTGGATTGCTCCAACTACCTTTCTTGAATATTGGTGTGACCTGTGCAGCTTTCCAGTCTTTCTGTACGCATCTTTCGTCGAGCGAACGGTTGTATATGATTATTAAGCATGGAGCTAATGCATCAGCATACTCCGAAAGGGAACTAATTGGTATACATTCTGGACCAGAAGACTTGCTTTTCTTAAGTGATTTAAGTTGCTTCACAATTCCGAGGATATTTACTTCTACATTACTCATGTTGGCAGCTGTTCTCCACTCGAATCCTGGAATATTTACTTCTTCTTCTTTTGTGAAGGCATTTCGGAAGGCTGTGTTTAGTAAGTCTGCTACGGCAGCACTGTCTTCTATAGTTTGTAGGGGTCTGGTTTCTGACCATCAGTAATATCTGACCAAATGAAAACTTCTTCTTCGAAAGTATTGACTGTAGCTACTAATATTCCCTTATTCAACCATTTGTCCTCTACTCCAAAATTGTCAATATGTTCCGGTACTTTTCTTCCTCCCTCAACTGCAATCTCCGTGTTTCCTTTGCAGAACGGTGTGCCATCTACAAATATATCCTTGCTACGAGCTTATAGAACGAAAAGGAATATAACCAACAAATACCAAGAGAAGAAACAGATCACCACTGGAGTGAAAGTTTTGATAAATGCAAGTTAGTTATACATCTCCTTCGACATATGTATCTATACTCTACAAAGCAATGTGAACTGAATGGAAGAGGGTGATCTCAAAGCATCAAGTTTTCGTACTTTTCCCTGTTCTGTCCGAGTATGGGACGCAAGGAGATTGATCAAACGTCTTTGTGCGCGATTTGATTAAATTAACTGTGTCTTCGTGATCCCTACGGGACCGATATGCATGTGTTGTACCGATTCAAATGTCTTTCGGAAGTTACGAAATACTTCATATTGTTGAATTCACTCTTCCATGGCTTTCAGTGCTTCGTATAAGGACGAATTTGGTTTCACGTGATCGCTGGTAACCTGATCAGTGCTATTTGGCATGAAGAAGGCCGATCTGTTCGAGATACCCTTTAAAATTTCATCTCACAATATTTTCTAAGACTGCAAAGCAATAGGAGGCGTCGAAGGATACTACGCAGAGGCGTTGTGGTTCACTTGTGCTACCCTTCTCGTGGAGGATTCTGACCTGTGCTTCCATCCTATCATGTTGTTCCTTTTTGAATTTTTTATTTTATTTTTTCTATTTTTTGAGAATTCCTCTGTGTATTATGTTTAATAGAGGTGTTAACTCAGCCGGATCCTCGAATTAGAATCAGATAGCTTTTCCGTCAAGAGCTAAAGCTTTGTCTGACTTTAACGATCTCAACGCCATTAACTCGACTTTGCAGTCGTGCAAGAATGAAACTGGATCAGAATGACCCAGAGCGGTTTGGAAAAGGTATTCAGCATTTCTACTTTTAGTCTGAAAAACTTATTATTAGTTTCTACGTCGTCCCTCAGAGCCTATTAACAACTTTCGTGCCACTATCAGCGTTTACATTCTACCGGAATTTTATCAGGTCAACTGAGTGATTTTTCGATAATATTCTTCTAAAGTACTCATTGAAGGTCTCCTGTGCTCTAGACAGCCAATTTCGTTCTATTCGTCGTCTGTCTGTAGCCCTATACTGTGGTTTACATTTTTTACTGAGTAGTATCCGTTTCTTTAGATGTTTCTTTGTAGTGATCGTATTCCGTGTAACGTCCATCCTGTAACGACCTCCTCTGGTACGTACAAATCCAACGAATGCATGGTCAGTTATTCTTTTAAAATAGTGCCATAGTAGGCGTACCTCTACATGTTCCTGTTCTGAGCTGAAATTTCAACTTCCTCATTGGTATACAATGCTACTGACCCTTTATCTAGTTTGCTAAACGTATAACAACATCTGTTTCTTCTAGTTGAGCTTCATTCATTGGTGACCATTTTAACTACAAGTGCTTCATAGTCAATTGTACCAATTTAAATGTGGACATCCTCAAAGACCGGAGATCAATTCCTTGCCATAAAATCCAGTTCAGTCTGATCCTGAATGGGGTTTCGAACTATTATTTCTAGGTACTTCCCAGAGAGGTATTCAGTAACGATTCTCAGGATGTTTCATGGCAGTGTTTAGAAATTATATGATGAGCAGATTCTGGCTTAGAAACTTTCGAGTAACTTGCAATGTTGGTGACTGCGGCATTCGTCATCGGTTCTGAGAATCGCGTTTTTGTGAAGGACGCCCCAACAGTTTGGGTGGTCGCCATTGGAATGTCACTTGCACGAACATTGTCATTCCTGAGAGTCCTATCCAGTGACAGCCGCTGCAGTAGTATTTTCTGATACTGTAACTATTGGAGCTTCCTCCACAGGTTCTGTAGGTTGCGGTGAAGACAGGAATACATTTGGTATCTATGGTCTCATTCGGAGATACTCTTTCACTATCATTGTCATTCGGGATCTTGGTCACAATTGGTGTAGGTGGCTTCTGTCCTGTAGCAGCCGCCGCGTAAGGTATCGGTTTAGTGGTCGTAGTTGGCTCTTCCTGCTTTCCCGACAGCATGCTGGGACACCCGCTTCTGTACACATTAGGCGCGCACGTGACCCGTTCCTCAGCATCCAGCGGACATTCTGGGTTGCCCATCGTAGATCACTATAGCTCTATATCCGCTCACATTTATGCAGGGCGAAATATATCATGAAAGATCATTTATAGTTGTCTCACGCCGTTGAATACAGAAAACCTATGGGCGATGGGCCACTTCCAATTCTCCAGATTTTGTTCGGTACTTTGCTGGCAAACCGCAGGTACGACATTATCTTTTCCTCCTCTTCGTTTCCTGTCTGCTGAGCTTGTACTTCCTGTCTGAAGTTACGTCGGATTTGACTCTCGTCATTTCTGTTTGTGTTGAAAACTTGCTTAATGTTGTGAAGCTCCCTTGGTTGGTATAATTCTTCTGATATTGTACGAGCCCTGTTTATCAGTGTGCGTAGAACACCCTCACGCAATGAAGGAAGATAGCAGCTGGCAACGTGGAGATACAAATCAGCGTGGGTGGCTTTGTTGTATACACTGTGTACTGGAGTGGCGTTCGTTTTGTGCTTGGCTAAGATGTCCATTCTCTTCTACCTCCATGATGAGTTTGATACAGATGTGCAGGAAGTTAACATGTTTGAGAAAATCCTGAAGTCTTTCGCTCCCAAGTGGCAACATGAGAAACGTTTCATCAATATATCTGAAAAGACATGTAGACTTCTCCAGTTCATCTGTGGTCTCCATAACCAAGTTTGTCACAACAAATGACAGATGGATCCCCATAGGGACGCCATTCATTTTTCGTAAAGTCACCACTGACGAGAGACAATGTTTATGCGAGGACAAATTCGAAGTGACTGGTCACTGTCGCGTTGAATTTATCCCTGTCCAACTTGACGGAATCACCAAGCGGCATCCAGGTCAAGAGAGATACCACATCAAAGCTTAGTAGAAGGTCCTCGTCACGGAGGTGCAGCTTTTGCTTCTATTCAATGAAACATGCAGAGCTACTGATGCCGTGCAGACAATTAGCGATGTAGGATCATTAATACTGCCGTTAGATGTTTGGGCAGCTGGTACGTTGGTGTTCCTATTTTGCTTACAACAGGACACCGGAGGAGGTCGTTTCTGAACCTGTGGTAAGCCATAGAGCCTTGCTGCTATAAGAGCTCGTGGCCGAAAATCCTGGAGTATTTCCTTTGGCAGGCACTGTCAGAGAGACTCAAGTCTTCTTCATTCCATTGGTCTCGTGTGGTTTCAATTTTCTGTGTGTAAAATCCTCGAGTAGGTAATACATTATTCGAGTGTACTCTCTTAGCGGTTATAGTACAGTGGTATTTCCTTTGCACGCTGGTAGAATGACTCTTTCGGGATCGTTCCGTAGTTATCGAAAACCAGCTCTTTCCGCTTTCTTGGTGTTTGGCTCTAGTGAGCGTGGGGCACGTTTCCCAAAGTGTCTATTCGTCGTTGTGGCCTGAGATTGTGGATATTACATGTTCTACACCACTGATGAACTCTGCATAGCGATCGATGTTTGTTCGAAGTTGAATCCGTTTTCCAGAACTGAATTTTCCCCTGTTTTCATTTTCTTCCCCTGCGTAATCATGATATTATACTCCGGTGCAATAACGATAAACGTATTGACAATGAGGCAAGGAGGGGCAATGAAATACTAAAGAAAACACATTGTGATTAATCAGCAGGTGTATGTGTTGAACATTTTCAATGTTCGCGCTTACACATAACATTTCGTTACGTTGTACCGTTTTATTTGTTAAATAAACGTAATTAGAAAATCTGTTTTAACTGGTCTTCCAGTATATGGAAGCATCAGCATCTCGCTGCCTCCCCAAAACCTCTGATGTGGTCTTAGATTCCCAGGAGGAAGTCTCTTTGCAAACCAACACGATAGCCTCCCATACTCTTGAGGCCGCATCAGTTACAATTGCTCACATAACACGTATCATAGCTAACGACCCACACCTGATCAAGAATGTGAAGTTAGTCTGCACTGGATGGAAATTCAAGCTAATGGGCACACCTGGCCCGGTTTTGAAAACGGTTTTTCTCTCTGACAATGGTTGGTTCGTGTGAAAACAGTCGTGTTTGTTGCCTCAGAACATTTGCATAATCTAGGTGTCATCTCTCCAAACCTAAGAACGTTCAATCAGGCTGGGTGTCAGAAAAATTGAAACCAAGCCCTAAACGCATGCTTCAACATAAATAGAGGTAGCCAAACCTGCGTTTTCCACTGTTGTATTTGACCACGAATGGCACTTTTGCAATATCGTCATTGCATTGTAAATCTCAGTCGCGGTTAGAATAGTGTTCTGTGTAACTGTGCGTGCCGTAAGTATAAGCCCAGTGCGTTCGATAGTGGGAAAATTTTTCATCTCGTATTGTGGGTGCTTTAGTAACTAGTGTAACTGAAATGTTTGTTGATTCAAGAGGTTCCGATCGTAGTTTCACACAACACACGGGGTAAGCTGAGGATATCATCCGGTAAGTACCAGCGCGGAAAAAAGTCTGTTTTGAATGATCGTGATGAACGGTGATTGGCGAGAACTGCAACGCTATATAAGAAGGCGACATCGGCAGAAGCCACTGCAGAACTGAATGTCTCACTGGCGAACTACGTAAGCACAAAAAGAACACTATGTGACCTGTATGAGCAGGATATTACACGGTCAGCTGGAAATCCAGAACCAATCATCAAATGCCTATAAAAGGAAAATGTGGTTCTGAAGTCATAAAATATGGACTCTGGTGTAGCTAGTGGTATAAAGACATTTAGGTGGCCGAGTTCACGTCGCAAGAGCGAAATATCGCTTGGATTCAGGAATGCTTGGGACAGACATATCGTCGTATTCCGGTAGACCCATATCTATTTTGCAAGCTGGGGTTACTGTCAACATTTTTCCTGATCTGGATCATCCTATAGTACAATGGGCGTTTCAAAATGACACTGCTGTGCTCCAGGAGGACAGACGCTTTCTCACACAGGTCGTATACCCGAGGACTGCTTTAGTGAGCACAAGTATGATTCGTCGCATCGCCCTGGACACCACATAAGCAGATCTCAATATTATTGCGTATTTGTGATCTACTATGCAGAGAAGGGTGCGTGATAGCTGTCCACATCCATTACCATTATCTGAGATTGACACTCTTTTGCAGGAAGAACTGTACGCGACTCCCTTCAAATCCACGCAGAACCTGTATTTCTACCACCCAAAGATGACAGGAAGCTCTCTCGGAATGGTAGCTGTTTTCTTACACCGAATCGGGTGTGGTAAAGTGTTTTTTGTGTGTGCGTATTTCTGTCCTCTCTTTGTAGACAATAATTCTGCTTCACCGTAGCCATTGGATCACAACGAGGAAGAAAGCCGCTCGGTTAGCAATGGCTACAAAAAGACGCTGAAACACATTGCGTCTTCAATGCAAATCTGAATAAACAGGCTGCTAACCATCGCGACACCTACATATAAACTTTGCAAGATCATAGCTGAAGGCCGTGTCGTTCATACAGTCAATGTACAGTTTTAACACCGGATCTTGATGTCGTCAGTAATTTTCAGTTGTACATAAAAAAGCTTTACCGGTAATTGCACATTATTCGTTAATAATTATTTTAAGTCATATTTTGAACTGAATGTTGACGTTACCTATCAGAGCATAGGTATTTTGTAGTTTACTATCCACTTATGTGGTCAATAGAGCTATAGCAAGAGAATAGGGGAAAATGAAGGGGTTCCCATTTTGTTAGAGTGGCAAAAGAGCACAATCGATTGGTGCGAAAAGAGCGCTCCAACTAGAAGAAAGCACTAGTTGTGTAGTAGCCTTCAAATGTTATATTTCCCGGTGTGGATGCGAGACTAAAGTATCACCAGTTCCTATGGATTCAAGTCCTGAATTAATGTTGTTTTCACATATAAAGATACAGAATGCTTAAGTTACTCTCCGGGGCAATTATTACTGGAAGATGAGCAATGTGTAAGGCATATAAATTCTGACACCATGGCTGTTTAACACCCACCGAATTCATCCCACTGATTCGCACCATCCCCCTGAGGCAAAGCATACTTTTAAATATGCATGTACCAGTATTTATTCGGTTTTGTTATGAATGTATTGACAGAGTTTAATATGCGCCATTAATACAAATCATGTTGGAATGGTAGTATTCTCGTCCGAATCTTAAAATATATCTTAATGCTATATCCACAATGAAAGGCCCTCAATTTTATTCTTTAAAGACTGACAGAGGATAGGAAAGATGGTTGAATTTCTTGAACATTATATTGCAGATTGAACAAAGACAAAAATGTTTTCTATTTAATGTTTGCACCATTTCATTAACTTAAAGATAACTTGAATCTGCCTGTACTGTTCAACAATTTTTAAGTAAATGTTTAAACTTTGTTTGGTATCACATTGTTTTATGGGCGACAAGAGTGTATTGATCCATGAGTACCAGAGATAGCCGAGTATATACATAAAGATAGCGGGCCTAGTGGTTAAGTTCCGAAATACACTGACATGACGATTTATTCAGAACCAACTAAATTACTTTCTTCGGCGTTAGCATGAGGAAATAATTCTCTTGTTAACTACTATCCCCTACTAAACAGCAAAATTAATACTATATTGAGCAGTTTATTCCCTGAAACAGTTCTCTCGAAGCTTTGTATGAATATATTCAATTTATTTACCAAAAAGTGTAATTTCAAGACTTCAATTACATGTTTACTAAAATACATGTACGATTTGGACCGGCGTCCGTCCTGTTACCTGGCAACAACTAAAATGCCTGACAAAAAAAATGTTATTGGTCGTTAAAAAGTACCCTCGTAAAGGTTCGCAACAATATTCGTGAAGAAGTCTCGAAAATTAATTTCGTGATTGAATACCAAAAACTTTTTTGTACAAATGATATCAGTGAGATTTATTGTCTCTTGGATTTCTGAGTAAGTTGTATGTATCTGGAGGTAAGGAGCAGAGATAAGAAGACTAATTTTAAACAGTTTCCTGAGAGCACCAGGGGAGAATAAGAGGCGACGAATTAACACTGATAATGTAACTGAATTCCAGATTGCTGTGAGGAAGAAATTGGGGAAATTGTTATTTTCATTTAGTCAAAAAGGTATCAGATTCGATACATGTATTTCAAAGGCGGTAGGATATGAAAAGTTTACAATTAAGTCTTAGCGTGTTATCTCATCCAACAGTAAGGCTGCAGGTGAAGATATTTAATAGTATTAAATAGAAGTGAGATAGTCCGGATTCTAGTACACTTCACGCTGTGATTAAGACACGTGGATCAATGCACTTAGCAGCTGGTTCAGTGATGTTAGCAACATTTTCCTACCTTAGACAGACCATTCGGAAAAAATCTGAAAGCTTACTGCTGCGTTTTAAATGCGTAGAGTACCTAATAACTCTTGACAAAATTGTACCTAACTAAATTAGTAGTCAATGAAGACAATACGAAGAGTACTACATTGCTGTACAATGCAAAATACCACCAGCTCAACTGAGAGTTTTTTTAGTTCTGAAAGTAATCGGTAGATTTATTGCGAGTGGTGGACAGAGCTGTGGGGAATTATTTACGTAGTGTGATACTGTCTGTATTATAGTATTTGAGAGTTGTAGCATCGCGTTTTAGTACTCGAATAGTGTAAAATCGCGTAGTCTCCTTCCGCCGCCGAGCAGTGTGTCAGCAGTGCGCAATTAGCAGCATTACTGCATTTACTAGGCAATCTTGTATTTTAATAACCGTTTACATTTTGTGTCGAATTGTTTGTGCTCTCTGAAGATTAGTTCAGACGTTCTTTGCACAACAGTTTGTAGCATGTATAGGGACTGCTACTGCTGTGTTCGGATGCAGGCTGAGTTGGCATCCCTTCGCTCCTAGCGTCAGGCAGTGTTGGCTTTGGTCACACAGCATGAGGCTGTTGCCAATGGGCATCACTGTGGGTGTTCTGGTTTGTCGGGGGCTGCCAGCTCGTAACACGCATCCCCCGATCGGACTACGACTGTGGCTGCCCGGGATACTGCCCAGATTGAGGCTGATCCCTCACCTGTGGGAGAGTGGGACGTCGTCTCGAGGTGTGGCAGGGGGCGAAACACATTCCGGAGGGCTGAACGGAAGGCATCTCCAGTTTGTGTGACGAACCGGTTTCATGCTCTGTCTCAGGCTGATACTGATCTTCGGCCTGACATGGCTGCTTGTCGTGTTCCAGAGGTTTCCCCTCAGTCTGCAAGATCCGGGCGGTCGCAGAGGGTGGGCTTACTGGTAGTTGGGACCTCCAACGTCAGGCGCGTAATGGGGCCCCTTAGGGATATGGCAGCGAGAGAGGGAAGAAAACTAATGTGCTCTCCGTGTGCATACCGCGGGGAGTCATTTCAGATTTGGAAAGGGTCCTTCCGGATGCCATGAAGGGTACTGGGTGCAACCATCTGCAGGTTGTCGCTGATGTCGGCACCAATGATGTGTCTCGCTATGGATCGGAGGAAATCCTCTCTGGCTTCCGGCGGCTATCTTATTTGGTGAAGACTGCCAGTCTCGCTAGCGGGATGAAAGCAGAGCTCACCATCTGCAGCATCGTCGACAGGACTGACTGTGGACCTTTGGTACAGAGCCGAGTGGAGGCTCTGAATCAGAGGCTGAGACGGTTCTGCGACCGCGTGGGCTGCAGATTCCTCGACTTGCGCCATAGGGTGGTGGGGTTTCGGGTTCCGCTGGATAGGTCAGGAGTCCACTACACGTAGCAAGCGGCTACACGGGTAGCAGGGGTTGTGTGGCGTGGACTGGGTGGTTTTTTAGGTTAGATGGCCTTGGGCAAGTACAGAAAGGGCAACAGCCTCAACGGGTGCGGGGCAAAGTCAGGACATGCGGAGACCAAGCAGCAATCGGTATTGTAATTGTAAACTGCCGAAGCTGCATTGGTAAAGTACCGGAACTTCAAGCGCTGATAGAAAGCACCGAAGCTGAAATCGTTATAGGTACAGAAAGATGGCTGAAGCCAGAGATAAATTCTGCCGAAATTTTTACAAAAACACAGACGGTGTTTAGAAAGGATAGATTTCATGCAATGGTGGTGGCGTGTTTGTCGCTGTTAGTAGTAGTTTATCCTGTAGTGAAGTAGAACTGGATAGTTTCTGTGAATTATTATGGGTAGAGGTTACACTCAACAACCGAGCTAGGTTAATAGTTGGCGCCTTTTACCGACCTTCCGACTCAGCAGTATTAGTGGCAAAACAACTGAGATAAAATCTGGAATATATTTCAAAAAAATTTTCTCAGCATGTTATAGTCTTAGGTGGAGATATCAATTTACCAGATATAGACTGGGACACTCAGATGTTTAGGACGGGTGTTAGGGACAGAGCATCGAGTGACATTATACTGAGTGCACTATCCGAAAATTACCTCGAGCGATTAAACAGAGAACCGACTCGTGGAGATGACATCTTGGACCTACTGATAACAAACAGACCCGAACTTTTCGATTCTGTAAGTGCAGAACAGGGAATCAGTGATCATAAGGCCGTTGCAGCATCCCTGAATATGGAAGTTAATAGGAATATAAAAAAAGGGAGGAAGGTTTATCTGTTTAGCAAGAGTAATAGAAGGCAGATTTCAGACTACCTAACAGATCAAAACGAAAATTTCTGTTCCGACACTGACAATGTTGAGTGTTTATCGAAAAAGTTCAAGGCAATCGTAAAATGCGTTTTAGACAGGTAAAACTGTGAGGGACGGGAAAAACCCACCGTGGTTCAACAACAAAGTTAGGAAACTACTGCGAAAGCAAAGAGAGCTTCATTCCAAGTCTAAACGCAGCCAAAACCTTTCAAACAGAAGCTAAACGATGTCAAAGTTAGCGTAAGGAGGGCTATGCGTGAAGCGTTCAGTGAATTCGAAAGTAATATTCTATGTACCGACTTGACAGAAAATTCTAGGAAGTTCTGGTCTTACGTTAAATCAGTAAATGGCTCGAAACTGCATATCCAGACACTCCGTGATGATGATGGCATTGAATCAGAGGATGACACGCGTAAAGCTGAGATACTAAACACCTTTTTCCGAAGCTGTTTCAAAGAGGAAGACCGCACTGCAGTTCCTTCTCTAAATCCTCGCACAAACGAAAAAATGGCTGACATCGAAATAAGTGTCCAAGGAATAGAAAAGCAACTGGAATCACTCAACAGTGAAAAGTCCACTGGATCTGACGGGATACCAATTCGATTCTACACAGAGTACGCGAAAGAACTCCCCCCCCCCCCCCCCCGCAACCTTCTAACAGCGAAGTACCGCAAGTCTCTAGAGGAACGGAAGGTTCCAAATGATTGGAAAAGAGCACAGGTAGTCCCAGTCTTCAAGAACGGCCGTCAAGCAGATGCGCAAAACTATAGATCTATATCTCTGACGTCGATCTGTTGTAGAATTTTGAGAACATGTTTCTTGCTCGCGTATCATGTCGTTTTTGGAAACCCAAAATCTACTCTGTAGGAATCAACATGGATTCCGGAAACAGCGATCGTGTGAGACCCAACTCGCTCTATTTGTTCATGAGACCCAGAAAATATTAGTTACAGGCTCCCAGGTAGATGCTATTTTCTTTGACTTCCGGAACGCGTTCGATACAGTTCCGCACTGTCGCCTGATAAACAATGTAAGAGCCTACGGAATATCGGACCAGCTGTGTGGCTGGAGTGAAGAGTTTTTAGCAAACAGAACACAGCATGTTGTTATCAACGGAGAGACGTCTACAGACGTTAAAGTAACCTCTGGCGTGCCACAGGGGAGTGATATGTGAGCATTGCTTTTCACAATATATATAAATGACCTAGTAGATAGTGTCGGAAGTTCCATGCGGCTTTTCGCGGATGATGCCGTGGTATACAGAGAAGCTGCAGCATTAGAAAATTGTAGCGAAATGCAGGAAGATCTGCAGCGGATAGGCACTTGGTGCAGGGAGTGGCAACTGACCCTTAACATAGACAAATGTAATGTATTGCGAATACATAGAAAGAAGGATCCTTTATTGTATGATTATATGATAGCGGAACAAACACTGGTAGCAGTTACTTCTGTAAAATATCTGGGAGTATGAGTGCGGAACGATTTGAAGTGGAATGATCATATAAAATTAATTGTTGGTAAGGCGGATACCAGGTTGAGATTCATTGGGAGAGTCCTTAGAAAATGTAGTCCATCAACAAAGGAGATTGCTTACAAAACACTCGTTCGACCTATACTTGAGTATTGCTCATCAGTGTGGGATCCGTACCAGATCGGGTTGACGGAGGAGATAGAGAAGATCCAAAGAAGAGCGGCGCGTTTCGTCACAGGGTTATTTGGTAAGCGTGATAGCGTTACGGACATGTTTAACAAACTCAGGTGGCAGACTCTGCAAGAGAGGCGCTCTGCAACGCGGTGTAGCTTGCTCGCCAGGTTTCGAGAGGGTGCGTTTCTGGATGAGGTATCGAATATATTGCTTCCCCCTACTTATACCTCCCGAGGAGATCACGAATGTAAAATTAGAGAGATTACAGCGCGCACGGAGGCTTTCAGATAGTCGTTCTTCCCGCGAACCATACGCGACTGGAACAGAAAAGGGAGGTAATGACGGTGGCGCGTAAAGTGCACTCCGCCACACACCGTAGATATAGATATATACTTATGAAATATAAGCATGTCATTCAGAGTTCATTAGTGTTGAAGTGATAAAATGAATAGCAATTACGTATTCCTAATTCCAACGCCACCTGCGCTACTCTCGATCTGCTATACTGCTACCTTACATATTTCTCTGGGATCGTTGTACCTGTCGGGCTGAAAGTATTTTGAAAATTTATTCATGCAGATATTCACTTGAAATATTGCGCTTGTTAGATATCGCTGAGGCCTCCTTCCGCTCTATGGGTTGCTTACCAATGTTTACGTGTCGTTTATGTTTCCGTATGTCGTATACTGTTGTTACAGCTTTGTATAGACTACTTGAGTAGTGTCGATCACTTGGTATCGCAGCTGTTTACTGACCCATTCGGGATTCGGAAAGAAAAGCCTACTTCAGACCGAAGCTGCCTCGCGGTTTAAAGGCGAGGGATGGCGAGCCGGCCAGTCTGGACGTGATTTTTAGGCAGTTTCCCCACATATAGGGAGGTAAGTGTCGTCCTTTTACAAAGAATAGGCTCAGAAACAGGCCACACAGATTTTCAGAAAACGTACCCAAGTTTTAATGTGACATTTACTTTAGACGCAAACAAACGGGGTCGGTAAACAGATTCCGTAAGGTAACGTTAGCATCACGTGCGGCATCCAGCCACCGACTGTCATTAACATTGCCAAAACCCATACCACAACGCCGACCCCTTAGATTAACGGGAAACAAGGAAAGGAGGAAAAGATTTTAGCAGTTTATTAACAACATGATAGAGTGTTCTGATCAGCTGTCCCAAAACTAACTTTTCGGCTCGATTTCTAAAGGCTATAATCCTGTGCTACTGAGATACAGTTGACTGTGAATATACGAAGTAGTTATACAAATTTATAGCGGTTTATAGTTGTGTAGGTTTTTTTCTGCACTCAACAGATCTGAAATGCTACGTTTTTCGTGTCTGTCATGAATGCGTGATGTATTTCATACAGGTAAGATCGTCCTTGTACCTTCGACTGACAGACCATGTCTTCTTAAGATATGGAAGTGTGATATCATATGCACTGTCACAAAAGTCAGTTTACAGCAGAACTCATTGTCTGCCAGAAGTATGACCCACGTATCCATTAGGACAGTGGGGTGAAATGGGGCGCTAATGGGCTACGGCAGCAGAGACGGACGCGACTGCCTTTGCCAGCAGCTCCTGCGCTACCTTTCCTAGTCTCGTTACCACTTTGGTTGGATCCTAGACAACTAGAAACCTGTGGCCTGGTCAGGAGCACACATTCCTGTTGGTAAGTAGGGTCGAGTGTGGCGCTGACCCCACGAAGCCATAGACCTAGATAGTCAGCAAGTAAATGTTCCAGCTGGTATTGGCTTCAGAATGGTGTGGGTTGCGCTACATCGAATGCACTGGGGCTTCTAATCCAATTAAAACGAATATTGAATTGAAATATTTGCGGATGAAATTACAGTGAAATCCCGACCATTAGCTGCTTACAGGCGTTGATAAATATCAACGGGGACTGTTGAAAATGTGCGCCGCCACCGGGACTCGAACCCGGGATCTGTTGCTTACATGGCAGACGTTCTATAAGACAGATCCATCGAGGACACAGAGGATAGTGCGACTGCAGGGACTTATGTCTGGGACGCCCCCCCATGAGACCCCCATTTCCCTCTTACTGTCCACACACTACGTTTGTAGTGTCCGTGCCCACTACACTCATTATTCGCGGCAGTCAATCTACCGACTCTCGTAATGGTTGGAGCAATCTGAGTGCATCCGCAGTGACGAAGATTATTGGCCGGTAAGCCTTCTCTATATGAAGACATGTCCGAAAGAAAAGATACCATCTTCATATATTTATGTATGAAATATTTACGTTTGTCTACTTGGAGACAATTTCCTGCCATTCACGAACTTCAATGTTCCCAAACAACAATGGAATATTTATAGAGATCAATGCGCCATTTCACCGGGCCACAATTGTTCAAGATTGTATTGAAGAACGTTCTGGACAAATCCAGCGAACTGTTTGGCCACCCAGATCTGCCGGCATCAGTCCCATCGAACATTTATGGGCAGTAATCGAGAGGTAAGTTCACGAACATAATCCAGCACCGGATAGAGATCGTCAGTTACGGTCTGTTATAGAAGCAACATGGCTAAATATTTTTGCATCGGATATCCAGCGAAATGTTGAATCAATACCAGAACGAGCTGCTACATTACGTCAGGCAAAAGGAGGTCCGACACAGTGTTAGTAGGTATCATATGACATTTGCTATTGAAGTGTAAACAGGAGGGTTCCTTTTTCTGTGATCACTGTTTGTACTATGCCGTGTCAGTATTAATACACCGCACCCTTGGTCGATGTAACTAACAATAGTGTTGATCACGAATTAATTTTTGTTGTTTCAAGTAACTGTTCATAACATAACATGCTTTTCGTATAATTTTTTGAGACGTCTTACATCTCATTTTGATAATTTCCTGCGTAGTATTTTCTCTCGTCTTTCTCATCCTAATCTACAAATACTTCATTTTGATTTAGGGTGCAACACTTACGGTAGAAACTTAATTGCTGTCGTTGAAAATGCCACTAGTTAAATGACTGTCTCGCATTTGGTCGTGTTCCACGGCGCGCACTCGTTAAACTGAAACAGTTGCCACTATTCGAACGATTCGCTCTATCTTCATATCCACATTAAAATTAATTCAGTTTTTTCTGTCACACAGAATTATGTTACGGTTATTGTTGTATCGGTTTTCAACGGCTCATGAACCGTGGGGTTTTAGCAACTGCCTCTGCATTCTCTAGAAAACCAATGCTACTATATGTCAATTACCAAACGAGAATATACGAGGCGTCATAGTAAAGTTTTAAGACTGGCCTTGGAATTGTACAATTGTGGTACTTACATCCTACTGTGATGCATCTCCTTCAAAATTATCCCCTTCTTACTGAACACACCGACTCCAATGGTGTTTCCACTGTTGGAATCAATCCTGGTATTTTTTACTGAAGTATGTTAAGGACGCTCTCCGTATTTGCCTGGATGTCTTCTATTAAGTCAAACTGTTTCCCTTTCAGTGAAAATTTCAGTCTGCACTTGCCGAATCACGGGAATATGGCGGTTGTGGAAGCACAGGAATTTTGAATTTGGTCAGAAATTCAACAGTGGAGAAGGCACAATGAGCCAAAGCATTGTCATGGTGCAGCACCCAACTTCTGTCTTTCACCAATGCAGGTCTTTTGTTCTTCCGCACCTTTTCGCGCAAACGCTCAAGGACACATTTGTAGTACGGCTGGTTAATTGTCTGTCCTCCAGGGGTAAACTCATGATGCACAATATCGGTAGAGTCGAAGAAAATCGTCATAAGCGACTTCATCACCTTCGTCCAACTTTGCCGTGTTTTTTTTCTGTCGTGGTGATGCTGGAGTCTTCCGTGACACTCATTTGAAGAAGTGGACAAAATCAATGTTAATTACATTAAGATAATTTCCGAATATCAAATGATATGACAGCTATAAAGCGAAATTCACAGTCGAAAAATACTAAATTTGCTACCACTCATTATATATTGCTTAACTTCTCCTGATCTTGACCATAAATCAATTTTCAAGGGAAATGGACGATTTTTCAAAAAATGTGAGACATTCTTGTGACACAAGTTTACCAAGAAGTGCCCGAAGAGCAGGCTTACAATTAGTGGACAGCGAAACATTAACCCTACATCTTTGAAAGACATACATTTCGTGAGTCCATTATTGCTCATATATACAGGAAGCAGTGACACATACTACATGAAACTACAAGTGTAAAGTGAAAAGTTGTTGTAATCAGGCGACGGGTACAGAAACTACGAGGTGTGACTAGAAAGTGTTAAGAGTGAATCCGCTACTGATTACGGGTTTGGAGGGTAGTAGGTACACGGAGGGTGGGAAGTGAATCATTGCCTTGTCCTCGAACGCCCTCTGACAGGAAAATGCGTTTCCTTTATTCAGTACGTTGTGGCAGCTGGTTGAGTGCGGCTCTGTTACGGCTTGTTGGCGGTTTCTGACTGCGTGAAAATGGACGTAAAAACGGAGCAACGAGTTTGCGTGACATTTTGTTCTAAAACTGGGACATCAGCTTTTGAGACTTACGAAGTATTAGAAACAGCTTTTGGAGATAATTGTGTGATGCAGTCAAATGTTTTTGTCTGTTGCAACAGATTTAAAAATGGCTGCGAAACATTTCAAGATGAATCATGGTCGAGACATCCTTCCACCTCAAAAACAAATGAAAATGTTGTGATAGTTCGTGACTTATGCGCTCTGATCGTAGACTTACAATTAGGAAGATGCGTGTTTATTAAGTAAGTATCGTTTTGAAATTTAAAAAAAGACGTGCTAAGGTATCTCAATAACTTTATTTTTACATGAAAGCCTGTACCTTAATCTATTGTTCTATATAATCTCCGTTAGTATTGAGGCACCTGTCATAACGTTGTTCACGTTTTCGAATCATCTCCTCATAGAATTCTGCCGCCTGACTTGTTAATAACTGCATCACAACTGTTTTGACTTCGTCAGCCGGCGGGGGTGGCCGAGCGGTTGAAGGCAATAGAGTCTGGAAACGCGAGACCTCTGCGATCGCAAGTTCGTATCCTCCCTCGGGCATGGATGTGTGTGATGTCCTTAGGTGAGTGAGGTTTAACTAGTTCTAAGTTCTAGCGGACTCATGACCTCAGAAGTTAGGTCCCATAATGCTCAGAGCCATTTGTACCATTTTCACTTCGTCATCGTCTTTAAGAGCAGAGTTTCCCATCGAAATGATGTGATGAGATCTTTAGTCTGAAATTCCACAAGAAATACTCCTTTTCTGTCCCAAAAAACTGGGCACATAATTTTCCGGGCAGAAATTGTTTGCTTAAACTTCACTTGTCTGGGTGAATCTGAATGCGCCCATTCCATGGACTGTTCCTTCGATTCTGGTGTGACGTAGGCGACCCGTGTTTGATCGCCCGTAACAATTTTACTTAAGAAATTATCACCGTCGTTGTGGTGCTGCTCAAGGGAAGTCATTGCACTATCTAAACGTTTGGGTTTGTGCACATCCGTCAACATTTTCGGAACCATCAAGCGCACAATTATCAGTAACTCAAGTGCACGGTCACATTGCCATACATAACCATATGAGAAACATTAGGAAAGTCATCCGGCAAGGAGGAAATCGTAAAGCGTCTGTTTTCTCTCACCTTATTGTTCACTTCCTGCATCAAACTTTCATTAACGATCGAAGGACGCCCACTCCGTTGTTCATCATGCACATTTGTGTGGCCACCTTTAAATGATCTCACCCACTTCCTTACCATTCTGTCACTCATATTTTATCCGAAAACTTTACAGATCTCACGATGAATATCCATCGGTTTTAGGCCTTCCGCACTAAGAAATCTTGTAACAGCCCGTACTTCACAGTCGGCGCGTCTCACGCTTATCGAAGGTATGTTAAACAAAAAATGGTTCAAATGGCTCTGAACACCATGGGACTTAACATCTATGGTCATCAGTCCCCTAGAACTTAGAACTACTTAAACCTAACTAACCTAAGGACAACACACGACAAACAGCCATCACGAGGCAGAGAAAATCACTGACCCCGCCGGGAATCGAACCCGCGAACCCGGGCGTGGGAAGCGAGAACGCTACCGCACGACCACGAGATGCGGGCGTATCTTAAACACTCAGCACACAACGTAAACAGGGAAGAATGAGACTGTAATGGCGTCTTAGAGTAAATGTGGCATGTTGAAGTGAGTACATAAGTTTAGTCCTTTATTTGAAATACAATTATAATCAGAAGACTTACTGGGTGAGTAAGATAACATTTATATTTGTTAGTAAAGACTGTATTTTCTAAGTAAAATAAGGGATCTGCATCCGTAAATGGTTTTCTCTACTACGGTTTCTTGGGACTGTTAGGAAGTCTTAGATATAGTGGTAAATAATTTGAATTTAAAATAACTTTTCTCAGTCTTGCTGTCTTTTTAGAGCTGAATGTCAACTGCCTTAACAAGTTAATCTATTCGGTGCCTAATAATTCTAGTAATGGCGTTTGCTTTCTTTCTGAAATGTTGTATTTCTTGTGTGCAGCGTGTGATTTTTACCGTCCGAAATGTGTTGAGGAACTTGAAGGATTATTTGTAGTATAGTTCCGTCTTTGTTGTGCTAGCCGCGTGTTTTATTTGCGGCAATGTGTAGCGCAAGATGCTCTTGAATTCCTGTAAGGTTATCTCTGGGCTCTAGTAAAACAAAACTGAATTGGAAGTTGCCTTTCTTAAGCAAATTTGACTGAAGTGAAATCTTTTAAGCTCTCATTTGCCATTAATGAGCAGATCAACCAATTATCGGAGGAATCGTGTTTTTCCGATCAAAAACAGTACAATTTAGAATCTTATTATCAGCAACTGTGTACCTTTGGTATTTCTAGGAGTGTTTCAGTTGGGAACATACTGAAACTGGTTGTCAGTGTGTGCTGGTGCCCTCAATCTTGTACTGTCCCACGTCAAATAAATACCGAAATCCTCATATAATTTACCGACTTCGCAGCTATTACCGCAGTCTGTCTATTTCCCTTTCTAATAGTTAAATGTAGTGCAGAGAATTTCCCTGGTGGAGCCTCTACTCTGACCAAACCATTACTTTTTGCCTTCTCAGTTCTGTCACTGAAGTACAGCAGTCGAAGAGCCGTTTAATATTGTAATCTTTTACATCTGACTTGGCACCTTATTCTATCTACACTTCCTCTTTTGATGTGTAGTCAATTTGATATTACCTTGTATTGATATAGATCTCTTCTATTTCTATAAGTATGAAGAGGTGTATTGTCCTACAGTCTATTCACCGAGAGCTGGGACGAAACATAAACAGTGTCACGTGAGCGACTACGCTCGTTTCCAGAGAAAGCATTCGGTGTTCACGTGATACGTAGGGGTGTGGAAAATCCTTGGCGCACCCTTTGCAGCTGGCGGCGTTCGGCTGGCTGCCGAGCTGTCACAGCGGACTGTGATAAACCTAGGCAACAATGTACGAAATAAATTTAACAACAATGATAAAATAATGTTAAACTGAGTTCAGTAAGTCCCCACAACCACACACTCCAGCGTGGTGACGGCAAGGCAGCAGTCTTCTTGGGAGACTTCAAAGAGTGTGTGGCCTTGTACTCACTTATCACACGATGCACTGAAGAACGTCCCACACCTGCAGCTGCAGCTGTTTTCGAAACAATGTCACTCATCGACTGCTCTGCATGTAAAAGTTCCGTTCTATACACATTAAGACTCAGAACTAATACGTCGACCTCGCTCGCTAAATCCGTGGATGACATAATGAGGACAGCCGTATGTGATGCTAATGAAATAAGTGAATATATAAAATAAGAAACCATGTGATGCTATTGGATGTGCACATAAACAGTGAATGCTCAGCGTGACTACAAACACATATACTTACTCTAATAATCAACAACTAGTCTTTCAAGCGTCTTTACAGATGAACTTAAGATATCGTGAAATACCTGCTGTACAACACCCACTAACGAGCTCACACCTGCAACTGAGGCGGCCACACTGAATGAGCGCCGCGCCTGCGAACCGCACAATGCATCGCTCATAAAGGACAAACGGTTCCACCCATCGCATTAGAACAAACTAAAAAATTAAATTCAAACCTTTCTGAAACTTTTCTCGCTTACAGCCCCACAAAAGAATGTAAAGGGAAAAAGTTTGTCGCTTACTATATTTCGGACGATGATTTGGTAACAGTTCTATATCAGACGTGAGATTTTAATTCATTGCTTCACTATTACTGACTCTATTGAGCAGACAATTTGCAGACGTCATCGGCATATAGTACTGAAGGCAATTATAAAATTATTTTGCTGTGTGACACACAGTTTAGGAGATATGGCGTGATAAATATAGAGTAACGCGAAAAAACAACTTTTCCTGAAAGCTTAAATATTTCTCTTTTTGAGTGACAATAAATTTTAATGTAATGTAAGTAAAGGTGTCGGAAGGTAGTTCTCGGATCTCTTTATCATGTTCAGGCGCCAAATTATAAAAAACACAACTTTCATTTTTTAATTTCTGACGCCCCTGCCTTGTACACCCCTCAACGGCAGCGCTGTGGTCATGCGCCTTGCCGTGTTTACAGTACGTCTCTTGTTTCGGTGAATGGAGTATAGTCAAGCACACCAGGACATACACTACTGACCATTAAAACTGCTACACCAAGAAGAAATGCATATGATAAACGGGTATTCATTGGACAAATATATTTTACTAGAACTGACATTGGATTAGATATCCACGCAATTTGGGAGCATAGATCCTGAGAAATTAGTACCCAGAACAACCACCTCTGGCCGTAATAACGGCCTTGATACACCTGGGCACTGAGTCAAGCAGAGCTTGGATGGCGTGTACAGGCACAGCTGCCCATGCAACTACAACACGATACCACAGTTCATCAAGAGTAGTCACTAGCGTATTGTGACGAGCCAGTTGCTCCGCCACCATCGACCAGACGTTTTCAGATGGTGAGAGATCTGGCGAATGTGCTGGCGGAATTGCAGTCGAACATTTTCTGTACCCAGAGAGGCCCGTACAGGACTTCCAACATGCAGTCATGCATTATCCTGCTGAAATGTAGGGTTTCCTAGGGATCGAATGAAGGGTACAGGCCGGCCGGGATGGCCGAGCGGCTCTAGGCGCTACAGTCTGGAACCGCGCAAGCGTTAGAATCGTTAGGTTTAAGTAGTTCTAAGTTCTAAGGGACATCACATATCAAGTCCAATAGTGGTGAGAGCCATTTTAACCATCTGAAGGGTAGAGCCACGGCTCGTAACACATCTGAAATGTAACGTCCACTGTTCAAAATGCCTTCAATGCGAACAAGAGGTGACTGAGACGTGTAACCAATGGCACCCCATACCATCACGCCAGGTGATACGCCAGTATGACGATGACGAATACACGCTTCCAAAGTGCGTTTACCGCGATGTCACCAAACACGGATGCGACCATCATGATGCTATAACCAGAACTGGGATTCATCCGAAAAAATGACGTTTTGCCATTCGTGCACCCAGGTTCGTCATTGAGTACACCATTGCAGGCGCTCCTGTGTGTGATGCAGCGTCAAGGGTAACCGCAGGTATGGTCTCCGAGCTGATAGTCCATGCTGCTGCAAACGTAGTCAAACTGTTCGTGCAAATGGTTGTTGTCTTGCAAACGTCCCCATCTGTTGACTCAGGGATCGAACGTGGCTGCACGATCCGTTACAGCTATGTGAATAAGATGCCTGTCATCTCGACTGCTAGTGATACGAGGCCGTTGGGTTCCAGCACCGATTCCATATTGTGACAGCAGTCATTGGATCTCTACCAACGCGAGCAGCAAAGTCACCATACGTTAAACCGTTGTTGTTCTTCTTAAATAGACTCTCTGTATGTAGCATAACTTACCCAGATTTTTTCATTAGTAGTGGTATCCAGTCAACTTGTTATAGCCTTACGCTTAACTACTGCAGATGCGTGAATAGTGAGATGGTAACTCTGTTGCTCATCGCGATTAGCTGACAGAGTTCCGTCTCGCAGACTGCCTCTGTAAATTAGTAATGCAAATTATCTGTTAACGAAAATATACAGATGTAGGCCATGTCGCATGTTGTGCGACTATGTGAGGTACGATGCAACAGTCACGGACATATATGAAGGGCACAGCTGGTTGAACGAATCGCGAGAATCCAAGGCCTGTTGTAGGAATGGCACAATCTTCACCTTCGTGAAATAAGCATTCTCAGCGATGTTCTTGGTACCACCCTCAATTGCACTGTTAGGTTATCATCTAAAACATTTCCTGTACCTCAATGATCAGTACGTATTCTTCTTTATGAATATCTTTCGCCACACACCTCATATCGCAAGTTGTAATGCTGAGTCCTACGTTCCAGTTAAAAGATTTCCGTACTGAGAAGTTGAAGAAACAGGAAGTTTTGCATTAACTCAGACATTTCATATCATGAAAACTGCCTATCAGAAGTACCCTCTCAGTATTTCTTTCAGTCTGCTATCATTAACCATGACTTGTACTCTTCCTTCCTTGTCTCATTGTTTCTGAATCTTGTGGGTTGTCTGGAGACTGTCTACTAAGGAATCTGTACCTTCCCTCAAAGCTGTTACCGGATTGAAATTTTGGACATAGTAAACTGATCTGCAGAATTCACAACCTTAGTGCGGTTATCTTCACCGCCAACTTTTCTAATTCAGCTTATGCTGATGCCAGTTATTTGATTTGTAAGCATTCAAGCAGGTTAGTTCAGTCTTCACAGTACTGACCTTTTTCGCTTTCACACTAGAACAATATGTGTAGAATGTATTTAAATATTAACTGTGCAATAAAAACACAACTAAACAGGTTATAAGGTGTTTTATTTCAAGCCAAACCAGACTGGCTTCCAACAATCACGTCACAGCGCGGTTTCAAGTAGCTGTGTTGTTAATGGAATAATCGGTGGATAATTAGGGTCAGGGTGTGCACATTGAAGAAAGTAATCACGCAGAGTGGAATCTATGCCCGTCGGCAGCTGTCTCTTGTCCACATTCTTCTTCAGATGCAGAACTCTTCTCACTGCCTCACGAACAGGTGCGAATCTTCCCTTCATTCGGATGACGAACCCTGGTCTCTCTGCCAACCCATGGTTCCGGCGATAATCTCTCTTGTTTCGATACAGGTCGACTAGAGTCTCCACTAGAAACCCAATCCATGTTGTAGATGCCGGGTTCTCCTGAAAATGACAAAAAGAATTATTTTTTTTAAGCTGCTTCCTTTAGCGAACCTATATCTAGCACTTGAAATTTGACAGGCTACAAAGTAGTCAGTAACTGTGACATCACTACGACTTTTGCAAGCAACGAAAAATATTTAGGTATAATGTGTAAAGCGAGTTATCTGAATGTTTGTACTGATAATATCACCACTCCATAAACATTCCTTTGAAATGAATTAATGTAAGTTTTGTAAAATATTGTAATGCTTATTTGGACAAATGTCATGACGATCGTTTTTAGTTTCCACATATTCTCAAACAATATATCGCGTTAGGCTTCAATATGCCTTCTCAACCCTCATCATCAATTGGAAGTAGTCTACACAGTTTGGATGTGTGTGTAGATTAAAATGCGTCCTACATTTACATTTATTTCAAGCATTAATAAGAAATCTACGCTTGTGTTTCTAACGTAATACAGTGTTTTTAACAGTTAAATGTTTAACTTACCATTGCTTGTATCTCAGCTCTTAGATGTGCCATCGCAGTCTGCACTTCCAGCGACGGTGGCTCTCGGATAATCTTCCTTCGGCGCGGTCTGTTGGCAAAGATCTGCAGCCGACTGGGTGGAACCGGAACTCCAGGAGGGTAGTAAGAGCCAGAGACTTCCTCCTCTTCATCTTCAACGTCAGACAAGTCAAACTGCACAATTCTCGGTCTCGGACCAAACTGTGGAAAGAAAAAAGTTATGTCAGTAAACGTGTCTGCAGAACATTGTTGGAATTCATTTCTATCTTTTCTCTTGAAACACTCTGAAAGTTATCATTGTTGAATGTTGTACAGAGGAGGCTCTGCTGCTTACATGAATTGCCTGAAGCTGCGGTTTATCAGCAGCGGCCTCTTCGCAGTCGGTGGTGGTGGACTCGACCTTCCTCTCATTCGGCTTTGGTCGCAGTGGCCGAAGGCGGCGTAGAGGCGCAGGTGTTGGCGGCTCGTCGACCAACCTGGGACACCCCTGGCTGGCAGCTGGCGAGCCGAACAGCGACTTCACTCTCGAAAACATCTGGAAACGTGAAACAAGCAGTTTTTAATAGCAACAGTGTTTCCTGAGATGAAAATAGACAATTGTAATTTGGCTTATTGACGACAAGATTTGGTCTAAATAAACAATTCGGTGTCATACCGTACATGGCACCGTATGTGACACACACAAGCTCTTATCACAACCATAGAAAAATTGATATTAAGTGACGCTGTATTATAGATCCAAACACCAAGTAAACTGACGGATCGTTAAAAGAAATAAATACTTGTAGCAAGTCAACAATTATTGAGAGTCTGGAGTTACTAAATATGTTAATAATACACTACATGATAGTACAAGATGGGAATTGAGGAATAATTTGACCGACTGATACGTAGACCAAAGATAAAATATCTGTCTTCCAGACCCTGATCCCGAGCCTGCGATTGCAGAGTACTTTAAAACTCAGTGTTCACCTACCTCCTCACTTCTTCTCAACTTCTTCTCACAGCCCGAAGGATGCGAAACAGACTTCCTAGAAAGCGCGCTTCGAAATCGACTCTTTCTTCGGAAGGTTTGTCAATGAGACTGATGCTACGCAACGGTTCGGTTGGTTTGGTGGTGGAACTCATTGTTGAAAGTGACGTCATGAAGACACGATCTGTTACATTTGCTGACAATCTGAGTCTGCGTATAATGAAAAGAAGAAGGCGATGATGATCAAGAGGCAGTCTGTGACCGCGGGAGGAGGGGCAGGGCTTAACACGTAGACTCTCATTCGGGAGGACGACAGCTTAATCCCGCATCCGGCCATCCTGATTTAGGTTTTCCGTGATTTCCCTAAATCGCTGCAACCAAATTCAGGCATGGTTCCTTTAAAAGGACACGGCCGACTTCCTTTCCCATCCTACCCTAATCTGTTGAGACCGATGACCTCGCTGTTTGGTCTCATCCCCCAAACAACCCAACCCGCGCACTCTGTGAGAGGAATACTCGGACGCGATCTGAAGAGAGGGAATGCCAGGGATTCAGAATGTCTTGCTACAGTCGCGTATCGTCGACTGGTTCGCGACCTGAAGGAGTAGGTCAGTTTGGATTTGTGGAATAACGATTGAATCCAACCACGCCTGCCCTTATTTCAAAAGTGAATTCTCCTTTTTTTCCTTTGCAGAAAGGTGTGCCATCTACAAATATATCCTTGCTACGAGTTTATTGAACGAAAAAGGAATATAACTAACAATAACAACAAATGAAACTGATCGCACTGGAGTGAAATTTTTGAAAAATGCACGAGAGCTATATATCTCCTTTGATGTATGTATCTATACTCTACACAGCACTGCGATCTGCAAGGAAGAGGGTCTTCTCAAAGTATCGTGTTCTCGTAATTTTTCCTGTTCTATTTGCGTATGGGACGCAAGAAGAATGATTAAACGCCTCTGTGCGAGCTGAGATTCACTTAATTGTGTCTTCGCGATCCCTACGGTAGCGATATGTATGTGTTGTACCGGTTAAAATGCCTTTCGGAAGCTCCGATATACTTCATATCGTTGAATGAATCCTTCCATGACTTTCAGTGCTTCGTATAAGGACGATTTTGGTTACATGTGGTCGCTGGATACCTAGCACTACTCTTTGGCATGAAGAAGCGCAATCTGTTCAGATACCCTTTAAAAGTTCACCTCAGAATATATTCTAAGACTGCATAACAGTAGGAGGCGTTGAAGGATATTGGACAGTGGCTTTGTGGTTAACTTCTGCTATCCTTCATGTGGAGGACTTTGACCTGTACTTTCACCTATCATGTTTCACCGTTTCCTTTTCTCTTCTTTCTTTTTTTGAGAAATCCATGGTGTATTATGGTTAATAGAAATGTTGACTCAACCGGCCATTTTTTTGTGGTTTTTTAACGCCATTGACTCAACTTTGCAGTCGTACAATAATTAAACTGGATCTGAATGGCCCATGGCAGTTCGGAAAAGGAGTTAAGCATTTCTGCTTTTAGTCTGCTAAACTTATTATTAGTCGCTGCCTCGTCTCTCAGAGCCTATCAATAACTTTCGTGCCACTAACAGGTTTTAGTTTATTTTGCGATTATATTCTTCTAAGGTCTCCTGAGCTCTAGACAGCCAAACTCGATCTATTAGTCGTCTATCTGTAGTCCTATACTGTGGTTTACATTTGTTATTGAGTAGTGTCTGTATCTTTAGATGTTTCTGTGTGGTGACCGTAAACCATGTAATGTCCATCCTGTCACGTGCTTCTCTAGTACGACATACCTAACGAGTGCATGGTCAGTTATACTTTTAAAATAGAGCCATAGGAAGCCTATCACAACATCCTCCTGTCGTGTGCTGAAACTTCATGTTCCTCATTCTACATCTACATCTATATGGGTACTCTGCAAATCACATTTAAGTGGCTGGCGGAGGATTCATCGAACCACCTTCACAATTCTCAAATATTCCAAACTCGTATAGCGCGCGGAAAGAATGAAAATCTATATCTTTCCGTACGAGCTCTGATTTCCATTATTTGTGATCGCTCCTCCCTATATAAGTCGGTGTCAACAAAATATTTTCGCATTCGGAGGAGGAAGTTGGTGATTGAATTTCGTGAGAAGATTCCATCGTAACGAAAAATGCCTTTGTTTTAATGATGTCCATCCCAAAACCTGTATCATTTCTGTGACACTCTCTCCCATATTTCACGATAATACAAAACGTGCTGCCTTTCTTTGAACTTTTTCGATGTACTCAGTCAGTCCTATCTGGTAAGGATCCCACAACGTGCAGCAGTATTCTAAAAGAGGACGTACAAGCGTAATGTAGGCAGTCTCCTTAGTAGGTCTATTACTTTTTCTAAGTGTCCTGTCAATGAAACGCAGTCTTTTGTTAGCCTTCCCCACAACATTTCCTATGTGTTTCTGTATAGTCAACGTATACCGTGTAATGTCCATCCTGTAACGAACTCCCCTAGCAGGAACATATCTAACGAGTGTATGGTCAGTTATTCATTTAAAATAGTGCCATAGTAGGCCTACCTCTACTTGCTCCTGTTCTGAGCTGAAACTTCAACTTCCTCATTCGTATACAATGCTACTGACCCTTTATCTAGTTTGTTAAACGTATAACAACATCTGTTTCTTCTAGTTGAGCTTCATTCATTGGTGACCATTTTAACTACAAGTGCTTCATATTCAATTGTACCAATTTAAATGTGGACATCCTCAAAACCGGAGATCAATTCCTTGCCATTAAATCCAGTTCAGTCTGATCCTGAATGGGGTTTCGAACTATTTTTTCTAGGTACATCCCAGAGAGGTATTCAGTAACGATTCTCAGGATGTTTCCTGGCCGTGATCAGAAATATTATGATGAGCAGATTCTGGTTTAGAAACTTTCGAGTAACTTGCAATGTTGGTGACTGCGGCATTCGTCATCGGTTCTGAGAATCGCGTTTTTGTGAAGGACGCCCCAACAGTTTGAGTGGTCGCCATTGGAATGTTACTTGCACGAACATTGTCATTCTTGAGAGTCGTCGAACTCTGGGTGGGTGCATCCTGTCAGTGACAGCCGCTAAGTAGTGTTTTCTGATACATTACCTATTGGAGCTTCCGCGACAGATTCTGTAGGTTGCGGTGGAGACAGGGATACGTTTGGTATCTATGGTCTCATTCGAAGATACTCTTGCACTATCATTGTCATTCGGGTTCATGGTCGCAATTGGGGTAGGTGGCGTCTGTCCTGTAGCAGCCGCCGCGTACGTTCTGGGTTGCCCATCGCAGATCACTATATCTCTATATCCACTCACATTAATGCAAGGCGAAATATGTCATAAAAGATCGTTTACAGTTGTGTCACGCCGTTCAATACAGAAAACTTATGGGCGTTGGACCACTTCCACTTCTCCGGATGTTGTTCGATACTTTGCCGGCAAACCGCAGGTACGACATTAACTTTTCCTCCTCTTCGTTTCCTGTCTGCTGAGCTTGTACCTCCTGTCTGAAGCTACGTCAGATTTGACTCTCGTCATTTCTGTTTGCGTTGAAAACGTGCTTAATGTCGTGAAGCTCCCTTGGTAGGCATACTTCGTCCGATATTGTACGAGCCCTGTGTATCAGTGTTCGTAGAACAGTCTCACGCAATGAGGCGTGATAGCAGCTGGCAGCGTGGAGATAGAAATCAGTGTGGGTGGCTTTATTGTATACACTGTGTACTGCAGTGCCGTTTGCTCTGTCCTTGGTTAATAGAGAATTATGTAACACTTAAAGATCACGAACCTGCTCACTTCTTCTCAAATTCTCCTCACAGCCCGAAGGATGCGAAACAGACTTCCTAGAATGCACACTTCGAACTCGACTCTTTCTTCGGAAGATTTGTCACTGAGACCGATGCTACCCCTTCCGCGTCCTTAACGTGTAAAGCATTTTGAAATTGTGGAAGAGAGGTTAAATGCAGCCATGTGTGTCCTTGTTTGTAATGTGTATTGTCTTCTCCTTTTCCGATAGATTGACCATCTACAAGCCGGCCGCGGTGGTCTCGTGGTTAAGGCGCTCAGTCCGGAACCGCGCAACTGCTACGGTCGCAGGTTCGAATCCTGCCTCGGTCATGGATGTGTGTGATGTCCTTAGGTTAGTTAGGTTTAAGTAGTTCTAAGTTCTAGGGGACTGATGACCTCAGATGTTAAGTCCCATAGTGCTGAGAGCCATTTTTTTGACCATCTACAAATACGTCGCTGCTATGAGTTTATTGAATGAAAAAAGGAATGTAACTAAAAAATCCCAACAGAAAGCAGCACATCGCCACTTGAGTGAATCTTTTGAACAATGCGCGCCAGCTTCGTATAGACATCTACATCTACATCTACACTCCAAAAACCATAGGGGATTTTTCTCGTCCCATTTACATATGGAACGCAAGAATGATTGAGTAATCGCGTCGCTGTCCGGTGAGATTAGTTTAACTGTGTTTTTGCGATCACTACCTGAATGATAGGTACGTGTCGGAACGAGTCCAATGCCTTTCGGAAGTCAACAAATACTTCATCAAATTGAATGCATGGTCCCACGGCTTTCAGTGCGACGTATAAGGACGATTTACTTTCACGTGATCGCCGTTTACTGGAAACTGTTGGCTTTCGTTAAGAAGGTCAGTCTGTTCTTGATAATCTAGTAAATTTCTGCTCAGAGTATTTTCTAAGAATGTTTAACAATGAGAGGCTATGAAGGATACTGGACAATGTGCGGTGAGGCTCGCAAGTTTTTACCGCCCTGCCAGTGTCCAGCAATGTTGATTTGTCCAGCTAAAAGCTGGAAAATACTAGACCATACTGTCTATTGCAGATCGCAACATACATCGAATTGTCCGGTAAACGGGATGTGGCTAGCTACTGAAATATAAGTTTTAACTTGGTAATGTAAATTTTCAGGTGTATTCTTACCATAAATATCACAGTTAATACTGCCAAGCCCGTACTAAGTGGCAACACAATGTAAAGTTCACACCAACACCACAATCACACACGTAGCCAGCTTATGGTATTTACACCCATTACCGAAGTTAATAGAGTTCACCGGATCGTTTAGTTATGAAAATGCTCGCTCAAATGTTGTGCACTCTGCTCTACACGTAATACCTGTTCCAGTCTTAGATCGCACAACACGCCACACAGCTTTAACTAACAGTCAAAAGCAATAATTTTGATATTCCGTGCGAAATTCCAAACGACTTCCACTATACCGTTCACTTAAATATACTTTGCACTACTTCGCGAACTCATAATTAGCATTTCTCCGCGATTTTACAGTACTTTCGTCGGAGCTGCTTTCAGTGAGATGTTACCAGTTCGAACCCTCAGCCCCGACTCCCCTAGATCACATCAAAAGGCTTTGTTCCCAGCATAGATTGGCACGAGCCTACATTTTTCTGATTGGCTGATATCACAAACAGCAAATCAAGTTGCAATATTATCCCGCGCTAACCCGTGCTTTACTTCAATGGCCAATCACAGTAAAACATTTCCTTCTATGGCAATTCCTAAATAAATAAATTTAGAAAAGTATCAAATATAAAATTACTCCTTCTGAAATTACCGATTAATTTGTATTCTACTAACGATTTATTAGTACCATAAACTGACTGCACATTTAATCAAAGTAAATCCCCTGTGTAGTTTAACCGGTACTTCGTGAATAAACAAAACAATTTTCATTTACTTCTGTTCCTCTTCACTCATACAACAGTCACACTGCTAATTACTACACATATAAAACAATTATAAATATGCAAATATATTAAATATTAATCAAACATAACTTTATAACATTGTTTTCACTACGAATGCTAGCACTGTCCGTCAACTGCTGACCTCTGCCGCCTACTAGTACAACTACGTGCGGATCTGTAACTCAGGTCCATGTCAGCTGGTGACATCTGTCGATGACTCATGCCTATAACGATATCGTCCTAACAAGTGACAGGAGCGATGCGAAGGCGCTACGCCTCAAATGGTTTTGTGTTTGCTTGGTCGTTATACTTGGCACAGTTTTCTATTCGAGGACTCATTACGGTTAAAAGAAGTGTTAACAGCCATGTCATTGGTATAGAATCTGTTAAGGATAGTGTCAAACGCTGGAGCTTTGCCTGACTTCAACGATATCAGCTGTTTCTCAACACCGCTGACTCATCTTCGTAGTTGTACGAGAACTGAACTGGAACAACATTCCCCAGGGCTAATTGGAAAAGGAGATAAGCATTTCTGTTAGTTTGCTAAACCCAACATCTGTCCCTACCTCGTGCATCAGTGCGTATCAATAACTTCCGTGCCAATAACAGCCTTTACATGCGACCAGAATTTTTATCTTTCTTTCTGAGTGATTTTTTTATTATATTCTTCTAAGGTACTCGTTGAAGGTTTCCTGTGATCTTGACAGCCAAACGCCTTCCTTTCAACGTCTGTCTACAGCCCTATGCTGTGTTTCTTATTTATTATTATTAGTATCAGTTCCTTTAGATGTGTCTTTGTAGTGACCGTATACCATGAAATTTTCATCCTGTCATGATCTCTTCTGGTAGGTACATATCTAACGACTGGATGGGCAACTATTCTTTTAAACTTCAACCATGTAGACCTATCTCTGCATGCTCTTGTTCTGAGCTGAAATTTCAAGTTCGTCATGGGGGTATAACGCTACTTACTATTTATCTAGTTTATTGAACACAGAGCAATTTCTGTCTGTTTATATGAGCTTTGTGCTTTGGTGATCACTGTTACTATAACGGCCTCATAGTCACTATACCAATTTTAATGTGGACTTCCTCAAATATGTGAGATCAGTTCACTGCATTGAATCCAGTATATTCCTATCGTGACTGGGGTTACTAACTATCTGCCCTAGGTAGTTTACAAAGATGTACTCAGCAACGATTCGCAGGATGTTTTGTAGCGTGCACCACTAACAGGACTGTAATTAGCTCAGTTTGTTGCTGGATGATAAAGTATAATACTGGAACTTACAAGATAAGAAAATTATTTTTTCTGAAGTTATTTTTTACCGCAGGCGGTGAGTCTTGTATTAGACAGACGGGTCCATGATAATTTATTGCCAAACGGCCGGAGTGGCCGAGCGGTTAAAGGCGCTACAGTCTGGAACCGCACGACCGCTACGGTCGCAGGTTCGAATCCTGCCTCGGATATGGATGTGTGTGATGTCCTTAGGTTAGTTAGGTTTAAGTAGTTCAAAGTTCTAGGGGACTTATGACCGCAGCAGTTGAGTCCCATAGTGCTCAGAGCCATTTGAAACATTTTTTTAAGTTATTGCCAATCTCAGATAATGAGTCTTGCCCAAATGATGTCGAATGCAGCTGATGTCGATGTAGAAGACTTTCGTGTCTATTACTACAATCGCACCATCAACATCTCCCATCGTGCTATGCTTTTCGTTTACTCTCACAAAAAATGTTAATGTTTTCAGATTAGCGTTTTAAACAGCTTCCTGTGCCTATTATTAAGTGAGATGTACAGTTCGTTAGGAGCTCTTCAGATACGGTCATACTGTTGCTAATATTTGGATTTGCAGCCTGTGGTTCTCAACCACACGAGGCCTATATTCGTGATATGATAACTAAAAATCAGCAATTAATTTCATTCGCAACATAAAATTGAATACTTGGTAAATCAGTCAATTCTACCTGTACGTTGCACACAAAATATTCGTTAATGCCATGGACAGGGAAATTTTAGCCTTTTCTAAAATTGAATACTACACTCCTGGAAATTGAAATAAGAACACCGTGAATTCATTGTCCCAGGAAGGGGAACCTTTATTGACACATTCCTGGGGTCAGATACATCACATGATCACACCGACAGAACCACAGGCACATAGACACAGGCAACAGAGCATGCACAATTTTGGCACTAGTGCAGTGTATATCCACCTTTCGCACCAATGCAGGCTGCTATTCTCCCATGCAGACGATCGTAGAGATGCTGGATGTAGTCCTGTGGAACGGCTTGCCATGCCATTTCCACCTGGCGCCTTATTTGGACCAGCGTTCGTGCTGGACGTGCAGACCGCGTGAGACGACGCTTCATCCAGTCCCAAACATGCTCAATGGGGGACAGATCCGGAGATCTTGCTGGCCAGGGTAGTTGACTTACACCTTCTAGAGCACGTTGGGTGGCACGGGATATATGCGGACGTGCATTGTCCTGTTGGAACAGCAAGTTCCCTTGCCGGTCTAGGAATGGTAGAACGATGGGTTCGATGACGGTTCGGATGTACCGTGCACTATTCAGTGTCCCCTCGACGATCACCAGTGGTGTACGGCCAGTGTAGGAGATCGCTCCCCACACCATGATGCCGGGTGTTGGCCCTGTGTGCCTCGGTCGTATGCAGTCCTAATTGTGGCGCTCACCTGCACGGCGCCAAACACGCATAGGACCATCATTGGCACCAAGGCAGAAGCGACTCTCATCGCTGAAGACGACACGTCTCCATTCGTCCCTCCATTCACGCCTGTCGCGACACCACTGGAGGCGGGCTGCACGATGTTGGGGCGTGAGCGGAAGACGGCCTAACGGTGTGCGGGACCGTAGCCCAGCTTCATGGAGACGGTTGCGAATGGTCCTCGCCGATACCCCAGGAGCAACAGTGTCCCTAATTTGCTGGGAAGTGGCGGTGCGGTCCCCTACGGCACTGCGTAGGATCCTACGGTCTTGGCGTGCATCCGTGCGTCGCTGCGGTCCGGTCCCAGGTCGGCGGGCACGTGCACCTTCCGCCGACCACTGGCGACAACATCGATGTACTGTGGAGACCTCACGCACCACGTGTTGAGCAATTCGGCGGTACGACTACCCGGCCTCCCACATGCCCACTATACGCCCTCGCTCAAAGTCCGTCAACTGCACATACGGTTCACGTCCACGCTGTCGCGGCATGCTACCAGTGTTAAAGACTGCGATGGAGCTCCGTATGCCACGGCAAACTGGCTGACACTGACGGCGGCGGTGCACAACTGCTGCGCAGCTAGCGCCATTCGACGGCCAACACCGCGGTTCCTGGTGTGTCCGCTGTGCCGTGCGTGTGATCATTGCTTGTACAGCCCTCTCGCAGTGTCCGGAGCAAGTATGGTGGGTCTGACACACCGGTGTCAATGTGTTATTTTTCCATTTCCAGGAGTGTATTTTCGCATTCGAAGGAGAAAGTTGGTGATTGAATTTCGTGAGAAGATTCCATCGTAACGACAAATGCCTTTTTTTTTAATGATGTCCATCCCAAATCCTGTATCATTTCTGTGACACTCTCTCCCATATTTCGCGATAATACAAAACGTGCTGCCTTTCTTTGAACTTTTTCGATGTACTCAGTCAGTCCTATCTGGTAAGGATCCCACAACGTGCAGCAGTATTCTAAAAGAGGACGTACAAGCGTAATGTAGGCAGTCTCCTTAGTAGGTCTATTACTTTTTCTAAGTGTCCTGTCAATGAAACGCAGTCTTTTGTTAGCCTTCCCCAGAACATTTTCTATGTGTATCTTTATAATGAACGTATACCGTGTAATGTCCATCCTGTAACGAACTCCTCTAGTAGGAACATATCTAACGAGTGCATGGTCAGTTATTCATTTAAAATAGTGCCATAGTAGGCCTACAACTACATGCTCCTGTTCTGAGCTGAAACTTCAACTTCCTCATTGGTATAAAATGCTACTGACCCTTTATCAAGTTTGTTAAACGTATAACAACATCTGTTTCTTCTAGTTGAGCTTCATTCATTGGTGACCATTTTAACTACAAGTGCTTCATATTCAATTGTACAAATTTCAATGTGGACATCCTCAAGGACCGGAGATCATTTCCTTGCCATTAAATCCAGTTCAGTCTGATCCTGAATGGGGTCTCGAACTATTTTTTACTAGGTACTACCCAGAGAGGTATTCAGTAACGATTCTCAGGATGTTTCCTGTCAGTGATCAGACATATTATGATGAGCAGATTCTGGTTTAGAAACTTTCGAGTAACTTGCAATGTTGGTGACTGCGGCATTCGTCATCGGTTCTGAGAATCGCGTTTTTGTGAAGGACGCCCCAACAGTTTGAGTGGTCGCCATTGGAATGTTACTTGCACGAACATTGTCATTCTTGAGAGTCGTCGAACTCTGGGTGGGTGCATCCTGTCAGTGTCAGCCGCTAAGTAGTGTTTTCTGATACAGTACCTATTGGAGCTTCCGCGACAGATTCTGTAGGTTGCGGTGGAGACAGGGATACGTTTGGTATCTATGGTCTCATTCGAAGATACTCTTGCACTATCATTGTCCTTCGGGATCATGGTCGCAATTGGGGTAGGTGGCGTCTGTCCTGTAGCAGCCGCCTCGTATGGTATCGGTTCAATGGTCGTAGTCGGCTCATCCTGCTTTCCCGGCCGCATGCTGGGACACCCGCTTCTGTACACATTAGGAGCGCACGTGACCCGTTCCTCAACATCCAGTGGACGTTCTGGGTTGCCCATCGTAGATCACTATAGCTCTATATCCGCTCACATTAATGCAAGGCGAAATATGTCATGAAAGATCGTTTATAGTTGTCTCACGCCGTTGAATACAGAAAACCTATGGGCGATGGACCACTTCCAATTCTCCGGATTTTGTTCGGTACTTTGCTGGCAAACCGCAGGTACGACATTATATTTTCCTCCTCTTCGTTTCCTTTATGCTGAGCTTGTACTTCCTGTCTGAAGTTCCGTCGGATTTGACTCTCGTCATTTCTGTTTTTGTTGAAAAAGTGCTTAATGTCGTGAAGCTCCCTTGGTAGGCATACTTCGTCCGATATTGTACGAGCCCTGTGTACCAGTGTTCGTAGAACAGTCTCACGCAGTGAGGCGTGATAGCAGCTGGCAGCATGGAGATAGAAATCAATGAGGGTGGCTTTATTGTATACATTGTGTACCGCAGTGCCGTTTGCTCTGTCCTTGGTTAATACAGAATTATGTAAAACTCAAAGATCACGTACCTGCTCACTTCTTCTCAACTTCCTCTCACAGCCCGAAGGATGCGAAATAGACTTCCTAGAAAGCACACTTCGAACACGACTTTTTTTTCGGAAGATTTGGCAATGAGACCGATGCTACCCCTTCCGCGTCCTTAAGGAGTAAAGCATTTTGAAATTGTGGAAGAGAGGTTACATCCAGCCATGTGTGTCCTTGTTTGTAAAGTGTATTGTCTTCTCCTTTTCCGATAGATTGACCATCTACAAATACATCCCTGCTATGAGTTTATTGAATGAAAAAAGGAATGTAACTAAAAAATCCCAACAGAAAGCAGCACATCGCCACTTGAGTGAATCTTTTGAACAATGCGCGCCAGCTTCGTATAGACATCTACATCTACATCTACACTCCAAAAACCATAGGGGATTTTTCTCGTCCCATTTATATACGGAACGCAAGAATGATTGAATAAACGCGTCGCTGCCCGGTGAGATTAGATTAACTGTGTTTTTGCGATCACTACCTGAGTGATAGGTACGTGTTGGAACGAGTCCAATGCCTTTCGGAAGTCAACAAATACTTCATCAAGTTGAATGCATGGTCTCATGGCTTTCAGTGCGACGTATAAGGACGATTTACTTTCACGTGATCGCCGTTTACTGGAAACTGTTGGCTTTCGTTAAGAAGGTCAGTCTGTTCTAGATAATCTAGTAAACTTCTTCTCAGAGTATTTTCAAGGACTGTTTAACAATGAGAGGCTATGAAGGATACTGGACAATGTGCGGTGAGGCTCGCAAGTTTTTACCGCCCTGCCAGTGTCCAGCAATGTTCATTTGTCCAGCTAAAAGCTGTGGTAGAAAATACTAGACCATACTGTCTATTGCAGGTCGCAACATACATCGAATTGTCCGGTAAACGGGATGTGACTAGCTACTGAAATATAAGTTTTAACTTGGCAATGTAAATTTTCAGGTGTATTTTTACCATAAATATCACAGTTAATACTGCCAAGTCCGTACTAAGTGGCAACACAATGTAAAGTTCACACCAACACCACAATCACACACGTAGCCAGCTTATGGTATTTACACCCATTACCGAAGTTAATAGAGTTCACCGGATCGTTTAGTTATGAAAATGCTCGCTCAAATGTTGTGCACTCTGCTCTACACGTAATACCTGTTCCAGTCTTAGATCGCACAACACGCCACGCAGCTTTAACTAACAGTCAAAAGCAATAATTTTGATATTCCGTCCGAAATTCCACACGACTTCCACTATATCGTTCTCTTAAATATACTTTGTACTACTTCGCAAACTCGTAATTAGCATTTCTCCGCGATTTTACAGTACTTTCGTCGGAGCTGCTTTCAATGAGATGTTACCAGTTACAACCCTCAGCCTCGACTCCCCTAGATCACATCAAAAGGCTTTGTTTCCAGCATAGATTGGCGCGGGCCTGCATTTTTCTGATTGGCTGATATCACAAACAGCACATCAAGTTGCAATATTATCCCGCGCTATCCCGTGCCTTACTTCAATGGCCAATCACAGTAAAACATTTCCTTCTATGGCAATTCCTAAATAAATAAATTTAGAAAAGTGTCAAATATAAAATTACTCCTTCTGAAATTACCGATTAATTTGTGTTCTACTCAAGATTTATTAGTACCATAAACTGACTGCACATTTAATTAACGTAAATCCCCTGTGTAGTTTAACCGGTACTTCGTGAATAAACAAAACAATTTTCATTTACTTCTGTTCCTCTTCACTCATACAACAGTCACACTGCTAATTACTACACATATAAAACAATCATAATTATGCAAATATTTTAAATATTAATCAAACAGTACTTTATAACATTGTTTTCACTACGACTGCTAGCACTGTCCGTCAACTGCTGACTTCTGCCGCCTACTAGTACAACTACGTGCAGCTCTGTAACTCAGGTCCATGTCAGCTGGTGACATCCGTCGATGACTCATGCCTATAACGATATCGTCCTAACAAGTGACAGGAGCGATGGTCGATGTACTTGGCACAGTTTTCTATTCGATGACTCATTACGGTTAAAAGACGTGTTAACTCAGCCACGTCATCGGTATAGAATCTGATAAGGATTCTGTCAAGCGCTGGAGCTTTGCCTGACTTCAGGGATGTCAGCTGTTTCTCAACACCGCTGACTCATCTACGTAGTTGTACGAGAATTGAACTGGAACAACACTCCCCAGGGCTAATTGGAAAAGGAGATAAGCATTTCTGTTAGTTTGCTAAACCCAACATCTGTCCCTACCTCGTGCATCAGTGCGTATCAATAACTTCCGTGCCAATAACAGCCTTTACATGCGACCAGAATTTTTATCTTTCTTTCTGAGTGATTTTTTGATTATATTTTTCTAAGGCACTAGTTGAAGGTTTCTTGTGATCTTGACAGCCAAACACCTTCCTTTCAACGTCTGTCTACAGCACTATGCTGTGTTTCTTATTTATTATTGGTAGTATCAGTTCCTTTAGATGTTTCTTTATAGTGACCGTATACCATGAAATTTCCATCCTGTCCTGATCTCTTCTGGTAGGTACATATCTAATGACTGCATGGCCAACTATTCTTTTAAACTTCAGTCATGTAGACCTATCTCTGCATGCTCCTGTTCTGAGCTAAAATTTCAAGTTCGTCATGGGGGTATAACGCTACTTACTATTTATCTAGTTTATTGAACACAGAGCAATTTCTGTCTGTTTATATGAGCTTTGTGCTTTGGTGACCACTGTTACTATAACGGCCTCATAGTCACTGATACAAATTTCAATGTGGACATCCTCAAATATGTGAGATCAGTTCACTGCATTGAATCCAGTATATTCCTATCGTGACTGGGGTTCCTAACTATCTGCTGTAGGTAGTTTACAGAGATGTACTCAGCAACGATTCGCAGGATGTTTTGTAGCCAGCACCACTAACAGGACTGTAATCAGATCAGTTTGCTGCTGGATTATAAAGTATAATACTGGAACTTACATAATAAGAAAATTATTTTTTCTGAAGTTATTGGTTACCGCAGACGGTTGAGTCTTGTATTAGACAGACTGGTCCATGGTAAGTTTTTGCTAATCTCAGATACTATGTCTTGCCCAAATGATGTCGCATGCAGCTGATGTCGATGAAGATGACTTTCGTGTCTATTGCTACAATCGCACCATCAACATCTCCCATCGTGCTATGCTTTTCGTTAACTCTCACAAAAAATGTTAATGTTTTCAGATTAGCGTTTTAAACAGTATCCTGTGCCTATTATTAAGTGAGATGTACAGTTCGTTAGGAGCTCTTCAGATACGGTCATACTGTTGCTAATATTTGGATTAACAGCCTGTGGTTCTCAACCACACGAGGCCTATATTCGTGATATGATAACAAAAATCAGCAATTAATTTCATTCGGCATATAAAATTTAATACTTGGTAAATCTGTCAATTCTACCTGTACGTTGCACACAAAATATTCGCTATTGCCATGGACAGGAAAATTTTAACCTTTTTTTAAAAAATGAATACTAGATGTTTTATTGAAGCAAACGACGATTTACGTTTTTAAGTTAGTAATGGACCATATCCTTGACACACATGCGTAGACGTAACGACATTTGGTATCCCTGAACTGTCTACTAACTTCTGAGTCAGTATCACATCTAGAACGTCAATAACCATTCTGATGTGGCTTCTATTATCATACAGAGATATTTCATTACTAATTCGTATTGTAAGTGACTGATGTAGTGAGCCCATAAATTACAAGCTTTTATTTTTGTTAGTAACATTTTTGCATACGTCGACTTGTACGTATAAATAACACTTTACACCCCTTACATTAAGAGAAAACATTACGATGTGTAATGTTCCATCTTAATGTGAGGTGTGTAAAGTGTTATTTATACATGGTGCTGTATTCAGACGATGCTGGTTTTTGCAGGTGCTTGAGAATGACAAGTAATCGAAATTAGCTAATGGCACGATTAAATAAAATCGCATTGCAGCCTACTACTGAACATATTTATGTTTATTAAACATCTGGAGGCTGTGGATCATCAGAAATACAAAATTTTAATCCGATACTCAACCTGAAACCTTCTGGGATCTCCAGGTCTCATCCAGGTATACCATCTTTATTCATAATTCTTAAAGTAAGTATTAGCAATGATTTCGTTGTTTTCTACGTAGCATTCTGCTAGTCGGTATTTTCCTACCTGTTTTCCTTTCCTACCTTGTCGTATTGTCGAATTCAATCACAGTTCAGTATTTACCTATCTTAAAAACATGAGTAGTGTCATTTATGTCATCTAAGTTATTTCAGGCCTTTCATTAATTGCTCATCTGGCAGTCACATAAGCTTCTACTGAGAAGGTGCATGTTGTACGTAGCACGTTATCTGTGCTCCTATTTTATTATTGCATTTTGTATCTAATCCGTCATTACCGCTATTCAATTTGGGAATTAGTACCCCGTGCTCTTCAGATCAGTTGTCCTGTTTTACCAGCCACTGTACTTTTGCAATATATCAAAGTTTAGGCTATTAATTTCCTTTTTTAAATTCACTAACCTACCTAATGAATTAAGGGGTCTAATATTCCTGCCCAAATGGCCAGTTTTATTTTTCCTAATTATTACATCCACCTGGGCATCACAGTGGGGGGATGTTTAACCTTATGCAAGGAGGAACCATAATAATTAAGCCATACACTAGTGACTAGAACAGCATGTTGGTTAATACTTTGAAAACAGCTCAGTAAATGGCCCAGAATGTTGTCACTACAATCACTGAAAAGGCCACTTCACATCTTCGGAAACCACATGCTCTTGTGGTCTGTCCGCCGATACCCTTCCAATGAGGCTGCAGCTGTGGCGTTTCTCTTTGTATTGTCCAGACATGAAAACCGTCGCAATGCTGCCAACTACATGGATCGTAAGAAGGATGAGGTACAGCAGTGGCTCAATCCATGACAGATCAGACTAGTAAGTACGAGGGCCACCGAGCCGCTCGTCAAGCAGTTGTGGCAGACGCTTCTAAAGATTCGTTGTGCCTGGTGGGGAGGATCACTGTTAATATTACGAGGGCGTACTTTCGAAGATGAGCCAGTAAACTTGTTATTTCCTACTAAACATATCATTCGACAGTGACAGGAAAATTTGAAAAGTTCCGGTTCATAAAGATGCTTACAGAAAGTCGTTTTCCTCGCACTCCATTTTACGAATGCATAAATACAGAAGAAAATTACAATGGAATCCGATTTATCCTCCACCCCAGCAAAGCTTCTTGAAGAGTGTAAGCATAAATTTACATGTAAAAGTTTTGGAAAACTATATATCAGTTGAGGGGATGATTTTTGAACGACGAACCTGACGAAATTGAGCGAAGTACTTTGTGTACTTTGCCAACGTACTCGCGATGACTTAGTCTGTTTGTGATTAGCCTGATAAAATGCAGATCGCGCTTGATATACATACTGGGCTGTCATTACAATAAGCCATATAACAACATAAATAGCGCCATTGACCTCTCACTTTGCTCTTGCTTTTTTTGTCACTGTAGAATTAAAATTAATAAACACGCATTTCTTTCTGAGGCTTCTATCGCCATCTGTGTTGCAACATCAAAACCAGATTTTTATTCGTCTTGTAGCAATTCTTGAATTCAGGATAGGAAAGGATCAAACAGCAACACGTGGAAGGGAGACCCATCAGATAGTTTGTCGTTTCCACCAAATTAACATTTATTTAAGAATAACATACTAATCAATTAAATTCCAGATTAATACCAACATGAAAACTATCATATTTATAGTGACATCTAAAGTGACAAACTATTGAAATTTTCCAATATGGGCAAAAGGATCAAATGGCTCTGAGCACTATGGGACTTAACAGCTGTGATCATCAGTCCCCTAGAACTTAGAACTACTTAAACCTAACTAACCTAAGGACATCACACACATCCATGCCCGAGGCAGGATTCGAACCTGCGACCGTAGCGGTCGCGCGGTTCCGGACTGCGCGCCTAGAACCGCGAGACCACCGCGGCCGGCCTGGGCAAAAGGAAACAGTAGTCAATAAATACAAAGCATCTGAGTTTATGGACAGTAAGAATGAAATTTGAATCGTTCAGTATAGGAAACCTACATTTACGAAACACAGAGCACATCCGATTTTTTGAAGAAGTGTTAGTAGGGAATTTGAAAACTCCTTAAGGACAGTAAGAGGGTCAACAGCTTGATTATAATTTACATACGTTCATGAGTTAATCCCGCTCAACTCCACACCCTACAAACCTGGCGGCAGTCAATCAACCCAGGTACAACTCCAAGGAACAAGACACACTACCCAACTTCTGCTAGGTATGACAGACGACGCGGCAAAGCGCTGCCGCGGCAATAACTTAGACCTCAGGCATTGCGCAGGATGCCGCCAAGGTAGGGGCCCAGAAGTCACGGCTGTAAACACCAGGGCAGAATCGCGTGTTTCGCAATCAACTATGAACATAAAGCACACTCGAGGCAGTACTCAAACAATAACAGACTATACACTAACAAATGATGAGATTCGCTTCAGCAAGATAAATAAAAATAGATAAAACAAATAGCTAAGGCTAAACTTAAATAAATAAACTAATATACAGGATGCCCCATTTATCTTGACCACCCAGGGCACTTGTTTGACCACATGAAAATTACAAAATGTTTCAAGGAAATGTACTGTAGCCGCCAGAGAGCAACAAAAGGCATGATTGCCTACGTTGTAGCTTTGTTTTTTACAAAGATATGAACAGCGGTATCATTTTTTTAAATGGTACTCTGTATTTTTTATTCGCTAATTCAGTATAGGATATTCAAAAATTATCACAGTGTATCATTCACTGAGACACAACGTTATTAATTACGCAACAGAGCATTCACTTTGAGCCCAGGACCACAAACTCGTGAACTTGCTGGGGTTGTCAAATGAAAACCAACTAAAAACACAACAAAAAATTGACTTTGACTCTTCCGTACCATAGCCCAGGAGTAGAATATTCAAAGGTGCTCAACGTTGTAACCCTGGACACGGATATACTGGTGCACTCGTTGAATGAAAGAATTATTTACTGCTTCCAGTGTTGCCTGCTGAACAGAATTACAAGCAAGCACGATACGTTCCTTCACGTTCTCTGGAGTTGTTGGAATATCCCGACAGACAACGTCTTTAATGTATCCCCAAAGAAAAAAGTCCACAGGATTTAAATCAGGAGCGCCAGCAGGCCAAATAACTGTTCCTCCTCGACCGATCTAACCGGCATGATACCCACGGTTCAGAACACGACGTGCACGCAGGGCATTATGTGCTGGACATCCATCGTGTTGATACCACATGAGCAGTCTGGTCCTTAGCGGCACTTCATCCAGAAGAGTAGGAAGAATTCGAAAAAGTGTTCAAATGTCTGTGACATCTTATGGGCCTTAACTGCTAAGGTCATCAGTCCATAAGCTCACACACTACTTAACCTAAATTATCCTAAGGACAAACACACACACCGATGCCCGAGGGAGGACTCGAACCTCCGCCGGGATCAGCTGCACAGTCCATGACTGCAGCGCCCCAGACCGTTCGGCTAATCCCGCGCGGCTAGGAAGAATTCATCTGAGGAAGTTGGCACACGCTGTGCCGTTTAGACTACCATTGATGAATTTAGGGCCAATAATTGCAGTGCCATGCATCCCACACCAGACGTTAACCCACCATTGACGCTGATGTTCCACCTTGTAAGAGGTATGCGCTACCTGCGATATGTAAGCTATAAGAGAATCTGAGACCAAAGAGCAGTGTTGACTGCAGTACGAACTGTGTAGCAGTAGCAATAAGTTGTTGCTAACGAGCAGTCGCCTGTCTGCGCTTGTCAGTCCTGTCTGGTGTATCATGTTGGGTGGGCCGTTCGCGGTGCAGCGATGCCGGAGCCTGAGCATTATTGTATAAGGTAAAAAAAGCAGCCTCGCGCATATTTAGTAATATTATGTAAACTCACATGTAAATCTTTTAAAAATGTCCTAACAATAATCTTTGTCTAATTTCTAACAAGCATTCATTTCAATTTAAAGAATTTAATACTTTTTTTTAATGCATGATCATTCCGATTGTTGTAAAAGATAAATCAATTGCTTCCTTTCATAAATAATAAATGCATATGCCAGCATTGCACAGGGCTGTGCCGGGAAAAGCTATTGTAAGAGCACATAGTTGCCGACTTTATCGAGGTGAGAATTTTTGCTTTTTATTCAGAATGATCTTACAGGGCCATGACGCAGCACAGCTGTCGTCCAAATTTTACCATGTTACTAAATTTATTTTTTATTACAAAGTTTAGGAATTTTTCTGTTTCGATCTTACATTAAATGGGAAATAAATTTTATGCGGAGGTTAAATGAAAAAGAATTTCTGTAGAGAGGTTACACTAAATAAGAATCACTTTAACCCAATAATTATTCATTATAATATTTTCTGTGGGGAGGTTACAACCTGTCTAAGCCATCGTGGGTTGTCACTGGACCATAATACATATTCCTTGTATTTACCTGTCCTTTGTTTGAGAAGGAGCATTCACTGGTAAGTTGAACATTGTAGAAGATCGGATTGGCGAGTATTTGCTGCTGTGCCCACTGACAGAACTGTACACGATTCTGGGAATCATTCCCATACGACATGCAATTCTTGATGTAGGTGTACATGGTAAGGATGTAACCGGTGACGTGTAGGAATAAGATTCACACTGGTTTTAGGAATGCCAATCTCGTGTTCAAGCTGTCGTGTGCTCACATGTGGAATCATAGCAACGGAAGCGAGAACAGTAACTTCGGCAGCTTCGTCTGTACGAGTGCTACAACGATTGCGTTGTCGTGGGTTGAAACTTCCCATTTCCTGAAGCGTCGCAACAAGACGAGAAAACATCCGTCGGGAAAGTGGGTTCTTGTAAGGTTATCGCTTTCTGAACACTTCCACTGCCTGCATAGCATTTCACCTACCTTCAACAACAACAGTAAAAGAAACGTTATGTCGATGCAGTTTGTAGGAAGGACAGCCTTTACTGTACGCCTACTTTATACGACAATATTTAAAAGGACTAAACTACTGTATTAAATGTACTCATACATAAGAAAACCGTATTGCAATTACTGTTGTGCTAACTTTCATTCCCCACAGATGAGTACCATTTCTATCTTCTTTTCGTTGGTGTACATTCTACTCACACATCTCTTCAACTGACGATAGTTGACGGAATGACGGGTGGCATTTTACTTATTTTACATTTGCCCTCTGTCAACGTCAGCACGTGGATGGTTTCCATTACCGCGAGAACCTGCACTAAGCGCTGGGAGCGTCAACGTCATTGTTATGTTTTATAATTAATAACTTTGTGTTTCAGTGAATGATACACTGTGATACATTTTTGAATAGGTATTTAGAAGAGGAAATGAGTTACCGAATAAAAAATACAGGGTGCCTTTTAAAAAAGTCATACCGTTGTTTATATCTTTGTAAAAAAAGAAAGCTACAACGAAGGCAATCACGCTGATTGATGTCCCCCCTGACGGCTAAGAACATTTGCTTGAAACATTTTGTAGTTTACATCTGGACAAAGAGTTATATAGAATGGTTAAGATAACTGTGACACCCTTCACAAGGCTTTTAATCAGATCTGGTGAAACTTGCTAAGACTGACAAATATAATTAGAATGGATTTTGTCGTACACAATAAATACACACGTCTCTGTCCAGATAAGATGATAAGCGATTACATGTAGCTGAAAAAGGAGCAGGTTCAAACAGACCAGTTGCAGTTAAACCCCCTGAGGCATGAATAAGTATTGCTATAACGCCTTAAGAAACACTAGTTAAGATGAACTTAAGCAAAGCAGAAAATTTCACTCAGTAGATGCCCTACGTAACTAAATTAAGACTAACAAACATCAACTTAGGTTAGGATAAATGCACTTTACTAAATCCCAATTAGACTTCAAATTCATACCCAGAACCTAACACAGTATCATGACATTGCCACCGGTTACAGTACCACTCACCGGTGTTACCACTTCAGTTCACAACATCGCACCTCAAGGGTGCGCACACAAGCAATTTACCAGTTAACAGAATCACGTGGCTTCAAAGAAGGCGCGCTAAAAACAATTGACCACTCTCAAGCCAAGCCACACTGCAGAACACACAAATAGATATTATACACTGAACGAGACACAATAATTTTGCGCCAATTTTCCTTTCAGCAATATTTTGAAGAGTTGCTCAATGTAGGTGAAAATACGATCAGTAATGTTTCAGATTTCGAGGTACAATGGGATAGGAATGATTATGGAAATAGGATCACATTTGAGGAAGTGGAGAAAATGGTCAATAGATTGCAATGCAATAAAGCAGCTGGGGTGGATGAAATTAAGTCGGAACTCATCAAATACAGTGGAATGTCAGGTCTTAAATGGCTACACAGGATACCTGTAATGGCCTGGGAGTCGGGACAGGTTCCATCAGACTGGACAAAAGCATTAATCACACCAATCTTTAAACATGGAAACAGAAAAGATTGTAACAACTACAGAGGTATCTCTTTAATCAGCGTTGTGGGTAAAATCTTCTCAGGTATTGTTGAAAGGAAAGTGTGAGTATTAGTTGAGGACCAATTGGATGAAAATCAGTGTGGGTTTAGGCCTCTTAGAGGTTGTCATGACCAGATCTTTAGCTTACGGCAAATAATGGAGAAGTGTTATGAGTGGAACAGGGATTTGTATCTATGCTTTATAGATCTAGAAAAGGCATATGACCGGGTTCCTAGGTGGAAGTTATTGTCTGTTCTACGAGATTATGGAATAGGAGGCAAACTTTTGCAAGCAATTAAAGGTCTTTACATGGATAGTCAGGCAGCAGTTAGAGTTGACGGTAAATTGAGTTCATGGTTCAGAGTAGTTTCAGGGGTAAGACAAGGCTGTAACCTGTCTCCACTGTTGTTCATATTATTTATGGATCATATGTTGAAAACAATACACTGGCTGGGTGAGATTAAGATATGTGAACACAAAATAAGCAGTCTTCCATATGCGGATGACTTAGTTGTGATGGCTGATTCGATTGAAAGTTTGCAAAGTAAGATTTCAGAGCTAGATCAGAAATGTAAGGGCTATGGTATGAAGATTAGCATCTCCAAAACGAAAGTAATGTCAGTGGGAAAGAAATATAAACAGACTGAGTGCCAAATAGGAGGAACAAAGTTAGAACAGGTGGACGGTTTCAAGTACTTAGGATGCATATTCTCACAGGATGGCAACATAGTGAAAGAACTGGAAGCGAGGTGTAACAAATGTAATGAAGTGAGCGCTCAGCTACGATCTACTCTCTTCTGCAGAAAGGAAGTCAGTACCAAGACTAAGTTATCTGTGCACCGTTCGCTCTTTCGACCAACTTTGTTGTATGGGAGCGATAGCTGGGTGGATTCAGGTTACCTTATCAACAAGGTTGAGGTTACGGATATGAAAGTAACTAGGATGATTGCAGGTACTAGTAGATGGAAGCAATGGCAGGAGGGTGTCGACAATGAGGAAATCAAAGAAAAACTGGGAATAAACTCTATAGATGTAGCAGTCAGGGCGAACAGGCTTAGATGGTGGGGTCATGTTACACGCATGGGAGAAGCAAGGTTACCCAAGAGACTGATGGGTTCAGCAGTAGAGGGTATGAGGAGTCGGGGCAGACCAAGGAGAAGGTAACTGGATTCCGTTAAGAATGATTTTGATGTAATAGGTTTAACATCAGAAGAGGCACCAATGTCAGCACTGAATAGGGGATCATGGGAACGCTGAAAGGCATAATCAGTCTTAACTGATGATGATGATGAATAAAAGCACATGGGCAGAATATCAATAGGCAGTATGTTACTCTCTCCACCGTCAGTTATCCTTTCAACTCCTTTTCTAAATAACAGAAGGAGGCTCCACTCACCAGATCTCCAGAGCACGAACTACGTTAGCTTCTTTAGCGGCTGCCCAACATTTGACAAGTCGCTCGGCTATCCGGCTGGGTACATGGGTTGTCAGACCCACATAAATCGGCCCAACCAAACCTCCCGATCCCCCCCTCCCCCCCACCCGTACTCGCCAGGCACTGTTACTCCAGCCCTCATCTTTCCGTCCGTCCCATTCGCAACTCACTGAACTCACTGCCTACGCGTCGATCCTCCACTCCTCATCCAGGAAAACCAAAGACAAGTCACAGAGGGAAGTGACTATCGATACCGGTGCCAGAGGTAGTTAGGTCAGCAAACCGATATGCCACGGCTCACGTGCAAGTATTAAAAAAAAATATTTCTCATGTCACGATGCCTTTCTCGGCTGTCTCATCACATCATACATAGTGTTTCCTTTCGGCTACACGGAGTCACATAGGAAAACAAATAATAGACACACGTGCCACGCTAAACCACGGTCTACAAAGTATCATACACGCAGTTTTGCAGTAAATCTAACCACACAATGGACAAGTAATTAAATACGTAGACCTTTCCTGACTACTTGCTGTACATGTTACGTGACGTATGTATTTCACTTTGCTCCTGCCTCACGATGTGTTGGCGAAACTCTTCACATAATTCTGAATTTAATTACACCGCTCGTGAGACCGGCTACAGTAAACGGTGCGTATCACGGCGGGATACGACCAGGGACTCCAGTACTGGTGGCTGGAGACGGTGGTGCTGCCAGTTTCCAGCTATCCGGCATTTAATTACCATGCGGGTAGCGGTACCACTGACAGTAATTTGTGCAGCGAGGATGCGACCACATCAACTGGCCAGGAGGAGCCGGACCAGCGGCTGAGGTATTCGGTTAATGAACGCGGCGCGGTTTAATACCGGTGTGGCAGAGCCAGAAGTTCCTGAGGCCTGCGTGGCGACAGCATCGGAATCCAATACCGACGCACGGGTCTCACGCTACCTGGGGGGTCCTGGCGGGTCACTAAGAGCTGACCGAGGATCGCGCTGGTCGAGCTGCTGTCGTCCTGCCGCCCGCTGAGCCGGCTTTCGTGCTTCGAAACTTCAAAGAAACCTTCTCGCTATTGTTCAAAGTACGCAGAGTGGGTTACGCACCCTCAGTAGTTTATATGTGAAAGAAACCTGCGAGTTGTAACCGCTCAGTGTCATTCAATACGATCACGACGACACCCCTCGATCGACGTTTAACACCTGTGGTGTTACTCGCCTTCATACATGGCGGTGGACGTTTGAGAATTCGTGACGCTAGCTCAATGGTCGTCAATTGATTTAAATGTATTTCCCGGCTGACTCTTAATTCAATTACTGCCACGGGGGTGAGGAGAAATAATACATCCTGGTGGTACCAGCATTATGCGTATTTAGATGTTCGATTTATCTGAATGGTTTCCAATGTTCCAGCGACTCTATTCGAACTCTATGCTGATGTAGCGACAAGGACCATTTTCGCAGATAAACATGCAAGTACGTAATGGATGTTCAGTTTCTCAATATAGTTCGTCGCACTCACACATTACACATCCGCTGTAACAACAATTTGATGCATTTACATTTTTGGTGTCCCACAAAATTGGTTGGCTAAATAGTATGACGATACGTTGCATACAACTTCCACAGATATTGTTTATCATGTAGTCAAGACTACGTAATGAAGGCAAAATCGTGGATGAAATTGAAGTGTAGTTTGTTTATTAACATTCTCTTTTCACTAATTTAATATAAAAAATTTGAATCGGGATTGGAGGTGATGATCCTATCCTTTTTTTAGCATTTTAGGTCCCTGTTAATTAATATCTGGTAGTTAATAAGCAACTATTTTTTATGCTGGCGCGTTGTTTGTATCAGTTACCCCCGCAACCGTCCAAGGACAAGATTCTATTAATGTTCCGCGCGCACCAGTTTCACCATATTATAAAATGCAGAATTACGTAAACTATAGCTTTCCGTTGCGCTCATCTTTCGTGGGTTCCACAACCATAATAGTTTCCCAAGAATATTTTTCCCTGCTAACACAAAGTTCGAATTATGTTGTCGGATTCATTTTCACTCCACCCGACAATAAACGTCTTTGATCACTTCGTCACACGTAAAGTATTTTAAACGTGCTTGAAAAGTCTTTAAATAATCTCCTTAACGCATGTCGCAATTGCGTACCACTTTTTGATCGACTAGCCCGATCGCGATAACTGAAGGTAGAGAGCTCAATAATGTGTGACATGATCTTTTATATGTATTAAAAAACAAAGGCGCCCCTATACCTTTCTGTCCCGCTTTGTCTTTGCTACTTTCCTTTTTATTACTTTTTATTATATTGCTTGTTAGTAATACTGTGCAGTTATTAAAGTTTCGTTTTACATTCCCCTTTTTAATTCTTCCATAATAAAGTCTATTTATCCCCCATTTTAATTAATATGATGCTAATTGACACGCCTGCCCGCAAAGTACCGTTATAGAGATTACTACTTTTACGGTGGTTAAAGTGGATTGTAAACACTGACAGTCAACAGCACCCAGTGTTGAAGACAACATTCTTAGCATTAGTGCTCGGCGAGGCTTTCTGCATAGTGAGTTTATAACTGCTGATGATGTCTTCAAACCGATGACTGTTACGATGCAAGTCTCCGGGCTAATATATCGGGTGCCAGCCTCTTCATTCATCATAACTACTACAAACCACATCCATTTCAATCAGCGTAAAGTAATCAAGCCTTGCTCTCTCTCTCTATACCACTTCTATCTCCTACACTTTGGCTCAAATGGCTCTGAGCACTATGGGACTCAACTGCTGTGGTCATAAGTCCCCTAGAACTTAGAACTACTTAAACCTAACTAACCTAAGGACAGCACACAACACCCAGCCATCACGAGGCAGAGAAAATCCCTGACCCCGCCGGGAATCGAACCCGGGAACCCGGGCGTGGGAAGCGAGAACGCTACCGCACGGCCACGAGATGCGGGCTCCTACACTTTCCTCCATTACCAAACTGACGATTCATTTATGCCTCAGGGTATGACCTGTAAATCGATCCTCTTCCCTTAGTCAAGTTGGAGCATAAAATTATTTCTTCACCAACTCGACTCAGTAATTCGTCATTAGTGATTAGATCTACCCATTTAATCATCAGTTTCCTCTCTATCACCTCAGTTTAAATGCGAACTGTTTATTGCCCACGTTTAACTTCCATACAAGGCCACAATCCGGATAGCTTGAGAATATACGAGGGCAGTTCAATAAGTAATGTAACACATTTTTTTTCTCGGCCAATTTTGGTTGAAAAAACCGGAAATTTCTTGTGGAATATTTTCAAACATTCCCGCTTCGTCTAGTATAGTTTCATTGACTTCCGATAGATGGCAGCGCTGTACTGAGTTGTTAAAATGGCGTCTATAACGGATGTGCGTTCAAACAACGGGCAGTGATCGAGTTTCTTTTGGCGGAAAACCAGGGCATCTCAGATATTCATAGGCGCTTGCAGAATGTCTACGGTGATCTGGCAGTGGACAAAAGCACGGTGAGTCGTTGGGCAAAGCGTGTGTCATCATCGCCGCAAGGTCAAGCAAGACTGTCTGATCTCCCGCGTGCGGGCCGGCCGTGCACAGCTGTGACTCCTGCAATGGCGGAGCGTGCGAACACACTCGTTCGAGATGATCGACGAATCACCATCAAACAACTCAGTGCTCAACTTGACATCTCTGTTGGTAGTGCTGTCACAATTGTTCACCAGTTGGGATATTCAATGGTTTGTTCCCGCTGGGTCCCTCGTTGTCTAACCGAACACCATAAAGAGCAAAGGAGAACCATCTGTGCGGAATTGCTTGCTCGTCATGTGGCTGAGGGTGACAATTTCTTGTCAAAGATTGTTACAGGTGATGAACATGGGTTCATCACTTCGAACCTGAAACAAAACGGCAATCAATTGACTGGCGCCACACCCACTCCCCTACCAATAAAAAGTTTAAAGCCATACCCTCAGCCGGTAAAGTCTTGGTTACAGTCTTCTGGGACGCTGAAGAGGTTATTCTGTTCGATGTCCTTCCCCATGGTCAAACGATCAACTCTGAAGTGTACTGTGCTACTCTTCAGAAATTGAAGAAACGACTTCAGCGTGTTCGTAGGCACAAAAATCTGAACGAACTTCTCCTTCTTCATGACAACGCAAGACCTCACACAAGTCTTCGCACCCGACAGGAGCTCACAAAACTTCAGTGGACTGTTCTTCCTCATGCAACCTACAGCCCCGATCTCGCAACGTTGGATTTCCATATGTTTGGCCCAATGCAGGACGCAATCAGTGGGAGGCACTACGCGGATGATGAAGAAGTTATTGATGCAGTACGACGTTGGCTCCGACATCGACCAGTGGAATAGTACCGTGCAGGCATACAGGCCCTCATTTCAAGGTGTCGTAAGGCCGTAGCATTGAATGGAGATTACGTTGAAAAATAGTATTGTGTAGCTAAAAGATTGGGGAATAATCTGGTGCATTTCAATGCTGAATAAAACAATCCCTGTACAGAAAAAAAATGTGTTGCATTACTTATTGAACTGCCCTCGTACTTCCCAAAACTTAAATTGATATTCGATAATAGCACGATTTTCACAACTGCGTTCCTTGTTATGACGATTTGCGTTTCTAGCTTTTATTCTTCGAACAGGAAGTTTTATTTTTTCCGTCACAACTATGAAGTTTTGAATCGTGCTGACTGTGCTTTCCTGCCTTAGTGATAGTGCTAATGGACAACAACACAGAAAAGCAGCCGTTGACAGTTACTACTAAAGGTCGTTTGAATTACTCATTTGTGCATAACATCCGCGAACTTCAGGACCTTCAGACCCTTCCCTATCTTACATCGAACCAGAAAGGATGGAAGGATGATAAGGTTTAACGTCCCGTCGACATCGACGTCAGTAGAGACGGGGCACAAATTCGGATTTTGTCAAGGATGGGGAAGGAAACGGGCCGCGCCCTTTCAAAGGAACTGACTTTTCAAACGAGCCATCTACAACTACATCTCCATCCATACTCCGCAAGCCACCTGACGGTGTGTGGCGGAGGGTACCTTGAGTACCTCTATCGGTTCTCCCTTCTATTCCAGTCTCGTATTGTTCGTGGAAAGAAGGATTGTCGGTATGCCTCTGTGTGGGCTATAATCTCTCTGATTTTATCCTCACGGTCTCTTCGCGAGATGTACGTAGGAGGGGGCAATATACTGCTTGACTCTTCGGTGAAGGTATGTTCTCGAAACTTTGACAAAAGCCCGTACCGAGCTACTGAGCGTCTCTCCTGCAGAGTCTTCCACTGGAGTTTATCTATCGTCTCCGTAACGTTTTCGCGATTACTAAATGATCCTGTAACGAAGCGCGCTGCTCTCCGTTGGATGTTCTCTATATCTTCTATCAACCCTATCTGGTACGGATCCCACACTGCTGAGCAGTATTCAAGCAGTGGGCGAACAAGCGTACTGTAACCTACTTCCTTTGTTTTCGGATTGCATTTCCTTAGGATTCTTCCAATGAATCTCAGTCTGGCATCTGCTTTACCGACGATCAGCTTTATATGATCATTCCATTTTAAATCACTCCTTAGGCGTACTCCCAGATAATTTATGGTTTTAACTGCTTCCAGTTGCTGGCCTGCTATTTTGTAGCTAAATGATAAAGGATCTATCTTTCTGTGTATTCTCAGCACATTACACTTGTCTACATTGAGATTCAATTGCCATTCCCTGCACCATGTGTCAATTCGCAGCAGATCCTCCTGCATTTCAGTACAATTTTCCATTGTTACAACCTCTCTATACACCACAGCATCATCTGCAAAAAGCCTCGGTGAACTTCCGATGTCATCCACCAGGTCATTTATGTATATTGTGAATAGCAACGGTCCTATGACACTCCCCTGCGGCACACCTGAAATCACTCTTACTTCGGAGGACTTCTCTCCATTGAGAACGACATGCTGCGTCCTGTTATCTAGGAACTCCTCAATCCAATCACACAATCGGTCTGATAGTCCACATGCTCTTACTTTGTTCATCAAACGACTGTGGGGAACTGTATCGAACGCCTTGCGGAAGTCAAGAAACACGGCATCTACCTGTGAACCCGTGTCTATGGCCCTCTGAGTCTCGTGGACGAATAGCGCGAGCTGGGTTTCACATGACCGTCTTTTTCGAAACCCATGCTGATTCCTACAGAGTAGATTTCTAGTCTCCAGAAAAGTCATTATACTCGCATTTGTCTAGAGCGATTATGGGAAATCATGGAAAACCTAAATCTGGATGGCTGGACGCGGGTTTGAACCGTCGTCCTCCCGATTGCGAGTCAAGTGTGCTAGCCACTGCGGCATCTCTCTCGGTTACATTAAATCTTTTATCCTTAGTGAGTTAGCACTGCAATACGCATACTACAAAACGGCTGAATAATAACAATAATGTTAATAATGATAATAATAATGGATGTAATAATCACTACAATGTGCCAATATTAGAACAGGAAAGTTGGGACTCACCATATAGCAGAGATGTTGAGTCGCAGATAGAGACAACAAAAAAGATTCACACAATTACAGCTTTCGGCCATTAAGGAATTTGTCAACAATAGACACACATACACACATCCGCACACACACTCACGCAAACGCAACTGGTCTTCATGGTCGAAAGCTACAACTGTGTGAAACTTTTTGTTGTCTCTATCTGCGACTCCGCTATATGGTGAGTAGCAACTTTCCCTCTCTAATATTCTTACATTCCATCCTGAATTTTCCATTGTTTCACTGCAATGTGTGTAGTACATAAGCAGTATACAGTAATAACAATAATAAATTTGATAAAAGTATTGAAATATAGTTAGTTAACACACACTCCTGCGTTTGTAACATGTAGTGTTGTCTGTTTTAAATTCGGTTATACAACGTCAAAGCTATGTGTAATACATTTTGAGGTAAATATCTTGTGGAACAAAAAGATTGCATCGCTTACCTGGATGCATTCATACAATCAAACGGAAAAGTAAAAAGGAAAGAAGATGAACTATGTCGACATTCTGGAGTATAGGGCCTAGGTGTAGACATTTGCCTGTTCTACCTAGTCACAGGAGATGCACAATTAAATCTTCCGCAAATAGTACTACTATAACCCCCCAAGAAAAAAATGGCAATAATTAAATGTTAATGGGAATCGTGTTAAACGTAACCTCCCAGCAAATTCTTACAAGACAATACAAATGTTAATGTGAACAGAGCCAAGTGTGATTTCCCAGCAAAAAATAAAAATAAAAGTCTATGATAATGAAAACGTGCCAAAAGTTATTTCCCCACAAGATTACTGAATAATAATGACCCAAATGTTGATGAGCTCCCACAAAACATCGTTAAATTGAAATAAAATCTACTGTACCTTCGCTACAAAAATATTGAAAAATAATGGCCCAATGTAAACTCGACACAAAAATTGAGAAATGAACATTCAATTGTAATGATTTTTTTTTCTTTTTAATAACGATTGCTTTGAAAACAGAATTATTATTGGGGCATTTCTTGAACAAATTAATTACAGTTATCATACATTATTAGCTGAGCGCAATCCTGCTTCATTACCTTATTTAACAATATATCTCGTCCTGAATCGTGACCAGAGACCCATGTCGACGCCCGCCGACTCCTCACACACAACTGTACTGACTGACTACTGCAGACAGATGGCCATTCGCAACTGAACTACATGCTCTGGCGACTCGCTACGTACCACAACTGCTCCTGCCGGCTCGCTACACGCAACTGAACTGAACTCTCGCGCGGTCAAGCGCAGACTCGCAACGATAAATAACTCTCTGGTCAGAGATTCTCTCATGGCTCGCCATCGCTGGTACTGAATACATACGTGTTTCACTACAATACACCTACAGTGGTCACGAGAAATGGATGTAACACTATCTGTTCCGACCATCAAATACCATTACATACAGTACAAACAATGGCAGCCAGCAAGAATGACTCTTGTACATGAGACAGAAAATAGTTCATGCCTCTGAATTGATGTCTTTCGTTAGTTACGTGTGATAGGAACACAGTCGGTAAGGTGCTAAGGTTAAATTCAAATATAATGACTTAAGCATCTCGATCAGGAGAATATGAAGTTTAACAATTAATGTGAACCCCGTCATCGTTTGTGGTTTGTGATCAAGAGTCTGGAGAGAGCTCTTGTCTAGAATCTCAGAATGTAGCAAAGACGGTGATATACTTGGTGTAGCATTCTTCAGAGCCGCCCATATACTACTTATAAGTATGGGAAAATTACTTAAGTACCTAGACCTACTCCTGAAGAATGTAAAAGTTGCGTGGAGATGAATTGGTTGCATTCAACAATATATGCTTCAGTCTAGTGCCTGATTTTAAAATAGCACTAGAGACTCCCATGCTCGGTTTTCGGCAATTTCTACAGTTTTTGCTTATGCTAGACGTGAGGATGTGTTTCGTGCAGCGTTTGCTATATATCGTGTTCGACACATTTAAGTATTGTAAAGCCTTGCAATATAATGTTAATTCTTCAGTTACAGAATTTTGTGACAAGTAAAACCTTACATATTGTTGAAACTAGTTATATAAGACCATACTTTCTCGGTCCTGCATCATCTTGTACCTCGAAAAAGAAGAAGGTCTTACACCTTCTAATGTGGGATATTTGTAACTTTACTGAATTTCACTAATGTCTTAATACTGCTACCTATCTTGAAAGCGGGCCTGCCGCTGTGGCCGAGTGGTTGTAGGCACTTCAGTCCGGAACCGCTCTGCTGCTACGGTCGCAGGTTCGAATCCTGCCACGGGCATGGATGTGTGTGGTGTCCTTAGGTTAGTTAGGTTTAAGTAGTTCCAAGTTCCAGGGGACTGATGACCTCAGATGTTATGTCCCATAGTGCCTAGAGCCATTTTCTTTATCTTGAAAATGGAAATATGTTTTTAGTTTCCAATTGCCTCAGTTTGAAAACGTGCCACGTGTTTGCTATCGTGGGACCCTTAACTGATATAAGGAGGCAAAATCAGGATGTTATGCAAATCACATCAAAGTGATTCAGTCATACTACTTGCTTTTGACAACAATAAATCCCTCTTTATTCTTTGCCTTCAAGTCTGCATTCAACACTCCACTGTACTGTCTCGGTTTTGGCTTTCCGGCAGTGTCAGTCGTACGTTAACGTGATACACTGCTATATGGATAGCTTTACTGGCGAAGAGTTGACCGATAAGTACTTTGTTTATGGTTCCAGTGGATGCAGTGGAAGAGCAGCACAACAGCACCCATGTAGTGACGTTCGCACAATACCGACAATCACATGACATTTCCTTTGCATTTGTACACATCTTTCTACGACAAACTGTAAGAGCAATACTTTTGGGTCATTGCATGCTTCAGGCTTTATCACTGTCGTGAGAGTATTTACTCAGAGACTAAGATAACTGGGTAACAAACTAAAGAAATGATGTAAAGGTAATATCACGAATACCGCAGGGAAGTGTTAGGAGCGTTGCTGTTTACAATGTATATAAACGATCTAGTAGAAAGCGTCGGATGCTCTTTAAGACTATTTGCAGATGATGCAGTTGTTTATACCAAAGTAGCTACAGCAAAAGATAGTAAGAATTTGCACAACGACCTGCAGAGAATTGATGACTAGTGCAGACTCTGGCAATTGATCCTGAACGTACATAGGAAAGTAAATCCACTACTGTACAACTACACTATTGATGACAAGCAGTTGGAAACAGCGTCTGCCGTAAAGTATCGTGGCGTAGTTATTCAGAGCGGGCGCTCTGGATAACTACGTCACGATATTTTACGGCAGACCCTGTTTCCAACTAGTGGAATGACGATATAAAACAGATAGTTGTAAAAGGAGCCACGGGACTCAGATTCTTCTGAAGAATCTTAAGGAAATGTAACTAATCCACGAAAGAAGTGGCTTATCAGGCGATTTCTCGCCCGATTCTTGAGTATTGTTCATCTGTCTGGGATCCCATCAGGTAGGGCTGATAGAGGTGATAGAAAAGAACTAACGAAGAGCGGCGCGTTTCGTCACCGGGTTGTTTAGCTGGTGACAGAGCGTTACGGAGATGCTAAACAAACCCCAATGGCAGCCGTTTAAGAGTTTAGTACTGAAATTTAGGTATAGCACTTTTCAGGAGGAGTCGAACAACGTATTACTTCGCCCTCGACATGCATATTGCGTAATGACCACGAGGAGAAAATTCGAGAATTTAGAGCCAATACAGACGCTTACGGACAGTCGTTCTTCCCACGCACTATTCCCGGGTTGAACAGGGTTTGCAGGGATCAGATAGTGGTACCGAAAGTACCTGTGGGGCGGCGAGTGAGTATAGGCAAATTGCTTGTGAAATAAAGTTTGTTATTTAAACGTGGGAAAAACACTGCACTTCCCGGCTTTTGGAATGTTGTATAATGCTGTCTTTCGCCGTTCTCAACACTGGCTCTCTCTTTGCTTTTTGGCACCCAGAAAGTGATTTAACGAAACGTGGAGCCTGTAATGAGAGTTCCTAGTGCCCACTTAACCTGAGAATATTATTATAGCTGCAGCTTATAGCTCTGAAGAAGTAGGAGATTGTTCGGGATTTCTAATCAAAAACAATTTTCCAAAATAGTTGAGTATATTCTGAAATTCACTGATAACATCACAATTATCCCAACAGCCTAACAAACAGAGCAGTTCAGAGTCTAATTCGCTGATGCAACTATAAATGTCCGAATTGAATGTCATAAGAATGCTCGCCAAAATTTGATGAGAAAATATCATCAAACGCCACGCTAAAATGATTGGTAGAATGTCTGTCCCGCGACGGCACGTGAAAATACAACAACACGCAAACTGAAGCTAGATAATGAAAATCATTCCAAAAATAATCCTTCATTTGAAATGTTTTCACAGTTACGCGTATACATCATAACTCAATACGGCACCCGAGGCAGTTTGTAGCAGCGCTACCGTAGCGAAACGACTCCCGACACAGCTGACGTGCTATTCAGCGTCTGGAGAGAACTGGGGCCTTCCTTCTCGCGCAGTGCTCTTATATATATAGCCTCGGTGCGGACGGCTAAGAGAACGCCGGCTCTAACTCGGCTCTCACGACTGGCCGCTGGGCTAGTAACGCACCACTTCAAGTTACATAATAATTTATAGCTTCTTTTGCTGATGGCTTATGAAGCTGTTAATTTAATCGTGCATTTAGCACGCAGGTAAGTATTTATAATAAAATTATGACGTGGCTAAGTTAAATATCTTGGGCGAGAGAAATAATTAAGTTACGCTGCACGCAGCATATGAGCTCTGAACTGGCCCTTTGGAGATCCGCTATCGCTATAATTTTATAGGTATTCAAAAGAAACTTTTCACATCTTCATAGTCATAGCGGACCTCCAACCTATTTAAATCTAAACATCCTATCCTTATTCATTAGCCTACTTAATCTATCTTGCTTCCTTCAGTTTTGAGATGAAAACCAGAAAATCATGGATTTCCACTAAAGTCTTAACCTGTGAAATCCAAAGTACTGTTTTTATTAAATCATTATGAAAGATGAGTCTAAATATAAATTTTGAAGTCTCTAGCTCCTTTCTGTTGCGCCAATTATTTTTTTAGAAAAACGTCCAAATTACAAAAATGGCTGAAGTTATCGAACTGATATTTAATACACATTAATTTAGTATTATTCCTTACATGCTGGAAAAGTTTCAGATCATTTGCTTGAATTTTAAGGTATTGCGCAACATTTATGACGTCAGAGCTAGTTACAGCAGACTAGCTGGCACACAATGGAAACTGATGTGAATTTATTACAGCGTGAGTAGGCTGCTTCCCTACATACATTTTTTGTTTATGAATGTTAATGAATGAGAAAAAAAAATTTAATTACAAAAAGGGAAGCAAGAGTACAATTTAACTCCCTATAAAAATCAAAATTGAAATATAAACATGTAGAAACATTAAAGAAAACTGATTACCTACATTAATTATTTAAATTGTTGACATGTTCACTGCCTTTTAAACAATGTCATTACTCAAAATTTTAAGCAAAGTCAATGAAATATTTTGGCATACATATTGCCTTAGACCAACAAACACATAATAATTGAAAAATTATGAAAATCTTAGACCCATTAAATACATTAAATACACTTTTACATACACAAATTCAAAGAAAATAACATGATACATAAACAGATGATTATCTCTTAGCAGTCTTTTCTAAACCTGAAAGAAAATTCACAAATAATTTTTACACACGTGGTTGTAGCCGCTTTGGCTGGCGTCCTACACTTCCATTCACAAGGGTAGAGGAGGGGAAGTTGCTATGGTGTGCGTCCTTCACGTTCTCTCTAACTTACATGGGGGAAAGGGGAGGGTCACTGTGAGTTGTGTCCAAGTCACTCCACGCTTTCACGCAGCTACCAGGCTGCCATTATCTGGTTTGTCCTGTAGAACAAACAAAAGAGTGCCTCAGACTCTGTTCACTTAATATCTAAGGGTGGGTCACAATGAAATGGGGATATATACATTTTAACTTCCAATATATTACTGGAACAAAGTTAACAGAACTTTTTTTTCAACATTACTCTTGCGGTTACTTAAATGTCATAAAATCGGTAAATAAATGGCTCAAAACGCCGTTAGTCACGTACTAGAGAAAATCTATGCTCATGGCATACAATCATGAATCCTATTTAACGTCAATTTATTATTTCTGGGCCGGAACACTGAACCAATGCTCGGTACATTCCTGACATTTGTATATTAAGCACTTAACTGAATCATCTTTGATTATCTTATTCTTAGAGATAGTATGAGTATGATTAGTGGTTGTTTTCTCAGCTTCTTTGTATATGTGAGTAACTTTTGGTAATAGTACAGTCTTGAGTGTTCAAAACACACTACGTTTAGTTGCCTACAAAATCCACTTATTGGTCCTCTGCTGTTGTCAGTTCCACATCTGCAATTAGGGTCTTACTTACTTTGAAGTGTATTTATGCTGAGCTAAAATTACTGTTTCACGTCTGCTATTATGTTTCTTATTTATATTGCTAGTGTATGTACTTATTTACCACTCACTCTATTAATATTTAAAGCATAGGATAGCACATTTATTTCATATTCATAGTGTATTGCGGCTGATTAGTTTGCTCACGTGGCAATCCATTTCCACTCGATCGGATGCTGAAACCTCAGGTAGTCTCTCTCGGACCTACCACTAAAGTGCATCAAATAATTATGGACGAGCGTAATGCTAAATTCCTTAAACCTATAGGACACCATGAGCTGCTCTGTCTCATCTAACATAAGGGTACCTATGGTCGCATTCACGCTTCCAACTCATAACCTCAATACGCGTAGGTGTATCCTGTCACACACTACACTAAAATAATGGCCAGCTCCAACCTTATAAATACTTCAGGGACGTGTCCTTCACGACTCAACCACAAACACTGCTCACTTCTATTACACTGCCTTTCCTTGCTACATCAGGTGAGTTTAAACTTACAACTTATCTGCATATTTTTCATAACACTTAGCAATCTCTTTCTTACTTCTTAGTTAGCTCTAATGCATACGCTAGGTTTCACTACCACTTCAGATTCTGCTTGTACACGAATTCATATATCTTTTTAACTTACTGTTGGTGGACCATTTCCAATAAAACAACACTTTGTACTTACTATATTACCAGGGTACTATACATAATTGTTACTCAAATACATTTGTATCTTAATTACGTCATACTTCTCTATTGTTTGTCACTATTAGGTTTGTCACATTAGGTATTTTTCTTCACTAATCGGTGGATAGAATGGTTACAGAACTCATGGCTTGATAGATATGACAGAAAAATTTCATGTCTGGAAAGAAGAGGTCGAAATTTTTGTGGATAGGAAAGATGAAGAATGTGTGAGACCTGAAAGCGAAAGAAGATCTCACACAGCTGGGACTGCACAGCTGCCACACTGTGTAGAGGTTACAGAACAACCTCCTCCCTACAGCATTCATTGGTTTAATGCTGTATTGATAATCATACCGAAAAATTTAATGTATGAAAGAAGAGGTGGAAATTGTTGAAGACAGGAAAGAGGAAGAATGAGTGAGACCTGAAAGGGAAAGAAGATCTCACACAGCTGGGACTGCACAGCTGCCACACTGTGTAGAGGTTACAGAACAACCTCCTCCCTACAGCATTCATTGGTTTCCTATGAATCTCTTTAGGTCAATCACGTTCCTTAGACCTAATAGCCTCTTACTTTTAGGGTATTCTAGCCTATATGCATTGGCATGTGGTTTTCCTATGATCCTGAAAGGTCCTTGGTATACGAACATGAATTTCTTTGTTTCTGTATTTACCTTCTTGGATTTTTCTTTGGTTTTAACAAGGACTAATTGACCTATTTCAAAGCTAGTAGGTACAGATTTTGCGTCATGCCGCTTCTTCTTTCCAACGCTCTTTTTCTCATATTAGCCCTAGCCTTTAGTTTCTTTTCGTCTGTGGATATTTGCGTTAGAATAGGGAATTCTACCATATCTGCTATCACATTGTGAGGTTCTTGGCCAAACATCAATTCGCAAGGTGCAAAACCAGTTGCATCATGTCTTAAGTTGTTAATTACATTCTCAAAATACTTAATGTGCTCTGCCCAACTTGAGTGTTTTCGAGCACAATAAGTTCTGCAAAGCCTATTCAATTCCCTCATAATACGTTCACTCATATTTCCTTGGGGGAAATACGCAGATATTTTCAGATGTTTCACGCCGGACTTATCTAGACATTCCTTAAATCTATCAGAAGTAAATTGAGGCCCATTGTCTGACAGCAAATTCTTCGGAACGCCAATGTTCACGAAGAAATCTTTTTCCAACTTTTCAACCAATGTTTTTGCATTTGCTCTTTTAATTGGGTATAGCTTAACATATTTACTGAATCCATCCACAACAACAAATACATGGGTACAACCACCTCTCGAAACAGGAAGAGGGCCAAACAAATCACAAGCCAGTAATTCTAGAGTTTCAGTGGGCTCTACTGAATGCATATCCCCTTGTATTCTGCTGTTAGCAGCACGGACCTTCTGGCACACTACACAAGATGCTAGACGCTTGGCCACACGGCGGTACATGTTGTCAAACACAACCTTTTCCTTTAATTTTGCAATGCATTTCTTTGCACCGTAGTGCCCATACCTCAGGTGTACATAGTCGATTAGCAAATCTACATGTTGTGAGGGAAAGCACAGCTTCCACTCAGAAACATCTATCTTTTTCCTCCTAAACAGAATACCTTTATGCAAACAATAGTATTGCGAAACCTTAGGATAGTTCGCATTTCCTAAATAGCTCTTCACTAATTTCAGTTGGTCATCTGCATTCTGCTCACGTCTCAAGTTCTTAATCACTTTCTTTAATGCACCTTCTTCCTTTACTTCGTGCAATGCAAACATTCGAACTTCATTTAGGTCTGTTGCTGTAATTCCCGCGTCATCACAGAGCTCCGCACTTCTAGATAACCCATCAGCTACCAGATTGTCTTTTCCTTGAATATATCTAACCTCAAGGTCAAACTGCTGGAGATACAATGACCATCTTACCAAACGAGAATTCCTCAACTTACAGGTCTTTAAAAAGGTCAATGCCTTATGGTCACTGTAAACAATTATCTTGTGACCTAATAAATACTGCTCAAACTTTTGTACTCCAAATACAATGGCTAATGCTTCCAGTTCGGAGATGCCATAATTTCTCTCTGCTGCCTGTAAAGATCGACTTGCGAAAGCTATAGTCTTGTGCACCTCTTGCTCGTTCTCTATTTCTACCTGGAATATTTCCACAGCTATACCATATCCACTAGCATCAACAGACATACAGAATGGCTTTTCAAAATCACGATGATGTAAGATTGGACTATTAATTAAAGATTGTTTAAGCACCTCAAATGCCTGTTGACATTCTGCTGTCCAAACCCAAGGGGTATTCTTTTTCAGCAGGAGGTGAAGACAGGGAGCATTAAAAGCCTGGTCACTAACAAAACGCCTATAGAAGCCGAACAGACCGAACATTGATCTCAACTGCTTCTTGTTTCTGGGAGCCTCAAATTTTTCAATGACTGCCAGCTTGCCTGGGTCAGGCAGAATACCATTTCCACTTATCCTATATCCCAAGAAACCTATTTCCTCTTTAACACACTCTGTCTTTTCAATCTTTAATTTCATGCCACCTTTCTCAATAGCCTCTAACACTTCCTCTAATAAAGCTATATGTTCTTCCCAGGTAGGAGTTGCTATTAACAGATCATCTACGTAGACTGTTATTTTATTACTTAAAGCTGGTCCTAAAACATGGCACATCACACGTACGAAAGCACAAACAGAGATATTAAGTCCGAAAGGTACCACACGGTATTGGTAACAAACTCCTTCGTACAAGAAAGCTGTGTACTTCCTTGAACTCTCCGCCAGTGGCAAGTTCCAATATCCACACGTGATGTCCATAGAAGTTAAGAATTTTACTCCCCGGAATTTTTGCAATAACTCGTCCATATTCTGCGGTCTATCACTTTCCCTAACCACTATTTCATTTAACCAACGAGCGTCCAAGACCAATCTGACACTCCCGTCTCTTTTTGGTACAACAACAAGAGGATTATTGTACTCACTGACCGCTTTCTCAATCACACCCCACTCCAGCATTCTCTGTATCTCCTTTCGAACCGCCTCCTTCCTAGCTACATGTATTTGGTATGGCTTCCTGAAAAACACTTGGCCGGGTTTCACCTTTAATTGACATTCATAACCTTTGACTATGCCAGGTCGATCTGAAAATACCGCAGCAGTTCTTGCGGTTTGATCCAGATAAAAATATCCACCCGTTAGATTTCTGGAACGATTTTGAGGATGTAATTCCACCAACTTGGTCTGAACGAGAGAAAATCTCATTTATTAAAAGCCATTTAGCAGGTGACGCCATGCGTTGGTCAGCTGATGTTATGTGAAAGTGGTTGAGACGTGAAGGACACGTCCCTGAATATGTGGGGCGGCGAGTGAGTATAGGCAAATTGCTTGTGAAATAAAGTTTGTTATTTAAACGTGGGAAAAACACTGCACTTCCCGGCTTTTGGAATGTTGTATAATGCTGTCTTTCGCCGTTCTCAACACTGGCTCTCTCTTTGCTTTTTGGCACCCAGAAAGTGATTTAACGAAACGTGGAGCCTGTAATGAGAGTTCCTAGTGCCCACTTAACCTGAGAATATTATTATAGCTGCAGCTTATAGCTCTGAAGAAGTAGGAGATTGTTCGGGATTTCTAATCAAAAACAATTTTCCAAAATAGTTGAGTATATTCTGAAATTCACTGATAACATCACAATTATCCCAACAGCCTAACAAACAGAGCAGTTCAGAGTCTAATTCGCTGATGCAACTATAAATGTCCGAATTGAATGTCATAAGAATGCTCGCCAAAATTTGATGAGAAAATATCATCAAACGCCACGCTAAAATGATTGGTAGAATGTCTGTCCCGCGACGGCACGTGAAAATACAACAACACGCAAACTGAAGCTAGATAATGAAAATCATTCCAAAAATAATCCTTCATTTGAAATGTTTTCACAGTTACGCGTATACATCATAACTCAATACGGCACCCGAGGCAGTTTGTAGCAGCGCTACCGTAGCGAAACGACTCCCGACACAGCTGACGTGCTATTCAGCGTCTGGAGAGAACTGGGGCCTTCCTTACTCGCGCAGTGCTCTTATATATATAGCCTCGGTGCGGACGGCTAAGAGAACGCCGGCTCTAACTTGGCTCTCACGACTGGCCGCTGGGCTAGTAACGCACCACTTCAAGTTACATAATAATTTATAGCTTCTTTTGCTGATGGCTTATGAAGCTGTTAATTTAATCGTGCATTTAGCACGCAGGTAAGTATTTATAATAAAATTATGACGTGGCTAAGTTAAATATCTTGGGCGAGAGAAATAATTAAGTTACGCTGCACGCAGCCGATGAGCTCTAAACTGGTCTTTTGAGATCCGCTATCGCTATAATTTTATAGGTATTCAAAAGAAACTTTTCACATCTTCATAGTCATAGCGGACCTCCAACCTATTTAAATCTAAACATCCTAGTCTTATTCATTAGCCTACTTAATCTATCTTGCTTCCTTCAGTTTTGAGATGAAAACCAGAAAATCATGAATTTCCACTAAAGTCTTAACCTGTGAAATCCAAAGTACTGTTTTTATTAAATCATTATGAAAGATGAGTCTAAATATAAATTTTGAAGTCTCTAGCTCCTTTCTGTTGCGCCAATTATTTTTTTAGAAAAACGTCCAAATTACAAAAATGGCTAAAGTTATCGAACTGATATTTAATACACATTAATTTAGTATTATTCCTTACATGCTGGAAAAGTTTCAGATCATTTGCTTGAATTTTAAGGTATTGCGCAACATTTATGACGTCAGAGCTAGTTACAGCAGACTGGCTGGCACACAATGGAAACTGATGTGAATTTACTACAGCGTGAGTAGGCTGCTTCCCTACATCACCCTCTACTTAAATTTTTTGTTTATGAATGTAAATGAATGAGAAAAAAAATTTAATTACAAAAAGGGAAGCAAGAGTACAATTTAACTCCCTATAAAAATTAAAATTGAAATATAAACATGTAGAAACATTAAAGAAAACTGATTATCTACATTAATTATTTAAATTGTGGGCATGTTCACTGCCTTTTAAACAATGTCAGTACTCAAAATTTTAAGCGAAGTCACTGAAATATTTCGGCATACATATTGCCTTAGACCAACAAACACATAATAATTGAAAAATTATGAAAATCTTAGACCCATTAAATACATTAAATACACTTTTACATACACAAATTCAAAGAAAATAACATGATACATAAACAGATGATTATCTCTTAGCAGTCTTTTCTAAACCTGAAAGAAAGTTCACAAATAATTTTTACACACGTGGTTGTAGCCGTTTTGGCTGGCGTCCTACACTTCCATTCACAAGGGTAGAGGAGGGGAAGTTGCTATGGTGTGCGTCCTTCACGTTCTCTCTAACTTACATGGGGGAAAGGGGAGGGTCACTGTGAGTTGTGTCCAAGTCACTCCACGCTTTCACGCAGCTACCAGGCTGCCATTATCTGGTTTGTCCTGTAGAACAAACAAAAGAGTGCCTCAGACTCTGTTCACTTAATATCTAAGGGTGGGTCACAATGAAATGGGGATATATACATTTTAACTTCCAATATATTACTGGAACAAAGTTAACAGAACTTTTTATTCAACATTACTCTTGCGGTTACTTAAATGTCATAAAATCGGTAAATAAATGGCTCAAAACGCCGTTAGTCACGTACTAGAGAAAATCTATGCTCATGGCATACAATCATGAATCCTATTTAACGTCAATTTATTATTTCTGGGCCGGAACACTGAACCAATGCTCGGTACATTCCTGACATTTGTATATTAAGCACTTAACTGAATCATCTTTGATTATCTTATTCTTAGAGATAGTATGAGTATGATTAGTGGTTGTTTTCTCAGCTTCTTTGTATATGTGAGTAACTTTTGGTAATAGTACAGTCCTGAGTGTTCAAAACACACTACGTTTAGTTGCCTACAAAATCCACTTATTGGTCCTCTGCTGTTGTCAGTTCAACATCTGCAATTAGGGTCTTACTTACTTTGAAGTGTATTTATGCTGAGCTAAAATTAATATTTCACGTCTGCCATTATGTTACTTATTTATTTTGCTAGTGTATGTACTTATTTAACACTCACTCTATTGATTTTTAAGGCATAGGATAGCACGTTTATTTCATATTCATAGTGTATTGCGGCTGATTAGTTTGCTCACGTGGCAATCCATTTCCACTCGATCGGATGCTGAAACCTCAGGTAGTCTCTCTCGGACCTACCACTAAAGTGCATCAAATAATTATGGACGAGCGTAATGCTAAATTCCTTAAACCTATAGGACACCATGAGCTGCTCTGTCTCATCTAACATAAGGGTACCTATGGTCGCATTCACGCTTCCAACTCATAACCTCAATACGCATAGGTGTATCCTGTCACACACTACACTAAAATAATGGCCAGCTCCAACCTTATAAATACTTCAGGGACGTGTCCTTCACGACTCAACCACAAACACTGCTCACTTCTATTACACTGCCTTTCCTTGCTACATCAGGTGAGTTTAAACTTACAACTTACCTGCATATTTTTCATAACACTTAGCAATCTCTTTCTTATTATTTATTAGTTAGCTCTAATGTATCCACTAGGTTTCATTACCACTTCAGATTCTGCTTGTACACGAATTCATACATCTTTTTAAATTACTGTTGATGGACCATTTCCAACCAAACAACACTTTGTACTTACTATATTACCAGAGTTCTATACATACTTGTTACTCAAATGCATTGTATCTTAATTACATCATACTTCTCTATTGTTTGTCACTATTAGGTTTGTTACATTAGGTATTTTTCTTCACTAATCGGTGGATAGAATGGTTACAGAACTCATGGCTGAATAGTTATGACAGAAAAATTTCATGTCTGAAAGAAGAGATCTAAATTTTGGTGGATAGGAAAGATGAAGAATGAGTGAGACCTGAAAGGGAAAGAAGATCTCACACAGCTGGGACTGCACAGCTGCCACACTGTGTAGAGGTTACAGAACAACCTCCTCCCTACAGCCTTCATTGGCTGCCTGCTGACTTGATAGTTATGACGGAAAATTTAATGTATGAAAGAAGAGGTCGAAATGTTTTGTGGATAGGAAAGATGAAGAATGAGTGAGACCTGAAAAGGAAAGAAGATCTCACACAGCTGGGACTGCACAGCTGCCACACTGTGTAGAGGTTACAGAACAACCTCCTCCCTACAGCCTTCATTGGCTGAATGCTGACTTGATAGTCATGACGGAAGATTTTAGTATTTGAAAAGAAAAGGTCGAAAGTTTTGAGGACAGGAAAGAGGAAGAATGAGTGAGACCTGAAAGGGAAAGAAGATCTCACACAGCTTTGACTGCACAGTTGCCACACTGTGTAGAGGTTACAGAACAACCTCCTCCCTACAGCACTCATTGGCTGCCTATGAATCTGCCACGTCGATCTGAAAATACCTTATGATGCCTCTTTAGAACCTGTCTCAGTTCTTCCTTTTGATTGTCTGAAATATTATCGATTTCCTGCAATTTAGCTTCTATTTTGTCCAAAATAATTGCTTCTTCTTCTTCTTCGGTGTTCAGCTTACTATTACTAAGATTAACACCTTCGTCCCAATACTTCCTATTTTTCAGAATTCGTATAGGCAGCTCCCAAGTTTCATGATTAGTTACTACATGTTTATCACTAAAAGGGACTGTAATTTCTCCGGTTATTGGTAAGGCCATTTTTAACTGGCTGCTTTCAAAGTCCACAACACTCTGATATTTTGACAAGAAATCTATGCCAATTAAAACCTCAATGCTGAGATTGTTTACAATTAAACAGGGATGATCAATTAAATTACCATTAATGTTAAAGGGTAGTAAAGCTTCTTGCTTTACCGTTTTCGAAACCTTGCCAGTAGCACCAATTATTCTTAGTCCTGATACTCTCATTACTGTAAGCTTGTCTTTACCAGGTAAAGCATCAAAGAAGGACTGAGATATTGCACTCACCTCACTTCCACTGTCTAAGAGACAACGTACATTGATACCCAACATGTTCACTATTATTATAGGGTGGCTTATTCTAGGTTGTACAGGTGGTTCCTCAAATTCATCTAGTAGTTCCCTTTGGATTTGTCTCCAACTAAAGTGATTGACATCTGTCTTCATTACCTTTAGGTCACAGTGTGTAGGGGTTTCCTGAATTACATTTTCAGCTGCCTTTTCCAGTCTGTCTATTAATTTTAAATCGAAACACTGCACAACTTCATTACATTTAGTTTGCTGAACATAACCCAAATTACTGTAGTCTGAGCGATTCTGCGTCTCCAGACCGGGCATAACACTAGTTACAGCTAAACCACTTTTACCATTATCGTCAGTTTCCTTCTCAAGTGACAACTGGTCACAGCTACTGGGTTCATTGACCCTCAACAGCCTACCCTCTACATTCTCACTTATCTCCTGTCCTAAGTCTATTAGTACATTATCAACATATTGCACAGGCACTTTAGATAAGAGCACATCATCCTCATCGTAAATATAAGCATGAATTTCTTCTGCTTCTTCACCTGTCAATTCAATATTTTGTAGCTCTTCCCTATTGTTACACTGCTGCGCCTTCTCTTTCTCTTCCCACTTAGAAAGCGTTTCTAACACGGTATCTATCAAATACTGTGAGTGATCTAATATTTCTGTTGTATCTTTAGATGCTACCGACTCTTCATCCACATGTTCAGTTTGAGTATTCTGATCTGTCTTACCAATTCCCTTAACTACTGGCTTAGGAAAAGTAACCGCCTGGTGAGCGCCAGTGTCCTCATAGACGGGAACTAGTCTTCCTGCCTCGGCCTATTGCTGTTTTCTTTAGTTTCATTATAATTGACTGGCACAGCATTGCTTTCCGTACTGTTGTTTACATGCATATTTCTGTTCGGAACAAAATTATTATCTCTTGGACGCCATTGTTGGTTCTGATAATTATTTCCCCAATTCCTACCTCTCTTAGGATGGCGAATACCTACTGTTCTGATGTTTACATTACCATTTTGCTCATTCCTAAAATTACTATTATTGTTAGTGGCATTTCTGTTATTACGTGCCTGCTCCTCATTGGCAGCAACACGTTCTACACGTTCCAAATATTCAATGAAACGATCAAGATTGTCTCTAGGGGCCGATATAATTCTGGTTTGCCAATACCATGGCAGCTTGGCTTCAAGACCTAATATAATCATTTCTGGCTTTAGCTTTTCCGCCAAATGTGACAAACGTGAAATCCATGACCTAGCAAATTCTTTAATTGATTCCTTGCCTGCACTGAAGCGTTTTCCACTCCAAAATTCTCTTAACACTTCATTTTGCTTATTACTAGACCAATATTCATTAATGAAAGCTGTTTTAAACTCCGCTAAAGTTTTACACTTCAACATAACATCAGCGGACCAACGCAAGGCGTCACCTGCTAAATGGCTTTTAATAAATGAGATTTTCTCTCGTTCAGACCAAGTTGGTGGAATTACATCCTCAAAATCGTTCCAGAAATCTAACGGGTGGATATTTTTATCTGGATCAAACCGCAAGAACTGCCGACACCCGATAAAAGCGGCGTTTGTAGCTACAACTTGTTGTACACTACCATTACCAGAAGTTACTGAAGCTACTTTACTCTCAATATTAGCAATGTTAGTACTAATATTTTCTACTCTCATTTCAACATTATCTACTCTTTGTACCATATGAGTAGTATCACTTTTGAGTGCATCTACGTCTGCTTGACATATGTTTACTTTTATGTTAACATCTTTAAATCTGTCTGAGCAAAGTTCAGATTCCGCCTCGATCTTTTCTGTTAACTTGTGCTCCAGCTTCGCATCTTCCATTTGGAAGTCTTTGCGAACCTCAGCAACTTCGGATTTAACTGTTTTATACATTTCAGAAAATTGTTGAGCAACCTTTTTCTTAATATCCTCATGATTGTAGTCAATTTTATAATTCAAACTGTCTAGATCCTCTTTCAAATTATTGCAACCAGCCTTGAAGGTATCGTCCATTACCTCCAATCGTTTATTAAAATTAGTTTGACTGGCCACAATCCTGTTATTTACCTCAATTATATCAGATTTTAATTCAGCATTACTGGCAGCTATTTTTGCATTACTATTTTTGACCTCAGTTATTTCAGACTTTAATTCAGCATTACTGTTTTTGACCTGTTCACTTATTTCAGACTTTAACTCAGCATTATTGGATTCTAATTTATTGTCCATTGCCTCAAACCGCATATTAAAATTTGTTTGACTGGCAGCTATTGCTTGTAATATAACATTTAAATCAACAGCCCCAGTATCTTTGGGTTGCTCACGAGCTGGCTTTTTATCACACTCAGGTGACGAAAAACTAGCTCCAATACCAGAATCATCAAAACTAAATGAAACTTCTGATTGATTAGTCCTATTTAACTGCTCTTTCTTAAACTCTACCATCTCTGAAGACTGTTTCAATTTTAATTCACCAGAGAAACCATCATCCAATAAATTCACATTTTCTACTTTCTGTTTTACTCCAGGGGTCTCTATTATCGAATCATTCTCCCTTCCCACACTACTGTCAGGAGACAATACTTCATATTTCACTTTAACATCACTACTTTCATGCATATTTACATTTGAAACGTTGTCTGGATTTACAGTTTGCTCAACAGACATAGGTTCTGATTTAAGTTTAACCCCAGTTTCTTTTGGCGGTTCCATCGCCGACAGTCTTTTAGTGCAGGTTAGTAAAATTTTAAACAGTTTTTCACTTAACTTAGTTCCTTCTGCACGACGTTGTTGTTGCCGGCGCGGCGTACCAGGATTCCTGATGCGACGTGGCACGTTGAACTGCAGACGGCACTCCGACGGCTGTTGTGTGTTCGCGTGGCCCGCAACTGCAGGCGCGGCCCCCGGCTGCTGTGGCGGACGACTGCGGTACGGCGAAACTGGCTTCTCGCGATGCCGGCTAGACTCAGTGCCAGCTCCGTCAATCCAGATGCGTTGTTAATTCAACTGCGTTGCCCACATGCCCACGTAACACTTTCACTGTTCTATACTCAGTTGCGTGTCGCATTTCACTCGCGAATCCGAATAGTTAAAATCACTTTCACTTAGTTAATTTCCCGGCCGATGCACCATATGTGGGGCGGCGAGTGAGTATAGGCAAATTGCTTGTGAAATAAAGTTTGTTATTTAAACGTGGGAAAAACACTGCACTTCCCGGCTTTTGGAATGTTGTATAATGCTGTCTTTCGCCGTTCTCAACACTGGCTCTCTCTTTGCTTTTTGGCACCCAGAAAGTGATTTAACGAAACGTGGAGCCTGTAATGAGAGTTCCTAGTGCCCACTTAACCTGAGAATATTATTATAGCTGCAGCTTATAGCTCTGAAGAAGTAGGAGATTGTTCGGGATTTCTAATCAAAAACAATTTTCCAAAATAGTTGAGTATATTCTGAAATTCACTGATAACATCACAATTATCCCAACAGCCTAACAAACAGAGCAGTTCAGAGTCTAATTCGCTGATGCAACTATAAATGTCCGAATTGAATGTCATAAGAATGCTCGCCAAAATTTGATGAGAAAATATCATCAAACGCCACGCTAAAATGATTGGTAGAATGTCTGTCCCGCGACGGCACGTGAAAATACAACAACACGCAAACTGAAGCTAGATAATGAAAATCATTCCAAAAATAATCCTTCATTTGAAATGTTTTCACAGTTACGCGTATACATCATAACTCAATACGGCACCCGAGGCAGTTTGTAGCAGCCCTACCGTAGCGAAACGACTCCCGACACAGCTGACGTGCTATTCAGCGTCTGGAGAGAACTGGGGCCTTCCTTCTCGCGCAGTGCTCTTATATATATAGCCTCGGTGCGGACGGCTAAGAGAACGCCGGCTCTAACTCGGCTCTCACGACTGGCCGCTGGGCTAGTAACGCACCACTTCAAGTTACATAATAATTTATAGCTTCTTTTGCTGATGGCTTATGAAGCTGTTAATTTAATCGTGCATTTAGCACGCAGGTAAGTATTTATAATAAAATTATGACGTGGCTAAGTTAAATATCTTGGGCGAGAGAAATAATTAAGTTACGCTGCACGCAGCATATGAGCTCTGAACTGGCCCTTTGGAGATCCGCTATCGCTATAATTTTATAGGTATTCAAAAGAAACTTTTCACATCTTCATAGTCATAGCGGACCTCCAACCTATTTAAATCTAAACATCCTATCCTTATTCATTAGCCTACTTAATCTATCTTGCTTCCTTCAGTTTTGAGATGAAAACCAGAAAATCATGGATTTCCACTAAAGTCTTAACCTGTGAAATCCAAAGTACTGTTTTTATTAAATCATTATGAAAGATGAGTCTAAATATAAATTTTGAAGTCTCTAGCTCCTTTCTGTTGCGCCAATTATTTTTTTAGAAAAACGTCCAAATTACAAAAATGGCTGAAGTTATCGAACTGATATTTAATACACATTAATTTAGTATTATTCCTTACATGCTGGAAAAGTTTCAGATCATTTGCTTGAATTTTAAGGTATTGCGCAACATTTATGACGTCAGAGCTAGTTACAGCAGACTAGCTGGCACACAATGGAAACTGATGTGAATTTATTACAGCGTGAGTAGGCTGCTTCCCTACATACCCTCCGCCACATACCAGTTGGTGCCTTGCGGAGTATGATGTAGATGTAGGTGAAGAAGTCATAGTTACGTTATTACTCTGTAACGATCCACTGGAGACCATTGGTCTCTCATAGCGAAACACTCAGAATCCCTAATGACCTCTCACAGTTTGTTGGTGGAAGTCTGGTTTCCTCTGTTAATTCAAACGTATGTCAGGTCAAAGTAATGTCCCATTGACAATAATCATAAACGGTACGTGAACAGGGTAGGGCCGCCTTTCTCAAGGGAGGAAAGTTTTTAAGCTGAATGCAGGCACAGACTCAGAGGCCACTATGGCGTTCAGGGCCGAACGAGTGCACACAGTCGTTGCAGGTCTGACGGCTCAACGTTTGAGCCGAACACGGGGGAGTGCCACTGTGGGCCGGAATTATGCAGGCGCCCATTCCCGTGTGGCGAGTGTGATCGGCAGCTTGTGGTACGCGCCTCGTGTCGCATACATTATGCATGCGTGGAACGTGTGTCTGCCGGCTTTCTGTGACCACAGGCAATCTGTAACGGATTAGGATTTAGGGAACTTGAGCGGGGCATACAAGCACAGAGCCACGGTCTCGTGGTGCGGAACGTACAGCCTTGACTGATGGTAAGTCACAAATAGTGTAATGAGTCTCGGTTTTAACCAGATGAACAGACTCTAAAAAAGAAGAATACAAATTAAAGTTACAGACTGTAACGCCGCAAATGCATATCCTCCTATTTCCATCTATTGTACTATAATTTTTTCCATGTTTTGTTACCTCAAGATATGACATTTCTGTGTCTTTACATATTGTCATTGTTTTACTATTCGTATATATATATTTATGCATTTACGTCGATGTATAATTGGTTTGTTTCGTAAATATTATTTGTATTTTTACGCTGGGTCTTGCCTAGGGAAAACTGCTATCGAACGATTACATCGATAGGTCGTGTGAAGAATCAAAGTGTGTAGGATCTTTGGTAGTGTAAACTCTGCCGCGTGGAGCGCGGGCAGAGAGAGTCTGGCTGGAGTAGCGAGTGGAGCAGGTGTGTTGTGTGAAGCTCCCGCGAGTTGCCGCGCTTTCGGGGTTTGGCAGCATGTAATTGCGTTCGACTTGCGTTGATAGTTTCTGACATGGTGTCGCGGACGGGAAGCATTAGCTGGCGCACATCAAGAGCCCGTTTCGCCTGGTGACCATGTCGAGAAGAAGGCGCGCCAACATCCAGCTTCTGCAACAGCGACGGCCGACAATGAGTGACTGTCGCCACCTCCTCGATCGACGGCTTCAAACCTTCAATCAACCAACAAGGAAGACTGGAAGCACGTAAAGTTTTAGAACTCTATGGCAGACCTCAGCTATTCCAACTGTACCATTTTCGTAACTAAAATTACAGCAACTTAGCATGAACCTTTGTTGCTCATAGTCCCAATTGCATTGCCAAGTAGGGTCCCTTCCTTTTCCGGAATGAGCCCGAGTGTCGTTGAAATTCAAACGCCAGCATCATTAGATTTCACTGCTTTAATTTCAAAGTTCAGTTAAAGTATTCATAGCTGGCTACAATATTCAGATTACACAAGCACAAATTAAGAGTGCGAATTTTGTTACCGTTTTTTAGCTTACCTGTGACTGCAGCTCAGATTGGTACGTACTAAATTTTACTATTGTTAATTGTTCAGAATCGTTAAATTCAAGTTCAAAGTTAAATCTCTTCTTTCTAAACTGTGTAGATCCAAGTAGCTTTTGAAATGATTGTTGAGGTAGTCCAAGACTAACCGTATTTTACTGAATTTCGATGTGCTTCAGAAAGAAAGCTCACTATTAACTTCAGTCACTAAATTAACTTTCGATTTTCCTGTTTTATTAATCCTTTTGCTAAATTAAGTCAGAGTGTAGCGAAATTTAATACTTCTGACAAACTTTCAGTTTTCACACTACACGTGTCAACCTTCGGTTGCCACGCTTTTAGTGCTAATTATATGTGTAATAACCTTTCTTTTTCAGTTACTATAGTAATTGTCCTTAGGACTGGCGACCGTAATTTCCCCCAAATCTCAAATATCTAATTACCGCTGGTTAATTGATAACGTAATGGCCGCACATTAACTTTCTTTATTAACTTTACCCCTTTTCAAAATTAATTTCCACCAGTTTCATTAGCATTTTTCCTTTTATTTAGATGTAACCCTTTCCTCCCTCTTTACCGACAGTTTAACTTCGGTGACGATAGCTTTTCCCAAATTTCCATTAGGTACACACGGTTTAATTTTTCACTGTCATTAAGGACGATAAGTGAGGGGGAGCTTACAAGACGAGCCGGAGTGACATCAGATTGGTGTCAGGACCGCAGAAAAGAACCAGCGATACAATTCTGACATAGCAGCATGCACAAGAAATGTCAGGATAGGGAACAAAATTTTCGAATGGGAATGAACCACGCGATAATGAAGGTGGTGTAGATTGTACGAGAAAACGACAGCTTAGTCAACATTTTAACTGGGAATGCCAGAGGTGGAAGAAGTGAAACATCTTTGCTTTTTGGGGTAACAAAGTCACTGTATACCAACACAGAGACCTGCAGCCATAATGTATGTTAAGCAACTCTCCAACTGGTATGTAAAATCTCATTGTATATCATATTTTATTGTGGTTGTACTAATTCCTGTGTTCCCTGGACATTCGTTAAGCTGTACATCATTAGTAATAACGAGTCTGCTTCTTTTTGGCAGTCTTATCCATATCCATATCCCTTATTATTTACTTATAGCCATCATTCGTTAGAAAAAAATTTTCTTGCATAATTACACCTGAGTATCTCTAACTCTCTATAAAATCTTTGTTTCATTCCATTTGCACGATTCGCAACAAAAATGTTTCACTGTCACCAAATTCAGCCTCCATTTAATCAAAGTAACTGTGTAACACAAGTGACCTCCAAACAAACTGGTGTGAAACTCTTACAATAATGATCTCATTGGATCTTGCAAGTTCAAATTATTTAAACTATCTCTCTTTCATACTTTGCCTTAAACGTAAGGCATTCTATGTCTACATTATGCAACTACCCTAGACGGGAGGAGAGGGAAGAGGGTGAGGAAGTGGTGGGGAAGAGGATGACCATGACCTTTGGAGAGATATAGCAACAATGCAGGCAGACCTTGGATTGGCTCTGCTCCACTACTTTAGGAAACTATTTCGCCATTCTTCCGTCGAAGTTCACATTCGTCTTTACTGCAGAAGAGTACTGAAACGGACACTATACCAAGGAATCGGTATAACTTTCAGGGAACAGTGTAGAAACAATAAGGAAAAAGAAAAACAGAGTTCACAATATATCTCGTCCACTCCACAATGTTAAATCAGTTGTTACGGACAGCCATAGTCTGCAAAGAGTGAAAAATCTCCACACAGATTTCAAGAGGAAGTATTGTATTGTGTTTTATTTTATGGAACTGGGGACCTAGAAACGGTAGAGAGGCTTAGTCCCCGCCGTACCCCTCACTGGTTCACAACCCCACAACAGACTACAGCAGTCCACTCAACCCTCAGCCGCCCCACACTAAAACCAGCGTTATTGTGCGATGCGGCACCCAGTGGACCCCCCTCCCCCGAGAAAGTCTCATTCCAGACGAGTGTAACCCCGTTGTTGGCGTGGTAGAGTAATTACGGTGTACGCGTACGTGGAGAAAGTGTTTGCGCAGCAATCGAAGACATATTGTAACTGAGGCGGAGTAAGGGGAACCAACCCGCATTCGCCGTGGCAGATGGAAAACCGCCTTAAAAACCATCTACCGATTGGCCGCCTCACTGGACCTCGACACTAATCAAAATGGCTCTGAGCACTATGGGACTTAACATCTGAGGTCATCAGTCCCCTAGAACTAGGAACTACTTAAACCTAACTAACCTAAGGACATCACTAACATCCATGCCTGAGGCAGGATTCGAACCTGCGACCGTAGCGGTTGCGCCGTTCGAGACTGAAGCGCCTAGAACGGCAAGGCCGCACTGGCCGGCGACACTAATCCTCCGGGCTGATTCGTACCAGGGACCGGCACGCTTTCCCTCCCGGAAAGCAGTGCGTTAGACCGCACAGCTACCTGTTCGGGGAAGAGGAAGTAAATACCCGGCTTACCCTCCCCCTACCTCCCAATCAGTGGTTATTTCCGTATTTCTACCCACAGCTGGAACAGAAAGGAGTGAAGTAGCGGTGATATAGAATACAGACGTGGACATATAAAAGTCATGCAAATAATTCAGTTCAAGGCTACCTCTCGCTTGGCTGCTCTCCACTGAAGACCTCTGTCTGAGCCGGCCGGTGTGGCCGTGCGGTTCTAGGCTCTTCAGTCTGGAAACGCGTGACCGCAACGGTCGCTGGTTCGAATCCTGCCTCGTGTGACGTCGTTAGGTAAGTTAGGTTTAAGTAGTTCTACGTTCTAGGGGACTGATGACCACAGATGTTAAGTCCCTTAGTGCTCAGAGCCATTTGAATCATTTTTGAACCTCTGTCTGAGGCTAAAATTTCCAGCCACACAATGGCGAACGCATCTGTCCGTACAGGAAGACCTCTCAGAAACGCTAGCACCATTTTTTACGTAATTTTCCAGATGCCAGCTCTGTTCGCTATACCTAACCCAATGGAATTCGCAGACCTCTGTGCGGTGGTCATTCGTTGCAAGCAGCCTGTAAGGACATGCGTTGTGTGCCGCGAGTGACATCTAATTTGCCGCAAGTCGGCGTAATTAGATTGGCAGCCGGAACGGACGATATTTCACGCTGACGTGTGGCACGCGTCCCATAGCGGTGCCTTGGCTATCGTCTGCCCACTTGTTACCAGCAGCTTAAAAACCTGGCTACAGCTGACGCGTGAGTTCAGCCTACACAGTAAAAATATCACTAACCCCTTGTTTTGCAGCTTGTAAACAAATTTTCCCGTTTGCCTGTTACTGTGGTTGCCTTCAGCCTGGAGGTTACTCACCGCTTCTGTCTGTCCTATAAAAGTCCTTACATTTCTTCATAACTACTGTTATCAATTTGAACCTGCTTACTGTATTAAAAGCTTGGTGTAACGCTTCAATTCTAAACCCACCTTCTCCCCCCCACATTTTCCTGCATTACGAAACTGACACTTTGTTCAAAAATGGCTCTGAGCACTATGGGACTCAACATCTTAGGCCATAAGTCCCCTAGAACTGAGAACTACTTAAACCTAACTAACCTAAGGACATCACACACATCCATGCCCGAGGCAGGATTCGAACCTGCGACCGTAGCAGTCCCGCGGTTCCGGACTGCAGCGCCAGAACCGCACGGCCACTGCAGCCGGCGACAACTTGTTGATGGCTTACAAAGTGTCGTATGAACTGATCTCTTCCTTTAGTCCAGTTATGCCATAAATTTCAGTTCATCTTCATTAGTTGCTCAGTCTACTGAAATAGTCTTCGTCATTCTTCTGTAGCATCACATTTCGAAGTTTGCATTCTTTTCTTGTGAAAACTGTTTGTCGTCCACGTTTCATATCAGGCTAGACTCCAGGTGAATACCTTTAGGAACGGCTTCGTAACCTATCGATGATAGAAAAAAATGTTCAAATGTGTGTGAAATCCTGTGGGACTTAACTGCTAAGGTCATCAGTACCTAAGCTTACACACTACTTAACCTAAATTATCCTAAGGACAAACACACACACCCATGCCCGAGGGAGGACTCGAACCTCCGCCGGTACCAGTCGCACAGTCTATGAGATGATAGCAAATTTCACTTTTCCAGAAATGCTATTCTTCCTGTTATCAGTCTGCGTTTTATAGCTTCTCTGCGTCAGGTACTACCGAAGATTTACTTCTCAAACGGCAGAATCTACTCCTTTAAACCGCTTCTCCAAGTCGTGTACCACAATCCGCTCTGTAGAACACGTGCCCGGTAACCGCGTTACCAAATCCTGCATATTGGCTTTAGAATCCGGCGCTGTCAACAGCTACACGGTAAAACTTCACTTCTATTCCAAACCTATGTTTGAAATATGAGCAGAATACACAACAGATATGAAAGTATATAAAAATTTTCTCTGCGTGAATAGTGTATAGTTAATGGTATCATTCTAATCATTTCAGTTTAGTATCTGTCCCCATTTGGCTACTTTTATTAAACAAGTAGTCTACTCAGGAGTCACAAGAGAATGGAAAACAAAATGGGTAATAACGAAAACTTTTCTAAACGGGATAGTATGTGTCAGGGGCGCATATGTAAGTGGATTTTACGAGAAAGATACGTAGAAGCCTACGGCAAGGGGAACTGATTGACGGAATTTAGCAGCGCCAACAACTCTTATGAGGCACTGTGAATTGGGGAAAACATTATGTAGAAAGAACTTCTGCATTAAGGAAGTAATGAACGCAGTTTTACCCAAGTGGCTATGGCGTAATACAGTTGATAGCGACGTCATTGTTCCGACAGCAATTTGGGAATTCTAAGAGCGGCGATGGAAGTAGGGAGACGCGTATTACGCCTGCGAGGGAGGAGAAATTCGTGAGAAAGGATTACGGCACAGCCAGATACATCGATCACTGGGAAATGTGGTGCATTATATTCAAGCGTCTCCATACTTTGGACCTTTAAATACCTCACTATTGTTCGCGAATGGTGAGCTCCAAAATGAGAAATACCTTGAGAAAAAAATTAGCTAAACATACACCGTGTAGAAACGGAAAGTAAATTACTTGAAAATATTTCTTATTCTGTAACGTTCTATGAATACTGCGGCACTCATAATGACTGAATCTAAATTAATTGATCCTGTACAACAAAGTACAAAAAACTACGTGCCAATGGCTGTAGAGAACTACACATATGTTGGCCGAACATGACTCTCTCTCTATCTCTCTCTCTCTCTCTCTCTCTGTCTGTCTCTCGCCGTGGTCACCTGTACATCACTCTTACGAACAGCTAAGACAATGAAGCTGCTTTACGAAAGCGAAATGTCGGACCTCAGTCCTGTATGCCTCCTCGAAGTGGAGGAATTCGATATTAGTACATGAATTTCAACCGGGCACATTGATTGATAACCTGGAACAGTATTTCTCAGCCGCTGACGTTATGATTCTTGCAACAAAATACGCAAATTCGTTAACTGTACCCGATCTCACATACGAATGGATTCCGAATTCCCTGGAAGATACCATGAGCACGTCGTTCTTAACAGAACGAAACCGAAATATGTAACAGTAACTTACGAGCTCACCAGGGAACTATTAATGGGCCACTAGTGCGTACAATAAGAGTAGATGATTAGTGAAAACGGCCAGAAGTTCCGTGAGATTTTTTGCACGATGCCATTTTCTAAAACAAGCTTGCAACGCCCGTACAGCTGTAAAGGGATACCTGAGGAGGATAAGCAAGTGATGCACTGACTGACGCATGGATCTGAACATAATTAAATATCATTAGGTCCCCAAATTAATTACTGACTGAATGCACTAATGGACACAAGTCACTGGAAGACAGTTAACAACCTTGATAGATGGTTGAGAAACTTCCGGAATCGACCTACAGTGGACTGACAGGACTGTGTGGAAGTAAAGATAAGGTGACATTCGCTGGAAGAAACTTTACCAAAAGTAATTAAGGAGAGGATGCGACAGAAAACACTCGTTCAGAAGACGCTGGGTTATCGCTCGTCAGCCTGTGACGTAAATTTAGTGCCTTGGCAGGTGTTGGATGCTGTGGGCAGGCGGCGTACATCACGGTGCGGATTTGTGTCAAACTTCCCAGAGTTACCGTAAAATTAAGTGAATAGAAACAGATACCAACTGTAAAAGAAAAAAAAGAATTTAAAATTTTGTGAAAAGATATGCGAAAAATCAGAATTTTATGTGGGATTATAGGACTTGTGCCTAACTTTAAACTCATAATTATATCGGACTCCTAGCTCACCCTTTTAAGAAATTAAAATATTAATTGGTAATTTCTGTTCATCCAGCAGAGAGGGTGAATTCGTCAAAATCTGTTTTGGATGTGGAAGAATAAAAAACTAAATTTATCTCGTTAAAAAATAATTTCATTTCACACAAAAACTAAAAATATCGCATGATAGTATCTTAAGTTCTTTCACCCAAATTCTTATCTTTTACTACTTGTTACGGTTCTGAAAACCTCGCCATTGAGCACCTGTGAACTCTAAACACATACAGTCACTGCAAAATTTCCTGGCTTGGGAACAGTGACAAGAGGATTTTCATTTCCATCAAAAGTTTGATCGGTTTTCTAAGAAACATTCACATTTATTGTTTCTATTTATCCCAAAAATTTCGAAAATATCACGCCACAAATACCGAAAATTGTACCTACATTTCCAATTAGCCGGAACACCATACAGATTAGAGTACACATTAAAACTGAACTTTTGGTTAATGAAGCGGAACTGAAAAATTTCCTAACATATGAGATAAAGTTGGAAGTAGGCAAATTCAGCACCACATCCGATGTTTGTTATAAAATGGACAAAACATCAGTTGACAATGCTGTCAAATTTGAAAGTCATAATTTTCCTATTACATTAGTTCAGTGCGATACGGAGCCGCGCGGGATTAGCCGAGCGGTCTAGCAGCTGCAGTCATGGACTATGAGGCTGGTCCCGGCGGAGGTTCGAGTCCTCCCTCGTACATGGGTGTGTGTTTGTCCTTAGGATACTTTAGGTTAAGTAGTGTGTAAGCTTAGGGACTCACGACCTTAGCAGTTAAGTTCCATAAGATTTCACACACATCGGAACATTGGAACATTGCGATACGGATAGACAAATTTTTGATTGAAATTCCAAAGTACCGGAAACGAGAAAAGTGAGACACTTTATATCAAAATTGGTGATCACAAAATAGATGTAGTTAAAAAATTCTTCTCTCTTGGAAGCACAGTAACTGATGACGGAGGATGCAAGTGCGACCTAAAAAGGAAACTATCACAGGGATCAAAATGGTTCAAATGGCTCTGAGCACTATGGGACTTAACATCTGAGGTCATCAATCGCCTAGAACTTAGAACTACTTAAACCTAAGTAACCTAACGACATCACAGCCATCCATGGCCGAGGCATGATTCGAACCTGCAACGTTAGCGGTCGCGAGGTTCCAGACTGAAGTGCCTAGAACCGGTCGATCACACTGGATGGCCTATCACAGGGAAACGGGGCATTCCTCGCAGTAAGAATTCTGTTGCTGTCAAAAATAGGTCTTAATTTGTTGAAGAAATTTGTTCGGATATACTTTCGGAGCATAGCATGGGATGGCAGTGAAGTATGGGAAGAGGAACATCTGGAAAGGATGAGAATCGAAGTGTCTGAGATGCGCTGTTATAGAAGAATGTTGAACATTACGTGGACCGATAAGTTATCGAATGAAGAGTTTCTCCGCAGATTAGTTGAGGAAAGAAACATATGGAGAACACTAAGAAGATGATGATATTAAGACCACAGCGAATAAGCTCCATGGTACTACTCGTAGAGGGACCTGTAGATGCTGTAAACTGTAGAGAAAGACGGCCACTGAATACATCCAACAGATAATTAAATAACTGAGAAGGTAGCATCCAGTTGCTACTACTGTGAGATGACGAAGTTGGTGCAGGAGAAAAATGTTTCGCCGGCCGGATTGTCCGTGCGGTTCTAGGCGCTACAGTCTGGAACCGAACGACTGCTACGGTCGCAGGTTCGAACCCTGGCTCGGGCATGGATGTGTGTGATGTCCATAGGTTAGTTAGGTTTAATTAGTTCTAAGTTCTAGGCGACTGATGACCTCAGAAGTTAAGTCGCATAATAGTGCTCAGATCCATTGAGAAAAATTTTTCACTGGACGCATCAAACCAGTTAGAAGATTGAAGAGTCAAGAACTAGACTGTTTTAATTGTCATTCTTCTTCTGTAATACCTGTAATGACTTCCTAGGAAACAATTCGTCGTAAGACTACAGTAACACAAAATCAACATATCGAAAAGAAAACTGTATAAATTGCCACTGAAGCAATCGAACCATTTCAAGAGACTTTGCATTTGTGGCTAGTGAAGCCTGGATAACTGAGGGTATTTGTGGGAGAACCAAACAGAAAAATGCTCTGCGGTTATCTTTGAAATCTACACCATGTGTTTGAACGTTTACAATGAAAATGGATTACCAGTCTTACATTATGACATTAAGGAACGACTTTTAACTAGAAAACGATTCAAAAAGCAATTAATGCTCAACGTGCAATGAAAAGAGGATGTTGTAAATGCCCGAGGAAACAGGAACACAAACAAATGGAAAAATGAATACTGCATTGGAAAACGAAATTATGACTCGACGAAAAAGGAGGAGTGGTGAACAAGTCATGCAGCGAGGCAAGTAGATGGTGAAGAGACCAAGGATATCTTCTGCAGGTTTTGAAGAGATCCAATAGTGAATATCAAACTTATTATATATATATATATATATATATATATATATATATATATATATATATATATATATATATATGGGCTGAGGGGTGACTTTTCAGTGAGTATGTAAAATCAAACGACGTGCATAGAATGCTCACAGAAACCATCATTTGCGCACCTGTTGCTATTTTTTTTGTAGCTCAGAAACTAGAGGTCGGCAGAATACTAAGCTAACAGACTGAAATGTGAAATGATCACATCGTATAACCATCATGCAGCTGCTTCGTCTGAAAGAAGCATCTATGACCCAAAATTGAAGCAAAACCTTAGTTGTGAAGCAGACGAAACACGTAACTTGGGAAACAATGCTTCCCTGGTGTTTGGCTGCGAAAGCTACTTGGCGAACATCATCGAGCGCGTACTGAATATCCTCCATTGTTCTTATCCACTGCGTATTGTCGACGCAGACCAGGATATCTTTCGCTTATCTGCTTCTTCCGACCTTCGCTTATGTTATGGCCACTGATAACATCCAAAAGCTATAAACTAAACAGATATTAATTAAACGTTGGCCTAACAAGAAAATGGAAGATATATTTTCAGCTTCAAATTATAATTTTTGCGGTTACGTTTCGGTACGCAGCGAAAAGTTGTCGCATAGGTATATATTCCTCGGATTTCCTCCAGTGTTATATTTCGCATGTGATCACACACATTAGCTCGCTATTAGAGTACAATTTACAATCTAAATCGTTTACTGGTGTGGAACTCAAACGAAGAACATACACTTTTGGAGAAAACTATGCCCCCATATAATCATGTAGGGACAATTAGTAGTGTACTTCATATGAACTGTAACAAGTAATTGATAACCTTTTTCACCGTGCAGACTCTGTTACCTAGAATTTTTATAAATTAATATTCTTCTGACTATATATCTGCTTGGACAGTAAGATAATACTTAAAAAACGACAATTTGTTTTCCAGGTGAGCTTAATGCTATTTACATTTTCAGTAACCTAATTTTATAAGCTTTAAGTACAAAGTATCAGTCAATGTTTTCTGTTGTCTATCAGAAACTATTTACTTAATAACTAAGAGCATGCTATTGCGGAACTTGAGGTTCAATGGCACTAATATAACTAAAAGTATGAAACTCCAGACTTTACAGAAACAATCCAGAAAATTTCCCACATCATTCAAAAACTGGATACAGCTAATATTACTGTTATCGCAGAGAAGAGCATTAAATGAGTTCCTAAACATTAACTTTTAGGTCAACTGATGTTTCAAGATTTATACATAACATCATCCATTTAACGCAAATCAAGGAGAAGTTGTTCTCTTTGAAGGTTACAAGCCTTTTAATCGGTCATACTAGACACAGGCCAATAATGTAAATTATGAAACTGGCAGATTACAATTGTGTGCCGGACCCGAGTTCGAGTCTCGGTCCGGCACACAGTTTTAATCTGCCAGGAAGTTCCATATCAGCGCACACTCCGCTGCAGAGTGAAAATCTCATTCTGGAATGTAAATTGTGTGTAAAGTCTTTAAAACAATTATTGCTTACTTGTTTGGAAACTTATTGTTTGTTGATTATAAGCTTCATTAATTATAAATAAATTGTTGTGTGTTATTCTGCTCATTATAGTACAAGACACCAGTGATTAGGCCTTCAAGAGCACAACAGAAATACTAAATACCTCTTAGCTTTGCCTTTACATATTCTAAAAATGCATTCGACATGATCAGGCACGCAGCTACGTTTGAGGCTCTAACAGAACAACTGCTACATTAACATCTTACATAACACATTCAGAACCTCTACAATTTTTCTGCCTGTTGCTGCAGAAATGAATGAACTTCCTATAGTAAAAGGTGTGAAGCGAAGTTAGATTACAGTTCCAAAAGTATTTTCAGTGGTCCTAGAAAAATCTGTCTCTAAATTGAGTTGTGAAACAAAGGAAATCATATTCTGGGAAATAGATTAAATAACGTAAGATTTGCTGATGATACTGCTCTACTTGCAAATAGTGTAGAAGTAATATTAGTTTGCGAACTTCCGTTAGTCTGCTCTGAAGCTGGTCTAAAAACGTGCTATTACAAATCCAAATTCATGATGAATGAATGGATTCCAGGAGGACCCAGAGAATATGTCGTCAGGGTCAACTTGTAAATATGAAAGACTACTGAGAACCGTAAATGTTTTGACGTACTAAACTGGGCAGTCAAGCTTACAGGGGATGCTCTTCATTTTTCACGTGTAACATGTCGCCTGAGCTGAAAACTTTTACGTTAATAAGTTCATTGTTAGAAAACTCGTAGTAGCTCAGAAATGAGCTACGCAAAGGTAGAAAGAAATCAACAGATATCAGTCGTACAACAAAGCTCGGTGACATACAGGGAAGACTAATTATCTTGAGGTGGCAGTGGGCTGGTCATGTCGCTCGAAGAATGGATGGAAAACGGTCAAAACAAATACTAGTTTGGAGGAGACCTTAGGAGAAAACACCGAGGGCAAGACCACCGGACCGATGAGACAGAGAAGTACCACAGACGATGGATTAAATTGCCAAGGGGAAACTCAGTGTCGGCGGCAATGGAGAATCCGCTGTGGCACGCACATTCCAAGAGGCTACATCACCAAATGACATACGCTGCTCGCCACCTAGAATGCCACACCAAGAATGAGCGGAGATACCGCAGCCAAACTGATCTGGGAGAAAACACGTTGTACAAAGATCACATACAGACCCATGTGAAGTGAAGAAGACGATGATATCAGTTTTGAGTGTCGCCGCCATTGCTGTTCTCTGGGTGTGTTTTTGGGGTATGGCTGCCCGTGCTCCTCCCACAGATTGCCAAAGTTTATATGGTGTAGCAGCGGGTGGTGAATCCCGGGCCAGTGGTTCCGCAATCATTGACCACACTTTTTCGATAGGCGAGAGATGTGTCGCCATGCAGGGCAATGGCCTGGTTACACACAAAAGGCGAGAGAGAATTGCTTAGCACGTGGGTTTGTGTTAGACGGAGACTTTCGTAGAGTGCAAGACAGAACTATAGCGTCAGCTGTACTGCATTTCACAACTTCGCATAAGTCTGCCGTAACAACACGTAACTCGGTCGCAAGAACACCTAAGGGGCGAGTACGACAGGTGAATCAGCAGTATAAGTGGAACGAATGCATTCATTACAAACGAGCGTGACGTCAGGACGTCGCTGGTGCTTCCTTTAAATAGGCCAGCTTTGATAGCAACAAAGCACTCGCAGTTAGACTTGCAGTTAGATGTGTACTGGGTCGCTGCGTAGCGCTCAGCTCAGTGATCGACATGTTAATCTTTATTAAGGAGATGTTGCATTAAGGGCGGCCCATCCAGCAGCAGGCGTGAGGGGACAGTACCAGCTCTGGTCCTCTCTGCTGCCGCTGCCAATCATCAACCCAGGATTAGCAGCCATCGCGGCAGACTCGCTCTCCGCCAATGTTGACCACCTCAGTGAGCCATCGTCGAGATCGTGTGGGGCCTAGGCTCTGTGCATATGACGTCAGAACTGGGTCAGCGACGACGCTGGTTGTCTGCAGCCTGTTCCGCCCGTCCACCGCGGGCGAGCCACCAGGAGGTGCAGGGAAGAAGACGGGGTGGGATAGAGTACACTCCGCACCACGAGAACGCCTCTCGTGCCCACAGCGCCGGGACTCAAACCCAGAGCCTCCTACGCCTACGCACAGCGACCTGCTGTCTACTGCCAAGCCTGCCGGCCAGCCGGTCGCTGCCAGCCACGCGCGGCCAAAGTACGATGTAAGGACATTCCTTCTCTACATCACAGCGGGCGGCGCTGCGCTAGCAAGACTATGCGGCCCGAAGCTGGTGTCATCGCTACGAGTCAGCGAGGACACGGGAAGGTCGTTGATATCACCAATCCACATTGTACTCGGCAGGAATAAAGGTGTTATGAATTAATAATGTTTCTTTGGCGTTTCTGACGCGTCCACAGTCATTTCCTAGCATCCTGACAACTGGAGAGGTCACCGCTCAGCCATCCAGTCCACAGTAGGCGACCGGGACCACCGGGGCGCCTACAGTATTGTCTGCCACTTGTGGTCGCGCATTATCCTCTTGCAAGGTGGTCGCCGGCAAGCGCCGAATATATGGCAGCAGAACAGGCTCCAACACTTCAGATACGTAACGCTGGCTGGTTAGTGTAGAGGAGTACGAGATTGGAATACAGTACCACCTCAAACCACAAATCCAGGCACAGGACCACTATGGCGATGCATGAGGCTACAGTTCAACAGTCTCTTACCACAGTGTTTCCAGACATAACTCTGACCACAGTGGTGGTGCAGGCAGAATTGGGATTCGTCGGTCAAACTAACGTCGTTCTATTCGGTTGTCCATTCTGTCGTTCATTGCACCATTTGCGCACAAACACCTGTGGCGGTGAGTCACTCGTAAACGCAGCAATGGAAACCTTTCGGACAGTCCACTATGTTGCAAACGAGGTCGAACACTACACGCAGACACTGCTTGTTGAGAAACATACCGAATGCATTGTGATACAGTTCGTCAGTGGCAGGACACTCCATCACTGCCGTGCGCACAATATGTCTGTGATCAAATGTAGTGGTGTAACAACATCAGTGCAAATGGTCCCATCGGTCCGTCGTTCCCTTCTGCATACAGCGATTGCGGATCCACATATGAGTTGCTTGGTTCTGTTCGACACCATCTCTAGTTTCTCTTAAGGATAATCCGCAATCCCTATAGGTAACTTTTCTTCCACGGCAGAGCTCCTAAACGTGCTCTAAAGACGCCCGTTGTCTTCTACGAGGCATACTGAAGCTTTTTACGCATAACAACTACATGGAAAAACAATTCCAGTACGTTCACACGGCCGCCTGTTCCCCGTTCATATAATGCTCACAGTCGCAGTATTGGCGCCTGTGATGTGCTCCTCCGACGAAGTGCAAATCATGTACCTGACTTGAATAGTTCCTTCAAGGTGTTGATTTTTTGAGTGGCCAGAAGTGTATTGTCATAAAGCAAAGCTGAATCTGAAAGTAAGTTGGTAAGTTCGTATTAGAAAACTCCTCAACGCCAGATCATAATTTTCATTAAGGAATTTCATGCGCCATTAGTGGAAAACTATTATACAGCATTAAATTTTATCCTCTGTTTGTGAACTTCTATATAAACGGTTATGCACCCATATTTAATTAAAAATTAAGTTAATGACCAGTACGTTGACTCACTACATGTATTTTTAAACGGTCTTTTTTATGCTTGTGTCAAAAGCCACGTTCTCAACATTACTTTTTAAATTAATTTTTTTTATATCTCTAACATACGTTTTTTCTCTTCAGCTCCTAACGTTCAAGAGATCTGATTTTAAGACATGTAACGTCCCCTTAGAAAAATTAATGAATTACTGTGCTGATAAACCCCTTACATTATTTGGTTTTCAAACAGCTGAACAAAACTGAACGTGCACAGACAATTCTCTCTTTACTTATTCTGATCATCACTAAACTGACACACTATATTTTTAGCACAACACGATGTGACTTTCAATAATCCCTACAAAAGAATGGCCCTGAGTAACAATAACCTATACGTTTCATGAACCACTTATTTCACAAAAATCTTCGTTACTCGAACTACTACAATACAGCGAGCGCCAATACTGCCAACTAAATAAGAGATTGTAACTACTGAAGGCACAAACTACTAATAGGCATACTTAGGAAATGAAAGATTTTGATAGAGAACAAACAATGTATTTACCTTAATAGTGTTCAAAAGTCATAATATATATATCAGTTCATGACATCCAGTATTACAAAATTTACTCTCTCTGATGGACAAACGTCCAGATTGTAATGGTCGCCTGGTCGTAGATATTGCTAATTGCTATAATCGCACTATTTTACTCCCATTTACGGAGCTTGTTAGCACTTGATATTACGTTGGCGCCATTAAAATGCATTGTGTTGTGGTAATCACTGCTACTTGCTGGATCGCTGCTGTCTCTCGATGCTGATGCTGGCTCTAAATCTGGTTGTCTAGGGTTAAAAACATGAGGTCCAGTGTTTTTTATGTGCTTTTGATGATAAAGAACGAGCGAAACCAACAAATATGTAAACTTCAAATACTTATTACTCTGGTGGCCATCTTAATTCCACTGTCCACCAAAGACCATGACTCAACACAAAGTAGTACTTCCGTTACATGTTCTTTGCATTGTTTATCCACCTCAAACAATAACACACAAACACACTTTACCAAAGTGACATTCCGACTGCCTCCCGACCGTTCTTGCTGCTTCTATTTATAACATTGTCAAAGAACTACTAAAAAGAGATGTAGTTTACAAGTCACATGTACATCTGTTATCATAATTTGTGCAGAAAAGTTATTAATTTGCATCGAGTGACATAATTTAACATATTATTAAAATGACAGACCTATTTGTTGACTTGACAGAATAATTCTTTGTTACAAAAAGGCCGTTTTTTAGAAGTTTGTCAATTGAATTCTCTAATTTGCATAAATAAGTAAATAACATGAATTATTAAGAATTACATTGGTTTTCGTCTAAAATAGGATTGCTTACGTAAATACTGAGTGAAAACGCTCCTAGTGGACAAATAGGTTTCACTGGGTGATTTTAATTTAAGGAGATCCAAAATACCTAAGTTGTCCACTATTTTTCGTACTTCATATTAATTATTTAAGATGAACTCAGTGTTTTTACATGATGACATTTGCTGTATCAGTGATCAAGTGATATAAACTTTTGTGTGGGTCAGTTATTCAGTATAATTTAATGGGTTGACTGTTTATGCAGACATGTTATGCAATCATTGTTAACATACACAATAATTTTACTATAATCATAAATACTCGTTAAACTGGTTGAATCTGGAGGGTATCGCATACTTCGGTACAGTAAAGCCTTTAATATGTTCTGTTACAATACCCCCCTCGGGTATTTACAGAACGTTAATGATATTAGCCGACTAGGACAAATGTGTCAAATGGTTAAAATTTGAGAAAGTACTACTTTAATAATTTTTTTTTGTTTTACTATGCATAATGTGTATGTATACAAGGACCGTTACAACGTTTCAAAATGACTTTTTCCTGCAAATATTTTAGTTGTGTTGTTTCAAATGCACTTTGTGTTATGTCATTCAGTATGACAGCATAATAAAAATATTTAGTAATATATGAAAGTAAAAAAAATTTTAATCTTTGCTCCCAGTGAGCCACATGGAAAATGATCAAAAACAGATACAAATATATCACATGCGATTTTAAGATATATAAAAAATATATGTAAATTATTTCAATGTCAGTTCTCATTGAGTCACAGATTAATCAAGATAATAGAAGGAACATAAATATATTACATAGATGGACAGGTCAGATGTCCATAGGAAAATATTGCAACTGTCTGCTCTTTTTGAGCCACATAAAAGAAATGAAAACAAAGAACAGAATTATAAGTATGGACATGATATATAAACACAAACACTAGAGAAGTCACGTGTATTAATATAATATGCATTTGAAAAAAAAGGAAGAGTTTTTTTAAAAATTGTCTCCCGTTGTGACACATAGTCAAGATAGTACAAGAACATATTAAAACTATAATTGGACACTTAAATTGGTCACAACATAACACAAACATCAAACTTGGTGAACATCTGATTAGCTGTAGAAAATTGTACACAAATCATATGCCTAAGAACACAATAGTAACAAAATGATGGGTCTTGCACAACAATTTTTACATTGTCTTTTATTTAGTGCAAATATGTCCCATATTCAACCATACAAAAGGAAAGTAATAAATGTTTGACACCTTCTTGCCTGTTGCAAGTAAAGAATATGTCTCAAAATTTAATATTCAATAGTGACAATAAAAATATAAAAACATTCTCTCAGAGATCTGGAACTTTTCCAGGGTCTGTAGGATGAGTGGTACTTGCTATTTGACACACCCAGTAAAAATCTTTGCTGATAACCTGCTTTATGGAAAATGGGTAAGTACTTGTATTCAAACAGGGAAATGTGCTTATTCATGTTTATATGGTTTCAATTCAGTGATGTTTCTTAATCCAAATAACCTTCTTGATCTGGGAAAGATAAGTCTATACGCATTAGGATGTGGGCTTTCTTTTATTTCAAATGGACAAATGTCAATGTTTACTTTAACATATGGACAACCTAGCTCAACATCTTTGTCTATTTCAGTATTTTCAAACAATAGATCATTTTCAATTTCTTTAGTTCCTAAGTCTAATGTCTCTTTCCCACACTTAGACACATCCCTCTCTGTTTGCAAAGCATTGACATTTAAACATAAACCTTTGTTTTCACCTGTTCCTTTTAACACTGTGTTGTCACTTAACAAACTACTGTTTTCACCCCCTTTTTTATAAAGTCCACTACGAATTCCTGTCCACCATGTAGGATACAAGGTTGCACTTAACTTTGCTAATTCTTTCCAAAAGGCATCTTTGTTGATACAGTTACTATAGTTGTTCCACAAAACTTCTAAAAACTTTTCCCCTTTTTCTTGAAAACACACATTTACATTCCATCCCTTTATATTTTCTTTAATATTATTATTATTACCATTCTCATAGATTAGTGTTTCATAGTTCCCAATAGGCAATAGCTTGTCCTCAGATACACATTCGCTAGTCTGTATTTCACTTAAATTAGCCTCATTATTACCCATGTTTGTCACATCACTTACCTTTACCACATAATCACATTTCAATTCTACAAATACTTTTATTTCTTCCTCCACACTCTCATCAATAACATCACTTGATTTAGGATCATTATTTAAATGTCCCTCTATTACTTCTTCCTCCTCCTCCACAACAACCCCATTTTCAGTTTCCCCCCTATGTGTCTGAATCTCAGCAATTGAGTCTTTGGCTCTATTAAACACTTCGTCATCCCCCTTCTTATCAAATAAACCCCCCAAAATAGATTCTATTTGTGGTGTGTCTGACTTGTTATTAACACCAGTATCTTTTTCAGCCCAACTATGGAACTCTGCAATACTTTCAACTTCTGCACGTTCACTAACTACCTGTGCTTGAACACTGTTTTCATTAACTGTATCACTTTTACTCATAGTATCCCAAAACCTTTTATTAAATTCTAATTTATTCATTCTAACAACATCAGTATTTTCATGGTACTTACTCTTTACATTGTATCCTCTCCTTTTCCAGTTTCGGTTATGTGTTGTCCTGTCATAATATTGTCTAGCCCCAAAACTACGGACATCTAGTGGGACTGTCCACCGTTTCCCGGCTGGTTCCCTCGGTCTGTCCATTTGTAGTTGTCGTTTTGATCACTAGTTTCAACAAACCCCCTTCTATCTTGTTCTCTTCCCCAATACCTATTTCTATCATTCCTGTTATCTCTCCTCCATCCTCCCTCCTGTGTATAGTTTCTGACATCATTTTCATATCTCCTATTTCCCCTATTTGGAGCATTACTTCCAGAATTTTCAAAGTCTCTCCTCCCATAATAATCTCTATTTACAATCCTGTTCCACCCCACATACTGATTGTTGACAGAGCCAAAACTTTGGTTATTTTCTCTTTCCAAGGCCCTATCTAATCTATCTACAAATTTCAGGAACTCTTCCATTGAATCGTCTGGTCCATGGACCAATTCCCACTGCAGTATCTCTGGTAACCTTCTTTCTAAAACATCAATTTGTGTCATAATATCAAAAGAGTTATTCAAGTGAGCAAGTTTTTTCAATTGATCTCTGCAAAATTTTTGCATTCCCCCTACTTTCCCTCTATACACTGGTCTATTTAGAAATTCTGACTTTAATCTGGCTTGTATGGATTGTGACCAAAATTTGCAAATAAATTTAGCTTCAAACTCTTCAAAAGTATTCCAAGAATCATTATTCTCATTTGCCCAGGGTAGGGCCTCCCCTTCTAGAAACCGTTTTACTAACTTAATTTTTATGTTATCTGACATTTCTACAACAAAGATATCCTTACATTGGTGAATAAAGTCAATGGGGTGCAGATTTTCACCAGGAAAGCATTTCACTTGGATGTGCCCATACATTGTATTTCGATTGTAAATCGTTTGTTTGGACATCAATGCGTCCTCCAATTGTGTACATTTAGTGTGTACATTTTCTACTTTTGTATCTACATTAGTGGTATACAGGTTGTATTCTTGTTTAAGGTTTTCTGATGATTTGTCTATTCTCTGATCTAATCTTTTAGCTTCAGTATCTACTCTGTTATAGATGACCGCAATGCTGCCTGTGTTAGCTTGTATGTTTTCATTTAAACTTTCAACTTCAACTTGAAATTCTTTTCTGAAGTGTATCAACTGTTCTCTAGTGTCCTTACTGAGGGTAGTTTTAATTTCCTCACACTTCTCATTGAGATGAGTACTTAATAGATCAAAATCCAAACTTAACTTATCCAGTCTATCTGTGTTTTCTTTAAGTTTCAAACTTACTTGTTCACTTGCTTGTTTAAAATCCAAACGTACTTGTTCGCTTGATTGTTTAAAATCCAAACTTACTTGTTCACTGGATTGTTTAAGTTGCGAGCTTATTTGAGTTGCAAACCCTGCTAGCCACTCTGTTAAGTTTAATTGTTCACCATCCCCTGGTTCAATTTTTACATTTCCTACGATCTCATCCCTCTCAGGTAGAGACATGTTAACAATTCATTATTTTAAATGACAACAACAACAAATTACCTTCCTATATGTAGCTATGATGTCGTGATCGGTGTTCCTGTTGGCTTTCTTCACTTCTATTCGGTTTTATCGAAGCTGAAGTCTTGATTGATGAATTCCATTGACATATTCCAGACATTAATCTTCTGAGCGGTGTAGTCGCACAAACACACTTTATTTATTTATTTATTTTTGACATATTTTCACTGTTGCCACATTGCAAAAATAAACTTTTTTGGAATGATATGCACTTACGAAATTTATCGCTGCACTATTATCATCGATGCACTTAATGATCCCGGACGAGCCCCCACTTTTGTAATGGTCGCCTGGTCGTAGATATTGCTAATTGCTATAATCGCACTATTTCACTCCCATTTACGGAGCTTGTTAGCACTTGATATTAGGTTGACGCCATTAAAATGCATTGTGTTGTGGTAATCGCTGCTTCTTGCTGGATCGCTGCTGTCTCTCGATGCTGATGCTGGCTCTAAATCTGGTTGTCTAGGGTTAAAAACATGAGGTCCAGTGTTTTTTATGTGCTTTTGATGATAAAGAACGAGCGAAACCAACAAATATGTAAACTTCAAATATTTATTACTCTGGTGGCCATCTTAATTCCACTGTCCATCAAAGACCATGACTCAACACAAAGTAGTACTTCCGTTACATGTTCTTTGCATTGTTTATCCACCTCAAACAATAACACACAAACACACTTTACCATAGTGACATTCCGACTGCCTCCCGACCGTTCTTGCTGCTTGTATTTGTAACATTGTCAAAGAACTACTAAAAAGAGATATAGTTTACAAGTCACATGTACATCTGTTATTATAATTTGTGCAGAGAAGTTATTAATTTGCATCGAGTGACATAATTTAACATGTTATTAAAATGACAGACAGATTTGTTGACTTGACAGAATAATTCTTTGTTACAAAAAGGCCGTTTTTTAGAAGTTTGTCAATTGACTTCTCTAATTTGCATAACTAAGTAAATAACATGAATTATTAAGAATTACATTGGTTTTCGCCTAAAATAGGATTGTTTACGTGAATACTAAGTGAAAACGCTCCTAGTGAACATTAGGTTTCACTGGGTGATTTTTATTTAAGGAGATCCAAAATATCTAAGTTGTCCACTATTTTTCGTACTTCATATTAATTATTTAAGATGAACTCAGTGTTTTTACATGATGACATTTGCTGTATCAGTGATCAAGTGATATAAACTTTTGTGTGGGTCAGTTATTCAGTATAATTTAATGGGTTGACTGTTTATGCAGACATGTTATGCAATCATTGTTAACATACACAGTAACTTTTCTATAATCATAAATACTTGTTAAACTGGTTGAATTTGGAGGGTATCGCATACTTCGGTACAGTAAAGCCTTTAATATGTTCCGTTACAAGATCATCCGCTCTCAAAACTCTGTCATCTCACTCCCCACATCCACCACTGCTGGCGGCTCACCTCCAACTGCGCAACGCTACGCACTGTTAACAGCCAACTGCCCAACACTACAATAGCAATATTCCAACAATGGAAATCAGCGACAGACTGCAAACAGCACAGCCAGTGATTTTCATACAGAGCGTTACTTGGCGTTACCAATATAAAAGCCTAAACAGAATAATCAGAGACATTGTTCACACCCTTTGTGATTTTATTTAAGACCTATTTTAGTGTAAAGTGCCATAGCCCTCTCACGGTGACTGTACATGTGTGTTGTATGCGCTTTATCGTTCAAAAGACATAACGTGATATCTGTAATTTGCGATATTACGCCATTAGCCATAAATATGCTGAGACACGTGTATTTTCTGTTTTTGTGCCGATCACAGTACATGTTGGTGTACATACAGGTTGCTAGTTCGTCTGCTGATCTGTTATGTATTGGTTCATGGGCCATGACAGGCTGGCAAATTGAACCACGCATCAGATTTATTGTAGACCGCAAGTATTTTATTTTTTGGAATTTCATCATTTTGGGAACTCAGAATGAGCGATCTGTTTTGCTTACTAAACCGTTCTACCGCCAAGATCTCATAAATATTTGTTTATTACAACTACAGGTTTAGACAGACTTTTCTGTTTTTTTCAGGTCTGTCAGAAAGTGCATATACACGATATATGTCTCATACCATGAGTAAATTTAAATGTTGTGTGACTAGGGCCTCCCGTCGGGTAGACCGTTCAGCGTGTGCAAGTCTTTCGATTTGACGCCACTTCGGCGACTTGCACGTCGATGGGGATGAAATGATGATTGTTAGGACAACACAACACCCAGCCCCCGAGCGGAGAAAATCTCCGACCCAGCCGGGAATCAAACCCGGGCCCTTAGGATTGACATTCCGACCACTCAGCTACCAGGGGTTGACATAACATGAGTTAAGATGTAGTATCTGCGGTAAAAGTTTTAGTTTGGCATTACAAATAGTGGAAGAGGAGCTGTGTATTTACATACCTTAGAAATGCTTTTATTATGAAACGTCTAAATTTTAAGTTGGACATCACGCCAAGTTGTCATGTGGATAAAAAGCAGCACATTATAAATGGTTTTGTCATAGCTACAGTATTTAAAAAAAAAAACATAAAGCATCTTGTGCAAACGGCCATACCCATGTATGTGTACATAAACACCGGTTAGAGATGACTGTTACATCACAAACACACAGTACACAGTAGCACATCTGTCCACATAAGCTGGACATATTATAAGCATTGAAAATCCACCTCAATCGTAAGATAAGGTTGGAATGAAAGGTAATATTGCGAAGATGACACTTGTATAGCGTGTTACAGACATTATATCGGTAGCATGCGATCGTAGTGTAAGCAATCCTCTTTTCACATTTAAAATTAACTGCTTTAGTGAGAAGGATTACGAAACTTTACTTTACTTACAATTGAAACATATTTTTAATTCTCACAATCCCCTTCACAGGTACTAGTTAGTTGCTGCATTCATGATAGGAAAAATTAAGGTATTGCTTCTGCTATAGCTTATTTTGTTGTTGTTGTTGTTGTTGTTGTTATGGCTCGTGCATGCGCGAACCTCAAAGGCGCACAAACGCACAGGTTAAGGGAGGAAAAGGGGGAGGGGGGCTGTCCATAACATTTCTCACTGATCTGAATACCAGGTTGGTTGATTTTTTCCGAGGGAAAAGAGGCAGGGGAATATTAGTCAAACGATGAAAACATCTGAGGTAGGATAGAGACGTCTTTGAAGAAATCATTAGGTTAAATCCTGCAAGTGATTAGAGAAACCTATAAGTAAGTAAATAACTAATATTACAATGTCGTGCTGCAATACCTGCTTTTGCTGCAACAATGTTTCCGCTGTGTGTTAATAAATGTTGCATTCACATAATCCATCTCCTGGAAGCAGTAAACAAACCTCGAGAAATATGCCGCAGGTGCCGTGTAGTAAACTTCCATACGAAGCGTATAAATATTGGAGGGTTACACACGCCGTGAAGAGGGTGCGTGAAGTTGCGCCCACCACAGCCAAGTCCTGCGCAGCGACCATCCATCACCGCGGGAGCTGGCTGGCGCGGGCTGTGGGAGAAGGGGGGTGCCGGGGAATGGCTTACGCGACGGCCAAGTTGGGACTGTTTTTCTAAGACTCCCGCCGAGTTTGATGGATCCTTCTTCTTGTTCTTCTCGCTCGCGGAAGTCCGCATCAACGTTAAGTATTTAAAGCCTGAGGGATGGCTGGCTGGCTGGCCTGAGGCAACAGGCGCGTCCCCCCCCCCCCTCTCCCCCCCCCCCCCCCCCCCCGTGCCAGGAGCCGGCGAGGGTCGTAATTGACTTGACCTGCCGCGGGCGGGAAGCACTGTTTCAGGAGACTGCTTAAACGGGTGAAGATGGAAGGAGGGTGAGTGGGAGACGTCGTAGGATAGGGGAGGCAGTCTTGTAGGAGGTAAAACAAGGGGACGAGCACGGTGACCGTGAGGTAACTGTTAGCACAGAACATGGTTCACAGTGGCTGGAAAATTCAGCGTCATCAGAACCCCCCTCACATTTAACGAAATATCCGGAGTAAATCAATATTAAAATTTATTTAGTACAAGAGTAATAATGGTAATAATAATGATAAAAATAATAATAATAATAACACTAATAATAACGATGATAATAATAATAATAATAATGAAAATAATGATGTCAAAAATAATAATAATAAGAATACTAATAGTAATAATAATCACAGCCAATACAGATTAAGCGTGGAATATACCAAGGAGACTCATTAAGTCTTTTCTGGTTCTGCCTTGCTCTGAACCCACTATCCAACATGCTAAATAATACAAATTATGGATATAATATTACTGGAATATATCAACACAAAATCACACATTTGCTATACATGGATGATCTAAAACTACTGGCAGCAACAAATCAACAACTCAACCAATTACTGAAGATAACAGAAGTATTCAGCAATGATATAAATATAGCTTTTGGAATAGACAAATGTCAGAAAAATAGCATAGTCAAGGGAAAACACACTAAACAAGTAGATTACATATTGGATAACCACAGCGACTGCAAAGAAACGATGGAAAAAACAGATGCCTATAAATATCTAGGATACAGACAAAAAATGGGAATAGTTAATACAAATATTAAAGAAGAACTAAAAGAAAAATATAGACACAGACTAACAAAAATACTGAAAACGGAATTGACAGCAAGAAACAAGACAAAAGCCGTAAATACTTATGCTATACCAATACTGACCTATTCATTTGGAGTAGTGAAATGGAGTAACACAGAACTAGAAGCACTCAATACACTTACATGATCACAATGTCACAAATATAGAATACAAAACATACATTTAGCAACATAAAGATTCACATTAAGCAGAAAGGAAGGATGAAGGGGATTTATCGACATAAAAAACCTACATAATGGACAGGTAGACAATTTAAGAAAATTCTTTATGGAACGAGAAGAAATTGGCTAAATACACAAAGCAATCACTCATATAAATACATCGGCTACACAATTGCAATTTCATAACCAATTCTGTAACCCTTTAGATCACATAACATCAACAGATACGAAGAAAGTAAATTGGAAAAAGAAAACACTACATGGCAAGCACCCGTATCATCTAACACACTCACACATTGATCAAGACGCATCCAACACATGGCTAAGAAAAGGCAACATATACAGTGAGATGGGGGGATTCATGATTCAATACAGGATCAAACAATAAACACCAGATATTACAGCAAGCATATTAGTAAAGATCCCAAAACCACAACAGATAAATGCAGACTTTGCAAACAACAAATAGAAACAGTAGATCACATCACAAGCGGATGTACAATACTAGCAAATACAGAATACCTCAGGAGACATGACAATGTAGCAAAAATAATACATCAGTAACTTGCCATACAACATAAACTAATAAAACAACACGTTCCCACATACAAGTATGCACCACAAATGTACTGGAGAATGATGAATCCAAATTATACTGGAACAGAACCATTATAACAGATAAAACAACACCACATAACAAACCTGACATAATACTCAACAATAAAAAGAAGAAATTAACACAATTAATCGAAATATCCATACCCAATACAACAAATATACAGAAGAAAACAGGAGACAAAATTGAAAAATACATCCAACTGGCTGAGGAAGTCAAAGACATGTGGCATCAGGATAAAGTTGACATCATACCAATTATACTATCAATTACAGGAGCCATACCACACAATATCCACCAGTACATCAACGCAATACAGCTACATCCAAACGTATATATACAACTATAGAAAACTGTAATTATTGATACATGTTCAATTACCCGAATGTTCCTAAATGCAATTTAACGTATACTGTACAGTTGAAAGGAAGTCACGCGTGATCAAGGTCCACGTCACTTTCCATTTTTAACCAGACATAACGTCTGAGAAAGGAAGGAAATAATAATAATGGTAATAATACTGATAGAAACAATGATAATACCGCAACTATTAATAATAATACTAATAATAATGTAAATATGCAATTTAAGAAACTTAAACCTTCTTACCCTCGTGTTAAGCAATTTTTCATAAAGTTCATGTCGAATGCGAGTAGTGAAGCAAACACCACTCACGGATTAGGCCTTAGTCCTGTTCACAGTGACCGACTGTTGTCTGCAAGGTAGTGAGAAGAGGAATGATCATGAGATATGTGGTCAGCACGTCGCCAGTAGCTCCAACTGTTTTTGCCAGTAGAAGAATGCGGATGATTCCGCTGAGTGGAACAAGTTTCGGACCTCAGTACCTCAGAAAAATTGGAAGAAACACCGGGAATCGAACCCGGGCCAGGCGGCAGCGAAAGCAACGAAGATAACAATTCGGCTACGGAGGCGGAGTACTGACATCGAACAAAAATATATTCCAACAGTACGTAAGGCGTTATATGTGGAAAAGAAGTTGACTGGTCAGGGGAAGAGGGAGAAATAATAAGGTAGTATTAGCTGGCAAGATGGAAAGAAAAAGTAGAAATACTTAGAGAAGTGGAAGGTGTTGATAGTTTTCAGTGACACAGAAATACTTGATCGTTGTTGCAGAGATGGAAACCAGCTGGTGTACTTTGTAAATGATTAGCAATATCTTACGTTCTAAGTAAGGGTAATGTCTTAACGGGTTTTTGTCTGTATTTGGTTAATTTGAGATTTTTCTTACGACGTGGCTGCTGGTGTCTGTTAATCCCTTTGCCTTACCAAGTGGATTAACGAGGCTTGATTCAGTGTTACTTTTACGAAAAATTTTACCTCTCACATACTGTAAGGGAGTTTCTAGTTGCTTGCGTCAGCTTCAGTGGGAAAGTGAAATCCTTGTACCACCTGTGTGGAGGAAAATATTGAAAGTTGGGAGGCTTAGGTAATTGAGTCATTTCCTGTATGTTAAGTCATTTATTTTTTTTCTACTGTTATTCATAACATTGTTTAATATATATCGTTATTTAACTGAAAGGAACCTTAATGAATTTAGCTTCAGACATGAGATAGCCATTCTTCCCCAATACTTTTGTGCTTTCTGAGCACTGTACATAAATTGCTATGGACAAATGTGCCCCTAGCCGAACGGAATTACAGTCTAAATCCGGATTGCGGGAACAATGTCGCACTTGTTCATCACATGCCGAATTAGTAAGCAATGGGGTCGTTTATGCCAAAGCAAACACTGTGTTCGAAAACTAAGTTACTATTTTTGCAGGGAAATTTACTCTGATTCTTACGCAAAAATTTTATCCAGAGAATCTCTAGATTCCTAGTTAATTACGCGATCACTTGTTAATGGATCTATCACAGCATCGCTTTTCTGTCACCTTTCTGTTACAGTATCAGGCTATGAGAAATATTGTGTGTAGGTGGAAAGTTACACTGTATTGCCCCAATGTACTGGTGGAATATTTCAGCAGTGATTAGGTACAGAATAATACAGCATATAGCTTGGCTTGTGTCCATGCAGTCAAACTCGTCATCAGGTGTACGCCTGTGCTTAAAGAAAATTAAAGTAATCCTGTATGTCTTTTCTCTGTCCGTAATGGACCTTAATGACTAAACTTCAGGAGGATTAACTGGTTTTTCGCTGCAGTTAAGCATTTGAATATTTGGAAGATGGTACATTCAAACTAAGTCTAATGTAATATTAATATACCAGGGGACCTGTAGGAAACTTTAGCATTTTTGTACCCTTAAATAATGACAGTATTTGGAATAAGAGCCTTTGGGATAACGGTAGTTGTGGGAATGAAGAGGAAATATCTTTAAAAATGACACAAACGACGTGAAATAACAATCATTAATCTATGATACACGCCTGTATATGCATTTCCACGCGTATATTTTTCTACAAAATTCATTACACAGCGTTGCAGTACCTCGGTGAACACGATATTCGTTTTCTTTAAGGGATACTAACATTTTAATTGATTTAGTTACTCTTGAAAAGGCTACATAAAATTGTCCGTAAATTAAGAGGTGATTTTGTAAATACAGTCCTGCTCTTTGAAGACTTTGTCCCTGAGTATTGTTTATGGTGGTCCCAATTGCAATTTTAAGAGTCAACGGTCTTCTTGTTAATTGAAAAAGCATGCTTGGGTCAGATGGTGTCGAGTTTACCCGTGATGTTACAACAGTTTTACCGGTGTAATTATAAACCCACTGCGAAACTCCTGCAGTTATATACTTGAAAATAATGCAGCATTGGCAATATGTGTAGTCGTTGGGATAATGGCAGTTGTAGGAAAGAAGAGAAAATATCTCCAAACATGAAGCGAACGACGTGCAATGATAATCATGAATTTATTATATATCATTATATGTACAGTCGTGGACAAAACGAGCGAGACCCCTCGCCTTTTCGTAGTCTACTACACAGCATAACAGGCATGGTGACTAAGTGCTACCAACATATTATGCACAGGCGTGAAATTGTAAAATTATCCGAACTTTGTTTTCAATCATGTGTAAGACTATATTAATGCTGATTAATGCGTTAAGCACAACACGTAAATATAAGATGTAAATGAAAGAAGAAACGTTAATTAGTATGAATTGTTGTAATAAAAATGAATTTCAGCTTATCGAGATAACAAAACTCTTTTAGTAAGACGAAGTACCCCAGATCGTTAGCAAAATATTCCCATTCGGCCGCGAAACGGTCTGTGTCAACGTTCAGACCAGTCATACTGGATTACCGTTGCTGACCTACCATGAAAGCGTGCGAATTTAGCAATGCGTGAAGATTCAATTAAAAATCATTCAATGCCACACGTAAGTCAATTCAGTTGTTGACAGAAGCAGAAAAAGTAGGCAGTAACAAGTATGAGATTCTACAAGATATTCATACTTACATCCACAGGATAAACAATAAAACATTTTGGAGGCGCGAGAATTTCTTAAAATTGCTTTACTGATAGTCTAATTGCCTCTGGAACGATCGTAAACATACTTTAGTGGGGAAGGCAAACGATAGACTGTGTTTTATTGGCCGCACACTAAGAATACGTTACAGGGCTACTGAAAACTCTGCCTGCACTACGTTTGTCCGTCCACTGCTATAGTATTCCTGTGCGATATGAGATTCTTGACAGACGTGATTGACGGTGCACGCCAAAAAGTCCAAGAAATGGTAGTACGATTTGTAATGTCACGAAATAGGGGAGAGAGAGTCCCAGATTTGATGAGCGAGTTGGGGTGACATTCATGAAAACAAAATTGTTTTGTTGCCGCGAGGACTTCTCACGAAATTTCAATCACCTACATCTGTTCTGAATGCCAAAACATTATTTCCTCGGGAGCTTACACAGGAAGAAATGACCATAGTAATAATTGTAATTCAGGGCTCGTAAGAAAAGATTTAAGTGGTCCTATTTCCCGCACGCTGGTGAAGAGTGGGGTGGTAGAGAGATAGTCCGAAGGTGGTTCGATGAACCCTCTGCCAGGCACGTAAGTCTGGATTGCAAAGAAATCCTGTAGATGTAGGCATGTAGATGTAACAACTAAATTATGTTTATAATTGCGAAATGTGAGTTACATTTGATTTGAACATCGAAGTTGTTTGCTGTTTATTTATTTATTAATTTCAGCCTTGGACAAACACATAGGTGCGTGAAATTGATACTGAAATAAAGTGTCATACATGGACCAATAACAATCAATTCTTAACTACTTGTTATGGTACTAAAGTCTGTATCAGCGTCTTCAGAAGTGGATACCGCATACGACGTTCCTAGGGTGTTTATCAGTGGATATTGTAGACGATTTCGAACACAATTTGAATGTACCTTCGTAAAACCTCCGTGATCAAACGATCTGACTTGCTGGCGAATACAGTTTATCCTCATTAGACAGTATATGTTATCATTTTGCATGAGGTGAAAGGGTTTCGACGGGTGCGGTAGCCGAGCGGTTCTAGGCGCTTGAGTCACGAACTGCGTGGCTGTTTCAATGATATCCTTAGTTTAGGTAGGTATAATTAGTTGTAGGTCTAGGGGACTGATGACCTTAGCAGCTTGCTTGCATAATTCTTAGAACCATATTTTGACCTTTCGCGTAAATTTTCTTTACATAAACAGCCGTACCTCTAGATTGCGTTGACATAGAAACTCACTTTTTTACACCACCAAGGGACCGTATACCGCAGGAAGTGCGACACATTTCCGCTTCTTATGTTTACCCGTACTCGAGGTAAACAGGTTTTAAGGGTTGGGTAAACAGATAGATTTTCAAGAAAGTGAGACTAGTAGGGTTCTATTTTTACCGATGTAGGTGAAGAAATCCAAACAAAGAAAATAGCTACGACAGTTACTGAACATGACGGTCGCATAAATAATTTCCCCTACTCTTTATTCGAAATGTTCTAGTTGCAGTCGATACGTCAGCATATTAATCGTAGCTACGCTTTCGATCAAAATCACGTTTACAGGAATGCAAATAAAATCCATTTGCCTATACACGTGATAATTCAGATCGCAGTATTAATACCACTGCGTTTTAGAATTGCGAGCATTCCGATTGCTAGCTAGCTTAAGAAACACTTCCGTTAATGAATGTTTTCTGGCTGCGGCTAGTCTAATGGAGAATTCGAAACATTATAGAATACGTTTGGCAGCTATATACCCGTTTATTTCCTGGCGTGGTGCAGAATTATCGTACAAAGTTTACTCGCTAATAACAGTATTTTGTTATTTCGATAAACATCCAGAATGATTGCCACATAAGGGGTGACATAAAGCTAGAAAATTCTTGTTTTTGAGTCCAGAAAACTCATGCAACCCAAACTGCTGATCATTTTCCCATTTTCATTGCGAAATTGCCTGCTTATTCATGTATGGTAATAATAGTGGGCTTTTACCAGGGTTGTCTGCTAGCGTAGTGAAAGGTGTTTGCTGCACAATGGAGGTTTGGTGTGTTTTCGGTTTTAATCTCGATGGAGGTCTATTAGTAAAGCAATTATAAGAAATTCTCGCGTCTCAAATGCGTTTTATTGCTACATTTATTCTGTTCCGGCGTCCTGTGGATGTAAATATGAAAATCTTGTAGATGTTTACACTTGTTACCGCCTACTTTTTCCGCTTCTGTCAATAACTGAATTGACTTACGTGAGGCACTGAATGATTTTCAATTGATTTTCGTTATGAATCTTCACGCATTGCTAAATTTGCACACTTTCGTGGTAGGCCAGCAACGGTAATCCAGTATGACTGGTCTGAACGTTGACACAGACCGTTTCGCGGCCGAATGCACATAATATTTTGCTAACGATCTGGGGTACTTTGTCTCACAAAAACAGTTATGTTACTTCGATAAGCTGAAATTCATTTTTATTAGAACAGTTAGTACTAATTAGTGTTTCTTCTTTGATGTATATCTTATATTTAAGCGTTGTGTTTAACACACTAATCACCAGTAATATAGTCTTACACGTGATTGAAAACAGTCTGGCAAAGTTCGGATAGCTTTTCAATTTCACGCCTGTGCATAGTATGTTGGTAGCACTTAGTCGCCTTGCCTGTTATGCAGTGTAGCAGACTCTGAAGCTGTGCGTATCAGCATAACGAAAAGGCGAAGGGGCCTCTTCGTTTTGTCCACGACTGTACGTCTCCATACATATAATTTCGAACAGAATTCTTCAAAGAACATTACAGTACCTCGGTTTAGAAGATCTTTGTCTTAAGAATGTAATTTTGTGTAGTTTTTGTTTTTCTTTAAGAGATAACTAAATGTTAGTGGTCTTATTTACTCCTAAAAAGGCTACGCACGATTGTCCTCGTGTAAAGACGGGATTTCGTAAGTGCAGTTCTGCCCTTTAAAATGTCTGCCCTGCGACTTGTTTAAAGTGATATCAAATGCGACTTTACTTGTGAGTGTCACGTCGACGGAAAAGCCATGCTTGGGTAAGGTGACATCGAGTTTATTTTGGATGCTACAACAGTTTTCTCGATGTCAATCAGCTTGGCATTAACTGTAAACAGGGAACCCACGTAAGTCTCTCACTTTTGTGGTTGTAAATAATAACAATATTTGAGATAACTGTAGCCGTTGGGATCAGGGTAGTTGTGAGAATGAAGAGAAAACAAGGTTAAAAATACACTAAACGATGTACAATAATAAACATGAATTTGTGAACGCCATTCAATACACATTTCAGTGCACATAATTTTGAACAAAATTCTTTACAGGTCTTTACAATACGTCGCTTTCAGGATTCTGTGAGATGCAACAGAAATTAACAGGATCATTTTTCCACAAGAAGGCTCAGCCCGACAATTTAAATAACCTTTAACAGTTTCTTCCGCCAGAGTTAGTTGGCTGTCCTGTTTTACCAGTCTGACCAGCCTACGGCGTCCAACATACGTAAAGAGGTGTGGCCGCCCAACCCCACGACGTCTGGATGTAATTTCAACCTTCGTTTGGCTACGTTTTGAAGACGCTCACCAGATAACTCCCTCAACACCCGACAGGCCGTGCAATTTCTGAAATGCTCGTGCAGAGCCTCCGGGCCATATCCAGCTGCCCTCGGTCACATTCGCATAGATCGAACGGCTTGTCCACTCAACACAACGATAGCACGTTTACATGCACCGTGTGTGTGTCTGACTAGCAGTCTTTCCTCGCCAGGTGACAGTGCTATCGCCTGGGCGGGTAAATATCGATAGTACGCCAGTGGTCATACGAGGTGCATTCAAGTTCTAAGGCCTCCGATTTTTTTTGTAATTAACTACTCACCCGAAATCGATGAAACTGGCGTTACTTCTAGACGTAATCGCCCTGCAGACGTACACATTTTTCACAACGCTGACGCCATGAGTCCATGGCAGCGATGAAGGCTTCTTTAGGAGTCTGTTTTGACCACTGGAAAATCGCTCAGGCAATAGCAGCACGGCTATTGAATGTGCGGCCACGGAGAGTGTCTTTCATTGTTGGAGAAAGCCAAAAGTCACTAGGAACCAGGTCAGGTGAGTAGGGAGCATGAGGAATCACTTCAAAGTTGTTATCACGAAGAAACTGTTGCGTAACGTTAGCTCGATGTGCGGGTGCGTTGTCTTGGTGAAACAGCATACGCGCAGCCCTTCCCGGACTTTTTTGTTGCAGTGCAGGAAGGAATTTGTTCTTCAAAACATTTTCGTAGGATGCACCTGTTACCGTAGTGCCCTTTGGAACGCAATGCGTAAGGATTACGCCCTCGCTGTCCCAGAACATGGACACCATCATTTTTTCAGCACTGGCGGTTAACAGAATTTTTTTTCTGGCGGTGAATCTGTGTGCTTCCATTGAGCTGACTGGCGCTTTGTTTCTGGATTGAAAAATGGCATCCACGTCTCATCCATTGTCACAACCGACGAAAAGAAATTCCCATTCATGCTGTCGTGGTGTGTCAACATTGCTTGGCAACATGCCACACGGGCACCCATGTGGTCGTCCGTCAGCAATCGTGGCACCCACCTGGTTGACACTTTTTGCATTTTCAGGTCGTCATGCAGGATTGTGTGCACAGAACCCACAGAAATGCCAACTCTGGAGGCGATCTGTTCAATAGTCATTCGGTGATCCCACAAAACAATTCTGTCCACGTTATCGATCATGTCGTCAGACCGGCTTGTGCGAGCCCGAGGTTATTTCGGTTTGTTGTCACGCTATGTTCTGCCTTCATTAAACTGTCGCACCCACGAACGCACTTTCGACACATCCATAACGCCATCACCACATGTCTCCTTCAACTGTCGATGAATTTCAATTGGTTTCTCACCACGCAAATTCAGGAAACGAATGATTGCACGCTGTTCAAGTAAGGAAAACGTCGCAATTTTAAGTATTTAAAACAGTTCTCATTCTCGCCGCTGGCGGTAAAATTCCATCTGCTGTACGGTGCTACCATCTCTGGGACGTATTGAAAATGAACGCGGCCTCATTTTAAAACAATGCGTATGTTTCTATCTCTTTTCATTCCGGAGAAAAAAAATCGGAGGACTTAGAACTTGAATGCACCTCGTAATTTTCGGGTTGATCAGTGTAAGTGTTTACCACTCAGTTATCATTATTATTATCATTATTACTATTGTTATTAGTATTTCTTTCTATATTGTTCCGCAAATTGCTTCACCAGTAGTCGATATCCTGTGACGCTTAACTGCTAATACTGTGTACATTCACCACTTTAACAAGTGTAGATTAAATTTAAGAATTTCATGAATTTTTGTGGCGTTTACTGCAAAACACATTCAATGATACATTCGTTGCTACATATGAATTATTTACATTCTGTAAACACTACAGCTTTCGCTGTTAATTGGTCCTTGTATTGAATGGAGTCAGATTTTTGCACTGATACTGTTGTGATACCAGTGGCACAGTATTTATTTTGTTTGAACTTGATTGAGGTGTTGTAAACTTTGTTTGACAGTCTGGATGTTTTGGATAGTGAGCTTGTTTTGGTTTCCTTAACTTTTGTTTTCAATCTTATGTGGAATCGAAGGGTGATAATTTATGAGCTCCAGTGATGTAAGGTCACTGTTGTTACATGTCGACCAGTTGAGCAGTACACCGTCGACACAACAACAACTATAATCACTGCTAGTTGTTATAATGTGTGACTCAGGATCTCTCTGAGCAACAATGAATTTCGGTATATCTAAGTTTTGCGGGCTTACCAGTGCGACCATCGAGTTGTGTGAAGTGAACCGACAGCTGAGTGGAGTGGACTATTTGTATTTACGACTGCGTTTTGGCTAGAATGATTCTGCCATATACCATTAATATGACAGTATTCTGTAATTAATTAATGTAATCACCCAAGACCGAAGTATTCATGAAAGCTAAGAGTTCGTTAAGGTTTCATGAGATAATTTAGTGGAGGCAATTCAAACACAGAATGAGATTTTCACTCTGCAGCGGAGTATGCGCTGATATGAAACTTCCTGGCAGATTAAAACTGTGTGACGGACCGAGACTCGAACTCGGGACCTTTGCCTTTCGCGGGCAAGTACTCTGCCAACTGAGCTACCCAAGCACGACTCAGCTTTACTTCCGCCAGTGTATATAGTTTCAACAGAGCATACAGTAATAGGATAGTTGAATTTTACGCAACTGTCCTCAGTTAACTTTTCCTACACTCTCATATCATACAACTCATATAACTGAGTGCCGATTGACGGTCGAAAGCCGCAACTGTACTTAGAGGGCGGGAAATGGGAAGCTCACGAGTTGTTCAGTCTGTAAAAAAGTCAGCTACACGTCCACAATCCATGCTATAAACTTACACAATATGTTGACATCACTAAGATGGAACTACACTTCTGCGCATCTTTTCTACGACCGTTCGTAAAGACTGAGAGATTTATGTGTTTTCTGTTAGTGTAGGAAACCCTGCCGACTCAGTGACCTGTTATAAACTGTAAGTAACCGATCAAGTTCTTCTTCATGTTCTAAACAAAATTAACCCGTACCCCATACATTACAGTGCCCTTAAACCTATAGTGTTCTGAGCTAACTACAGTTTCACGTTCCGTTAAGTTTATATCTCGCCATTTATGATCTGAGCGACAGTTGATGGTATTGATAATTACATTGTTACCTTTGGTGAAGCTCTTTGTGGTGTCATAATATCTCTGAACTCTTATTATCATCTTCAGTTTTGATACTATCACCAATAACGTGTATGAATTGGTCCTTTAGTGGACAAAACATGTGTTTTACATTTCATGGGTGACAGTAGTCGACGCCGTCTAGAACTGAGGACGTCTTACTGTCTTGTTTTTTTGTGTCATATCTGTTGAGATACCAGTATAAATTATACAGTTTACGTACACATTTTGTGTGAACAATGAGAGGCACCTGGAAATCGTGAACTAGAACTTGGAAGTGACGAGTTAACAGGAAAGGTCAAGAGTAGAGCAGGTTGTTGAAGATCGAGGTAATTATAGATCTTCAGTTATTTTCATTCAGATAGTAAGCGACCCGACAGGTGAGTGAAAAAAGTTTCCAATTGGAAATGAATAGAAGGCGATCATCAGTTCCTGGATTTGCCTTACAATAAGGGAGATGCCCTGAAATCGTTGACCTCAAGCGTGCCATCGGAATTTTTAATTGATGTTGTGACACAATATAGTTCTCCGTACAAGCCAAAAATTTAAAAATATTATCTTTGTACGTTCGCGCGCGCCCGCTTGTGTGTGTGTGTGTGTGTAAAAAACTGTTTTAGGTTTGAAACTAGTTGAGTTTAACGCACAAGTTACTGCTTTTTACGAGTGAAACCCTATACATTGTTGTTGTTGTTGTGGTCTTCAGTCCTGAGACTGGTTTGATGCAGCTCTCCATGCCAATCTATCCTGTGCAAGCTCCTTCATCTCCCAGTACCTAACGCGACCTTCATCCTTTTGAATCTCCTTAGTGTATTCATTTCTTGGTCTCCCTCTACGATTTTTACCCTCCACGCTGCCCTCCAATGCTAAATTTGTGATCCCTTGATGCCTCAGGACATGTCCTACCAACCGATCCCATCTTCTAGTCAAGTTGTGCCACAAACTTCTCTTCTCCCCAATCCTATTCAATACCTCCACATTAGTTACGTGATCTACCCACCTAATCTTCAACATTCTTCTGTAGCACCACATTTCGAAAGCTTCTATTCTCTTCTTGTCCAAACTATTTATGATCCATGTTTCACTTCCATACATGGCTACAGTCCATACAAATACTTTCAGAAACGCCTTCCTGACACTTAAATCTACATTCGATGTTAACAAATTCCTCTTCTTCAGAAACGCTTTCCTTGCCATTGCCAGCCTACATTTTATATCCTCTCTACTTCGACCATCATCAGTTATTTTGCTCCCCAAATAGCAAAACTCCTTTACTACTTTAAGTGTCTCATTTCCTAATCTAATTCCCTCAGCATCACCCGACTTAATTCGACTACATTCCATTATCCTTGTTTTGCTTTTATTGATGTTTATCTTATATCCTCTTTTCAAGACACTGTCCATTCCATTCAACTGCTCTTCCAAGTCCTTTGCTGTCTCTGACAGAATTACAATGTCATCGGCGAACCTCAAAGTTTTTATTTCTTCTCCCTGGATTTTAATACCTACTCCAAATTTTTCTTTTGTTTCCTTTACTGCTTGCTCATTATACAGATTGAATAACATCGGGGAGAGGCTACAACCCTGTCTCACTCCCTTCCCAACCACTGCTTCCCTTTCGTGCCCCTCGACTCTTATAACTGCCGTTTGGTTTCTGTACAAATTGTAAATAGCCTTCCGCTCCCTGTATTTTACCTCTGCCACCTTTAGAATTTGAAACAGAGTATTCCTGTCAACATTGTCAAAAGCTTTCTCTAAGTCTACAAATGCTAGAAACGTAGGTTTGCCTTCCCTTAATCTTTCTTGTAAGATATTTCGTAAGGTCAGTATTGCCTCTCGTGTTCCAACATTTCTACGGAATCTAAACTGATCTTCCCCGAGGTCGGCTTCTACCAGTTTTTCCATTCCTCTGTAAAGAATTCGTGTTAGTATTTTGCAGCTGTGACTTATTAAACTGATAGTTGGGTAATTTTCACATCTGTCAACACCTGCTTTGTTTGGGATTGGAATTATAATATTCTTCTTGAAGTCTGAGGGTGTTTCGCCGTTTACATTACTTTTCGTAAAACCAATAAATAAATAACCATTACGTCAGGAATACGTTGTACTTGTATGACGAAATGTGGCTAGCAATCATCTTCAGATCATAAAATATCGTTACAGTGTGTAACGCATCACATGTCTTAGTTGCAAGTGGTGGATCATAAATGTTATAATGACACAGTGCATGTTTGTAAAACGTGTGGACATGTTACAACTCTGTAACAAAGTATCATGATCTGAAGATAATTAGTAGCACAATCGAAACTAGCTATAGCGTATTGTAAACTCGCGATGTAGACAAATAAAGTTTGTATTGGAAATTAGGTTATCATTTCACGTTCTTTACGGGCAAGTAAAGCGTTATAAAATGACTGCCAAGTATTTTTAACCCGCTATGACATGCAGAGTTACTGGATGGATACCTTCTTGTTTTTTGGCCGCGGGTATCTAACACGTCAGCGCGCTCAGACCGTATCCGATGTGCTTCCAGTTTCCCTCCGCCTCATACTGCCCTCGCTCATCCGACACGGATTTTGCATTTCGCTCTGAGTGGCTTTGGCGGTGAAACCTGATGACGCCTTTTGGGAAACACCGAAATGCGTCCTGCAGTCGCACATATAAAATCACACACTCGTAGAAGTCCTCACCTCTGCAACCCCGTCTACCTGTCTGCCTTCGCTTCTATTCTGTCTGATACTATGTAACTGCGTTATAGGCGGCCTCGGCTGCTGTGGGTACGACTAGCTTATTAGTAAAGCGGTTTGAAGGATCGGAAGAGAGAGATGGCTTTAGGGAGGGGGAATACAGTACGTTGTTTGGAATGCTCAGCTGCGATAATTTTAGTAACTTTTGCAAAGTTCCATCAAAAAAGTCTATGATTGTAAGTAAAACCGGGATTTTAAAGTAACTCTCCAAATTAGAGAAATTTACAATTCAGCTATATTTTCAGCCATGGTTATACCTATTTTTAGATATGTAGTATGTGATTCATGTCACTAAATATTTACACAACTTATTAACACTTTATCGAAGTTTTGGCCTTGCTGAAAGGTAGTCGAGTTCATACAGATAATTCTGCAAGCTACCGGGCTACTCCACAAAAATTTCACTTCTTATAAATGTCATTACAAAATACAAAATAAAACTTTATGTTTTTATCTTTGCTTCATAAACTTCAGTGTAACATCATTCATAACGGATGCTATTTTCATCTGATTATTCATCAAGTTATATTATGATCAACATACGGGGTGGCTTATGTTTTGTAAAATGTTTAATTCACTTTCAAGCTCACAAAAACATCTTTTATTTGCATAATATTTGTAATAGTTTTTCATTTACAAAAACATATAGTAAGTGGGATTTGTGATCCATCTGTTTGTGTTAACTCTTAAAGGCGAATATGTGTTCATCGCTTATTTCGTCCATTGAATTTTCTGATTTCCTCCGGAACAGTAAGTAATTCACACATTCACTGTAATAGGCGCCAAAGTACACTCACTTCTAGTTTTTGCAGTTTAAATGTTAACTTGACGACATTTTTTGGTGCGAAGCGCGTAGGACAATTAGGCATTAAGTCTTTACGTAAATAATATGATTTATTGGATACGAAACTTTTTGTGAATTTCTGTTTCTTAAACTGAGTGAAGTGGAAATAAATAATAGTTACATCAAATCAACGAGTAATACTTCACTTCTATTCTGATTTAACACCTAGAACCTCAATCACATTGGTCCACAGTGTGCAGTGAACGCTACGCCTGGACACCGATCCTAACTGCCAGTTAGGTAACATAAACTTCGCTAAAAAATTATGTCCTTTCAAATTCTCTACAATTACTGCGTCAATAGTAATTGTCAGTCACACGTAATAATCTTGGAATTCTATTATATAACGATAATAACTAAGGAGGGGTTTTACAACTGAAAGATTTAGTATGTTTAGGTAACAGGCATATACTAGATATTGGATAGCTGAGAGTATAAAGGAGAGAAATTCTTCTGAGCTTAGCATTAGCAATTAAGAAAACAGAATATGTAAGCTAGAGCCTTACACATACATATATTTGGCAGGATGTACCCCTCCCCTCCCCTCTTTCATTCCCGAATGGTACAGAGAAGGAATGGATGTCGTTAACCGCCGTATGGAGTTTTAATTTTCCTGATGCTCTCGCCGTCGTTATTTCGAGAGGCGTTTCTGAAAAAGTAACACGTTGCCCGAATCTTCTTGGAACGTTCGTACCAGGTATTTCAACAGGAAAATTCTCGGTGGTGCATGTTATATCACCGAGAGAGGTTGTGCGCCACTTCTCTCACTGAACTCGCATTCAGGAGAACAACAATTTAAACCAGTGACCGGCCATCCTAATTTAGGTTTTCCGTAATTTTTGCTTTGAAGGCGCACGGCCGACTTCCTTCCTCATCCTTCCCTAATCCGGCGGGATCGATAACTTCACTGTTTGGTCCCCTCCCCCAAATAAACCACCAACCAACAACCGCATAACGTATCTCTGCTACCGTGTGTCTCTATGGATTTTTGGTAATATCTGCAAAGCCCTCGTGCTTAGTGAATGGTCCTGTGCGGAAACGTGGCGCTCTTAGTAAAAATTCCTCCGTATTTTGTATTAATGTGTCTTGAGATTACGTAGGGGGGCTGACGACCAATGTCCAAAACTCGGTAGAGGAAATGTCATACAATTTCGCTAGAACAAACATTAGGTGTCCCCTGTAGGTCACTCCCAACCATGAATCTACGGTTGCGATTGTTTTCCTTGATTTGTCATCAGTACCATAATCGAACAGTAACAGATCTCTCCGTCCAATTAAACACAATATGTCACATATATTTAGGTTCAGAGTCAACGACCGGTCCCTGCGCCGATCGTGGATCAGGTGCAGGTCTACTTGAATCGTCCGCGACCACTGCCTCCTCTTCAGAAAATCTAGGGTTCAAAAAAATTGACTTACTTTCTCCAATTTTAATCCGCCAGACGCTTAATGCCTTTTACATCTAAATCTGCATCATACTCCACAAGCCAATTACTGGTGTGTGGCGAAGGGTACTTCTCGTACCATTAACTGATCCTCCCTACCCCTTTCCACGCGCCAACGGCAGGTCGGAAATATTATTATCGGTAGGCCTCTGTATTGGCTCTAATTTCTCGAACTCTCTCGTCGTGGTCATTATATATGGGAGGAAGTATTACGTTGATCTACTCTAACCAGAAAGAGCTCTCTCGAAATCTGAGTATAAACCTCTCCGTGATGCACAACGCCCTTCGGAACCTCTGCCAATGGAATCTCGACTGTGCTCTCGCGGCGAGTAAACGATCCCATTACGAAACGCTCCTCTCTTCGTTGGATCTTCTCTATTTCTTCCATCAGTCCTACTTGGTAAGTATCCCATATTGTTCGGTGGAACAAGCACCTTATAAACCACTTCCTTCTTGGATGAGTTACAATTCCTTAAGAGTCTTTCTTTGATCTTCAGTCTGGCATATGCTTTTCCTAATATTGATTTTATGTGGTCATTCCTCATAAGATCGCTCTGGATAGTTACTGCCAGGTATTTTACCGTAGTTCTTGTTTCCAGCAGTTTTTCATCAACAGTGTAGCTGTGAAGTAGTCGATTTGTTTTCCTGCGTAAGCGCAATATGTAGCATTTATTTTCATTCAGGGTCAACTACCAGAGCCTGCGCCATCCTTCAATCCTATGCTGGTCATTTTGAAAATCGATACTGTCTTCTGGCATTGCTACTTTGTTATAGACAACAACATTATTTTCTAACAGTCTTGCAGAGCGTCCGCAACTTTCTGCATAATTTATATACATTGTATACACTAACGGTCCTATTACACTCCGGAAATCTCCTTTAAATCTGTCGATTTCGTTCCGTACTCCGGAAATCACCTTCAAATCTGTCGACTTCGTTCCGTTAAGAGCGACGTGGTGAGTTCTTACTGGAAGGAAGTCTTGAATCCAATCGCAAACGTAGTTCGATACTCGAAGACTCCTTTTTTTATCAGTGAACGGCAGTGCGGGACGGTGTCCAATACCTCCCTGAGGTCCTTTCATACTTACAGTGTGGTGTCAATACTATGCCACCCACAGTCACAGTTTCCGAGTAGCGTCACCATCCCCTATGTTATTAACCCAGATGAGACTAATAAGGGTTTTTTCTTCACATACAAAAGCAGATATAACGTTCTCACTAACTGGAAGTCATTCAATAACTGTGTCCCTGACTAATATTCACGTATCTTGGCCTGTACAAGCGTTACACCGTATATTTACAAGATATGCCACGTTATCTACTAAGATAACTACTTTGTATCCGAAGACAGTATTATAATAGAGGATTTGATGTGAAACAAATCTCTTACTAATTCACAAGAATTCATTGACTATTTTCATTTCCTAATCGTTTGTGCCAGTTATGTTTGAAATGAGTGCTCATTATTTTTAAGTATTTCTATGAAAGTATCTACAGCTCATGTGCCAGGGCGATCGTGCTCCACGTCCATTGCAGATACTCGTATTATTAGTGAAGGAGGATGAGCGAGAGCTTCAGTTTACGCTCAGCCTACATCTAGACGTAGAACTTTCTCTGCTCATCTCTTCGTCCTTCCGACTTCATACTTGATACCGAAAGGTAAATGCGTATTCTTCCATAGGGAACCACTGTTTCCTAGACATCGTAAATGTTGGAAAAAGAAGAGATTTTACTAGATCATTAATTTATCCAAAAATAGGCCAGAATAAGACGTGTGTCTCTGTAGTTTCTTAAATATTGCTTCACTTCTCCTGCCTGGTTTGTGTCGTTGCGTGTTGATCTTCTGATAAACACACACACACACAAAACAGTCTCATCTTTGATCCCTTGCTACGTCTCTCAAAAAATGTCCAAATGTGTGTGAAATCTTATGGGACTTAACTACTAAAGTCATCAGTCCCTACGCTTACACACTACTTAAACTAAATTGTCCTAAGGACAAACATACACACCCATGCCCGAGGGAGGAGTCGAACCTCCGCCGGGACCAGCCGCACAGTCCATGACTGCTGCACCTGAGACCGCTCGGCTAATCCCGCGCGGCGCCACGTGTCTTCTATGCCCCTTCGCCACTTCAGATATCGCGTCCTGCAGGAGTAAGTACACTGATATAGTTAACGGTTACTTCATGTACCTGACGTGCCTTCCACAGATTTTCGATTTATTGCGACAGTAAACACATTACGAACTTGTAGGGATCATTTTATGAACTCGCAGTATTCCTTCTTTTGATCTGAAGTGATGTCAATTAACCAAACAATCAATATTTCCGAGATTCCCTCAACACTTAGTCAAGGAGTATACCTTTCCTTCCGCAGATGGTCAGCTTTGAGCTGACGCACGATTGGTACAAGTTTGGATATTGTGTTAGCAGAAGAACAATGAAAGGCCTAGCACCAGGGAATCCTTATGAATTACGATGCTCAGTGTGAGAGGTGGCAAACAAGCCTCCAGTACTTTTCAAATAAAGATTTCGTGTTGGATGAATTATTTTTTATGTCTTCAAATGTATATACGTTCGCTCCACCACAAAGTACTAAAAATTGGCAGGATTTTTTCTAGGTTTATTAAATTTCTCAGGGACGGGCGCAGCCTTTTAATAGCGGTAACGTCACTACCGAATATACTGAAAACATTAAAGTTTGGCGACCGCTAGTGATAGGAGGATGAAAGTGAGCTTACGCTCAATCAATTTTGCGAGAGAAATCCTCTGGTATCTCATTTAGTAGACTACTCAGCTAGAAAAATTGAATTATATTGTATGACTTTAATTGAAAGTTAGAAAATAAACTCGAAGAATGCCGGCCGGGGTGGCCGAACGGTTCTAGGCGCAACAGTCTGGAGCCGCGCGACCGCTACGGTCACAGGTTCGAATCGTGCCGCGGGCATGGATGTGCGTGATGTCCTTAGGTTAGTTAGGTTTAAGTAGTTATAAATTCTAGGGGACTGATGACCTTAGAAATTAAGTCCCATAGTGCTCAGAACTATCTGAGCCAAACTCGAAGAATAATGCTTCCAAACGGTAAAAATCTTCTTATTGAAAGACATCAGTTGGTTAATAATAAACAAATCACATTAAGAATTTTTACTGTTATCAGAATTATTAAGCCTCCTGGTTAACAACGAATGTGTTCTATAGATGTCAGCTCGCTATCCGCCAACTAACCCGACTACCTAAATACGCCGGTATCCATAATTAAAGCAACAATAGGTAATTTTGCAGTGTTGCTTTTATTTTGCCAAAAAAACAGTATAAACAAGTGACAGTAAAGTAGAAACAATGCAAAGAATTCGGGACGATGGATAAAAATGTTCTCTGTTTTTTCAACGTAACAGATTTGCACACACAACAACTGGTTAATGTGCTTACAAGGGAACATTCCCATCGCACCCCCCTCAGATTTAGTTATAAGTTGGCACAGTGGATAGGCCTTGAAAAACTGAACACAGATCAATTGAGAAAACCGGAAGAAGTTGTGTGGAACTATGAAAAAAGTAAGCAAAATATACACACTAAGTACTCCATGTCGAAGATAGGCAACATCAAAGAGATTGTCCGCGTAGGAGAGCCGTGGTCCCGTGGTTAGCGTGAGCCGCTGTGGAACTAGGGGTACTAGGTTCAAGTCTTTCATCGAGTGAAACTTTTACTTTCCTTATTTTCGCAAAGTTATGATCTGTCCGTTCGTTCACTGACGTCTCTGTTCACTGTAATAAGTTTAGCGCCTGTGTTTTGCGACCGCACCGCAAAACCGTGCGATTGTTATTGAAATCGCGAGCTATATTTGCTGCATTCATATTGCCCACAGAATACATCTCACGTATTTAATGCACTCTCGTCCAAAGTAGCGAACAGTCTGTAACACCACCGCCCTGTCGGACGTGCGTTAGCTCAATAAAGCCTGTACTGTAATAAGTTCGCGGGCTTCACCTTGTAAACAAGGATTTAGTACATAAGTTGACCGCGTGAACCTAATGGAAGCAAGATCGAACCTACACTCAGTTAGTAACTACAGTGATGCGTCAAGCAAATGTAAAGTATAATTACGCGTTCACATAGACAAGAAGTACACACAGTAGATACTGCCAATGATAAATAATACGGTCGCCAGCCTAATTAGGCATTGAGTGAGTTTTTCCTTGTACAAGTGTGTGCATGTACAAGCATAACAACACGTAGTTCTGCTGCGTTATATGGCAGAGTTTGGCAAATTTTAGAACCAGAAAGAATCTACTGAACTAAGGTTTTCTTCTTTTGTACTAATTTGGATGAGTTAAAATTTCACAACACCACACAGCAATGATTACTACGAGCTGCACTTTGTATATTGATCAGACTGAAATCTGGCATAGATTACCCTAGAATCAGCAATTTTGAAAACACACATACAATGTCACTATTAAATTTTGAAAAAAACACTAATACACTTAGGTTTAATATTGAAATTAATTTTACTGTTCAATTCTGATCAGTACACTTCAAAATGTGCAAGAATGGGCAAGAAAAAGGGGGGGGCCCTGAAACTGTTATGGTCGTTATACTGCAACTAGTAAGTCCTGAAGGTACTTTAACACTCAAAGTTATCAATCTGTGAAGAACTAATCTTTTGTCTTATTTTGAATTACTTAGTTATCATTATTTCAGTCTCAAATTAATTAAATAACATTGCTAGCTCAATTCAAATTTTATCTTTCGATTTAATCACACTGTTGTTCTTTACTAACATTTACATTTGCACTCCTAACTTTCAAACTGCTTTATAGCTTAAATTGGTCTGCAGATAATTTAGTACTAACTGTAAACTTTCAATTCAGGATACTCGGGTTGCACAATATGTGGTAAGGACCCTATTTAGGTCAGTGATAAGGATAAGTAACGGCTAAGGCAATTCTGGTAAAAGTCACGTTATTATTGAACAGTCAAAACAGTTTCGACACTGCTCCACACAAATACACTTCTAAAGAAGAAATAAATGTTTGACCTGTGCACGTCGGTGCGGCGGATGGCGGGCAGCGAGAAAGCGGGCAGCACAGCACACATACAAGCACGGCTAAGGCTCTCACAGTATCGACACTTTCATTCTTCTTAGCGTCGTAATCTTTCCACTTTTGTGCCTAAGGATATAGCCATGCCAAGTAGTCGTCGGAATCGGCCCATCCGAGGCTCAATGGAATCCACTTTTCCTAGATAGCCTCCTCGGTACAGTACATGTTCCTCTGACCGAAGACCAACTCCGACTGTTTCACTGAGCCTGTTGTGCCGAACCGCGCCAGTGTGCGTTTTCCCGCGCTCGCCTGCATCCACCTTTTCCCGCACCTCTACAGGTAGGGTATTCACCACAGGTTTTCTACTGCACATATTCTAATGCATTACCTACGTATGAACCAAGTGTTTAAATTACAATTTTCACATTTTACAATAGTTTTAACATTAAATACACTTTCCTTTGGTTATCAAATTGCTTAAAATCTAACATAAGTAATGATATTCATTTCAAAAGTTGTGTACAGTTTCTTTAACATGACACGAAAAGGAAAAAAATCAAAAATAATATTTACATTATTTTACATAAATTCAGAAAGAAACATTTATCTAAATGCATAAAGAAAAAAATTATTATAGGTACATTATTGTTACACATGCCCCTGTTTCCAGAAAATTTTCTTAAGTTTAAATTTTATGGGAACACTAAATTTAACAATAATACACTGGTTCTGAATCTTTACGTAAATGTTCAAGAAGATTTACACTACATATTTCCTTCCACTCACTGTATATAGGTTCACACTATTTTACCATATCAAGGCCAATTTCTTGTTATTTACTTAAGTGCCTTTTGCACAGTCCAACTTCCCACTTTAACATTACTAAAATAGCAATTTAATCATTTTTTCCCAAATTTCTTAAAGAAATAATTTAATATTCTGGAATGCAAACATTTAACTACAAAAACAAATGCATATTTCGTATACACTATAAGATAATTTGTCGCTGCTTGCTTTGAATAGCAGTCCATTTCTTAACTTATTAAACAAAACACACACACAAAATTTTCAGAAAATTACCTACACATATTTGCTGCCTATTATGTGGATTTGGGCAGTCCATTTCACTTCATATTGTCACATCCTTGGGATTACATTTACTATTTTCCATCGACTATTTATCTGCCCTCATTGGTATTTGGCAGTCCTCCATATTATGGTTCATACACTGCCCATTTTCATTTTTGACAGTTCCATCTTTTATCTGGCTGATAGCATTTATCCTTTCTTTTCAGTCCTTTCCTCCATACATTTTTACAGTTACAGTACAATTGGTAATCTGAAACTCACATAACTACATTAGTACACTTTCAAGATTATACAGACATTTACAAAGAATAATTACATTTGAAATAACTTGGGTTCAGCATAAGATACAGCACAATTACTCGTTCCTGGGAACATACAGTTTCAGATCCACAATATTTCTTACTCCTAAAGGTCTTTTGGATTTTGGGTAGATTAGGTAGTAAGCATTGTCGTGTGGAATATTCTGTATTATATATGGTCCATTATAAATACGAGGGCCGTTCAGAAAGTAACCTCCGGTTGATTTAAAAAAATACACCAAGTGAAATAAAAATATTTTAATATATACATCTTACAACTACATCTTTGCACTATTTTTCTACATAGTCTCCATAGCGATTGAGGCACTTATCGTATCTCTTCACAAGCTTTAAAATTCCTTCTGCATAAAAATCACCCGCTTGTGCCTGGAGCCAGCCTGTGACCGCATCTTTGAGCTCTTCGTCGTCATCAAACCGCTGTGACCCGAGCCATTTCTTCAAATGCATGAAGAGGTGATAATCACTTGGCGCCAGGTCTGGGCTGTAAGGTGGATGGTTGATAACGTCCCACTTGAAGGACTCAAGAAGGGCCGTTGTTCTGCGAGCAGAGTGAGGACGGGCGTTATCGTGCAAAAAAACGATACCGGAAGTCAGCATACCACGGCGTCGTAACTTTTTTATTGTTTCACAGTACACGTCTTGATTAATGGTCGTACCACGTTCCATGAATTCAACCAACAACACCCCTTTGGCATCCCAAAACACCGTTGCCATCAGTTTTCTGGCAGAAAAATCTTGCGAGGCTTTTCTTGGTTTGGTAGGCGAATTCGAATGTGCCAACATCTTTGATTGTTCTTTTGTCTCAGGGTTCACGTACTTAATCCAGGTTTCGTCACCGGTCACGATTCTGTTTAACAATGGTTCTCCTTCGTCCTCATAACGTGATAGAAAGTCTAATGCAGAGGCCATTCTTTGAGTTTTGTGGTGGTCGGTAAGAATTTTGGGCACCCATCGTGCACAGAATTTACGGTAACCCAATCTTGCTCTCACTATCTCGTACAAGAGAGTCTTAGAAATCTGTGGAAAACCAGTAGACAACTCCGACATTGAGAAACGTCGATTTTCACGAACTTTTGCATCAATTGTCCGAACGAGTTCGTCAGTCACCAATGATGGTCTACCACTCCTCTCTTCATCATGAACGTTTTCTCGTCCACTTTTAAATAAACGTACCCATTCACGGACAACTCCTTCACTCATAACTCTTGGTCCGTACACGGCACAAAGCTCACGATGAATAGCTGCTGCAAAATATCCTTTGGCTGTAAAAAACCTTATGACAGCACGCACTTCACATTTGGCGGGGTTTTCTATTGCAGCACACATTTCAAACTGCCACAAAAACTAAACTAGCGCAGGTACGACGTTCACTCGACCACGGCTTGATGCCGACTGACCTGTTGAGTGCGTGAACGCACAAATGGCGTCGCTACTACCCCCACAACCCGCACTGTGACCGATCGGAGGTTACTTTCTGAACCGCCCTCGTATATTTAAATTTTGAAATTTCATGGTTTAGTTCACTAGAATTTTCGTGGGTTTTTAGAAGAACATAATCTCCAATTTTAAATTTTGAAACCTTTAGATTTTTATCGTGGCTTCTAGATCTAGATTCGGCTTTTAGCTTTGCCCTTTTTATTACCAATTCTTTCTTTTGATTTAATCCCAAACTTGTACAAGGTGGAAACTCTAATTTTTCTTCAATTAAACTTTTACTACTTTTATCTAATAAAATTTCTTCTGGTGGGAACCCTGTAGTTTCATGATGTAATGTGTTCATGACATTCTCAAAATCCGATATGAATCTGCCCCAGGTTCTAATTCAACAAAACAACAATTCACTTTCAGATAACACTGAGTTACAGTAACAATAAAGTCATACATAATATTAATATTATATACAAATACAGCATCCTGCCCCTGCTCGTCTCTTTATTAACAATGCAGTCTTTTATAGTTCATAAAACAGTCACTTAAGTCTGGTGGCTTCTTAGGCCTCTGGAGTTCAAAGTCTTTGCTTACTTGAACTCTTCGCAAAATAAACACAGAGTCGTCAGGTGGCTCTTTCTTTCTTTGTTCTGTTTCAACGTGTGGATTTTGTTTTGATACTTCGTCATCGTTAGGTACAATATCGTACATAATTGCATCCCCTTTGATTTCACTGATTTTCTCATACCCTCTTTCCGTAAAAGTATATTCACTTTCTATTACACCTAAAAATACATCTTCACTAGAGTCATCAGTACTCTCTTCCTCCACATCTGATTCGCTTAAGTACGCTACTTTTGCACAATAAGGAAAGTTAGTATATTCAATTTTGTCTGTATTTGCGTATGTTTCATCATCTGAACTATTGTCGGAATCCGACCATTCCGGATCGCTATCAGGTTCTAACATAAAGGCTTTTCTGAGACAGGCACTAAGTTCCTCCTCGGTATTGTCATCAGGCTTAGATTTTAATTCAATGTCCTCTTTTGCCAAAACGGCCTCATCATCAGCTTTATTTACATCTACTGTGACTTCATATTCGGTGTAATCCTCGTGGACTTTAATTACTTTGATGTAATCATCTACCCCTTCTCCACGGTGCCTCTCGGTAGCAGCTCGCACTATTGGCGGATTGTTAGCAGAAGTTATTTCTTCGTCAATGCTGAGGATTTCATCCTCCAAATCCTTCCTATCATTAACCTTCCCCTTATCGGCAGCACGCGTACTTTGCGCGGCGCTATTTATTTTCCCCTCTTCAAATTTGGGCCACGTCACTTTATTGACGCCCCTATCATTTCCCTTTCTACTAACTAATTTCCTCGCCTCATACTCCTTAAAATCCTCCCACTCACATTGCTTTAGGCCCTTGTACAGATCGTCGATCTGCACACGCCAATCAGTTACTTCTGCTAATTCATTATCGCCCTTTACCACATTGCGAACACTGCTAACCGCAACTCCCTGTGTACTCACAGTCTCATTTATTGTTTCCTTTGCCACGGAATTATCCCTCGTAAAATTTTCATTATCTCTTACGGCTACGTCCGTACCTACTGCTGCCGTATTGCTAGCGGCTTCTCTCTGAACAGATGTTCCGCTAGGCTGGGCCGTTGCCCTCTGATGCTCCACTCGCCCGTTAATCTGGAGTATTCTGTGCGGCCGATATGACTCATGCTGGCTCGCACCTGACGCTTGTCTCGCCACCACACGTTGCGTCGTTTCACGCCTGTCTCAAACCTGTCTCATTACATTGCGGTCGGTCCGGTATCTTTTCTTAAATCGGGGCCGGTATGTATTGTCCGCTTCCGTTTGGCCCGCAACGTTCGCGGAAATTAGTTTCCCGCGTCGTTATTATTTTGCGCGGTGTACTCTCGACCGCGACCTGGATAACTTCCTCTGCCTCTTCCTCTGCCTCTTCCTCTCTGTATCATATTGACGCGAAATCCATCGCCGTCATTTCTTTCGTCATGGTTTCGGTTATTACGGTTACCAAAATTTTGATAATTGGCACGACTTTCGCGCCAATGATCTTCGTCTTCGACCCTTTCTAGAAATGCTTGGAAGCTACGATGGTTGCTTCCTACATACCTCTTAGAATCTTCTGGAAGCTTTTTATGTAGCTCCCAGATAATTTCCGAATCTGATCTTCTACCTCTTAAATGCGTCAATTTCCTGTACCAATACTCGCAGAAATCTTTCAAAGAATTCCTGCCCCTGTTATCATGCAGTTTGGCCATGATAAACTCGCGCCATAAATGGTCCTGCTTTTGTTCAGACCAATATTCTTCTGTAAATCTTTGCCTGAATTCCTCGAACGTCATTCGTTCGGTATTTAAATTTATTCCCCAGCGCTTAGCGTCACCTGCTAAGGCGCTAATTACTACGTTTATCTTTTCCTGATCAGACAAGTGCTCAGGAAATACTCTCTCGCAATTTTTGATGAAATCTAACGGATGCCACCCGTTATGTTTCTTGGCTGGATCGAATCGTTCCTCGCCTTCTAATAGCTTCGTAATTGGTGTGCCATTACAGACAACACCAGGCCTATCTTTTATTTTGCTCTCCAGATCGAAAATTCTGCCTTGAATTTCCGTACAATTTTGAACACATCCGGTTACTTTTTCACCTAATTCTTTTTCAGTGTCTACAACTACCTTTTTCAACTGAGATATTCCGTATTGACATTCGTTTACGATCTCAGTTTTAAGACCGAAAACTTTTTCGTCTACCTTAGTTTCAACCAGAGGTTCTACTTTCTCTTGGATGTTGAGAATTTCAACATCGAATCTACTATTAATGTTACCAATTTCCTCCTGCATAGTTTCCATATTTTTGTTAATGGTGTCAATTTCAAATTTCATATTATTTACCACAGAACCTAAATTTCCCACTTTTTGTTCTACCTGCTCTATTTGTTTACTAATTCTAATTCCTTGATCTTTGACCTGTGCTTTAATCTGATCACTTTGGGTTTTTAGCTGCTCGTTTTGTGTTTTTAGCTGCTCATCAACATGTGTTTTTAGCTGATTAACCTGATTACCGACTTGTTTTTGAAGTTGATTACTCTGTGTTTTAAGCTGCTCGTCAACGTGTGTTTTAAGCTGCTCATTCTGTGCTTTGAGCTGATGGCCCTGTATTTTCAGCTGCTCAGTCTGTCCTGCAATTTGTTTGGTTAATTGTTCAAATAAATCGTTCATGCTTAAAATTTTTACACTGTTTTGTTCTACAAAATCGGCGTGTTCCGATTCTACTTCAGAAATTTCTTTCGATTCTTTCTTTATCTGTGGTGAATCAAATATGTCAGTGGATTCGTTCACGTACCCACTATCATCTACAAAGTCACCCTCTTCTTCCTGTTTTGTCCCTTGCTGTGTTCGAGGCGATCGCGACATTTCAATCTGTTCGTTTACGTGTTCATGGTATTGTATGTACGCCAATTGTCTTCGCTAACGCCATCTGTTATCTGGCCGCGTAAACTCCGGCTACTGCTAGCCACATTCTCCATTTCGCTCGGCACATCTACCCCGTCTACGTTCTTGTCCATATTAAATGCCAACTACGCTACACTATTGTACTTGACTCACAGTGCAGTTTATTTTACTGAACTTTATTGCTATTCGAGCCACTGAACATCCACTGTTCGGTCTTTACATTAATTAGTAACCGACAACACTGGATGTCCTGTCACCGGGAAGCCACTTGTAACACCACCGCCCTGTCGGACGTGCGTTAGCTCAATAAAGCCTGTACTGTAATAAGTTCACGGGCTTCACCTTGTAAACAAGGATTTAGTACATAAGTTGACCGCGTGTACCTAATGGAAGCAAGATCGAACCTACACTCAGTTAGTAACTACAGTGATGCGTCAAGCAAATGTAAAGTATAATTACGCGTTCGCATAGACAAGAAGTACACACAGTAGATACTGCCAATGATAAATAATACGGTCGCCAGCCTAATTAGGCATTGAGTGAGTTTTTCCTTGTACAAGTGTGTGCATGTACAAGCATAACAACACGTAGTTCTGCTGCGTTATATGGCAGAGTTTGGCAAATTTTAGAACCAGAAAGAATCTACTGAACTAAGGTTTTCTTCTTTTGTACTAATTTGGATGAGTTAAAATTTCACAACACCACACAGCAATGATTACTACGAGCTGCACTTTGTATATTGATCAGACTGAAATCGGGCATAGATTACCCTAGAATCAGCAATTTTGAAAACACACATACAATGTCACTATTAAATTTGGAAAAAACACTAATACACTTAGGTTTAATATAGAAATTAATTTTACTGTTCAATTCTGATCAGTACACTTCAAAATGTGCAAGAATGGGCAAGAAAAAAGGGGGGGCCCTGAAACTGTTATGGTCGTTATACTGCAACTAGTAAGTCCTGAAGGTACTTTAACACTCAAAGTTATCAATCTGTGAAGAACTAATCTTTTGTCTTATTTTGAATTACTTAGTTATCATTATTTCAGTCTCAAATTAATTAAATAACATTTCTAGCTCAATTCAAATTTTATCTTTCGATTTAATCACACTATTGTTCTTTACTAACATTTACATTTGGTCTGCAGATAATTTAGTACTAACTGTAAACTTTCAATTCAGGATACTCGGGTTGCACAATATGTGGTAAGGACCCTATTTAGGTCAGTGATAAGGATAAGTAACGGCTAAGGCAATTCTGGTAAAAGTCACGTTATTATTGAACAGTCAAAACAGTTTCGACACTGCTCCACACAAATACACTTCTAAAGAAGAAATAAATGTTTGACCTGTGCACGTCGGTGCGGCGGATGGCGGGCAGCGAGAAAGCGGGCAGCACAGCACACATACAAGCACGGCTAAGGCTCTCACAGTATTGGCACTTTCATTCTTCTTAGCGTCGTAATCTTTCCACTTTTGTGCCTAAGGATATAGCCATGCCAAGTAGTCGTCGGAATCGGCCCATCCGAGGCTCAATGGAATCCACTTTTCCTAGATAGCCTCCTCGGTACAGTACATGTTCCTCTGACCGATGCCCAACTCCGACTGTTTCACTGAGCCCGTTGTGCCGAACCGCGCCAGTGTGCGTTTTCCCGCGCTCGCCTGCATCCACCTTTTCCCGCACCCCTACAGGTAGGGTATTCACCACAGGTTTTCTACTACACATATTCTAATGCATTACCTACGTATGGACCAAGTGTTTAAATTACAATTTTCACATTTTACAATAGTTTTAACATTAAATACACTTTCCTTTGGTTATCAAATTGCTTAAAATCTAACATAAGTAATGATATTCATTTCAAAAGTTGTGTACAGTTTCTTTAACATGACACGAAAAGGAAAAAAATCAAAAATAATATTTACATTATTTTACATAAATTCAGAAAGAAACATTTATCTAAATGCATAAAGAAAAAAATTATTATAGGTACATTATTGTTACAAGTCAACTGCTAGCCAGGGAGCCTCGTTAGCAGGAATACTCTCTCTTCCGTGCGCTGTAGTCGACTGACGTCGTGTGTTCCGATGTTTGTTTAGGTGTGGCGTCCCCATACTATGGCGCTGTTACCTCGCATCGGACGGACGGACAGATAATAATTGTCTGAAAATAAAAAAAAATATACTTCTCAGTCGATGGACGAATTGAACCAAGGACCTCGCGTTCCGCAGTTGCTCACGCTAACCACGGGACCACGGCGCTCTAGAGATCATATTGTCCTTGATGTTGCCTATGTTGCACATTGACTACTCAGTTTTTATATTTTGCTTACTTTTTTCATACTTCCACACAACTTCTTCCTGTTTTCTCGATTGATCTGGATTCAGTTCTTCAAGGCCTATCCACTGTGCCAACTTATAACTAAATCTGAGTGGGGTGCGATGGGGAGGTTCCCTTGTTAGATGTGCTCAGTATGGGGTGTGACCCCCACTGGCTGCATTACAGGCCTGACTACAACGGGCCATGTTGTGAATGGTGTCATCAATTTCATGTTAAGGTAATAATGTCCATTCTTCCTGCAGATCTGATCACAGTCTTGGAGAGTGGTTAGTTAAATCGAGAGAGCGAGCAGGGCACGCCATGCGCGCAATATCTTCCGTTGCCAAGAAAACATCAGCCACCTGTGCTAGATCAGGTCGAGTATTATCATCCATCAGTACGAATTCCGGGCACCTCCCAACAACCGCAAATGAGGTGCCAAGATCTCATCACGATACTTGACAGCAGTTAAACCTTATCATTCCCTCGTACAATTTCGTGAATCGGGATGCGAGTGGTAAACATAATCCCTGCTTCCACAATGTTCGGGTCCCGCAATCGTGTTCCACGTTCGCTCCAGATGCGAATCCATCGAGAATCACTCTCCAGACTAAATCGGGACTCATTTGTCAAAAAAACATTGGCCCACTTTTCGACCTCGAAGGTGGCGTGTTCGTGACTCTGCCGAAGCCTTGTGCACATCGTTTGCGTCGATATAACACGTCCAGAGAATGCTGTGAGTTCATATGCCAGTTTCCGTGGAATACTAAGGCGGTACTGTCGTACCCTTACAGCCAATTAACGGACGTCTTTCCTGAAGGCACACGCGGTCGGCAGCTGGCCGAGGTGGCCGAGCGGTTCTAGGCGCTGCAGTCTGGAAGAGCGCGACCGCTACGGTCGCAGGTTCGAATCGTGCCTCGGGCATGTATGTGTGTGATGTCCTTAGGTTAGTTAGGTTTAAGTAGTTCTAAGTTCTACGGGACTGATTACATCAGAAGTTGAGTCCCATAGTGCTCAGAGAGATTTGAACCATTTTTTTTAACACGTGGTCAGTCTTGTACTGGTCTCCGGGATGCAGTTTCTATCTCTACAAACTGTCCCAACGTCAGAGAAACACCAGATCGATTCAAACAAAGCCATCGGAGCAAATCAGTTTGCAACTGTCCTGCATCCTTTTTTCTCTCTGGTCCTCCACTACAGAGAGTCTGGTAGACATCTTCCCTGTGCCATACTACACCGTCTGTGACTGTGTGCACAGCGATTCTGGAGGTCGGATTACCCGGCAAACATTACCTCGTTTCATAGTGCCCTGACGTTATTTTTGGCATGGTTGTCCGCAGATCGGAATACTATCTTCCGTGCAGAACAAGATGATTGGCTGACAGTTTGTATGATTATATCATGAATAAGGCAAAGGACGGGGAATGAACGGGTTGTTGATTTAATTTGGACTTCGGTGTATTATCTCTTACAGTACCAAGGGGGGGGGAGGGTACTTTGTAAAAAAAAAATGGTTCAAATGGCTCCGAGCACTATGGGACTTAACGTCTGAGGTCTTCAGTCCCCTAGAACTCAGAAATACTTAAACCTAACTAACCTAAGGACAACACACACATCCATTCCCGAGGCAGGATTCGAACCTGCGACCGTAGCGGTCGCGCGGTTCCAGACTGCAGTGCCTAGAACCGCTCGGCCACTCCAGTCGGCACTTTGGTCCACCTTTTGTAAATACTGCAATTTAGATTGGTATTTCATATTTTAAAATCCTGATAAAAATATTTATTCCTTTTTATTATTTCCTCTAAGTGGTTTTAAAAGTACATAAATTTTTTCGTCCAAATTTAATCCGTTAATTTACGGCTAATGGCGGTTGCCGTGTAGTCTACCTCCTTAGTATCAGATGTGACTGGACAACGAATGTCTTACTCCATAAATTATAACATTTCGGCAGTGTAGGCCCTCTGGGTATTGAATCTCTCTATGTGGGTGGCAACAACGATTCATTTCTCCTTGGTTTCTGATTGTTTCTTGTTCCATCATAATTAGTGCCATTTTGCCCAGTTTTAGAGCCGATTGAAAATTTACCGTCGATCCCCCATTGAGAGTGAAGGATTAAACGTTTTAGAAGAATCTAAAGATCCTGAAATCGAATTCGTTGATAGTGATGGCGAGAAATGTGTTGCGTGCGACGATTTGGACTGTGATGGTCTACAGACTCCAAAAATGAACTCTTGCGTTCTAGAGCGGATGGTGACGCAGCTGGTGACGTCAGCGAGAAGTATTTTACTACCACTTCACAAGTTGTTACGTCCAAACATCCTCATATCACAAGGTGAACAGCACAAAACATAATGAAAGAGCGAGAGGGCATAAGAAATGAAGAAAAGGTCAGAATAATAAGAGAATCAGTTGAAAAGAATTTTTTCTCGAGAAATTGTTAACATCATAATAATGTATACCAATGAAGAAGCACTGAGACCGAATTTACTGAAAAGAGACAGACTTGAACTCATGGCGTATGTAGGGAAAAGAGGACGGTAGTAACTTAGCTACCCCGATTTAAGGTCAAACCCTTCCGTGAGGTTTGTACATCCTGATATATGAGTAGAAATAGATTAAGTCAGCTTTCTAAAATAGCAAGATTTGATGACAGAGAGACGCGAAGTGAACACAGGGGATATGACTACTTTCCTGCAGTATGGGAAGTACTTGACTAAATGATTGAATTACTGCCAAGATATTATTCTGCTGGGATGTAAATTGTTACTGATGAAACGTTGCCATTGTTCCGTGGCAGATGTTCCATCAAAGTTTTCATGAAAGAAAATCATCGAAAGTATGGTATACTTATACGAATGCTCACAGACTCTAAAAAAAGATATGTTCTCATCATGGAGCTATATACAGGGAAGTAAAATGGCAATCCGCAACAAACAAATATAGATAAAGTTGGTTTTTCCTGTATATAATTCAGGGCCCAGTGTCACCACAGACAGATATTATACTTCAGTTGATTTGCCCGAAGATTTGTGGAGGAATCACAAGCTAATTGTCGTGGAAGTTTTACAAGCTAATAGGAAGCATAAACCTCAAGAACTGAAAGACATCTCAACAACACAATTATATTCCAGGAAATTTGTTTTCAGTGATTCAGGTACTGCAGTTATTAAAATCACAATTGTTTCTTGTATCCCCTGCCAACACCCCCCACCCCCCCCACCCCCCACCCCCAAAAAGAAAAAGAAAAGAACCAAGAGGAGTATAAGATGGTGGTCGCTATCTATTTTTTCTACTCTAGTGGACATAGCAGCGTTAAACGGCTATACATGGTTTATGGTCAACTTCCCGTACTGGAATAAGACAAAAATCTAGCAATCGACCGCTATTTCCTCACGATTTGTGACTACAACTCGCGAAACAATATATGAAGAAAGGGTTACGAATATAAAGGACTCCATAAGTGTTTATTTGAGCCATGGGAAGTATTCTCGGACGGAATATCAAGCAGAAGTTCGATGGAAAGGAAGCTCAAGGAGGACGGCGAGATATCATTTGTTCTGTCCTGAAAACCAGTCAAAAGCAGTGAAGTACAATTAAACAATGATCAGTAATAACTGTAAGAAATAGAAATGCAGTAAATACAGCAAGAAAACTGTTATATGTTCAGAGGGTGAAGATGTTTCCGAAGAAAATTCTGGATAAGTGATTCCTGGAACTATGTAAACTACTGTATTAAACCTAAAGTATCTCTAAAATTTATAAATTGTAATGAAGGACTCTTCAATAACTCTGTAATGGCTTTTACTGCGAATGTGAAGAGATTCTGGCCAAGAAAATGAGACTAAGTAAACATAAATGATGAAGAAAGAAAAAATACTCAATGCGCTATAGTAGAAAGTGCTAAGGAATTTTACAGATTGTGGGCCTTTATTAGCCAAAAGTTCTTTTACAATACTTTGTTAATAAAGGTAAAGAAAATCAAATAAACCTGAATTACAATTTTTTTTGTTTTGGACACAAAGCACCCTCCCCCCCTATCATACTGTTGCGTTATGAAAAATACGTTCGTGCTTTGGTGCTGCAACGGTTAATAACCATAGTAGTAAGAACGAGTAGAGAGATTTCACTGTCTCAACAACGTTATCTTGTGGTCCAACGCCAGGGCTGTGGGACTCACTTCAACCAACACTGTTCTATCTCTCATACACTTCAAAAATTTGTCCATTGGACAAGGGTCTCTGAACCTTAGGATAAAACCGAGAGATTAAATCATTCCAACACACATGCCAAAATGTCTTGAAAATTGGCTCTACTTCAAAAAGTTTGAAATTGTCCAATGTGATATGTCTCAAAGTAAGTGTCGTAGTGAAATTCAGTGATGCATTCAGTTATGCACACTCACTGCATATTGTCCAGCAAGTCAATGATTTTCCATTTTCTATCAGTCTCTCAATACCGTACATCGATTACAGCACTCTCCCATGTACAATAAATCGATTCAGCGTGCACCACCGGTCCTCGTACTCCAGAACTCATAATCGTTTCGTCCGTCCATCGCACTAGAACTCGAAGAACCTGCTAAGCGAAAGGTCGATCTATGTATAATATACAGACATGTCACCATTCGGCTGGCTCTATGGTATGTTGAGCTGATTGTGACTCAGCATACGTCATATTAGCAAAAGTGATTTACGAAGGTAGAGACCCACTGGCAGGAGACGGAGATGCTGAAATATGCACCAATATCAGCTGTCTAGCTAGGAGATCATAAGCTTATGACAATTATTACGGCAGTGCGGTTGACTCTGAATGACGGCTGCCATTTGGATTGGAAAAGTACATGGCTGTGGTGCCATGATTTAATAGGCATTCAGCCTTTCACATGAGTCTGTGCAGTCGAAATACAAGTATACAAGGCTGAAAAACAAGTTTAAACCACTGTATCTCTTTTAAGGAATCAGACAACGTCACATAAGAGTGATGATTTATTTAATGATTGGAATAGTACTCTGTTTCAAAAGTAGATTGTTACTATCTTTTGAGATTAAATGTATTACGTTATTTAGATGATGCCTTAGTACACCAAGAATCAGTATATCAATCACAACATCAATCAATAATTAAAATAACTTTTGTGTGGAATATGACTAAAAAATGTATAATAACGTTATTTTTGGAAACATTCCTTCCGAAATGAAATGGTTTTATATGATGTGGTTACAGAGAAACTTTCTTAATTCAGCTATTTGTATTGTCAGATTAGAAGTACCATTGAAAATGATCTTGGAAATGAACGGTCAGAATGAAAAGTGTATATGGCCTTTTATATAACATATTCAAGAATAAATATGAGAACAAAATTCTTCAAAGTGCTCCCTTTCCACACTCATTTTTACATTAAAACAGAATGTATGAGAAACGAAACGCTGCTGCTAGAACTAACGGTGGAGCAAGCACACAAAAAGTAAACAAAACTAGTAAAAGCAAATATAAAGAAGGAACAACAAGGGCCTTCCCAAACTAAATCTACATTATACCCGTATGTCAGTTGGTAGCGGAAAAATTGAAACACCTAAGACTAGATGGAAGGAATTTCTAATCGGAATAATATTTAAGAGAGTCTTACGCAGCACAATGTTCTTTATTGACTAAAAAATGACGCGTTTCGCCTGGGTGAGGCATCAGGTAAGCTAGTGATCGTTGGTGAGTGACAACAGGCATAGCAGCCCAAAACAAGACCACGCGCACATGCTGTAAATATGGCTCCAGACCAAAACGGAACCGAACGCCTGTCCGCATTCACACAGAGCATACATATGAAGGCATACATACGTATGATCTGTGTGAATGCAGACCGGTCGCCTGCGCCGTTTTCGTCGCGGGTCATAATTATTTACAACTTGTGCGCGCGGTCTTGCTCTGTGCTGCTATGACTGTTGTTACCAGCGCCCATGAGATAACCTGATAACGCCGCACCCGGACGAATCATGGCGTTCTTGAGTTAATAATGAACATTTGGCAACCTATGACTGTTGTTAATATTAGCTACAATGTAGTTGCGTATCACCACGCCACGATGACACAGAATAATTTTTGTGAATTTGTAGTGATGAAAGAAACTTAAGTATTAACAATTAGACAAGTATCAAATTAATTGTATATCAATTTCATACATAGATTTCTCGTTGACACGATCGTTACATTTGCTATCAGCATGTAACTAGAGGGAAAAACTACAATCAGCCGTCTATACAGTTAGAACCATTTGAGTTGTTCGTATTTTTCAGATTAGTATGCTATTAGAGACTACAGAACTAAGCGAATCAGAAAACATCAAAAAGCGACACTTTGATTTGGAAGGTACGCGTCACATGAATTACCATGAACTCGGTTAAACGTGTGTGCTGTTTACTGAGACACAGGCTGGCATGATAACAATTTTACTAACGAAGAATGAAAACGTAATAAGAAAGTGTTAAGATTTGTGAGAAGTCAAGATACATTGAAAATTTATTAACTAGTCCATATGTACCTGTTTTATTTCCACACAACTGAGTCGTGAAATTCGAATATTAAAGTTGGAAAGAGTGCAAAAAGAGTGTAGGATAGTTACGTAAAATTTTCGGATTTTACATAGAAAAGTTTTACCTTTAAATAATTCCTCAACTCTCAATAACGAATTGCTATAGGCCCTATTTCAGTGACAGCAATGAGAACTAACCCGAGTTACTGCGAGGTATTATATTATACGGTGATTACAATTGGATATTATTATTCTTCTCCACTTTGTTTGCTTCCTTCTTAAATTTTTAACCTATATTCTGAAACTAGGAAGTAAATGTATGCATACTTTCAAATGATAGAGGATAGCAATCTGTCATCCTTTTCTTGCAGGTTTTATTCGGGAAGTATAGATGCACAGCCATTATTAATGCATCTATGAAATGTCGACTTCTTCTGAAGTCACAAGTATCTGCATGGATGCCGCTAACGAAAGTTCTTCAAAAATACAGTTGTAGACAAGTGCAATATTTAGGAATTTCCCCGTAAACTTTCATTCACAAAAGTACTCCACTTTACAATCATTGACATGAAATTTAAACACATATAAAATTAAAAACTAACCACATTAAATCGTTTATTTATCATTTACTATGTAGTATGCCACCTATCCTCAATGGAAAACCAATAATTGTTAATTCCAGATGCCCTGTTTTGACATTTTTACAGTTTAGCCTGGTGCACTCCTAAATTCACCAGTATTTCCACTGCAACCGTAAGCAAAAGCGAACATTTACCGATATTCAATCCATTAAGGCCTTGTCCGAAGTCGAGGGATGGATGATGCCTTCAAAGAGCTGTTAATATTGTTTACGTAAGAGCGAACAGCACGGCTGGAAGTGAAGAGTCTATTTAGGAAGGAAAGAGATAAAAAAAAGCAACAATACAGAATAGTTTAGCTGTGCCTAACTGGTGTGCAGTTCCGTATTAAAAGTAACTTATACTCGGCTATAGCAGCTCGATCTGGAGTTCTTTCGGTCATAGAATCTGTATTGAGTCCGTGAAAAAATTTATATATATATATATATATATATATATGAGCGTATGGCCTACTGTAGCCCAAGCTTGCATATTGATCTTAAACACTGCATCTGGCGAGTGAGTTGTCGACAGGGAAAGTCGGTTTGATGATCGAAATTGGTTTCAGTGGTGTAAGTCTCACACTTTAACAGCGCCTATTGTTAATTTTGCTTTCAACGTTGTCTGCCGCTCCAGCTCTTTGTCCTCACATGATACCTATGGAGGCCACCCGTCACGTTCGTTTCAGATGACGGGAGGTTATAAGTGAGTCGCAATTTTTTATTGAGAGATTAGTCACATTGTATTATTGGTAGGTTGCGGAATTTATTTATTGGGAGGTTACGCTAAATGTCAATGTCATAATTATATTTTTTACTGTTGGGAGGTTTCGGAATTTTTCTGTTGGGAAGTTACACTAAATGTGAATATTATTTATATTATTTGATTGCGGGAAGGTTACAAGGTAACTGCACAGATGCTTTAACAGAGGAAGCGACTGCTTACGCTGGGCGACTTGTTAAATAAAGAACTGGAGACCCGTCAGACTGCCAGCAATACAATAGCAGTAGCAAAAGGCCATAACGCAGATGTCTTGTTGCTCTGAAGAAATGTTTCAAATGCTTCACTAGAACATCGCTGCTGCATTCTGTAAGTTAAATATTTAGCACGTTTTGCCCGTCGTTTCATAAAATCGTAAACACTCTCAGATTCGAACTGAAGGTACTAAAAATGGTTCAAATGGCTCTGAGTACTATGAGACTTAACTTCTGAGGTCATCAGTCCCCTAGAAATTAGAACTACTTAAACCTAACTAACCTAAGGACATCACACACATCCATGTCCGAGGCAGGATTCGAACCTGCGTACTGTAGGTACTACTTTGCCGTCACGTCCACAGTCAATACATATATACGATGAAATCTCGAACGATTAGTTAGTTTAATTTTTCTCTTTATACCATGCACTAAATTTATTGATGATGTAGTATTACGCAGTGGCACGTTCTGTGTACTCCTGATCTCTTAAAAGTCAGATTTTTCCGGGGTACAAGGAATCGTATGACTTCCACCAATGCTGAATTGTAAACATAGATTTTGTTAAATTGTTATATCGAAGCTATATCAGTATTTGATATAAATTTGTCGAACAAAGTTCTTTGTGCCAGTGTCAGCCAACTTCTCATAAATTGCAGACTCCCACAATTTTCTGCATAACAGTGTCTCTATTTCTTCCACTGATCTGTTTCCTTCAATTCCAGTGCTGATGTATCGAAATTTTTCTCTCACTATCATTTCCGCTTTAGTTATCCTTACCACATATTCTTTGTTAAGTATGCTAACCATTCCTTTGCAAAGCTCTTCTTGATATTTCAAGTCTGACTTTTTTGTGACTCTGCAAACGTCTGTGAAGTGCATGGCAGACTGTACATCCCATTGTATCATTCATTAGGGCTTTTCGCATTTCAGTCACGTATGAAGCGCTGAAAGAATGATTGGTTAAACGCCCTCGTGCAGGCTTTAATTAATTAGATTTTGTCTTCGCAATCCCGATGGGAGCGATACGTAGGGGGTTTTAGTATAATTCTAGATTTATCACTTAAAGTTAGTTCTAGAAACATTGTAAACAGGACCTCATGAGATAGTTGCGGTTCTGTCTTCAAGAGGCGACCTCCCATAGGTCAAATAAAAGAACTCCGTCTTCAGGCCCCAAGTATCCCATCGGGACCATCCGACCGCCGTTTCATCCTCAGTTGAAGATGCGGATTGGAAGGGCGTGTGGTCAGCACACCGCTCTCCCGATCGTTGTGATTGTTTTCTTATAGATCAAATAAACCTTTCAGTAATCGTACTGCCCTCCTCTGTGTACTTTCAATATATCCAGTTAGCACTGTTTTGTTTGGATCCCACAAACCTGAGCAATATTCTAGAATGGGTTGCACGGGAGACTCATATAAAACCTCCTTCGTAGGCTCGTTACATATCCCTAGTACTCTACCAGTGAACCACAGTCTGCCATATGCTTCACTTACCAGCCAATGTGTTCGCTCTACTTCATATCCCTACGTAAAGTAACACCCAGGTATTTGCTTGAGCTGACCGATTCTAATGGTGACGCGAAAGAACTTGCCCCCCTTCTAACAGCCGTGTACCGCAAGTCTCTAGAGGAACGGAAGGTTCCAAATGATTGGAAAAGAGCACAGGTAGTCCCAGTCTTCAAGAAGGGTCGTCTAGCAGATGCGCAAAACTATAGACCTATATCTCTGACGTCGATCTGTTGTAGAACTTTAGAACATGTTTTTTGCTTGAGTATCATGTCGTTTTTGGAAACCCAGAATCTACTATGTAGGAATCAACATGGATTCCGGAAACAGCGATTGTGTGAGACCCAACTCGCTTTATTTGTTCATGAGACGCAGAAAATATTAGATACAGGCTCCCAGGTAGATGCTATTTTCCTTGACTTCCGGAAGGCGTTCGATACAGTTCCGCACTGTCGCCTGATAAACAAAGTAAGAGCCTACGGAAAATCAGACCAGCTGTGTGGCTGGATTGAAGAGTTTTTAGCAAACAGAACACAGCATGTGGTTATCAATGGAGAGACGTATACAGACGTTAAAGTAACCTCTGGCGTGCAACAGGGGAGTGTTATGGGACCATTGCTTTTCACAATATATATAAATGACCTAGTAGATAGTGTCGGAAGTTCCATGCGGCTTTTTGCGGATGATGCTGTAATATACAGAGAAGTTGCAGCATTAGAAAATTGTAGCGAAATGCAGGAAGATCTGCAGCGGATAGGCACTTGGTGCAGGGAGTGGCAACTGACCTTTAACATAGACAAATGTAATGTATTGCGAATACATAGAAAGAAGGATCCTTTATTGTATGATTATATGATAGCGGAACAAACACTGGTAGCAGTTACTTCTGTAAAATATCTGGGAGTATGCGTGCGGAACGATTTGAAGTGGAATGATCATATAAAAGTAATTGTTGGTATGGCGGGTACCAGGTTGAGATTCATTGGAAGAGTCCTTAGAAAATGTAGTCCATCAACAAAGGAGGTGGCTTACAAAACACTCGTTCGACCTATACTTGAGTATTGCGCATCAGTGTGGGATCCGTACCAGATCGGTTTGATGGAGGAGATAGAGAAGATCCAAAGAAGAGCGGCGCGTTTCGTCACAGGGTTATTTGGTAACCGTGATAGCGTTACGGAGATGTTTAACAAACTCAAGTGGCAGACTCTGCAAGAGAGGCACTCTGCATCGCGATGTAGCTTGCTCGCCAGGTTTGGAGAGGGTGCGTTTCTGGATGAGGTATCGAATATATTGCTTCCCCCTGCTTATACCTCCGGAGGAGATCACGAATGTAAAATTACAGAGATTAGAGCGCGCACGGAGGCTTTCAGACAGTCGTTCTTCCTGCGAACCATACGCGACTGGAACAGGAAAGGGAGGTAATGACAGTGGCACGTAAAGTGCCCTCCGCCACACACCGTTGGGTGGCTTGCGGAGTATAAATGTAGATGTAGATGTAGATGTAGATGACTCACTGATATTCTACTCGTAGGAAACAAACTTTTTACATTTTGTGCACTGGGAAATTTAACAATTCTAAACATTTAAAGAAAATGCCAATCCTTGCACCACACCGAAATCTTATCAAGCTCTGACTGAATGACTATGCAGTTTTTGCGGACTGTACTTTATAGAGGTAACTGAGTCATCTGAGAAACGTCTGCCGTTGCTGCTAATGTTGTGTGCAACTACGTGAACAACGGCGGTCTCAACGCAATTCCCTGGGGCACAACTGACGATATGAGGTACACTCATATCAAACTTGGTCGGTGCGTTACCTCTGCTTTGCACGTGACACCACGTAACTGTGGGTATGGTGGCGCCGTCTATTGGTAGAGAGACTGACGCGTTCGCAACGTTAGGTGTTGCATACCGCCAGTGTGGTTTCACGCCGAGGAAAAGGTGGTCGCACAAGTTATCGTCCACTACCGAAAATGAAGACGAGTAAACAGGAACAACGAGGAGTGATTCGATTTTTGGCGGCAGCGAGAGTGGGAGGCCGTGAAATGTATCGACGGGTGAAGGGTGCATACGGTGAGTACTGTCTGAGTCGTGCAAGTGTTGTGGAAAAGCGCAGACGCAGAATCACCGTGGACGAGATCCATCGGTTACTGGGTATTAGCGTGGGTACCGCCCGCACCATAATGCATCAACACTTGAACTTCCTGAAAGTCTGTGCGCATTGGGTTCCCCACCAATTGACCGCCGAACAGAGCAATACTCGAATGGGGCGGTCTTTGAGTTATTTGCAACGTTATCATGAGGAGGAATACGGGTTTCTCTCGCGTATTGTCAAAGGTGACGAAATATGGTACCACCATTTAGAACCGGAAAGCAAGCGCCAGAGCAAGCAATGGAGACAATTGACGTCACCACCACCAAAGAAATGAAAGTTCGTGCACACCAGTTTTGGTAAGCTGATGATGTCCTTCGTTTTTTACCACAAGGGCACACTGCTTGTGGAGGTATTGGAACGGAGAACCACCATCAATGCCCAGCATTATCAAGCCACTTTAGGTCTGTAAACACGAGACATGAAGCCGAAACGATGAGGCATGTTGCCCAATGGCGTTATCCTCCTGCATAACAATGACCGCCCACACACGGCCAATGTGGTGAAGACGACATTGCAGCAGTTTCGGTGGGAGATGCTGAAAGATCCACCGTACAGTCCCGGCCTTTCACAGTGCGACTTTCATTTGTTTGGACCTCTAAAACAAGCTATTCGCAGACATAGATTCGAAACGGACGACGAATTCTGTGGCTGGGTGCAGGTCTAGATCCGACAGCAGCCTACAAGCTTCTTCAAAGGTGGAATCGACCGGCTAGTGTTGCAGTGAGGTAAATGTGCGCCAGCCGCTGTGGCCGAGCGGTTCTAGGTGTTTCAGTCTGGAACTGCGCGACCGCTACTGTCGCAGGTTCGAATCCTGCCTCGGGCATGGATGTGTGTGATGTCCTTAGGTTAGATAGGGCTGAGTGGTTCTATGTTCTAGGGGACTGATGACCTCAGATGTTGAGTCCCATAGTGCTCAGAGCCATTTGAAACATTTTTTTGATAAATGTGCCAACAGTTTCAGTGGCTATTTTTTAGTATATGTACTGTGTATAACTAAATTTTTGAGTTGGTATAACCGTTACCGTTTCTTTAAACTACTGGCCGGATTTCATTTGTATGCCCCTTATACTACTACGTCTGTTGATGACTCTCCATCCAACATGTGTTCACGCGTCCAAGAACGGTATCTAGTTATAAATCTCGCTTGATACACCATGTTATCGTACTTTCGGTAACAAGCGTATGTGTAGTGCTGCGTCAAATGCTTTCGACAGTCAAGAAATCCTACGTCTTCCAAACTTCCTTCACCCACAGCTTTGCCGGCCGCGGTGGTCTCGTGGTTCTGGGCGCTCAATCCTGAACTGCGCGACCGCTACGGTCACAGGTTCGAATCGTGCCTCGGGCATGGTGTGTGTGATGTCCTTAGGTTAGTTAGGTTTAAGTAGTTCTCAGTTCTAGGGGACTGATGACCACAGATGTTAAGTCCCATAGTTCTCAGAGCCATTTTTTTGAATCACCCATAGCTTTGCAATATCAACAAACACCGAATTTTTAATTTATGATAAGAGTGCTTTGCAACTCTGATACTGACATTATATGTTAAGCAACGTCCTACTTTGCTTCGTTTACAAACAGATTAAGTTTCATACAAGTCGCCTTTTCTGTTACATTCTGGTTGTGGCAGCTGAAGGACTTATCTCTGGGCACTGAAGCTAGTTGACGTACTATTACTACGAAGAAGCACGTTCAGCAGTTGAAGCAAACCGGCTTGTTGAAAAAAGATTTTATTTCCAGAATGAGATTTTCACTCTGCAGCGGAGTGTGCTCTGCAAGGTTCGCAGGAGAGCTTCTGTGAAGTTTGGAAGGTAGGAGACGAGGTACTGGCAGAAGTAAAGCTGTGAGTACCGGGCGTGAATCGTGCTTCGGTAGCTCAGTTGGTAGAGCACTTGCCCGCGAAAGGCAAAGGTCCCGAGTTCGAGTCTCGGTCGGGCACACAGTTTTAATCTGCCAGGAAGTTTCAAGATTTTATTTATTAATTACACTGCAGATCACAAGCTAAATGAAATTCTATACTCCTGATGTTTTAGCTCCAACGAACAGCATAATCTGACTGTATGTTTTCTACCGAGTGGAGAGTGAAGACAACGAGACCAGATGTAAAGCCTGGAGAAGGCCGGAGACGGTTGGCCAGTAACCTGGGAGGAGAGTGAGGAGTGTCACAAGTCAAAGATTAACTGATCATCCGCACAGGGTAGCTGTGGAGCAGCTAGTGGGAGCTCAGAGGTCGTCTGGTGTTTTGTCACGAAAACACCGTTGTTACAACATTCTATTATTGATTATAAAAACTACAATAGTCTTTACTATGTTCGGAGACGCCAATGCTCCCAAAGTGTAAGCTGTACATGTCACTCGACAAGCGAAGTCATAACGGCAGTGACTCGGCAGGGATGCTGGCTCCGGCAGAAGGTGGAAAACCACGACGGTGGCCATACCCGTTGGAGAATGGCATGCCGGTGTGTGCACAGTCATGTTGCGGACCCAAAGTGGAGAAGGCAGCACTGCCTGTACACGCAAATGGAACTTGACAGCTCGCACAGGAGATGGTGACTGAGTGGCTGCACAGGTCCGGGATAGAACTGTAGACCACTAGGGTAGATGGCCGACAATGGCTGAAGCAGGCCTGCAGGTGGCCCACCGGTTGGAGGACACTGACTCAGCAGCAGCAGCAGCATGAACAGGGGGGGGGGGGCGCAGCTAAACTCCTTTTCTATTTTCACTTATTCGATTTAGCAAAATTCTTGCAGAAATCTTGGCTGTGTGACTAATAAGGGTTATTCCTATTTTGTTTTTGTAAAGCCTTTTATTGACTTTTTTGAAGATGGGGACAATGTTTCTGTTGTGAATTGGCAGGAGCCAATTCACGGAGTTTGGAGGAAGCCGAAAGGCACGCGTTTACGCTCATGCAGACTGGCGTGAGGTCTGGAACAGGACAATGTAATTAATATAGCCAATAAGGTACGTTGCTGCAGGAATACTTAACTTTAATCCATAATTGGTGTACATCGCTCTTGGCGGTACATTAATAACAATTTCAATATAAACTGGTAATGGCGCCTTGCTAGGTCGTAGCAAATGACGTAGTTGAAGGCTATGCTAACTATCGTCTCGGCAAATGAGAGCGTAATGTGTCATTGTAGCCTCGCTAGCAAAGTCGGCTGTACAACTGGGGCGGGTGCTAGGAAGTGTCTCTAGACCTGCCTTGTGGCGGCGCTCGTTCTGGAATCACTGACAGTGGCGACACGCGGGTCCGTCGTATACTAGCGGACCGCGGCCGATTTAAAGGCTACCACCTAGCAAGTGTGGTGTCTGGCGGTGACATCACAGTTTCCTCTTCTGCAGTCGTCAAGTGTTGTACTATTTCTCCACACACTTGATAGTACTCTATACAGCCACTGCAATATATATGATCGAAACCACTAGTTTTCAGTGACAGTGTTAACATAGCGATCTTGGCAAATTAAGTGGTTTTCAAAACAAAGCTACAACACTTGCCACCGAACTGCTATAGCATTTATGTTGAAAAGTAATCCAGAAGCCCCAGCAACGGGAGGTGTGAGAGTTTTCAGCATGTCATTTTCAGACTCCATGCTGGTTGGTATGGAGAATGTCATTCCGCCCGAGGTTCCTCATAACATTTGAACTCAGAATATGTTCTTAGAGTCTGTAAGAAAGTGATGTAAAGGATGTTGTGCGGTGATTTTGTGGATCACTTCTTCTGCCCTTCTTGCACATGGCTGAGACCTGTGATTTCTTCCAACCACTGGGCTCAACATATTGTTCTGGGGATCGTCGTTATATTATGTTTAAGAGAACGGATAATTCAGTCACAATACTCGCTACAGAATTTGATAGGGATTTTAGGAGGTCGTTGGAGCTTTGTTTAACTATAACCATTTCACTTTCTCTCAGTACCACTGACACTAATGTTTATTGCACTCTTGTTTGAAGTGTGCGTGGAATATAGAACATGGGTACTCCCTAGTTTCCTTAGTGCACATAATGTTACCCTTTCTTTTCTCTTTTGAATTTCCTTTAATCTTCTACATTAATGTATTAGTTAAGGCACACTGTCTATAAAATGTACCACTGTTTCTACTCAATTTCTCACACTAATGTTTCTTTCCTTCCTTTCACTTTTATTACTCACATTTAGTGGTACCAGCATTTAGCATTATTCTTCTCAGAACTTTCATCATCACGTTTCGTCTGCCGTTCTCGGAACGTGATCTGTTGACAAAGAAACACTATGACTACGTCTTAACGTCTTATATTCTTCGTTTTATTGCAAATTTCTATGTCTGAATGACTTTTAATGAACGTTGTCCAACTGCTGCAAAACGTAATTCCGTTCTGTTTATAGGAAACGTGTTTCGCGACGTGTGTGGAATCATCATTGGCTCTTTCCATTTTCTGTGCTACCACTTTTATTTGTGTCAGTTTGAACAGTAACGCATTGTTTTCTAATATTAATATGTTTTCTCATTATCATTGCACCATTCCTGTGCTGTGAAGAGATACATACCGATTTGTATTTCCAGGATTAAAACACATCGTTTGCATAAAAAGTGAGAGTTTCATTAAATTTATTAAAATTTGCTATCTACAGATTGTGATATCGAAACACAGTGGAAAAGATAAAAGTGCTAAATTGAAAAAGTTAATTTTAAATAACTTCCTAAATCATACATTCGTAATCCAGTTGCTTGCTACTTCAGTCCGTAAAACTACTTAGTAACAGAAACAAGCAACACAGTTTTCTCAAACTGTTCACTATTATCAGACGGTTGCATGAAATCTACTCTCATACACCGACAACAGAAGAGAGGTGTTATGAGTTTTTGTTTTGTTGTGACATCAGTTTTCTGAATGGTTTAATGCAGCTCGCAACGAAATCACCTCGTAGCACTTGCACCCTACACCCTCAGCTATTTATTGGATGTATTTTAATCTCTGTTTCCTCCTTCTAAGTATCTACAGCTCCCTCTAGTACTAAAGAAGCTATCCTCTCCCCATGTCATCTCATTCTGTCCCTTCTTCTTGTCAGCTTTCTCCACATGTTTCTTACTTCACCGATTCTAAGGCGTAACTCCTCATTCATTATAAGTCTACCCAATTTTCAACATTCTTTTGCAGCACGATATCCCAAATGCTTCGATTCTTCTCTGTTCCGAATTTCCCACAGTCGGTGTTTGACTACCATGCAGTGCTGCGCTACACATATACGTTCTCAGAATTTTCTTCCTCTGATTAACGCCTTTATTTTATATCGGCAGACTGTCGTTAGCCCAGGACGCCCTTTAGCATGTAAGTCTAATTTTTATGTCCTTCTTGCTTCGTCCGACATTGGTTATTTTGCTACCAAGAAAACAGTATTCTTAAACTTCATCTACTTTGTGATCACCAAGTTTGATGTTGAGTTTCTTGCTATTCTCAATTGTACTACTTCTTAGTATGTTAGTCTCTTTTCGATTCACTCTCAATCCATATTCTACAGGGTGAAAAATATTTAAACCGACAAACTCTGGGAGGCTGTAGGGGCCATGAAAACAAATATTTTTCCCTAATGTTATTTTTTCCTATGAGGAGTATTTAAACCGGTAGAGGAAGATTCCTCTGGCGACAAATTAATGAAACCAACTAAAAAGTCCAGAGGGGACATATCTGGGGGTCGAGCAGGCCATGGTACAGGACCACCTCTGCCAATCCACGTTTCTGGGAACCGTCGGTCCAGGAATCGACGCACATGACGAATAAAATGTGCCGGCGCCCCGTCATGTCGGAACCACATGCATTGTTTTGTAGGGAGCGGGACGTTTTCCAGCAATTCCGGCAATGCTCTGGCGAGAAAACTGTAATAGTGCCTGCCATTTAATGGCCTAGGTAGCAGCTACGGCCCAATTAAACACTCTCCAACAACACCGACCCACACATTAATGAAGAACCGCACTTGATGAGCGCTAGTAACCGTGGCATGTGGGTTATCCTCACTACAAACATGCGAATTTTGCATGTTGAAGACTCCATCACACCCGAACGTTGCTTCATAGGCAAACAACACATAGGATGGAAATGTAGGATGCATTTCACAGTGTCCCAGGTACCACTGCGAAAACTATGCTCTGGGTGAATAACCAACTGGTTCCAGGTTGTGGACACGTTGTAAGTGAAATGGACGTAACACTTTCTCTCTACGGACTGTTCTTTGAACGAGTGCTGATTGAAGGATCCCGCTCCACATGCTGCAAGAGAGCTTCCTCAAACTGCAGCGTTCTTACTGTGCGACGGCGTCCCTGTCGAGGTAATCTGCTAAATGACCCGGTCTCACGCAAACGTTGGTACACAGCCACAAAGGTCGCATGATGCGGGATACGGCGATTAGGATATTGTTGTTGATAAACCCGCTGCGCAACGCGTCCGTTGTGGTGCGCTGCATAGTAAGCACCAACCATTTCAGTGTACTCACTCCAGGTGTATCGCTCCATTAGTAAACAGAGACAACGCACTACTACACTGGTGGACAGCAGTTGTCTACGACTGAAGAGCGTAATACGCCCTCTAACAAATGAAAATCGTAATACGGCCTCTAATAAGTGAAGAACTTAATACGGCCTCCACCGGTTTAAATAATCGTCGTAGGAAAAAATGACATTAGGGGAAAATATTTGTTTTGATGTCCCCTCAAAATGGTTCAAATGGGTCTGAGCACTATGGGACTTAATATATGTGGTCATCAGTCCCCTAGAACTTAGAACTACTTAAACCTAACTAACCTAAGGACATCACACACATCCATGCCCGAGGCAGGATTCGAACCTGCGACCGTAGCAGTCGCGCGCTTCCGGACTGCGCGCCTAGAACCGCGAGACCACCGCGGCCGGCTGATGTCCCCTACAAATTTACTTTGTCGCACTGTTTTTCTCGGTCGACAGATCCTCCAAGCGCCTCTTGATTTTTCTTCTGTCTTGCTTCCACTAGCAAACTCAAGGTGTAACCTGCCTGTCTTGTGCCTAAAAGCATTCTGATCATTACGTAACAGATCTTCAACTTTCTTTTCCATTCTTCTGTTCTTTTTTTTCTCCTCAGTAATTTGGATGCATAAACTGTTAAGCTGATTTTGGTATAATTCTCGCGCTTGTCGGCTCTTGCAATATTTGGAACTGTGTGGAGTATGTGTTTCCGAAAGTCTGATGGTATATCGCCGGTCTCAACATTCTACACACCAGCGTGAGCAGTCGTCTGGTTGCCACTCCCACCAATGATTTTAAACATTCCGGTGAAATATTACCTACTGCTTCTGCCTTATTTGATCTAGGGTTTTCAAGAGCTATTTTAAACCACGTTCTCTTATGTCTTCCATATGACTCCAATTTCTTCTTCTCCTACGTCATCGGTTAAGTTCTCCCCCTCAACTAGGTCTTCAGTGTACAACAGCCACCAATGTCCTCTCTCTTCAACGTTATTAGGGTAATTCACATTGCGCTCTTACTATTAACACACTTGCTTTCAATTTCACCGAAGGTTATTTTGACTTTTCCTATATGTTGAGTCAGTCCTCCAGACTAACATTTGTGTTTTGATTTCTTCAGACCTTTCCTGCAGCCATTTCTCCTTGGCTACCCTGCACTTACTACTTAATTCATTCCTAATGGATTTATAAAGTTGTATTCCTGTCCTTCCCTGAATAATTTGGTACTTCTTTTCTAGTCTGACACCTGAAGTACTTTTGCTGTTGCCCAAGGTTTCCTCGCAGTTACGTTCCTTGTTCAAATGTTTGTCTGTCTAAAGCCAGCAATTGCCCATTTGAAGAGATGTCCCCTTCTTTTCCATTGAACTACTCTGATATTTCTTATCAATGTATCCACACCCGAGCGAATTTCAAATGTGACTCATCATTCGCGAGTACTTCAGTATCCTTCTTCCATTCCTTCAGCCTTCCACTCCGTTTCTTCCTCAAGATCGTCATATACTTCGTTCTGCTCTTGATCAATACTGAATTGTAAACTCTATACCTGCACCCGGTGACACTTTGCAATCCAATATCTGATTCCGTAATCGGTGACTAACTATGATATAATGCAGCTGGATTCATTCCTTGTTTCTTGGTTCTTTCCCGGTATATCTCCTCTTCTTGAGTTCTTTGAGCACAGTATTCACTAATACCATCTCAAATTTATTGCAAGACTGAAGTCGTTTTCTCCCCTCTTCCTCCTACCACCATGTCCGTACTCTCTAGTAAACCTTCTTCTGTCCTTTCCCCTACAACCAGATTCCAGTCCACCATGATTATTAGAATTTCATCTCGCTTTACGTAGTGAATCAGCCGTTCAGTACCCTCATATAACTTCTCATCGTCTCCTGCTTGCGACGGCGGTTGTATAACTGAAGTATCATTATCGGCGCTGTTTTAATGGCGAGTCTGGTGAGAAAAACATTATCATTGAACTGTTCACAGTAATTGATTCTCTGCTAGTTCATTCTCTGCCCTAATATCGTACTCAAAACTAATCTTACTCCCGTTATTCCATTTTCAGCTGCTCTTGATGTTAGTATATATTCGTCTGACCAGAAATCCTTATCTTATTTCCATTTCACAATACTGGCCTCCACTATATCTAGACGTATTTCTCTTTTCAGATCCCTTTTCTGAATTTCTAGCTTCCCTGTCACGTTCAGACTTCTGACACTCCATGCTCGTTTGCCAAAGGCGAGATCATTATGGTAATATTTCGACTGAAGGCCACATGTCCTTTGCGTGTACGTCACGTGTGTTTAATTCATTAGTTTCTGTTGTCTACCGAATCCTCATGCCGTTGATCATTGCTGGTTCTTCCGCCTTTTAAACGTAGTTTCTTACCCCACCGGAAAGACTTTTCCCTTGATTTGCGTCAACTATAGTATACGACATAATGTCTTATAATCATGTAGACACTGTTTGCTCCATCTGCTAAACAGTTTTCACTTTCATTCTGTTACTCCCTCCGCCACAGCCGGCTCGCCGCTCGGTGCCGGTTCGCCAGTTTGTTTTCGCCGCCGGTGTCACGCCCGGAGCTTCTGATGCGGCTCGGCTGCCGGCAAAGCGTCGCATGGGATTTCGTGTCGGCCTTCCCAGCACTTTCACACACGTCTGGCTCCGGGAACTGCTTGCCGACCGTCCGTCTGTGTCATGCGCCGTATACCCTCACGTGGCGATTCTTCGTGTGACAGGCACTGAAATTCCGGGAAATTCCCCGCCGTTCCGCGAAACTAACGGTGACGTAGAGCGGAAACTGCGGAAGCATGGCACGGGTGGGAGTTATTAGACTCGCCTGCAGAGTTAGACGGGTACAGTAAAGTCGCACCAGCGTCTGACACTTACGCGGTCATTCGTATGGAAGAACGAGAGTTGTCGAAAGTAAATAAGGTAAAGAGTTAACTTAGATGAAACAATGCTAAGCGCATATGTGCATTTCTCATTTATTATCAATAAAGGCTAAAAAGTAGATAACGTGTTTATTTATTGATAATGGCTTCCCTCTATCAGTCTCTCCCTGAAAATGCTATCTTACATTTATACCTATACTCTGCCAGCTATCTTACTGTGTGCAGCAGAAGGAATTTCGAGCAAATCACTTCCTATTCCATCCATAAATCGAAAGTAACAAGCTCCACTAAGCTCTATACTAACAAGAATTTAGATGATTTTATCGTTTTTGACAGTTAAATATATATTATCAGTTCGCTATATATTCGTTACAAATACTCTGCTTTACTTCAAAACTGCTACAATTTGCAAAAATGGCTTTATAACCAAAGATTATTTACTAGTTGTTCCTGGGCACGCATTTTTTGGCACATTCTGGTTAAACGGAAAAGAAAGAAAGGAGAAACCACTCGTTCCTAATAAGTGTGGGAGTTGGATATATGTCCCAATTTCATATTCATCCCTCTCTCTGTCAGTCTCCTACTCTGCCTCTCTTTGTCCATTTAATCCCCGTTCCCCCTTCTCTCTCCATCACCTCATCTCCCTTCTCTCTGTCCACTTCTCACTCGCCACTTTCTCTCTCCCCCCCCCTCCTTTTGTCCTCTCCTTCCCTCTCTGTCAGTCCTTCACCTCCTCTCCCTATATTTATTATTCTTATCTCCCCTTTTTCTCCATCTCTTCCTACACCTTCTCTCTACTCCTCTGTCCATCACCAACTCCTCCATTTCCATCTTGTCCTCCTCCATCTCCGTACATCTCCTCCTACCCTTCTTTCCGTCCACTTCGTCCTTTCCATTTTCTATGTACATTTGCTCCCATCCCTATGTCCTTATCCTGATCCTCCTCTCTCTGACACTGAGCCTTGTTTGTTGTTGCAGCAAATTCAGATTTTGTAGTAGTCTAACCATGCGTCAGGAAGTCGTTTCTGAAAGTATTTGTATGGAGTGTAGCCATGTATGGAAGTGAAACGTGAACGATAAACAGTTTAGACAAGAAGAGAATAGAAGCTTTCGAAATGTGGTGCCACAGAAGAATGCTGAAGATTAGATGGGTAGATCACATAACTAATGAGGAGGTATTGAATAGAATTGGGGAGAAGAGGAGATTGTGGCACAACTTGACTAGAAGAAGGGATCGGTTGGTAGGACATGTTGTGAGACATCGAGGGATCACCAATTTAGTATTGAAGGGCAGCGTGGAGGGTAAAAATCATAGAGGGAGACCAAGAGATGAATACACTAAACAGATTCAGCAGGATGTAGGCTGCAGTAGGTACTGGGAGATGAAGAAGCTTGCACATGATAGAGTAGCATGGAGAGCTGAATCAAACCAGTCTCAGGACTGAAGACCACAACAACAACAACCATGAGCTGTTTTCTAACGACGTTTCACACACAGACACACACCCAGACACACACACACACACACACACACACACACACACACACACACACACACACACACAGATATATAGATATGGAGCCCATAGTTGTTCATACATTTGTTACAGTAATGTGTAAAAATTAGTAAGTAAATCGGTCGAGTACCTTTTGAAATTATTAGTAAAAATGTTTCCCCTTTATATATTAAATGCATACTTTTAATTTGTACATATTCACAATCGATCTATAAAAAACCGCCTGCACTTTCATGTAATGTTGTGAGAAAATTTCGAAGCAACCGGTGAAGAGCTCTTGGAGATACACGATTCTGAAAAAACGCAGATCTGGATTATTATTTATGTAGACTGCACATATACAGAGTAACAGGAGAATTAGACGCTTCATTTGTAGTTTATGTAGGAGTATGTACGGTGTGAAATACGCTGCACTCCAACGTCTTTGCATTTTTCGTAAGGATATTTGTGTTGCTGCCACCAGGATAGCAGAAACGGGTTTGCCATTGAATGCTGGTTCATCTTGGGAAGCAACAACATCTGTATCTCTGCTGCGCATTGAGTCCAACAAAGGTTGAATGACAGGTATCTGCTCGTCCTAAAGTGCTGCTTTAACTCTGTAAGTTGTCTATCGCTGGGTATACACGAGTGTGACATGCCAACCAAAAATGGCTCTGAGCACTATGCGACATAACTTCTGAGGTCATCAGTCGTAGAACTACTTAGACCTAACCTAAGGACATCACACACATCCATGCCCGAGGCAGGATTTGAAACTGCGACCGTAGCGGTCGACATGCCAACCTCTCGGTAATCGTAGACCACACGTGTTCAGTGGGCGAGTAATCTAAAGAACCTGCAGGTGAGTGCAAAGGAGCACCCTCTTTATGGAAGTAGGACAGGACAATATGATAAACATATAGTTTTGTACTGACTGTTTGATGAGATGGGGACCTCTAACATACATTACAGCAACTGGCCTTTGCGCTTTAGTGATGAAACGCCTGTTGCTATCGGCTGTCCGATCGTTTTCTGTACGCAGTGGCAACCTGTACTATCACTTAAGGTGCTTGAACTCTATGACTATGACGAATGCAGTCTCGCAAAGTCTCTTTTACTCAGAGACACCACACGCAGGTACCTAGAATCACTGAAAAAGTGACATGGTGCCACTGTCGAAACTCGTGTTGTAGTTTGCTGCCCCATTATCGGTTCATCTCAATTTCCTGCTGTCCGTAGCTCTTGGTCTAGCGGCTAGCGTTGCTGCCTCTGGATTACGCGGTCTCGAGTTCGATTCCCGGCTGCGTCGGGGATTATCCCCGTTCCAGATCTGGGTGACTGTGTTGTCCTCATTATCTCATCATTATTCTGGAAGTGCCGAGACTGGAAAAATTTGGACCTTGTACGGGCTTTGATGACCATGATGTTGACCGCCCCACAAACCAACAACGCTTTCCTGCAACAGCAACAATGATCGCTACGCTTATAGTCGGCGGTGCTCCAAACGTCTACGCACTGTAAGTGTGGGTATTTACTTGTCTTGCTGCCAAAGAACAAAATTTCTGACTTAACGTACACGATGATTCCGTACGATCCCGTAAGGCCGAACGAACAATATAAATGTCCTCTCGACCGCTAGTCGCGTAGGGCTGTGGAAAACTCAAATTGCTTTACATATTATCATCCTGAACCCAGTGATTACATATTCAGATGATATTCATGGAACGCCGAACAATGCGAGAAGCAATGTCGTAAAACGATAAACCGCTTTCTTGATTATCCAAGGTCGTGCCACTCCCAACTCTCCTATGTGCCTGTATACGTTTGTGCTAACTACATGAGGGCTATCAAGATCTTCTCAAAAGCATCTAAGGGTGAAATGTGATTTCTGAATGAGAACACCGCTGTGTAATATTTCATTACCTATAGAACTAATATGGTGCTACTCCTACCTGACATTCCAGCTCTTTTACTAAACTTCAGGCCAAATTGTAGTCTGTTACACATCTTCACGGAGTTGCAGTTAAGGGCCAGCGGTGATTTTTGGTGCAGAACTCCTTAGAAGCTACTTCCACGGAAACCTCTCACTGGGGTACAACACCTCTCTTGTAACAACTACCACTTGATCCGATTCTCGTAACACTCTCGACGTGGAGTGAAGTTTATACAGCTTCACATATTTCAACAGCATGCAAGTTTTGAAATCATTGTGTCGTTTGTAATGACAGAATTCACTTGCTCTCTATAGAATAGCATTATAAGGACAAGGACGAATCAAAGTACCTCTGATTGCGTTATTGAGAGTACTGCTACTTGCGGTTTCGGCAGCGCCGACCGCACGCACCGTTCTACCCGCCACTCGTAACTACGAACTTTTGAAACTGCCACCAGCCCGCCGCCGCGTCGGGCGAGTTCGATCTCTCATTGCTCGCAATGTCCGATGGAGGGTGCCACACGTACACGACACCAGCTTTGAGAGTGCTACACATTGTTGTTGTTGTTGTGGTCTTCAGTCCTGAGACTGGTTTGATGCGGCTCTCCATGCTACTCTAGCCTGTGCAAACTTCTTCATCTCCCAGTACCTACTGCAGCCTGCATCCTTCTGAATCTGTTTAGTGTATTCATCTCTTGGTCTCCCTCTATGATTTTTACCCTCTACGCTGCCCTCCAGTACTAAATTGGTGATCCCTTGATGCCTCAGAACATGTCCTACCAACCGATCCCTTCTTCTAGTCAAGTTGTGCCACACTCTCCTCTTCTCCCCAATTCGGTTCAACACCTCCTCGTTAGTTATGTGATCTACCCATCTAATCTTCAGCATTCTTATGTATCACCATATTTCGGAAGCTTCTATTCTCTTCTTTTCTAAACTATTTATCGTCCACGTTTCACTTCCATACATGGCTACACTCCATTAAAATACTTTCAGAAACGACTTCCTGACACCTAAATCTATACTCGATGTTAACAAATTTCTCTTCTTCAGAAACGCTTTCCTTGCCATTGTCAGACTACATTTTATATCCTCTATACTTCGACCATCATCAGTTATTTTGCTCCCCAAAGAGCAGATCTCCTTTACTACTTTAAGTGTCTCATTTCCCAATCTAATTCCCTCAGCATCACCCGACTTAATTCGACTACATTCTATTATCCTCGTTTTTCTTTTGTTGATGTTCATCTCATACCCTCCTTTCAAGACACTGTCCATTCCGTTCAACTACTCTTCCAAATCCTTTGCTGTCTCTGACAGAATTACAATGTCATCGGCGAATCTCAATGTTTTTGTTTCTTCTTCATGGATTTTAATACCTACTCCGAACTTTTCTTCTGTTTCCTTTACTGCTTGCTGATTATACAGATTGAATAGCGTCGGTGAGAGGCTACAACCCTGTCTGACACCCTTCCCAACCACTGCTTCCCTTTCATGTCCCTCGACTCTTATAACTGCCATCTGGCTTCTGTACAAATTGTAAATAGCCTTTCGCTCCCAGTATCTTACGCCTGCCACCTTCATAATTTGAAAGAGAGTATTCCAAACAATATTTTCAAAAGCTTTCTCTAAGTCTACAAATGCTAGAAACGTAGGTTTGCCTTTCCTTAATCTTTTTTCTAAGATAAGTCGTAGGGTCTGTATTGTCTCACGTACTACACATACACGATACCAAACGACACGGAACTTACATTACCCCACGTCATGTGACTCTGATGGGCCGGCGCACCATTTTAGTTGCCATAACTCATCAGAGGTCGTACGTAAAATCAGTAAGTGGGTCTAAATCATCTATTCATTCTCTCAGCGACTACACCACCACAGAAACGGAAGACAACAAAGAGAAGGCCGAAATACTGAATTCGGACAGTTGTTTCACCGTGGAAGATCGTAACACTGTCTCTCCTATCAATCGTCGTGCGAACGTCGAAATGGCAGATACTGAGATAACCGGTCGCGGAACTGACAGGCAGCTACAATCGCTTACTAGTGGAGAGGCTTCAGGGCCAGATGAAGCAGCTATAAGATTCTATAACGATTATGCGAAAGAACTTGCTCCCCTTCTAGAAGTAAATTTACCGTAGATCTCTTGAGCAACCTACCGAGCGAGGTGGCGCAGTGGTTAAACACTGGACTCGCATTCGGAAGGACGACGGTTCAATTCCGCATCCGGCCATCCTGATTTAGGTTTTCCGCAATTTCCCTAAATCACTCTAGGCAAATGCCGGGATGGTTCCTCTGAAAGGGCACGGCCGACTTCCTTCCCCATCCTTCCCTAATCCGATGAGACCGATGACCACGCTGTCTGGTCTCCTTTCCCAAACCAACCAACCAACCATCTTGAGCAACCAAAGGTACTCTAACGACTGGGAGAAAGCGCAGTTCACTCCAGTTTTTAAGAAAGTCTGTAAGACAGATCCACACCATTATAGACCTATATCGTTGACGTCAATCTGTTGTAGAATTATGGAACATGTTTTATGCTGAAGAATTATGACGTTCTTGGAAAATGAACGGCTCCTCTACAAATATCAACATGGATTCCGCAAACAGAGATCCTGCGAAACTCAGCTCCCTCTGTTCCTCCGTGAGATCCACAGCGCAGTGGGCAACGGCTCTCAGGCTGATGCCGTGTTCCTTGATTTCAGGAAGGCATTTGACACCGTTCCGCATTACCTTCTACTGAAAAAGTACGAGCTTACGGAGTATCGGAGCAGACCTGCGATTGGAATACAGACTTTATGCATACAGACCTCAACACGTCGCTCTTAACGGAACTTATTATTTCTCGTTCGATCTGCCAGATACATTTTACAAAGAACAGATAAGATTAATATAAATCACAATAAACGTTTAGAACTTGCAATGTGGAAACAAATTACATCAGTTATTACATTACAATTATGTCAGGGAAACTACATTATTGTATTAAATGGAACAAAAATCACATAAATTGAGGACAATTAATTACACAGTAACATTAAGATTGTGGAGCCATTTCCTGGCACTGGCCGTTAACTTGTGGAGCGACATCAGAGAGCCGTCCCTGAAACCATGAATGTTACAAACCAGAAGATGGTCCATTGTTTGTACCTCGCCACAGTCACAACACGAATCGTTTGTATAGCCCCATTTGGTTGTTTGCTGTCTGCATCGTCCAACTCTCGTGCGAAACCTGTTTAGAGCCGACCAGTGTTTCCTGTTGAGATTGAAGCCTTCAACCCTTTTTGTTGGTTCGTGGATTAGGTGATGGTTTTCCACGACGCCTCTTCTCAGACCCTGCCGTGCGTTCTTCCATTCAGCATCGAGCCCGTCTGTGCCCAATGTTCTGCTCCAGACGATAGGTTTCCTGGACTTGAGTCTCGTGGGTCCTCCCATGTCGGCATGTATGAGTAGCCTTGGGTTTGCTTCAATATTTTCTGTTATGTTGCTTTCTCTCTACGTATGGAAGCAGGAGCGATGTTTGCCAGCACCGGAAGCCACTCAACGGTGGTTGGCCTGAGACGGTGACAGTTCTCAGAGTGGCAGCATTTAGCTGTACATCCACTTTTTTGTCGTGAGGTCCTCTGCTCTAGACTGGGGCACAGTATTCTGCAACGCTATACACCAGTGCCTGTGCAGCAGTTCGTAGCGTGGCAGCATCATAACCCCAAGTGGTGCCTGCCAGTCTGTTTAGCAGGTTACTTCTCGTCTTTAGATTTTGGGCAGTATCAGTTAGGTGTTGTCTGAAAGTCATGGTGCGATCTAGCTTCATACCGAGATATTTTGGGAAATTTTCGTGGCTGACGGCTTTACCATTTATAACCAGGCGCTGTTCCCTTCTCTCTTCCTTGTTGTTTAGAAGCATGACTGTGCTTACTGTTTTTGTCACACTGATTTTTAGAAGCCATGTGTCATAGTATTTTTTCAGTGTAGTGTCGATTCCAGGTTTTCAAACGAGTTACTTTGAGCTGTAATAGCTAAATCATCTACGTAGGCAAATTTACCTGAGTGCAGATCAGGCAAATCTGCCATATAGATGTTGAAGAGCCAGGGAACTAAGACTGATCCTTGCGGAAGACCATTTTTTAGGGTATGGCACTTGCTGGTTTCACCATTTAATTTGACCCTGTACTTCCTTTCGCTCATGATGTTGTTCATGAGCTTCAACGTTGTTTTTCATTCAACTATCTTTGGCAGTTTTAACATGAGACCATTTAACCATACGGTATCGTACGCTGATGTCCGCTCAATGAGGACAATCCCTGTTTTCTTGTTTCCCTGAAAGCCTCGTTCAATGTGCCAGCACCTGGTCGCAGCAGCTTCGTGCTTGTCTAAAACCTGCTTGTTCCACTGGTAGTTGTTCCTCCAGTACTTGTTTAAGTTTTTCCAGCAGTATCCTTTCAGTTTGTAGGTTATGCACAGTAATGAGATTGGCCTGAAGTTCCCTGCGTCAGTTCCACTCTTTCCTGGTTTAAGTATGGCAATGATTTTGGCTGTTTCCCATTCTCTGGGGATTTCACAGGTTTCCATTACTCCCGTGAATAGTTTGTATAGCCATTTCAGCGCATTTGGTCCAAGATTTTTCAAAAATCCAGGGAGGATGTTGTCTGGTCCAGCTGCCTTCCCTGCCCGTGTGTGTTGGAGTGCCATCTTCACCTCTTCTTCTTGGACTGCTACCGTGAACATGTCGGCTTTTTCTTCACATTCCTGCAGTTCAACAGCCATCTGAGCTTTTATGTATATTCTTTACTCAGGAGTCACTGTTATCTTGGCGTTATCCCTGAGTTTCTTGCTGATTTTGTTTGAGTGGATACTGGCCTCTGCTGACTTCCTGTGGTTGGCTCCTCCCAGCTTTCTCATGATACTCCAGCTTTTACGGCTTGAATGTGTGAAGTCCATTTGTTCCATCAGCTGTGCCATCTTTGTTTTCGTTCCTCGTCCAGCAGGTCGGTAAGAGCCTGGTCAGTGCGCTCATCTTCTGTTCTGTAAAACAGAACGGAACTAAATCGACAGCTATAACGGTACTATCCGCAGTACCACAGGCAAGTGTGATAGGACCGTTGCTGTTCTCTATTCCACTCTGTAATTGAAAACGGAAACCACGTGTGTACGTGTACCTCACCCCTCATGGTAATGTACATGTGCGTCAATGAAGAAGACCAATAAAAAGGTGTTAGCATGTGGACGTAATGTGCTCTTCCCGTCTCTTCTGTACCTAAGGCCCATCACCGTTCCCTTTGGATCCCTAAGCAATTCGGTGCTCTCCGATACACACGATCGAACAGCGGAGGAGTGGTACTCAAGCGTCAACTTTAGGTTACAATATCTCCGGATGTAATTAACATTTTACAATGAAACAAACGGCACTGATTACGTATTTGTTTATATGTTCAGATGTGCTAACAAAAATAACGGCGTTCCATTTAAAAAAACGTAGTTTTGTGTTAAAAAACATACTTTCGTGCATTTTTTATGGTTTGTATTGACCAATTACACTAGCCCCTCTCCCCACGTTCGGTCTGTGGAGTCGGTTCGTCAGTATTTGATGTGGTTTATGAAATACATCCAGCGGTAACGTTAGGTGACTCACCCTATATATATATATATATATATATATATATATATATATATATATATATATATATAGTAGAAAGCGTCGGATGCACTTTAAGGCTATTCGCAGGTGATGCAGTTGTGTATACCTAGGTAGCAACACCAGAAGATAGTAAGAATTTGCAGATCGACCTGCAGAGAACTGATGAATGGTGCAGACTCTGGCAGTTGACCCTGAAAGTAAATAAATGTAACATAATGCGCATACACAGGAAAAGAAATCCACTACTGTACCGCTACACTATTGATGAAAAACAGCTGGAGACAACGTCTGCCAGAAAATACCTAGGCGTAACCAACCAGAGTGATCTTTAAGTGGAATGACCACATAAAACATAGTGGGAAAAGCAGACACAAGACTCAGATTCAACGGAAGAATCTTAAGGAAATGTAACTCATCTACGAAAGAAGTGTCTTGTAAGGCGCTTGTTCGTCCGATTCTTGAGTATTGTTAATCTGTATGAGATCCCTATCAGGTAGGGCTGATAGAGGCGATAGAGAAGATCCAACGAAGAGCGGCGCGTTTCGTCACGGAATCGTTTAGCTGGCGAGAGAGCGTTACGTAGAGGCTACACAAACTCCACTGGCAAAGAGAAACGTTTTGCATCACGGAGAGATTTACTATTGAAATTTCGGGGCAGCACTTTTCAGGAGGAGTCAAACAACATATTACTACCCCCCACATACATCTCGCGTATAGACCAAGAGGAGAAAATTCGGAAAATTAGAGCCAATACAGAGGCTTATCGACAATCATTCTTCCCATGCACTATTCGGGTGTGGAACAGGGTTGGAGGCATCAAATAGTTTTACCGAAAGTACCCTCCGCCACACACAATTAGCTGGCTTGCGGAGTATCGTGTAGATGTAGAGAATCACCTCTGATTCACTGCATCTATTGACTTATTAACTTTAGTACGGACGACTGCAGTGAGGACAATACATCGTCGTAACACGAAGTTTCTATCACCATCTTCCTCCTCTGATTGTGAAAATATTTTGTTGATGCCAGCCTACATAGGGAGTAACGATCATCAAAACAAAAGAAAACAGAGTTCCTACAGGAAGATTTAAGTTTCACTTTCCCACGCACTGTGAGAGTGGACGGTAAAGAAATATTCTGAAAATCGTTGCCGGCCGGAGTGGCCGAGCGGTTAAAGGCGCTACAGTCTGGAACCGCACGACCGCTACGGTCGCAGGTTCGAATCCTGCCTCGGGCATGGCTGTGTGTGATGTCCTTAGGTTAGTTAGGTTTAAGTAGTTCTAAGTTCTAGGGGACTTATGACCACAGCAGTTGAGTCCCATAGTGCTCAGAGCCATTTTTTGAAAATCGTTCGAAGAACCCTCTGCCTGGCACTTGAGTGTCAGCCGCAAAGTTGTCATGTAGATGTTGCTGTATCACGACTCTACTAAGTATTGCTAATATTCAGAAACTATCAAAGTGCATCAGCATTCAAGACTGCATGTAATACCAAGAACATTAGTCTTATTGTGTTCAACGTAGTACCAAAGAAGATTTTACAGCAGTTTAAAGTTATCAACATCTCAGTTGTTACATTAACATATTGTAAAATGCCATTAGTTAGCTATACTTCTGTAGAGGTCTGGGTGTGTTCTTTGGCCTCTTAAACTCCCAATACATCGCTACATACGGTGCAGAGGCTAAGAGCTAATAAGACGTAGAACGAGATTAAATTCAATGGAATCCAGACCATTAGCTGCTTACAGGCGTTAGTATATATCAACGGAGACAGTTGTAAACGCGTGTCCCGACCGGGACTCGATCCCGGGATCTCCTGCTTACATGGCAGACGCTCTATCCGGTTGAGCCATCGAGGACATAAACGATATCTCTGGCACGCTCCCCGTGAGATCCACATTTCCAACTTACTGTCCATACACTACATTTCTAGTGCCCCTCCCACTATACTCATTACTCGCGGCAGTCAATCTACCGATTCCCGTATGACTTTGAGCAATGTGAGTGCATCCGCACTGAAGAAGATCATTGGCCGGTAAGCCTTATCTACATGAAGATGGTATCTGTTCTTTCGGACATGTCCGAATCTTCATATGGTGCTGGCAAGGGATAGTTACTTTGGAGGAGAATGTGCAGCTTTCATAGGATTAGCCATGTAAAAAATAACATAACAAGAGAAATTACGGGATTCAGCAAGACGACCATCGATGAAGTAGAAAGAAAACAAACCTCGAGGAAGGAAAGATGAGAACATTTGGCAAACATTAGTTTGGAAATAGACTCCTCAAGGGAGAAAGAAGAAAAGTTTCCCACTGAAAACAAAGGTCTATGAGGCAAACAACAGCAACAGGCTTTGAACCAGCAGATTGCTTCGTTAGAAAGACATGAATAATGGGAAGTGAAAAGCGGCGAGAGCCTTAAATAACGTTCACGATGTCACGATTTCTTCTTTGCTGTTAGGAATCTCATTGGAAATGCAATAGTGAATGATATGCCAAGTACAAATAATCTACAGATTCCGGTTAACACAAATTTATAGGTAAACTTCAGCACGCAAGAGACTTTTGTATTGTCCGACAACCGCAATTAGTGTGCGTCCATGTCCAGGTTGCGTCCAGAAAAGAATAAAATAAACATTAATTTTAGGCGTTACATGACTTCATTTCAACAAAATGTGTTAAATAACCATGTTCAATAGATTTTTCAGAGAGTTACATATATGTTAAAGAATTTGACTAAGAGGATGATAGATGAGAAGGCTTGGTTTCATTGTATATTTAGCGAAAAGACTAACATCAGTCAATATAATGGCTGGAATATCATATTTTAGTACCTTTTTGGGAATTGTACTCAGTGAATGTAAAATCTGCTAATATAATCTCTTAGAGCTTTGCAATATTTTTATTCCACGGAGGTTAACAAATGGGGAATTGCTGTACTAAGAGCATATAGAAATTATGAGTGTAACATTCTACAGTGATTATTAGCATCCTCGCTGGAGAAAAAATACAGATGAAGAGGAAATAAACAGCCTCCGGATATGAAGAATTGCTGGAACTCCAGACATCACCTTTGTGGCTCCCCAGACAATCCTGACTTTGTGAATCTGCAAAGTAGAGTGGAACAAAGGGTGTTCGTTCGGATGCAGAGATTCCTGTGGTAAACAGCTTACTGAGGGAACTGCCTGCTAACTCGCTCTGCCTGCGAGTCGATACTCGCCGAGCTGTTCTCTGCTGAAGCGGCATGCTGTGCAAATATGCGCAAAAGGAACCAAGATTTGAACCAACAGATAATGATACACAATTTAGAGGATACAGAACGAGCTTTGTGTTGAATAACTATATCAATAGATTTAGTAAAAGAAGAAGTTAGCTAGTTATTTCTAGATAAATAAAATCATGGTAACAGAACGATTTAAAGAGAACGAGGACATACGAGAATGATCGGAGCATGCTCCTAAAAAGGGGAAAAAGATGAAAAAAAAAAAACAATTTTATACTATACTGTTATCTGAGTAAACGATTCTTGGTGGAGATTAAAATGCTCGAGTAGGCAAAATACCTATGACAAATGTTGTGGGGATTTCTCAGAGAAGTAACAATAATGAAAACTGAGGGAAACTTAGGTAATTTGAAACTTTCGACCAGCTGAAATCGACAAATACCTGATTTCAGGAGAACAGTCATCATAAGCTTGCGAGGAATAGTCGACACTGTACGTCATTAATAGGTCATGTAGTATAATTAAATTTTCCGTCAGTGCTTGCATGATTACAACATTACTTAGAAACCACTTAGTGATGTTCTCCATGATGTTCTCCATAATTGTATTTATTTGGTCACTAAGCGGCTGACTCATGCACGTGGTGCCCCTGCATAGGTACTGGACTAGATTCTCCAGTACTGAACTGAACGTCAGCATTCCAAAAGCATTGCATTATAGGTTTCACTATGAATGGAAACCAAAGGTCTTTATCAAGACCTCACCTTGTGATCGTATCAATCAACATAGAAGGATTGTCTGTTGCCAAAGAAGAACTCCTGCAACATATTGCCAAGGAACCTAGGTGTGATATTTTATGTATACAAGAAACCCATCGAGATGACACCATGAGAAGACCAAAAATCCTTGGGATGAAACTGGCAGTTGAGCGACCCCATAGACAATATGGCAGTGCTATCTTTGTGAGGAACGATATAGCTGTTCTCTCTACCTCACTTACAGAATTCAACAATATTGAAATACTGTCTGTAGAACTGAATGGTTGTATTGTGTCGTCAATTTACAAACCCCCAGGAGCAGATTTCCAATTTTCACCTACAGACAACTACACCAATCAACAAGCTCACTTTATTGTTGGAGATTTCAATAGTCATAGCAGTGTTTGGGGTTATGCTGAGGACGACAGTAATGGTGAAGCAGTTTTGACTTGGGCTGATACCAACCATCTTAATCTTGTCCATGATAATAAACTCCCACCATCTTTTAACAGTGGGCGTTGGAAACGTGGGTATAACCCCGACTTAATTTTTGTTAGCGAGAACATAGCTCACCAATGCAGAAAAACTGTTCTAAATCCGATACCAAATACTCAACACCGCCCCATAGGCTGCCAAGTGTTTGCAGCCATTACTCCTAGAATCACATCATTCCGAAGGCGATACAATTTCAAGAAAGCAGACTGGCAGAAGTTTGCTGACCTCCTTGACTCAGAAGTTTCACGCATAGAACCCTCAGTTTCCAACTATGATGAGTTTGTAGAAGCCGTGAAAAGATGCTCAAGACTCTCAACTCCCAGAGGCTGTCGAGTTAACTACATACCTGGCTTGACAGAAGAATCCGTGAAGCATCTACATAACTATATCCAACTTTTCAATGATAATCCTTACAGCATTGAAACCTTAACTGCTGGCCAAAATTTATCCTCAGCCTTAGCCAAATCCAAAAAAGAACGATGGATAGAGTTACTCGAGAACCTTGATATGTCTAAAAGCAGTCAGAAAGCCTGGCAGTTGCTGCGACGCCTGAACAACGACCCTGTCCACAATCATGGCCATGCAAACATTGCACCAGATCAAATTGCTCATCATCTAGTTCAGAATGGAAGGGTCAATTGTTCTAAAGATAGAACAAAACTCAAAAGAGAACCTGAACGTGAAAACAACCATCTATCAAATGACTTCATCTTACAAGAACTCAGAACCGCAATTCAGAAATGCAAAAATGGTAAAGCGCCTGGTCTAGACGACCTAATGATTGAGCAAATTAAACATTTTGGTCCCATCACGGAAAGATGGCTTCTGCAATTCTATAATGGTTGTCTGAAGCGGAAACAGATCCCTGCCATCTGGAGGAAAACTAAAGTTATTCCCTTACTAAAACCTGGAAAGGGTGCAGCTGATCCCAAGAACTACCGACCGATTTCGCTCCTTTGCCAGTTGTATAAAATCTATGAAAGAATGTTGCTAAATAGACTCACTCCCATTGTTGAAAAACAACTCATACCTCAACAAGCAGGTTTCCGACCTGGAAAGAATTGTACAGCACAAGTCCTTAATCTGACTGAACATATTGAAGAGGGATATGAAAAAGGATACATTTCCGGGGCTGTCTTCGTGGATCTCACAGCAGCATATGACACCATTCAACATCGACAATTATTGCACAAAGTCTACTACATCACTAGAGACATTAATTTCACCAGAACTGTGCAGACACTTTTGGAAAACCGGCGATTCTATGTGGAGTTCCAAGGAAGAAAGAGTAGATGGAGAAGTCAAAGGAATGGCTTGCCTCAGGGTAGTGTCCTTTCCCCCATATTGTTCAACATATTTACAAATGACCAGCCTCAACCTTCTCTTACAAAGAGTTTCATCTATGCAGATGATCTTGCCTTAGTCACACAAGCCAGAGATTTTGACACAGTAGAAAACCAGCTTACTGTTGCTCTCAAGGACCTATCTGAGTACTACAGAGTCAATAACTTAAGACCGAACCCTGCTAAAACTCAAGTTTGTGCTTTCCACCTACGCAATCGAGAGGCCTATAGAAAACTTACAGTGGTTTGGGAAGATCAAGAGCTTGAACATTGTTTCTACCCCAAATATCTGGGTGTCACCTTAGATCGAACGTTGACCTACAGAAAACACTGCACTAACACTAAGCAGAAAGTTGCTGCTCGTAACAACATCCTGCGGAAGCTCACTGGCAGCGTTTGGGGTGCAGATCCCAAACTACTAAGAACATCAGCCTTGGCCTTGTGCTATTCCGCAGCTGAATACGCATGTCCTGTATGGTACAAGTCATCTCATGCAAAGCAGGTTGATGTGGCCCTGAACGAAACCTGCAGGACAGTAACGGGATGCCTCAAAGCTACACCTATTGATAAACTCCATAAACTAGCAGGTATTGCTCCTCCAGACATAAGGCGTGAAGTCGCAGCCAAACTTGAGAGACATAAAGCAGATCATAACACCGATCACCTGCTACATGGATACCAGCCACCAATTAGTAGACTCAAATCTAGGAGGAGCTTCATGAGAACTACTACACCCCTCACCGGTCGGACTGGAGCAGCCAGACTATCTCAGTGGACAGCAAAATCTGACAGTAATGACTGGATGACTCCTTCTGAGACCCTTCCTCCTGGTGGAAATCAAGTCTGGACAGTGTGGAAGTCTCTAAATCGGCTCAGGAGTGGCGTCGGACGAACTAAGGACAATCTGTTTAAATGGGGCTTCATGAAGGAATCTTCCACCTTGTGTGACTGCGGAGAAGAACAGACAACCAAACATTTAATTAACTGTCCTAGATGTCCTGTATCATGTTCCACACAAGAGCTTGTTGATGTTTCAGACAATGCTGCTGCCGTTGCACAATTTTGGGCTAATACCGTTTAGTTTGTTCTTTTATGATTTGACCTGATTTGTTATATTGTATATATTGTAAATATTGTTGTAATGTTTTTGACTCGAAATAAATAAACTAAGCGGCTTTCGGCTTTTAGGCCATCTTCAGGTAACAACTGAATGTCCCACACACTGATGCAATAATATGCAACTTGCTCAGGTATTACTTACACAGAAGAGACGAAGATGATGACATGTAAATCCTGACATAGGGAAATATTACATTTCTTCTCATTCAGAAATAATTACACTAACTAAAAAAGTAAGCAGATCATCTTGGGGTTGAAGCGCTTTTGTCCGTATTTGCTTTAACAGTACAAATGTTTTTGAATGGGGTCCGCCTTTAGCAAAACAAAATTTGATTTATTATCCCAAACATGTTTCACTGCAGTTGCAGCATTACCACTGGGCTTTTATTTTATAGCTGTTTAACATAAAGAATGTTCTTTACTGTTTGTAAACACATAAATATTTGTTTTTAAGTCGTAATTACAGATTTTCTAAGAAAGACATAAAATTATGAATTCGTACATTTTTACCACATGGTGTGGTTTTCCTGATGTGAAATCAGTTACAGTAAAACCACGTTTTCACACCGTAAATACAAACAGTAAAGAACATTCTGTATGTTTAACAGCCATAAAATAAAAGCCCACTGATGATGCTGCAACTGCAGTGAAACATGTTTGGGCTAAAAAACAAAATTGTGTTTTGCTAAAGTCGGACACCATCCAAAAACATATGTAAAGGGAACCGAGTTTTTTGTAGAGGTAAATTTAACTAGTGATGAAATTTAATTTTGATTTTTCAAATTTAATCTATTATTGTTATCCGAAACTTAATTTAATAGTAGATAAAAGGGAAACTGAGTTTGATCATTTAATTCTGAGCTGTAATTCGGTGTCACACGTTTGGTGAGTTTCATTATTTCCAGCAGGATTATTTTTCTGCTCTAGTTTACAGAATGTAAAACATCACATTTTACTTCTTATGAGTGGCTTTCTGTTAAAAGATGATCGGCCAAGCTTGTCTCTTTTTTTTTCTTAATCTCCAGCCTTTCGTCTGCTCTGGTAACCTAATTTACGTATTGAAATTATTTCTGCATTGGAAAATATGTAATACTTTCCTAAATAAACACACTTCATGTCACCATTTTTATGTCTTCTGCGTAAATGGTATCTCCCTTAGTCGCAAGTCATTGTATAAGTGTTTACGACAATCAGTTGTCACCTGAAGATGGTGTAAGAAGTCAAAAGTAAGTTCGTTGCGAAATAAATACAATTTTTTGGAACATCAGGAAATGTTTCTTGTTTAATAATATAATGTAATAGCAAATGATAAAGGAATTTCCATGGTACAGAACGAAATAGCACACAGAGGCAGTGGTGTACGTTAACACCATCATATAATAATTTCAGGGATTAGAATAATTGCAAAATGGAGGAAAAATACATTGAAGAAGTGTACAAAGTATATGTCCTACAAGAAAAACTTTTGAAATCTCTTTATGAAAATAGAGTTGCCAGTTATCGAACGGAAATAAGCAATGGGAAAATATAGTAGACATAATATATAAAACAGGCAATGAAGTTTTAGGACAGGAGAAAAAGACAAACATTAAAAAGGGCTTGAGAGTATGGAACGATGAAATAAATGAAATAACTAAAGAAGAATGAAAAGCATACGCATTGTATTTACAAAATGAAACGGATAATACAGATACATCGTATGAAGCATATATAACAACGTCAAAGAGAATATGCAGAAAGGCACGCGAGAAAGCATGGAATATATTTATAAGTGTGGTAGAGGACGACGTACTTGAGAGGCAGTTAACTGGATTTATACTATTCTAGCACATATATAAATAAGGAAAATTGCGGTAAGAATAAACGTAATATATGAACAAGATCGGTTAAAACTAAACTAACAGTGCTATAACAAGGAAGTGAATGAAATGGAAGCAGCCCACAAGGAAATAGAATTCTAGAACTAGTCCTTACAAGATTAAAAGAATTAGATACAGCATTAATACCCGTAAATTTGGGACGGCGTCAATGAATGTGGAGCAGCGTGGCGCGGCCGAGCGGTTAGAGGCGCCATTTCACGAATTGCGTGGCCAATCCCGCCGGAGGTTTGAGTCCTCCCTCGCGTATGGGTGTGTGTGTTTAAGTTAGTTTAAGTAGTGTGTAAGTCTAGCGAGCGATGACGTCAGCAGTTTGACCCATAGGAATTCACATAAGTTTGAACAGTTTTGTGAATATGGAACTCGTTAAACACGGTAGAATAAAGTGAAAATTAATGAACTTAAATCTACACAATAAAAATGGGAAAGTGCCTCTCTCTCAGTCAACAGTTCTAATTAGAAAAATATTTAGAAGAGCAGATCGCAAACATTGTGAAAATGTAAGAGAAATTTGTCTTGTGATTACATTATGTAAAATACACTACTGGCCGTTAAAATTGCTACACCACGAAGATGACGTGCTACAGACGCGAAATTTAACCGACAGAAAGAGAATGCTGTGATATGCAAATGATTAGCTTTTCAGAGCATGCACACAAAGTTGGCGCCAGTGACGACACCTTCAACTTAATGACATGAGGAAAGTTTTCAACGGATTTATCATACACAAATAGCAGTTGACCGGTGTTGCCTGGTGAAACGTTGTTGTGATGCCTCGTGTAAGGAGGACTGTAGCCTACCGCGATTGCGGTTTATCGTTTCGCGACATTGCTGCTCGCGTTGGTCAAGATCCAATGACTGTAAGCAGAATATGGAATCGGTGGGTTCAGGAGGGTAATACGGAACGCCGTGCTCGATCCCAACGGCCTCGTATCACTAGCAGTCGAGATGATAGGCATCTTATCCGTATGGCTGTAACGGATCGTTCAGTCACGTCTCGATCCCTGAGTCAACAGATGTGGAAGTTTTCAAGACAACAACCATCTGTACGAACAGTTCGACGACGTTTGCAGCAGCATGGGCTATCAGCTCGGAGACCATGGCTGCGGTTACCCTTGACGCTGCATCACAGACAGGAGCGCCTGCGACGGTGCACTCAACGACGAACCTGGGTGCAGGAATGGCAAAACGTCATTTTTTCGGATGAATCCAGGTTCTGTTTACAGCATCATGATGGTTGCATCCGTATTTGGTGACATCGCGGTGAACGCACATAGGAAGCGTGTATTCGTCATCGCCATACTGGCGTATCACCTGGCGTGATGGTATGGGGTGCCATTGGTTACACGTCTCGGTCACCTCTTGTTTGCATTGACGGCACTTTGAAGAGCGGACGTTACATTTCAGATGTGTTACGACCCATGGCTCTACCCCTCATTCGATCCCTCCACGACCGAATGTTTGCAGGTCCTGTACGGGCCTTTCTGCATACAGAAAATGTTCGACTGCTGCCCTGGCCAGCACATTCTCCAGATCTCTCACTAATTGAAAACGTCTGGTCAATGGTGGCCGAGCAACTGCCTCGTCGCAATACGCCAGCCACTAGTCTTGATGAACTGTGATATCGTGTTGAAGGTGCATGGGCAGCTGTACATGTACACGTCATCCAAGTTCTGTTTAACTCAATGCCCAGGCGTATCAAGGCCGTTATTACGGCCAGAGGTGGTTGTTATGGGTACTGATTTATCAGGATCCTGAGTTGTTCTCTGCTCAAGCATCCTGCTGTGCAAACACCCCTCCTCTGCAATACACAAGTCATGGGCCAAGTCATGGAATGGAGATTAAGTCCCACTGTTCCTAATCCGAGTTGAATATGTAATAACTAGAGCCAATATTGCTGGTCCGCTACAATCAAAGACCTCTTAATTTATGAGATGTAATTTGTAACATTTGTGTATGAAACTGAACAAAAAAGGAGCAATCAATTCAGGAACGACTTTATTGCATTGTCACATGGAAGTGAGTTATGTGAGACTGTGGTTTTCAGAAGAGACCTGAATCAAGCTGTTATCTAACTTGTCCTAGTACCAAGGTCGTTTCATTAGAAGTTAGAAAACCTGTAAAAGCCAAACAACTCCTATAAAGAGCGAAGCTGAATTCTAATAGTTCGTAAGCTGCAACATGGGGCAAAAGGTGAAATGCGTAATTATTAGGTATAATTATGATATTTATAAAAGAATAAATCCTTTGTACACTTTAAATTTTTAGAATCGTTACTTTTGGTTCATTAACTGTTGAATGACTCAATTATTGAATGACTCGACAAGTTATTACGAGAGTATAAAAGAAGAGTGGAAGAGACAAACTCGTTTATATGACCACTTGTAACTTAAGTTACGTAAAATTGTAGAAATAGGTATTTCCAGACGCACACCGATCTTGATTTCTTGAGATAGTTCCGTGGTAATGGGCTTTTGCATTCTTTCCTGGTTCTTCCAGAATATAGGCCGGCCGGTGTGGCCGTGCGGTTCTAGGTGCTTCAGTCTGGAACCGCGTGACCGCTACGGTCGCAGGTTCGAATCCTGCCTCGGGCATGGATGTGTGTGGTGTCCTTAGGTTAGTTAGGTTTAAGTAGTTCTAAGTTCTAGGGGACTGATGACCACAGATATTGAGTCCCATAGTGCTCAGAGCCATTTGAACCATTTTTTTTCCAGAATGTAAATAAAACTAGTGGAGGTTTTTTTTAGGTGTCTCAGAAAAACGTTTAACATAAACACGTTTATACGACTAGGCTACTTCACTCCAGAGTAAGAATTCTCATACCAGCTTATTTTTGTATTCTGCAGCAAAACTGTGAATCCAGATTATTAGGGTCTGCAACATTTGTTTTATACGTACGGATAGACGATTTATTACTTTCTGCAGGATACTGAGGAATGCAGATTCTTTTTGCCATGCATATAATATTAAATACGACACACTAACAGCTTTTTCGAAGAATTAAACAGCGTCCATATTTAAGGTTGTTAACTAAGCACAGGGAGATGGCAGAATCTCCACCATATTCATTTGACCGAGAACAGGTCACTGACACTTGTTTGAGGCGCCCCAGCACCACCGACAAAGGACACAAATTTGACGGCTGTCTTCCAATTTAATATCGTCAGGCGTGCCCACGGTGGAAGTAAATCCAGGGTACCGTCGGCATCCAACAGCCCACGTAAGCGGCAGCGGTTCCAGCGTCCCGCGCCGCTGGGTTTAACGCTATCACATTTCTCAGCAGCATATACAGGGCAGGTTCCGGCGCCCCGCTGCCTCCTGCGTGCAGTAATCAGGTTTCCAGAGGCAGCGAGATCACAGGCCTCGCCTCTGGATTCTAATTAAGGAGCGCCGGTCGCCACAACAGACAGACGTCTGGCAGAACAACGGGGCCTAACTGGCGGCACGAACCCCAGCTACACGCTCTGTAGTCGGTACAGCGTTCAAAAAACCACATTCTGTAACTAACCTTTATTGATATGCATCAGAGAATTGGCTTTTTTTTCCCTGCTCATTAGAGCAAGATGAACTGTTGTAGAATTTCGCTTTTTTCAACCAAATCCTAGCAAATCTCAAATAAACGAGCTTTCCAGTTCGGAATATTTGGCTGTTGACACTGAGGGCCTACATTCACCTGTGAAAAAAGGGAAACCTCCAGAGACCATAAATACACAGGTTAGCTGTAACTTTTACAAAAAAACCGTTTCGTCTCCGAAAATCGTTCAAATGGCTCTGAGCACTAAAGGGACTTAACATCTGAGGTCATCAGTCCCCTAGACTTAGAACTACTTAAACCTAACCAACCTAAGGACTTCACACACATCCATGCCCGAAGCAGGATTCGAACCTGTGACAGTAGTAGCAGCGCCTAGAACCGCTCTTCCATAGCAGTCGGCCGTAACTTTTTCACCTTAAATTATGTCAGATGTGATAAAGACATATGTAACTGGGTTACACATAGACTCTCGCAGCTGTAGAAGATATAATATTAGCTCAGTAAATTTACTAAAAATTGCCACTATTTTATTTTATTTCAGATTACTGATTTTGGAGACATAAAGTCTGTATATGACTCCGCCATCATTTTATTTCGAAGCCTTTTATTTTGACAAGTCCGTCTTGATCACATAGATTTCCTTACACTTTATGACCGGTTTCGGCTTATCAATTCTTCAGACCTGTTGTAAATATAAATATTTATATTTACTATAAATTTGAAGATGGTGGTAAGCCGAAATCGGTCATAAAGTGTAAAGACATCTGTGTCATCAAGATAGACTTATCAAAATAAAAGATTTGTTGATTTTTGTAATACAATTTACACCTCTTTTAAAATGAAAAGTAAACAAATGAGTGCTCACATTTTAGAAGTTGCTGACCTCCTCTCATCTTCACTTCTACAAACTGATCCCCGAGCCAGAACCATTGCCCACCCCTGGTCCAGGCGAGATTTAATTAGGGACTGATGAAACAAATAAAAATTCGTTTCCACAATTTCATTAATTATCACGATACAGGCATCAACTATTTTGTTGATGAAAAATCAGTGATATACCCGTCTTACAGTTAAAGAAATCACAATGTAAAAGTACTTGGATGTTTGTGCTGCGTTTGCCGTCGCTGACTGGCCTGCTACCCGTAGGTTTTCGCGTCTCCAAGAAGATTTGCGTCGCTGCGATAAGAGGCAACCTTATACTTGTGCGTTATACTGTACAATGGATTAAAAATGTTTCTTGGCAAAGAAGTTATATCACTGGAACGTCATTCAGCCGGTATTAAAATAACCAGATAAATTATTTTTACCTCCCAAAACATCCACAAAATGATCCAATGTCCATGAAAAAGTCTGACGCTTGCCGACCTGCTAAGGAGACTGCCTACACTACGCTAGTCCGTCCTCATTTAGAATACTGTTGCGCGGTGTGGGATCCTTACCAGATAGGACTGACGGAGTACATCGAAAAAGTTCAAAGAAGGGTGGCACATTTTGTATTATCACGAAATATGGGAGAGAGTGTCACTGAAATGATACAGCTTTATTTTACAGCTCCGTCTCGATCACATAAATTTCTAAATTTCACTGTAACCAATTTCGGCTACTTCCATCTTCAGATGTGTTACAAGAACAAAAAATGTGTAACCAACTAACTTAGTTTGCTGACACTAAATCTATAAAAGTCTTGGTGCTACATAAAAAAAATATAATGTTTATATATATACCAGCTGCACATCCCATAAAATACTCTAATGTAGTATCAACGTCAAACTACACATGTAGGTACATAGTAAGTGCTGGTGACAATCAGAATGCGTCTGGTATTTAAGCAAGGAAACTGGGGCCAACGCAGGGTGCTATAGCTAGACTACAAGATTAACCAGTATCGCAATTGTAATGGTTAAGATGTGGTATGCGTAGTCATTAATTAAAATTACTTCACATGGCAAAGCGAGCGTCTGATAATAAAACATGTACTGACATACTCCGTGTGGAATTTGATTGATAGTTAAAATCCACATAAAAAGAGCAATTATTAATAATGTGAAGCTTCTAGCCTGGCAAGGTAAAACATACAGTTGTATAAAAGCCTCTATAAAAAGTATAAGATTAAAACACCTATAAAATAAAATCATCCAGCCTGACATATCAGTTATCATAAACGTAATTGTAAAGTAAATAACTAAGCAGTGACTATTAATTAAAACTTAAAAAGATCCATAGTCGAAAATACAGGGTGTTTCAAAAATGACCGGTATATTTGAAACGGCAATAAAAACTAAACGAGCAGCGATAGAAATACACCGTTTGTTGCAATATGCTTGGGACAACAGTACATTTTCAGGCGGACAAACTTTCGAAATTACAGTAGTTACAATTTTCAACAACAGATGCCGCTGCAAGTGATGTGAAAGATATAGAAGACAACGCAGTCTGTGGGTGCGCCATTCTGTACGTCGTCTTTCTGCTGTAAGCGTGTGCTGTTCACAACGTGCAAGTGTGCTGTAGACAACATGGTTTATTCCTTAGAACAGAGGATTTTTCTGGTGTTGGAATTCCATCGCCCAGAACACAGTGTTGTTGCAACAAGACGAAGTTTTCAACGGAGGTTTAATGTAACCAAAGGACCGAAAAGCGATACAATAAAGGATCTGTTTGAAAAATTTCAACGGACTGGGAACGTGACGGACGAACGTGCTGGAAAGGTAGGGCGACCGTGTACAGCAACCACAGAGGGCAACGCGCAGCTAGTGCAGCAGGTGATCCAACAGCGGCCTCCAGTTTCTGTTCCCCATGTTGCAGCTGCGGTCCAAATGACGCCAACGTCCACATATCGTCTCATGCGACAGAGTTTACACATCTACCCGTACAAAATTCAAACGCGGCAACCCCTCAGCACCGCTACCATTGCTGCATGAGAGACATTCGCTAACGATATAGTGCACAGGATTGATGACGGCGATATGCATGTGGGCAGCATTTGGTTTACTGACGAAGCTTATTTTTACCTGGACGGCTTCGTCAATAAACAGAACTGGCGCATATGGGGAACCGAAAAGCCCCATGTTGCAGTCCCATCGTCCCTGCATCCTCAAAAAGTACTGGTCTGGGCCGCCATTTCTTCTAAAGGAATCATTGGCCCATTTTTCAGATCCGAAACGATTACTGCATCACGCTATCTGGACATTCTTCGTGAATTTGTGGCGGTACAAACTGCCTTAGACGACACTGCGAACACCTTCGTGGTTTATTCAAGATGGTGCCCGGCCACATCGCACGGCCGACGTCTTTAATTTCCTGAATGAATATTTCGATGATCTTGTGATTGCTTTGGGCTATCCGAAACATACAGTAGGAGGCGTGGATTGGCCTCCCTATTCGCCAGACATGAATCCCTGTGACTTCTTTCTGTGGGGACACTTGGAAGACCAGGTGTACCGCCAGAATCCAGAAACTATTGAACAGCTGAAGCAGTACATCTCATCTGCATGTGAAGCCATTCCGCCAGACACGTTGTCAAAGGTTTCGGGTAATTTCATTCGGAGACTACGCCATATTATTGCTACGCATGGTGGATATGTGGAAAATATCGTACTATAGAGTTTCCCAGACCGCAGCGCCATCTGTTGTTGAAAATTGTAACTACTGTAATTTCGAAAGTTTGTCTGCCTGAAAATGTACTGTTGTCCCAAGCATATTGCAACAAACGGTGTATTTCTATCGCTGCTCGTTTAGTTTTTATTGCCGTTTCAAATATACCGGTCATTTTTGAAACACCCTGTACATCCGGAGTGTGGTCTCAATGGCGGCACGTCGTGGTTTCTCTGTTTGACGTTCTTGTTTTCCTGCTGCGGAACTTGTGGAGGAAGGCCCGGTCTCGCCGTCGCCGATGGCCGGCGCACATCACGGCACACCAGTCCGCTGGGGCGCTCGACGCTGCTCAAACCAGTAGGTTTTTTGAATACATGAAAATAAGCGTTTAGGTTAAACTCATTTTGTTCATTCAGCTGTAATTCCGGTTGCCGTTTTCTGTGCACATTAATCTCCATTTCTACGATTAAGTTCAGTTAGTGTCCCTTCGGCGCCCTATGCAATACTTTCATATTATTCTCTGTTTCCTACAGAATTTTTTTCTCTGTCTAAATGTGTACCAAAAGGGCTCTTATTTTGGTTATATGTATGCTTTCTAAAACGATTCTTGAAATTCCTTCCTGTCTGACCTATGTAAGGACTGTCACAGTCTTGGCAGTTGATCCTATAGACACCTGATTCCAAATATTTGTTGCTGTTGTTGCCAACTTTGTGGCGTAGCCTACAACCAGCTGTACTTTCCGTTTGAGATCCAATTTTGATTTTCGTTTTTCTGAAAGCCTGCGCAATTCGGACGGAAAATGCACCATCGTATGACACAGCAACAAACATCTTGTCCTCTATTCCTGTTATCTCCTTTTTCTCGCATACTTTTGATTTATGTTTACTATAAAGTTTCATTACATCACGATCTTTATGTCCGTTTGCCTTGGCTACTTGTCTAATCACACTTAATTCTTCCACCTCGTCATTAGGGGTGAGTGTTAGTTTTAGCATCCTGTTGATCATAGCCCTGAAGTATGCGCATTTATGCTTCTTGGGGTGACATGATTTGAATTTATATTCGTCTCAGTGGCCGTTGTCCTCCTAAATATGCTAATTTTATGCCTTCCATCCCTTTTAGTTAACCTAAGAGCGAAAAAACTTATACTTTGAGCCGTGGTAAAAAAATGCTGTTTTGAAGAGCGCGCCGCAGCGCGTATTGTGAAGCGGTCGCCCTCCGTTTCTGGCGGTGGCGCCGCTGTGGCAATCGCAGCTTTGGTGTCTCCCTCTGGTGGGAAAGGTCGCCTGTTTACGTGCATGTAAGGCTGCCGTCCGCAGTCTCGGCGCGTCTGGTCACTTGGTCAGTCGGAGTGAGTCTGGGTCAGTCTAGCGTCACCAGTTGCTGGTCTGTCTGTCGTGTGCTTTTGTGCGGCAGTTAGTGTCTGTCTGTCGTCGGAGGGCTAGTAGGTCTGTCGTTTGGATCAAGGCCAGAAAATGAGAGTCTGGCCACTTCGCCAGTAACAGACCTCAGCGAGTGGTCGCACGGTGGGGACTTAGTTTCTGCATCTGAGTCTGCGCGTTAGGCCGCCAGTCTCCTCGAGTTGCTCTGGCGACACTCATTGGCGGTCGGATCGGTCGGTTGGTCGATCGCGCACTGAGACACGAGATGACTTGTCCGCCTTGACCGTCGGCGCATGTGAGCTCTCCACGTGAGTGCTGTGGGCAGCGCCCTATACAAAGGGGTAATGGCTTCGCGGTTCACACGAAAGCAACAGGAGCGAAACCATGACATCGGGCGACGCCGTGAGAGGGGAGATCGGAGCGCCATCCTGCGTCCGTTGAAGCGGCTGGCAGCGGACGGATCGCGAGGGCGTTGGGAGTGCTGCGCCAGGTATTCGCCAGAAATCGCAGTTTATTAGGAGTAAAGTGATTGGAGATATGTTGTTTCATTTACTTGTTCAAGTCTACTTGTTTACTTGGTGAGGTCACCAGCCGCTTTATTTTGGGGTCTTGCCACCATTCTTCTCCGTTTGCCTATCCGCGGGAGGGTATTTATTTGTGAATTGGGTGGTCCCTTTTTTTGCCATACGTTCAATTGAATTGAATTTTATTTGATCCTGTAAGATTACATTGTGTACAGTAAATGTACGTGTAATATAGGACATGTCAAAGTATTAACATTCTTTATCACTTATTTTTCTACACCTTTAGCTTACATTTTTACATCACTGATAATGAGTAACAATATATACAAATTTAATGGCATAAGTATTCTGCAACACTGTAAAACTCTTTTTCAATGAGATAGTGTTTAAGTTTCTTTGGAAAGTCATTGTCAAGTACACTATCTTGCAGGGTTTTGGGCAGACTTCTTAGTAGTCTGATACCAGAGTACTGGGGTCCTTTTTCTAGCCCTGCCAGCCGGTGGGGTATGCTCCGTACTTCATTCTTCTTTCTTGTATTGTGGGTGTATACTAGAGATGGGGGATCCGCTCTTGAACTAATTCATAGAGTTGAATCTTTCAAAGGAGTGAACAATCAGTGATTCAGAAAAAAAGAACGGTAGCTCCAAACGTTTCCCATGGCAGAGAGAGAGAGAGAGAGAGAGAGAGAGAGAGAGACGGAGCATATCAGCAGCGCCTCTGTTGGTCAGAGCACAGTGCACGCCACACAACACAGCCGGCGCCGGCCTCTGCCCTGCTTCTACCTTGGCTGCCTGCATTCTGCAGTGCCCCATTGGATTTTGTGTTTCACATATGCCGTGCCTTCTCTGTGCGTCGTCTGCCGCGTGCAGTGTCTGGCGCAGCTTAACTTTGCATCGCACTCTGTCGGCGATCGTTTCAGTCGCACGTCCTGCCCTCTGGGCAGTTGATGCGAGCAACAGGACAGAGAGCCACCTTGCGGATAACATAGGAACTACTTGCAACAACCTGATCACAAGGGAACGGACGATTTGTCTCGGAGCGGGTGAGTTCACCGCTCCCCCCACCCTCGGAACTCGCCCGCTCAACGCTCACCCCACCGTCTCGACTCTAGCCAGAGCATTGAGCAAAGCGACTCAGGTGTCACTCTGGTCTCTGCGGTCTTAGCTCACACAGTAACACAGCTTGCGGCTCGACCTGCTCGACTCAGCGCCTCTGCATCAGAGTTCGTCCCTACTGGATATTGTTCTTTGTAGTAATACCGCTATGTATATTACATTATTATGTTATGTATACATCAATTGTTTTTGTTTTATTTTTATTTGTTTAAACTGATTAGGTTCCTGATGACTCCTCTGTCTATAGGAGTTTTATTATGGACACTCGAATTTACGCTTTAATTACGAGCGAACCGATAAACGTATCGCAAAATGTGATACACCAATATTTTCCTTGTTTTATTCTGCGTAAGGCTATATGCAGCACTTTCGTTTTGCAGTCAAATTTATATATTTTTTTCTTATTCTGGTACGGATTTTGCGATTTTAGGCGTCTTCGGAAGGAAACGTTCACTTTAAAAATATATGGCTTGCGATGTATTTGTATGAGGTTAATGAAATTTTAATACATTATAGCCAAATATATTGTTAATGCAAATCTCAAGTTACAACATTTTCCGATCACCCAAAAAACCACGATAGTGCAAAATAAATCAAGAATCAAAAACTTTGTCATATCGTGGAAATTTCAATAAACAATACAAAATTCTTACTCATTATCTGTGTTACTTCAAAATAGGATCAAATAAGATCAAAATACAGGTATAGTACTGGAATAAACCAAGTTTAAAGGGCAATGTGCCTTCCATTTATTTTCTATTGTAAATGAGTTGTGCGTCATGAAAAAGAGCTAATTCATTTCAGGGAGTGAACAGTTCTGATCCAATCTCTGAAAAGAACAGTTTTGCCCATCTCTAGTGTGTACACGAGCATTTGTAATCCAGTACTCACTACCTTTTGTGATGTACATTATTGTTTTGTATATATACAACGATGAAAAAGTTAAGATACCTAAATTCTTGAAACAGTTTCTGCATGTTTCAGAGGTCTTTCTTCTTAAAATGGTCCTAATTGCTCTTTTTTTTGTAATCTGAACACTCGTTTTGTCTCTTGTTTGTTTGAGTTTCCCCACACAGCCACTCCATACTGTAAGTATGGTTCGAAAAGTCCATGATACACTGTACACAGAAGGTTCTTGTCTGAATAATGTGATAGCTGCATCATTAAGAATGACAGAGCTCAGTTTCTTACAGACATTGTTTTTTCTATTTCAATTCATTATCCACAAAAATACCTAAGAATCTAGCAGATTCTACTTCTTCCAGCCTTGTTCCATCAACCTCTAAATCGATGTCTACAGCCTTTTCCTTGTTTTTAAACACTGCATACATAGTCTTTTTTAGATTTATAACCAGTTCATTTTCCAACAGCCATTGAGCTGTGACATTTGCAGATAGGTATGATCTTCTCTCAAGCTGTTACATATTTTGGTCACTCCTTTAGCAGCAATCTGGACTCAATTACATGACAATTTGTAACAGCTCGTTGTCACTGTGATGGAAACCGCTGCTCAAAATGCTGCTACAGACTCAGCTACAATGCACCAGCGCCATAAGCCATACACGATCATCTGCCGTCTGCTGCCCGGTCTTTTGATTGTGTTAATCATGGAATACGTCTAGATAAGCTCAAGTACTGTTGTATGAAAGGGACAGCGCTCAAATAGTTTAAATCATACCTAACTGGCAGAGTGCAGAAAGTTGAAATAAGTAGTTCACATAATATGCAAAATACCGTTGATTTCTCAAACTGGGGAACAACGAAGAATGGCTCGCCGCAAGGTTTGGTGTTGGATCCTCTGCTGTTCTTAATATATATTAATGACTTGCCATTCTATATTCATGAAGATGCAAAGCTGGTACTTTTTGCTGATGATACAAGTACAGCTGTCACACCCAAAAATTAACTGATGAAATTGTAAATGATGTTTATCCGAAATCATTAAGTGATTCTCTGCAAATGGGCTCTCATTAAACTTTGACAATACACAGTATATACTGTTCCACACAGTAAATGGAATGACACCATTAATAAATCTAGACTTCGATCAGAAATTGGTACCTAAGGTAGAATATTCAAAATTTCTAGGTGTATACATTGATGAGGGGTTGAACTGGAAAAAACACACTGAAGATCAGCTGAAACGTTTGAATTCAGCTACTTATACTATTAGGGTCATTGCAAATTTTGGCGATATACATCTCAGTAAATTAGCTTCCCACGCCTATTTTCATTCTCTGCTTTCGTATGGCGTCATATTCTGGGGTAACTCATCATTGAGTAAAAGAGTGTTCATTGCACAAAAGCGTGTATTCAGAATAGTTGCTGGAACTCATCCAAGATCATCCTGCAGACACTTATGTAAAGAGCTAGGGAACTTCACTGTAGCCTCACAATATGTATATTTACTTATGAAATTTGTTATTAACAATTCGAACGAATTCAAAAGTAATAGCAGTGTACATGGCTACAACACTAGGAGAAAGGATGATCTTCACTACTCAAGGTTAAATCTAACTTTGGCTCATAAGGGGGTAAATTATGCTGCCGCAAAAGTCTTTGGTCACTTACCTAATAGCATCAAAAGTCTGACAGATAGCCATATAGCACTTAAAAGGAAATTAAAAGAATTTCTGAATGGCAACTCCTTCTACTCATTAGATGAATTTTTGGATATAGTAAGTGGGTAATTTCCAACCTCCCACCTATATATATATATATATATATATATATATATATATATATATGTGTGTGTGTGTGTGTGTGTGTGTGTGTGTGTGTGTGTGTGTGTGTGGCAGGAGGTACTGGGAGATGAAGCAGCTTGCACAGGATAGAGTAGCATGGAGAGCTGCATCAAACCAGTCTCAGGACTGAAGACGACAACAACAACAACAACATATATATATATATATATTGTCATGCAATATTTTGTGGAATGTAATATCTTGTATAGACACCTTTTATTAACCTGACACGTTCCACATCATTACGAATTGTCGTATTCATGATCTACGGAACAAGTACTAATCTAATCTCTTCTTGCGATCGTACTTTCTCGTGACCACTGCTGCCAACTATCATACACAGCAGCTACGTGCTTGCCAGGTCTTTCTGCAGTACAGCTGAAGGAACATCCAGCTTCTCGTAGACCTATTTACACGACGTCGTTCAAACTCAGTGCATTGTTGATAATGGCGTCTTTGTCGCCTTAAAGGCATTCTTGACCATCATTAACTTACCACGCTCAATCTAAAAGCTAACTAACGCTCATTACCGCTACAGCGTTTATTTAAAGCAAACCTGATTTGCGTCCTCATAGTGACGCTATTAGCCCCACTCTTTTGCAGTGGCGCCAACTTTGAATAGACATCTTTCAGATGTGAAAACCCGCCTGCCACCTTTCGTTTATGTCGCACAACTCTTTTTGTGTCGCTATTTCTTCTGTCAGGGTATACTCTCTCTCTCTCTCTCTCTCTCTCTCTATGCGTGTGTGTGTGTGTGGAGGGGGGGGGGTGCGTGTGTGTGTGTGGGTGCGTGTATGTGTCCAGAGTTAAGAATGAGGTGAAAGTTAACTACAAAAGTGTAATCAACGCTCAAGGACACGGATAGTATTACTGAGGCTTGCTGCCGACACTCACTTTTTCGTTAAAAGTAAGACGTTATTGACATAAATGTTGTATGGTACGAATATACAGCAATACGATAGAGAAAAAGATAATTAACGTAATGAAGAATCGGGTGAAGAGTAGTGGCAACCTAGCAGTATGACTTTTTGATAAGACACACCTGACAAAACAATTACGAATAAGAATGAAATGAAGAGCAATTAGAAGAAAAGGCAAATGAAGACGTCTGTGTGAATGTCTGTGTGAGCCTCTTAGTAGTACAAAGGAAGCGATAGTGGGACAAATGCTAATGAAGTGCAGAAAGATACCTTTACAGAGGAATGGGCGCAGATCAAGGCAGTTTTGGATATCCAGATGATGACTCCCGTAGTTACCAGATAATAAGGATACTGGAATGAGTTTTTCACTCTGCAGCGGAGTGTGCGCTGATATGAAACTTCCTGTAGATTAGGATTGTCTGCCGGACCGAGACTCGAACTCGGGACCTTTGCCTCTCGCGGGCAAGAGCTCGCAAGTGCTCTACCAGGCAAAGGTTCCGAGTTCGAGTCTCGGTCCAGCATACAGTCTTAATCTGCCAGGAAGTTTCAATAAGGATACTGGTTGTAGCAGATGTAGAGAAAACGATTCGAGTATGAAATTCTCGGTACTCTCTACTTACTATCATTCATCTCATTCCATTTCCACTTCTCGCCCACAATGCACATTTCAATATTAATATCCATTAATATTCAACGTAAACGTGATCCTCGAAATTCTGTCTATACGTGGCAAGACCCATTGGTCTATGACTAATACTGCTTGCTTGGTACCGAACATAGGATCAATACTAAGACTCACATTTTCGGCACTACAATGACCAACGAAAGTCCTACTCCCAAAATACTTGGCCCACGACAGATGCTACACACTTACGCACCCCAATGTGGAAAAACGCCCGCAGCTCGTGGTCTTGCGGTAGCGTTCTCGCTTCCAGCGCACGGTGTATAGGGTTCGATTCCCGGCGGGGTCAGGGATTTTCTTTGCTTCGAGATGACTGGGTGTTGTGTGTCCTTCATTATCATTGACTCGCAAGTCGCCCAAGTGGCGTCCCCCTCATGGGGCTTCCCGGCCAACAATGCCCTACGCTCATTTCATTTCATATGGATTTCATTTTCTGAAATCGTTTTTCGCTCAATATAAACTTAGTTGAGCCCTGACTGGTTTGTTAGGCTGTTAAGTGCCCTTTCAAACAATAATTAACGAAAAGGACGCGTTTTTGTGTCAACTGAAGGAAAAGAAGTTTCTGAATTATCAGGTTACTCGTATTATTCATTCACTTTACTTAATTAAAGGGAAAGATATTTTACTTTTTAGGATAGTGGAAGAGATACGTTAAGCTTAGTACTCATTTGGTGAATTAGGAAAATGGAAGTGCTTCACGTTGTTCCTGCTTCCTGCTTAAGGGAAGCCTCTCTAACAAGGGAATCACTTTTGACAAAGCTTAGGTATCCGAGTAATGAGGGAATTAGTATATTTCATCAAAATATACAAGGTATTAGAGATAAAGCTAGTGAACTGCTTATAGATGTTGACTCTGAAATTATTGGTATATCTGAACACTTCTTAAATAAGGAGATAATTCAGAGGCTTCCTTTACCAGGATACAGGTTGGCTGGCTCCTTTTCGAGGAGCTCTTTGCGGTGTGGAGGAGTTTTGAGTCAATCGATGTTTCAAAGTACTGCACTGAAAAGGTGTTTGAATGTTGTGCAGGTGTGGTTAAATTTAGTGGAGTTAAACTTCTAACTGTTGTTTTTTATAGATCCCCAGACTCCGATTTCACAGCATTTTTGCTAAAGATAGAGGAGGTTCTTGGTTCACTTTATAGGAAATACAAAAAGTTAGTTATATGTGGTGACTTCTATATTAATTGTATAAGTGATTGTGCAAGGAAGAGGATGCTGGTAGACCTCTTTAATTCATATAATCTTATGCAAACCGTATTCTTTCCAAAGAGAGTGCAAGGGAACAGTAGAACAACCATAGACAACATTTTGGTTCATTCCTCATTACTAGAAGAGCATTCTGTTAGCAAAAAGGTGAATGGCCTTTCAGATCATGATGCGCAAATTTTAACTTTAAAAGATTTTCATGCTGCAACACGTGTTAAATATAGTCATCAGCTGTTAAGGAAAGCTGACCCAGTTGCTGTAGAGACCTTTGTAAACCTTATCAAGGAACAAGAGTGGCAAGATGTTTATAGCACTGATACAGTAGATGATAAATATAATGCTTTTCTCAAGACTTTTCTCATGCTCTTTGAAAGTTGCTTTCCGTTACAACGTTTGAAACAGGGTACTAGCACAAACAGGCAGCCTGGGTGGCTGACTAGAGGGATAAGAATATCTTGTAGAACAAAGTGGCAATTACATCAAAACGTTAGAAACAGTCAAAATCTAAATGCAGCAGCCCATTACAAACAGTATTGTAAGGTGCTTAAAAATGTTATTAGGAAGGCAAAAAGTATGTGGTATGCAGATAGAATAGCTAAGTCTCGGGATAAAATTGAAACCATATGGTCAGTCGTAAAGGAAGTTGCTGGTCTGCAGAGACAGGTCGAGGATATAGAATCAGTGCGTAGTGGGAATGTCCGTGTTACTGATAAGTCGCATATATGTACAGTATTTAATAATCACTTTCTGAATATAGCAGGTGAACTAAATAGAAACCTAGTCCCAACAGGGAATCACATAGCGCTCTTAGAAAAAAGTGTTCCGAGACTGTTACCTGAAATGCTCCTCCATGATACTGACAAGAGGGAGGTTGAGTTAATAATTAAATTACTAAAGACCAAGAAGTCTCATGGATATGACGGGGTATCTAGCAGAATACTGAAGTATTGTTCTGTGTATGTTAGCCCAGTACTTAGCCATATATGTAACTTTTCCTTTAGGAGTGGTCGGTTTCCTGACCGATTAAAATACTTGGTTGGAAAGCCACTTTATAAAAAGGGAGACATTGATAATGTTGACAATTTTAGACCTATTTCTATGCCATCGGTGTTTGCTAAAGTTATCGTGAAGGTTGTATATACAAGGTGACTGGAGCATTTAAATTCACATAATTTGCTGTCAAATGTTCAGTTTGGTTTTAGAAATGGTTTAACAACTGAAAATGCTATATTCTCTTTTCTCTGTGAGGTTTTTGATGGATTAAATAAAAGGTGGCGAACGCTAGGTGTTTTCTTTGATTTAACGAAGGCTTTTGACTGTGTTGACCACAAAATATTACTGCAGAAGTTGGACCATTATGGAGTAATGGGAGTAGCTTACAATTGGTTCGCCTCTTACTTTAAGAACAGAAAGCAGAGGGTAATTATCCGCAATATTGAGAGTGGTAGTGATGTTCAGTCACAATGGGGCACTGTTAAATTGGGCGTTCTCCAAGGGTCGGTGCTGGGGCCACTGCTGTTTCTTATTTATATAAATGATATGCCTTCTAGTATTACAGGTGATTCAAAAATATTTCTGTTTGCTGATGACACCAGCTTGATAGTGAAGGATCTTGTGTGTAATACTGAAACAGTAACAAATAATGTAGTTCATGAAATAAGTTTGTGGCTTGTGGAAAATAATTTGATGCTAAATCACAATAAGACTCAGTTTTTACAGTTTCTAACTCACAATTCAACAAGAACAGATATTTTGATCAGACAGAATGGGCATATTATAAGCGAGACGGAACAGTTCAAATTCCTAGGCGTTCGGGTAGATAGTAAGCTGTTGTGGAAAGCCCATGTCCAGGATCTTGTTCAGAAGCTAAATGCTGCTTTATTTACCATTAGAACAATATCTGAAATAAGGGACACTTCAACACGAAAAGTAGTCTACTTCGCATATTTTCATACACTTATGTCGTATGGTATTATTTTTTTGGGTAATTCTTCTGATTCAAAAAGGGTATTTTTGGCTCAAAAACTGGCTGTTCGAGCTATATGTGGTGTAAGTTCGAGAACCTCTTGTCGATCTCTATTCAAAAATCTTGGAATTCTGACATTGCCCTCTGAGTATATATTTTCTTTAATGTCGTTTGTTGTTAGCATTATTAGCCTATTCCCAAGAGTTAGCAGCTTTCACTCAGTTAATACTACGCAGAAATCAAATCTGCATGTAGAATGCACTTCCTTGACTCTTGTGCAGAAAGGAGTGCAGTATTCTGCTGCATCCATTTTCAATAAGCTACCACAAGAACTCAAAAATCTTAGCAGTAGCCCAAACTCTTTTAAGTCTAAACTGGAGAGTTTCCTCATGGCTCACTCCTTCTATTCTGTCGAGGAGCTCCTGGAAGAGCTAAAAAATTAAGCAAATTCCAGTGTGACATTGTTGATTGTCTTCATTTAAACTTACGACTTGTCACCTGAATATGTTTTTTTTTATATTTCATTTTATCTGTTTCTAATATCGTGTTATAATTTCATGTATTGACTCGTTCCATGACCATGGAGACTTCTCCTTAATTTAGTCCCACGGAACAATAAATAAATAAATAAATAAAATGCATACCCAGCTAATTTGTCAATTGCTGCAAACATTCTCACTTACAGTACACCGTCAACGGGTGCTTTTAAAACATTTCATAATTCTACGCACATTGACAGCAGTATGTATTTACTCATCAAAATTTTTCTTAACGTTACAAGTCACGAAAGTGATGAATGCAATAATGTGCCATGAGCGATAACTTGGAAATACTTCCAAAAAGAGCGTAATCTAAGCAGGTGTAACTAAACTTTCGCTTACATCAATAGGTACAGACAACATTTTTAAACATTTGTTCTTGTCTTCGTGAACAGTTACCTCTCCTCCTTATGAGATAACTGGCTTCACTATTGAAATTATATTATCTGTTGTTGGAAAATGTTACAAACATGGTCTGAAGCTGAAGCAGAAAGTGTCCTCCAGAAAGTGCGGGATCGAACTGGGGTACACATCCACAAACATTAAGAACAACAGATGTTGCCTTATGCTATTCTGCAGGAGAGTACGCTAGCCCAGTGTGGTACAATTCAGTACATGCAAAGCAGGTTGATGTAGCCTTAGATGACAGCTGTAGGATTGTTACAGGCTGCCTAAGGCCAACCCACATGGACAAAGTTCAATGTCTCGCTGGGATTGCTCCATGTGACATCAGAAGAGACGTCGCCGCTAACATCGAGACTAATAAGTGAAACACAGTGACTTCACATATACTCTTTGGACATCAACCTGCCAAGCCAAGGACTGAAGTACAGGAAGAGGTTCCTAACATCTTCACAGCACTTAGAAAGATCAGCTGCGGCTACCCGACACACCAAGTGGAAAGAAAGATGCCACACCTGTCAAAGTGGATGACACCACACGAATCCCCGCCGCCGTGGAGAAGTGGGTCATCTGAAAATCCTTGAACAGACTACGGACCGAAGTCGCAAGATCGAGGGACAATCTCCTTAAATGGAACTTCCAACAGTCAAATGCCAACACAACACTGTGCGAATGCGGTGAATTGCAGACTACCCGGCATCTCTTCCAGTGTAACTTATGCCCAACCAGCTGTAGCATGAAGTACTTAACGTCTGCAGCACCCAATGTTATCAAAGTTTCCCAATGCTGGGTGAATACTGCATAGTTTTCTTTGTATGTATTGTATATGTGTTCATTTTAATGTACCTCTGACACGAATAAAGAACCTTCCTGCGGGTTCGGCGGTTAGAATAGGCCCGCGGTATTCCTGCCTGTCGTAAGAGGCGACTAAAAGGAGTCCATCCCCATCAAGGGGGTAGTTAGTGCCTGCGTCCGGAGACGGACGGTTCCACGACCTATAATTGTGGTGTTTTTGGTTTTTCACTTCTCGTTTCTTCCTTCCTTTGGTTGGTTCCTTTCTTTGTTCTTCTCCATCTCACTGTCTTCCTTACTCTTTCCCTTGCCTTCTTCTCCTTGCCTTCTTCTCCTTGCCTTCTTCTCCTTGCCTTCTTCTCCTTGCCTTCTTCTCCTTTCCTTCTTCTCCTTGCCTTCTCTGGTCTCCGCCTCGGCGTTTGAGACAGTCTGTCCTCTCTCTCTTCATTTTCCTCTTCTTTCTTCCTCCCTGTGCGCGCCCGAAGGCCGGCCCACGCGTTCGCACGCGTAGCCGGTGACGGGGTAACGCGTAATTCCCCGCCCTGGGTAGACAAGTAAGGCACGCACGTACCCCTTGGTAAAGGCCAGGCCCAGGGAGGGGTGATTGCCTGAGCTGATACCTTCTGACCATGCCGTTTGGTCCCTCCGTCTGTTTCTCGGGAGGTGTGACCTGAGGTGTAAACACTCACCTAAGGCGGGAGTGCCCTCTGAGAGGGTCCCCATAAGGAAGGAGCGCGCCATCGGAGACGCTGGCAATCATGGGGGATTCCTCCGCAATGGATTTCTCTTCTTCTCTCTCGACTTCTGGCCAGAAACGGAAACATGACCAGCCACCAGTGACAACGTACTACCGCCTGCCCCACAGTTCCTCGTCGTTTCTCGATCTAAGGATGGAAAGGATTTTTCCTCTGTCAACCCTTTCGTTATCCAGAAGGGCGTAGATGCCATAGCCGGTACTGTTAAGTCTTGTACAAGGTTGCGTAATGGTACCTTGCTACTAGAAACTGAGAGCACCTTTCAGGCACAAAAACTGCTTCGAGCCACGCTCCTGTACACGTTCCCTTTCCGGGTGGAGGCTCACCGAACTTTGAATTGGTCTCGTGGTGTAGTCTATACTAGCTCCCTCGACGGATTGACTGACGAGGAGATTCAGTCGTTCCTCGCTGAGCAGGGCGCGACGGCTGTCCATAGGGTCATGAAAAAGGTCAACAATGACCTTGTACCGACCCGGACGCTTTTATTGGCCTTTGATAGTGTTCAGCTGCCATCGCGCATCAAAGCTGGCTACGTGGTTATTTCTGTTCGCCCCTATGTCCCGACACCTACGCGCTGCTACCAGTGTCAGCGTTTTAATCACACTCGCCAGTCTTGTTCCAATGCGGCTAAATGTGTCACTTGTGGCAGGGACGCCCATGAGGGTGACTGTCCACCTCCGTCTCCTCGTTGTGTGAACTGTCAGGGTGACCATGCAGCGTCCTCCCGCGACTGTCCCATCTACGCTCCTGGAAATAGAAAAAAGAACACATTGACACCGGTGTGTCAGACCCACCATACTTGCTCCGGACACTGCGAGAGGGCTGTACAAGCAATGATCACACGCACGGCACAGCGGACACACCAGGAACCGCGGTGTTGGCCGTCGAATGGCGCTAGCTGCGCAGCATTTGTGCACCGCCGCCGTCAGTGTCAGCCAGTTTGCCGTGGAATACGGAGCTCCATCGCAGTCTTTAACACTGGTAGCATGCCGCGACAGCGTGGACGTGAACCGTATGTGCAGTTGACGGACTTTGAGCGAGGGCGTATAGTGGGCATGCGGGAGGCCGGGTGGACGTACCGCCGAATTGCTCGACACGTGGGGCGTGAGGTCTCCACAGTACATCGATGTTGTCGCCAGTGGTCGGCGGAAGGTGCACGTGCCCGTCGACCTGGGACCGGACCGCAGCGACGCACGGATGCACGCCAAGACCGTAGGATCCTACGCAGTGCCGTAGGGGACCGCACCGCCACTTCCCAGCAAATTAGGGACACTGTTGCTCCTGGGGTATCGGCGAGGACCATTCGCAACCGTCTCCATGAAGCTGGGCTACGGTCCTGCACACCGTTAGGCCGTCTTCCACTCACGCCCCAACATCGTGCAGCCCGCCTCCAGTGGTGTCGCGACAGGCGTGAATGGAGGGACGAATGGAGACGTGTCGTCTTCAGCGATGAGAGTCGCTTCTGCCTTGGTGCCAATGATGGTCGTATGCGTGTTTGGCGCCGTGCAGGTGAGCGCCACAATCAGGACTGCATACGACCGAGGCACACCCGGCATCATGGTGTGGGGAGCGATCTCCTACACTGGCCGTACACCACTGGTGATCGTCGAAGGGACACTGAATAGTGCACGGTACATCCAAACCGTCATCGAACCCATCGTTCTACCATTCCTAGACCGGCAAGGGAACTTGCTGTTCCAACAGGACAATGCACGTCCGCATGTATCCCGTGCCACCCAACGTGCTCTAGAAGGTGTAAGTCAACTACCCTGGCCAGCAAGATCTCCGGATCTGTCCCCCATTGAGCATGTTTGGGACTGGATGAAGCGTCGTCTCACGCGGTCTGCACGTCCAGCACGAACGCTGGTCCAACTGAGGCGCCAGGTGGAAATGGCATGGCAAGCCGTTCCACAGGACTACATCCAGCATCTCTACGATCGTCTCCATGGGAGAATAGCAGCCTGCATTGCTGCGAAAGGTGGATATACACTGTACGAGTGGCGACATTGTGCATGCTCTGTTGCCTGTGTCTATGTGCCTGTGGTTCTGTCAGTGTGATCATGTGATGTATCTGACCCCAGGAATGTGTCAATAAAGTTTCCCCTTCCTGGGACAATGAATTCACGGTGTTCTTATTTCAATTTCCAGGAGTGTATAAGGAAGAGCGATGTATCCAAGAAATTCGGGTCAAAGAGAAAGTGTCCACCTCGGCTGCAAGCCCCTTCATCAGCTTCTGCTAAGACGAAGACCCAGAAGTCAGATGCGCGGGCCTTGAAGAAGGAACCGTCCCGTGCAGACTTCCTACGTACCTCGACCTCCCAGCCATCGCACAGTACTTCCACCAAATGACCTTCCAAGAAGGCTCATAGGAAGCACAGTTCTCCTTCTCCGCCACGGCGCATTTCTTCTCCTGCGCCACCCAGCGGTTGCCGCCCCAGGCCGTCATCCGTTTCGCCTGGCCGCACCGCTGGTAGCCGAACATCTGGCCGTTCACCAGCGGAGGAAGCTCCCCCTCCCGGCCATCTTACCAAGATGGCCGATGAACCTATAGACCCAATGGACGATGACTGTCCGCCTACTGATAGCGGCGGCAGTGCTCGCTCGAAGCCAGGCCCTCAGCGGCCTTCGAGGTGACCCCTTCTTTCATCTTCCTTTTCTTCTTACGATGGCACTTATTCACTGGAATATTCGCAGCCTTCGCTCCAACCGAGAGGGCTTGAAGTTGCTGCTCCGCTTGTACTGTCCGCTCGTCGTAGCCCTCCAGGAAACGAAGCTACGCCCATGCGATCAATTTGCCTTGGCACACTACACCTCTGTGCGTTTTGACCTACCCCCTGTGGCAGGTATTCCGGCTCATGGAGGGGTTATGTTGCTGGTCCGGGATGATATTTACTACGATCCCATCACATTGCACACCGGCCTGCAGGAAGTTGCCATCCGAATTACTCTCCCAACTTTCACATTTTCCATTTGTACCGTTTACACTCCTGCCGTCACCAGGGCAGACATGATGCAAATTATAGCTCAGCTCCCTGCACCATTTTTGTTAACTGGAGACTTCAATGCCCACCATCCCCTTTGGGGCTCTCCAGCATCCTGTCCGATTGGCTCCCTGTTAGCAGACCTTTTCAACCAGCTCAATCTTGTCTGCCTCAATACTGGCGCCCCTACTTTTCTTTCGGACACATCTCACACCTATTCCCATTTAGACCTCTCTATATGTACTACCCAACTGGCCGGCCGCGGTGGTCTAGCGGTTCTGGCGCTGCAGTCCGGAACCGCGGGACTGCTACGGTCGCAGGTTCGAATCCTGCCTCGGGCATTGGTGTGTGTGATGTCCTTAGGTTAGTTAGGTTTAAGTAGTTCTAAGTTCTAGGGGACTTATGACATAAGATGTTGAGTCTCATAGTGCTCAGAGCCATACTACCCAACTTGCACGCAGGTTTGAGTGGTATGCACTTTCTGATACATATTCGAGCGACCACTTCCCGTGTGTTATCCATCTCCTGCAGCATACCCCCTCTCCGTGCTCATCTAGTTGGAACATTTCCAAAGCAGTCTGGGGGCTCTACTCTTCCAGGGCGACATTTCAGGAGGAAACCTTCACAAGCTGCGATCGTCAGGTCGCATACCTCACGGAAGTCATTCTCACTGCTGCTGAATATTCCATCCCTCACCCTACTTCTTCTCCACGTCGCGTACCGGTCCCCTGGTGGACCGCAGCATGTAGAGACGCTTTACGTGCTCGTCGACGTGCTTTACGCACCTTTAAACGCCACCCTACAGTAGCGAATTGTATCAATTATAAACGATTACGTGCTCAGTGTCGTCGTATTATTAAAGAAAGCAAGAAAGCCAGCTGGGCTGCTTTAACAAGCTCCTTCAACAGTTTTACTCCTTCTTCTGTTGTCTGGCGTAGCCTGCGCCGGCTATCTGGCACTAAGGTCCACTCACCGGTTTCTGGCTTGACGGTCGCGAATGACGTCCTTGTGGCCCCTGAGGATGTCTCCAATGCCTTCGGCCGCTTTTTCGCAGTGGTTTCGAGCTCCGCTCATTACCACCCTGCCTTCCTCCCCCGAAAACAGGCAGAGGAGGCTAGGCCACCTAACCTCCGCTCCTCGAATCGTGAAAGTTATAATGCCCCATTCACCATGCGGGAACTCGAAAACGCACTTGGCCGATCACAGTCCTCTGCTCCAGGGCCTGATTCTATTCATATTCAGATGCTGAAGAAACTTTCTCCTGCGGGTAAAGGTTTCCTTCTTCGTACTTACAATCGCATCTGGATTGAGGGACATGTTCCCGCATGCTGGGGCGAGTCTATTGTTGTCCCGATTCCTAAGCCGGGGAAGGACAAGCAGTTGCCTTCCAGTTATCGACCCATCTCGCTTACCAGCTGTGTCTGTAAAGTGATGGAGCGAATGGTTCACTTTCGTTTGGTTTGGCTGCTCGAGTCTCGACGCCTCCTTACCAATGTACAATGTGGATTTCGTAGGCGCCGCTCTGCTGTTGACCATCTGGTTACCTTGTCGACCTTCATCATGAATAACTTCTTGCGGAAGCGCCCGACCGCAGCTGTGTTCTTTGATTTGGAGAAGGCTTACGATACCTGTTGGAGGGCGGGCATTCTCCGCACCATGCATACATGGGGCCTTCGCGGTCGCCTCCCTCTTTTTATTCGTTCCTTTTTAATGGATCGACAGTTCAGGGTACGTGTAGGTTCTGTCCTGTCAGACACCTTTCGCCAGGAGAATGGGGTGTCACAGGGCTCAGTTTTGAGCGTCGCTCTCTTCGCCATAGCGATCAATCCAATAATGGATTGCCTCCCAGCTGATGTATCGGGCTCCCTTTTCGTGGACGATTTTACCATCTATTGCAGCGCTCAGCGTACATGTTTCCTGGAGCGCTGTCTTCAGCGTTCTCTTGACCGTCTTTACTCTTGGAGTGACGCCAATGGCTTCCATTTTCTGCCGAGAAGACGGTCTGTATTAACTTCTGGCGCTACAAAGAGTTTCTCCCACCGTCCTTACGACTCGGTCCCGTTGCTCTCCCATTCGTGGAGACAACAAAATTTTTAGGTCTTACATTTGACAGGTCTCCACATGTGTCATATTTGGCTGCCCGTTGTACCCGTTCTCTAAATGTCCTCCTTGTTCTCAGTGGTATGTCGTGGGGAGCGGATCGAACCTTCCTACTTCGTCTATATCGGTCGATCGTCCGCTCCAAGCTGGATTATGGGAGCTTCCTATACTCCTCTGCACGGCCATCCATCTTACGCCGCCTCAGCTCCATACAACATCGGGGTTTACGTCTTGCGATCGGAGCGTTTTATACTAGTCCCGTGGAGAGTCTTCATGCTGACGCTGGTGATTGCCACTCGCCTACCGGCGCGATATACTGCTTTGTCGGTATGCCTGTCGGCTACTGTCCATGCCCGATCACCCGTCTTATCGTTTTTTGTTTTTTTTTGACGACTCGCTCGACCGTCAATACGGGTTGTATGTCTCTGCCCTGCTACCCCCTGGAGTTCGCTTTCGTCGCCCCCTTCAACACCTTAATTTTTCACTCCCTGCAACCTTTCGAGTGGACGAGAGCCACACGCCACCTTGGCTCCAGGCTCAGGTTCGCGTTCACCTTGACCTCAACTCGCTCCCAAAGGAGGTTACCCCCGGTTCGGTCTACCACTCCCGTTTTGTCGAACTTCGAACGAAGTTCATTAATATGACCTTCATTGATACAGATGGCTCTAAGACCAATGACGGGGTCGGGTGTTCTTTTATTGTCGGGGCACAAAGTTTCAAATACCAGCTCCATGGCCATTGTTCGGTCTTCACAGCTGAGCTCTTTGCCCTCTACCAGGCTGTTCTTTACGTCTGCCGCCACCGACATTCTGCTTATGTCATCTGCTCCGATTCCCTGAGCGCCATCCAGAGCATCAGTAATCCGTCTGCGGTTCACCCTTTCGTGCACCGGATCCAAGGCTCTCTTCAGCAGCTGGTGGACGTCAGTCCTCCGGTCAGCTTTATGTGGGTTCCTGGCCATGTCTGTATCCCTGGGAACGAAGCTGCAGATGCAGCGGCCAAGGCTGCGGTCCTCCAGCCTCGGACAGCTTCTTGTTGTGTCCCTTCGTCAGATTGTAGCAGGGTCATTTGTCGGCGCATTTTATCGCTGTGGTATGCCGATTGGGCTGCACTTACAGACAACAAGCTTCGGGCCTTGAAACCTCTTCCCGTGGCTTGGACGTCCTCCTCCCGCCCTTCCCGGCGGGAGGAGGTCGTTTTGGCCCGGTTACGAATTGGACACTGCCGGTTCAGCCATCGCCATCTGCTGACGGCTGCGCCGGCGCCGTTCTGCCCATGTGGGCAATTGCTGACGGTCCGTCACATTTTAACGTCCTGACCGGATTTTAACACACTGCGCCTTGACCTTGGCCTGCCCTGTAGTCTAGATGCCATTTCAGCGGATGACCCACGAGCAGCTGCTCGCGTTCTTCATTTTATCAACTTGACCAACCTCTCTCAGGGCTTTTGATTATGCTGGTTTTTTTTAATCTTATGCCTGTCAGTCTGTCTTTTATCGTGTTTTCACTTTTAGTTGCTGTTTTAAACTTGTGCCTGGCGGTGCATTCCTAACGTAGTCTGGGCGCTAATGACCCTTGAAGTTTTGCGCCCTAAAACCACAAAAAAAAACGAATAAAGAAAGAATATTAGGAAGGTTCTGAAAACTTCACTTCATTGTACTGATGAAAACGTAACAACTGATTTACCTGCATAATTCGAGTGAAATTCGCACGGAAAAATAAGTACTTGGTCAGGTTAGCGATATCGATTCTGGCCTAACATGTAAACAAACATGACAGCTAAACTCGCTTTTCTATTCGCAATTTGTGTCTCACGCAAACATGAACATAGCGTAGCTATGGATAAAGACTGGCGGCTTTTGTATCCTGTCGGGAGGAACTATTTGTTGTTTACCGATATCGCCAATCTCTACTGACAGAGGTCTCGAGGTCTTCAGGGGATTTGGTATAGGATGAAGGCGTTCCCGTGAAGTTGGCTTCTGGGAAGCAGTCTATTGGCGGACGAAACATGTTATGATTAGCGCCTTCTCAGAAAGCCTTTTCCCCAAAGCGGGAGCTGCACCGAACATTGCTATTTAATTTACCTCCGCCCTGCAGAATTTTTTGTCATCTGTGTTCTGCACCGCTGCCGATTCCTCATGTCCAGAGATATTCACAGGACCACACACAATTAACCACTCTAACATACAAAAATACGCTAACGATGTTCTAAATTCCTACTCCGAAAGATTTATTTTCTGAAAGACAGCTATCATACAATTGGATGTCTAAACGTTTGATACTAGAGACTAAGGTTCTATTACGCATCTACACCTGTCAGTCCTGGACTAGGTGTTATATATTGTTTCGGCCTCACGATATCATTCTCGGCTTTCGTACACTCCTTCTTGCAATAGAATTGAACTCATTGGCTTGTCAGGAGACTCTGAGACGACATAAACAATACATGTTCGTCCTGATTTAGATGAACTTCTTTTTCAGTTAATGGCTGTCCTTCCTTTTCTTTCCTTATTTCGTCTTTTTTTTCTTCCCTTTTGTAAACTTTTCCACATCTAAGGAGCTCTATTCCTAATGTTTCACAATTTCTTTGGTCTTTTGATCCTAGTGAGCAACATTCTACTCCATATAGCGCTGTGGGTAATGCCACGAATATAAAATTACATGTCGGTTTCTACTCCGATTTTACCCTTTAATGTTCTCTTTATCGTCCTACATATACACTACTGACCATTAAAATTACTACACCACGAAGATGACGTGCTACAGACGCGAAATTTAACCTACATGAAGATGCTGTGCTATGCAAATTATTAGGTTTTCATAGCATTCACACAAGATTGGCGCCGGTGGCGACACCTACAACATGCTGACATGAGGAAAGTTTCCAACCGATTTCTCATACACAAACAGCAGTTGACCGGCGTTGCCTGGTGAAACGTTGTTGTGAAGCCTCGTGCAAGGAGGAGAAATGCGTAACCACGTTTCCGACTTTGATAAAGGTCGGATTGTAGCCTATCGCGATTGCGGTTTATCGTATCGCGACATTGCTGCTCACGTTGGTCGAGACCCAATGACTGTTAGAAGAATATGGAATCGGCGGGTTCAGGAAGGTAAAACCGAACGCCGTACTGGATCCCAACGGCCTCGTATCACTAGCAGACAAGATGATAGGCATCTTTTCCGCATGGCTGTAACGGATCGTGCAGTCACGTCTCGATCCCTGAGTCAAGAGATGGGGACAGTTGCAAGACAACAACCATCTGCAGGAACAGTTCGACGACATTTGCAGCAGCATGGACTATCAGCTCGTAGACCATGGCTGCGGTTACCCTTGACGCTGCATAACAGACAGGAGCACCTGCGATGGTGTACTCAACGAAGAACCTGGGTGCACGAATGGCAAAACGTCATTTTTTCGGATGAATCCAGGTTCTGTTTACAGCATCATGATGGTCTCATCCGTGTTTGGCGACATCGCGGTGAACGCACATTGGAAGCGTGTATTCGTCATCGCCGTACTGGCGTATCACCCGGCGTGATGGTATGGGGTGCCATTGGTTACACGTCTCGGTTACCTCTTGTTCGCATTGACGGCCCTTTGAACAGTGGACGTTATATTTCAGACGTGTTACGACCCGTGGCTGTACCCTTCATTCGATCCCTACGAAACCCCACATTTCAGCAGGATAATGCACATCCGCATGTTGCAGGTCCTGTACGGACCTTTCTGGGTACAGAAAATGTTCGACTGCTGCCCTGGCCAGCACATTCTCCAGATCTCTCACCAATTGAAAACGTCTGGTCAATGGTGGCCGAGCAACTGGCTCGTCACAATACGCCAGTCACTACTCTTGATGAACTGTGGTATCGTGTTCAAGCTGCATGGGCAGCTGTACCTGTACACTCCATCCAAGCTCTGTTTGACTCAATGCCCGGGCGTATGAAGGCCGTTATTACGCCCAGAGGTGATTGTTCTGGGTACTGATTTCTCAGGATCTATGCATCCAAATTGCGTGAAAATGTAATCACTTGTCAGTTCTAGTATAATATATTTGTCCAATGAATACCCGTTTATCATCTGCATTTCTTCTTGGTGTTGCATTTTAATGGCCAGTAGTGTACGAGTATATTGCGGATGCTAATTTTCTTACTCATATTTTTTTTCTCTTCTTCGAAGTTTTGCCGGATCCTAGATTAAACTGAACACCAGTTCTTTTATTAGGGGGCCTACCCCTTACTAATCAATAACTTAGTTTTAATGAATATTATGCAAAACATTCGATTTTTTGTTGCTGATGTCTTCTGAATATAGTTTACGCCTATATCGTTTGTTCTGTTTCAGTACTTGTGATTTGTCTTCACCGCCGTGTACGATTCCCAGATCCTCGGTAAAATTCAGTGTATTTGGAAACATGTCTGCCCAGTTAATAAACTCTGATGTAGTTCGTTCTTCATTCTGCCCTGACCAGGTCGTCGATGCAGATGTTGAGCAGTGTTCGTGACGTGCTACAGTTTTGCCTTGTTGTAGATGCTTTTGTGGTCTTTAGTGCATAGACTAGTTTTGATGCAGCTCTCCATGATCATTCTGTGAAACCTCTTCTCCAAAAAACTACTGCAACTTACATCATTCTGAATCTGTTTACTGCATTCACCTCATTGGCTCCCTCTAAGACTTTTGTCTCCCTCACTTCCCTCTGACACTGAATTTGTTATCGCTTGACATCTCAGAATGTTTCCTATCAACCAATCCCTTCTTGTCAGGTCATACCACAAATTTCTTTTCTCACCATTTCCATTCAGTACCCTCTAATAGTTACACTTTGCCTATCTAATTTTATGTATTCTTCTGGAGCACCACATTTCAAAAGCTTCTACTCTCATCTTGTCTAAATTTATTCTTGTCCATGTTTCACTTGCATACATGGCTATACTCCATACAAATACTTTGAGAATTAAGACTTCCTACCTGTCAAATTTATATTTGATTTTAATATATTTCTCTCCTTCAGAAATGCTTTTCTTGACATTCCTAGTCATATTTTATATCGGCTCTACTTCGACCATCATCATTTACTTTTCTGCACAAATAACAACTCATCCACTACTCTAAGAGTGTCATTACCTAATCTTATCTCTTCAGCAACACTCAACTTAAAGCGACTACATTCCATTACCCTTGTTTTCTTTCAACAGACTGTCCATTACGTTCATCTGTCCTTCCGAGACCTTTCCTGTCTCTGACAGAATTAAGTCATCGGGAACATGAAAGGTATTATTTCTTTTCCCCCGAAGTTAAGTTCCTATTCCAAATTTTTGTTTTGTTTGCTTTACTGCTTGCTCAGTGAACAGATTAAATGACTTCATGGATAGCCTACAACAGTTTCACTCCCTTTGCGACCACTGCTTCCCTTTCATGCCGCCCCCCCCCCCCCCCTCCCTTTTCTTGTAACTGCCGTTTGTTTCTGAACAAGTTGCGAATAGACTTCCGCTCTCTGTATTTCGCCTCAGCTACCGTCAGGATTTGGAAGAGAGTATTCCAGTCGACACTATCGAAAACTATTTCTCAATCTACAAATGCTATGAACGTTACGTTTGTCTTTCCATAACCTATTTTTTATGATAGTCATATGGTCAGTATTTTCTATATTTCTCTGGCGCCCAAACTAGTTCTTACGTGAACCCCGGAATCAGCCAGTTTTTCTATTTTGTAAAACACTTGTGTTAGTATTTTGCAAGCATGACTCATTAAACTGATGATTTGGTAATGTTTGCACCATGTTTTTTTGGAATTGTAGTTATTACGTTCTTCTTGACGTCTGAAGGTTCTTCGCCTGTATCATACATCTTGCACCCCAGAGGAAGAGTTTTGTCATAGCTGGCTCTCCCAGGGGTATCACTAATTCTCACGGAATGTCGTCTACTCCAGAGGCCTCCTTTCGCAGTACATCTTCCAGTGTTTTCTAAAATTCTTCTCGGGGTTTCATATCTCCCATTTCATATTCATCTTGTTACAGTCATCCAATCATATTATTAACTTCATGTTCATCTCCTTTGTTTAGGCTCACCGTATACTCCTTTCACTCTCCAGCTTTCCGTTCTTTGCTTAGAACTGGTTTTCCATCTGAACTCTTGACATGCACAGAGCTTCCTCTTCTTTCTCCAAAGGCCTGTTTAATTTTCTGGTAGGCACTACCTAATCTTTCCCCTAGTGAAACATGTTTCTATACCCTTACATTTGTCCTCTATCCATTCCTACTTAGTCATTTTACACTTCCTGTCAATCTCATTTTTTAGATGTTTGTATTATTCCCTTTGGCTTGCTTCATTTGCCGCAATTCTATATTTTCCCCTTTCCTCAATTAAATTCGATATCTCATTTGTTATCTAATGATTTGTAATAGGACTTGACCTACACGATGTTTTACTTCTGTTTCTTGTGTCAGCCCATATTTTTGCCAGTACCTGCTTCTATTTTGTTTTATTTATCATCGTATAAGAAGCACGAAGTTACAGGGTGATTGTAACTAAAGTTAAGCTTTCAAAACGCTGTAGAAATAACAAGACTGGTCTGAAGGACGTCAAATTGCAACGGAATATAATCGGAGAACGGGGAAAACCTATTGCAGACTGGAAAAAAGAGAGTGAAATTTGATCAATATATGGCGCTGGAAGTATTGAATAGGATTGCGGAGAAGAGAAATTTGTGGCACAACTTGACCAGAAGAGGGGATCGGTTGGTAGGACATGTTCTGAGGCATCAAGGGATCACCAATTTAGTATTGGAGGGCAGCGTGGAGGGTAAAAATCGTAGGGGGAGACCAAGAGATGAATACACTAAGCAGATTCAGAAGGATGTAGGTTGCAGTAGGTACTGGGGGATGGAGAAGCTTGCACAGGATAGAGTAGCATGGAGAGCTGCATCAAACCAGTCTCAGGACTGAAGACAACAACAACAACAACAACAACAACAACATGGCGCTGTATCTGTCACAGTAAGTAAATGAAAACACCTGTCACGCGCACGACCCACTGAAGTTGGTATAAACACGCCGGGTACACGGCTTTTCTTTCCTACCCGTCTGCGATGTTCGCTATGACTGTCTCAATGAACGACTGCACTCTGCTTGTAAAGCTGTATTAAAAGAATGATGACTGTGCAACACGTCGATCTGTAGGAGTTCCGGACAATGAAGGGTTTGAAAAAAGTTGTTGGTCCGATGACTGCCGAGGGCCTGGAGAAAATGATGCGGAAATTCGAAAAGACGAGTTCTTTTAGTGTATATCCGGGTAGAGGGAGGAAACGAATTGATTCGACGTCAGTGGAAGCAGTGGCCACAGCAATGCAGGAAGAGACGAGTGGCGGTGTGCAAAACGTGTAGTGCACGGAGAATTGCCCGAACACTGGACATACCCGTGAGCAAGGTGCGTAAAATGCGCCGAAACATTCTTCTTTTCTCTCCATTCAAAATTACCTATGTGCAAGAGTTGACATTCCAGCAAAAGTGACCTTTGATTTAGAATTTCTTGCTTGCATGGAAGTGGAGAATGATTGGCCGTGAATGATTTTGTGAACAGGCGAAGCCCACTTCCATCTGACAGGATATGTCAATACATAGAATTGTCGAATATGGGCAGCGGAAAATCCACACGCGAATCAACCAGTAGCACCTTGTCCTTAAAAGTTCACTGTGTGGTGTGGGTTTACGGCATTATTTATCATTGGGCCATACTTTTTCGAAGAGACAGGTGCTTCTGTCCTTTTTGCTGTACCATCACAGGTAAGCGCTATGAATGCCTTTGTGCAACCACGTCATCCCAGCTCTCCAACAGCTTGGATGTGTGGATGGGATCATCTTTATGCAAGATGGCGCACATCCGCACACTGCAAATCCAGTTAAGCAGCTGCCGAAACGTCATTTCGGAAATGCTAGAATTGTCAGCCGCCATATCCCTGCAGCCTAGCCGTCCCGTTCATCTGGTCTTAATCCGTGTGACTTCTGGCTATGGGGCTATCTGAATGATGTTGTGTTCAGTGTTCAGAACGCAAACTTAGCTGAATTCAAGGTGCGCATTGCGCAACACATTATGAACGTGCCCCCGCAGACACTTCGATCAGTTGTCGAACATGCTGTTTCTCGATTTCAAATTTTTGCAGGAAACGGTGAACAACGTATTGAACATGTTTTGCGCCAGTGGTCCATAAAGTGGTTCAAATGGCTCTGAGCACTATGCGACTTAACATCTGTGGTCATCGGTCCCCTAGAACGTAGAACTACTTAAACCTAACTAACCTAAGGACATCACTCATATCCATGCCCGAGGCAGGATTCGAACCTGCAACCGTAGCGGTCAACGGGTTCCAGACTGAAGCGCCTAGAACCGCACGGCCACACCCGCCGGCTTTGCGCCAGTCACACGGAAATTAATAGTCCGATCTGATTTTGATGAATGCTTTTTATGCGGTTTTTGGCCCCAGGACAGTTAAAAACCGATGTGATTGATGTTTTTTATGCGGTTTTAGGCGTCAGGATAATTAAAACCCGAATTTCCCCATTCGATGTGAAATGACCTTGCCGTACTGGATGCGCTTACGTAACTAACAGTAGCACACCTGTACACCCATGCACGCTGAGTAGTACAGCTTTTTTTAATGTCAAGCGTACACCTTAGGCATTGTTGTATGATTCATTTGTCATCTGTAGTCGACCACTGTAAAATTACGGTCCTTATAGCGCCATCTATTGCTACATTATGTAACTATTTTTCTTTTGCCATACGTTTTCCCGCTCTACGATATGATTCCCTTGCAATTTGACGTCATTATGACCAGTGGTGTTATTTCTAAAGCGCCTTGGAAGCTTACCTTTAATTATAGTCATCCTATACATAATCACCAAAAGGAAATGGTTCGTTGATATAATTTTATACATTAGCTGACGTGAAACTGGCCACATAGTGCAAAATGTTCAAATGTGTGTGGAATCTTATGGGACTTAACTGCTAAGGCCATCATCCCTAAGCTTACGCACTACTTAACCTAAATGATCCTAAGGACAAACACACACACCCATGCCCGAGGGAGGACTCGAACCTCCGCCGGGACCAACAGCACAGTCCATGACTGCAGCGCCCTAGACCGCTCGGCTAACATTGACTGCATTTGGTGACATCATCAGGTCTCTCGTGGTGCATGTAGCTAAAGATGAACGTTGTAGAGCATTCCCAGTTGTCCACTTCTCATCCTTCGGAACCATTCACTTCTCGAAATGTAGACATTTCCCCCGCAATTTTGAGACTCTCACTTCCTGCAGTGTTCCTTTAAGAGCTACAGTAGCCGCCAATAAGATTTCATCATTTCAGCCGAGGATGTCCTGGCTGACTGCCATACAATGGTGGGGTGTCCCTAGTCATAGCATTGCTTTTCTCGCATCTACTAGCGGTCTCTTGTCGAGTTTGGGGATGGGCTATGCCAGCGAGGCAGTGGTTATCTACGAGTGTATATCTTAAACAACCCATTATGCAAACAACAAATGTATGTTTCTAGCATGGCTGAAGCTGTACCAAGTCGATCATGCGTATTCAGCACGGGAGTAACGCCGCGTTAGAACACTAGTTCTGACGGTGCATGGGTCAGTTTCTCATGTGGTGCTTGTCTGTTTCCGCGCTATGCTCTTTCTGGAGACATTTTCCGTTTCATTTCTAGGCAGTGTTTCCTACGCGCAAGCGTTCACTCAGGAGTCACTCCGTGATACTTCAGAGTGGGCAACAGCAATTGCGTCCCAAATAATTTGAAGTGTTTTGGCTCTTGTTCGTTCCTGAGGTGGAAAAAACAGCTCTTGGTTTTGGAAGGACTCGGCTTCAGGTGATTTTCATTATAGTAGATTGTAAATTCTTACGGAGCTTTAGACAACGTTTGCTCCATTTTCAAAACAGCCTGCCGGAGCAGCGATCGCACAGTCATCAACATAGATAATACTTTGGGTCCCCTTATGCAATGGCTGATTGTTAGCGTAGATGTTCAAGCAATTGCAATTGAAATAGCAACATCACCAATTCGATTAGACAAAGCAATTAATATACCCGTACTCTGAATAACTGCCTCGCTGTACATTGAGGAAGCAGTGACGGAATTTAAAAAAAAAAAAAGGTTCAGGAGTGGAATTAAAATTAAAGATGAAAAGATATTAGTGACACGCTTCGCTGATGACATTGCTATCCTGACTGAAAGTGAAGAAGAATTAAGATCTCCTGACAGAAATGAACAGTCTACTGATTGATTACAGAGAATAGATTGAGAGTACATCGAAGAAAGGCGAAATTAATGTGAAGTAGCAGAAATGAGAACAACCAGAAACTTGACTTTAGGATTGATGGTCACGAAGTGAATGAAGTTAAGGAATTCTATTACCTGGGCATTAAAACAACGAATGACAATCAAAAGCAGCCTAGAACCGTCAAAAAGGGCATTCGTGGCCAAAAGAAATCGAATAGTATCAAACTTAGTCCTTAATTTGAGGAAGATATTTCTGAGAATGTACTTTCGAATCACAGCATAAAATGGTAATGAAACATGGACTCTGGGAAAAACGGGGCTCTAGAAAATCTAAGCATTTGAGATAAGGTGCTACAGACGAAAATTTGGTGGACTGATAAGGTATGGAACGAGGAAGTTCTGCGCAGAATCGGAGAGGAAAGGAATATGTAGAAAACACTGATAAGGAGAAAGGACTGGATATTAGGATATCTGTTAAGACATCAGTGAGTGTCTTACATGGTAGGTCCGCTGTTGTTTTCTATTTACATAAATGATCTTTTGGATAGGGTGGATAGCAATGTGTGGTTGTTTGCTGATGATGCTGTGGTGTACGGGAAGGTGTCGTCGTTGAGTGACTGTAGGAGGATACGAGATGACTTGGACAGGATTTCTGATTGGTGTAAAGAATGGCAGCTAACTCTTAATATAGGTAAATGTAAATTAATGCAGGTGAATAGGAAAAAGAATCCCGTAATGTTTGAATACTCCATTAGTAGTGTAGCGCTTGACAGTTACGTCGATTAAATATTTGGGCGTAACATTGCAGAGCGATATGAAGTGGGATAAGCATGTATTGGCAGTTGTGGGGAAGGCGGATACTCGTCTTCGGTTCATTGGTAGAATTTTGGGAAGATGTGGTTCATCTGTAAAGGAGACCGCTTATAAAACACCAATACGACGTATTCTTGAGTACTGCTCGAGCGTTAGGGAGCCCTCTCAGATCGGATTGAGAAAGGACATAGAAGCAATTCAGAGGCGGGCTGCTAGATTTGTTACTGGCAGGTTTTATCATCATGCGAGTGTTACGGAAATGCTTCCGGAACTCGGGTGGGAGTCTCTGCAGGAAAGGAGGCGTTCTTTTCGTGAATCGCTAGTGAGGAAATTTAGAAAACAAGCATTTGAGGTTGACTGCAGTACAATTTTACTGCCGCCAACTTGCATTTCGCGGAAAGAACACAAAGATAAGAGAGATTAGGGCTCGTACAGAGGCATATAGGCACTCATTTTTCCCTCGTTCTGTTTGGGAGTGGAACAGGGAGAGAAGATGCTAGTTGTGCTACGAGGTACCCTCCGCCACGCACCGTATGGTGGATTGCGGAGTATGTATGTAGATGTAGATACTAGAGGGAGCTGTAGAAGGTCAAAACTGTAGAGGGAGACAGAGATTGGAATGCATCCAACAAATAATTGAGATCGAAGGTTGCAAGGGCTACTCTGAGATGAGGAGCTTGGCGCAGGAGAGAAATTTGTGATGGGCTGCATCAATCCAGTCTAGAGATTGACGACTCAAAAAAATGAAAAGGAAAGGAGAAAAATTTCCAGGAGGCTGAGACTTCATGTCACAAAACAGTGCCATATTAGATGTATAGGTTGGGTTTTGAAGCGGCCTCTGTTCTTCCCACGGGCTGCTGAGACTTTTGGAACCGTCAGTGATGGAGCCGGAGACAAGGGAGTACCGTGGAGCAATGTTGCTCGACATCTCCAGTGCCTTCGACTCCTTGTGGTGCAGCACCATTTAGTACAAACACTTTTGGAAGGGATGGCGACATCAAACGTAGCCCTTCTTCGTGGTTGGAGGACCATCCATGTGAAGGCAGACGACAGGTTATCGACTGACCGGCAGATACGTACAGGGGTGTCGACACAGTCGGTGCTCGGCCCCTCGCTGAACTCCCCGTACACTGCCAATACACGAAAGGAGTCACATGTAGAGTTGGCGTCCCAGGCCGATGATACGGCACTGTTCACGTATAGCGTTAAGGTCCAGGGAATGAGACACCGCCTGCAACTCAGATGCGATGCAATGTGAGGGTGGGTGACGAAGTGACGACTTAAAACCAATGCCACCAAGAGATAGACAGTAGTGTTCACACGCAACAAGCTATCTCACATGCCGCCTGTAAACATCAGGGAAGCCGTGAAATATCTTGAGGTGGTGCTCGACCAAAGGCTCATTTGGGTCCCACACGTTCGTGTAGTCAGAAGCAGAGCAGTGGGGCGTCCTCGCGCCCTGTGCCCTCTGCTTAAGCCACAGTCATCGCTGCCGCTACACCACGACACTACGCTTTACTTAACACTAGTCAGACCAGTGTTGAAGTACGTGGCCGTGGTGCGGGGAAAGGCCGCTGATTCACAGACCGCGGTGCTGCAGAGGGTGCAGGGCTATCGAAATTCTTTTTAACGGATGGAATGAGGGTCACTTTTGTTTCGAGTCTCGATAAAATACGTTAGATGTATTGGAGATTGCCCGCGGCGGGGTTAGCACCTATGCACTACATGCGCGGCCACTGCCGCCTTCTATGGTTTGCTAAGCGGAGCACGAAGCTGCCTCTTCTTTTCTTCGTATGCTGCCGATACAAGCCAAAGCTAGAAATGAAAAAAAAAACTTAACAATATGAAAACACACTGGTACCATCAGCGCATGACGCTGACTGTATGCTTCTTAGGTCATTACTGCCTGGTTTCAAGAAACATATTACTTATATTATTGAATCTACTCGCTTATTGATGTATAACTTGTTCACATCATAACTGCAGTTTTTTGCTGAGTGCGCTGCAAACTGCTGACAGCTTCTCCTATTTGTTTTTTCGAGTGACGCGTGGGCGATTTAACTGCACTCAGTCAAAATGTAACACTGTTCCTGAACTGTACTTGGTTTAAGTGCACCAAATAAAACAAACATATATTCTGTCAACACACATCGACAAAAACAGTCGAATGAACACAGGAAAATAAAACTTGTTTTACTGCTGCACAATGCAACTGGGTGTTTAGGAGACAACGGTCCTTTCACTTTAATATACACTATAGGAAAGAGTAGGAAATGGAAAAAAAAGAAACTTCTCTAGTAGCCGAAGCTAAAGGGTAATAAAATATTAATGCATTCTGCGAGAGAGAAGAAATGTTCAACTGTGTGTGAAATCATATGGGACTTAACTGCTAAGGTCATAAGTCCCTAAGCTTACACACTACTTATCCTAAATTATCCTAAGGACAAACACACACACCCATGCCCGAGGGAGGACTCGAACCTTCGCCGGGACCAGCCCCACAGTCCATGACAGCAGCGCCTTGGACCGCTCGGCTAACCCCGGACGGCCGACAGAGAAGATTACAAAGTTAAAATAAAACTCTTGTTTTACGATCCAGTAATTGGAGTTAGGACTTACTCACAGTCATAGGTTTTTTCACGTCTTTCCAGTCAGTCGTAGGTTTCTTCGTCTCTTTCTCGTTTTCTCTCATTGTTCTAAGAAAGTGAGCACGCCGTGATAGTGTCCTCCATCTCAACCAGAAATATCCTCTTCTTACAGTTTTCATAAGTAGCAGACCTTTAGGTTTTTCTTCTCAGCAGAACTGAAGTACATGATATTTGTCAACTCCTGCATGCAGCTAAAGGTCTGGATTTCATTGTAATTTCGAACTTAACTACGTTCCCTGAATGAAATTTTGACTCTGCAGCGTAGTGACACTGATATGAAACATCTTGGCAGATTAAAAGTTTGTGCCATACCGAGATTAGAACTCGATACGTTTGCCTTCCGGACCTATGCAAGCACAAATCACGGCCTATCCTCACAGCTTTACACCAGTACCTCGTCTTTGTCTGCCCTTCTTCTGTCTAAAAACCACAGCCAGGCTGGTCGGCATACCGGCCCTCGTCGGTAACCCGGCGGGCGGATCCGATACGGGGCCGGCGCTGCTACACGAGTCCAAGAAGTAACGCATTACCGCTCTCGGATAGCCTGGCTGGTACCAGTACATCGTCACCTACGCTCCATCTACATCTAAGTCTACATCTACATGGATACTCTTGCAAATCACTTTTAATTGCCCGGCAGAGGATTCATCGAACCACCTTCACAATTGTCTATTATTCCATTCTCGTATAGCGCGCGGAAAGAACGAACACCTATACGTCACCAATATATTTTCTCATTCGGAGGAGAAAGTTGGTGATTGCAATTTCGTGAGAAGAATCCGTCGCAACGGAAAAAGCTTTTCTTTTAATGATGTAAATCCCAAATCCTGTATCATTTCTGTGACACTCTCATATTTCGCGATAATACAAAACGTGCTGCCCTTTTTAGATGTGCTCTGTCAGTCCTATCTGGTAAGGATCGCACACCGCGCAGCAGTATTCTAAAAGAGGACGGACAAGCGTAGTGTAGGCGGTCTCCTTAGTAAATCTGTTAAATTTTCTAAGTGTCCTTTCAATATAACACAGTCTTTCATTAGCCTTCCCCACAACATTTTAAACGTGTTACTTCCAGTTTAAGTTTTTCGTAATTGTAATACGTAGGTATTTAGTTGAATTTATGGCTTTTAGATTAGAATGATTTCTCGTGTAACCGAAGTTTAACGGATTTCTTTTAGCACTCATGTGTATGACCTCACACAGTCAGACATGTTTTCCCTATCGTTTTGCAATTTGTTTTCATCTTCTAACTACTTTATAACTCGATAAACGACAGAGTCATCTGCAAACAACCTAAGATGACTGCTCAGATTGTCTCCCCGAATCGCTTATATAGATAACGAACAGCAAAGGGCCTATAACTCTACCTTGGGGCATGCCAGAAATCACTTCCGTTTTACTCGATGGGCCGGCCGGTGTGGCCTAGTGGTTCTAGGCGCTTCAGTCTGGAACCGCGCGACCGCTACAGTCGCAGGTTCGAATCCTGCCTCGGGTATGGATATATGTCCTTAGGTTACTTAGGTTTAAGTAGTTCTAAGTTTTAGGGGACTGATGACCTCAGATGTTAAGTCCCATAGTGCTTAGAGCCATTTGAATCATTTGTTTTACACGATGACTATCCGTCGGTTACAACGAACTGTGACCTCTCTGACAGGAAATCACAAATTCAGTCACATAACTGAGACGACATTCCATAAGCACGCAATTTCACTATAAGCCGCTTGTGTGGTACATTGTCAAAAGCCTTCCGGAAATCCAGAAATACGGAATCGATTTGAAATCCCTTGTCAATAGCAGTCAACACTTCATGTGTTTCACAGGAACGATGTTTTCTAAACCCATGTTGACTGTGTGTCAATACAGTTTTGTTCAAGGTAATTCATAGTGTTTGAACACAATATATGTTACAAAATCCTGTTGCATTTCGACTGTAACGTTATAGGCCTGTAATTTACTGGATTACTCCTACTTCCTTTCTTAAAAATTGGTGTGACCTGTGCGACTTCCCAGTCTTTGGGGACGGATCTTTCGTCGAGCGAACCGTTGTATATGATTGTCAAGTACGAAGCTAATGTATCAGCATTCATCGAAAGGAACCTAATTGGTATACAGTCTGGATCAGAAGCCTTGCTTTTATTAAGTGATTAAGTTGCTTCACTACTCCGAGGATATTTACTTCTACGTTTCTCATATTGGCATCTGTTCTCGATTCGAATTCTGGAATATTTACTTAGTCTTCTTTTGTGAAGGCATTTCGGAAGGCTGTGTTTAGTAACTCCAAACCTCACAGAAACTCTCCTGCGAAAGCTGTGAGGACTGGTGGTTAATCGTACTGTTTGTGTCCTCGCCACGGACTGGGCGCTCGTGTTTATTTAGTCAGTATTCGGCCGTTTAGTGCGCGCTGGCTTAAACATGTAGATCAGCATGTCTAGATAATCGATGCTAATATTTTCATTCAAAAACGGATTTGCACCACGATAAGCACTCAAAGTCGGAAGATTCTTACGAGAAGTGAAAATACCGGTGTGTGACATCATCGGCGTACATTTACCGACTGTGAGGTTCAAATGGCTCTGAGCACTATGGGACTTAACCTAACCAACCTAAGGACAGCACACACATCCATGCCCCAGGCAGGATTCGAACCAGCGAGCGTAGCGGTCGACGGTTTCAGACTGTAGCGCCGAGAACCACTTGTAACGCCAACGCTCTCGCGTACGTTAACTCTTTAAAGCCTGTACTATGGTAAGTTAACGGGCTTCACCTTATAAGAAAGGATTTTAGTAAATATGTTGACCGCGTGTACCTGAATGGAGGCAAAATCAGACTTACACCCAGTCAGTAACAACAATGATACGTCAAGCAAGTCTAAAGTGCAACTACACTTAGGATGGACAAGAAACCCACACAACAGATGCTACCAATTGTTAATAATACGGTCGCCAGCCTAACTAGGCATTAACGGAGTTTCTTTCCTGTACAAGAGGAAGTACGTTCAAGCATAACAACACGTAGTAATACTGCATTATATGGTATATTTTAGAACCAGAAAAATCTACTGAACTAATATTTTCCCTTTCTGTACTAATTTGGACAAGCTGTAAATACACAACAATACACTATAATGTTTACTACAACCTGCGTTTTGTCTATTAATCCGACTGAAATCGGGCATGGGTTACCCTAGAAATAGCACTTTTGAAACACAAATACAATGTCAATTTTAAGAAAGATAAAACACCGATAAATTTAGGTTTTATATTGACTTTAACTTCGCTGGTCAAAGCAGTCCAGTACACTTCAGAATTCAAATGAATAGAAAAGAAAAACGGGGGGGGGGGGGGGGGAGACCCTGAAACTGTTATGATCACTGTAGTGAAAGTTTGATTTTTGAGAGCATTAAGCATTCAAGATTTCCAAACTTCTAATATATGATTTACCACTCTGTCTTATTTCCTGCTCATTTAACTACCGTTATTTTTGTCTCAATTTAAATAAACTTCATTACTAAACCCATTTCAAAATTATCTTCCAACTTGGTCATACCTATATTATTCGTCCAATATTCATTAACAACAAAGTTCTTTAAACATCATTCTAACATTGATAGGTCTGCAGGTAATTATTATTAACATAAACTTTAAATCTTCATCTTGGGACACTCGGATTGCACAACATGTGGAAAGGACCCTGTCTAGGTTAGTTGTGAGGATAATTAATTGATAGGACAGTTCTGGTAAAATTTAAGTTGTTATTAAACTGTATGTAGCAGAAGTAACACTGGTCCACACGAATACAGTACTAAAAGTTTCAACCTGTTCGTATCGATGAGGCGGTCGGCAGGCGGCGAGATGGTGAGGCACAAAGCACACATGCAATTACAGCAATGGCTCTTGAAATATTGGCACTTCACTTCTTCATAGCGTCGCAATACTTTTCCATTTAGTGCCTATGGAATATTGCCATGCTGTATAGGCGTCGGAAACAGCGCATCCGAGGCTCAACGAAACCTCTTTTTCCAGGAGAGCCTCCTCGATCCAGCACGTGTTTCTCACAGACCGATGCCCAACTCAGACTACTGCTGCTGAGCCCGTTATGCCGTACCGCGCCCGTGTGCGTTTTCACGCGCTCGCCTGCCTCCACCTTTTACCGCTCCCCTACAGACAGGGTATTCACCAAAGGTTTTACATTCCACATATTCTAATACATTGCCTACGTATGGACCAGGCGTACAAATACAACTTTCACATCTTACAATAGTTTCAACATTAGGTACATTTCCCTTCGATTACAACATTACTTGAAATTTGACATAAATATTAAAATTTACATCGAGAATTGTTTATAGCTTCAACATAATGGCATGAAACAAAAAAGAAATGAAATCAGAACATCGATTGTACTAATTCATCGAAATTAAGAAGAAAAAAATTCATTACATATACAATAGTATAACGTTAGTGTTGTTACACACTCGGCTGCCCGACCGGCTATCCACTGTGAGCAGTACAGTCTGTGTAAAAATCATCAACGACGCAAGATGTGGACGGATCCTTCGGGAAACAAAACAGAGCATTCGCTTCCACCATGCTGAAGGCAATGTGAACGTCGATCATGCTGGTTTGGAACTCCGCACGATATGGATATTTGAACTTCCCTTTGAACCCTTTGGCAGAAGTAGTCGTCAGCTTTGCCCCTACGGCACGGTGTCTATAGCCATCTTGCGGAAAGATGGGCACAATTCCAAACTTATCCCGTCCTCATCGGAGACCGACAGGTACGAAATAAACTTAAAAAACATTCCCCGTCATATTTCTATATCGGCGACTGCAGTGCCATGCTAATTAACGAAGAACAACCAGGGACCTGTTCCGGACGTGGGGAGGGAGGCAGCTATGATCGGAATGCATCCGACACCGGATCACGCAACTACCTGCTCCGGACTTGGTGCCGCAGTCGCAGCCGACACTGCTTCCAGTATGTGGCCGCCCTAACTACTGCTGCCACTTCACCGTGGTATCAGAGATTCCCTGATGACCCAACGAACCATCCTCCACATGCCCGTTACATATGTCGCTAACATCACTGTGGCAACACAGCTCCCGTCGATAGATGATGATATCCACGTCGATAAAATGGTAATGGACTCATTGACCATGCCAACTGCGGCCTTTGTACCGGAGCGTCGTGAGTCGCTGCCGTCATCTGACACATGCTGGAGTGCAGGCAGCCTTCCCGCGCCCCCAGGAGGCGATGGAGGATTGTCTTGCTCTGCGACCAACGGCTTGGGGGAGGCACGATGACGCCCTACAAGGTACACCGACACAGACCGCGCCAGTGGTGCCGACACGTTCGGAACGTCTCCAGTCGAGGTGTTAGCGGCGGCCAGAGTTGACGATGTGTCTACATCTACGTGGATACTCTGCAAATAACACATAAGTGCCAGCGATGGGTTCATCGAACCAACATCACAATAATTCTCTATTATACCACTCTAGAACAGGACGCGGAGAAAACGAGCACCTATATCTTACCGTGCGACCTCTGATTTCGCTTGTTTTATTATTATCATCGTTTCTCCCTATGTAGATCGGCGTGAACAAATTATTTCCCCGTACGGATAAGGAAGTTGGTGATTGAAACTTGTATCTTGCCCGTGACACTCTCTCCTATTTCTCGATAATACAAAGCGTGTTCCTCTTTTTTGAACTTTTCTATGAATTCTTTTAATCCCGTCTGGTAAGAATGCCATACCGTGTAGCAGTACTGCAAAACGGAATGGACAAGTGTAGTATAGGCACTTTAGTAGATCCGTTGCATCTATTAAGTGTTCTGCAAATAAATCGCAGTCTTTGGTTCGCGTTCCCCGACACATTTTCTATGTGTTCTTTCCAGTTTAAGCTTGACACACTATATGGATTTCCGACCTAATGAATAACTTGGCACCTGCAGTTCGATGACAAGCTTATCGAATCGCGGTAGTTGACGTCAGTATGATAGGAACAACGGTGAAGGTCCTGGAGCTACGACACGTGCTTCGTGCGTCAGATATTGACTTTGCTTTATTGCGAGAAGTGCATTTCGCATCTGTCGTGTCACCGCCAGACACCACACTTGCTAGGTGGTAGCCTTTAAATCGGCCGCGTTCCGTTAGTATACGTCTGACCCGCGTGTCGCCACTATCAGTGATTGCAGACCGAGAGCCGCCACACGGCAGGTCTAGTCTAGGGACTCCCTAGCACTCGCCCCAGTTGTACAGCCGACTTATGCTAGCGATGGTTCATTGTCTACATACGCTCTCATTTTCCGAAACGACAGTTTAGCGTAGCCTTCAGCTACGTCATTTGCTACGACCTAGCAGGGCGCCATATTCAGTTACTATGTTGAACAGATAATATTGTGAATCAAGTACCGTCAAGAGCGACGTTCATCATTGATGGTTTAAAGTTAAGTATGAAACTAATTACGTCCGGTTTCTGAATTCTAATTCCATCTCATGTTCCAGACCTCACGTCAGTATAGTTCTTCCCTCCTCACGCCAGCCTGCTTGAGCTGAAACACGTGCAATTCGGCCTCCATTCGTAACACGGTGTTGGCTCTTCTGCCAAAACAACAGCATCCCTTCTCGCCTTCTGCGGCTTTGCGTCATGTATGATACCGTGTGATCATAGTAACACGGTGGTACTTGTGCATGACAACGTTCCGAACACGGCACTGGATACAAGTCTCATTAACGTCTGTGACCCATCGGGAATGGCTAAACGCCGCGGAAGATAGCACTTCTGCTCAGAGGTAACCACCCCCCTCTTTTTTGTCGCATCGATCACTATGTCTTCGGCCGCGATTTTAACTGTGTATTCCACACCAAAGACGATGTTCCACAATGTCTGCCTCGTCAATCGATAATTGGAAGAAAGTGCAAGGTGACCACCCTGAATACAAATCGGCCAGTCGTCTTGATCGCATTTGTGTATCACATGATCTTGGGCAGAGAGTGTCAGACGCCGGATGTGGCCGTAACCTTATCAGACCACAGAGCCTTCATACACACTGTTACCCTGCAGAAACTAGGTGTGTGGCGCAGCCGTGGTATGTGGAATATGAATGTGGCCCACATCCTACACGCAGAGCACCATCAGATATCGCCGCCGAGTCGACGGACTGCGAAACATGTCTTTCACGATGCTCTGGCATGGTTGACGGAATGTGCAAAACTAGCGTTCCAGCCGGGTACTAATGTAATAAGGAAAGTACATCGCCGCATGGTATCGTCATACTTTGGACTTCTACTCCACAATGTTTCGCGAACTCGCGTCCTAACCACTGTCACCTGAGCGACAGATTGCCAGTCGCCGAATTAAAGCCAACACATCATTTCTTACACGGCGAAAATTGAAAAGGGTCACCGTGATGTCACGGCGTCAAGACCGAGCGAGGTGCGAAATCCCATCTATGCATCACAGCGTGCTTTATGGCCCCCGACGCTGACAACAGCAAATCACGGACCTGAACTTTTGCTGTGTCGTCGGTCCTTAACCACCCAGCCCATCATTGTGGGAGGCTGTGCAGACCGATGTAGACGTTTTTACCAGGAGGAGTATGTAGAGGACGGGGACCTTAACGACATTTTTCAGCATATGTCGTACACCCTCAACTACACAGCAACATCGTCGCTTTCAGCAGAGATTACGCAGGACGACATTGAAGACACACTAGATAAGGGTACACTTAACAAGTCACCCAGGCCGATGTGCTGCCCGACGAATTCTATGAGACTTTATGCATCCTGATGATGCCACGGTGTGTCACCAGGTACCAAGAGCTGATGTCCCTCGGCTTATACTTGCAACCTAGCTTCGTCAATGGACTACTCATCCCAACACACAAGCCTTGCAGAAGTCGGTCGATCGAGGACTACCACGGAACTGCAATGTTAAATTCGGAAGGTCCTGCCCTATTCCTTTCAAGGGAGCAAACGACGCAGGTAGGAGAGTCCAACATGCAAACGGCCATTGGCGAATGTTGGGGTTTGATAGCTGTCGCCACATCCTATCGCCTTCGAGCTGCTGTGATCTTAATTAACTTCCACCATATTCCCACATAGTGAGCCAAAAATGTCCTATGTCAGTTCTAGAGTGCAGGGGCTTCCCTCCTGACCCCTTAGATTTAATATTGAGACTCTTATGCGGAGCATCAACCCGTATATTGGTAAATGGACGTACTTTGGGTCCCTAGCCAATTTGGCGTTCGGTCAGAGAAAGATATCTACTCTGCACGATTTTTTACGCGATCTTACCGGAACCACTTACCGGAGGGCTGAAACGCAGACTTTTGGGGAATTATGTTGAGGTGCCACACCTTACACTGCAGACCATATGCTGAAGGATGTACGTCGTATGGCTACTAAGAACTGTAGACATCTACTAAAGGTGATACGCACGTAAGTCCACCAGACCCTGCTTTGACACATGGGCTTACTACAGCGTGTCCACCCCCCTGCGGGTCTGGGGTAAGAATAGGCCCGAGGTATTCCTGCCTGTCGTACGAGGCGACTAAAAGGAGTTTCAACTGTTTCGGCCTTCCATGTGATGGTCCCCCTTGGGGTTTGACCTCCATTTTTCTAAATTTCTACAGAAGTACGAGCCTTTTGGGGAAGGACACCTTACGTGGTGTACCACTGGTCCTAAGTGCACTCAGACCTTGGCACTCAGCATTGCACCGGCGTTGTAACCATACCCACTATTACTCAAATTGGGCCTAAACGCCTTTTGGGTTGTCCCAGTTACGCCCATAGTGCGTCTCCATCTGCACCAGCGATCATGATGGACTTTCCATGGCACCAGAAATCCAGCACGGTAGCCAGCCCGTTGTGGTGGGGTCGTCATGTACCCTCTAGGTTGTAGCCCCCTGACAACACAGGGATCGTACTGCCGATACCTGAGCTGCACCCTCCTCACATCGGCCAATGAGTAGATGACCGTCTCCTTGGGGCATCAGGACTCCCGGCAATGGTCATCCTGCCAGGTGGCCCTTGCTGCGGCTGGGTGGCGCCCGTGGGGAGAGCCCCTGGTCGGAGTGGGTGGTATCGGGGCGGACGTTTTGCAGATGAAACGTCACCACGTATCGGGTCGCTCTGCGGCCGAGTCTTTCAAAAGAAAAAGTACCGTTTCTGGTTCTGGTTCTCCTGCCCCTTCCCCCTTGGCCACTCCATGGGAGGAGGGACAGGCCCGCCGGCTTGGAGTGAAGTACTTCCCCCGCTATTTGGTCTGTTCTCGAACCGATGGGGGGACATTCGCCACCTCCAAGCCCATGTTCTTTGTTCACCACATTGAGGACATCTTTGGGGAAATCGAGGCTCTCAGCAAGATGCGTTCAGGGTCCGTACTTATCAAGACCACGTCCGCCACACAGTCGGCGGCGCTCCAGGCGTGCGACCGCCTAGGGGACATCCCAGTCTCCATTGTCCCACATCTGGCACTCAATAGGACGCAGGGGGTTATTTTTCATCGTGACCTCCTGCTACAATCTGATGAGGAGCTCAGGGCCAACCTGGAGCGCCGAGGCGTGCATTTCGTCCGGCGAGTCCAGCGCGGCCCCAAAGACCGTCGCATCGACACTGGGGCCTTTATCCTCGCCTTCGAGGGGGACGTTCTCCCGGAGAAGGTAAACGTAATGTGCTACCGGTGTGACGTGCGACCCTACGTTCCGCCTCCAATGCGCTGTTTTAGGTGTTTGCGCTTTGGGCACATGTCGTCACGGTGTGAGGCTGAGCCCCTCTGTGGCGATTGTGGCCGTCCTCTTCGTGAGGAACATACATGCACCCCACCACCTCGGTGCGTTAATTGTCCTGGCGTCCACTCGCCTAGATCCTCAGACTGCCCCGCATATCAGAAGGAGAAGAAGATACAAGAAATCAAAACTTTGGATCGGCTGTCTTATTCTGAGGCCAGGAAGAAGTACGACCGCCTCCATCCCGTGCCATTGACCACTTCGTTTGCCTCAGTTGTGTCCACTCCTTCCGCGGTATCCTCACCCCTCTCCTGTCCCCCCTCCGCCTCCTCCGCCAATCAGGGGGCTCTGCCTCCGCCTCCCAAATCCCTCCCTTCCAAATCCTCCTCCCCCGTGGCCCCCACCCCCTCTGCCGCAGGCGCCATCCTTCCTCCTCCTTCTCCCCACACGCCACCTGAGAAGCGATCCTCTTCTCAGGCGTCCATCGGGGACACGTTCCGGACCCCGGCTTCCGAGGTCCGGCGTTCCAAAACGGACCCCGCGCGTGAGGACCTTCTTCGGGTCCAGCCCACCATCCCTGTGCCTCCTCGGCCTTCCAAGAAGGCCTCCAAGAAGAAGTCTCTATCCCCCTCTCCACCCCGGCGCGTTTCGACTGACGCTCCATCCGTGAGTCGCCGCTCCCGGCCGTCCTCAGTTTCGCCGGGAGGCTCTGCTGCCAGGCGCTCAGCTGGCCTTTCGTCGGCAAATGATGCTGCCCCTCCTACACAACCAGGGACAGCGGCCGCAGCTGGCGACCAGTCGATGGAACCGGATCCGCCTCCCGTCGGTTGTAGCGTTGTTCCCTCGCAACCTGGCCCCCCGCGGCCGTCGAGGTGACCAGCTCTTCCCCCGTCTCGTTCCCCCAACTTTTTGACTAGCGATGGCGTTGTTTCATTGGAACATAAGAGGTATTCGATCTCATCGGGAGGAATTACAACTGCTCCTCCGCCTGCACTGTCTGCTCGTCCTTGGACTCCAGGAAACCAAGTTGCGCCCGACTGACCGTATTGCCTTTACCCACTATACCTCGGAGCGGTATGACCTTACCCCTGTGGACGGTGTCCCAGCTCATGGTGGGGTCATGTTGCTCATTTGGGACGACGTCTATTACCATCCCATCCCATTGACCACCCCACTCCAAGCAATAGCTGTCCGCATTACTCTTTCTGCTTTTACTTTTTCAGTTTGTACCATCTACACTCCACCGTTGTCTGCCGTTAGTCGGGCTGACATGATGCACCTGATCGTTCAGCTTCCCCCGCCGTTTTTATTGTTTGGCGACTTCAATGCCCATCATCCCCTTTGGGGCTCTCCTGCATCCTGTCCAAGAGGCTCACTCTTGGCAGATGTCTTCAACCATCTCAATCTTGTCTGCCTCAATACCGGCACCCCGACTTTCCTCTCGGACTCCACTCATACCTTCTCCCACTTGGACCTCTCGATATGTTCTACCACTCTTGCCCGTCGGTTCGAGTGGTATGTCCTTTCTGACACCTATTCGAGCGACCACTTCCCCTGTGTCGTTCGTCTCCTGCACCACACCCCATCCCCACGTCCTTCGAGCTGGAACATACTGAAAGCTGACTGGGGACTTTACTCATCCCTGGCGACCTTTCCGGACCACGATTTTCCCAGTTGTGACAGTCAGGTCGAATACCTCACGGCTGTTATCATCCATGCTGCCGAACGTTCCATTCCTCGTACTACTTCTTCACGTCGCGTTTCCGTCCCCTGGTGGAACGAGGCTTGTAGGGACGCTATCCGTGCTCGACGACGTGCTTTACGCACCTTTCGCCGCCATCCTACGTTGGCGAATTGTATTGAATACAAACGACTCCGAGCGCAATGCCGTAGAGTCATCAAAGACAGCAAAAAAGCTTGTTGGGCCTCTTTCACCGGCTGCTTTAACAGTTTTACTCCATCTTCCGTCGTTTGGGGTAGCCTGCGCCGGCTGTCGGGTATTAAGGCCCACTCCTCGGTACCTGGCCTGACCTCAGGTAATGCGGTCCTTGTTGATCCGGTGGCTGTCGCCAACGCCTTTGGCCGCTTTTTCGAGGAGGTTTCAAGCTCCGCCCATTACCATCCTGCCTTCCTTCCCAGGAAAGAGGCAGAAGAGGCTCGGCGACCTTCCTTCCACTCGCTGAATCTGGAAACCTATAATGCCCCCTTTACTATGCGGGAACTCGAACGTGCGCTTGCACTGTCCCGGTCCTCTGCTCCGGGGCCGGATGCCATTCACGTTCAGATGCTGGCACACCTTTCTCCGGCGGGCAAAAGCTTCCTTCTCCGTACCTACAATCGCGTCTGGACCGAAGGTCAAGTCCCCATGCGTTGGCGTGACGCCGTTGTTGTTCCTATACCCAAACCTGGGAAGGATAGACACCTTCCTTCTAGTTACCGCCCCATTTCTCTTACAAGCTGTGTCTGTAAGTTGATGGAGCACATGGTTAATGCTCAGTTAGTCTGGATTCTTGAATCTCGACGGCTACTTACTAATGTCCAATGCGGCTTTCGTCGCCGCCGCTCCGCTGTTGACCACCTCTTGACCTTGTCGACATTCATCATGAACAACTTTTTGCGAAGGCGTCAAACGGTAGCCGTGTTCTTCGACTTGGAGAAGGCTTATGACACCTGTTGGAGAGGAGGTATCCTCCGCACTATGCACAGGTGGGGCCTACGCGGTCGCCTGCCCCTTTTTATTGATTCCTTTTTAACGGATCGAAAGTTTAGGGTACGTGTGGGCTCCGTATTGTCCGACGTCTTCCTCCAGGAGAACGGAGTGCCTCAGGGCTCCGTCTTGAGCGTAGCCCTTTTTGCCATCGCGATCAATCCAATTATGGATTGCATTCCACCTAATGTCTCAGGCTGTCTCTTTGTCGATGACTTCGCGATCTACTGCAGTGCCCAGAGAACATGCCTCCTGGAGCGCTGCCTTCAGCGTTGTCTAGACAGCCTCTACTCATGGAGCGTGGCAAATGGCTTCCGGTTCTCTGAAGAAAAGACGGTTTGTATCAACTTTTGGCGATATAAAGCGTTCCTTCCGCCATCCTTACATCTCGGTCCCGTTGTTCTCCCATTCGTGGACAAACTAAGTTTCTAGGGCTCACGTTGGACAGGAAACTGTGTTGGTCTCCACACGTCTCTTATTTGGCGGCCCGTTGTACACGTTCCCTTAATGTCCTCAGAGTTCTTAGCGGTTCATCTTGGGGAGCGGATCGCACTGTCCTGCTTCGCTTGTATCGGTCCATAGTCCGATCGAAGCTGGATTATGGGAGCTTCGTCTACTCGTCCGCTCGGCCGTCCCTCTTACGCCGGCTCAACTCCATCCACCATCGGGGGTTACGTCTTGCGACCGGAGCCTTCTACACTAGTCCTGTCAAGAGTCTTTATGCTGAAGCTGCCGAGTTACCGTTGACCTACCGGCGCGACGTACTGCTGTGTCGGTATGCCTGCCGGCTGTCGTCTATGCCCGACCACCCCTCTTACAAGTCCTTCTTCGCCGATTCTCTCGACCGTCAGTACGGGTTGTATGTGTCTGCCCTGCTGCCCCCCGGAGTCCGCTTCCGTCGCCTGCTTCGACAATTGGATTTTGCCCTCCCTACCACCTTCAGAGAGGGTGAGAGCCCGACACCACCTTGGCTCCAGGCTCCGGTTCATATTTATCTCGACCTCAGCTCACTCCCGAAGGATGGTACTCCGGCTGCAATGTATTGCTCACGGTTTGCCGAACTTCGTGCTCGACTTGCCGGTCACACCTTTATTTACACCGATGGCTCCAAAACTGACGATGGTGTCGGCTGTGCCTTTGTCGTCGGGGCCGCCACATTTAAATACAGGCTCCTCGACCAATGTTCCAGCTTTACGGCCGAGCTTTTTGCTCTCCATCAGGCCGTTCAGTATGCCCGCCGCCACCACCATTCATCATATGTACTCTGCTCTGACTCACTCAGTGCTCTTCAGAGCCTTGGAGCTCCCTATCCGGTCCATCCCTTGATAAAACGGATACAGCAGTCCCTTCATTCTTTGGCTGATAACGGTGGTTCTGTCAGCTTTCTGTGGGTTCCTGGACATGTAGGAGTGCCTGGGAATGAGGCTGCGGATGCTGCAGCCAAGGCTGCAGTCCTCCTGCCTCGGCCAGCCTCCCATTGTGTCCCGTCATCCGACGTTCGTGGGGATGTCTGTAAGAGGCTTGTGTCGTTGTGGTGGGTTGCTTGGTCATCCCTCCAAGGAAACAAGCTCCGGGCAGTAAAACCGCTACCAACTGCTTGGACAACATCCTCCCGACCATCTCGGCGCGAGGAGGTCCTTCTGACCAGGTTGCGGATTGGGCATTGCCGGTTTAGCCACCACTACCTGCTCTCCGGTGACCCAGCCCCGCAGTGCCCTTGTGGTCAGGCATTAACAGTGCGCCATGTTTTATTGTCGTGTCCCCGTTTTAGTCAATTTCGTGTTGTCCTGTCCCTGCCATCTACTTTACCGGATGTTTTAGCTGATGACGCTCGAGCAGCTGCTCGTATTCTGCGTTTTATAACTTTAACTGGCTTGTCCAAGGACATTTAATCTTTTTACCTATTTTGACTGCATCTTTGTCGGGTCCTTCTGGTGTCCCCTCCATCCCCTTGAGTTTTACCAGATTCCATGTGCTCAAACAACAGTGACTGGGCGCTAATGACCTCAGCAGTTGAGCGCCCTTAAACCCAACCAAAAAAAAAAAAAAAAATACAGCGTGTCCAGAATCTTAACCTTCAATTGGCGACCAATTTGATACACGTGGCTCAGGTTCTCCCTCTACCGACATTTATGACAAGCAGTCTACAGGGGGCTTTTGGATATCACCTTACTATTGGATCTCTATTTAAAGTGCTTTACAATAACCTCACCCTCCCTGCGCGTGAAGGTGTAGTGGGACGTATGAATGTAAAAGTCCGGGCTGCAGCACAATGGCAAAAGAAGAATTCTCACAGGCCATAGCTTTAGACAGCACCAGATTACATCATTTAGCGCACTTCAGAATAAATGCCCATTGGTAAGACGCCTACTGGTGGAGGCTCTTGTCAGGAATCACAGAATAAAATAATGGCATAAATATTTGCCAGAGGCATATGGCTTTGTCTCTGGCAAGATGTAAACTTATCATATACAAATATTTGGTCAATATTATGTCAGTTTTATAAATTAAAAGAGCCGCTCGGCTTCAGCTAATCTAATCTGTCACCATGTGTTGTACGAAGGTCTACTCCTTCTGAAGACCATATTGTTAGAAATATCGAAGCCTAGGTCAAGGACTAATAAACCTTTGTTTTGAAACTGGTTGGCTGATTGTTTGAACCTCTTTAAAATTTATAGTAGGGAATGCGAATGGTAGCGTTCGGAGAATTTTAGGTAAGTGTAATTCATCTACACTCATACTCATAAATTAAGGATAATGCTGATACATGTGAAACAACGCTGTGGTGGTCGGTTTGGGGGTTTAAATCACCTCGGGGTATGCTCATGCGGTGCATTTGACTGCGGTCGTCGCAGGGTGGCGCTGGCAGCAGTCCACAAACACAGAGGTGTGTTGGTGCATGTCAGAGTACGGTGCAGCGAGTAAGTATGCAGACGTTTTCAGATGTGCTAATGGTGACTGTGTTGAAAATGGCTCAAAGAACACATATTTAATACGATATGAGGTTTAGAATACTAGGGCGACTGGAGGCTGGTCAAACACAGTAGGTCGTAGCACGGGCCCTCCGTGTGCCACAAAGTATGATCTCAAGATAATGGCAACGATTCCAGCAGACAGGAAACGTGTCCAGGCGATACAGTACGGGACGTCCACAGTGTACAACACCACAAGAAGACCGATATCTAACCATCACTGTTCGCAGACGACCACGGTTGCTCGAGACCTTACTGCAGCCACTGGAACAGGTGACACCAGTCTAATGACGACTCAACAGAAATGGTTTATGCGCCTGGAGACCAGCAAGGTGCATTCCACTGACCCCTCGTCACAGAAAAGCCCGTAAAGCCTGGTGTCAAGAACGCAGTACATAGTCATTGGAACAGTGGTACTAGTTTATGTTCACGGACGAGTCCAGGTATAGTCTGAATAGTGATTCTCGCCTGGTTTTCATCTGACGTGAACCAGGAACCAGATACCAACCTCTTAATGTCCTTGAAAGGGACCTATATGGAGGTCGTGGTTTGATGGTGTGGAGTGGGAATATGTTGGTGCACGTACATCCCTTCATGTCTTTGACAGAGGAACTGTAAAAGGTCAGGTGTATCGGGACGTCAGTATGTCCGCCTTTCCAGGGTTGAAGTGGGTCCCACCTTCCAGCTGATGGATGATAACGCACGGCCCCACCGAGCGGCTATCGTGGAGGAGTAACTTGAAACAGAAGATATTAGGCGAATGGAGAATGGAGAAAACCTAAACCCTATCGAGCACGTCTGGGATTCTCTCGGTCGACGTATCGCTGCACGTCTTCAAATCCCTAGGACACTTCAGGAGCTGCAACAGGCACTGGTGCAAGAATGGGAGGCTATACACAAGGAGCTGCTTGACCACCTGATCCTAAGTATGCCAACCCGTTGTGTGACCAGTGCACGTGTGCATGGTGATCATATCCCATATTGATGTCGGGGTACATGTGCAGGAAAGAGTGGCGTTTTGTAGCACATGTGTTCCGGGACGGTTTTTTCAACTTATCACAAATACCGTGGACATAGAGATATGTGTCATGTGTGTTCCCTATGTGCCTATGGTATTAGCGCCAGTTTTGTGCAGTGCCACGTTGTGTGGCCCCACATTCTGCAATTATACTTAATTTATGAGCATGAGTGTATAAAGCAGACGGCATATACAAAATTGCTGCGATACGTTCTTCATTACTGCTCGAGGGTTTTGCATCTTCACCGTGTCGGATTAAAGGAATGTATCGAACCAATTCAAAGGCGTGCTGACACAGTTGTTATTGGTAAATTAGATCACGCACGAGTACGACGGAGATGGTACGTGATGTCAAGTGACATTCCCTGGAGGAAAGATGATGCTCTTCTCGCTAAACATGGTTGATAAAATTTACAGAACCGGCCGTTTCGGCAAACTATAGAGCGACTCTACGGCTGTCAACGTACATTTCGCGTAAGGACTTCGAAGACAAGGTAAGAGAAATTTGGTTTCGTAACGAAGTATATAGATAGTCAGGTTCCCATTTCTCCATTTGCGAGTAGAACAGGAAAGGAAAAGACTATTAGTGGTAAAAGTAACCATCCGTCATGCACCGGCAGGTGGGTTACAGGAGTACGCAAGTGGACGTAGAAGGAAAGCTCATAACGATTTCTGATGTTTTCTGCTTCTCGACCTATTAGTGTTTTAATGCATGTACAGGATTTAGTTACAGCTATAAACCAAAAACTAAGTTTCCTACTAAGTAAGGACGTGATCAAAAATATCTGGTAACAGTATAGAGACTGTAAATAAGGTTCTCGGTCGAGACGTCGTTGGTGCAATTGAGCGACATCTTCAGGTGCGGCGATCACACTGTCCAAGCTGTGACCGAAGACTCTCACTTACGACAATCCGAGAAAAATCTGCACAGGCGCGAACGCGCGATGTTTCTGTGCCCCATAACGCGGATATGCAGATCTATAGCGAGAGCGACAGCTACGCCACCTGTTGGACGATGACCGTACGCGCAGAGGCTGTGAGCCGTGCTGTGAGCCATGACGTCGGCCGCCACAGCGCCCTCTGTCGGGAACCGCTTGCCGAAATCTGCGTCTGCACTGACGTGTGCCCGCCCTCACCGTTTTCGAACAAATATCTATGTTACTATCGCAGCGTCATCCATCGCAAGACCAACAATCCTTTTTTGTGTTCACTGTGATTTTAACATGGCCAGCTCTGGACCTCACGCGGTGCTGAGTTGGTATCCTGTGTCCTTGTTAAGCACATCAGTTGACCTGCGAATTTCCACTACTTCCTTAATAATGCTGTCCCAGTATGAAGATATCGACGACAGAGTTTCGGAATTTTTGTATTCCAAGCACTGTTCTGTATGAGGCAATGTTCGGCCACTGCAGATTACAGCGGCTGGTCCAGAGATGCGTTATCGATGTTAGACATATATGTCCTCCACGGTGCGAGAAGTTTGTCATTGTATGACATTACGCAGCTACAGGGAATCTTATTGACACCAGGCCTTCGTAAGACAAGATCATCTTTCACTGAGCCTGAAAGAGCTCAGATTTTTCGTTGATGGGCGAAAGACGCATATAATTTTATTTTTCTCCTATAATATTCCTGGCCGGCCGGAGTGGCCGTGCGGTTATAGGCGCTACAGTCTGGAACCGAGCGACCGCTACAGTCGCAGGTTCGAATCCTGCCTCGGGCATGGATGTGTGTGATGTCCTTAGGTTAGTTAGGTTTAATTAGTTCTAACTTCTAGCGGACTGATCACGATTATGTCCCATAGTGCTCAGAGCCAGTAAGTGAAAAAATTAACTTTCACATGTAAAACAGAATTAATTTCGTTATGTTTTTTAATTTCCACTGCTATGAGTGTGAATCCGGAAACCTTCCTGGTCATGCTGACAAAGTTTTATGAATTTATTCGTAAAAGTATAGACAGTGGGAATTAAAAAGTCCTGTGGTGTCTCTCCTGCTCCAAGACGGCCCGTTTAACGTCCTACCACCCTTAAGACATATTCCTGCTACGATTCTCGCCTTCGCTGGTACCTTGGGTAGCCGTGCTGTTGGTTGGGTGGACGGGAATTCATTAGGCGGTTGACTGGTTCGTCAGCCGTCCGTAGGTCCTGCTGCAACCCGATTGTTCAGTGTTACACTTGGCTGCCTGTCTCACCTAAACTGTGGTTACAGTTTCCTCCCCAGGACGACCCTTGGAACGCTTATAGGCACCACTGTTTGTCGTTTGTGATTTTATTTGGTCGCAGATACTGCGCCAAGCCTTCAGCCGTGTATTAATATTGTCTGTTTTACGTTTAATATATTCCGAAATCAGATACTCGATTGTATTGCGTACCCAGGAGCAGATATAGACTGAGATCACAATATAGTAGTGATGCAGAGTAGGCGGAAGTTCAAGACATTAGTCAGGAAGAATCAATACGCAAAGAAGTGGGATACGGAAGTACTAAGGAATGACGAGATACGTTTGAAGTTCTCTAACGCTAAAGATACAGCAATAAGGAATAGCGCAGTAGACAGTACAGTTGAAGAGGAATGGAAATCTCTAAAAAGGGCCATCAAAGAAGTTGGGAAGGAAAACATAGGTACAAAGAAGGTAGCTGCGAAGGAACCATGGGTAACAGACGAAATACTTCAGTTGGTTGATGAAAGGAGGAAGTACAAACATGTTCCGGGAAAATCAGGAATACAGAAATACAAGTCGATGAGGAATGAAATAAATAGGAAGTGCAGGGTAGCTAAGACGAAATGGCTGCAGGAAAAATTGGAAGACATCGAAAAAGATATGATTGTCGGAAGGACAGTCTCAGCATACAGGAGAGTCAAAACAACCTTTGGTGACATTAAAAGCAACGGTGGTAACATTAAGAGTGCAACGGGAATTCCACTGTTAAATGCAGAGGAGAGAGCAGATAGGTGGAAAGAATACATTGAAAGCCTCTATGAGGATGAAGATTTGTCTGACGTGATAGAAGAAGAAACAGGAGTAGATTTAGAAGAGATAGGGAATCCAGTATTAGAATCGGAATTTAAAAGGGCTTTGGAGGACTTCGGGTCAAATAAGGCAGAAGTGACAGATAACATTCCATCAGAATTTCTAAAATCATTGGGGGAAGTGGCAACAAAACGACTATTCACGTTGGTGTGTAGAATATGAGTCTGGCGATATACCATCTGACTTTCGGAAAAGCATCATCCACACAATTCCGAAGACGGCAAGAGCTGACAAGTCCAAGAATTATCGCACAATCAGCTTAACAGCTCATGCATCGAAGCTGCTTACAAGAATAATATACAGAAGAATGGAAAAGAAAATTGAGAATGCGCTAGGTGACGATCAGTTTGGCTTTAGGAAAAGTAAAGGGACGAGAGAGGCAATTCTGACGTTAGGGCTAATAATGGAAGCAAGGCTAAAGAAAAATCAAGACACTTTCACAGGATTTGTCGACCTGGAAAAAGCGTTCGGCAATATAAAATGGTGCAAGCTGTTCGAGATTCTGAAAAAAGTAGGGGTAAGCTATAGGGAGAGACGGGTCATATACAATATGTACAACAACCAAAAGGGAATAATAAGAGTGGACGATCAAGAACGAAGTGCTCGTATTAAGAAGGGTGTAAGACAAGGCTGTTGCCTTTCGCCCCTACTCTTCAATCTGTACGTCGAGAAAGCAATGATGGAAATAGAAGAAAGGTTCAGGAGTGGAATTAAAATACAAGGTGAAAGGATATCAATGATACAATTCGCTGATGACATTGCTATCCTGAGTGAAAGTGAAGAAGAATTAAATGATTTGCTGAACGGAATGAACAGTCTAATGAGTACACAGTATGGTTTGAGAGTAAATCGGAGAAAGACGAAGGTAATGAGAAGTAGTAGAAATGAGGACAGCGAGAAACTTAACATCAGGATTGATGGTCACGAAGTCAATGAAGTTAAGAAATTCTGCTACCTAGGCAGTAAAATACCCAATGACGGAGGGAGCAAGGAGGACATCAAAAGCAGACTCGCTATGGCAATAAAGGCATTTCTGGCCAAGAGAAGTCTACTAATATCAAATACCGGCCTTAATTTGAGGATGAAATTTCTGAGGATGTACGTCTGGAGTACAGCATTGTATGGTAGTGAAACATGGACTGTGGGAAAACCGGAACAGAAGAGAATCGAAGCATTTGAGATGTGGTGCTATAGACGAATGTTGAAAATTAGGTGGACTGATAAGGTAAGGAATGAGGAGGTTCTACGCAGAATCGGAGAGGAAAGGAATATGTGGAAAACACTGATAAGGGAAAGGGACAGGATGATAGGACATCTGCTAAGACATGAGGGATTGACTTCCATGGTACTAGAGGGAGCTGTAGAGGGAAAAAACTGTAGAGGAAGACAGAGATTGGAATACGTCAAGCAAATAATTGAGGACGTAGGTTGCAAGTGCTACTCTGAGATGAAGAGGTTAGCACAGGAAAGGAATTCGTGGCGGGCCGCATCAAACCAGTCAGTAGACTGATGACCAAAAAAAAAGAAAAGAAAAATGCCCTTCAGCCGAACTTCGTAGCAACTTTAAGATTATTTCTTTAACTGTGTTTCATTTACAAATGTTGTCGCTCTGTATTTAGGACTTCAGCCGTGTTTGCTTCAGAATCGCTGGCTTAATATGTAAATCCTTCTCTGTAGAGTTTCTCTATAATTATTTTGAATCCTTGAAACGGCATTCAGCCGTGGTCTATAAATGTTTCTTAAGGTTGTGTTTAATTATTCCTGAGTAACTGCTTGGGCCTTGTGCCGACAAGACACTTCAAGTTTTCTTAAGATGTTTTTCTGTTGTACTGTGTAAAGACTTAACTTTAAATTCTCTCTTATATTATGCAAAGAAAATTTTTAAAATTGGTCTTTTAGCCGAAGAATTGACTTGAATTTTCCTTAATATGGCCTTTAGCCGGAATTTGTAAATGCTTGGCTTCTAAAGTATTTCCTCAGCTGATCTGAAATATTATTCCGGCCTTTAGCCGAGAAGATATTGTAATTTTGCTTAAGTATGGCCTTTAGCCGTTACTCTAAATCCTGGTGTTTTAAAAGCAGTCATTTAAACTTATTCTGGAGAAGTTACCTCGGTCCTCAGCCGTGAATTGATATTAGTTGTTTTAAAGAGAAAATTGTGAATTGGTTTGAGGAATAAAGTTGTGTGTTTTCTTGTATAGCTAACAGTAAGTGACCTTGGCCCCTCTCCAAAACCCGATCCGCTGTGTCCTGCGAAAACAGATTTCACTTCCTATGTGGCAAAACGACCATTCCTCTTTGTTCATCACTTTCTTTCAGCTCCTTACTTTCTCTAGCACGCACCATGAGTCAGGTACGGCCCCTTCAGAATATCCATTCTCTAAAAATACGGTACAGAGGTGGCGTAGCTTGGGTCACACTACGTACCTCAAACCTACACCCACGGAATTACTCACAGATCACCAGATGTAACCATCCACCACAACGAAGTCGTGTGCTGAGGACGTTGGTCCACAGAGCACGAGCTCTACCGGATTCTGAGGGCTTGTTTGAAGAGTTAAACCACCTTTATTTGCCCTTGAACCAACTTAAGATCTAGTCGCAGATTAACCTACGAATGTTTTATACAGAAATCGACATAAACTGGAATCTGGCGTATCACAAAGGGCTCAGGAAAAACTTTTAACATTTCTGTATCCTACCATATTTCGGTGAGCTGATCATTATTCAGAAATAAAGAGCTCTTACACGCTGGTGTATTAAATACTTAAATGTTAGAAGGAATATTTGACCTTTCTTTTGCTGCACGTGGCTGTGTACTTCTTAGAGCTAAAATGCATGCTGCCGGACTACTGTCTTCACATACGTTGCTCTAAATTATATAATATCGCCAGTATTACACTATCAAATTTCTTTGTCAAAGTCTATAAGTCAAATATTTTTGTCAAATATGTTTGATGGTGTAGCAGGGAACTTTGTCAAATCTTGTCTGTCGTCAAATAAATTTGATCAAATCTATGTCCTCGCTATAGATTTGATCATAAAAGTCGCTTCTCTTCTGTTCACTCCAATGTTACATGTTGCCACGTGGAGCGCTAGCATCGCTGCAGCGTTCTGTTATCTTTAGTGTGTTTATAAACATTGTCGGTAGATACAAAATTGTGTGTACCAACAACTAAAAAATGAATAGAGATGTATTAAGCTGATGAGGCGCTTTAAAACTTGGGGCATCCTCAATACAAAAATAGATTCAGAAGACTGGAGACCTAACCTGATCTAACCTAAGTTTCTCCTGCAGCAAGGAATCGGAGTGTTACAGTGAGCCGGCCGGGGTGGCCGAGCCGTTCTAGTCGCTACAGTCCGGAACCGTGTGACCACTACGGTCGCAGGTTCGAATACTGCCTTTGGCATGGATGTGTGTCATGTCCTTAGGTTAGTTAGGTTTAAGTGGTTCTAAGTCTAGGGGACTGACGACCTCAGAAGTTAAGTCCTATAGTGCTCAGAGCCATTGGAACCATTTGTAACAGGGAGCCTGTCTTCTGCAGATATAGCAGTTCTTGAGTGAGTATTGTTCTTTTTGATATGAGGATACATTTCACTGAGCAAATACTGAAATGTATGCTCATCCATTCGTAAGTAATTTACAGGGTGTCCAGAAAAGGACTCCCTGATTTCAAAATTAAATATCTCGAAAACCAAGATCGATAGAGGAATGCAGTAAACGGTATGTTTATTGTGAAAGCTGTAAGACGTTTATACAGCAGTTTGAAATAATAGTTACAAAAGCTGCTAAGAGATGGCGCTGTAATCGCCATACGTAATAGCTAGTATAATTAGTGATCCGAAGCCCAGAGCGATCAGTTGCACTTTTGAAACGTGAAAGGAGGTTAGCGTACCGAAGGAAGAGATTAAAACCATGTACTCCATTGAACAACGCGTTTTTCTGGTGCTAGAGTACCACTGGTTAGAAGAGAGTCCTACGGCAACAAGGCGAAGTTTTCAAGCACGATTTAATGTTCCAAAAGGACCCGATGCGAAAACCATTCGTACGCTCTTCGCAAAATTTCAACGAACAGGCAGCGTAACTGATGATCTAGTGGGGCATGTTGGCCGCAAGCAAACCGCAGTTACGCCTGAAAATATCGCCACAGTTTCTGGAATTATTCAGCGAAATCCAATGTCATCCGTCCGTAGAATTGCATCTGAGTCGGGGCTGAAGCGTTGCAGCCCGCAGAAAATACTGCGAAAGAGCCTACACATGTTTCCATTCAAAATTCAAACGGACCAGGCCATACCCGTACAAGCTGTGCAACAAAGGTTTGCCTTTGCTAATCAGATGATCACAATGATTGATAGCGAAGGATTTGATGTTGGCTGCATCTGGTTTACAGATGAAACACACTCCCATCTGAATGGATACGTGAATTAGCAGAACTGGCGATTTTGGGTTTCCGAAAAGCCATATTGGTGTGAGGTGAAGCCCCTGTATTCTCCTAAAGTTACTGTGTGGGCTGCAGTATGCAGCAGAGGCATTATTCGCCCTTTTTTCATTCGAGAAACGGTCACTGGTGCACTTCACGTTTCAATTTTGGAACAATTTGTCGCCACACAGCAAGCGTTAGAGGATCGACCAGGTACTGAACGGTTTATGCAAGATGGAGCCCGACCACATCGGACCGAACAAGTGTTTCGCTTTCTTGAGGAATACTTCGGGAATCGAGTTATTGCTTTGGAATATCCCAAATTTACTGGTGGAGGCATGGATTGGCCTCCATATTCGCCAGATTTGACTCCCTGTGACATTTTTTTGTGGGGCACAGTGAAAGACATGGTCTACCCGAAGCATCCCGCCACGCTGGACGAGTTTGAATCGGCGATCTCTGTGACATGTGAATCCATGCGACTGATGACCTCAGAAGTCGCATGGTGCTCAGAGCCATTTTGAACGTTTTGAAAACATTGTGATGTGATTGATTGCAAAGATTGTGTTCATACGATTATTTCACTTACGTATGCTGATATGAGCTGTACAGCGTACAGCGCCATCTGTTAGCAGCTTTTGTAACTATTATTTCAAACTGCTGTATAAACTTCATACAGTTTTCACAATAAACATACAGTTTTCTACATTCCTCTATCAATCTTTATTTTGTAGATATTTAATTTTGAAATCAGGGAGTCCTTTTCTGGACACCCTGTTCGTACGACTTGACGCCCTCCAGTACAATCTCACATAACATGTTTTGTGGAATGCTTTTATCGTCTCGTCGTAAAACCCTCGGCTTCACCCAGGTACGTTCCCTTTTTTTTCCCCCCCACTTCTCTTCCACATGTGCACACAGCGCAATTGTGGTACATGCAACTGCTGCGGTTAATAACAAGATGTTGTTGTCAGGCATATTGAACTTTGGCGAAAAAGATGACAGTGTAATACCCCTATTTAGCCCCACGTCAAAGATCTTTGTCAAATAAATTTGACGAATATTTCATTATATCTTTGATCAAATCTTCGACAAAGAAATTTGATAGTTTAATACCGGCGTATGCGATACATTCGTTGAACTAAATATTTTGCTAAAAATACTTCGGTGACCACCTACAAACAGCAAAATAAATATTCTTCTCAACGCAACGTCCTTTGACGCTAAACGTAAGCGCTTAATGAGAGTTTTACCATCTACGTGCAGTACACGCCCTCGACATATTTGACACTGTAGTGCTATTTCGTTCACACGTAAATGAAATAAACAAGTTGTTAATAATTTGGTAACCACCCAAATCACATTAAGTAAATTTTATTTTCCAAAACATAACTTTATCCTTTATTTGAGCGCGTATCCAAACTGTTGACCATAAAGTGGAAAGCACATTTGCAGTCACCCTTCAAAAATACGATGAATATATGTAATAGTAGTGTATGATTCGACGACACATGTATGGCGTAGTTGCGGCTTCGTCACAGACTGCATCTTTGACTCCTCCCCAAAGAAAGAAATCGAAGAGAGTCAAACGGGGGTTATCTAGCAGTCACATTGACAATAGAATTTCGTCCTGTCTGACGTCCAGGAAAGATCTCATTCAGTATTTCCTTTGCAACAAGGAACGAGTAAGCTGGACAACAGAGTATCGGGCCCTCCACGCCCACACCAACGTGGTGACCAAACCAAACGTTCTACTGTCACCTCCGTATAACATGTTAGTTTTCGAATAGTGAGTCACAGGATACGGGCTGTGATGTTATCCATGCGTCTGGGTATGATTACGCATTGACATGGTCCATCAGGAGACAGAAAGTGGACGAAAGCGATCGAAGGGTAGCGGTTGTAAGGACAGAGGAAAAAAATTGCCAAGGCAAGTGCCAAGGGAAAAAAACCGCTGCGACAGTAGGACGGATAGCAATGGCAGTAGCGGCTTTCTATCTGCGACAGTGCATGCAAGGTGTGGTTATGTTAGTGCGAGGTATCGTGCATCGTTACCTTTGTCGTTGCTGGAGCTCGTCTCGGGGCTTGCTGCAGTTGCTGCGTCCCTGCAGCAGTTAAAGGTCGTTGTAAATTTGTGGGCGATCGGTCATAGATCGGCTCACAGACGGTGTAGTGGGTGTGTGTGGTTGGTTTGCGTGCTGTGCACAGTACGGTTTCCCTGCGGTTGCCCGTTTTTCGGCTGGTCGAACATGTGGGGTTGCCAGTAATAGCTGTGTTGCAGGGGCTCGTCAGTACTGTTAGCGTTCAATGGACTATAGATGTTTAGTTCCTAGCCAGTAGTGTCTTTGGTCTGTTATGCTTCCATCTATGACTGTCTTCTGGTTTCAGCTGCCGTCGTTACATAGCCCCTCTGCCTTCCGGGATGTCACTGATGCCCGCTCCGGCGCCATATATGGTAATGTTTTGCGTGCGGCAGCTGCGCCCGCTCCAACCTTCCGATGGCCCGGTCCCACGCTGTGCTTAGCTGCAGGTCACCACCTTTATTGAGTGTGTTGTCACAAATATTTATTTCGATCGCTTCTTTTATTATGCTATCCGAAAAACTGTTAGTCCGTGTGTTAATAGATGTCTCGTTGAGTGGAATAAGATGACCGTTTTCTAATGCGTGCTCCGCTACCGCTGGAATAAACAAAGCTTGGGCCGACCATAGGAAGGTTGAAGCGGGCGCGCCGGCGGCACAACGCAAACATTGTCGTATATGGTGCCGCAGCAGGTACCAGTGACGTCACGGAAGGCCGCACGGCTATACAGGGTGAGTCACCTAACGTTAACGCTGTATATATTTCGTAAACCACATCAAATACTGACGAACCGATTCCACAGACAGAACGTGAGGAGAGGGATTAGTGTAATTGGTTAATACAAACCATACAAAAATGAACGGAAGTATGTTTTTTCACACAAACGTACGTTGTTTCAAATGGAACCCCGTTGGTTTTGTTAGCACATCTGCACATATAAGCAAATACGTAATCATTGCCGTTTGTTGCATTGTAAAATATTAATTACATCCGGAGATATTGTAACCTAAAGTTGACGTTTGAGTACCACTCCTCCGCTGTTCGATCGTGTGTGTCGGAGAGCACTGCAACATACATCCTATTTCTACAGAATGATCTGCCAACGTTGCTTGAAAATGTCCCACTGGAAACGCGTCGACGTATGTGGTATTAGCGTGATGGTGCACCTGCACATTCCGCAATTAACACTAGGCTGACCCTCGACAGGATGTTCGACGGGCGTTTCATAGGACGCGGAGGACGCATAAATTGACAACCCTGTTCTCCTCATCTTACACCTCTGGACTTCTTTCTGTGGGGTACGTTAAAGAAGAATGTGTACCGTGATGTGCCTACAACCCCAGAGGATATGAAACAACGTATTGTGGCAGCCTGCGGCGACATTACACCAGATGTACTGCGGCGTGTACGACATTCATTACGCCAGAGATTGCAATTGTGTGCAGCAAATGATGGCCAACACATTAAACATCTATTGGCCTGACATGTCGGGACACACTCTATTCCACTCCGTAATTGAAAACGGAAACCGCGTGTGTACGTGTACCTCACCCCTCATGGTAATGTAAATGTGCGTCAGTGAAAAAGGCCAATAAAAAGGTGTTAGCATGTGGACGTAATGTGCTGTTGCAGTCTCTTCTGTACCTAAGGTCCATCACCGTTCCCTTTAGATCCCTACGTAATTCGGTGCTCTCCGATACACACGATCGAACAGCGGAGGAGTGGTACTCAAGCGTCAACTTTAGGTTACAATATCTCCGTATGTAATTAATATTTTACAATGCAACAAACGGCACTGATTACGTATTTGTGTATATGTTCAGATGTGCTAACAAAAGTAACGGGGTTCCATTTAAAAAAACGTTGGTCTGTGTTAAAAAAAATACATCCGTGCATTTTTGTATGGTTTGTATTAACCAATTACACTAACCCCTCTCCTCACGTTCGGTCAGTGGAATCGGTTCGTCAGTATTTGATGTGGTTTACGAAATATATCCAGCGGTAACGTTAGGTGACTCACCCTGTATAAGGACGGCAGCTGCACCAGAAGACAGTCACCACTTGACAATGGACGGGGAGTACTCGGCCGAGCCGAAAGCTTGTGGATTTTAAACCCCTTGACGTGGCTGGAAGCCCGAGCAACCTTTATTAATACATATCACCGCGAAACTATGCACTCCTATATTGACAAATGCTGTAATTGTCTTCTCAAGAGCTATCGAAAACAGTTATAAAAAGTACACGGTTCAGTTTTAAAAAAAGGTATTAGTTAATTATCTACGCTGATACCAGCCCTACAAAATTAATGAAGCAAAAAATACGTGCCCTTGGAGCTCTAAAATATGCCGAAAACCGCATTTCGATTTGTGTAACCTTTCACGACACAAAAGGGTGATACGTCTTACGTAACTCACCCTGTACGCTTACTAGCTGCGGAAGACCTCATCTGCACACAACACAATTCTTTGCAATGCTTTTGCCTAACTGATGTTGAAACCATAGCCATTTCATTGTTAATATTGCAACTTTCACAGGAATTACATAAACTGCCGCACGATTTTCATAATACTAATTACATAGATTAGTCAGTTTTTTATTTAATTTAACATTTTTCAAATTTCATCTGAAAACGTAGAAAAGTGTGACCATCAGCCTGACTTCAAACAGCACTTAATCGTGGAAACACGTATGAATTCCACCTGTCAGATCGTTCCGATGTTAGTTTCAAAGGTCATCTCGGCTGGGGCAAGGCATTCCGCGGTGTATAGCGGTAGTATAAGGACTGTGAACGTTGAGAAATCATCCAGTTTGTTTCTCTGTTTTTGCATGAGCTGTGACATCGGAGACCAGAGTATTCCTCTGGACAGTGGTGTGCCTCCTCGACTTTTCGCTGCATTCAGCGTTCACTGACTTCCCGCTGACATCTTTCTTCCAACTACCTACCTTTTCCGAAGTTGTCTGGGCCATTTCGCGAAACTTTACATCGGCGCTGGAATCGTTTCAAAGGATGTCCTGCTGATTTACGGGAAACCGAGTTAGTTCCGTAATTATCAGTGGAAGGCGACAATCTGGGTTACAGCCGCCAGGGAAGAGTGGGTGGTTGGAAGTTCTTCGCAGCTCCCGCCAACAGGTCTGCCGTTGCGCCTTTAGTGGTCGTTAGGAGTTCCCGCCGTTCGGATCTATTGCTATGGAACCGGCGTGCGCTCTTGTAAGCGGATTGCTTTTCTGAGCTTCTCCAGAAGGGGAGCAATTATCTCACACCAACAAAGTTCCGCACTCTCCGTCGTATTCATGACTTGAGCCGGCAGATAACGAAAAGGCGCTTCAGTGAAGGATTTCGTAGGAAAGCATATGATTATATTACTGACTGCAGCCTTATCAATTTATAGAACACCTGGAAGCAACAAATCCTAATTGATAATGCCTACAGTCCTTGTAGCAGAAATCAGTAACTGTAAATTTTTGTCCTGTTTACCTGCACACCCTAAATGACTATTTGTTCGGCAGCAAAATAATAAATGAATGAAACAAATGTGGTGTAGCTACCTGTCCTGAAATTGTTTGTACAAGAAGAATAAATCGGAAGGAACACAAAGTAAAAATTAAACAGAAGACTCTCTTTCATCTTTCTTCGTTACGAAGATCTGAACAGCTGTGGGTTGTTTTTTAAATAGCATTCTATATTTATAATTTGCAATCAACTTCCTCTCCTGAAAACCTGTTCAAAAACGTATCACAGTGTGCCTCATACGTAAACATGGCGTGAACAAAAGATTAACACAAGGTTGATATTGACGTTCGTGTCATAGCACGCCAAGGGAACTATACAATACGGCATGTCGACACCTATCCTGAAAATGATTTTTACAGGAAGAATAATTCGAAAAGAACACAGTCAGGCATTGAGCTGCTAAGACTGTCTGCAAGTATTTTTTAAAAAGTCGAAAATTTCCGCATTCGTGGCTCGCTACTTACCTGAGGGAATGTACATCCCTGCATAAGAAACACACCGGATGAATAGCCTTGGTTGGCGGCACAACGATAAACAGATAAAATGGCACCACATGATTTAATTTGTAAACTGAATTTCAGTTTCCCTTGATATGTTTCCTGAAACAATTGTTTGTAGTTGCTATTCACCACCGGCCGCTGTGGCCGAGCCGTTCTAGGCGCTTCAATCCGGAACCGCGCTGCTGTTACGGTCATACGTTCGAATCCTGCCTCGGGCATGGATGTGTGTGTGATGTCCTTAGGTTAGTTAGGTTTAACTAGTTCTAAGTTCTAGGGAACTGATGATCTCAGAAGTTGAGCTCCATAGTGCTCAGAGCCATTTGAACAATTTTTTTATCATCCTTGTTATCTTCGTAATTCTGTGGAAGATAGTCCTCCGGAAGTCTAATGATATGTTCCAGTCTAACAGAGTCCTCACACTAGCTTCAATAACCGTTACGCTGATATAATGATATAACGCTACTAGAAATTAGGAAGGAATATCTCCTCTGCCTTGTTTGATTGCAAGTATAACAAAACTCTGCAAATTATGATTTTGAAACTGGATTCCTTGTGCTCTCGCAATCGACGCCTGTCGTGTAAAGTGTTCGGAGCGAACGTCTGTTTTTCTCTGGTTTCATGCTTCGTCTTTCGTTCTGAAACCTTACCAGAGCGGTCAAAATACATAAAAAGCCGCCAACTTTCGTTGGCAATAAACAGAGAATTGAGGAAAGGCTGCACTTACGTCTTCGCCTGCTGAAGCGAGCGTAACTTTTTTACTGGGAGAGGCGCGGCGGTGCCGTAAACGTGATTATGGCAGAGGCTCTCTCAAATTCCCCACACCACTGCCACCTGCCAGTCAACAGCTTAATGACACACGGGGCCTCGTTTTGGAGCGTAAACATCTATCGAATGTGCTTGTGCGTCCCTTCCAATTCGCAGTATTAAAATACTGTTCACCGTATTCCCCAAAAGATACCACTTTTTAAGGTACCCAAGACAAAAAAGAACAAAGAACATTGCACAAGTGAAGGAAAAGACACACAGCAGCATCAATTCCAGCGACGCATTTTTTGTTTGTTTCTTTGTGGGGCGGCGAGTAAGTTACTTCACTGGTTTAAATTTTTGATGCCGTCTTTAATCACGTGAGCCTGGCATCTAATTTGGTGGTCAGCCAGAAAGAGAAGGGAAACACACTGACCCTAGTTCCCAGTCTGCACGGCAACATTCCGGTCCAGACCACTGAAAGAAAAGTGTCTATTTCCCATTTCCTTGCGGGATCAGGACTATGACTTCAGTAAAAGTTTAAAGTTCCAATCAAGATTTAATTAAAGTTTCTCACAAACAACACTTAAAATTGCGTTATGTTCAATTAAGAACAAGTCTTTCTACTCTAACAGCACCTTTAGCAGTTCAGAGGCGACCTCTACGGTAACTTCCTACCAGATAGCTTTTCGCCCTGACTAACATCGCTCAATTAAAAGTTCGCAATAAATATTCAAAAATTAATGCTCGCCATAATAGTGAAAATAAATTCACCACTTGCCACACGGAATTGAATTTCACACGGACGGCACACTAACAGTTATTTTATCGAATTCTAAACGATCCAGGACGGTGTACAGTCCTCGCGAGCTCACTATCCGTTTTCACTGCCAAATACGCGCTTGTCACAGCTCGGTACTGACGTCATCCGAGGCAGAGCGCGACAGACGTTTAACTGGCGTGGACCTCGCAGTGTCTGAGAGCGGACTGCCGAGAAAACATCTGTTGTCTCTATTTGTATACGGCCGCAGTCTACAAACGACCGCTATCTCGGGCACATAATCTTTAATAATATAGCTACCAATAAAATTAGAAACTTCTTAATTTTTGCTGGTATGCAGATAAGCAGTTTGAAAGAACGTAGAAAGTTTCAGCTCGTTAGAATGAAAACTTTGCTTAACAGAATTTATTTAGTGGAACTAATTGTAGATTGTTACCTCTGAACCATACTTTTCCGAAGACGTATATCAGTTGCTATTTATGTTAAAAGTCTTAAACTTGGTGTAGCTCTATTATTTGATATATTTGATCATCTCGTTTAACCAAAATCCTCTATAAAAAAATTTCAAGTACTTAATCTACAACACTTAGGTACATTTTAGTTACAAAATTAGTTTTTATTTAATTTCTCAAAAACTATGAGGTAGATTAACGTGGAGTCTCTGTTATTTTTGGGGTGTACTGAAGCATAAAACAAATTTTCAAGTTTCTAAGTCTATTATTTAGCGCTTCTGATTTTTCCGAAATACGTGGATTCTGGCGTTAATTTTTATTTTATGGTGTTGGAAAACAGCATCACTTACTTATAAATTCTAACTACACCTTCTGACCAGATCATGGCTTCCTAGCACCATTATTTAACGCCTCTAATTTTCTCTAAAACGGCATTTTTCCGTAAACTATTAAGTTTAGAACAGCAGGACTTGGTATTTGGAACATTGTTACACTAAACAATAATTTAACGAAGTTTTAAACATAATTTTTGATTTTTAATTTCATACTAAATTTTGGTGCAATACTTGTGAGCTACATGCAGACGCGTTAAGGTGACGTGGCGCTACTAGCAGTGAACTGGGGTAAGTCCCGGCGCACTCGCTCGCCTCTGTATCCCACACATGATACAGTGGTTGGTTTGCTTCAAGGTGTACTGCACTGTTGCATCTCTTCCTAACACGTTCCAGACTGTTAATCGCTGTCTACCAACTAAACTCTTCGTCCCGAGATACCTTTGTGCTTTCTAATCTTTATCTTCTGCATTTTCTTACCAAGTCCCTTCTTTGTTTCAATGTTTTCCAGGCTTATTTGTCCACAGTTTAACAATGTGGTGTACACTGATCAAAGAAAACATTATGTCCACTACCCACCGCGACGCTTATGCCATCTGGTGACGATGTGGGAACAAGGCACAGTAACAAAAGTACGTAAGAGGAGCAGACGTGAACGGGGGTCACCCTAGCCATATGGTCTGGAAACGGGGAAATGCAATGAGATATGCGACTTTGACAAAGCTCGTAAACGAGTATCTAGAAAACGGCGAAGCTGGTCGAATGTTCACGTGCTACTGTTGTGAGCAACAACGGAAAGATGTAGGACAGTAAAACTGTGGCCGAGCGGTTCTAGGCGCTACAGTCTGGAACCGCGCGACCGCTACGGTCGCAGGTTCGAATCCTGCTTCGGGCATGGATGTGTGTGAAGTCCTTAGGTTAGTTAGGTTTAAGGGGCTCCGGAACGCCCTATACTTGCAATGTTAAAATAACACTTATAAATTACATCTTTCCTCACAAAGTATTCGAGGTAGGAAGTTGAACTTTTTACAGATTATTTATTGGAATATGGGCTACAACTTAACACAGGGATTTTACAAAATTTTAGTTCAGTTATTAAAGATGATTTTTTTCAATTGTAATGAAAATTCACATTTTTTTGTAATTTTTCATTTATATATTCAAAAATATACAGTTTTTTGGAAAAAGGCTGTGTTAAATTATGCAGAATGTACTGTGTAACATTTACTGAAAGTTTGAAACAAATATGTTTGGAAGATCCTTAGAAAACATGTAATTAGTATGAGAAAATAAAAGTTTTGGGAATCGAGCGACAAAGATTGGATTAACTTTTTAGTGCATTCCAGGTCCATAGGATGGATTATCTTCATCCTCTGCAAACTCCTCCTCCAGCTTCCTCTTGTTCCCCCTCCTGTTTACTCTTGCTTGTATTTCTAGACTCTTTACAGCCCTGTCTGCAGCCCGAAGGCGTTCCTTGTCTAAAGCAAGCATCGCTCGTACCATGTTAGAACCTATCTTCATTCCCATATTTCTAAATACCATGCACCTTACAATGTTGCCATCATTGAAAGTCGCAACAGCAACTTTACTTTTACTCATTATTATACTTCAACAAAACAGAGACTCAAGAAACAGAATTAATTACGAATATTTTTCAGATAACGACAGAGTAAATAAACATGAAACAATCGACAATCACACCAGCGATATATATTGAACCATCACAGGTTAGCCACAACACATACTTTATCTCACATCACTAAAATGTACCTGATGAACACGGGCGTTAATAATAACACCATTTGACGGCAGTTTAACAGCGCCACAGTGGGTCACGCCCATGTAGAACACATTTCAAAAAAAATTTAAAAATAGTTGTAGTCTTCGGAATCGAATAAATTACCTATCTATTAAAAGGTAATAGTGTGCAGATTCAGATAACGCAAAAAAGTAAAAACTGAACTTTTCATGATTTTGAGCCTGATGACCTTAGAAGTTAAGTCCCATAGTGCTCAGAGCCATTTGAACCATTTTTTGACAGTAAAACTACCACTAGGCGCTAAATGGTTGGGAGTGCACGACTCTTCACAGAAAGTGAGCTTCGGAGGCTTGTCTGTCGTGTAAAGTAGGACAGATGAATATCTGCGGTATCTCTGCCGAAAGAGCACATTGATGGTGCACGCGCAAGTGTTACGGAGAACAACTTTCGTCATACATTGTTGAACATGGAGATCTGACGCAGACTACACCTACGTGTTCACATGTTGACCTAACAACATCGTCAATTACGATTTCAGTGGGGACAGGGTCATCAATCAATATATGCATATCGGCTCTTCGAGTGAATCGCATTTTTGGTGCACTAAGTCGGCTGTCGTGTCCACAAACGCCGTTATCGAGGTGAACGGCTGCTCGAAACTTGCACCGCACGACGAACGCAGTCAGATGGCTGCATGGGACCTGTGGTAGTAATCGAAGACACGCTGACACCTGTGAAATATCAGCACCCCTTTATGTTTGGGGTCTTCTCCGACGGCGATGTCATCTTTTAGCAGAAGTATTGTCTGCATCTCAAAGTCAGAACCATCCTACAGTCGTCTGAGGAGCTATGAAGTGATCTCACGTTGATGTGTCGGCGACCACATTCACCGGACACAAATCCTATGAAACCCACCTGGGTCGCTATCGAGTGCCATCACCGCGTACGCAAATCAGCGGCCTGTGATTTACCCGAATTACATGACCTGTGCGTAGGCATCTAATACCACATACCTTCTCAAACCTACTAACAAACAGTCTCATCCCTGACACGCAGAACCAGTAATGCATTTCATTCTCAAGGCGGACAAACAAGCTGTCAATCAGGTGGTCATAATGTTTTGGATCATCTGCGTAACTTTATCCATTTCATATCCAAGATCCTCCTGGTACACCATTTTTGAATGGTCTCGACTTTAAGCTCTATTTGTCCAAATATCACTACCAACAATCACGTGCGACAAAGATAGATTTACAGGTAAGCATGTTCTGGATTGCCGGCCGGTGTGGCCGTGCGTTTCTAAGCGCTTCAGTTTGGAACCGCGTGACCGCTACGGTCGCAGGTTCGAATCCTGCCTCGGGCATGGATGTGTGTCATGTCCTTAGGTTAGTTAGGTTTAAGTAGTTCTAATTTCTAGGGGACTGATGACCTTAGAAGTTAAGTCCCATAGTGCTCAGAGCCATTTGAACCATTTTTTTGTTCTGGATTTCCGGAAGGCTTTTGACACTGTACCACACAAGCGGCTTATAGTGAAATCGCGTGCTTATGGAATATCCTCTCAGTTTTGTGACTGGATTTGTGATTTACTGTCAGAGAGGTCAAGGTTCGTAGTAACTGACGGAAAGTCATCGAGTAAAACAGAAGTGATTACTGGCGTTACCCAAGGTAGTGTTACAGGCTCTTTGTTGTTCCTTATCTATATAAACGATTTGAAAGCTGCCGTCTTACGCTTTTTGCTGATGACGCTGTCGTTTATCGACTAATAAAGTCATCAGAAGATCAAAACAAATTGCAAAAGGATATAGAAAAGATATCTGAATGGTGCGAAAATTGGCACTTGACCCTAAATAACGAAAAGTGGGAGGTCACCCACATGAGTGCTAAAAGGAATTCGTTAAACTTCGGCTACATGATAAGTCAGTCTAATCTGAAAGCCGTAAATTAATCTAAGTATCTAGGGATTACAATTACGAACAACTTAAACTGGAAGGAACACACAGAAAATGTTGCGGGGAAGGCTAACCAACGACTGTGTTTTATTGGCAGGACACTTAAAAAATTTAACAGATCTACTAAGGTGGCTGCCTACACTACGCTCGTCCGTCCTCTTTTAGAAAACTGCTGCGCGGTGTGGGATCCTTATCATATAGGACTGACGGAGTACATCGAAAAAGTTCAAAGAGGGCAGCACGTTTTGTATTACCGCGAAATATGGAAGAGAGTGTCATGAAAAGAAATGCGTTTTTCGTTGCGACGGAATCTTCTCACAAAATTCCAATCACCAACTTTCTCCTCCGAATGCGAAAATATTTTTTTGACACCGATCTACATAGGGAGAAACGATTACCACGATAAAAGAAGGGAAATCAGAGCTCGTACGGAAAGATATAGGTGTTCTTCCTTCCGCGTGCTATACGAGATTGGAATAATAGAGAATTGTGAAGGTGGTTCGATGAACCCTCTGCCGTGCACTTAAATGTGATTTGCTGAGTATCCATGTAGATGTATATGTACGAGAGGTCTTGAAAAGTAAGTTACACATATCGCCCCACGCTATGGCCACCACGCAACAAGAGTTGCTCGTATTCAGGAGGTAGTACATATTCCTACGTATTCAGTTCTGCTGCATCTAAAACTGTATACCGGCACGGTAGAGCACTGAGTTTTGAACAATCATATACAGGGTGTTTCAAAAATAACCGATATATTTGAAACGGCAATAAAAACTAAACGAGCAGCGATAGAAATACACCGTTTGTTGCAATATGCTTGGGACAACAGTACATTTTCAGGCGGACAAACCTTCGAAATTACAGTAGTTACAATTTTCAACAACATATGGCGCTGCAAGTGATGTGAAAGATATAGAAGACAACGCAGTCTGTGGGTGCGCCATTCTGTACGTCGTCTTTCTGCTGTAAGCGTGTGCTGTTCACAACGTGCAAGTGTGCTGTAGACAACATGGTTTATTCCTTAGAACAGAGGATTTTTCTGGTGTTGGAATTCCACCGCCTAGAACACAGTGTTGTTGTAACAAGACGAAGTTTTCAACGGAGGTTTAATGTAACCAAAGGACCGAAAAGCTATACAATAAAGGATCTGTTTGAAAAATTTCAACGGACTGGGAACGTGACGGATGCACGTGCTGGAAAGGTAGGGCGACCACGTACGGCAACCACAGAGGGCAACGCGCAACTAGTGCAGCAGGTGATCCAACAGCGGCCTAGGGTTTTCGTTCGCCGTGTTGCAGCTGCGGTCCAAATGACGCCAACGTCCACGTATCGTCTCATGCGCCAGAGTTTACACCTCTATCCATACAAAATTCAAACGCAGCAACCCCTCAGCGCCGCTACCATTGCTGCACGAGAGACATTCGCTAACAATATAGTGCACAGGATTGATGACGGCGATATGCATGTGGGCAGCATTTGGTTTACTGACGAAGCTTATTTTTACCTGGACGGCTTCGTCAATAAACAGAACTGGCGCATATGGGGAACCGAAAAGCCCCATGTTGCAATCCCATCGTCCCTGCATCCTCAAAAAGTACTGGTCTGGGCCGCCATTACTTCCAAAGGAATCATTGGCCCATTTTTCAGATCCGAAACGATTACTGCATCGCGCTATCTGGACATTATTCGTGAATTTGTGGCGGTACAAACTGCCTTATACGACACTGCGAACACCTCGTGGTTTATGCAAGATGGTGCCCGGCCACATCGCACGGCCGAAGTCTTTAATTTCCTGAATGAATATTTCGATGATCGTGTGATTGCTTTGGGCTATCCGAAACATACAGGAGGCTGCGTGGATTGGCCTCCCTATACGCCAGACATGAACCCCTGTGACTTGTTTCTGTGGGGACACTTGAAAGACCAGGTGTACCGCCAGAATCCAGAAACAATTGAACAGCTGAAGCAGTACATCTCATCTGCATGTGAAGCCATTCCGCCAGACACGTTGTCAAAGGTTTCGGGTAATTTCATTCAGAGACTACGCCATATTATTGCTACGCATGGTGGATATGTGGAAAATATCGTACTATAGTTTCCCAGACCGCAGTGCCATCTGTTGTTGAAAATTGTAACTATTGTAATTTCGAAAGTTTGTCTGCCTGAAAATGTACTGTTGTCCCAAGCATATTGCAACAAACGGTGTATTTCTATCGCTGCTCGTTTAGTTTTTATTGCCGTTTCAAATATACCGGTCATTTTTGAAACACCCTGTATATATATTCAAACAACATGGAATGATACGAAGAAAATAAGTAACATTTCACACGCGGTAGGTATATCTAAAGCACTATGTATTATATTGAAACTTGTTCTTTGCCGTAAAAGAACTGCGCATATGTACAATCTTTTCTACTATACGCAGCGTAACGACATTCGTTTCAGAGTCAGACCACAAAACCGTATTATGCGACCGTTAGTCACGACAACAAAGCGCTAACCACTTTAAACGTAATCGTATTAATACACAGATACACTTCGTCTATTTGTGCTTTTAGCGCTCGGACTATCGTTACGTCACGAATCTATTCCAAAATGTAACTCGGCACTACAGCCGCAACTCCGTTCGGAACGCTGTCCGCCACTCTAATACTACACCAAAGATAACTGTAACGCCAAAACACCGCAGATGCGGAAGGTATAACAGGCGCTTCAGAATGTCAGAGTGAAGTCGTGCGGCAAATGGAAACGCAATCCGAATTTGAAGTATGCGGGACAACAAGATTGTTGAGGGCAAAACGGCTACACGCGTACACATTCACAGTGAAATTCTGGTGGTAGGCCCTTGTGAACCAAATGCAAAGATGCTTGCAGTCGCAGTGAAATGGTGGCAATAGTTTGGTCAAGGTCGTACAAATGTGGGTGAAACGTATCGGGATTGAAGACCGTCGGCCAAAATCAACAAAGTAAAGGCAGTCGAGGAACTGATTTGCAGCACTCGCAGATTTTCCAATGATGTGATCGTTCACACAGCGGTTTTCGAGTAGATCCGTGATCAAGGAACGCATTTCTGTCGTCGAGAAACGGAGTGAGTTGTAAAAAGAGCGAACCATTGACTTGGTGACTATGTGGAAGCGTCAGGCATGTGTGTGACTTCGAAGCATGCTACAGCATTCAGAATAGGTATTTGGCCAGCCATAATAAAGTGTAACTTACGTTTTTAATTTCCATCATATGATGCAAAACTTATTGTAACATTGAGTACTGTCACTTATTGCTCATAATTGAGGTAGAAGACTAGGATTACCCGGATACAGAACGATATATTTTATATTTCTTCAGTGGCAGAGACAGACGCAGCGACAGGTAAAGTAAACGATTTTGTGACTTTTACGAGTTCCTAAACTTGTGCGAATTTTATAGTATCATCTGTGACTTTGATAGTTAAATATCTTGAGTTTTTTGCGTGTTAATTTAATATCTACTAGCTACAGTTCTCGCATTTCCGTTTGCATTTGAAAGTAAACCCATTTTGTCACATATAACAAGTTCCTAATCTGGAGCGAATGATTTAGTTTCACATAAGTGTTTCGGTAGTTAGGCTTTTGAATCTCTGTATATGAATCTAATTTATTAGACATTATTCCCACGTTTTCGTCAGTGTCTACAGTAGAGTCCCGCAGCACATGCCGATAGTCTATCTGGGTAGTTTAGTTTTGCACCGTATGGATACAGGCTGTGATTGTTGTGTGCGGATGCGAGCAGAGTTGGGAACACTTCGCTCTCAGCTCCTGGCTGTGATGGCTTCGGTTAAATAGCTTGAGGCTGCACTGATGTGGGCCAGCTGATGGGATCCAATGGACGTACTGGAAATCTGAGTCCTCTGATCGGTCCTCTCTGGTGGCCAGCCCAGTTACTGCTCGCACTGAGGTTGACCCGTCACCTGTGGTCCAGTGGGAGGTCGCCCCAGGGCGTAGCAGGTGTCAAGACCTCCCTGGGGACCACACGTAAGGCCTCCCCGGTTTGTCTGACAAATAGGTTCCAGGTGCTGTCTGTGGCTGACACTGTCGCTGAGCCAGTTGCTGTCGCCTGTCCTGTTTCAGAGGAAACCACTTAGCCTGCAAGATCCGGTCAATCACATTGGATGGCATTATTGGTAGTTGGGAGCTCCAACATCAGGTACGTTATGAGGCTCCTCAGGGACATGGCTGCCAAGAAGGAGAAGGAAGCCAATGTGCACTCCATGTGCATACCGGGTGGAGTCATTCCAGATGTGGAACGGGTCATCCTGGATGCCACTAAAAGCACAGTGCAGCCAACTGCTGGTGGTAGCTCATGTCGGTACCAATGATTTGTGTCACTTTGGATCAGAAGAGATTCTCTCTGGTTTCGAATAGCTAACAGAAGTGGTAAAGGCTGTTCGTCTTGCTTGTGAGATGAAAGCAGAGCTGACCATTTGCAACGTAGTAGATAGGACTGACTGCGGACCTCTGTTACAGAGCGGAGTAGGGTTTCTGAATCAGAGCCTAAGACGATTCTGCGACCATGCAGGCTGCAGATTCCTCGACATGCACCAAAGGTTGGTTGGGTTTCGTTCTACTGGATAGATCAGGTGGCCACTACACGCAGGAGGCGGCTACACGGTTAGCCGGGGCTGTGTAGCGTGTACTGGGTGGTTTTTTAGGTTACAGGATCTCGGGAAAACACACAAAGGGCTTCAGTCACAAAGGGTTCAGGCCGAAGACAGGAAGAACGTAGATACAGGAGTCATTGATATAACAGTTGTAAATTGTCGTAACTGTGTTAAGGAGGTACCAGAGTTCCAATCGCTAATAGAATGCCCAAATCGTTACAGGCACTGTAAGCTGGCTGAAACCGGACATAAGTTTAGCCGAAATTTTTGCGAAGAACCTAACGGTGTTCCGAAAGGATAGGCTCAACACGGTGGGCAGTGGCTTGTTTGTTGCTGTTAGAAGTAGTTTATCTTGTCGGAAAATTGAAGTAGATAGTTCCTCTGAGTTAGTATAGGCAGAGGTCATTATTGGGAGCCGGTATAAAATAATAATTGTATCATTTTACCGACCTCCCAATTCAGATGATATAATTGCAGAAAGGTTCAAAGAAAATTTGAGTTTGATTTCAAACACGTACCCGACTCATACGATAATAGTTGGTGGTGACTTTAATTTACCCTCGATATGTTGGCGAAACTACGTGTTTAATAACGGAGGTACGCATAAAACATCATCCGAAATTGTGCTAGACGCATTCTCTGAAAATTATTTCGAGCGGTTAGTTCATGAGCCCACGCGAATAGTAAACGGTTGTGAAAACACACTTCAATTTTTAGCAACACACAATATTGAGTTAATAACAAACATCAAAACGGATACAGGGAATAGTGAACACAAGGTGGTCGTAGCGAGACCGAATATTGTAATCCCCAAACCCTCCAAAAATAAACGAAAAGTATACTTATAAATACGCAGATAAAAATTCACTCGACGCCTTCTTGATACACAATTTCCACTCCATCCAAATTAACAACGTAAGTGTAGACCAGTTGTGGCTTCAATTCGAAGAAATAGTATATGCAGAAATTAAGAGATTTGTGCCAATTAAATTAACAAACGGCTGAGCTGACCCTCCATGGTACACAAAACGGCTCAGAATACCGTTGGAGAAACAACGAAACAAACATGCCAAATTTAAACAGAGCAAAAATCCCCAAGTTTGGCCATCTTTTACAGAAGCTCGAAGCTAGGGCGGTCTTCAATGCGAAATTCTTATAATAGTTTCCACAACGAAACTTTGTCTCGAAACTTGGCAGAAAATCCAAAGGTAATCTGGTCGTATGTGACGTATGTTAGCGGCAAGATACAATCAATGCCTTGTCTCTGCGATAGCAATGGAGATACTATCGAGGATAGTGCTGCCAAAGTAGAGTTATTACATACAGCCTACCGAAATGGCTTCACATAAGAACACGAAACAAATATTCCAAAATACCAATCAAGAACAGCTGCGAACATGAGTGACGTAGAAGTAAATATCCTCGGAGTAGTGAAGCAACTTAAATCGGTTAATAAAGCAAGTCTTCTGGTCCAGACTGTATACCAATTAGGTTCCTTTGGAATATGCCGATGCAATAGCTCCATACTTAACAATCATATACAACCGTTCGCTCTACGAAAGATCCGTACCCAAAGACTGGAAAGTTGCACAGGTGACACCTGTGTTTAAGAAAGTTAATAGGAGTTATCCACTAAATTACAGGCCCAAATCATTAACATCGATATGCAGCAGCGTTTTGGAACATATATTGTTCGAACATTACGAATTACTTCGAAGTAAAATGTCTACTGACGCAAGGTCAATATGGATTTAGAAAACATCGTTTTTGTGAAACACAACTAGCTCTTTACTCGCATGAAGTGCTGAGTGCTATTGACAAGTGATTTCATAATGATCCGTACTTTTTGATCTCCGTAAGGCTTTATACACTGTATCACACATGGAATATCGTCTCAGTTATGTGACTGGATTTGTGATTTCCTGTCAGATAGGTCACAGTTCCTAGTAACTGACGGAAAGTCATCGAGTAAAACTGAAGGGATCTCTGGCGTTTGCCAAGGTAGTGTGATAGGTCTTTTGCTGTTCCTTATCCATATAAACGATTTGGGAGACAATCTGATCAGCCATCTTACGTTGTTTGTAGATGACGCTGTCGTTTGTCGACTAATAAATTCATCAGAAGATCAAAACAAATTTCAAAACGATTTAGAAAAGATACCTGAATGGTGAGAAAATTGGGAATTGTTCCTAATTAACAAAAAGTGTGAGGTCATCTACATGAGTGCTAAAAGGAATCCGTTAAACGTTGGTTACACGATAAATCAGTCAGATCCAAAGGTCGCAAATTCAACTAAATACCTAGGATTTACAGTTACGAATAACTTAAATTGGGAAGAACACGTAGAAGAAGTTGAAGGGAAGGCTAACCAAAGGATGGCTTTTATTGGCAGAACACTTAGAAAATGTAACAGCTCTACTAAAGAGACTGCCTACACTACGCTTGTCAGTCCGCTTTTAGAATACTGCTCCGCGGTACGGGATCCTTACCACATAGGTTTGACAGAGTGCAAAGAAGGGCAGCACGTTTTGTATTATTGTGTGATAACAGTTGAGGGGGAAGGTAATGACACTGAAATGATACAGGATTTAGGGTTGACATCATTAAAACAAAGGCTTTGTTCACTGCGGCGGTATCTTCTCACAAAATTCCAGTCACTATCTTTCTCCTCAGAATGGGAAAATATTTTTTTGACACCGACGTACATAGGGAGAAACGATCACCACGATAAAATAAAGGAAATCAGATCTCGTACGGAAAGACATAGGTGTTCGTTCCTTCCACTCGCTATACGAGACTGGAATAATAGAGAATTGTGAAGGTGGTTCGGTGAGCCCCTTGCCAGGTACTTAAATGTGATTGGCAAATTATCTAAGTGGATGTAGATGGCCTTATCTGTGCCTTAGTCATCCATATTCAATCTCTAATCTTGAATTGGTTTAAGCATATGAACTGCAACAATGGATGGCACACATGACATTCCAGTGTAGTTATAAGATTTATTTAAGGTCGTGGGATTAAAAACTATGTTATAAATGTGTCCAAATACATGGTGTCCATAATTAAAGTTACAGTTGTAATCGCTGTACAAAGACTGCTCAGAATTACGTCAGATGCGAACACCCTATTATTGATGCAGCGTGAAAAGTTACCAAACGAACTGTACTCTGCCCTAACAGGCCACGAAATCCCAATGGTACCCATCGGCCGCCGTGTCATGCTCAGCCCACAGGCGTCAATGCATGGGGATATGGAGAGGCATGTGGTCAGAACACCGCTGTCCAGGGCGTACGTCAGTTTACGAGACCGTAGCCGCTGCTACTCAATCTAGTAGCTCCTCACCTTGCCTCACAAAGGGCGGAGTGCACCCCGCTTGCCAAAAGCGCTCGGAAGACCGGATGGTCAACCATCCAAGTGCTAGCCCAGCCCGACAGCGCGTAACTTCTGTGGTCTGAGGGCAACCAGTGCTGCAAGACCATTGGCTTACCAATAGAAAATTGCCAAGAGATCGCGCTGGGATCGGCTGCAAACGACAGATGAAAAGCAATACGACGCTGTGATCTGAGTCACATATTACTCTATCCGTACTTTCCAATGAGTGTACCTGTTTGGCAGTCAACAGATGTGGCACTATTTGTTAGATAAGCGCATCCACCACGGCAAGGTCATACCGAGTCGGTTTTTAATTCTCTTGGGGGCGACAAACCACATAAAATGCAAATTTACGTCGGTTTTTGATTGCCCTGGGGCCAAGAATCGCATAAAAAGGAAATTGACTTCTGATATTGGAGCAAGACATGTTCAATACGCTGTCAACTGTCTTCTGCCACAAAATATGTGGAACTGTTCTGGCGCTATGTCCAGAATGCGTTGCGCATAGAGTGCATTCAAATCAACTACGTTCGTAATTGGAGCACTGCACACACCATCTTTCAGGTTACCCCTCAGCCAGAAGTCACACAAATTAAGATCATGTGATCTCGATCACCAGGCGGTAGGGAAATGCTGGCTGATTATTCTAGTACTTCCCAAATGCATCTACAGCAGATGTTTCATTGGCTGTGCAATACGCGGATGAGCGTGTTCTTGCACAAAAATGATCTACCGCACAAGAGAAGGGTTGGAATGAAATTCGTGAACAAAAATTCTCCCATAGTGTTTACCAGTGACGGAAAAGGGAACAGGACCAACAGAAGTCGTCTCCTTGTAAGAATACCGCTTTACGATAAACGATATCGTCAATCCGCACGACACATTGACCTTTGCAGAATGGAGTAGTACCGTTTCATGTGCGTGCGGTATTTCCGTTGCCCATGTCTGCAGTTCTGTGTATTGACATGTCCTTGAATTTGGTGTCTCCACAATATATTTCATGGATATTCATTGTCCAGTTGCACGTGAGCAAGAAATTCCGGAGCGAACGTTTGTGTCGCTGGCAGGTCAACAGGAAACAAGTCCTGAGCTTAAGCGATTTTGTAAGCATAGCAATACGATCTTTCGTAGGATTTTATGCACCGTGCTCGCAGGCATGTCCAACGTCTGGGCAAATCCCTGTGCGTTGCTTGTTTGCGCACCACCGCCCCGCACCCCCTCCATATGCTGCGGCATCTTCGAAGGACGTCGGATCGATTGCTTTCCTCCCTCTGCCACATTGCATATAAAAAGAGCATGTCCTTTCGAATTTTGTAATAATATTCTCCGGTCCTCTGTCGGACATCGGACCAATGCCGTTTCTTCTAACCCTTGAGTGTCCGCAACTTCTGCAGGGCTTTAGGGGCAAAGTCACCGTTCTTGCGAAACAACTTCAATAGTAGCACGCGATCCTCCATGGAGACAGTCATGTTGGGCTTCTCGGACGTAAACTGAGCAAAGTCTGTGTGCTGCTCTCTCCCTGTTGGTGTGCATATGCTGACGATTACAGTGGCACCTATTGGTTAAGTTTTTATTAATTGTTAGTTCCGTGACGTTTCCCCCTGCGTCAGTAATATCATGTTCAAATTTGACATCATTCTGAGCAGTGGTTATTTTATAAGACGTTTTGAAAGGGAAGCTTTAATTATGGACACCCACCATTACATGTACAGTATGAGCCAGGTCATTCAGTAATAGATAGCGATTTAAATCTATGAATTAACAAGGAAAATGTTATCTATATGTCACATCTACTTTATTTTAATGTTTAATCATTTGTAAATTCTTTGCTATTTAAACTTTTGCTTCTGTTTGTCAAATTTAATCATTCTGCAAATAGGAGTTCATTGTGTATCTTTTAAACTCCTATCGCCACGAATTTCAACGCTTTTGGAGAGAACAATTTACTGTCGCCTGGCATCAATTAGATGCACTCGTACTTTGTTTTCTTGGGTTTTATCGTGCACAGAGGTTCGCTGCTTCCGGCATTTATGTTAAGTCACCTTTGCCCAGGGCAGCCTGGGGTTACTGCGCGTTTGATAAACACAATCTATATAATGAAACTTCCTGGCAGATTAAAACTCTGTGCTGGACTGAGACTCGAACTCGGGACCTTTGCCTTTCGCGGGCAAGTGCTCTACCATCTGAGCTACCCAAGCACGACTCACGCCCCATCCTCACAGCTTTACTTCTTCCAGTACCTCGTCCCCTACCTTCCAAACTTTACAGAACCTCTCCTGCGAACCTTGCAGAACTAGCACTCCTGAAAGAAAGGATATTGCGGAGACATGTCTTAGCCACAGCCCGGGGGATGTTTCCAGAATGAGATTTTCACTCTGCAGCGGAGTGTGCGCTGATATGAAACTTCACTCGTGAGGCCTGCGGGCGTGAGTCGTGCTTGGGTAGCTCATATCGTAGAGCACTTTCCCACGAAAGGCAAAGGTTCCGCGTTCGGGTCTCGGTCCGGCACACAGTTTTAATCTGCCAGGAAGTTTCATATCAGCGTACACTCCGCTGCAGAGTGAAAATCTCATTCTGGAATCTATATTATGTATTTCTTTCTGAAAAAAGGGTTTTAAAATTGTTGAGTATGAATTGTAATCATAGTCACTTGTTGTGCTGGTTGGGTTTTGGGGGTTCTAAACGAACTGATGACTTTCGTAAATCACCTTTATATAGTAAATTCTTTTTTTTAATATTGCCATTTCTTTAATTCAACTGCAGACTGTAATTGATTTGAAACCTCTGTGGTTCATCTCTTTAAGTCTGTTGGTAATTGTTACTTGCTGTCTTGCTTGAGAAGCAAGGTATCTGTAATATTTTATAAAAGATGCCCATGTTGGATGTCTCTTACCTGTTTCGGATAAGCAATGAATTTGGTAGTCGTTGTTTAAGGAGTGACATTACAGGGGCCTTGACCTTCCATCCTAAGTGTACCCCTCATCCCCACTTCTTTGCTTACGAAGACTGTTACAACTCCTTTGACTAGTGATCATGATGCTTCATACTCCCTCGTAAGAGGTTGCTGCTTCTTTGCGTGCATTTTCCTGCAGCAGTGTGTGTGGTACCTCACTGTAACAGAAAATCGAAAATATTAAAGCCGGTTTTTCTTTGATCTTTTTCCTAGTGAGGCGTAGTCGCATGCGTCAAAACCGATACTACTATTGTTGCCAATGGTGTGCACTACTGACAGGGGAAGTGTGATTGAGGATTTTCCGACTGAAAGAGATGGATAAAATCCATTAATATCCTAAGAGACAGAACAGCAGTCTCCATACTTCGTTCTAGTTGGTTTATAAGCATATCAATCGGTGAACACACACTGACGGTGCCTTCCCAGGTTACTGGAGCAGCGTAGAAAGCAGTAGCGTTATCATTTTAAAATTTGACACCGTAGTGACTAGGGTATTATACTTGCGTGGTGGTTTTATGTCTGATTTTGGACAGATATATCCACTATTAGAGTATTATGAGCGTTGCATGCCGCACGACTAATACTTCTGAAACTGTATGACCTTTAACAATATAGCATTTTTAGGTGCAGAACCGTGTAATCATCAGAGTATGCGTTTATGTTCTACGATCATTTGTCTCTTGCTCGTACCTTCCTGATACTGACTGTGGTCAGCAGAATAATGCTTCAGAATTGGTTGCACGGTTGATTTACGTGACATGTTTCACACTCCATACATAGGGACCTCAGTCATGTATAAACAACACGTTTCTTCTTAACCGTCTGTTACACCAACGCAACACTCACATGTCTACTATACCGGTAAGAGGTATCTGGGTTGATCTTTTGCTATTATATGGGTGCCGTTGGTAAGATTGGTGTTGCAAGAAGAACTTGTCAAGAACAATGTGGAAGGGATCTGTCAATCTCCGACTTTATCCTAACAGTGCGACAATACTCTGTGGCGCCCGTCCACACAGGGAAAGATGGCCAGTCGTAATTGTACATTCTGCACTGTGCTCGATGCGATTTAAATATGTAGATAATCTTTTTGCATCCGTATAGGACGCTGTCTGGTATACTTTGGTGTAAATGGTCGAATGGGTGTACTGCTTAGTCAACTAGCTGCATTCTCGGTCTAATATGTGGTACTTGCAAAGTAGTGAAGGGGTGATTTAGCGATGACGCAGGAACTGCGAATCATTCTGCCGTGTCATTGGCTGGCGTTGAGATTACGGAACAACAGGTAAAATTGCTAAAATTGTTCTCTATATCAGCAGCAGTGTGTATTATAGTACATTGTCCCATATCAATGTTGATTTTTCCATCCTGTCCGTCCACTGGGTACGCTGTTGATTACCGCACAATGATTGACTGACACCGTTCAGCTGAGATGGAGCGTGCCTTGGAGGAACATTGTATATCTGCTACTTGTCTCTGTGGGGCATGGGATTAAATGTAGATGTCATCACCTTCAGACAGTTGTTTGGAAGCATTCGACTCGTCCTATTTCCGTATGCTACGATGCCCTCCACAAGTTTTTATTTTAATTTTTTTAAATTTTTTTCACCAGTAAGATAACAGTACTTCTTATTATTTGCACTACCTCGTGCGTGCTGTGAACAGCAGCTTCCGGCGATGGTCAACACCGGAACAGTAACAATGTACATGACTGCAAAATGAGTGAACAATACTGTTCAAAATGGAACACGGAGACATACGCTGCCCTGTCGCTGGGGAAGATGATAACTTTACAGGTCATCACCTTCAAATAACTGTTCGAAGCGCTCTACAATCTCTTCTAGTTTCCATATGTTTCCATATGTTGCGATGTCTTGCACATTTTTGTCAATTAGAAACATCGCCTCTGCGTTTTATTTCTGCCAACCTGAGTGTTATGGGAGCTGTAAAGTTTACGCCAAACGGTGTTTAGCTTGCTGTGAGCGCCACAGGATCGAAACGTATTGATGTCGGTTTAGCAGCAGCTGACACATACCTCTAAGTCATGGTACAATAAATGAAGTGTACACCGACTGGATGTGTCACAACCGAAAAATATATGAAACTGGTCATGAAAGAACAATACAGGGACCGTCTCGTGTAATTGGTAGTCTTAGACATGGTCTTCCTCCACTACAGACGACAAAGCTTTGTGCAGATCTGTGCAAACGATTTCGAGCACTGGCCTTTAGCACCAATGGAGCGATACGTAATACGTTCAGTGACAACAAACTGTTTTTCGATATATCGGAGGAGAAAGATGCGGTAAAATCTTACAGGAGGTTCCATTATAAGGAGTGCTACGACTGATCAAAATTTAAACGAAGGTAGTTATTTCAAAACTACACCGTTTCTACCCAAAAAACTAAGAAGGGTCGACTGTATCTATTCTTGCGGAATCATGACTGTTTCTATTATTATCGTTATGGCTGCGTTTTTAAGAAATAGGTAATATGGCAGGTCTGTGTTATTTCATACTTCACAACTTGTAATTACAAAGTAGTCATCACAGGAATTGTACCTCATTTCCGAATCTAGAAATAATAGTATCTTTTTTTTCGCGACATGTGAGTAGATTGCGTGAAACAGATTGTGTTGATCAGATTGCTTACAAAAACAGAACACGAGAATCTACTGCTGTATGACAGAAACCTTACAGGCGTGTCGGCAGAGGTGAGTTGTGCAGCTTTTGTCGCCGACGATAGCGATGACGGCCTAGCCACGTGCTCACGGCGACGCATTGAACTGAAGACGCTGCGGACCACCTGGACCATTCACCAAACGGCGATTCCGGCCAGCTCGTCCCTTGGGAGCGGAGGGATGAGGGGAGGTAAGAGAGCCTCGATTTTAGTCGGTTTGTGATTTTTGAGCAGGCTCGTGTAGCAAACCCTGACATCAACCGACGATAGATGCTGGCCTCAGTTGCATGCTTACAAGCAATACACATTTTAAACTCCTCTCTCTCCAACACCAGCATCTCGTCAGTTGAACATATTTCCTGCCACAAAGAATAAAGATAGTACCTGACAACCCAGCCTTTTTCCCATCTTGTAAGTGAAGGGTAGGTAAGATAACACCAGTTGCATGGCGTCGTCAATTTTTGCGATTTTAGGCAGTCCTTGTATAGGGCTTTGCATATAGTTGTGTGATTAATCCAGATCTCATTGATTAATTACATAATTAAGACCGATCTTTGTCTCTTTCTCCAACCAAAATAAATAATAAGCGTTACCCTAACCTTCCTCTCCTGCATCTGGCCTGTTTCCATAGATTGGTTATGTATCTTCAGAAACAAGTAAACGAATAATGGCGTACTGTCTACAGTGGTCATGGTCAGGATCCCGATTGGGGTATGTCATGGAAAACATGCGGAGGGTTGTGGCCTAAAGTGAACAATGTCTGTAAGCTGTTATGTTTCCAAAACGAGGGTATATTGTTGTCTAGTGTTGTTATTAGATACTTTTCATCCAGAAGAGCCAGGGTTCGAGACCTGGAAATACACCCACCAGTTATAATTTCCCACCAATTCCAAGCACCTCTGATAGTTACACTATGTTAGGGGGGTGCATTTGAGCTTTCCGTCCAGGAGGACAACGTTTCAAGTCACGGAAAGGGCACTGCTATTTGTAATAACCCCGCCAAATCCCGGGCGGTGGGTGGAGTGGGACGTCAGCACAGCTCTGAGACGAAGAAATTCCCGCCAAATTCGAAAGTCCCGCCAAAATTCGAAATAGTTAAAGTTGCGAGAGGGGTGGGGGTGGGGAGTGTGTAGAGGGGGGAAGGGGACTGGGGACCACTTGTTGGTTGAGAAAAACACATGTTTTAATCCAGGGCTGAGGTGGGCGTGATGGGGGTCAGTTTGGGCGTGGTCAGGGTGGGGGATAATTAATTGCTCAATTTAATTAATTTTTATATTAATTTGAACTGCGCTGATACCACTATGTCCACTTCACTCAATAATTCAAAATAGACTGCAGGCATAGTGCAAATATTACAGTAACAACATACTGTACCCGCCAAATACTGTGCAATACAAATATTTTATGGAAAATTTCAAGCAGGTCTTGCAAAGTAGCTGGCTTTAAAGTATCCAGGCTGTGCTGTGATGCCTCTTGAAAAGTCCTATAAAAATTAAACTAAATCTGTAGCAGACATGTACATGTGAAGTGTAATGAAAGTAAAGAACTGTGTGTATTTCTGTTATAAAAATCGTAGTTAATAAGGCAGATAATTATAAAATCTGCAACTTCTTAATATGAAACATTTTGTGTTAAAATGTTAATACAATATGTATTATGGTATCAAAAAGTAACTGTAAGTAAAGACATTCTTTACAACAATAGAAATCGTGTCTCATTAATGTTAAAAAGGATTTGGTTCAAAGATCTAGTCCCACTTTTTTCTCTGCTGTAAAAGGATTAAGTCGGTTAGCTGTTCTGACGCACTAAGTATTTGATGTACAATATATGGTAAAAAGTGAATTACTCCAGTTCTTATTCAAAACCTCTCCCTCCCTGTTCGAATGTTTAAGTAAAAATAATTACTGAAAGCGAGTTTTGCCGAAAATTTCCCATCTGGTTTTCTTTTGTGGTCATGGCGCACATCCAGCCATTACGTGAAAATTAATTAAAATATTAAGTATTGGGCTTCACACGTAAGTTAACATAATATATACATTGAATACTGATAATTCTCAAGTATTAATACATGCAAAGTTCATTATATTGGAAAGCATTACGCAGTTGCACAGATGAATTTAACTGCAGTAGGAAACAAGGCTTGGGTTCTTTTCATCCTATCTTTGAGTTTGCAAATACGTCTTACAACTAAACGCCTAACGAAACTGATGCCTGTGTGATGTGAATGAAATTACTTATCGAGAATACAAATCCTCACTCTATGTCGGTGCTTATACTGCCTTTGTGTTCGCAACAATTAATTTATCGGCAGATAACAGTAATATTTTCATGCTTCTTCTGAATAAGTTTCAACTAGCCGTGACTTTGGATAACGTAATTAAACCAACGCAAAACCAGACTGTAACCACTTTTACTAAAAGTTTTGCCTGTGTAGCAATTTTGATTATCGTTAGCGTATATGTAAGCCGTATTTGCTAGCGTCCGGAATATACGCGACCCCAATAGTGTATTAAATATCCTCTCCCTTTTCCCAAATAATCCCGACCATAAATTAAAATCAAAACATTTAATACCAAAGGAGAGAGAGAGAGAGAGAGAGAGAGAGAGAGAGAGAGAGTCGATATTGAGTGTACACTTTTTGAAACTGTAATATAATGCTTTTCCCATTATTGGAATGTTTAGTGGATTACACTGTAGATTTTGCTGGTGTTCGGAAATTATTTTTCCTTGTGCTACAGTGCTCTGACTGGAATACGGGAGATTAATTATTTAGTGCCTTCAAGCAATTTATGTGTGATAATTAGTTAGGGATTTGTATGGTTCACGGCGTATTGACGATTCGTCAGTGGTTAGAGGACGATATAAACTGAAGAGCCAATGAAACTGGTACACCTTGTGGCGTTGGAACTGGCGCAGGCAGCGATTCCCACGGTCGTGCTAGAGACAGGTACGAGTGAATCACGCCAAGATACAAGCGGCTGTCACTGCCACCGACTCAAAAGATATGTGCCCGTACTGCAAGGTAGCTTACTGCAATAAAATGCTATTGCGGTTTGACTCGCGACGTTACACACCAGCTAAGAACCTAAAATTTATTTTAAGAATGTTTATGGTTCTTACCAAATATGGATCTAATAGGAAGAATTTCAATATCCATATCGACTCTGTCAAATCTAAAATGGTTCTTATGAAACACTATGTTGAACTAAAGTTTTTCACAAATAAACAAAATATTTCAGACTGCGTTACAATATTACATGTAATTACATCAAATAGTCATTGGATAGGGCTTGATGGCATACAGAAAATTCTTACACAAAAAATTTTCAATTCTTTTCTCTCCCACAATCCAATACCACAACTGTTTCTTTCAATTTAAATTAACAAAACACTCATGACGAAATTTTTTCATTTTGTACCTAATTTTTAACCCAAAACAAATTGTTTCATCGCTGATGAAGCGTTCAAAAACCTCACTGAAACATAAAGTTTTAATGTGATACAGGAGTCGTCTATCCCTACAGCACTTTTCCAAAACAAAATTTGGGTTTCGACTACTTTCGCTGACGAAACAAATGGGTGCGGATCACTAACACTTACAAATGGGTCATATCATGGCTTGTCACTAAGACACAGGGTCCAGCTCTGTCTCGTCAATCGGGTTCTTTCTCAGTACCGATTCTGGTTCTGTTGCGTTATTTATACCAGCAATATACAGTACGTCTTAGTGTCCATTCTTAGTATCTACATTCTAACCTAACACACACAATTATCCTAATTACAAATTTCTCAAAGCTTGAATCTCAGATTCAAAGGTAAAAGCAAAACTTTTTCAAAGAAATTTTCAATTTTTTTGTTAAATTTTACTGTAGTGACAGTTCTACTTTAGTCAAAACTGTTTATAAGGCAAATTCATATTCATTATTAATCCAACATTTCTTTACATTTGGTATTAACTAACTCAGTGAAAAATGAATTAACTGTCTCCCTCAGATCTTTAACAATACCAAAAATTGGCACTAAAACTGAATTCTTTTTCCAAAATCCGTTTTAATCATTAAGCAAGTAACTATCACAAATTCTGCTGATTCAAAATTTTCATGCTTTCTGAACCTTGTTCCAAAAAAGAAAATGTTACTGCTTGACTTTACATAAATAACCTATTATACGTGAACAAATTACAACATCCTTAAACATAATGAAAAATTATTTCTGGCATCTCTGGCCGCTCTGTATAACATCATTACACATTACGTAAAGAAATACAAAATTTATTAAGCACTGAAAATCATTCAGTCTACCTCCTGCAATTCTGCAACACCTACATACATAACGCAAAAGAGAAAACAGTTTCATAAAATCACTGAAATTTATTCATATCCACTTAAATAGCTCAGAGGCATATCTTATCAACTACTATGTACAAAGAATACCAATTCTATAGAAAGTACTTATAAATTTTCTGCAAATTACCCTTGCCAGCTTCTGTGGCTCTAGCAATACGCATTAGACATGTATTATATAAGGAATGTAAATTATAATTGGCAAAGAATACCAAAAGTACAACATAACTCATGCCACATCTGTGACTCTGCACATATTGTACACAATAGATAAGAAAAGTACCACAGGTCCTTATAGAAAAGTTCTGAACCTCATAGTCATTATTGAAACTAACTCCAGCCAACTTCTGTGGCTCTCAAAACACCTGTAATAACAATGTTACTGTGGCCCTTCATCATCTCATGATCCAAATTACATAATCTATAGACAGTAAATTCATAAGGTCTTTATAGAGAATTATTACACGTGACTCTTGCCCCTTATGGGCTCCCAAACATATCTCATATTTTATATTCAATAAATTTACGCTACTGAAATAAGCCACCCACTATGGATTTCAAGGGACATCAAACAGAGAACTTCTTTTTACTCATTTGAACAGGCCACTCTCTTGCCTGTAACATATCTCTTACAACATCTTTATAAGTCACAAAAGCTTCTGACAAATCTTCACATTAATGTACAGTCACCTTAAAGTATTCTTTTATTCCTCTCTCTCTCTCTCTCTCGATTAGTCACTTCTTAGTCATGTTATTTACTCCAACTACTCTCAAAACTACTCTCAAAAACTGTCTTCCTTTTGCCTCTACTAAACCCACTCTACAAACTCTATACTATCACTATGTACACTATATATGACAGCAAAAGTTCTCAATGATGAAAAGGAAGATTGACAACACAAAAGAAAGGGAAGTAGTATTGTCAACAACTCGGGACGCCTCGTGATCGACAACCACCTGACAACTCAAATAATGCATTTCACCTGAGGCTTCTTAGTTCTTGCTATTTATTGGTTCCTTCAAAATGTTTCTTTAAATCAATAATGTTTCTCAAGCCAAGTAACTTTTGTGACTTAATATATCGTATTTGGTAGACATTAGCATGGGGTTTGGCTATAACTATAAAAGGTCCCACATATTCATTTGTAAATATTTTAGTTTCAGATGTAAGGTTTTTAGACTTTTCTTTAGTTTTTACCAGGACTAGGTCACCAATCTGAAAAATCGTAAAACTCGCCCTCGTATCATGCCTTCTTCTCCTTTCCAGAGCCATTTTTTCTAATATTGGCACGTGCTACCATCTTTTCTCCCATTGCTACTTCCGTGAGGTTAGTAAATTCCACTAAATCCAAAAGGAGATTACTAGGTCTAATTTCCCCCCCCCCCCCCCATTAATTCCACTGGCACAAAACCCGTGGCTTCGTGTTCACAATTGTTACCTACCTCCTCAAACTATTCCAAGTAGCTAGCCCAGACATAGTGTTTCTTATGAGAGTATGTCATAGAGAGGCGACTAAATTCTTTCATGAAACTTTCACACATGTGACCTTGTAGAAAATATGCCGAAATTTTAATGTGTTTCACGTTTTTCTTCTTTAAATATTCCTCAAATGCTTAGAAATAAATTGAGGCCCATTATCTGACGAAATTGCTCTTGGAACCCCAATGTTTACAAAATCGTCCTTTTCCAATTTACTCACTATTATCTTGGCATTGGCCTTTTTGACTGGATAAAATTTTATATACTTAGTAAAACCGTCTCCCAGTACAAACATGTACTCACAATCTCTTCTTGAGATTGGCAACGGGCCAAAAAGATTCGCTGCCACTAAATCCAATTTTTGAGGTCCCACAGAGTACATCTGTGCCTGTACTATTCTCTTTTTGCTCATACCTTTTGACATCAGTCACAGCATTCTAGTCTCTTTTGCACTTGACACTACATGTTATCAGAAATCACCACTCAATTTGGCTATACATTTATGGGCTCCGTAATGCTCATACTTCCCGTGTATAAAATCAGTTAACAAATCCACATGTTGTTTGGTGAAGCAAATGCGCCAGTTCTCATCAGTGTTCTTTCTCCATCGGAAATGTATAACTTTGTACACCTGGTAATATTCGGCTAACTTTGGAAAGTCAGGGTGACATATCCCACTGTTTAGTAATTTCAAATTATCATCCTGGTTTTGCTCCCGTCTAAGTTTCTGGGAGATGCGCTTAATCACTCCCGCTTCCTGCGGTTGAATAACCGCTAGCAAAATTTCATCACAGTTCCTGTTTCTTAATGGATCCACCCCCTGCTCCTTTCCTAATACACTTCTAGATAATGCATCTGCCACGATGTTTCCAGAACCCTTTATATACTTCATCCATAGTCAAATTGCTGTAAGTACATAGACCACCTCCATAGTCTGCCACGTTTAAGCTGACAAGTATCTAAATATGTTAGAGCATTATGCTCCATAACAATTATAACTTCATGTCCTAAAAGATATTGCTCAAATTTCTGCAATCCGAAAATAGCGGCTAATACTTCCATTACCGAAATCCTATGATTTGTCTCCGCTTGTTGCAACTACCGACTTCTTAAGGCGATCTTTTTGTGGACTGGGTCTTCACAAACCGTTTCGATTTGGAACAATTCCACCTCCAGACCGTAACTACATGCATCTGATCCTAAACAAAAATGTTTTGAAAAATCAGGATGGTTCTAAATCTGATTGTCCACCTGTGCTTCTTTAAGTTTTTCGAAAGCTGTTTGACACTCCTGGGTCCACTTATAAGGCACGTTCTTCTTCAAAGGTTCCCTCAAACAAGGTTCATTAAATAAATGACCCGGTACAAATTTTCTGTAAAATTCAAAAAGGCCGAACATACCCTTTAGCTCTTTATGTGTAGTTAGGGCTGAAATATCTCCAATAGCCTTTAATTTACCTGGATCGGGGATAATCTCTTCACCATTAACTATAAGTCCCAGGAATTTAATTTCTTTCTACACAAATTCGGTTTTGTCTAATTTCAGTTTCATTCCCCCCATTTTAATTGCCTCTAATAACTTGTCTAACACTATGCAATACTCTTCCCAAGTGGGAGTCGAATCTAATACACCATCCACGTAAACAGTTAACCGCATCTTTAAATTTTTGTAATAATTCTTCTATGTTTTCAGGTCTATCACTTTGTGGTAAGATAATTTTATTTAATGCCCTGGCATCCAAAACTAAGCTAATTGAGCCATCCTTCTAAGGCACTACAAGCATTGGGTTATTGTAGACACTAATAGCTTTTTCAGTTATCCCCCATTCGCGCATGTTCTGTATCAAATCGCGAACAGCTTCCTGATGCACTTCTGGAACAGTGAAAGATTTTCGGAACAAATGTGCATCTTCTTTCACAGTTAAATAGCACACATAGTTCCGAACTAATCTGGGTTGGTCAGAAAATACTTCACAATGCCTATTTAAAATTTGCCTGAGATCTTGTCTTTGTACATTCGTCAAATCAGTTAGTTCCTCTAATGTTTCATTGATCCTGATGCTGACATTCTCTAGCTCAGACGGATCTACTTCCTTCCTTTCGCCGTATTCATTATAACCTTCAGTCACCTCATCAGTCCTACAGTATCGGATCGCAGTATCACTTACTTCAATATTCACGCTATGTCTTTTTCCTATGAACGGTGTAGTTACCAGTTTTCCATTTGCCCTAATCATTGCATCATTAGTTCCAAAATTAACCCAGCCTTGGTATTTATTCAAGAAATTGTCACCTACTAACATTTTCACACTGAGTTCATTGATGATCCAAGAATTCAATTCTATCTGTATCCCACCTACAGTGATTGACAACAATATTTCTTGCTTTACTACTTTCTTGCTTTTACCTGTGGCCACTACAATTTTTAACCAACTCACAGGCATTATCACTAATTGTTTACTTGTTGGAACAGCATTCACAAAATTCTGTGACACTGCGAAAACTTCTGATCCGGTATCTATCAAGCAAGGAACCTTTTCTTCAAATACAGTTACTTCTACTATGGGTTGTCCCACGTATTCACTTCTAATTACAAACTTAGGTTCTTCCAATAAATCTTGCACTTTCACGCTTGTCAAAGCCTACCCCTTAAGTGGAAAGTAAATTTATCTCACTTCATTATTAATCGGGGCTTTTACTATCCGTTCCACTATAGGCAAATCAAAACATTTATCCAATTTCTCACTCTCCAGAATAATCTTTGTTTCTGCAACCCTTTCCAAGGTGTCGTGAGAACTATTTAAATCATTTACTACTTCTTCCTCTTCCGTCCCTTCAACCCCAGTCTCCGAAATTATTTGATTCAGTCTATTTACAACATCCTCTTGTATTCCCATAACGTCATTTCCACCGTCTACAGGTAGTCTCACATCGGTTTCGCAGTGCTTATTCACTCCCACCCCCTTACGTTCTGTACTAAGTTCCTTCTTAGAATGTTTCCTGCGATCTTTACTAGAACTTTCCTTTCCACGAAGTCCTATTTCCTTTTCTAAAGAAATAAATTGCTTCTCAGTTTCACTCTCCTCTGCCCTTCTGATTTCATTAACATTACATTCAGGACATTGTTTTGTAGGTGCCTTCTTTACAAAGGACATTGCTAGCGGGTTTAGTTTGCGTTTGCAGTCTGCAGACGCTAGCGTCATCACAGACGGCTACGCATTTCCCTGCAGTGCGATGTCGTTGCCTCTGGAGTTTCTATTACCTTATAGGTGACACTCATCCATTTCGTCATCGGCTCGCAGCTGACTGCAATCAGAATACTGTTCTCTGTCATTGAGCCTACTTCCAGCAGTACCTTCTCTTCCTCTGTACGTACACCGGTAACCGTTACCTCTTTGAACTCCTATTTACATTGACTTCCGTCCTATTGTCATTGGGTCTCCTGGGAGGCCTGTATTCCCTCCTAATATTTTCCTCCTCTTTCGAAATGTTTTCTGCTCTTTATAAATAATTCATTAACCTAACAGTATCATCTCGAGGAGCTGAAATGATCTAATTCCGCCAATACAATGGCAACCTATTCTATATGCCCATAATGATCTGCTCTTTTCCTACCTTTGCGTTTAAATCTGACGAGGTAGTCACTCACTTTTCTACAAATGTTTTAATGCTATCTCTCTTTAGGCCATACTTTTCCCTCGACCAAAACTTGTTTAAAACTTCCATCTACTTTCTCTTTCCCCAGCAAACTTCGAAAACAGCCTGTTTGAAATACCATAAGCTGTCATACTTATCAGAAGCTAAATTCCCCCATATTCTAGCTTCCCCCATTAAATTTAATGTGTTTTTGTTGTGGTCTTCAGTTCTGAGACTGGTTTGATGCACCTCTCCATGCTACTATATCCTGTGCAAGCTTCTTAGTCTCCCAGTACCTACTGCAGCCTACATCCTTCTGAATCTGCTTAGTGTATTCATCTCTTGGTCTCCCTGTAACGCCGGAAATGCATATCCTCCTATTTCCATCTATTGTGCTATTATTTTCTTTCCTTGCTTTGTTACCTCAAGATATGACATTTCTGTCTCTTTGTATATTGTAATTGTTTTACTATTTGTATATTTATGCATTTATGTCGATGTGTAATTGGTTTGTTTCGTAAATATTATTTGTATTTTTACGCTGGGTCTTGCCTAGGGAAAACTGCTATCGAACGATTACGTCGATAGGTCGTGTGAAGAATCAAAGTGTGTAGGATCTTTGGTAGTGTTAACTCTGCCGCGTGGAGCGCGGGCTGAGCAGAAGGAGTCTGGCTGGAGTAGCGAGTGGGGCAGGTGTGTGTGTGACGCTCCCGCGAGTTGCCGCGCTTTCTGGGTTTGGCAGCATGTAATTGCGATCGACTTGCGATGATAGTTTCTGACATGGTGTCGCGGACGGGAAACATTAACTAGCGCACATCAAGAGCCCGTTTCGTCTGGTGACCGTGTCGAGAAGAAGGCGCGCCAACATCCAGCTTCTGCAACAGCGACGGCCGACAATGAGTGACTGTCGCCACCTCCTCGACCGACGGCTTCAAACCTTCAATCAACCGACGAGGAAGACTGGACGCACGTAAAGTTTTAGAACTGTATGGCAGACCTCAGCTTTTCAAACTGTTCCATTTTCGTCACTATAATTACAGCAACTTAGCATGAACGTTTGTTGCTCATTGTCCCAATTGCATTACCAAGCAGAGTCCCTTCCTTTTCCGAAATGAACCCGAGTGTCGTTGAAATTCAAACGCCAGCATTAAAGTAATATAGCTAACTCGTTTTCACTGCTTTAATTTCAAAGTTCAATTATGGCATTCATAGCTGGCTACAATATTCAGATTACACAAGCACGAATTAAGAGTGCGAGCTTTGTTACCGTATTTTAGCTTACCTGTGACTACAGCTCAGCTTGGGACGTACTAAATTTTACTATTGTTAATTGTTCAGAATCATTTAATTCAAGTTCAAAGTTAAATCTCTTCTTTCTAAATTGCGTAGATTCAAGTAGCTTTTGAAATGATTGTTGAGGTAGTCCAAGACTAACCGTATTTTACTGAATTTCGATGTGATTCAGAAAGAAAGCTCACTATTAACTTCAGTCACTAAATTAACTTTCGATTTTCCGGTTTTATTAATTCTTTAGCTAAATTAAGTCAGGGTGTAGCTAAATTTATTACTTCTGACAAACTTTCAGTTTTCACACTACACGTGTCAACCTTCAGTTGCCACGCTTCTAGTGCTAATTATATGTGTAATAACCTTTCTTTTTCAGTTACTATAGTAATTGTCCTTAGGACTGGCGACCGTGATTTCCCCCAAATCTCAAATACCTAATTACCGCTAGTTAATTGTTAATGTAACGGCTGCACATTTACTTTCTTTATTAACTTTACCCCTTTTCAAAATTAATTTCCACCAGTTTCATTAGCACTTTTCCTTTCATTTAGATGTGACCCTTTCCTCCTTCTTTACCGACAAATTAACTTCGGTGATGATTGCTTTTCCCAAATTTCCATTAGGTACACGCGGTTTCATTTTTCACTGTCATTAAGGTCGGTAAGTGAGGGGGAGGTTACACGTGGCGACCTGGTGACAGGACAATCTTCGGATTTGAGGTTGTTCTGGACACGAATTTTGCATTGTGCAAATCTCGTAACAAAGTACTTGTTACGTACAGGCCGTTACGTCAGCGAGAATAAGTAGTGGGAGTAATCCTAATTATATTTGAGATTTGGCATTTATATTGAAAATTATTAAAATGAGTGAAGGCAACAATTGCCAAAATTTGGTAGACTTGGATACGGAAAAATCGGTCGAACAGTGGGAAACGCGCACCGCTGTACCCATTGTTCAGGGGCAGGCGGCTAGCATGAAAGACGCGACCGCCGAAACGCAACAAAGAGCAGAAATGGAATTCCAAACTTTAGAAAATATTTCGGAATCGGAAGTGAAAATCAAATCTGAATCCCTTGATGACGTATATGGGGGAACAATTAAAGAGGAAGCCGCTACGGAAGTAAAACCGGTAGTTTCCGGGAATTTAACTGATTTATTGAATGTTTTGATTAACGAAATCAAGAGTCAATCTGCAGAAATTAAAGCTCTGTCTGCCAAGCAAGAAGATCAGGCTGCCAAGCAAGAAGCTCAGGCTGCCAAGCAAGAAGCTCAGGCTGTCAAGCAAGAAGCTCAGTCTGAAAAAATTGAGCTAATGCTAGACAATCAGAACAAAGCTATCAAAGTTGTTAACAAAAATGTTGGAGTTGTTAACACAAAAGTTGATAAAATCAAAGAAGATATTGTTGTAATTAATACCGAAATCGGTAATCTTAAACAGGAAATGATAGGCGTTCAGGCGGAAATTGCGAGCATAAATACTCGTTTTTATTCCGAAATTAGCAGAATCGAGAAAAGTGTAGGAGAAGCAGTTGCTCCGATCATCGAGAATAAGGTGACGGAACAAATTCAATTAGTGAAAAAAGAGGATCAAAAGAAGGTGGAAACTTTAAAGGCTTTAGTATCCGAAGTAGATACCAAAGTGACGAAGCAGGCTAATACCTGCGAAGAAAAAAAAGGGAAGTAGAAACGCTTCCGACAACCACTTGCCAAGTAATTACGAGAGTGTCGGAATTAGAAAAGAAACTTGACGAAAAACAGAGCTGTGTGCCAATCCGTGCACATAGTTCGGAATTGTTGACGAAAGAGGAGCGGTTCGACCCCTTGAAAAAAGGCGGTATACACGCGACGGATTTCATTAAAATTGTGAAAGAGTTTTATCCAGATCATGGACTAATGAGAGATAAATTAATGCGGTTATTGATGTGCTGGCTGGTGATGCCAAGCGTTGGGGCTTAAACCTCAACATTACGAACCTGACTTTCGACGATTTAAAAATTTGTTTCTGGCTGAATACTGGTCAGAGCAAAAACAGCAAAGTGTCTGGCGCGAATTTGTCGTATCGAGGCCTTTCGATGCGAATTCGCGCGGTTCGATGAGGGAGTTTTGTGAGGGCTGGATCCGCAAGTTGGAATATTTGCGTGATCGCCGCACGGAATCCGAAATAGTCTGGGAACTCTACAAGAAGCTTCCAGATGATACAAAACGCTACGTAGGAAGCAATTACAGGACAATCAATGATTTCCTGGAAAGAGTGGAGGACGAGGACAATTGGCGCAATAATCGCGACAGTGGTAGAGGCCGTGGTAACAACAACGGGTACCACCCCAACCATAACAACGATAACCATGGGAATAATGCATACCGCAGCAATAACAATAATGGTTCGGACCGTAATAACAATCGGTACAATGCAAATAATAACAGGAATGACAGAAACCAGTATCATACTAACGTGATACGGGCTTCACAGAATAGTAATAACGCCAGAGGGTGTGATCAGCCGCCTCAGCAGCATCCGGGGAGCGTATCTGCTGGGACGAGACAGGGAAACCATTAGCCGCGCCGGTGAGGGGCCGAGCGGGCGTGGAGAAATTTTGGCGGCCCAATAACAGGAGAAAACCCAGGTATCGTCATTATGAAAATTCCGTGTGGAATAATCAACGGCGGGCGTGTGTGCCAGTGTTAGGAGAAAGGAGTGCGCCCACAAGTAGTAGATCAGCTGTATACACGGCAGTAGGTAGTACATTCACTGTCAGTGAGAACAATTTAAGTAGTGTTCCGGAAATCGATTATAAAGTGGCAGCTGTAATAACCACAGCGGAACTGGAGATTGAGTTTAAGAATGATTCGCAAGTGTTGACAGGAGATCAGATGTCGGATAAAACGTCCGTCATCGAGCGAGGGGATGCAGAGAGGGATGAGACCTGGTTAAGGCAGTTCGGTCGCTTATACGACGAACTAAGAGATTATAGGGGCCTGTATGGGAGAAGTGTTTATGGGGAGCGCGTGTGGATTTTCCGCGTCTCGTCCCGCAGGAAGATAGTGTTTGTGAAATGATAGAAAGTTCTGGCCCTAACCGGCAGACTTTACTAGAAATAGTTGATGTTAATGGGGAGCACGAGCAAGATTCGTCGTGTTTCGTCCCGCAGGAGCTGGATGTTGAAGTAGTAACGGAAAGTTCTGGCCCTAACCGGCAGACTTTACCGAAAGTTATAGTGGTAGAAGTAGCCGACCCATCCGACGCAAACCTCCAGTTTAAACATTGCGAAAGTATTAAGGAGAAAGATTACGAAAATTTCAGTGATAGCCGGACACGATTGGTAGAAAAGCACGTAGATTACAGCGTGTATGAGGTTAGAGCTGACGTTATACGGTCAGACGGTAGCAGTGTGGGTTGCGCAGATCCAGAGGAAGTAATTGCAGATAATACTGGGCACATTCCTCCAGGTAGATTGGCAGATGAGATTAATCTGATCAAAGTGGAATCAACGAAGGTGACGATTAATGAAATGATATCAAAGCAACACTCACTAGTTGACGAGTTACAGGAAAAGGTGTCGGTATTGGAGGCGAAGCTACAGCCTCAGGACAAACGTGTTGAAATTAAAACTGTATGTGAACAGAGGCTGAAAAAGCTGCCAGATAAGCCGGATTTAGGATCAAAGCCGGATGGTTTTTTCTGGAATGACCTGGATATAGACGAGGATTTACTGTGGGAAAATAAAGAAACAGTCGAGGACAAGTGTAGACAGATAGTAGTGTCTGCTAATATGCACGACCTACAACTAAACGTGTTGATTGACACCGGTGCAGAATTGAGTGCTGTATCTGGGAAAATATTTGAGTTACTGAAAGACAGACCTGGCATCGTAGTTATGCCAGTAACAGGAGTGAAAATTATCGGTGCTACTGGGAAGGCCAGTAAACCGGTCACAAAACAGATTTTTGTCCACTTCGAGATATGTGGGGCACGATTTCAACAAGAGTTTGTCGTCGTGCCAGACTTGACTACGGAAGTAATTATCGGGTTAGATTGGCTATTAAAGTACCGTGCAGTGATTAATTGCGAAAGCAAAACTTTGACATGTATGTCACTATATAAAACGATAGTAGTTAGTTTTGACAAGGCAGGAGACGGTGTGCATAGGCAATACCAGCCTATACGCATTGTTAACTGGCCGGATGCTATTGACGTAGGTATGAATTTGAACTACCGTAATGTGAGGAATCTCGGAATTGACAATAGTGTAGAAAGTGAATTGGAAAGTATTGTAGACGGTGTGTCAAACGTAACACACGAACAAAGACGAGGTCTGTATGAAGTAATAATGAGGAATAAGAGTGTGTTTTCAGACAAACCGGGACTTGTGGATGGATATAAATGCAATTTGCATGTAATTCCGCACGAACCATTCTTCGTGAGACCGCATGCTATACCGCTGTCCAAAAAGGAAGCAGTGCAACGGGAGATAGATAAGATGATCAAATGGGGAGTGATTGAAAGAAGTACGAGTCCATACAATAACGGTTTGGTCATTGTAGCAAAACGGGATGGTAGTGTGCGTATTGTGATTGACGCACGCACGTTGAATAGGGTCGTTCAACGCGAAACAGACAGACCAGAGACTATGGAGGAGATTTTGCAACGTTTTCATGACGTTAAGTTCATGACTAGCCTCGATCTGACGGCTAGTTACTGGCAAATAGAACTCGAAGAAGAATCTAGGCCATACACCGCCTTCTTGTTTGCGGGCAGGTGTTATCAGTATAGAGTACAGCCGTTTGGACTTAATATATCTGTGTCCGTATTCATCAGAGCCCTAGATAAAATGCTAGGACCGGCTTTGAGTTTAAGATTAACTGTATATGTTGGCGACCTATTGTTGGCCTATGCCAATTGGCATGACCATTGTGACCTGTTAGATGAAGTTTTTAGAGCATTGCGCCGTGGCGGAATGACTCTAAAGCTAAAGAAATGCGAATTTGTGAAGCAGGAACAGAAATTTTTAGGGCATGTAATTACCACTGCTGGTATTACGAAGGATCTGTAACGGAACTGAAATGATGGTGGGCTGACAGTAATTTGGAGCCCGCGCGTCGGAAACGGGCGCGCTTATGTGAGACTGCCAGGGAGTGCACCCTGATGCCATCTATTGGCGAAACTGGGAATTAGCGCGGCCTGTCAGACAACGCACTAAGCTCTCGGAGTCAAATGTATTCTTTTTCTTGGTAATTATAAGTTATTACTGTATAATTTAATGTTGTAAAGCGCTAGTAGTAAATTATTGTGACTGGTATGAACTCCAGGGTAGTAAATATAAATATTCTTAAATACTAAATGACTTCGGTAAAAAGGTGGTAGGGGAACGCCCCCACTCTTGGTGAGACGAGCGTAGCTAGGGGTAGCTGGAGACACAGGGACTGAACAATGGAATGGCCTGGGGAGTGTTGACGTGATCGGACGTGCGTAACTGTGCTCACGCAAAAGTGATTGTGCAACAGCGAAGAGGCGAATATCGTCGCCGTTTGTGGAGTAGAACGCGACGAATGGTTGTCGAAGCCGCCTCTATGCCACTGGGGCTGATTGTAAGAGTTCCTGCGCCCAGAATTTATGGCGGACGTGCAGTAGCTTATACGAGTGCTACAGCTCGTAGTTCCAGCCGCCATTAAGGGTATGAGGCGTGAAGAGCTGCGTTAGCCACGTGCATCTCACCACCAGCACCGACACGTCTACCCAAGGCAAGACTGCTTGCAATTGTTAAGTCGAACTTTGTATACATGTAAAAGGAGAATACCAGTTTTCTTTTATGCAAGTGCAGAGGACAGAATATAGTAATGAGTAAAATTACGACGCATGTTGTTCATGCGTCGTAATTAAACATAGTATAGTGAAATCAGACTGAGGCCACCATCGCCTCTTTCATTTACAATTCTTTTGGTTGTAGAATACTTTAGCGTATAAGAATGTTGAAAAGAGCAATGGTCACACCAGAATGAGTCGCCTATTTACAGTTACTTAAATTTTTCTGAGCAACCTTTCAAGTAAAGTCACTTAACTGATTCTGTATCAATGGTCCAAAGATTAATATCCAAAATCATTAAATAAGTTCAAGGATAGAATTTTGTTAACCGAAGTTGCATAACCTGTCTAGGTAGTAATTACCAAGCCACCTCACAGAAATTGAGAGAGTATTTGCTTTGTAGAATCATCTAGAATGATCAGAAATAGTAATATTCAGAATTAAGTTTAAATTCAACTCAAGCCATTTCACTTTGAAACGAGCCCAAAAATTGATTTATTCTTTTGCTCCTTCAGAGCTGGCGACCGTAGTTATAAGTATTTTCAGGAGGATTCGACGGTAAGTCTGCTGCTCTCGTCGTGCTGATAGGATTATCCACTGCTGCTAGCAGTGGTGATTGGATACATAAGCTCACTACCAAGTTAAGTGGGTCAGGTATGCATTGTTACCGTGTGAACTGTAGGGCACTGTAGGCCGTGGATCGAACCCGTTCAATCATCACAGCTCTTAGGGAAATAGTCCGGTTAGGAGTGTACTATTCATTAGGTAAATACTGGCGAGTAACAGTCAAAAATGTATACGCAAGTGAATTTAGCAAGGTCCACGTAGCACCTAGTTAATGTGGTGCAATGGCGAGGGTAGGAGTGGAGTAAAAGTGAGCTGAGCTTGTGGCAGCTGTGCTGGATTCAAATATTAACTACGTGAATTCACTACTGCCTCTTACCATTGGGACTGAGCTATTTACAATTAAAATACGTAGCAGTAAGCGCAAAGGCGTGACAGCTACAAGTCCGTATTGGTTTTATACATACGTAATTGGGAAGTGGGTCATTCCGTCAGTGGAGGGGGTTAAAACAACCGAGTCAGTGGAGAACATACCCCATTTACTGATGGAAAGATTCAGCGGTTTGGTCGCATGTGGCGACCGTGACAGGACTAACCAAGTTTGTAGAATAATGGCTGCAATAAAAGTGTTTTATATAAACTTGTAGTTTCAAGAAAATTTGGAATTTAAAATTCTGTTGTAGACAAATATACCACAATTGGTAAGTTCAAGACGACAACCTGCAAAGCAGAAAAAGAAAGTCCAATAGTAGGAGTTAAACAAGTAAGACTTGGTTTAATAAACATTTCTATTAGGCACGAATTACAGCAGCATAAGATGGAGTCGAATAGTAACAAGCAAGACGAAAACATTACAAGGTCAGACCCAGAATTAGGGACCATAGATACTGTTGTAGGGTTGGAAAATCTTATAGACGAATCCACACCCATAAGACAGGAGGAACGGGAAGTGAAACCAAAGGTAGTGAAAAGTGAACCCAATGTATCTGTGGATGCAAGTCGCAAGGGAGAGGATATGGAATTAACAAGTTTGTTAAATAGGATGATGGTGCAAATTCGAGAAGGGAATGCTAGTTTGAAAGCAGAAATGGCTAGTCATATATCCCAATTGGATGAAAACCTATCTGGTAAAATAAAAGCCAATTTAGATATTTTGAATACGCAAAGCCAACGTATCACAGAGGTAAACAAATCAGTAAATAGCATTAGGGCTGAAATAACAAATGTTCAGAGAAAAGTCACAGAAATAGAGAAAAGATTTGATACCGAAATTCAGAGAATAGAGAAATCAGTGGAACCTTTGGTTAGTGAAAAATTAGAACCGGTAATTGAAAGTAAATTACAGGTGATAGTACCAGTTCTAAAGAAAGAGATTGTTAAAGAAACGGCAGCTGATATTGAAACACTGCGCAATACCATGTTGAGTTTTGATGCATGTGTGCAGGAGCAGGAAAATACACTGCGTAATGAGATAAAATTATTGAGTCAGCAAGTTCAGAATGAGACGTTTCTTAACTGTAGTGGTATCCCATTGGTAATGCAAAAATCGGAAATACTGAGTAGGGAGGAAAAATACGATCCTCAAAAGCAACAAGGTGGATGGCATCCAATGGATTTTATAAAAAATTGTGAACGTTTCTTACCAACAGACATGTCGGATAAAGAAAAAATTAATTTAGTAATAGACGCTTTAGCAGGTCATGCTAAACGTTGGGGATTGAATTTGGATATCGACAATTTGAAGTTTACAGACTTCAAAGAAAAGTTCCTTGAGGAATTCTGGAGCACACAACAGAGAGATAGGTTGTGGAGAGAATTCGTTGTCGCCAGAATGCCAGAATATGGACGTGGGCTCATGAAAGAATACTGTGAAGGATGGTTCAAGCGTTTGGAGTATCTTAAAGATCGTAGATCAGAATCGGAGATAGTGTGGGAATTGTGGAAAAAGCTACCTGACGATTCAAAGCGTTATGTAGGAGGCACTCATCGAACATTCGATGAATTTTTAGAAAAAATCGAGAATGAAGATAGGTGGCGTGAAACTAGAGAGTTTCGAGGTTTCAGAAATCAGAATGGAATAGTAAAAGGTGGTAGGAATGAACCGCAAATTAACATGATGAGAGGAAGAGGTCAAGAAGATAACTCTCAGCGAGGGAGAGGACACTATCGGGGAAACAGGATGCATTATCAAAATCAGGAAAACTAAATACCACGCAGGTCAAGGGCCTAACGCGCGCGGAAAGAAAGAAATGGCCCAAATATAGGGAAGATCGGAGTAGGCAGTACTATAGTAGGATAGTGCGTCGTTCGCCTGAAGAGCAGTTACATAAACGAAACTTTGCGAAGTATAATGCAGGGATACAAACAGAGGAGAGAGAGCAGGGAGGAATTATTAAGGGAAATGAAGTAGGAAAAGAATATCGGTCGGATGTGAAGGCTCACGTGAATGAAATAAGTACAATTCGAGGTCAGAGTGACGAATTGATGAAGGAAGAGTCAGAGAAGGCGTTGTTTGTCGGTAGGGATGGCAACTGTGCAGAGAGGCAGGGGCAAGGGAGGAGCGATGTGACTTATGGTAAAAGGTTCGTACGAATAGTCGACGAATCGCATCGAGAAGTAATTAAAGAGGAAAGGGTGGATAAGAAAAAGGGGCATAGTGCAGAGACGCATGCCGATTCAGAAATTACCTCGTATGCAGAATATATACATCAGCTCAAAAGCCAGCCAGCACAATTAGAAAGATCTTCCACTCAAGTGATTAATTTGGACCCGAATATGACAGTGTTAGAGAGCCATACCGATTATGATGTGTACCTAGTGACAGCAATAGTACATGACTGTGGTGAAGATTCTTTTAAAGAAATTAGAGAAAGTGTATCTAACCAAGAGAAAGAGTGTTGTGATCCCTGTAGTACTGAAGCAAATGAGTTGAGTGAGACTGGAATTCCATTAGTAGGGGAAAATAATGAAAGTAAGAGTGGCGAATGCACTATCCAACAAAGGGAAAGTATTGAAATGGATTATAATTTGCGAGAATTATTTGAACCCGAAGAAGGTTATATTTCTAAGGAGGAGGAATTATCGTCAGAATCATCAGAAAGCATCCAGGGAGAAAAAGAAATAGAGGAAGTTTCCGATTCCGCAACCGAGAGTTCAGGCATGACAGATTCGAATGAGAACGCGATGGCATTAAAGAGCCTAGACGAAGGACTATTGGAAAAAGTGGTGAAAGAATTTAGGATGAAAAGGAGAAAGAAACCTCCGGTGGAATGGTCAGTATAAAAACCGGAAAAATAGTATGGCAAGACTTGGCGGTGGAAAAGGATTTATTATGGGAAGATAAAGAAAGTATGAAAGAGGACAATAGGATGCAAACAATCCTACCTATTAATGTATGTGGGTACGATTTATATGTATTGTTGGATACGGGTGCTCAAGTAAGTGCTATTTCGCACGCATTTTTTGAGATGATCAAAGAGCAACGAGGAGTAGTCATAATGCCAGTAACAGGTGTTAAAGTGATAGGTGCGACAGGGAAATGTAGTAAACCTGTTAAACATCAAGTGATGATGGAATTTAAGATAAAAAACAAGCTATTTTCTAATGCATTTTTAGTAGTTCCAGAGCTCAGTGCCGAGATCATTTTAGGCATTGACAGGTTAATAAAACAAAAAGTAAATATAGATTGTGACAAAGGGATAATAGTTTGTAAAGTTGATAGTGCGGTATTAGAAATACCATTTGAATCATCTAGAGTAATGGAAGAGAACCAGCTGAGATGGGTAGAATTTAGAGATGATCATGATTCAGGAATAGGTCAATAATTCGATTGGTTTCTGGTGAGGCAGATAGTTGAAGATGGAAATAAGGAGACACTCCTTCGAAATGTAGTGGATAAAACGGAAGGACTATCTGATGCCCAAAGGGAGGATCTATGGCAAATTCTGAAAGAAAATCAGGAGGTATTTTCGGACAAACCGGGACGAGTGATAAATTATGAGTACTGCATGGAGGTAGAGGAGCATGAACCTTTCTTTAAACCACCATATAATGTACCCTTGTCTAAGAAAGAAGCAGTTCTAAAAGAAATAGATAAAATGGTTTCATGTGAGGTCATTGAACGGAGTTCTAGCCCATATAATAACCCATTGGTGATAGTAGGTAAGAAGGATGTAAGTGTACGAATAGTGATAGATGCTCGTACTCTGAATAAAGTAGTGAAGAGGGAGTTGGATCGTCCAGAGAACATAGATAATTTATTGCAGAAGTTTAATGGTGTACAGTGCATGACTAGTTTAGACCTAACGGCAGGATACTGGCAAATCCCATGAAATGAGGAGTCTAGGAAGTACACGGCATTTTTATTCAATGGCAAATGCTACCATTACACAGTGGTACCATTTGGCCTAAATACTTCCGTTTCAGTGTTCATTCGGGCTTTAGACAAAATTTTAGGGAGTGAACTTAGTTCGCTAATCAAGGTTTATGTAGATGATTTGTTAATTGCTACAAGGACATGGGAAGAGCACATGGAGTTATGCGACAGGGTGTTCAAAGCTTTAATTAAAGGAGGAATGACCCTGAACCTGAAAAAATGCGAGTTTGTGAAGAAAGAAATAAAGTTTTTAGGTCACATAGTAACACCAGAGGGAATTGAAAAGGATCCCAACAAAGTCAAAGCAATAAGAAATTGTCCGGCTCCCAAGAATAAAAAACAACTAAAGTCGTTTATAGGACTTTGTTCCTTTTATCGTAAGTATGTGGATGATCAAGTGTTCAATAGCCCACATCTGAACAACCTACTTAAGAAGAACAGTGTGTATATATGGACTGAGGAATGTGAAACAGCATTCAACCGGCTAAAAGACAATTTGGCTAAAAACATAAAGTTATGGCACCCTGACCTGTGTGAACCATTCCACATGGCAACAGATAGTTCAGATTATGGATTGGGAGTATCCATATTTCAGGAGGTAATGATAGATGGGGAAAAAACTCATAGACAAATAGCATTTGCGAGTAGAACCATGTCTAAGTACGAAAGAAACTATACAGTTTCAGAGAAGGAGGCTTTAGCTATAGTATCCATATTTCAGGAGGTAATGATAGATGGGGAAAAAACTCATAGACAAATAGCATTTGCGAGTAGAACCATGTCTAAGTACGAAAGAAACTATACAGTTTCAGAGAAGGAGGCTTTAGCTATAGTATGGGGTTTTAGGAAATTTCAACTTTTCTTATGGGGACATAAGACTGTGGTCCATACAGACCACAAAGCTTTAATAATTTTGAAGGACTGCAGATTGTTACATAACAGGGTGACCAGATGGGCGCTGTTTTTACAACAATTTGATATAGAGATCAAGTATGTTAAAGGGAAAGAACATGCAGTACCGGATGCTTTGTCGAGATTACCGGAAGGAGGTGAGACACTAGAAAGTGTAAAGAATAGGGAAGATGTTTTTGAGGTGAATTACTTCAAAAAAGCGGAAGGAAGAGAAAAAATTAGGGAAATATGTCGGAATATGCGAAGATATCAAAGTGATGATGATGCACTCAAGTCGGTAAAGGTCAAGTTTGACAATCCGGACGCAACTAACATAAGGGCTTCATATAAAATACATAAAGGTGTACTGTATCTTCAAAGATTAAATAATCCAGGGAAGTGGAGAGTATGTTGGCCGGAACAACACACTGAAGTGCTGATAGATTATGTTCACTTGGCATATGGCCATTGTGGTGCAAGGAAGTGTACCGATAAGTTAGATGAATGCATTACCTTTAACAACATGGCACGAAGGGTAGCACAGAGCTTAAGATCTTGTGATCTATGCCAAAAGGCGAAAGTAACAAATGCAACTAATCAAGGGCCCATGCAATCAATAAAACCTGATGAAGTATTAGAAATAGTAGCAGTAGATATCTTTGGACCATTACCGAAAACCATGGGGGGTTTTGTGTACATATTTGTATCAGTTGAACTTTTCTTAAAGTATATAAAGCTTTATCCCTTGAGAAAAGCTACTGCCAGAGCTGTGTATGATAAAATGGTGTGTGATTATTTTGTGAAAGTAGGGAAGCCAAAGAGAATACTATCAGATAATGGTGTTCAGTTTTGCTCAAAAATGTGGAAGGATGGGATAACTGAGAAACAGGTAGAAGTGGTACATATCTCAGCTTATCACCCATCAAGCAATCCAGCAGAAAGATATATGCGTGAGATAGGTCGGTTATTAAGGACGTACTGCCATAGTAACCACAAGAAGTGGGGCATGTATGTGAGTGAATTCGAAGAAATCAAGAATTCATTAACAAACGAGAGCACTGGATTTACTCCAGAAGAAATCCTGAAAAAGACAAGGAGTAAAAGTCTAGTAGAAGACCTACTAGAATTTCCAAATTGAGTTGAATTAGATTATGATAGTAAAAAGAACTTAGTAAAAGACAAGATGAGAAAACAAGCAGATGCGAGAATTCGTCGTCACGACGAAAAAGTAAGGAATCCCAAATTCAAAATAGGTGATCTCGTTCTTGTAAAAACACATGAAAAGTCAAGTGAAATTAATAACGAGATCAGCAAATTTAAATATATATAAAATGGACCATTTAAAATAATGTCCATACCCAATGTGAATGCTTATTATTTAGAGTACCCATTAACAGGCAAACGCCTGGGAGTAAGAAACATAGTGGATCTCAAAAGGTATGAACCACGAATTCTACCAGATTGAAAATAAATATATAAATAAATATTAAAGTAAACCAATATGTAAATAGTTGTTTCTTTTGTTCAATGTGAAAGGTAAATGCTCACTAAAATATATTGCAGTATTCTAATGAAACTTCTAGTTTAAGTAGAGACTAAACGGACTGGGAAAGACTGAGCTTCTAAGAAAACCTTAATAGATGTGTAAATAAGTGTTGTGGAAGAGGTAGAAAAGTGAGGAGGTAAAGTGAAAAGGATGGGCTACAAAGTAATAGGAGCATAAGGTGTGTTTTACTTGCCTGAGATAAAAGAAGTGTATTTAAAACTTTGTAAAAAAAAATGTTTAAAGTGTACTGTGTTTAGAAGTAAGAAAATTGGAAAGAATATATGTAAATCATTTATGTAATGTATAGCAGGAAAGAGAGAAAGAATTGGTGTTTAATTTTAAATATGTAATATAAGTATCGAGGTGTATCAGTAAGAAAGGGAAAACCCTTGGTAAAAAGCTTATCGAACATTTCAGATTCATTATAGGAGAGACTTCTTATTGAATTATCACTGTAAGATACTTCAATAAGAAGTGGGGCATGTGTAACGGAACTGAAATGATGGTGGGCTGACAGTAATTTGGAGCCCGTGCGTCGGAAATGGGCGCGCTTGTGTGAGACTGCCAGGGAGTGCACCCTGATGCCATCTATTGGCGAAACTGGGAATTAGCGCGGCCTGTCAGACAACGCACTAAGCTCTCGGAGTCAAATTTATTCTTTCTCTTGGTAATTATAAGTTATTACTGTATAATTTAATGTTGTAAAGCGCTAGTAGTAAATTATTATGACTGGTATGAACTCCAGGGTAGTAAATATAAGTATTCTTAAATACTAAATGATTTCGGTAAAAAGGTGGTAGGGGAACGCCCCCACTCTTGGTGATACGAGCGTAGCTAGGGGTAGCTGGAGACACAGGGACTGAACAATGGAATGGCCTGGGGAGTGTTGACGTGATCGGACGTGCGTAACTGTGCTCACGCAAAAGTGATTGTGCAACAGCGAAGAGGCGAATATCGTCGCCGTTTGTGGAGTAGAACGCGACGAATGGTTGTCGAAGCCGCCTCTATGCCACTGGGGCTGATTGTAAGAGTTCCTGCGCCCAGAATTTATGGCGGACGTGCAGTAGCTTATACGAGTGCTACAGCTCGTAGTTCCAGCCGCCATTAAGGGCATGAGGCGTGAAGAGCTGCGTTAGCCACGTGCATCTCACCACCAGCACCGACACGTCTACCCAAGGCAAGACTGCTTGCAATTGTTAAGTCGAACTTTGTATACATGTAAAAGGAGAATACCAGTTTTCTTTTATGCAAGTGCAGAGGACAGAATATAGTAATGAGTAAAATTACGACGCATGTTGTTCATGCGTCGTAATTAAACATAGTATAGTGAAATCAGACTGAGGCCACCATCGCCTCTTTCATTTACAATTCTTTTGGTTGTAGAATACTTTAGCGTATAAGAATGTTGAAAAGAGCAATGGTCACACCAGAATGAGTCGCCTATTTACAGTTACTTAAATTTTTCTGAGCAACCTTTTAAGTAAAGTCACTTAACTGATTCTGTATCAATGGTCCAAAGAGTAATATCCAAAATCATTAAATAAGTTCAAGGATAGAATTTTGTTAACCGAAGTTGCATAACCTGTCTAGGTAGTAATTACCAAGCCACCTCACAGAAATTGAGAGAGTATTTGCTTTGTAGAATCATCTAGAATGATCAGAAATAGTAATATTCAGAATTAAGTTTAAATTCAACTCAAGCCATTTCACTTTGAAACGAGCCCAAAAATTGATTTATTCTTTTGCTCCTTCAGAGCTGGCGACCGTAGTTATAAGTATTTTCAGGAGGATTCGACGGTAAGTCTGCTGCTCTCGTCGTGCTGATAGGATTATCCACTGCTGCTAGCAGTGGTGATTGGATACATAAGCTCACTACCAAGTTAAGTGGGTCAGGTTGGCGGTGTTACCATGTGAACTGTAGGGCACTGTAGGCCGTGGATCGAACCCGTTCAATCATCACAGCTCTTAGGGAAATAGTCCGGTTAGGAGTGTACTATTCATTAGGTAAATACTGGCGAGTAACAGTCAAAAATGTATACGCAAGTGAATTTAGCAAGGTCCACGTAGCACCTAGTTAATGTGGTGCAATGGCGAGGGTAGGAGTGGAGTAAAAGTGAGCTGAGCTTGTGGCAGCTGTGCTGGATTCAAATATTAACTACGTGAATTCACTACTGCCTCTTACCATTGGGACTGAGCTATTTACAGTTAAAATACGTAGCAGTAAGCGCAAAGGCGTGACAGCTACAAGTCCGTATTGGTTTTATACATACGTAATTGGGAAGTGGGTCATTCCGTCAGTGTAGGGGGTTAAAACAACCGAGTCAGTGGAGAACATACCCCATTTACTGATGGAAAGATTCAGCGGTTCGGTCGCAGACCCAGAGAAAGTAGAGGCAATAAGGAATTGTCCTCCACCCAAGTCTAGGAAACAATTAAAAAGTTTTCTAGGGTTAACAGGATTTTACCGCAAATTTGTAAGAGGACAATTGTTTAATGATGAAAATTTGAATAACCTCTTACGCAAAAACGTTCCGTTTGTGTGGACTGACGGGTGTCAGGCCGCTTTCGAGAGATTAAAAGACGAGTGTTTGAGATCTAACATACTATTTCATCGTGATTTATCGCTACCGTTCCATCTGGGAACGGATTCGTCGAATTACGGGGTGGGGGTAGAACTGTTCCAAGAAGTTGGTGAAGGAGAGGACAAGGAACACCGGACGATAGCGTTCGCGAGTCGAACTTTATCAAAAAGTGAGCGAAACTACACGATTTCTGAGAAAGAGTGTCTCGCTATCGTGTGGGGATTCAAGAAGTTCAAAAGTTACCTATGGGACCGTAAGGTGATTATTCATACGGATCATAAGGCACTCACTTATCTGAAGGATTGTAAACTACTTCACGAAAGACTGACTAGGTGGTCGCTGTATTTACAGCAATTTAACTATGACATCTGTTACGCAAAAGGGACCGACAATTCCGTAGCGGATGCGCTGTCGCGGTTGCCCGAGTCTAATCAAGATGTATTGAAAGATGAGTCAGATGGAGTGGTCAAATTATACTATTTTAAAGAAGTTGAGGGACGTAAATTAGTAGTGAACATCTGTAAGAATCTACGTCATCAGAACGAGGACGGTTGTTTAAATATGATGAAAAGCCGATATGACGAAAGGAGTCCAGAAGGAGAGAAATTAAGAAAGTATTACAAGATATACGATCATATCTTGTACATACGTAAGGGTGAAGATAGTAATATTTGGCGGGTATGCTGGCCCACCAAATACGTCACGGAAATAATATACTACTACCATTTGGCGTATGGTCACTGTGGACCTAAGAAATGTACGGAAAAGCTGAGTGAAGTAGTGCATTTTAACAACATGTTAAAACGCGTTACTGACAGAGTGAAAACTTGCGATTTATGTCAGAAGGTGAAGGTTACCAACTGTACGAGTCGTGGTCCTATGCAAAGTATAAGGCCTAACGACACCTTTGAATTACTGTGCGTGGACTTGTACGGACCTTTGCCCAAGTCATCAGGAAACTTTGCCTACATTTTAGTAGTGCTAGAAGCTTTTTCCAAGTTCATCAAACTATACCCGATTAGGAAAGCTACAGCCAAAGCGGTCTATAGCAAGCTTGTGAACGATTATTTTGTTCATATTGGCAAGCCCAAGGCGATTCTATCAGATAATGGGGCACAATTTACTTCTAAGTTGTGGAATGAAGGCATGGAAAGTAATGGGGTCGAGGTGATCCATATTTCAGCTTACTGTCCGGCTGGGAATCCCGCTGAGAGGTATATGCGCGAGCTAGGCCGACATTGCCGTACCTATTGCCATCACAATCATAGGGCATGGGGCAAATACGTAGCAGTATTTGAGAGAATTATGAACACCTTGAGACATGAATCGACGGGATTTTCTCCAGAGGAAATCCTGTTGGATGACAGAAGTAAAAGTATAGTGGAAGAGATAATCAAATTCCCTCCACGGATTGACATTAGTATTGGTGTGAAAAAAGATCGTTTGCGAGAAGTAATGAAGCTAAAAGCCGATGCTCGCATACGTCGTCATGACGCTAAAGCGCGTTTTGCTAAGTTTGCAATCGGAGACTTAGTACTTGTAAAAGCTCATGAGAAATCGAGCGAGATAGACCATGAAATCTCTAAATTTAAGTTTGTTTATAATGGACTATATAAAGTCATTGGTATACCTCACACAAATGCTTATTGCTTAGAGTATCCAAGCTCTGGAAAACTATTAGGTATACAGAACATTGTAGACCTGAAATTGTACCAACCTAGGATTGATTAATACCACAGAATGGGTAATTTGTATAGTATGTAAATATAGAGTGTAATATTTCACGATTTGCTAGATTTCCATGCTTTTGCCTGACCAAGAGGACATTAAAAGAAGTTGTAATTAATAAGTAATTAATTTTGATTAATCAATTTAATTTTTAATCACTTTAATCATGATCTAATCAACTGAAAAATCCAAGCTGCTAGTTTAAGTTTTCAGCTGAGTCACAGTAGATTAAGGAATGTGAATATGATTTTGTAACTTGCTGTAATATTTCATGAATGTGTGTTTTTATTAGTCATTGCCGATGTACTTAGACGCTGTTTTAAGTTTCAGGCTAGTACATGCGTGTGATGATGGACAGTGTTGAGTTATCCACTGTGATAGTGTTTATGGACTCCTTGAGATTACTCGGGAGTGAGTTTTTCCGAAAGAATTCAGTGAAACGGACGTTCTGCGAATGCCGTTACACAGGCGAGTGAGATCAAGGGTGCCGCAGGCGGGCGCAACAATATTGGCGAGGCGGAGCAGCTGTCGGCTCTTGTGTCGCTGTCGGCTTTTGTGCTGCTGTCAGCATTCTTTGTACTCGCGAGTACGGAATGTGGAGTTGCTTTTCTTCCCGGACAGCTGATGTGAAAGAATTCTGCTGTCAATATTTATGTTTTTTTCGATCTGCTGTATATTATTTTCTTGTTTAGCGTTAATTGGACATGACGAGAAAATTAATTATGAAAGGGTTACATGAAAATGTGTATTCTATGTAATTTATCATTAGTTTGCGTATTTTGATATACCTGTTTTTTATGACCATGTACTCTGATTAATTTTGCAAATAGTATTCCATTTTTATAGTCTTACGAATTTTAATGATTTTGGAATAGCTAAACCATTTTCTATGTTTTCTATGAATTTTGATATGTTGTCAACCTGTTTTATTTTGTGCAAGATGACAGAGTGGAATAAGATTAGGAGTGTCTCCACTCAATTATTATTGTCTAAAAATTGGTTTATGGTTAATTAGACGAATGCTAAATTTTTTTGATGTTTTGAGCATATGCATTTCCGCTGTTTCTTTCTTGGGACATTTTCTGAGTCTGTTTACGTTACACGAACATCCTCAGACAATGTGGGGCACGTGTAACGCCGGAAATGCATATCCTCCTATTTCCATCTATTGTGCTATTATTTTCTTTCCTGTCTCTTTGTATATTGTAATTGTTTTACTATTTGTATATTTATGCATTTATGTCGATGTATAATTGGTTTGTTTCGTAAATATTATTTGTATTTTTACACTGGGTCTTGCCTAGGGAAAACTGCTATCGAACGATTACGTCGATAGGTCGTGTGAAGAATCAAAGTGTGTAGGATCTTTGGTAGTGTTAACTCTGCCGCGTGGAGCGCGGACTGAGCAGAAGGAGTCTGGCTGGAGTAGCGAGTGGAGCAGGTGTGTTGTGTGAAGCTCCCGCGAGTTGCCGCGCTTTCGGGGTTTGGCAGCATGTAATTGCGATCGACTTGCGATGATAGTTTCTGACATGGTGTCGCGGACGGGAAACGTTAACTAGCGCACATCAAGAGCCCGTTTCGTCTGGTGACCGTGTCGAGAAGAAGGCGCGCCAACATCCAGTTCTGCAACAGCGGCGGCCGACAATGAGTGACTGTCGTCACCTCCTCGACCGACGGCTTCAAACCTTCAATCAACCGACGAGGAAGACTGGACGCACGTAAAGTTTTAGAACTGTATGACAGACCTCAGCTTTTCAAACTGTTCCATTTTCGTCACTATAATTACAGCAACTTAGCATGAACGTTTGTTGCTCATTGTCCCAATTGCATTACCAAGCAGAGTCCCTTCCTTTTCCGAAATGAACCCGAGTGTCGTTGAAATTCAAACGCCAGCATTAAAGTAATATAGCTAACTCGTTTTCACTGCTTTAATTTCAAAGTTCAATTATGGCATTCATAGCTGGCTACAATATTCAGATTACACAAGCACGAATTAAGAGTGCGAGCTTTGTTACCGTATTTTAGCTTACCTAAGACTACAGCTCAGCTTGGGACGTACTATATTTTACTATTGTTAATTGTTCAGAATCATTTAATTCAAGTTCAAAGTTAAATCTCTTCTTTCTAAATTGCGTAGATTCAAGTAGCTTTTGAAATGATTGTTGAGGTAGTCCAAGACTAACCGTATTTTACTGAATTTCGATGTGATTCAGAAAGAAAGCTCACTATTAACTTCAGTCACTAAATTAACTTTCGATTTTCCGGTTTTATTAATTCTTTAGCTAAATTAAGTCAGGGTGTAGCGAAATTTATTACTTCTGACAAACTTTCAGTTTTCACACTACACGTGTCAACCTTCAGTTGCCACGCTTCTAGTGCTAATTATATGTGTAATAACCTTTCTTTTTCAGTTACTATAGTAATTGTCCTTAGGACTGGCGACCGTGATTTCCCCCAAATCTCAAATACCTAATTACCGCTAGTTAATTGTTAACGTAACGGCTGCACATTTACTTTCTTTATTAACTTTACCCCTTTTCAAAATTAATTTCCACCAGTATCATTAGCACTTTTCCTTTCATTTAGATGTGACCCTTTCCTCCCTCTTTACCGACAAATTAACTTCGGTGACGATTGCTGTTCCCAAATTTCCATTAGGTACACGTGGTTTCATTTTTCACTGTCATTAAGGTCGGTAAGTGAGGGGGAGGTTACATCACTCTACGAATTTTACCCTCCACGCTGCCCTCCAATATTAAATTGGTGATCCCTCGATGTCTCAGAACATGTCCTACCAACCGATCCCTTCGTCTAGTCAAGTTGTGCCACAAACTCCTCTTCTCCCCAATTCTATTCAATACCTCCGCGTTAGTTATGTGATCTACCCATCTAATCTTCAGCATTCTTCTGTAGCACCACATTTCGAGAGCTTCTATTCTCTTCTTGTCTAAGCTATTTATCGTCCATGTTTCACTTCCATACATGCCTACACTTCATACACATACTTTCAGAAACGACTTCCTGACACTTAAACCTATACTCGATGTTAACAAATTTCTCTTCTTCAGAAACGCTTTCCTTGCCATTGCCAGTCTAAATTTTATACCCTCTCTACTTCGACCATCATCAATTAATTTTCTCCCCAAATACCAAAACTCCTTTACTACTTTAAGTGTCTCATTTCCTAATCTAATTCCCCCAGCATCATCTGACTTAATTCGTTTACATTCCATTATCCTCGTTTTGCTTTTGTTGATGTTTATCTTATATCCTCCTTTCAAGACACACTCCATTTTATTCAACTGCAATTCCAAGTCCTTTGCTGTCTCTGACAGAATTACAATGTCATCGGTGAACCTCAAAGTTTTTATTTCTTCTCCATGGATTTTAGTAGGTACTCCGAATTTTTCTTTTGTTTCCTTTACTGCTTGCTCAGTGTACAGATTGAATGACATCGGGGAGAGGCTACAACTCTATCTCACTCCCTTCCCAACCACTGCTTCCCTTTCATCCCCCTCGACTCCTATAACTGCCATCTGGTTTCTGTAAAAATTGTAAATGGCCTTTCGCTCCCTGTATTTTACCCCTGACACCTTCATAATTTGAAACAGAGTATTCCAGTCAACATTGTCAAAAGCTTTCTCTAAGTCCACAAATGCTAGAAACGTAGGTATGCCTGTCCCTAATCTTTCTTCTAAGATAAGTCGTAAGGTCAGTATTGCCTCGCGTGTTCCAACATTTCTACGGAATCCAAACCGATCTTCCCCGAGGTCGGCTTCTACCAGTTCTTCCATTCGTCTGTAATGAATTCGCGTTAATACTAAATTTAATTAGTATTAAATTTAATGTAATGAAATAAATGTTTTGCTTATCGTTCCACACTTTAGACAACACATCTTTGAAATCACTCCAAAACGCTTTTGGATCAACATTCTTATTTGGGTCAAATTTCAAAAATTTACGATGGGTCACACAGGTAATTTCAGTAAACACCGTTAGACACTAAACACACATTGTTGTTAGCTTTCTGTTCAACCATTGTTAGTCTGCCTTCATGGTTACATAGCTGCTCATTTATCTCAGCACTAAACTGAGTGATTTTAGTTTCAATATTAGTAAATTTATTAGATATTTGCGCACCAACCTTCATACACACATCATTTACTTCCTTAATTTTACTTTCTAAGACAATGTGACTGTCTTCGCCACATTTTACTACATTCTAAATGTGTTCATCAACTTAATCTAATTCAGAATTTACCCTTCCCTCTAACTGAACACTATCCTCAGCAACTTGCCTTATCTGTGACGTTACTTCACTTTCCGCAGTTACAATTGCTGTATTACATTCTTGCATGACCTGAGTAATGTCACTTTTAATATTATTACCAAACAAAGTCAGGTCATTTTTCCATGAATCCATCGAATTAGAAATTTTGTTTTCCACTCTGGATTCCATTTCGACCACTTCAGTATGCAATTGATTTATTTCAAAACCTAGTGAAGCTTTTATATCTGACCCCATTTTTGTCATTTTTGGATCAATGTCATTGCCCATTTCATTGATTTTATCATCAATATCAGAACTCAATGACGTTTTAATTTCGGAACCCAAACCATTCATGTTACTGTCAATATCCGTTCCAATTTTACAAATGTTAACATTTATTTGTCCCATATTTTACAAGATATTTGTCAATATTTCTGAAACATTGTCCTTCTGCTCCCTAGCAGCTGACATTGGCTCCTGCTTTATTTCTTTAACATTATCAGGCGTAATTGGGACACTTGCTTCCGATATATTGCGCTCACTATCCGTTCCATAACTAGCATACACTGAATCTGTCAAATTGCTACTCGTAATACCTTGTGACATATCAAAACTGAAACCACTACTTATGGAATCATTTTTAACATTAACGCTCCACAAATGTACGTCCAGTTTCTAATCTACAATTTCCTGATTGTTTTCAGTCATTCTTCTCAGTTTCTTAGCACATGCACACAGACAATAAAGTAAAACACTACTTATCTTCCGCCTCGTCCGGTTGACTGCACGCCGAGACTAAACTGCGTATCCGTCCGCCAAGCTCTGCTCCAACCAAGTAGTTTCCGGGCCCCCGCTGCATACACGGCAGCCAACCGCCCCCGATGCTGGACGCTGCAATAGAATAGCGCCTGGCGATCTTCAGCTGTCAGCGCGGCGTCTGCTGCCGCGTCAGTTTTCTCTCTGCAATAGAAATGCCAGCTCTTGTTGCCGAGCGGTCGCCGACGTACTCTCTCACCACGTTTCACTGACTGCCGATTCTTGAGCACTTTCATTAGCAAACGTGTCAATTGTCCTAATATAGTTCCGTTTTCACTCACGTGTGAAGCACTTCAGCAGATTCATTTAACACAGGTGTTTTTATCCAGGGTGAAATGTACTTAAACCGACAAACTCTGGGAGGTTGTAGGGGACATCAAAACAAATATTTTTCCCTAATGTCATTTTTTCCTAGGAAGATTATTTCAACCGGTTGAGGCCGTATTATGCTGTTCAGTTGTAGGCAACTGCTGTCCACCAGCGTAATAGTGCATTGTCCCTGTTTACTAATGGAGTGATAACCTGGAGTGAATTCACTGATATGGTTGGTGCGTACTACGTTGCACACTACAACAGACGAACTGCGCAGCGCGTTTATCAACAATATCCGAATCACCGTATCCCGCATCATACGACCTTTGCTGCTGTGTACCAACGTCTGCGTGAGACCGGGTCAGTTAGCAGATTACCTGGACAGGGACACCGTCGCACGGTAAGAACGCTGCAATTTGAAGAAGCTGTCTTGCAGCATGTGGAACGGAATTTTTCAATCAGCACTCGTGCAATCGCACGCAACATGGGGACGAATCAAGCAAATGTAAGAACAGTCCTTTGAGAGCAGTTGTTACTTCCATTTCACTTACAGCGTGTCCACAACCTGGTACCAGCTGATTACCCACCAGAGCACAATTTTCGCAGTGGTACCTGGAACAGTGTGAAATGCATCCTATATTTCCATCTTCTGTGTTGTTTACCAATGAAACAACGTTCGGGCATGATGGAGTCTTCAACATGCACAATTCTCATGTTCGGAGTGAGGATTACCCACATGCCATAGTTAGTAGCACGCATCAAGTGCGGTTCTTCGTTAATGTGTGGGTTGGTGTTGTTGGGGACTCTTAAATTGGGCCGTATCTGCCACCTAGGCCATTAAATGACAGGCGCTATTACAATTTTCTGGCCAGAGCATTGCTAGAATTGCTGGAAGACGTCCCGCTCCCTACAAGGCAACGTATGTGTTTCCATCATGACGGGGCGCCGGCACATTTCCGTCATCGTGTGCGTCAATTACTGGATCGACCGTTCCCAGAAACGTGGATTGGCAGAGGTGGTCCTGTACCGTGGACTGTTTGATACCCAGATATGTCGTACCATAGACTGCTCGATACCCAGATATCTCCTCTCTGGACTACTTTGTGTGGGGAGAGATGCTCAACCTTGTTTACGCAACTCCTGTTACTTCAGAAGAGGATCTGTTTGCCCGGATAGTAGCAGCAGCACGAACAATTCGGGATACTCCTGGGGTTTTTGCCTGTGTCAGACAGAACATGATCCGACAGTGTAATCTTTGTTTAAATGTCAATGGATGCATTCTTGTAAATCTACTGTAATTGACATTAGGTTGTATTAATGTGTTATCTCTTGGTCATAAAAAATGGAAAAGTGTTTCTTGGTTTAATTAATTTGCCACCAGAGAAATCTTCCTCTGCCGGTTTAAATACTACTCATAGGAAAAAATGAGATTTGGGAATAATATTTGTTTTGATGTCCCCTACAACAGAGTTTGTCGGTTTAAATACTTTTCACCCTGTATACAATTTCCACTCTTCCGAACTCTATTTTTTAATTCCGGGCCGATAAATCACTAATTGCGGCGTTGCTGGGTTGAAGTTCACGTAACTGCTTACTGCTTCTTTCATCGTACTGTCGACCACAAAAGTTCCACCTACCTCAGTATGGCGTCTGGTCACCAACCCGCTTCTCTGCAACTTAAATAATGTTCTGGCGATGTTAAAAACAGCGGTGAAGAAAAACATCGTTAATACTTTCGTTAGCAGAGTCCGCGTTACCTCTGTGGCTAAAAGTCATGTAAATATCTTATAACAGTTTTTGGGTGGAGGGCGAATGTTTCATCTCTTAGAAAAATGTCAAAATTTGGCAAATATTTCTTTATTTTGCTTTAGATGGCAAATCAAATAGGTACCATCAGCCCATATTTAAAACTTACAGCTAATATCACTGTCCTTATCTCAATTCTTACTGAATTCTCTATTACGAAAATTAAAAATAGTGAACGTTATTTAAGTATAAAAATTCAAACATACTGACCTAATATTCTGTAAACCTCAGGATTGATTCCAACTGATAGGAAATGACAAAGTGCCGGTTTTTGGTATTTTTGGTAATATTCTCTAACTGTGAAAGTTTCCCAGCCAGAAAGCTGAGATTTAGCAACCAGCTTTTTTTATAACAAAAGGCTGAATATAAATTTTCTTCGAAATTGAATAATTTTTAGTATAGTTTATTTAGATTCATAAGGGTATGAATATTCTGTCGCTGGAACTAACACAAGTAGCGCTTCCCACGGTCGTGCTAGCGACAGGTGCGAGTGAATCACTCCGAGATACAAGCGGCTGTCATCGCCACCGATTCCAAAGCTACGAACCCGTCCTGCAAGACAGCTTACTGCAATAAAATGCTATTGCGGTTTGACCCGCGCCGTTACAACCTACCAGTACCGTGTAGGGCAACCACGAGCACGCAGAAGTGCCGCAACGTGACGTGGCATGGGCTCTACTAATTTTGAAGTAGTGGTGGAGAGAAATGACACCATGAATCCCGTAGGTCTGTCCGTAAGTCCTTACGAGTACAAGGAGTGGAGATCTGTTCTGAAGAGCACGTCGTAAGGCATTGCATTTATGCTCAATAATGTTCATGTCTGGGGAATTTGGTGGACAGCGGAAGTGTTTCAATGCAGAAGAGTGTCCCAGGAGCCACTCTGTAGCAATTATGGACGTGTCGGGTGTCGCATTGTCCTGCTGGAATTGCTCACGTATGTCCCAATGCACAATGGACATGAGTGGATGCAGGTGATCAGACGGCATGCTTAGATGAGTGTCAGCTGTCAGAGTCGTATCTAGACGTATCAGATGTTCGACATCATTTCAACTGCACATGCTCCACGCCATTATTGAGCCTTCACCAGATTGAACAGACCCTTGCTGACATGAAGGGTCCATGGATTCATGAGTTTGTCTCCGTACTCGTACACGTCTATCCGTTACATACAATTTGAAAAGAGACTCGTCCGATCAGGCAACGTGTTTCCAGTCATCAACAGTCCAAAGTCAGTGTTGATAGGCCCAGTCGAGGCATAAAGCTTAGTGTCATGCAGTCATCAAGGGTACACGAGTGGGTCTTCTGCTCCAAAAGCACATATCGATGATGTTTCGTTGAATGGTTCGCACGCTGTCACTTGTTGATGGCCCTGGACTTCGATCTGCAGGAGTTTGCGGAAAGGTTGCACTTCTGTCACGTGGAACGATTCTCTTCAATCGTTGTTGGCCCCTTCTTGCATGGTCCTTTTGAAGTCACAGTGATGTCCAGAATTCTACACTCCTGGAAATGGAAAAAAGAACACATTGACACCGGTGTGTCAGACCCACCATACTTGCACCGGACACTGCGAGAGGGCTGTACAAGCAATGATCACACGCACGGCACAACGGACACACCAGGAACCGCGGTGTTGGCCGTCGAATGGCGCTAGCTGCGCAGCATTTGTGCACCGCCGCCGTCAGTGTCAGCCAGTTTGCCGTGGCATACGGAGCTCCATCGCAGTCTTTAACACTGGTAGCATGCCGCGACAGCGTGGACGTGAACCGTATGTGCAGTTGACGGACTTTGAGCGAGGGCGTATAGTGGGCATGCGGGAGGCCGGGTGGACGTACCGCCGAATTGCTCAACACGTGGGGCGTGAGGTCTCCACAGTACATCGATGTTGTCGCCAGTGGTCGGCGGAAGGTGCACGTGCCCGTCGACCTGGGACCGGACCGCAGCGACGCACGGATGCACGCCAAGACCGTAGGATCCTACGCAGTGCCGTAGGGCACCGCACCGCCACTTCCCAGCAAATTAGGGACACTGTTGCTCCTGGGGTATCGGCGAGGACCATTCGCAACCGTCTCCATGAAGCTGGGCTACGGTCCCGCACACCGTTAGGCCGTCTTCCGCTCACGTCCCAACATCGTGCAGCCCGCCTCCAGTGGTGTCGCGACAGGCGTGAATGGAGGGACGAATGGAGACGTGTCGTCTTCAGCGATGAGAGTCGCTTCTGCCTTGGTGCCAATGATGGTCGTATGCGTGTTTGGCGCCGTGCAGGTGAGCGCCACAATCAGAACTGCATACGACTGAGGCACACAGGGCCAACACCCGGCATCATGGTGTGGGGAGCGATCTCCTACACTGGCCGTACACCACTGGTGATCGTCGAGGGGACACTGAATAGTGCACGGTACATCCAAACCGTCATCGAACCCATCGTTCTACCATTCCTAGACCGGCAAGGGAACTTGCTGTTCCAACAGGACAATGCACGTCCGCATGTATCCCGTGCCACCCAACGTGCTCTACAAGGTGTAAGTCAACTACCCTGGCCAGCAAGATCTCCGGATCTGTCCCCCATTGATCATGTTTGGGACTGGATGAAGCGTCGTCTCACGCGGTCAGCACGTCCAGCACGAACGCTGGTCCAACTGAGGCGCCAGGTGGAAATGGCATGGCAAGCCGTTCCACAGGACTACATCCAGCATCTCTACGATCGTCTCCATGGGAGAATAGCAGCCTGCATTGCTGCGAAAGGTGGATATACACTGTACTAGTGCCGACATTGTGCATGCTCTGTTGCCTGTGTCTATGTGCCTGTGGTTCTGTCAGTGTGATCATGTGATGTATCTGACCCCAGGAATGTGTCAATAAAGTTTCCCCTTCCTGGGACAATGAATTCACGGTGTTCTTATTTCAATTTCCAGGAGTGTATGTTTTACCGGATTCATGATATTCACAGTACACTCGTGAAATGGTCGTACATGAAATTCTCGCTTCATCGCTACCTCGGAGATGCTGTGTCTCATCGCCAACTATAACACCACGTTCAGACTCGCTTATATTTTGATAACCTGCCGTTAGAGCAGCAGTAACTGATCTACCCACTGCGCCAGACACTTGTTGTGTTACATAGGCTTTGCCGACCACAGTGCCGTATTCTGCCTGTTTACGTATCTCTGTATATAAATACACATGCCTATACAGGTTTTTCGGCGTTTCAGTGTAGATTACGGGGGAGAGATTGCTAGCAGTTGTATTCTATTTTGAGAGTATTATTCTTTGTTAGTTATTTGTTTTGTTAGCATGGGGAGTTGGAGGATAGCTCATATTCGTGCACCGAAGATTGTGTTTGGTTTGTTATAATTTATTGTGTAAAATGCGTGTATAGTGGCATACTATCCTTAGTATTTAACACACAGGAAACAATTCTGTGTATGAGCTCGGCCCAACTGATCCCGACTACTGCAACACCACGCGAGGTGCAAGTATTCATAGCAGAAGACTGAGCAGAAGGATGCCCATGTGACGTCACGGGACCACAACACTATTTTAAAAGAGCAGGCATATATTTGATATTTGCTCTGTATGGACCCGAAGTGGTTGTTGTGAGCTGCTGTGAACAAGGTCAACCTAAGGGTGTGATGCAACTAGTGTTTCAAGACAGTTGCCTGCTTATTAATGGCCCAAACTGGATCAACTTGTCATCTCTCGGTTGCAATAACCGGAAGTACCATTGTGAATGTGATGCAACTATTGTTAAAGTGGCTACTGAAAAAACCAGGTCCTAAGATGCATAATGACACCATAGAACTGTAATTGGGAAAGTATTAATTTATTGCTGTAGATTATGAGCTATGGAGACAATGAATTAGTGGACTGTAGTGCCTGGCGCTACTGGCTCACGTGTAGTATCGACTATCCCTCTTGCGGCCCCATTGCCAATAGCCATGAGGAAGAGTTGGTATCTGTGGGTTGTGTCCTTAGAAGGTTTTTGATTGACTATATACAGGGTGTTACAAAAAGGTGCTGCCAAACTTTCAGGAAACATTCCTCACACACAAAGAAAGAAAAGATGTTATGTGGACATATGTCCGGAAACGTTTAATTTCCATGTTAGAGCTCATTTTATTACTTCTCTTCAAACCACATTAATCATGGAATGGAAACACACGGCAACAGAACGTACCAGCGTGACTTCAAACACTTTGTTACAGGAAATGTTCAAAATGTCCTCCGTTAGCGAGGATACACGCATCCACCCTCCGTCGCATGGAATGCCTGATGCGCTGTTGCAGCCCTAGAGAATGGCGTATTGTATCAAAGCCGTCCACAATACGAGCACGAAGAGTCTCTGCATTTGGTACCGGGGTTGCGTAGACAAGAGCTTTCAAATGCCCCCATAAATGAAAGTCAAGAGGGTTGGAAGTCAGGAGAGCGTGGCGGCCGTGGTATTGGTCCGCCTCTACCAATCCATCGGTCACCGAATCTGTTGTTCAGAAGCGTACGAACCCTTCGACTGAAAGGTGCAGGAGCTCCATCGTGCATGAACCACATGTTGTGTCGTACTTGTAAAGGCACATGTTCTAGCAGCACAGGTAGAGTATCCCGTATGAAATCATGTTATCGTGCTCCATTGAGCGCAGGTGGAAGAAACTAAAATGAGCTCTAGCATGGAAGTTAAGCGTTTCTGGACACATGTCCACATAACATCTTTTCTTTATTTCTGTTTGAGGAAAGTTTCCTGAAAGTTTGGCCTCACCTTTTTGTAACAGCCTGTATATACGGGGTTCGCTGGCCCGACACGGAGGCACGAAGTCTGGGAATTGGCGGTAGCGTTGCGACAAGAGGTGGTCACGAGCTCAGAGCGGCTGAAGCCACGAAGTGCGCAAGAAGGGCCCGCGCAGAGCGAAGGTACAGGAGTGCTTCATCGGGGTCAGCGTCGACTACAAGCAGTGGGCAGACATCCCTTCGGTTGGTTGGCAACATCCGTGTCGGACGACCGCTCATGACATGGCTGCACCATTCTACCTGGCTGTCATCGACACCACTTCGTAAGAGCCGCGGTACACGGTGGATCAATGGAAATGCTTGCTAATAATAGGGGAGTACCATTCTGTAATCAACTGGTTTAAATGGCTCTGAGCGCTGTTGGACTTAACATCTGAGGTCATCAGTCCCCTACAACTTAGAACTACTTAAACCTAACTAACCTAAGGACATCACACACATCCATGCCGGTGGCAGGTTTCGAATCAGCGGCCATAGCGGTCTCGCGCTTTCAGACTGAAGCGCCTAGAACCACTCGGCCACATCGGCCGGCATTCTGTAATCCTCGTGGTGATTTGTGTCATTGTCTACCTGCCCTCCTAATTATTTTCTGGTTTGTACCCGATCCTCAGAATTTTATTCGGTCGGCTCTTTAGTCGTAAATTTAGTCCGTAGTATTGTACTAAGACATTAGTTACCGTTTGAAAATTTGTCCCTCTATTACATTGCATTTCCTTTCTGGTTTATACCCGATCATTAATGTTCTAATGAATCAGCTCATGGTAATAAATACCGCCAGAACAGTTGTAGTAGGGCACAGGTTGCCGTTAAACAAAACAGGGGTGTTGTGGGTAAATTTTTTTGTTAACGGGCTCATTTCTTTGATTGTAATTGCATTAGTTATAATCTGAACAACCTATTGTACTAAGACGTGCGTTGGTGTCTGAGCCGGCCGCTGTGGCCGAGAGGTTCTAGGCGCTTCGGTCCGGAACTGCGCTGCTGCTACGGTCGCTGGTTGGAATCCTGCCTGAGGAATGGATCTGTGTGATGTCCTTAGGTTAGTTAAGTTCAAGTAGTTCTAAGTCTAAGGTACTGATGACCTCAGATGTTAAGTCCCATAGTGCTTCGAGCCATTTTCTGCTGTCTTTGAAAGACTGGGTCATTATTGGTGTATTTTATAGCCGGATCTTGTGGTTCTGCCGAGTGAGTTGTTTTGTAATAAGTGTTTACAATTATAGTTTTAAGACGTTCCTTCAGAGCGGTCTTAATAACTGACAATCAGTGTAACAGCCAACTGTGACCAGGTCTGCTGTCAAAACTAAAATTGTCAGAATGGACGGGTCGAGATCCAGTCGCAACTTGGTTGGCGACTGAAATTAAGAGGCTGGTTGCTTTGAAGTAAGCCTTATCATTTTCATATTGTTTCCTAATCGGTTTAACCCTTAAGCACAGGTGCCCGTCTTAACCCCGATCCTCTAGACATACAGCTTTCAAATTAAGGGTTACTTCATCTGTTATGAGCGACTGAATCTCTCTTGTCATCAACGGTGCTTATATAGTTTTCATGTGTTGCAGAAGAGCATTTAATAAGAGGAAACTGTGTCTAGCGCGGTAGTAAACACCGCTGCTTCACCCGATAACGGGCGGGCTTCAGGTCCGGCTGTCTTGTAATTATTGTAATATTGTTTGCTGTTTTGATCTCTCTTGCAAAAGCTTATTCATTTTCCAAATTTGTTCATTTTGTAAAATAAAGTTCATGGTTATATATTGTTAAATAAACAGGTAGTGTGAAAAGAAAGTTATATTGGTGGGTCCTCCTTTGCTCGTTTTCCTTAGTTCCAGTGAGTTCCACGTTTCAGATTACACGAACACTAGATATCCGAGAGAAACGGGATATCTGCAACCGCGCAATCGTCTGACTGTAGGGCACTCAGAGGGTAAAGGCGTCGACTTACACTCCTTTGCTCTAACGTGCTGTGGTGATGTTAGAGAGTCGGAGAGCTGGAGAAGTAACAAGTGGGGTGTGGGTTGCGCGGCGGCGAGGCCAGACTAGACTAGGGGAGGGAGAGCGGCGCGCTGCGTGGCGCCGGCTCTCATATCCCGCGGCCGGCCACGCAGGAAATTGAATCTGTCGGGGCGCGAGGTGGAGTCGCGGCAAAGTGCGACCGCGGCCCGCCTGTGGCGGCTGCGTGGCTGGCTGGCTCTTTATTAAATTGCGGGAGGCCGCGGCAGGTGCTCTGCGCCGCAGCAGTCTGCAGCCGACTGCTCCCGTCAGTGGGGCGACCGTCGCCTCACACACAACTTCTCTCCACTGTCACTGACACTTCGAACACCCGACCCCCCCGGCGTTTTCTTGTTCGCTGTACGTGACTATCAATTACGAAGGAGACTGTTAAGACAGGAACCCACTTGCCACCTGCCTATCCGGTGCCAACAGTGAAGTAAATAGGAGATGGTGTTACGTACAGTATGGAGGCTTTTGTCGTGGATAAGGGGGGTAGGACGTCAAACGGGCCGACCTAGAGCAGGAAAGGCACCACAGGACATTTTAATTTCCACTGTCTATACCTTTACAAACAAATTCATAAAACTTTAACAGCATGACCGGGAAGGATTCAGGATTCATACTCGTAGAAGTGGAAGCTCCAAAACGTAATAAAACACATTTGTTTTTACATGTGAAATTTCATCATTTTTTTCACTTACTACTGGCTGCATTTGTTGCTATAGGTACACTTCTCTTCGATGAATTTTGCACAGTATACAAACCGTAGTTATAGGTGTATGAAACTCTAGAAGTAATTTCATTTTTGAAAAAAATGAATGAACTGTTACATTTTAAACTTCATGTTTAGAAAAAACTCAAGTTTTATAGTTAATTATCTCAATTTTTCCACAGTTTTTTAATAGATTTGGCAAATTCTAGAGTTTCATACAGCTGTAACTACTGTTTGTATGCTATGAAAAATTCATCGAAGAATCTCTCTTACTTAGGAAGAAAAGTGTATCTATAGCAACAAATGCAGCCATTAATAAGTGAAAAAATGATTAAACTTCGCATGTAAAAAAAAGGTAGTTTGCTACGTTTTTGAAGTTCCACTGCGATGAGTGTGAGTCCTCAATCCTTCCTGGTCATGGTGACGAAGTTTTATGAATTTATTTGTAAAAGTATAGACAGTGGAAATTGAAATGTCCTGTGGTGCCTCTCCTGCTCGAGGTCGGCCCGTTTCACGTCCTACCCCCCTTAATGTGTCATCTCCTTACTGGACTTAAGAAAATCTAAAATGCGGAATGATAGTAACACATTTCTCACCATCACGTACCGACAACAGACACGAACAGTTCGGAGACGATGATAGTGAAATGGACTGTCCTGCCCTGTGTCCAAACCTGGACCCAATAAGACACTTGCAGTCGATTCTGTGTAGTATGAATCCGTTCACAGCGTTAATGTCAGCTGCAGTTTTCACATGACCACCCGCCAGCTTGCTGACAGCGCTAATGCGCTGCTTCCTGGACTCGGTTAGGCGCGCTGGCCCTGGATCGAATCCACCCAGCGAACTGACGACGAGGGCCGGTGTGCCGGCCAGCTTGGATGTAGTTTTAGACGGTTTTCCACATCCCACTAGGTGAATACCGCGGTGTTTCCCACGTCCCGCCACATTTACAGGACTCGCCGACATTTGAAACACATTCGCACTATTTAATGGTTTACACTAGACGCAGACAGCTGGGGTTCATTGATTCTGTCCCGGGGCGTACAGGGAGGCGTCAGGAAGGGGCATCCAGCCACATCTTCAATTAACCATGACAGGTCTCATCTTAACCATTCCGGTCCTGCGAAAAGAGTGGGACAAATGCACAAGAAAAAGACGACAGTCGTAACATGACTGAGAATGTGTCCACTACCTCGTTTTTGGACACTACTGGACATTACAATTGCTACACCAAGAAGAAGTGCAGATGATAAACGGGTATTCATTGGGCAAATATATTATGCTACAACTAACATGTGATTAGATTCTGATTCAATTTGGGTGCATATATCCTGCGAAATCAGTACCCAGAACAACCACCTCTGGCCGTAATATCGGCCTTTATACGCCTGGGCATTGAGTCAAACAGAGCTTGGATGGGGTGTACAGCTACAGCTGCCCATGCAGCTTCAACACAATACCACAGTTCATAAAGAGTAGTGACTGGCGTATTGTGACGAACCAGTCGCTCGGCCACCACTGACCAGACGTTTTCAATTGGTGAGAGATATGGAGAATATGCTAGCTAGGGCAACAGTCGAACACTTTCTGTATCAAGGAAGGCCCGTACAGGACCAGGAACATGCGGTCGTGCATTATCCTGCTGAAATGTACGGTTTCGCAGGGATCGAATGAAGGGTGGAGCAACGAGTCGTAACACATCTGAAATGTAACGTCCACTGTTCAAAGCGCCGTCAATGCGAACAAGAGGAGACCGAGACGTGTAAAAAATGGCATCCCATACCATCACGCCGGGTGATACGCCAGTATGCCGATGAAGAATACACGCTTCCAACGTGCGTGCACCGCGATGTCGCCAAACACGGATGCGACCATCATGATGCTAAAACAGAACCTGGATTCATCCGGAAAAACGACGTTTTCCCAATCGTGCACCCAGCTTCGTCGTTGAATACACCATCGCAGGCGATGTCTGTGATGTACAGTCAAGGGTAACCACAGCCATGGTCTCCGAGCTGATAGTCCATGCTGCTGCAAACGTCGTCAAACTGTTCGTGCAGATGGTTGTTGTCTTGCAAAGGTCCCCATCTGTTGACTCCGGGTTCGAGACGTGGCTGCACGATCAGATACAACCATGCGGACAAGATGCCTGTCACCTCGACTGTTAGTGATACGAGGCCGTTGGGATCCAGCACGGCGTTCCGTATTACCCTCCTGAACCGACCGATTCCATATCCTGCTAACAGTCATTGGATCTCGGCCAACGCGAGCAGCAATGTCGCGATACGATAAACCGCATTCGCGATAGGCTACAATCCGACCTTTATCATAGTCGGAAACGTGATGGTACGCATTTCTCCTCCTTACACGAGGCATCAGAACAACGTTTCACCAGGCAACGGCGGTTAACTGCCGTGTGGTTACAATTGATTCCACAGAGGTGACACACAGTGGTGAAGAGTGACAACTCTGACTGGTGAGGCTGATCGGCAGTTAACGTGCCTGGTGTGCCGAAATGCGCTTATCATGTTTCTATGAATGTGGGGACAGTGGATGTAGCTGTTATATCCTGGTGGGTGGAGCGGGGGTGGGGAGGGGGCTGCTTCCATCCACCTGAAAGCTGTGTCTACCACAGACCAATTGACAGTAAATACTATAAGTCCTGACATTTCAGTGGAGAACTGACAAACTCAATATCCATGATGGAAATGGCCTTTTGAAACTTAAAACTTACCTAATTGTGGTTGTGGGCGTTTTGCAACTTCACAGCATTTGTATGGTACACATGTATGCGCCTAGATGTGGCAGTCCTTCTTGACGTTAGGTCCTATGAAGCGTTATGTAATATGGCAGACTGTGGTTCTGATGCCTGTGTGAGACAGACTGTGGAGTAAGTCGAAAATGGCATGGTTCATTGCTTGTGGGACAAATGGTTTAACAGAGGATCAGCGTTTGTCCAAGTGACAGTGTGTCATTCCAGTCGTAGGCCACCGCTGTGGTGCAAATCAGCTCCTAAACGTTGTGTCATTGGGGTGGTTGGTGGCTAAGCTTCTCATAATCGAAGTGGAGGGAGATGACAATGACTTTCCAAAACTAGTTGGTGACCAGATTGCCAGCTCCATGTAGATACTGTATATCAACAGTGTGCTGGCAGTTTAGTCCAGGTTTCAGAAGTATTGCGGGTTGATGTCTTTCAATTGATGTTGTATTTCACTGATTAGTGCATTACAGTCTGTAAACATTATAACATGTTGCCCTTCAATATCTTCATAGAAGCCTCTCACCTCCTTATGAAAAGTACAGAGTTCCCGATTAAGGCCAACCATATGGCTCGAGAGGATGTGGGTTTCGTTAAGAAGATTCAAAGGAGCAATGCCTCCCCAGCTGCCAGTTTTTGCAGAATCGTCCTAACTGCGATGTCCCTGAGGTCCATGGTTACTTCGAGTTCCACGTTTGGAAGTTGGTACGCCAATGTGATAGAATGTGGCAGCCAGTCCTTAGCTAGTTCGAAGGCATCCTTTATCTCTCCAGTCCACGTGCTCTCCCTTTTCTCTCGTCTGTTACATTCTGCTGGTGCGTCGGTGAGGGGTCATTGTAATGCCAGGGCTTGTAGCAGTTGCTGCCAATAAAAGATACAAATTCCTAACAACGTTTGGAGCTCAAGATAGTTCTGGGAGAGGGGAAGTTGTCTGACGGTGTCGACTCTGTCTCGGCGTTCTCCTAATCCCTGAATTATTAACTATGTACGTGAGTAAGGTAACTTCTTCTTTCGATATCTGAGATTTTTCCTCGTTGGTCACCAAATCTCCATTATGTAGGGCAGTTAGAACTTGTCCAATTGTTGGCCGTAGTTTTCACAGATAACCGAAAAACTGAGGAAACCATTCAAATAAGCATCTGCGCTTAGGCGTCAACCCGTATATTATGGAAAGATAATGAAAGAGACCAAAAGGTGTGATACTCATAGTTCTTGCGGTATTACCTTTGTGTGTGGCGGTTTATAGGTATGACTTTTATGCAGTCAGTCACATAGAATATAGTTTCTCATATTAGCAAGTTAATTAAATCTTCTATGTGGATGCTGGGTAGCGGTAATGCATTGTACGCGGTTCGATCAGTGCTGTCCATGGATATTCAGACAGGATAAGTATGCTTGTCTGTAACAGCGCACCAGTCACCACTTCAGCAGCACGTAATATCATTTTGGATTCCGTAGAAATGTTGGAACACGTGAGGCAATACGGACCCTACGACTTATCTTAGAAAATAGATTAAGGAAAGGCAAGCCTACGTTTCTAGCATTTGTAGACATAGAGAAAGCTTTTGACAATGTTGACTGGAATACTCTTTCAAATTCTGAAGGTGGCAGGGGTAAAATACAGGGAGCGAAAGCCTATTTAAAATTTCTACAGAAACCAGACGGCGGGTGTACGTGTCGAGGGACATGAAATGAAAGCAGTGGTTGGGAATGGAGAGGGTTGTAGCCTATCCTCGATGCTATTCAATCTGAATATTTAGCAAGCAGTAAAGACAACAAAAAAGAAATTCGGAGTAGATATTAAAATCCATGGAGAAGAAGTAAAAACTTTGGGGTTCGCCGATGACATTGTAATTCTGTCAGAGACAGCAAAGTACCTGGACGAGCAGCTGAACGGAATGGACAGTCTCTTGAAAGGAGGATATAAGATGAACATCAACAGAAGCAAAACGAGGATAATGCAATGCAGTCGAATTAAATCGGGCGATGCTGCGTGAATTAGGTTGGGAAATGGGAGGCTTAAAGTAGTAAATTAGTTTTGCTATTTGGGGAGCAAAATAACTGATAATGGTCGAAGTAGAGAAGATGTAAAATGTAGACTGTGAGTGGCAAGGAAAGCGTTTCTGAAGAAGAGAAATTTGTTAATATCGAGTATAGATTTAAGTGTCAGGAAGTCGCTTCTGAAAGTATTTGTATGGAGTGTATGGAAGTGAAACGTGGACGATAAATAGTTTAGACAAGAAGAGAATATAAGCTTACAAAATGTGGTGTTACAGAAGAATGCTGAAGATTAGATGGGTAGTTCACATAACTAATGAGGAGGTATTGAATAGAATTGGAAAGAAGAGATATTTGTGGCACAACTTGACTAGGAGAAGGGATCGGTTGGTGGGGCATATTCTGAGGCATCAAGGGATCACCATTTTAGTATTGGAGGGCAGCGTGGAGGGTAAAAATCGTATAGGGACACCAAGAGATGAGGACACTAACAGATTCAGAAGGATGTAGGTTGCAGTAGGTACTGGGAGATGAAGAAGCTTGAACAGGATAGAGTAGCATGGAGAGCTGCGTCAAACCAGTCTCAGGACTGAAGACCACAACAACAAGAAGATAGCGCGGGCCAGTCAGTGAGCGTTGTGATGTACAAACTGTCCAGCGGTAGTTAGGATGAGGTGCACTGTAGCATTACTTCTTCCACACGCTTGTGTCTTCATGTGAGAGTGGTTATAGAGAATGGCAAAGTCTGCGTCTGCTGTTCTGTAAGTTAAAGCAGAGTGTGGTGTATTAACTTTACTGTTGTGCCACATAGGTTCAGCGAAAGTACAGGTGCTTGTTGTGAGAGCAGAAGGGCACCGTCATTCGCAAGGTTGAGGCCCTACATGCTTCCTCATGCAATTTTATTGCTTTTTGAAGAGGACTAGGAGGAGATTAATGTTTAGTGTCCCCTCATGAGAGATGGAGCACAAGCTCGAGTTAGGGTAGGATGGTGAAGAAAATACGCCGTGTCCTTTCAAATAGAAGTCTAGGCGTTTGCCAGAAGTCAATTAGGGAAATCACGGAAAAACTAAATGTGGATGGCCAGACGCTGGTTTTAACCTTCATCATGCCGAATGCAAAATGTTCAAATGTGTGTGAAATCTTATGGGACTTAACTGCTAAGGTCACCAGTCCCTAAGCTTACACACTACTTAACCTAAATTATCCTAAGGACAAACACACGCGCACACACACCCATGCCCGAGGGAGGACTCAAACCTCCACCGGGACTAGCCGTACAGTCTATGACTGCAGCGCCCTAGACCGCTAGGCCAATCCCACGAGGCCTTCCGAATGCAAATCCAGAATGAAAGTATTTGATTCCTCGCCAGAAGAGGGTCAGTCTTGAGGGCTTGGCGATTCTATGGGATTAGCAGCATGTTTTTCATTATGTTTGACGAGCAGCCGGCCAGAGTGGCCGAGCGGTTAAAGGCGCTACAGTCTGGAACCGCACGACCGCTACGGTCGCAGGTTCGAATCGTGCCTCGGGCATGGATGTGTGTGATGTCCTTAGGTTAGTTAGGTTTAAGTAGTTCTAAGTTCTAGGGGACTTATGACCACAGCAGTTGAGTCCCATAGTGCTCAGAGCCATTTGAACCATTTGTTTGACGAGCAGGGTATGAGTGTCTCCGGTATAGCAGCCAGTTTTCACTCTGATTGTACCTGTTCCTCAAAATGCTCACTGTGGGCACTTACTGTTACGAAGCTGCTTGCCAGAGACGAGATGCGAGCTGTCGCCTGAGGGTGAAACTTGCCTTTATGTCCACACATCAAAGGGGAGCTATCTAATGGGACCTCTGTCGTGAGCTGTTGCTTCCCTACGATATTATGGAATTTCCTGCCGGAAAGAAGGCCCCTTCCACCAGACCTGGTGCAGACAGTGCCGACCAGTGGACAGAGACTGTTCAAAACCAGTACCAAGTTCATGAATAGTAATGTTGCTTTTATAAGTTTTGAGTGGGACGTTCTACTGTCACCTTCTTTTAAGTGCCGAAGGGAAAATATTCGATCATCAGATTGACACCATTCAGTTTCGCTTCAAAATGGACGTCGAGACGTGTGAGAGTTCAGGACATGGCATAGCTTGGAGGGGATTCACTTCCTATGTCCCGTCAGCTGCTAAATGGCGCCCTTTCGCTGTACTCGAAGAATATAATTTTCTGTCCGGCTGTAGCGTAATTCCTCTTCGGAGCAGCTTGCTCGTACTACATTTACTTATGCAACCTGAATGCTCGGTTATCTATGTTAAATATTTGTTTCACTTATCTCGCTTTTGCGAACTGCTCAGAAGCGAAAGTCTTATTCATTTTGCTCCTTACAGTCTTTTAGTTACAGACGTGTATGGCAGAGTTTAGAGTCTTTCTACCTTAGTTGGCTGTAATTTTCAGAGTATTGCTCCGTGATACTCATTTTCATGTGTTCACTCACTTAGACTAAATAAAAGATATGTATTATCGACCTGACTTATATTTTGAGATCCCTAATGTTCTACAAATTCCCTAGCGTTACCGGCCCCTTAAATAATAATTATAACCAGCTGCATTTCAAGGATGCTTGTCAGAGGTCCATGACTAAGGAATTTATTGCTAGCGCACTCGAGCAGATGTAACTTCGATGGATTGCTCACGCGCTGCCTGCGATGTGTAAGCTACAATAGACTCGCAGCCCAGAGAGCAGTGTAGGCTGCAGCTGTAGTAGTAGTAGCTCGCAGTCGGGCGGTTGGGCGAGTCGGTAGAGCGATGGCGGTGCCTGAGCGATGTACTCTAAGCTAAAATCAAAAATTACTATTCATAACCACTCGCATATGCAATTTGTAACAACTGATTTTGTACTATTGTTATACCAAATCCCATGTAAATGTTTTTAAAAAGTCTTTTAATAATAATCTTTCTTATAAAATTAACTTTTGACAATCATTCAACTGAATCTAAAGATCTTAATAATTTCTCCTATTCATCGTCATCCCGATTATCGTAAAGAAAAATCAGTTGTTTCCTTTTATACGTGACAAATCTAGCTGCTAGCACTGCACTGGGCTGTGCCAGAGAAATTTCTTACAAGGAGCAGATATATACGCGTTATCCAGCGACTTCATTGAGGTAATAATTTTCAATTTATTCAGAATGATTTTTCAGGGCCATGACGCAGCATTGCTGACGTTCAGATTTAGCAGTTTAGATCGTCCAGATTTAGCAGTTTAGATTCACAGTCAGTTAATTATTGAAAGGTTATATATGAGCCACAATTTTATTGATAGATTAGTTATATTTTTATTCCGATGTTACGGAGATAATTTACCTATTGGGAGGTTACACTTGTTGACCTTTTTTTTGTTTTCTTGTGAATTTCTGAGGATTAGTCAGTTATATATCTGCTCTTATTTACCTAATGTTAAATGTAGTTTGCATCGGGAGCAACGCATTTACTAATTTGTCACTTCTTGTTTCACAGTTCATCGGCAATTTATTACTCTTTGTTGTTATTGTATTGGTTCCAATTTTTGCTTTGTCTTTGTTTGATTTTGTGCCTACCTTTGACTTGTGAAAATGCCGCGAAAAATAGCCAGCAGTACATAGCGATGCTTAATGAGTGAAAAACCCGACTTCAATAATTTGATTAATAATACTAGTGACACTCAGTTTCACATTGATAATCCTCCAATTACACCAATTACAGATAATCAGTGAGTGCCGACCACCAGTAACGAGTTTAATCCAAATGATGAACAAACAAAATCAATTATGTCCACAGTAAATTTAACGACAGTTGATGTCGCGGCACGTTCGGTTGCAATGAACACTGCCCAGATTGACACACCCGATTTGCAAAATTTACACAGTGAACAGATAAATGTTTCTAATCAAGATGAACAATGTAGTCAAAATATGTCAGATTTATTTGATTCCGATGTAGTGACCAATAGTGCACATCCAATTAGCAAACCTTTTCATGAATCAGACAATGACCAAATGGTTACACAAAACGTGACAAATACAGATACACAGTCACACAGCACAGAGAATATAGCCGCTAATTTTCATATGGATCAAGTTATGGCAGTATTGCAACAACTTAATGAATCGAACAAACAACTTAATGAAAGTTTCAAACAGTCGAATGAAAAGCGCGACAGGTCGATCAAACAAACTAATTAGAACTTTAAACCGATTAATGAACAGATTACAGCGGTTGCCGTGCAATCTCATGATACCAAAGAACAATTACGTTAGGAACTTAAGGCTTGTGCTTGGAATAGTAGTGAAGAAATTAGATCTGTTGCAAAAGAATTACGTAGTAAACATGCAGCCACAACAAAATTACTTAGAGATGAAATCAGTGCAGCCGCTAAACAATGTTCAGAAAACGCAACAGTGTTACGCGACGACTTTAAATTAATGTCAGCAGAACTTTCACACACTCTAGATCCGAAAGACGACAAGAAATTTGCCCAACAGGACAGCCAAATTGACGAACGTTTTAATCACTACCTACAAACCAGTGAAACACGTTATTGTAAATTTATACAGGAACAGAACAAAGTAAAGAAACAAGTCATGGAAACAAATACTGCTCAGAGACAGGAAGACAAGCGTAAGTTGTTTACGAAAGCAAAAACATATGTAGAGGCCAACATTACTACAGTATCAGACGGAATCAGTACTATCAAACAGAACACCGAATTGCATGGTGAAATCTCCGATCTAAAAACAAAAACAGACAATAATATTCAGACTTTGGGAAGTAAATACACAAATTGATGTTCGTGACACTAGAAATAACGACCAGGTAAAAGCACTGACTGAAAAATTTGAGGAATTGGCCATTCGTATTGATATTATCGAAAATAAGAATGACACCAAATCGGACGAAACGTCGCCAGTTTCGTTCAATCAAACAGCCGAATTCAAAAATGTACAGTAATCAGTGAGGTAAGGTCGTCCAATAATACATTACGTAGAAAACTATCATCTTCACAGCAAGAAGTGACAGAAATGAAAAATGTTTCAGCGTCTAACACGTCACAGCATACTCCACATTCTGAACATCTGTCACATTCACACTGCCAGTATAATTTAGGTAATTTACAGAGAGTACGTGACTTAGATTTTGTACAGACACAAACAGATTCCCATATAATCCTGAACCTGCTCAGACGTTCAGAGACGATAATTTTGATTACAAGCACTTTCTATCTGTTAGGAAATTTAAAGTATTTAAAAATGACAGAACACAAATACATTCTTTGGATTGGATACAACAATTTAGTTTTGCTTTTCCACCACTTGCCACGTAACACACAAACTGGAATTATTTTGCAGTTTTTTAGGATGGTGAAGCGGTAACTGGTATGAGACCGATCGCGAGACAATGTTACTCGGTAGAAGAATTTCAGAATGCCTTTCTGTCAGCTTACTGGTTCAAGACGACACAGCGCGGAATCAAGGATCAGTTAATTAGCTTACCGAATTATGAGAACTCAATTTTTTCCACTGTTACGCTATTTTTTGAACACATGGTACAGCAAAACCAATATTTATGTGAGCCATACAGTGAGTCAGCGCTAATCCAATTATGTACTTCAAAATTACCATGGTTGTTAAGAGTGTCACTTTTTACAGGACAGCAGAAAGATCTACTACAGCTTTTGGAAGTTCAGCAATCAGATTATTTCTTCATAAATACAAATTTTTCACAACATAACCATGGCCAACGAGCATACAGTAATTACCATCAGCCATTTTAATAGCAAAGGTGATAGACGCTTCAGGAATGACAACCACCAGAACTTAAATAACAGACAAAATTTTAATTATCAGTATGGTCAAAATTATCAGCAACAGCAAACACATTTTGGTAACAATAGATGGTTTTCCCCACAACAACAACAACAAAACCAGAACCAGCCGGTTAACATACCTAACCAACAATGTAATGTGAAATGTCAACCAAGCTATAATGTTTTGTCACCTATACGTGTAGCGTGGGCTCCGCCAAATAGTAACGCACAGCAACAAGGAAATCACTACGTACAGAAGACACATCTTTTCAACTCCTATCGCAACGCGCCGTATAGTAATGACTATCATGACAGAAATAAAAGTAATGAACACAGTTTTCAGCGCACGTATAATAACAGTAGGTTTTATCGGCAGGAGAATCATCCACAAACACAAATTATCATGAATGAACCAGACAGTCGCTATCATCCTCAGCCAAATACGTCAGGACAAAATAAAGGAACAGTAGAAATAGTCGAAATGCCACAGCATCCTCCTGAAAATAACAGCACGTCAGAAAGAATTTGACTAGATACAGTACAGGTGGCATCTTCCAGCAAAGTAAGCAATACTTTTGATACACAGAATCTTGTTTACGAACATGTTATTACCTTTGACGACATCCCAGAGACACTTTTACATGAAAAACCAGTTATACATAAAACCATTTCCCACCATGTTATTGAAGTAAAGATTGAATCATTCATATTTTCAGCAACAATCGATTCTGCATCACCTATGTCAGTTATAAATGAAGAAATTTTCAATGCATGTAACAAAAAGAACACCTTTACTACGTTACCACCAGACAAAACTAAAGTAAAAGGACCAGTATCTGGTAAAGGAGTAGATGTAAAATTACAGACGAATTTATCATTTTGTATTGCAGGTCATACGCTCCACACAAATTTTTTGATTGTTCCCCTATTGACAACAGGCGTTATTTTAAGGTACGAATTGTTTGGTACAACACGACGCCACTATTGACTTTCAAAATCCTATTTAATGTTAAAAGATGAAAAGGTACAACTGGCATTAGAATTTCAGCACGCTTTATCTCCAGAAGAACAGGCAATTAATTAATCGAACAGAAGTCATTTCTACATTGCGTAACATAGACTGACATTACACAATTGTTCACATTCCCGGTACACAAAATATTCTAGCAGACGCACTATCCCGTTCTCTCAGCAACAATCAGCAAGACATCGCAATCAAGTTCTGCCAAGCAAATTTTAGCATCACGTATATTCAACAAGTTGCATTTGAAAATTTCATTTCGTCGTCATTATAGGACATAGTACAAGAGCAGAGCTAAGACAACGTATGGAAAGAAATTAAACACCTATGGCAAGATAGGAATAACTTTACCATTAGAAATAATTATACTGTACGCAACTACATTGTGTTTCGCCGCTCTCACCCTGACAGCAACAACTGGTTATTATGCATTCCTGAAGAACTTGTTAACAAATTAATTTGGTATACTCATTTAAGTTACGCACATTGTGGAGCCAGAAAAGTTTTCTTGTACTGAGACAGAACTGTTGTTTTGCCAACATGGAGAAACGTATTCGAAGAGTTTTAGCGTCATGTGAAATCCGCCAGAAAGCTAAATCAGACACTGCCTCAAATATTCCACCGTTATATCCCATCATACCCATTAAATTGAGACATATGGCCACTGTAGACATTTTTGGGCCGATTCGCAGATCTAATAGAGGTTTTTGTTACATCTTTGTCGCTGTTGAACTCACTTCGAAATTTGGTACGTTCACTCGGTTAATCGAAGCTATTGCTAAATCTATTTCGAATGCATTTGTAAAACATTTTCTATTTCATGTATGGCATATATTGAAATTAATTTCCGACAATGGACCACAATTTCGATCTGCGATATGGAAACGTATGTTACTAGCTAAAAACATTTCTCCCATCTACATATCCAGGAATCACGCTTCTTTGAACCCTTCTGATGAAAGAAATTGGTAAACTATTTAGAATATACTGCCATAAAAGAAATATTGATTGGGACACACACATACTCTCATTCCAGGATGTAATTAACTCCATACCAAATGAATCTACTATGCTATCTCCGACTGTTATATCGAAAAATGTTGAACCACCCAACAAAATTAAAGAATTAGTATCTTTTCCTACATCTCGTCGACTACGCCGCCATGAAATATTTGACATTGCGCTCAACAACATCAAACGTGCCGCAGAACGCCGCAGAAGACAGCAGAAACAGGTTTGTACATCCTGTGAATTTCACGTAAGACAGAAGATATTAGTACGCACACACTATTTATCCAACAGAGGAAAGGGTAGATACAGTAAATTTGAGCTTCTATACGTTTGTCCATATAGAATTCGCAGCGTTCCTCACCCCAATATAGTACATGTCGAAACTTTGAGAACCAGAAAAACCAAGAGCAATCACCAATTTTTCAATATTAAACCCTTTATTGGATAAACATACTTTATGACTTATCACACTGTAATGCCATTTCCAGATATTTATGTGAGCATCTACTGATGATGATTATATTTTTTCTTGGCTAGTGCCCAGCAAGGTAAGGTTAGCAGATCGCTTTTCTTGTCATTATAACTCAGACCGCGCACATTTTTCCAGATAAACTTACGTATTGTGTGACCACTTATGCATTTATATCTATGTGACTACTTACTGACGATGATCATATTTTTTCTTGGCAAGTGCCAGGCAAGTTAAGGTTAGCAGGTCGCTTTCCTTGTCATTATATTTTAGACTGTGCACATGTTTCATTTTTTTATGTATATATGATGGTTTTCGTGTCGAAAGCAGAATTTCCTCTGTGTGTGGTTTGATATCTTTAAGGTATAACAAACACCAGTTGACTTTGACATTTATCTTTTCTATTTACATTTTTTGCTACTACATTATGATATTGTGTGTACATTTTTACACTTGAAACTGTCTACGGTTTTGACGTAATATGTTTTCAGTCATGCTATGCTGTATGCCTAGCGATATCACTAGAAACAAGTTTTCATTTAATGGGAATATGAAATAATGCAAGATATTAATCGACATTCATCATTTTCAGAAAGCAATACTGTGTAAAATAAATAAACAACCACAGCATTTTACTATGAAATGGCAATTTTACCATCAGAATGAAAGAAACAACGTGCAATACTTTGACATGAAAAATAAATGGACCAGAATCAACAAGCATTAACAAGAATATACTATACACACCGTAAGATAAGTCTTGACTAATCATTTTTCTTTCAGAATATAAGGCGGTTGTGGCAGGCTGTCAGCCAATACCACACATGTTAATTTTAGTTGTGAAATATGCTAGAAGTAAGAAAGCATGAAATAATGAATGATAATAAATAGTTGTATAAATAAAATGGTAATATGAATAATGAATAATGAAGTGTTTATTTTTTGCAGATGATAACAAATGAGGATGAATAGTTATATGTAGCATATGGTGATATGAATAACGAAGTTTTCCTTTGCAGATGATGATAGTGATGAAGTTTATATATTTTCTATTAGTTAAGAGTTGCTATGTAGTTATTTAAGTATTTGTTGCTGTTCTTTTTGACAGTATGTCATATGTCACATAGTATAAAGAATGAATGTTTTGGGAAAGACAGCTAGAGTACATACTTATGAAGTACACGTTTCATTCCTTGTTAATTCGAGCCGGCCGCGGTGGCCGAGCTGTTCTAGGGGCTTCAGTTTAGAACCGTGCGACTGCTATGATCGCAGGTTCGAATCCTGCCTTGGGCAAGGATGTGTGTGATGTCCTTAGGTTAGTTAGGTTTAAGTAGTTGTAAGTTCTAGGGGACTGATGCCCACAGAAGTTAAGTCCCATAGTGCTCAGAGCCATTTGAACCATTTTTTGTTAATTCAAAGTTCACTAGTTTTCAGCATAATATGAATACATTTCTTCTTTCAGCTCAATATTGCATTTCGTATTTTCTCCAGGAGAAGCTTTTCATGACATTAAAATGATTTATGAATTATGTCTTTGTGTTGTTTGCTACTAAAACTTAGTTATTAAACCTGTTGTACTCCTTGCATTTTCTTTTACCCAGTTGTCTCTATCATTCATGAATGTGATCACATATACTGTACTTGTTTGATAACCTTGCTACAGCTGACTCATGACCAATGATGTTAATAATCCTTATTTCCAGCAATAAGTGGAAAGCAAATATGTTCATACCCCAACAATTGACTATTGAACCCAACGCAATGCATTGCTAGCATAGAAAAAATTATTATTAGTCCCAACTACTACCAGTATACAACTAATGCTACCAGTTTAAGATATATTTCTAGTCCTAAATATAATGCAAGTTTTTCTGATGTATTAATTCCATTATGCCTATGTATTATGGGATTAAACACCTTGAGTAAAAGTTGCAATGTCTTACATTTTAAATATATCTCATTTCACTTGCATGATATGAAATATAGTCACTAACAGCTTGCTGCTACACGCAATAACTCCTATTTTGAATGATGACTTCCGAATAATGCATAATAAATGCTTTGTAACTAGCCAATGAGTGCCAGTAATTACTGTAATGTGATGATTTATGAATAATGTTTTGTAATACTCCATAAATGATACGCCAATAATTACTGTAATGCGATAATTTATGAATAATGTTTTGTAATACGCCATATATGATATGCCAATAATTACTGTAATGAGATGACTTATAAATACTGTTTTGTAATACTCATTCATACTACATAAATGCTTTGTAACTAGCCAATGAGTGCGAATAATTATTCAAATCAGATGATACAATTGTGTAGTTCTGAATGATGACTAGCAAAGTCTTAATGTAATCTTCAACTTCTGACCTAATTACCACCAATTACTGACATATCCATATGCTTTATCCATCCTCATGATCATGGAGCACTCTATTTGGATTTGCACTAATTGTACGTTGATGTAAGTGTATGGATTCTACATTAATGCGATGTTGTTATCAAGCTTTCCACCATCTTGAACGATGGAGATGTTGCTATGGACCTACTGTTTGGTGTAAGTAATGTACTACCAAAATGATAACATACAATATTAATGCAACGTTTTAGTGTCTTGGCTACACTGATAAATACTTCAGGGAAGAGAACTTCAGATTGTCTCACTTGGTGTTGTGCTTCTGTAGAAAGATATGGACTTTTAGTGCAGCTACGTGCAACCCACTGTGCTACAACCATGATGCTATCCTTTCCATTCCTTTCCTAGTTCTTGTAAACTGCTAAAGACTTACACAGTGCGTGTGCACTTAATTTCATTTCTTAAAATGTTATGTACTCAGTGTGTGTGCACTTTATTTCATTTCCTAATATGTTCTGTACTTATTTTCTTTATCAATAATGTTATATATGTATATATATTCGGTGACTGTAGACTTAGTAAATTAAATAGGTTATAGAAAAATTTACTGCTCATGGCAAGTTCAACTGACTCACCATCGCTGCCAAATTTTTATCCTCCAGTGGAGGGTTATGTAAGAGGCCCTTGACTAAGGAATTTATTGCTTACCCACTCGAGCTGATGCAGCTTCGATGGATTCCTCAGGCGATGCCTGCGATATATAAGCTACAAAAGAATCGCAGACTAGAGAGCAGTTTCGGCAGCAGTAGTAGTAACTCACAGTCGGGTGGTTGCGCTGGTCTTGGAGAGGGATGGCGGTGCCTGAGCGATGTAGTATAAGGTAAAATCAAGAACTACCATTCATATGTAATTTGTAACAACTGATTTTATACTATGTTTTTTTAAAAAGATCTCTGACAAAATAATAATGGTTAACTCATCACAGGTCGCCTATTAATATCGTCACACCCAATATTCTTAGTATAGCACCAAATTCACAACCCCCACTACAATCCAAATCGTTGCTGCTCCGCGCAGTTCTCGCGTAATCACTGTGCACAAATGAACACGTAAAACACATCAACAAATCATTCGATTAATGCTGTTTCCATATTTACTGGAGATAAGGCCCACAACGTTGGGTGACACACTTGCAAAGGCGGTCGGCCTTCCTGCCAAAATCCGCCCTGCTTGCTTACAGCCAGCAAGTTACTTACTTACTTGGAATCTTAACACTCACTACCCAGGCACACCGGGTGCTCGACTACAGACAATACCCACTGTGACCCGCGTGAGGCAAAGATATAGTGTTCTCCATATGTAAGGGGAGGTTGACCTATTACATCCCCACTCCCAAAAAAAAGTCTTCTTTGAAACCGGAGTTGGAAAAGAATATAGACAGTGTTCAGTCATAGAAGAGATTAAACATATAAATACAAGTACAGTGAAATTTACAAATAGAATGGTAAATCCTCTGACTCCAGTCGTAAACCGCGTCTACAAATCAGATTACATCTAAATTACGAACTATCCTAATGACACAACTAAAAATTATAATTTATTGAAATAATACTGTCACATATAGATTATAACAAAACACCTCTCTACCACAGGTGATGAAACATACAACGCTAGATATCTATTGAATCATATTGTAACAAAACTATTTTCATTTCTGTTCATCTCAGCGAGGTTTGTCGTCCAGAACACAACCAAAATCCTACTGTATTAGCACCACACATCACAGTAAATAACTGCCTCTAATTACACTAATACCTACTTAACATTATAAATCAGTGACCAAAAACATAGTCCATAACAAATAGTACTCAACACAAATGCAAATAAGTGACAATAATTAACCCTTTACTCAATGATGCATAACTGCATCTACCTGTCAATGTGGTCATTACTAGATCTCTAAGGCAATGTCTTTCTCAATGGTTAAAATTGTTTCCTGCCTTTGATCGGCTATTATAAACACAGTTGATAGAGTGGTCCATATGTAGATCAGCCAACTGCAGGTGGTGGCTTATGTCGGTACCAATGACGTGTGTCGCTTTGGATCGGAGCAGATTCTTTCTGATTTCGGTCAGCTAGCCCAAATGGTAAAGGCTGCCAGTCTGGCTTCCGAGATTAAGGCGGGGCTCACCATCTGCAGCATCGTCGATACAACTGACTGTGGTTCTCCGGTGCAGACCCGAGTGGAGGGTCTGAATCAGAGGCTCACGCGGTTCTGTGACCGTGTAGGCCGCAGATTCCTTGACTTGCACCATCGGGTGGTGAGTTTCCGAGTTCTGCTTAATAGGTCAGGAGTCCACTACACACAGGAGGCGGCTACACGGATAGCGGGGGCTGTATGGAAGGGACTGGGCGGTTTTTTAGGTTAGAGGGTCTCAGGGTACCACATAAGGGACGTCCGTCTAAAAGTGAGCAGGTAAAACACAGTAAGGTAGTTGTAGAAACAAATGGTGTTGTAGTTGTAAATTGTCGTAGCTGTGTTGGGAAAGAACCAGAGCTCCAAGCCCTTATAGAAAGCACTGAAGCTCAAATCATTGCAGGTACAGAGAGCTGGCTAAAACCGGAAATAGGTTCAGCCGAAATGTTTTCAAACGATCTAACAGTGTTCAGAAAGGATAGATAGCTGAGCACTACAGGACTCCACAGAAAGGATAGATTAAATACAGTTGGTGGTGGAGTATTTATTGCTGTCAGAAGTAGTAGTATATAGTTCGTGTGAAATAGTATGGATAGAGGTTATACCAACGAATCGGACTAAACTATTAATTGGGTCGTTTTACCGACCCCCCGACTCAGAAGATACAGTTGGTGAACAGTTCAAAGAAAACTCATGCAATTATAGTCGGTGGTGACTTTAAGGGGCTCCGGAAAGGCGCAAAGTCATGAAAAGTTCAATTTTTACTTTTTTGCGTTTTCTGAATCTGCAGACTATTACCTTTTAATACGTAGATATATAATTTATTCATTTCGGAAGACTACAACTATTTTTAAATTTTTTTTTTTGACATGTGTTCTACATGGGCGTGACCTACTGTGGCGCTGTTAAACTGCTGTCAAATGGTGTTATTATTAACGTCCGCGTTCATCAGGTACATTTTAGTGATGTGAGATAAAGTATGTGTTGTGGGTAACCTGTGATGGTTCAATATATATCGCTGGTGTGATTGTCGATTGTTTCATGTTTATTTACTCTGTCGTTATCTCGAAAATATTCGTAACTAATTCTGTTTCTTGAGTCTCTGTTTTGTTGAAGTATAATAATGAGTAAAAGTAAAGTTATTAGAAATCCTCTGAAGGCTTTTAAGAAACGGAGAAATGTTGGAAAGCCAAAGGTATGTGTTATTACTGTAAACAATAAAGACGATAACCAAGTGAGTGAACCTAACCTCTCAAGTACACCTGCCCATAGCAGTCAAAGTGGGAAAGAAAACACTTCACAGAAGAAGCTTGGTTCAATGAGTGAAAACTATGAATGTTTTATGGGCGAATCGGATGTGAATGAAAAAATAATCCATCCTATGGACCTGGAATGCACTAAAAAGTTAATCCAATCTTTGTCGCTCGATTCCCAAAACTTTTATTTTCTCATACTAATTACATGTTTTCTAAGGATCTTCCAAACATATTTGTTTCAAACTTTCAGTAAATGTTACACAGTACCTTCTGCATAATTTAACACAGCCTTTTTCCAAAAAACGGTATATTTCTGAATATATAAATCAAAAATTGCAAAAAAATGTTGTGAATTTTCATTACAATTGAAAAAAATCATCTTTAATAACTGAACTAAAATTTTGGTAAAATCCCTGTGTTAAGTTGTAGCCCATATTCCAATAAATAATCTGTAAAACGTTCAACTTCCTACCTTAAATACTTTGTGAGGAAAGATGTAATTTATAAGCGTTATTTTAACATTGCAAGTATAGGGCCTTCCAGAGCCTCTTAATCTACCCTCTATTGCTGGAAAAATTATACGTTTAAAGCCGGCGGCAAGCATAAAACGTCATCCGAAATTGTACTGAATTCTCTCTCAGAAAATTATTTTGAACAATTAGTTCATGAGCCCACTCGGAGCGTAAATGGTTGCTAAAGCATAGTTGACCTTTTAGCAACAAATAATCCTGGACAAATAGTGAGTGTTGCGACGAATACAGGGATTAGCGACCACAAGGCAGTTGCTGCTAGGCCGAATACCGTAACACCTACAACCATCAAAAAGAAACGCATAGTGTATCTATTTAAAAAAACTGATAAAAATGCTCTTAACGCCTTTCTAAGAGACAGTCTTCACTCCTTCCGATCTGATCATGTAAGTGTAGGAAAGTTGTATAATGTTTTCAAAGAGATAGTATCTCTGGTACTCCGCGCCGCGGAATTTGAATCCCCGCCAGACGTCATGGACGTGGAAGACCCCTAGAGGTCTCTGCACCATCGCGCCGTAAGCTGTGGCGGCGCGCGACTCCTGGCCCGCTTTTAGTATGAGGGCGCCACAGTGGAACACGTGGTCCCAGCGGCCAACAGCGGCGCCCCTGATAGAGTACTTACGCGCCTGCCTCTCGCTCAGCCAGCCCCCCCCCCCCCCCAAATTCTATAAGTCCTTCCAAATCCTTGAGCGTCATGCACTCCGCCTCGCCTTCCGTATACGCCTCCCGTCCCCCACGCGGATCCTCTATGAACTCATCCCTTTCCCCCATCTGCTCCTATTCCTCGAACATATCCGCATCCTCTACACCTCCCACCGTCTTGAACCCCCTCACCCCTTGGTTGCTCCTCTCCTCTCCTCTCCCATTCCTGCCCCCTGCCACGTCTTCACTGTTGTGTCCCCCCTACCCTCCATCTCTACACCCTACATCTCCTTTCCCAAGTTGGCTTACATCAACTCCCCCTCCTGGATGATGCCCTCTCTCCCTCCATTTATCCCTCCTATCAACTCTGATCCTCACTACCCCTCTTTCCCTCTGTCGTGTTCCCGGGCTCCCTCTCCCTCCTTCCATCCTCTTTCTTCCCCACCTCCCCTCTCTTTGCCCCCTTCTCTCCCCCGAGTCCTTTTACATTTCCCTCCTCTGCCTCCTCTCATTCCCTCTAGCGTCTGCCCTTCTCCCCCTTTATTAGTCCTCTCCCTCCTTGGTCCCCCCCCCCACCTTTTTCGTTTTTTTCCTTCCTCCTTCCATGTTTTTCCCCCTCCTCCAGCCCCCCCCCCCTCCATCTGCCTTTGGCTCGGGAGTGCCATATTTGTGCCGCCATTTTCGTGCAGTGTTTTACAGTGTGTGTTTTTCCAGTGAGTGTTCCGTGTTGTGTCTTTTGGGAAGTGTAGCCATCATACTCTCGCTGGGCGTGATTTTTTATTTCATGTGAACAGAAACCAGACTGTCGCCCTGTTTTTTATATGTGTGTCTACTATGTTACTTGTCTGATTCCTGTGTATTTTATCGGCATTGCCAACCCCCTTTTGCTTTCTGTTTTAACTTTCCGCATTTTTACGCCATTTTACACTTTAATTCACCATTTTATCGCCTGTTTTTCCTTGTTTCTTTCTTCTTCCTTTTTTTTAAAAAAAAGTCTGTAGGCTGTAGAGCAGCGTACTAAGCTGCTGCCAGCCCGCCCCCTTCGGGGGGGAATTGAAAATCAATAAAGAAAAAAAAAGCTCAGCCAGCGAGTCTAATCATTGCCTGAGTTACGACACATCGCCTCGACAACAGAGAGTGTGCTTATCGTTCTTTGTGTGCATTACTAGTGGACGTCTTGGATTCGTTTGGTTATATATGTCACTCCGTTGCTTCATGCGTGTTGTCGTCGTAAGGTCGTGCCACATCTTCCGTCGTTGTTTCTTGCCCGTCCTTTCCGTTAGTTTGCAGTTCGCGGGCCGCTCTCCGTTTGGTCCCGCCGCGCTTTCTCGACCATCCCGCGACCGGAACGGTCGCGGTCGCAACCGGTTACAACAGTATCAACAGCAGTTCAGAGATATATATATACTACATATATTAAAAAGTGATGGTATTGATCCCCCATGGTATACAAAACGGATCAAATCGTTGTTGCACAAGCAACGAAAAATGCATGACAAATTTAAAAGAACGCAAAATCCCCAAGATTGACAAAGTTATACAGAAGTTGGAAATATAGCGCGTACTTCAATGCGAGATTCTTTTAATAATTTCCACAACGAAATTCTGTCTCGAAATCTGGCAGAAAACCCAAAGAGGTTATGGTCATACATAAAGCACACCAGTGGCAAGACGCAATCAATACCTTCATTGCGCGATAACAACGGTGAACTCACTGACTACAGTGCCAGTAAAGCAGAGTTATTAAACACGGTTTTCCGAAACTCCTTCACCAAAGAAAACGAAGTAAATATTCCTGAATTCCAATCAAGAACAACTGCCAAGATGAGAAACGTAGAAGTAGGTATACTCCGTGTAACAAAGCATCTTAATAAAGGCCAGGCCTCCGGTCCAGATTGTATACCAGTCAGGTTCATCTCAGATATGATGATAAAATAGCTTCATATTTAGCAGTTATATACAACCACTCGCTCACAGAAAGATCCGTACCTAAAGACTGGAAAATTGCTCAAGTCACACCAATCCCCAAAAAGTGAAGTAGGAATAATCCGCTGAATTACAGGCCTATATCACTAACGTCGACTACTACGTTCGTAGTAATAGACGTAAAGCCATCGAGTAAATCAGAAGTAATATCCGGCGTTCCCCAAGGAAGTGGTACAGGCCCTCTATTGTTCCTGATCTATATTAATGACGTAGGAGACAATCTGAGTAGCTGTCTTAGATTGTTTGCAGATGATGCTGTCATTTACCGTCTTGGAAAGTCATCAGATGATCAAAACGACTTGAAAAATGATTTAGGTAAGAGATCTGTATGGTGCGAAAAGTGGCAATTGACCCTGAATAAAGAAAAGTGTGAAGTTATTCACAGGAGTACTAAAGGAAATCAGTAAAATTTTGATGACGTGATAAGTCACACAAATCCGAGGGCTGTAAATTCAACTGAATACTTATGGTTTACCATTATAAATAACCTAAGTTGGAACGATCACATAGAAAATATTGTGTGTAGAGCAAACCAAAGACAGCGATTCATTGGCAGAAAGCTTAGAAGGTGCAACAGGTCTACCAAGGAGACTGCTTACACCACACTTTTCTGCCCTATTTTGGAGTATTGCTGTGTGGTGTGGGATCCGCGTCAGAGGGGACTGATGGATGACATCGAAAAAGTACAAAGAAGGGTAGCTCGTTTTTTACTATCGCGAAATAGAGGAGATGCTGCCACAGACATGATACATGATTTGGAGTCGCAATCATTCAAAGAAAGGCGTTTTTCGTTGCGACGGGATCTTCTTATGAAATTTCAATCACCAGTTTTCTCCTCCGATTGCGGAAACATTGTTGGCACCCACCTACATAGGGAGAAATGATCATCACGATAAAATAAGAGAAATAAGGGCTCGCACACAAAAATTTAAGTGCTCGTTTTTCCCGCGTGCCGTTCGAGAGTGGAACGCTAGAGAGACAGCATGAATGTGGTTCACTGAACCCTCTGCCAGGCACTTTATTGTGAACAGCAAAGTAATCACGTAGATGTAGATGTAGATCTTAAATAAAGAAAGGGACTCACACTACCATTCGGCAAAATAAATGAAATGGAAGGCCACGGTTTCGACAGTTCAGCCAATGCTATTGTATAAAAAAAAGTTGTTGGGCTACTGAAAATTAATAAAGTTTTGTAATAAGGAGCGCTCAACTTTGTGTACAGCCAGTCCATTCCAATTCCTCAATAAATCCGTGTCTGTGCCTTTCATATTGCATAAAAAAGAGTTGCTAGTAGTAAAAATTCAGGTACATACTGGAAATATTCGCCACTGAAACAAAGCTAATGCATAACTCGTATGATGCACCATTAACAACAATGTGTTTGTTTTTAAAATAAAAGCTTTTGATGCTGCACTGTAATTTATTGCTCCCAGACCTGTTTCGCCCTTTTTGTATTTACCCTAAATCATCTTCAGTGGAATGTAGAACGATACAGTTTTGATATGTTATTTTCACATTATCAAACAGTTCAAGTCGCGTTTTTTGTGTAAATAAGTAAGTACTCACAGTTGTTGGAATCTGTGTTTCCTTTCATCTGGTGTGCAGGTCGCACATATTCATTTTGCGAACTTACCCTCCACAGTGTTCACCATGTTTACACTTATTTTTGTGGTGCACTATTACCATTACTATTGCCACTAGTTACGGATAGTTGTTCTAAAACTGTGCTTTTAAAGACGTGAATATTGTGGCTGGACTGTGTGTTTTCTCTTGTTTTGTTTGTTTACTTACATGTTGCTAGCATAATGAAGTATATGTTGAAAACTAACGTCTATCCATGTATGAGAGAGAGCCGAAGAGTTTGTGTGTGTGTGTGTGTGTGTGTGTGTGTGTTTGTGTGTGTGTGTGTGTGTGTGTGTGTTGGGGGGTAGGGAAGAGGGTGTTAATGGTTTGACTTGTAGAGTGTTGAATATGAATGTAATACCTGTCAGAAAGTGGTTAAAAGTTTTGGTGATCAGCTGATTTCAGTTTTGGTTTAAATGTTCTGTGGAGGAGGTCATAGTCAAGTGAGTGGAAAGGTGCTGAGTTCTATTATTATTCTATTACGGTAATAACCCTCTTTTGGAGTGTTATTCCATTACTTTATCTATTAGTGTAAACAATGAATCGTTTGTCATGTGTACATGATCGTTGAACAGGATTTCCTTTTCTGCTTTCGTTTCCTGTATGTGGTAATTTTCTTGCCGGATTAGGTGTTTTTCATTGTTGATTCTAATTGTTCCCATGTCTCCATGTCTAGTGGTTGGTTTGTGATTATGTTCTCTTAGGTGTTCTACAAATGTGGATGTCTTTATCCCACACTTCTAGGTACTTATGTGTTCTTTGTTTTGGCATCAAATGTTTTGTCTGATTGTCCTATGTACCCGCCATCACAAGTATTACAGTGTAGTTGATATAAACTTCTTTTTGGTATGTGTGTCTGTTTTTTGTGAGTTTTGGGATGCTTTTTTTGCATATATTTGGCTGTTGTGTGTACTATATTTATTCCCTGTCTTTTGAAAATGTTCGTGATTGGATGTGTGAGTTTGTGTTTGTGTGTAACTGTGTGCCGTTTAAAATTTTCTTTGGTATATTTCTTATAATTCTGTGTAGTTATGATACTGAGAGTTTGCATTTTGTTCTGTTGTGTTGTTGTCTGTGGCGTGTTGCTTTCAGCTTTCATTTTACTTTTAATTTTGTTTTATAGCTTTGTGAGTATGTTACTATTGTAATCATTGCTATGTGCTATCTGCATTATTATGTCAGGTTCTTTTTGGTAGTTATCTTTGATGAGTGGCACTGTTCTGAGTCTATGGAGCATGTGTCGAAGTGCTGCTGGCTTTTGTGAGTGTGGGTAGTTCGAGGATTGGAGCATGATAATGTCCATTGCTGATGATTTACAGTAAATTTCAAAGATATCCTTGTTGTTTTGGTTTTTTGAGGCAACAAACTGTAAGTAGTTACTTACTTACATAAAAACGAAGATTAAACTATTTGATAATCTAAAAATAGCACATATCAAAACAAAACTGCATCGGGTGTAGAAAGTATCCGCTACCAGTCACAAAAAAGGTTATTTATCTGTCACACGACCGGATTCGGCATTGCGCCCATCCTCAGGTGTTTATACATTCATGTACATATTTATACTGTTGGAGATCAATAAAGATGAAGAACCATTATTAAAGTTGCTCTGTGGTGACAGTTTTGCCACTTAGTTACACGCTTATTATTTTCTACACCCTATAAATGAACAGTCAAGACGTTTGACAGCATTCATTATGGATGAAATTCATAAAAACTGCATCGTTCTAGATCCCACTAAAGACGCCTTAGAGTAAAACAAAAGGAGAAACGCGTCTGGGAGAAATAAACTACAGTGCAAAAAGAAAAGGTTGCATTTATTTTCAAAACTAATATTTCTGTGCTTGCTGAGGACAGTCACACAAACAGACATGATTAACAACAATGTGAGTTGGAGATCAGGGAGCGCCGACCCAAATAATAACCACTACGGACATCTATTGGTGCACAACAGTATTACATGACAACTTGCATAATTGGCGGGAACTCTAAATACGCGGTTCTGTAGTGCCTACTAGCAATGAAGCACGTGCAGTGGATTTCGCTACTCTTAATGTGTGTCTGTGTGCCGTAAAATGGTATAGGGCGACAAAAATAGAGGTGCATATATTTATATTAGATCCACTCTATTAATAGTTGAAACGACAAGCAGTACCATTGCCCTCTCGTGGCTGACACCAGTGTCAGCATGGTGAATGGGCGGTGGAGGACAAGTCCCTTGTGAGTACGCAGCGTGTCAGCGTCGCGTGGCGCGTAGTGCGTACGCCAGGGCTATGCGCTGCGTACAACCCCCTGGAGGGCCCTCCAGCAAAGTGTTTTCGCTCCCCCCGGCGCCACTCGGGCACGCCCCAGTTTATTCGCCCCTAACAAGTAGCGCGCGCCGACGCAGCTCCGGCGATAGGAGGCTGCCCGCGTGGAAGGAGTGTAACCCCGGAAAATTGTGAGTCTGCCTTCCAAAGCTTTTCCATGGAAGGAAGTATTAACACGCAGTCCAGTGGGAAGCACTCACTGCTGTGCACTTTACAGGGTTTGTAACCTCCCCCTCACTTATCGACCTTAATGACAGTGAATAATTAAACCGCGTGTACCTAACGGAAATTTGGGAAAAGCAATAGTCACCGAAGTTAATCTGTCGGTAAAGAGGGAGGAAAGGGTTACACCTAAATGAAAGGAAAAATGCAAATGAAACTGGTGGAAATTAATTTTGAAAAGGGGTAAAGTTAATAAAGAAAGTAAATGTGCGGCCGTTACGTTGACAATTAACTAGCGGTAATTAGATATTTGAGATTTGGGGGAAATTACGGTGGCCAGTCCTATGGCCAATTACTATAGTAACTGAAAAATAAAGGTTATTACACATATAATTAGCACTAGAAGCGTGGCAACTGAAGGTTGACACGTGTAGTGTGAAAACTCAAAGTTTGTCAAAGTAATAAATTTCGCTACACCCTGACTTAATTTAGCAAAAGAATTAATAAAACCAGAAAACTGAATGTTAATTTAGTGACTGAAATTAATAGTGAACTATGTTTCTGAAGCACTACGAAATTCAGTAAAATAAAGTTAGTCTTGGGCTACCTCAACAATCATTTCAAAAGCTACTTGAATCTACGCAATTTAGAAATAAGAGATTTAACTCTGAACTTGAATTAGATGATTCTGAACAATTAACAATAGTAAAATTTAGTACGTACCCAGCTGAGCTACAGTCACGGGTAAGCTAATATATGCTAACAAAATTCGCACTCTTAATTTGTGCTTGTGTAATCTAAATATTGTAGCCAGCTATGAATACTTTAACTGAACTTTGAAATTAAAGCAGTGAAATGGAATGATATTACTTTAATGCTGGCGTTTGAATTTCAACGACACTCGGGTTCATTTCGGAAAAGGAAGGGACCCTGCTTGGTAATGCAATTGGGACAATGAGCAACAAAGATTCATGCTATGTTGCTGTAGTTTAGTGAGAAAAATTTAAGAGTTTGAAAAGCTGAGGTCTGCCATACATTTCTAAAACTTTACGTGCTTCCAGTCTTCCTTGTTGGTTGATTGAAGGTTTGAAGCCGTCGATCGAGGAGGTGGCGACAGTCACTCATTGTCGTCCGTCGCTGTTGCGGAAGCTGGATGTTGGCGTGCCTTCTTCTCGACACGGTCACCAGGCGAAACGGGCTCTTGATGTGCGCCAGCTAACGCTTCCCATCCGCGACACCGTGTAAGGAACTATCATAGCAAGTCGAGCGCAATTACATGCTGCCAAACCCCGAAAGCGCGGCAACTCGCGGGAGCGTCACACAACACACCTGCTCCACTGCACCACCCCAGCCAGACTCTCCCTCTGCCCGCGCTCCACGCGACAGAGTTAACCCTATCAATGATCCTAAACACTTTGGTTCTCCACACGACCTATCGATGTATTCGTTCGATAGCATAGTTTTCCCTAGGCCACACCCAGCGTAAAAATACAAATAATATTTACAAAACAAACCAATTATACATCGACATAAATGCATATATACATACAAATAGTAAAACAATTACAATATATAAAGACACAGAAATGTCATATCTTGAGGTAACAAAACAAGGAAAAAAAATTATATTACAATAGATGGAAATAGGAGGATATGCATTTCCGGCGTTACAGGTTTTTCGAAGTACTCGTGTTGGTGTTGTCATCAGCAGGCGAAAATCCAAGGAGTGGGAGCGGGAGATTGGGCAGTCCTGAAGCAGTGAGCTCCCTCAAGACACACATTGTCATTTTTCATTTTTAGTTCACTGTTGATATTTTAGTTTACAAATTTTCATTTGGAGTTATTGAGTGGAGCTGTGGACGCTAGGATATGGAGCGCCAAGCGAAGATATTGGAATATTTCCGATATATTCTTCCGTTTGAGTTCAATAGCGGTCTGTCAAAAGCGAAGGCAGCCATAAACATTTGCACCGTGTTCAGGCAAAATGCCATCGTCACAGTACGGCACAAAAATGGTTTTCTTATTTTTCGGAGGATCGTTTTGACAGAAGGGACTCTTCACTTTCGGGAAGGTCTTTGGGGTTTGATGGACAACGTTTAAACGCATTAAACCACAGTAATCCACGTCTGTGTACTCGTTAACTGGATAACGTGATGATTTGTAATGGCGATACTTTTGCGTGCAATGTGGAAGGTTCAAAAACCGCATGCTCTAAGCCGAAATCACAAATATCGGTGAGTGTCCATAAGACAATCTCTGCTCGCTAGTCATCAGTCGGCTCTTGAACACCGACCATTACTGTCCTGATGACGAGAAATGGTGTCTTTATGCTACCATAAGCAAACGAAACGTATGATTCATCTACATTTATACTCCGTAAGCCACCCAACGGTGTGTGGCGGAGGGCACTTTACGTGCCACTGTCATTACCTCCCTTTCCTGTTCTAGTCGCGTATTGTTCGCGGGAAGAACGACTGTCTGAAAGCCTCCGTGCGCGCTCTAATCTCTCTAATTTTACATCTGTGATCTCTCGGGAGGTATAAGTAGTGGGAAGCAATATATTCGATACCTCATCCAGAAATGCACCCTCTCGAAACCTGGCGAGCAAGCTACTCCGCGATGCAGAGCGCCTCTCTTGCAGAGTCTGCCACTTGAGTTTGTTAAACATCTCTGTAACGCTATCACGGTTACCAAATAACCCTGTGACGAAACGCGCCGCTCTTCTTTGGATCTTCTCTATCTCCTCCGTCAACCCGATATGGTACGGATCCCACACTGATGAGCAATACTCAAGTATAGGTTGAACGAGTGTTTTGTAAGTCACCTCCTTTGTTGATGGACTACATTTTCTAAGGACTCTCCCAATGAATCTCAACCTGGTACCCGCCTTACCAACAATTAATTTTACATGATCATTCCACTTCAATTCGTTCCGCACGCATACTCCCAGATATTTTACAGAAATAACTGCTACCAGTGTTTGTTCTGCTATCATATAATCATACAATAAAGGATCCTTCTTTCTATGTATTCGCAATACATTACATTTGTCTATGTTAAGGGTCAGTTGCCACTCCCTGCACCAAGTGCCTATCCGCTGCAGATCTTCCTGCATTTCGCTACAATTTTCTAATGCTGCAACTTCTCTGTGTACTACAGCATCATCCGCGAAAAGCCGCATGGCACTTCCGACACTATCTACTAGGTCATTTATATATATTGTGAAAAGCAATGGTCCCCTAACACTCCCCTGTGGCACGCCAGAGGTTACTTTAACGTCTGTAGACGTATCTCCATTGATAACAACATGCTGTGTTCTGTCTGCTAAAAACTCTTCAATCCAGCCACACAGCTGGTCTGATATTCCGTAGGCTCTTACTTTGTTTATCAGGCGACAGTGCGGAACTGTATCGAACGCCTTCCGGAAGTCAAGGAAAATAGCATCTACCTGGGAGCCTGTATCTAATATTTTCTGGGTCTCATGAACAAATAAAGCGAGTTGGGTCTCACACGATCGCTGTTTCCGGAATCCATGTTGATTCCTACATAGTAGATTCTGGGTTTCCAAAAGCGACATGATACTCGAGCAAAAAACATATTCTAAAATTCTACAACAGATTGACGTCAGAGATATAGGTCTATAGTTTTGCGCATCTGCTCGACGACCCTTCTTGACGACTGGGACTACCTGTGCTACAAAATTGTTAAGGCTTTCGTGGCCACTTGTTGACAAACTGCCTATTGGCTTCTGTCTCGGGTTCTTCAGCCGACGTGCTGGCGAAACGTCAGAAAAATCATTAGATGAACGTCGGCTGAAGAACCCGAGACAGAAGCCAATAGGCAGTTTCACTACCTGTGCTCTTTTCCAATCGTTTGGAACCTTCCGTTACTCTAGAGACTTGCGGTACACGGCTGTTAGAAGGGGGGCAAGTTCTTTCGCGTACTCTGAGTAGAATCGAATTGGTTCCCGTCGGGTCCAGTGGACTTTCCTCTGTTGAGTGATTCCAGTTGCTTTTCTATTCCTTGGACACTTATTTCGATGTCAGCCATTTCTTCGTTTGTGCGAGGATTTAGAGAAGGAACTGCAGTGCGGTCTTCCTCTGTGAAACAGCTTTGGAAAAAGGTGTTTAGTATTTCAGCTTTACGTGTGTCATCCTCTGTTTCAATGCCTTCATCATCCCAGAGTGTCTGGATATGCTGTTTCGATCCACTTACTGATTTAACGTAAGACCAGAACTTCCTAGGATTTTCTGTCAAGTCGGTACATAGCATTTTACTTTCGAATTCACTGAACGCTTCACGCATAGCCCTCCTTACGCTAACTTTGACATCGTTTAGCTTCTGTTTGTCTGAAAGGTTTTGGCTGCGTTTAAACTTGGAGTGAAGCTCTCTTTGCTTTCGCAGTAGTTTCCTAACTTTGTTGTTGTACCACGGTGGTTTTTCCCGTCCCTCACAGTTTTACTCGGCACGTACCTGTCTAAAACGCATTTTACGATTGCCCTGAACTTTTTCCATAAACACTCAACATTGTCAGTGTCGGAACAGAAATTATCGTTTTGATCTGTTAGGTAGTCTGAAATCTTTCTTCTATTACTCTTGCTAAAAACAGATAAACCTTCCTCCCTTTTTTTTATATTCCTAATTACTTCCATATTCAGGGATGCTGCAACGGCCTTATGATGACTGATTCCCTGTTCTGCGCTTACAGAGTCGAAAAGTTCGGGTCTGTTTGTTATCAGTAGGTCCAAGATGTTATCTCCACGAGTCGGTTCTCTGTTTAATTGCTCGAGGTAATTTTCGGACAGTGCACTCCGTATAATGTCACTCGATGCTCTGTCTCTACCACCTGTCCTAAACATCTGAGTGTCCCAGTCTATATCTGGTAAATTGAAATCTCCACCTAAGATATAACATGCTGAAAAAATTTATGTGAAATGTATTCCAAATTTTCTCTCAGTTGTTCTGCCACTAATGCTGCTGAGTCGGGAGGTCGGTAAAAGGAGCCAATTATTAACTTAGCTCGGTTGTTGAGTGTAACCTCCACGCATAATAATTCACAGGAACTATCCACTTCTACTTCACTACAGGATAAACTACTACTAACAGCGACGAATACTCCACCACCGGTTGCATGCAATCTATCCTTTCTAAACAGTCTGTACCTTTGTAAAAATTTCGGCAGAATTTATCTCTGGCTTCAGCCAGCTTTCTGTACCTATAACGATTTCAGCTTCGGTGCTTTCTATGAGCGCTTGAAGTTCCGCTTGAAGTTCCGGTACTTTACCAACGCAGCTTCGACAGTTTACAAATACAATACCGATTGCTGCCTGGTCCCTGCATGTCGTGACTTTGCCCCGCACCAGTTGAGGCTGTTGCCCTTTCTGTACTTAATCTCTGGTTTTCATTAAAGAAAATTTAAGCCTAGCCCCACAAAACAAAGTAGGACCATGAATAAGAACAAATTGAGCAGATTTAGAAACCGCTCTCGTTTCGTTCTTTTTACCCTTGCCAGAAGATGTCGAAGCTCCAAGGGCGCCGTCCACATTGACAAGTGATTTGTAAACCAGCAATTTTTCTTTAATGAAAGTATCTTCTTCCTCTAGTTTGGGTAACGGATGGCTAACTGTAGGTTTCGTTGCCTGTAACAATGCAGGTAGAGCAGGTTTGGAATCCTTTGAAAGCAGAGAAATCTTAGCATACCGGACAATTACTGTTTCTGAGATTATGATTGCTAATGAGGGTTCCTACCTTTTTCCTCACGGGAGTTTGTCTTTGTCTTATCGTAGACGTTTTAAGAGATTAAGCCAGAACAAAGCAGCAACTCCGTGTACAAAGGCCTGGACGCACCCACAAAACATAATATTATGCATCTGGCAGAATAGTGACGACTTGGTATACTATGAATAGCTTTCCCAAGGTGTAACTATGTCTGCCGATATTTATTGTCAAGTGACACATCTTGCAGACGCTCTCCAAGAAGAACGACCAGGAAGACTGCTTGACTTGATGTAGCTGTTCCACAACTCCCGCGCGAATTCTTTTACTCTGACAAAGAATGGGCTCCTAACTTGTCTCAACGAGCTCTTCGCCTCAAAATGACATGATTTCTACAATCGTGGAATCGAAAAGTTACCCCAGCGTTGGCAGACTGTTGTTAATAATGAAGGATAATATACATATATTAACAATTTAATTCCACCCGCCGCCCAACATATGGTGCATCGGCCGGGAAATGCATCTTTTCTACTTTACATTCTACATTTATAACAACTAAATTACACCCGCCGCCCCACAACGCTCTTCCAAAAACATCCTACATCACTCATGACTAAAGTCTCTGATTGAAGTCTCTAATATGTCTGGTGTTTATTAACCTTAATAAAAAAAAAACACTACAAACTTATGTATCAGTCCAATATTTCTGTAAAAGTGAAATATAGCAAGCGAGGAGATGGGAGTGGTAAGTCGCTAGGTCACAAAAACATAACACTTAAACTAGGAAGAATTTATTTTTTAAAATGGTACTCCAGATATTTCTCTTTTAGTATAACACAGAATCTCTGAAGAAATCCGATGAATATAAGCAAATGAACAGTACAATTTTAAAATCAGAAACTGAACAGCTTAACTTGGGATATCAAACTCTTCAGTTTCAACATATATTAAGTAGAGCATAACAATAACTAAAACAGAGAGAAAAACAGCTCAATTTACAAGTGTTAAATAATTTTAAGTACAACTTCAAGAACCATATATTAATCAAATCAGAAAAGGCAGTGAGCCAGAATGAATGAGTTTACCAAAAATGCTGGTCCATATGTGAAAAATGGTGGTCTGCCTTCCTTTCTTTGTCTATTACATTTAAGACAGCGACATTTCGGAAAGCATAGATATTACTGTGCGAGAAGCAACCACCTGGTAAGTTCTACTGCATCTTTGAAACAGGTAACACACTCTCTAACTCGGTGGTAACGTGAATACCGATAAGAGAGTAGAAAAAGTGGTAGTTAGTTTACATGGGAAAATATTTGAGAAGTTACTGAAGGTTAAAAAATGGTTCAAATGCCTCTGAGCACTATGGGACATAACTTCTGAGGTCATCAGTCCCCTAGAACTTAGAACTACTTAAACCTAACTAACCTAATGACATCACAAACATCCACGCCCGAGGAAGGATTCGAACTTGCGACCGTAGCGGTCGCGCGGTTCCAGACTGTAGCACCTAGAACCACTCGGCCACTGCGGCCGGCTACTGAAGGATAGAAGCATCGTTTAGTGGGGGAAGTAAGTAGGTTGTGAAATTTTAAAACTTATAGACATTCGCTACAAATCTGTTTCACCTTTTATTCATTGTTTTATTTATGTGGTGAGATACCTATAACATAATGTAGAACAATGTTAGCCTACCGGATGTAGACTGCCTCGGGCATGGATGTTTGTGATGTCCTTAGGTTAGTTAGGTTTAAGTAGTTCTAAGTTCTAGGGGACTGATGACCTAAGAAGTTAAGTCCCATAGTGCTCAGAGCCATAGACTGGAACTGACGAATCGAAGTGTCTGAACACCCTAGCCAGCGGTGGGATACCAACCTGACTCTCGACCACCGTACGGTTCGTCAGCTGGGTGTGGTGGTCTGGGGTACCATTTCACATCATAGTAGATTCTCTTTGATTTTCATCCCCGTTACCGTTAAGCACAGTGATATGCCGATAATATTCCAAGCTTCGTTTGTTGCCCTCACGGAAAGCTACCTTGGGCTTACCTTTCACAAGATAATGCCCTCCCGCAAGTGGCGAGAGTGTCTATTGCTCGCGTTCGTGCGTGACAAACCCCACCTAGGCCGTCAAGGGCGGCTGATCTCTCTCAAATTGAGGACGTATGGAGCTTTATAGGAACGCCCTCCAACAAGGTAGGGATTTTAACGATCTAACGCGCCAGTTGGACAGAATTAGGCACTCGGTGCCTCAGGAGGACATCCACCAGTGAGTGCTAAGAAGAATAACTGCTTGTGTAAGGATCAGAGGTGGACCAACGCGTTATTGACTAGTTCAGTTTGCGAAGCTTTGAATAAATCATTTCATTTTTCTGAAAGTATAATCATTTGTTTGTCTGTAATGTGCATCAGACCTATCGCCTTTCGTCCCTTTCTGGTAATTCCTTAGTGGTTCCACGTTTTTTTATATATTTGAGAGTGTAGTTACATGGTCTGTCACTGATCAGCATGCGTCAGGGTGGGCAGGTTTTCGTAAATCAACCGGTTGTTTTGGTTGGATTCTGCTAACATTATACCCACTGGACCTGGCACACATTAGCTAGGTGAAAGTAAATGTGCGAACGGTCCCAGAGAACCTCACGATACCTACAGCCTGCCAAATAATTCTCTGCCATACGCCCTCTAGTCGCGTTGCAGCTATCAGTCCAAAAGCAAACAGTGTCACAGTAACTCTATCATCACTACTCATGCTTTCATCATCCCCACCAATTTCTAATTTTTCTTTCATATCACCTGCTGGCATCATGCTGTTGTTCCTCTCGTTTCCTATGACCAATGAAGCTAGGCTCCGAATTCGATTTCTTCTGTGACTGCCACACACTTATTGGATATCGTTACTCGCATTTGGCTAGATCATAAAGTGGAAACAGCTTCATACAGTTTCAACAGGATTGACATTTCTTAAATTTTTATAGTCGCTACTAATTTTATTACTATCATTATGTATTGTCCTTGCATCAAGCATATTGTTATGTTGGAACTGGTTAGATGCAAAGCAAGGCTTGAAGGCTCCAACCTTACCTGGTGAAATAACTGCATTGATATATATATGACGTTATTTTGATACGGTATGTAGGAGCAAGGGGTCACCACGTCGCTTATCTGACAACAGTCAGCTGCCCAGACCTTGGGGCCTCTGCTTCTGATACTAGTAGCTCTTCGTGTCACCTCACTAGGCTGAGGGCACGCCTCACATCTGAGACTTCGATGCCAAAACCAGGAACTAATCCCACGTCCCCCGTCCCCCACATATCAGTCACACACAGCGAACGCTCAACTACTTAGTTCACATTATTTTTGCATCTGGAGTCAACTCGTAATCACTGAGAAACGTTTATTTTTCTCCCGAGGGGCACTTTGATGCCCTCCTTCGCTCTCTACATTTTTCCTTCTTCTACTGGTCTTCTCCAAGATTATGTACCATTCAAAACAAAAAGTTTATGTTTCAGGCCCAAAATTTTTTTAACTTAAGCTGTTTCTATTTTGTAAATAGATTTTGACGTTTCTGACCTTGTCTTGATTAAAATATAGCACCAAAATCAAACTATTGCTTTATTATCAACGACTTTTTCTACGTGCTTCTACAGTAAAAGAAAATCGAATGAATGTAAAAATGTAAATCTTCACTTGTACAATATCGCAAATCTCCGAAATTTTTTGAACGATTTCTTTGAAATTTTGACCCGAAGTTGAATTCTAATATGAGCGTGCTTTTAGGCACCTAATTGTACGTTACGCACATATAGACTATATACGTTTAACATACAGATACAGGGTGATTATAATTAAACTTTAAAAAGCTGTAGGAATAACATGCAGGAGGAGGCGTGTGGTGATGTCCAAATGTGTAGTGCACGGAAAATTGCCACAACAGTTGACATCCCCGTAATCACAGTGCGTAAAATCCTACGAAACATCCTTCTCTTCTATCCATTCAAAGTTATCCATGTGGACGAGTTGCTTCCTGTTCACCCGCCAGCAAGACAGACCATTGCTTTAGAATTTCTCACTCGCATGGAAGTGGGCAATGACTGCCCGTGGGACATTTTGTGGACAGACGAAGCCCACATCCATCTGGCAGGATATGTCAATACAGAATCGACGAATATGGACAACGGAAAATGGACAAGCAAATCAACCAGTACCACTTCATTCTGAAAAGGTCGTTGTGTGGTGTGGGTTTACGGCATCGTTTATCATAGGGCCATATTTTTTCGAAGAGACAGGCGCTTCCGGTCCTGTCACCTACACCGTCACTGGTAAGCGCTATGGGTGTCTTTTGCGCAACCACGTCTTTCCAGCTCTCCAACAGCGTCGGATGTGTGGATGGGATAATTTTTATGCAAGATGATGCACCTACACACCTTGCAAATCTAGCTAAGCAGCTCCTAAAGCGCAATTTCGGACATGCTAGAGTTATCAGCCGCCATTTCCCTAAAGCCTGGCCGTCCCGATCACCTAATCTTAATGCGTGCGACTTCTGGGTGTGGGGCTATTTGAAAGAAGTTGTGGTCATTGTTGTGATCGCAAACGTAGCTGCACTGAAGGCACGCATTGCTCAACACATCCTGAACGTAACCCCGGAAACAGTTCCATCATTTGTGGAACATGCTATTTCTCGATTTCAACTTATTGCAAAAAATGGTGGACAGCATATTGAACATGTTTTGCACCAGTCACATGGAAATTAATAATCTGATTTGATTTTGACTCATGTTTTCATGCGGTTTTTGGCCTCAGGATGATTAAAAACCGCTTTTTCCCATCCAGTGTGATATGACCTTGCCGTGGTGGGTGGGCTTACGTAACTAACAGTATCACACCTGTACACCCATGCACACCGAGTAGTACAGTTTAACGTCAAACGTACACCTTAGGCATTGTTGTATGGTTCATTTGTCATTTGTAGTCGACCACCACAGTGCCATCTATTGCTACATTTTGTCACTATTTATTTTTCTTCTGTCACACTTTTTTCCTCTTCTTCAATAATATTCCGTTGCAGTTTGACGTCATTCTCACCAGTGGTTTGAAAGTTTAATTATAAACGCCTTGTTAGCAAACAAAAATTTTTTGTATATCTCTTAATGGTTTATTATTAGAATATTACTACATAATCGGAATTTGCAATAACAATAAACAAGGCCTAACTTCATAGAGAGAGGGTAAGAGGAGATGTACAGAGAGAAATGGACATAGAAGAGCAAAAAGAGGAGACTGACAGAGAGACAGGGGCCAGGACGAGACAGAGGGAGAGGAGGTTGGAGGGCGTCGAAGAAGAAAGAGGGCAGAAGCTGATGGGCTGAGAAAGGGGAAGAGAGAGGGTGCTGGAGGACATGGAGAGAGCGAGATGGAGGAGGAGGGGGAAGAGAAGGTGAGTGCATAGAGGGGGAGGAGGTGATGGAAGAAGAGAGAAGGATTGAGGGGGAAATGAGTAAAGAAAATGGGAAAGGAAGACGTACAGAGACACGGGAGAGAGGGAGATTAGGACTTATATCCAACTCCCATACGTATGAGACATACGTGCCTTCGCTTTTCTTCCTTTTCCATTTAAGCAGATTGAGCCATAGCAGATCACTGAGAAACTGGGTCAATATGGTAAAAATTTGCATATTTTATTCGTTGATTTTAAGAAGGCCTATGATTGCATACATCGCAAGTGCCTGCTCAACTGTTTAAGGGAGTTTGGCATAGCAGAGAAACTCATCAATCTGATAAAGATCTCTCTGAATGAAACACGTGGAAAGGTGAAGATTGGAAATCGCGTAAATGAGGAGTTTGAAATTGTGACAGGACTCAGGCAAGGAGATGGGTTGTCCCCTATCCTGTTCAACTTAGCCCTCGAGAAGATCGTATGCGAGACCTTCCAAGAGAACGAAGGGATTGACATCGAAGGAAAGAAACTGGCATACTTAGACTATGCTGACGACATCTATTTATTCTCTAGGTCGGAAGAGGAGTTGGAGCAAATGAACAAAGCACTAAAGGAGGCTGCCAGCAAATTTAGGCTAAACATAAACGAAGCCACGACAGAGTACCTCGTTATGACGCGTGGTCATTGTCAGACTGCTGATCATCTACAATCACTGCAGGCTGGGGACCATTCCTACAAGAGAGTGCCAGAATTCAAATATCTAAGGGCACTTTTCATTGAGAACTCGTCATGTGAAGCAGAGATCAATGCCAGAATACAAGCAAGAAACCGATCTTACCACAGCCTAGCACAGCTGCATCGGTCCAAATATCTCTCCAGACAGTTCAAGATTCGACTGTACAAAACCCTGATCCAGCCTGTTGTTCTATATAGCTGTGAGACATGGAGTATCCGGAAACAGGACTTCCACAAGCTCCTTGTTTTTGAGAGAAAATTGCTTCGGAAGATCTTCGGTCCGGTTCTGGATGTAGACACAGGGGAATGGAGGATCAGGTACAACCAAGAGCTTGAGGAACTATACCAGCAGCCCAACATAGCAGGAACTGTCAAAGCCAAACGAATGTAGTTGGCCAGCCATGTGGCCCGGATGGAAGATCACAGATGGCCTCGGAAGCTCCTGGATTTCACGCCTACAGGAAAGAGACCGTCAGGGAGACCCAAGAAGCGTTGGAGGGATGGACTCCATGAAGATTTAAACCAAGTGTCAATAGATGTGGACGGATGGCGGATAGCAGCAATGGACAGAATACAGTGGAGGAGGAAACTTGTAGATGCGTGCGGTGTACTGGGCCTGATCACGTAGTAGTAGTAGTAGTAGTAGAGCCATAGCAAAGTGTTGCTAGATACAGCCAGGAAACTTCAAAAGATTTAACGAAGTCTTCATTCATACCTTGCGTTACAGGCTCACATAGCACGAATGTTGTCAAACGAAAACGGTTTCGTTGAGTTCGTGTTGCAGCTTAGCCCTCATCATACAATGTTTCTGTGAAATGTAGTCCTGCCACACTCGTTCTCGAAGGTGCACACATTAGTCAGCAACATAAGTCTTAAAACAGCAAAAGCTGACTATCATAAAAAAATGGAGACGATATTAATATACACTTCCTTCTATGGATGGACAATGATAAAGAGACAAAGACCTAGAGGAAAGTGAGGAATTTATGACTGTCGGAAGACCGTAAGGAAGTTTTAGGGACGAGAAGATTTCCGTAAAGCGCTGAGAAACGACTTTTCGTGCACCCTCTTATCTCTGTCAGTGAATGATGGATGGTTGTGTTCTCAGGAGGGACGAAACTTACTGCACTGTTTCGGGCTAAGGGTGCTCAAGATCACCCTTTTCACTTAATATTTATTATGCTTCTTAGGCGAGAGGCGCTGAAATCAATTCATCCTCGCTGCTTGACGTTCGTGAGTGATCACCTTCTACGAGTGACGGAGCAGAAATATTAATACTGTGTCAATTAGACAAGGCGGAAAGAACCACAGCGGAATGTAACAGATGCGGCACCCTCATCGACAGGTCGAGTGCTTTGTGATAATTTAAGGAGACAGTTTCCAACTTGTATTCCGAATGAAGAGTAACATAGTGACAAAGCCTTGCAGCCTAAACGTTTAAGAGACAGTTTAGTCATCTGAGGTATTTGTGGGTCTTTCTGTACATTTTCTCCTCGTGTGACACTCCGTGTAAAAAGTGATAAATGTTTTGAGTGGACTTTAACTTATATATAGAATGATATGAACACCCTTCTGCCTACAGTACCATAATTGCTAATAATATCGTAGCTCTATAGCCAATCATTCTATTCACAAATGCCTTATTCCTCGTAAGGAAGATACTACTGTCTTTGAATTCGTTGATATTTCAGTCTCTTGCTGTCGAGTAACTGTACTTATATGACCTATTTCACGTTTACCGAACGGTAATATTTTGTGACACATTATTTTCACACTTAATTTGCCTACTCCCCCAAACAGTATTTCCTGGATAGTCTGCTTTCCCTTTTGCAGCCGTCACTTTCGTTATGTACCTCTCAATACGCCCACATCATTACTAACAAACTTCTGTAACGCCAGATTTACATTAACAACTACATTTAGACAGACACTCCACAAACCATCATACGGTTCGTGGCGGAGGCTACCCTGTACCACTACTTGTCATTTACCCTCCTGTTCCCCTCGCAAATAGAACGAGAAAAAAACGTCTGTCTATATGCCTCCGTATGACCCCTAATTTCTCCAATCTTATCTTCGTGACCCTTACGCGCAATTTATGTTGGCAGTAGAAGCGTTCCGAAGATTTCAAGAGCTGACAAGTGCGACAATTATTGTACAATCAGTTTAAGAAATTATGCATTCAAGTTGCTGACAAGAATAAAGAAAACTGAGGATATGTTAGATGACGATCAGTTTGGCTTTAGGAAAGGTAAAGGAACCCAAGAGGGAACTCTCACGTTACAGTTGATAAGGAAGCAAGACTAAAGAAAAATCAAGACACGTTCGTACGATTGTTAGACCTGGAAAACGCGTTTGACGGTGTAAAATGGAGCAAGAGATTCGAAATTCTGAGAAAAATTGGGACACGCTAGAGGTAGAGACGTGTAATATGCAACATGTGCAAGGCCCAATAGTGAATATTAAGAGTGGACGACCAAGAACGAAGTTCTCGGATTAAAAGGGATGTAAGACAGGAATGTGATCTTCTGCCCTTACGGTTTATCTGTACATCGAAGAAGCAGTGATGGAAATAAAAGAGAGGCTCACATGTGGAATTAATATTAAAAGTGAAAATAAGTGAACGATACGATTCGCTGATGACATTGCCGGCCTGACTGAAAGTGAAGAGAAAAATCGTGATCTGCTGAATAGAATGAACAGACTAATAAGTACAGAATATGGGTTGAGAATAAATCGAAGAAAGACAAAATTAATGAGTAGTTGCAGAAACGTAAACAAAAGGAAACTTAACATCATAAGTAGATGAAGTTAAAGAATCCTACTACTTAGGCAGGAAAATAGCCAATAACGGACGGAGCAGGGAGGATATCAAAAGTAGACTGGCACTGGTAAAAAGGACATTCCTGTCAAAAAAAAGTGGTATCAAACGTAGGCCTAAATTTGAGGAACTAATTTCTGAGAATTTATGTTTGGAGCACAGTATTTTATGGTAGTGAAACACAGAATGTGGGAAAACTGGAACAGAAGAGAATCGAAGCATTTGAGATGCAGTGCTACAGACGAATGTTGAAACTCAAGTGGTCTGATAAGGTAAGGGTTGCTCAAGTTCTGCGCAGAATCGGAGAAGAAAGGAATGTGTGGAAAACATTAACAAGGAGAAGGGAGAGGATGATAGGACATCTGTTAAGTCATCAGAGACTTTCCTGGTACAACAGAGAGCGCTAGAGTGCAGAACCTGCAGAGGTAGACAGAGATTGGAAAACATCCAGAAAATAATTGAGGACGTCAGTTGCAAGTGTCACTCTGAGATGAAGGGGTTGGCACAGAAGAGAAGTTCGTGTCAGGTTACATCAAACCAGTCAGAAGACTGATGACCCAAAAACTGTAGAGAACAACAGTGGTCCTATCACACTTATGTATGTTTGAAGATGGGGGTATTCAGCCACCAAATAACTGTTACAATAATTGGGAACCTCCAGCTGTTGGTCACCGAAACTTGTAGCGAATCGCATTGTCCAAATTAAAGGACAGCTGAAGGTTCACCATGAATTTTTACAACCTATCATAGTTCCTGGGGCCCTCTGACTATGGCCTTATCTCTGCTCGGCATTCGCTGTCGATGACACATACTGGTCTCGATAACTGCGTAATTTTTGTTTTACCCTTTCAGTTGTCGTCATGGTCAACGTTTACTTTAGTTCTGTAGAGTCCTACTAACGTGCTATACTGAAAGTTGTTCTCCACTCTTCTTTGTTAAAGAAAACGTTCATTGCCTCTGGATACCGGCTAATATGTTTTAATTATAAGTGTATGTATCCACCTTAGAAAACAGTTCTCCTTCATACCTTTCTCTGAATCTATTAAATGTTTGTCTGTTTTCAACGTATGTCTGATACCCTCTTAAAACAACTTTTTGCTAGAAACGCTGTTATTATATTAGACAACCTAAGTGTTCCCCACCGCGCGGGATTAGCCGAGCGGTCTCAGGCGCTGCAGTCTGGGACTGTGCGGCTGGTCCCGGCGGAGATTTGAGTCCTCCCTCGGGAATGGGTGTGTGTGTTTGTCCTTAGGATAATTTAAGTTAAGTAGAGTGTAAGCTTAGGGACTGATGACCTTAGCAGTTAAGTCTCATAAGATTTCACTCATATTCGAACACATAAGTGTTCCCCAATTAGGTTGAAGAGTTGTGTGCTAGCTGCAACATTTCTAAATGTCACTTTCCACATCTTGCTTTGACAGCACCTGAATTATGATGACGAAGAACAACTTATTAAAGTACATTTTTTTCTGTTTTAGGCGCTTCAGACTGGAACCACGCGGCAGCTACGGTGACAAGTTCGAATCCTGCCTCGGGCATGGATGTGTGTGATGTCCTTTGGTTAGTTAGGTTTAAGTAGTTCTAAGTTCTAAGGGACTGATGGCCTCAGATGTTAAGTCCCACAATGCTCAGAGCAATTTCAACCATTTTTTTCTATTTTGTATACATGGCATAGTTTTTATTGGAATGTGAAGTGTTGGCAAATCTCTGTGCTGCAGCAACACCGCAGACCGACTAGTGATGCAGGATGCCGACTCCACTGCGAAGTCTGGCCGACGCAAGAGTGTCTTCAAGCAGGTACCACAGTGGACTACAAACACGTAGGTGCGGCCAACGTCCGTCAGAGGGCATCAACCAGCAGCGGAGGACGGGGCGCGACGATCAACGAAATGTTTCACGTGTGTGCAAATAGTCCTGGAAATATCCTTCTGTCTGGGGCCAGATAAGCCAGTCAGTGCCCGGCCGTTCAGCAGGCAGTTCTCGACTCGCCGAGTGGGGAGAAGATCGGTCGGTCCAGTGGTGTGCCACCTCGACCATACTGTCTTCCGCAACGATTGTGATACGTCGCTTCCGTCGTCTTAGGCTATCTACCTGCTACTAACAGCCGACTTCGACAGGGAACAGTTTTACAAGTATAGAGTCGAAGGGAACTCCGATAACAGGTATTAGTTCTTATTTGCTTGGTCCACAAGAGAGATCCTTAGTGATTTTTAGTTTGAAGAGTGCGTTACTGTTGGTACTTTATTGTAGTTTCCTTAATAAAAAAAAGACACGTTAGCAAAACGAGTTGGTACTTACAATGTAGATATAGCACTCCGCCCTCATGCAATCCAGGTTATACAACTGACAAATCTCTTACTACTTGCGTCCTTCGTATTATGACGTTGCAGCAGGTCATAACTGTGGTCTACCTTAACTTGAGTGCAACTGATTTTTGTTCGCCATTCAGGAATTCACCGGCAGGAGATCTCATAATGATTGTCATTGTGTATAGTTAGGCCAAATGGTTATGCTCTTTCAATAGTGAAGTGAACTCACAGCAATAATTAAATGAACAAAAAGTGAAGGGTGTGTACATTTCAGTAACAAGTAAATATGATAACATAGAGGTGGTGCTCACGTAGAGGCAGTAATATACTTTTGCGCCAATACAGGGACTAGTATCATACAGAAAGCGTAAGTCGAACTGGAGACCAGAAATTATGTTATTGGTATCTGATGTGATAGATCTGATATGGTCTTCGATCCGAAGACTGGTTTAACAGCACGTGACGATTAGACACTTGTGCAAAACTTTAAAGAAAACAAAAACACATAATTTATGAAACATTAGTCTTCTGGCGTTTTGCTTTAGTCGCCCATAATACAGATTATAGTGCCAGTTTCTTTCTCTCAGAGTAGCACCAATGCATATTCTCTATCTGATTTTCGTGATTTAAGATTGCTGGTCGTTCAGACTGCAAAACCGATAGTGAATTACGAAAATTTACTTATTCGTAACTGCTTACACTTTTAATGTATATATTTACTTAAACACAGTGTCATTCCATTAATTTTACCGTAAATTATATATTACAATTAGTCCTTTATTTGCCTGTCTTCTATTAGGCCCTGCCTACATGTTTTCGAGAAACAGTTTCAACTATGTAAATTTCTCTTACTTATTTAACGAGTGTTAATTACTTCTAATAGATTTAAAAATCTGTAAAAATTAAAAGCTGTTATGTTATTTTATACCAGTTTTTGAAATATGTACTTCTGAATGGAATGAGAAATGAATAATTGACAGACTGTTTTGTAACAATAAGAAATGCTATATACGAAATATTTAGCTAATGCCGTTACAGAAAAGGGTAATTATTAGTTCACCCACTTTCATAAGGTATCTAAACTTGGAACAAATTATTTTCCGGTGGTATAGTGCTGTAAACATGGACAGATTTCAACCAAATTAAATGACGCCACACTGGGTGCACAAAATAGTAGTGAAAATTGTAAACATGGATAGTGTGTAAAAGTAATCCTGTTTATTCATTTTCATACATATTTGATTGGGTTGGCATAGACACATCTAAGTAATTTGGTATTTAGTGGTTCTAAACACTTCGTCTCATCACATGACAGTATCGGCAGTGCAAGATAATAGAGGTTCTGTTCAGTAACTTTCAGCTATCGTGACAACACTGTTTTTTATTTTTTCCAGAATTGTCTCAAGCGTTTCGAAATTCCGTCATTTTCAAACGCTATGAAATGCAGCACAAAACCAGTATCAAAAGATATGAAAATAAGTTACAATTCACCGTTTATCAAAGACATAGTATACCGAACAGAATATGGCTTTCTATCTTACCAGTATTACGTCAGTCATATAAAGCTGTTCCATAGATGCATTGTATCTCGTCAACATTCTCATTCAAGAGACAAATTCAAACGGCTACCAAGGGACAAATTTAAAACCAAATAGATTAAACCGCTAAGTGGGGCTGGGTAGGTGATACACGCTGTCTTTGTTAGTTGAATACAACATTTTCATCATTACATCGTATAAAACAATTTCATGAGTAAACAATTCATGGAAAATACTTTAGAATGTTTCAAAAATGGTATTTCTGTATAAAAGAATGTCTAACAGATCTTCCGAATGGTCGAAAATAATACACTGGTGAAGGCCGCTGAGTGGTGTTAGTGTACATCAGGTCAACTTTTTTTTTTTGTCTGTTAACAAACAATTTTTGACAACGTAAAGCGTGTATATTACTAGCACCAGGAAAGTTCATAAGTAGCGCATTTTACAACAATTCACAAAGTACAGAAATGCCAGTTGAGGCATGTTGGCACTCATTTGTGAAGAACTGATGGTGCACGTTCAGTGCCATTACCGCCAATGGGAGCAAACGCGTAAGCGCCATTCTGGAAATTCGAACAATCTGACAAGGCATAAACATGGAACGCCATACATCGGTTCCATCATCAGTATATGGCAACCATTCCATTATTTAATTAATAAGGCATGTACCCCAGCGCCATTCAGTGGCCCCTACCAGTGTATTATCGTCGAACATGCAAAACATCTGCTAAGCATTGTTTAGTAAAGAAGTACCTTTTTTTAAAACAAATTAAAGCGATTTCCATGAATAGTTTACTGATGAAACTGTTTCATACGATGTAACGGATAAAATGTAGTTGCAAACAAAGAAATGCTGCGTATATCACATAACCACCTAGCAGGTTAGTCCACTTGGTTTCCAATTTGTCCCTTGGATGCAGTTTTCACTTGTTTCGTGACTGAGAACGTTGACGAGACACAATGTAGCTATCGATGGATTTTTTTGTGACTGACATAGCACTGGTAACCTGGAAGGTTGTATTCTACTCATTATACTATGTCTCTGATCAGTGGTGAAATGTAACTTACTTTCATGTCTTTTGATACCAGTTTTGTGTTGTATTTTATAGCATTTGAAAATGACGGAGTGCAGAAAGGCGTAAGGCGATTTTGGTACCAGTAAAAAGTTTGGTCGAGACATTGGAAAGTTATTAAACTGCCTCCCAATGGCCGCTTCACTTTATAGCATTTTCATGCAAACTGCAGGCGTTAGAGCCTCTTGGTCTGCTATCGGTGCGCCTTCGCCACCTGGTGGGGTAATGTGGTGTTGTGTCACTTTTATTTCTGCATCACTATAAACCCAAGGCTTCAGTGGAGAGGGTCAAAGCATCTTAAGCCGCGTTCCGATCACTGCTTCCTCCTTTGTTGGTTCAATATGGCTCTGAGCACTATGGGACTCAACATCTTAGGTCATAAGTCCCCTAGAACTTAGAACTACTTAAGGGGCTCCGGAAAGGCTCAAAATCATGAAAAGTTCAATTTTTACTTTTTTGCGTTTTCTAAATCTGCAGACTATTACCTTTTAATAGATATATAATTTATTCAATTCCGAAGACTACAACTATTTTTAAATTTTTTTTGAAATGTGTTCTACATGGGCGTGACCCACTGTGGCGCTGTTAAACTGCTGTCAAATGGTGTTATTATTAACGTCCGTGTTCATCAGGTACATTTTAGTGATGTGAGATAAAGTATGTGTTGTGGCTAACCTGTGATGGTTCAATATATATCGCTGGTGTGATTGTCGATTGTTTCATGATTATTTACTCTTTCGTTATCTCGAAAATATTCGTAATTAATTCTGTTTCTTGAGTCTCTGTTTTGTTGAAGTATAATAATGAGTAAAAGTAAAGTTGCTGTTGCGTCATTCAGTGATGGCAACATTGTAAGGTGCAAGGTATTTAGAAATATGGGAATGAAGATAGGTTCTAACATGGGACGAGCGATGCTTGCTTGAGACAAGGAACGCCTTTGGGCTGCAGACAGGGCTGTAAAGAGTCTAGAAACACAAGCAAGAGTAAACAGGAGGAGGAACAAGAGGAAGCTGGAGGAGGAGTTTGCAGGGGATGAAGATAATCCATCCTATGGACCTGGAATGCACTAAAAAGTTAATCCAATCTTTGTCGTTCGATTCCCAAAACTTTTATTTTCTCATACTAATTACATGTTTTCTAAGGATCTTCCAAACATATTTGTTTCAAACTTTCAGTAAATGTTACACAGTACCTTCTGCATAATTTAACACAGCCTTTTTCCAAAAAAACTGTATATTTTGAATATATAAATAAAAAATTGCAAAAAAAATGTTGTGAATTTTCATTACAATTGAAAAAAAAAATCATCTTTAATAACTGAACTAAAATTTTGTAAAATCCCTGTGTTAATTTGTAGCCCATATTCCGATAAATAATCTGTAAAAAGTTCAACTTCCTACCTCAAATACTTTGTGAGGAAAGATGTAATTTATAAGCGTTATTTTAACATTGCAGGTATAGCGCGTTCCGGATTCCCTTAAACCTAACTAACCTAAGGACACCACACACACCCATGCCCGAGGCAGGATTCGAACCTGCGACTGCAGCAGTCCCGCGGTTCCGGACTGCAGCGCCAGAACCGCTAGACCACCGCGGCCGGCCCTCCTTTGTCACTTTCCAGAAATACTGCCACATAACAGTCAGTGAAACTCTGTTGTTCCCCCTATAGTGGACGTTTGATGTCACCTGATGTCCATGTAGTGACTTATTCTGCAGTATTTGGACGGCAGAGACGGCATCCAATTTATGTTTTGAGGTATAGGTCAGGTTGTGGAATTACAGGGAAATGAAACACAATCAAACTTTCATGGACTCGAAGAATCGCATTCAAAATGCAATAGAAACTTCGGCTGTCACAAATTGACAATAGATGAAAGTAGTAATGACACTCAAAGCATGAAAATTGAGTAGAAAACTGACTAACATGCGTGTCGAGCGTTCAGTCAGAAAGACCTCCAGACTCAGAATGAGAATTTCTATATTATAACTTTCAAAATTTCCATCCGAGACAGATTGACAACTGAACTGGGTGGAATGACCCTTCTCAAAACGAAATGAGGGTCACACCCGAATACTCATTTTCTGGAATTGTGTTCTGCTGCTCTCCAATCTTGTTCTTCAGGCCGCTGAAATTTCTGTCATATCTGTCTTTGATGTGTTTAATTTGCAGCGCCTACGACTGGGTAGCTTCACCATGCCAACCTTGGTTACAAGGCGCCAAACTTTTAGATCCCGATCAGGAAATCTCTGGTATCTTCCCTCATAGATGGCACATTAACAGCTGGTGCCGCGCGTGCAAACTCAACGGCATTCCCGTGGTGATGAAACACGCATGATTTTCTCGAGGAGGCGTTTAATGTTCCCAAAGGCCCTTAATACGACCAAATACAAGCGTCTCGGTTCCCGAGGGATCTTGGAACGTCTCCCTCAAGCTGACTGGTGGAGACACAGATGCTTTGCTACCAAAGAGACATGGGAGTACATTTTTGATGAAAAATTCTTGTCGTAAGGTTCCTCTTTCTTCAAATCTTAAAAATACTTGAAGCTCAAAAGTATCACCAAAGATCAGTCTAGTAGCAGTAGTCAGAGATTGTGTTCGAGTATAATGACTTTTCTGGAGACTAGAAATCTACTCTGTGGGAATCAGCATGGGTTTCGAAAAAGACGGTCATGTGAAACCCAGCTCGCGCTATTCGTCCACGAGACTCAGAGGGCCATAGACACTGGTTCACAGGTAGATGCCGTGTTTCTTGACTTCCGCAAGGCGTTCGATACAGTTCCCCACAGTCGTTTAATGAACAAAGTAAGAGCATATGGACTATCAGACCAATTGTGTGATTGGATTGAGGAGTTCCTAGATAACATGACGCAGCATGTCATTCTCAATGGAGAGAAGTCTTCCGAAGTAAGAGTGATTTGAGGTGTGCCGCAGGGGAGTGGCATAGGACCGTTGCTATTCACAATATACATAAATGACCTGGTGGATGACATCGGAAGTTCACTGAGGCTTTTTGCAGATGATGCTGTGGTGTATCGAGAGGTTGTAACAATGGAAAATTGTACTGAAATGCAGGAGGATCTGCAGCGAATTGACGCATGGTGCAGGGAACGGCAATTGAATCTCAATCTAGACAAGTGTAATGTGCTGAGAATACACACAAAGATAGATCCTTTATCATTTAGCTACAAAATAGCAGGTCAGCAACTGGAAGCAGTTAATACCATAAATTATCTGGGAGTACGCATTAGGAGTGATTTAAAATGGAATGATCATATAATGTTGATCGTCGGTAAAGCAGATGCCAGACAGATTCATTGGAAGAATCCTAAGGAAATGCAATTCGAAAACAAAGGAAGTAGGTTACAGTACGCTTGTTCGCCCACTGCTTGAATACTGCTCAGCAGTGTGGGATCCGTACCAGATACGGTTGATAGAAGATATAGAGAAGATCCAACGGAGAGCAGCGCGCTTCGTTACAGGATCATTTTGTAATCGCGAAAGCGTTACGGAGATGATAGATAAATTCCAATGGAAGACTCTGCAGGAGAGACGCTCAGTAGCTCGGTACGGGCTTTTGTCAAAGTTTCGAGAACATACCTTCACCGAAGAGTCAAGCAGTATATTGCTCCTTCCTACGTATATCTCGCGAAGAGACCACGAGGATAAAATCAGGGAGATTAGAGCCCACACAGAGGCATACCGACAATCCTCCTTTCCACGAACCATATGAGACTGGAATAGAAGGGAGAACCGATAGAGGTACTCAAGGTACCCTCCGCCACACACCGTCAGGTGGCTTGCGGAGTATGGATGTAGATGATTTTCTTTTGTGTAAAAATTATACAGACTTTAAATCATGTGATATGGTACAGGGTAGGCTCCACCACGCGACATACGGTGGCTTGCGAAGCATGTAGTTAGATTGTAAACGCAGATGTGAGTCAGTACTCAAACGGACACCCCCTACAAACTGAACACTTGTGAGGCGCGCTTGTCCATTTACTGTGGCCTGGGGAAGTTCCATGACAATAAGGCGCTGCATAGCTGGAACGCTTTTCTTCAACTTGCTGGTCAGTGATGTATTACTACATTTATAGAGTTGTTTTAATATGAAAGTATTTTTTATATAGTAATACTGTGATACTAATGTACGAAGTAACTAGATGTTGAGGCACACATTTCATACATATGTGAATGAAAAGTGTTAGTACACAGAATGTATGGATACACAGCCAAATCTTTCTCAGAAGACTGGTTTGTAAACTAATGTTGTGTGTGGCACACACTCCAATTCCATGCAATAACGCCCCAAGGTATTTGAAAATGTAATCTGTGAGTAATATTCTTACACAATTACAAAGAACTGACTGGCACTTTATTTTGCACAAATGAGGTAAAGTTTCTGTGTTAGTACACATTTCTATATACAAACCCTTTTTGAAGATGACTGTGTTTTCAAACCAGAATATTACGTAATGCCAATTTTATTTATACCGTCAAATTATATAGATCATAGTGACCAAGATATTCAATCTCAGAATATTAAAAAGAATGTGCCGAACATCTTAAACTTAAAATTCATTTGTGACATTATATTGATTAACAAAAACCCAAGAAACTTAAAAATAAATTTGCAATTTCATGTACCTCTTGCAGAGACACGAACTAAGTTGCTTTGCTACCAAAGAGACATGAGTGCCCATTCTGTTACGATAAATTCTTGTTGTAATGTCAATCTTTTCCCACACCTTGAATATATATCGAACACATAATATCACCAAAATTCAGTCTTTTCACAGTGGTCAGAGAAGAAGTTTTAGTAAAATTAAGTCATGTGATGTGATACTTAAATAACAAAATAATCAGTGACGTCAGGTTGACCACTATAATGATAATTTTGTTTTTATTCATGTGTCATCAGTCCTCTGGCTGGTTTGATGCGGATTGCTAAGAATTCCTATTCTGTGGCCTCTCTTTGCTTCGGAACGAAACTTGCACCCAACTTTCTCAATTATTTATTGTCTACATTCCAGTCCCCGTTTCCCTCTAAAGCTTTTATCTATACAGCGCCATAAAGTAGCATGGAAGTTATTACTTGATGTCTTACCATATATCATACATCATGCTCTTTCTTCTTGGCAATGTTTTCCACATGTACCTCACCTCGCTAACATTGTCCTCTTTGCTCTGTGCGTCATATATTATTTTGGTTCCAAGGTGCAGAATTCCACAGCATTGCCTACTTTGGGGCAACAGTTTTGATCTTCATCGCTAATGTCAGTTCAGCTATACGTATTACTTCTTTTTACAGTCAATTTGTAGGCTGTTCTCATTAGATTGCTCATTCCATTCACAATATCCTGTAGTCCTTCCTCACTTCTACTGAGGGTAGCAATGCCGTCGGTGTATCTTATCATTGATGTTTCTCTCTGAAATTTAATCTCACTCTTGAACCTTACATTTTTACTGTTATTGCTTCTCTAAGGCATAGACTGAACAGAAGGGGGTGAAGGATTACATCCCTTGTCTTACTCCCTTCCTAATCTGAACATGTCATTCTTCATGTTCCATTTCCATTATTCCATATTGGTTTTCATGAATAGAATATATTACTCTTCTTCACCTACAGCTTACATCTATTATGTTTGAAGACACACACGACATTTGTGTAATACTCAACAATATTTGTTTCTATTTCACCAAACGGTTTTCGGCTGTTACGTCATTAAAGAAATAAAACAAGAGGGATTATTTCGGTGCAAATGCCACGTAAAGTTATTTAGCTACGGTAAAACATGTGACACATTAACTAATCGACTACAAACAAATTACAACAGTCCTTCATAGGAGAAAAATTGCACCATAAACTTTGGTGACATGTTCCACAGGTGTGGCTGAACAAAGTAATTGTCTTTAACAGTGAGATTAAGTAGGTAAATGAAGTAGCTGTGATTATATAAAGTAAAATTTTTAACACAATAGAAATTACAATAACTTGAAACCTTCCCGTCTCCTCTATATCTCCTTTGTTACACAACCTTGCCTTCTACAATAACCTATGAAGCATTACCTTAGGATTTCTATCTCTTGCCTAATAATAACAAATGAAATCTTCCCTTTGGAATTTATTCTCTTTCTCAATCTTCGCATACAAATTTAATTGCTGCTTATTAAAAGTGATTTTCTGATTATTTCGACAAAACATCGAATGTGTCGTCGTCGTGGCCCTCAGTCGTTGCCTGCAATAACCCAAAACTGTTCCTTACCTTTTTTACAGTTACTGGATCGCCATCTGACTGCTACATCGAACTGTGACATGAATATACTCACTCTGGTTTACTATACTCTATTAACTGCTGGAGGGCTGTCATAATAAGTGGCTGTATTTATTACCAAAGCTGACGTTATTCGTTAATAGCAAAGCTGACGTTTTTCCTTAATTAATTTGGCTGAAGTGACGTAATTCATAGTTACACTTTTTCTTGATAACAATAAAATTTTTGTAATGTTTTACGTTGATCGCTTTTGGGATGGATTATAATCAGTAATGCCACATTGCTGTCAAAAATTAATTGTATTCGGAAAATGTTTCTTCAAACATTTACTGCTTGTAATGAAAAGATTTTACAAACGTTCAAATGGGACTTACTATTTACAATAATCTTACAACTAGCATTGTGCAAACATACCTTTAGTAGTCTTAATTCAATAATATTAGTCCCTCTTATGATAATAGTTAGCTGATGTCTCTGTACATCCGTTTATAATCTCTTGTAAATCATAGCTGGTGGCTGGCAGGCACACTGTTCCTCTCAACCTCTCGCTTCAGACCTGCTACCGACTCGCTTCACATCCCGCTTACTGCTGACTCCCTACGAACGCTAACGTGCGGTCTCTCCTGCCAACAGTGCTTTCAGGTGCAGACAATCCCTGCTACCATTACAAAATGCATCAATGCGCGGTCTTTCCCGCTCTTTTCTTAAAATGTATCCATACGCCGTCTCTTCCGCCCTTTTTAAAATTACAGCAATTTGCGGTCTCTCTTGCCAACAAGACTTTGGTGCAGACATTCCCTGCTACCACAATGATTTATTTATTTATTTATTGTTCCGTGGGACCACATTGAGGAGATGTCTCCATGGTCATGGAACGAGTCAATACATGAAATAATAACACGATTGTAGAAACAGATAAAATGAAATATAAGAAACATATTCAGGCGACACGTCAGTAGTTTAAATAAAGGAAATCAAGAATGTAACAGTGGAATTTGCTTAATTTTTTAGCTCGTCTAGGAGCTCGTCGACAGAATAGAAGGAGTGAGCCATGAGGAAGCACTTCAGTTTTGACTTAAATGAGTTTGGGCTACTGCTAAGATTTTTTAGTTCTTGTGGTAGCTTATTGAAAATGGATGCAGCAGAATACTGCACTCCTTTCTGCAGAAGAGTCAAGGAAGTGCATTCCACATGCAGATTTGATTTCTGCCTAGTATTAACTGAGAGAAAGCTGCTAACTCTTGGGAATAAGCTAATATTGCTAACAGCAAACGACATCAAAGAAAATATATACTGTGAGGGCAATGTCAGAATTCCCAGAATGAATAGGGGTCGACAAGAGGTTCTCGAACTTACACCACACACAGCTCGAACAGCCCGTTTTTGAGCCAAAAATACCCTTTTTGAATCAGAAGAATTACCCCAAAAAATAATACCATATGACATAAGCGTATGAAAATATGCGAAGTAGACTACTTTTCGTGTTGAAATGTCACTTATTTCAGATACTGTTCTAATAGTAAATAAAGCGGCATTTAGTTTCTGAACAAGATCTTGAACATGGGCTTTCCACAACAGCTTACTATCTATCCGTACGCCTAGGAACTTGAACTGTTCCGTCTCGCTTATAACACGCCCATTCTGTCTGATTAAAATATCAGTTCTTGTTGAATTTTGAGTTAGAAACTGTAAAAACTGAGTCTAACTGTGATTTAGCATCAAATTATTTTCCACAAGCCACGAACTTATTTCATGAACTACATTATTTGATAATGTTTCAATATTACATACAAGATCCTTCACTACCAAGCTGGTGTCATCAGCAAACAGAAATATTTTTGAATCACCTGTAATACTAACATGACAACATCACAAATATTAATTATTCCTACTTAATCCTATTAATAAAATATAAAAATCATTCATAAACTGTAGCTTGATAATAGACAATATAAATCCGTCTTACAAACTGAAATGAAGCAAATGGGGTTTGTGAGGAACAGGCGTAATTTACATGGCCCGGATGTGACGAGTAGTATCTACAGTGAGAAGTGATGAGTAAGGTAACTGTCTGGTCATTCAGTGCTAACCTTGGCATGATGGACATATGTTTATCAATTTCTATTCTTTCAGGATAGTTAGTCCACGTTACTTTATGGATGTGATGTAATGCTTCAGTGCTTACGTCTATGTGCCCCAAGACTTTTGAAAATGATACACCATTTTACATTGTCTATCACGTTCTGTTCGTCACGAAGTCGTATGAACGTGTTCACTTTTCTTACATCTTATTTCCATTATGAGGCGCAAGTCAAACTGCCTCTTCGCCGCCTTTCCAGCCAGACTGACCGTAGTCTAACAGACTATCAGTTAATTATTGCATCACTTTGTTGTATTATTCTTGGCAGCAACTTGGATACATGAGCTTATTCTTTCGTACTTCCATCACTTATCTGTCTCCCTATCTTCGGGACTGTGTACTTGACTTTTATCCAAAAATCTGGTGGTATGTGTCCAGGCTCACAGAATAAAAAAAAAATCTTGAACTGTAGGTTAGCTGCCATTTCCCTAGTGATTTCGCTTAGTGCATATAAAAAAGTCATCACCACATCAGACAATGTCGAATGTAGATATACGTGACAAGAGGAAAGTGCAATAGAGTCACAGGGTAGTAATACAAAAATACAGCTCAGAAAGAAAAGACGGAAAATAGACCACCATACCTCGGGGTCTTATGCTTACCAAGGACGTAACATACGTAGAACATATGGCCTTCCTAGGGCTTATGAGAAAATAAAGACAAATATTTCACCAGCATATGCAAAATTGTCCTGGTTGCGTGCAGACAAACGCAGAGATTTCCATACACTCTGTCTCATCTACTGCCTTATAAATGTACACTGTCCCTCATATCTCTCCCCGTCCCTAACGCTCATGTCGGAACAACATGACAGAAACACACGTTCCCATTATAATAAAATCCTCTCCGTTCCACTGCATCGCTCAGTCACCTTCTCCAAGTCCTTTACAGTGGCTGGAACCCGACTCTGGAATAACCTCCCTCGTTATGTTAGAGAACTTAAAAACATGTCCGCCTTCAAAAAACAGTTAATGACGTATCTACTTAAGCAACATTAATGCCTTCCTCTGTACATGAATGCAGTTCACCTCATTACCTCCCTCTTTCCCCCTCCTTAAATCTCCCTTCCCCAAAACTCGCTATACTAGTAAACATCTACTTTACACACCAAGATATTATGTACATCTGCACAAACCTTCATTACTATTGCCAATCGTTCTCATGTTTGTAATTATTATTTGAATTTTTTTACTGTTATTATTATTGCTTTTATCATAATCTGTACGTATAGCACCTGTTGTAAAAATACTTTCGCATTTACTTTATTAGGTCTTAGTCACTACTCTTTATTCATATTGTCACTAGAGTAAGCTAATTTTCTCATTTAAACTATGTTCATGATGTAACTCTGATGTGTGAAATGCTGCATGTGTGGAACACTGGTCCGATGTAAGAGAGGGCCTGATGGCCCTAATTTGATCAGGTTAAATAAATAAATAAATCAAACAGCATATAACCATAAAATAAAAATAATACAGTTCAGCTAAAATACATCATAACACGCAGAACATAATTAGTGAATCATCAAATAATCATAACACAATGTAGATAAGGGCATAATCAGTAAATTGTCAAATAGTTACAGTTCAATATGAAGCATAACATAGCGAATCAATGGACCTTCATTGGAGACAAAGTTGTGTCCGCCTTTACAGTTTTCCAGCCATACAATAAATTATTTAATGGTCTCCCCTGTCTCATAACTAGTACAGCCTGTGGTACTCTTCACGGCTCTGTTCATTAATCCGTAAAAACGGAACCCTTAGAACCATAGCATTGTCCAACTGTCTGTCTGTCGCCTGTTAAAAACCCTCGTTCTCAGGAACGGCTAGACGTATCAATTTTAAACGTATGTCCCATATTAAGGTCCACGGCCCCTTCGCGATGGAAGAAACTGAAATGTCTAAGTAAATGCAAGTACAAGATACGGCCATGTATGTCACATATTTGCCAACACACTCATCAAATTCTATACGGAACTTCCCGCTGACCTAGAATCATGAAATTTAGCAAGAAGCAAAGTATCACACAGAAATAGAAGGAAAAATCCAGAAATTGTTAATTTGTAATTATATCACAGGAAATTTTTGTCATTTGTTATCGGCTTGACTGTTTGTCCGTCCTTCTGTTAAGATCCCACTTTCTTAGGAATGTGCAGACGTATCGAGTTGAAATTTATGTCACTTGCTAATGTCCGTGTTCCCTTAGCGTTATAATACTAAGCCAATGCAACAAAATGACACAGCTACTTATGTCACATACATGAAACGTATTCACAATTACCAGTATGAACAACGACGAGCATCGTCATTCTGAATAACACAGACAGTGAAATATCGTATTTACGTCACATGTTTTGATACACGCAGACTTAATCAAAAGTTACAGCGTATTTACCTAGAATAAAGAAATTTTGCAAGAACCAAGGTCTCACGCTACAACCGAAGGAAAAAATCCGAACATCGTTGATTTGTAATTGTATCAGACGTAAAAAAGTTTTTACATTGGTTATCCGTCTGTGTCTATGCTTCCGTCTGTTGAGATCCCTTTTTCTCAGGAACGTGTAAATGTATCGAGTAGAAATTCATATCACACATTGTGGTCTATAGACATTTGACGCTGTAATAAATATATGCTCCTAAGTCACTGCAATGAAAAGTTACGAGCATTTATGTCATAATTTTATACTCACAACTCCCTCATTATAACCTCTAGCGTACTCTACCTTGATATAGAACTATTAAAATGGAAAGGAAAGATTTCACAATACAAGTTGAGAGAAAAACTTAGAAAGTTGTTAATTTGTAATTATATCGCACGGTAAAAAATTACTTTTGTAAATTGTTATTTGATACGCACTACTGGCGTAAGGTTGCCTGGGAGTGGAACGAAAAGTAACTTTTCCAATTCGGTGAACATGACTTTCACACGTTAAGACAAAATCACCCAATCACGTAAAACAATTCATGAACAGTTACTGATAATCGACATAAATGTTGTGATAAATAGCTTTAAGGTTATAAGGTAAATAGGCAAGTCAACCACCCCCAGTTTTACCTGATTGCAAAGAAGTTCAGCGGACAACCGAGATTTGGATTGAAATCACGCCAAGAGGCGTAAACAGTAAATACGGGGCGGAAAACATAGGTGGAATGGGGACGCGAACGATTCGCTGGTGGATTGGACCGCTCATACGTTAAACACAGACTTAGCTTACAAGTCTATCCTACATACATATAGGCAACAAAATTTGCCCCGTAAGACGCATAAGCTTTCCGGCGCCAAATAACTAAAGAAAGCAACTTAGCGATTCAGTGCACAACGTACCAAGAAAAACACAGAATAAAATCACAACTGTATCACAGTTATCATATTGAAGCTGTTACGTTTTCATGCGAGCGACACGCTCCTCAAATCGCCTGGTCAGACGCAGGAACACGGAACAACAAAAGGAGGCTGAACCGAGTCCGACACAAAAGACAGGCAGGAATCGAACCAGTCACAATTATTCTCAAGATGATGAGTGGTCTCGGCACCGAAGCAACGAACTAAAAGTTTTTTGGTAAGCCTTCCGGGATGTAAGGTCGTGGTCCATGAAACTCTTCAGCTCCTAACGTTTCGTCCAGAGCTGCGCTGGACATCTTCAGAGGGGTCTTTCTTCTCCGGTGAGTATTGCCGACTGACGGGTCGGATGTCTGAGAGCGACTTATATATCGTAGAAAGTGGGCGTGGCCAGAGTTACACGTGATATGCAGAGATAATCTTTGTCAGAGATAAAACTTAACTATCGATCGTAATCTCGTCACGGATAAAACTGTCTAGCAATTCTGTACTGCTACTGTCCAAATACCACTAAGTTTCATGGTCTCTTCTTTCCGATTAAAATTATCCCTATGTTTATATATTTCAATTGCTTCTCTACAAAGCCGTGGGTAATAGTTCGTCGTCGCAGATAAAATTTTTGTTTCGGAAAACTTCACTTGATGATTTCCTGACTGAAAAGCGTGTTCTGCTACAGCCGATTTATCTGTTTTCCCTAATCGGCAAAGACTTCTGTGTTCCTTCAACCGTGTATTTACGCTTCTTTTCGTTGTTCCAATATAGACCTTACCGCATGTACACGGAATTTTATATACGCCACTGGCTGATAGAGGAGCGCGTTTATCTTTTACAGACCGGAGAACATGACAAACTTTCTTCGTTGGTCTAAAAACAGGTCTAATATCATGTTTACTTAAAATCTTTCCAATCTGATCCGTTACTTTCTTTATAAAAGGGAGAGAGACTGTATTCTTCCATCGTTTCTCTACGATATATAAGTCGCTCTCAGACGTCCGACCCGTCAGTCGGCAAGACTCACCGGAGGAGAAACACCCCTCTGAAGATGTCCAGCGCAGCTCTGGACGAAACGCTAGGAGCTGAAGAGTTTCATGGACCACGACCTTACATCCCAGAAGGTTTACCAGAAGATATGTCATCCGGTCGTGGAAACCTTCATACTATGAACTAAAAGTTACTCATCGAGCATCCAAGGCCGCTGTGCGGTGATAAATAGTGGGAAATCTTGGAGCCGCCAGAAGATGCGTTGAGGACGACGACCCACCACCCGCCTCCAAATGGTTCAAATGGCTCTGAGCACTATGGGACTTAACTTCTGAGGTCATCAGTCCTCTAAAACTTAGAATTACTTCAACCTAACTAACCTAAGGACATCACACACACCCATGCCCGAGGCAGGATTCGAACCTGCAACCGTAGCCTCCAAATCTGGTAAGCCAAAGGATTAATGTGTTCATTCCCGTTTCCGGGTAACGTCTCTCGCCTCCGGAGGATGCTGTCAAACTGGGAAGTCACACGGGCTGTAGAACAAATAGCCAGCCCGTTGCTCTGCACACCTGCGCTGCTCGTGCTACTTCACTCGCTGCCTCTCCCGGGGAACTGCTCCAACGCCACTTGTGACCAGCGTGCCACGCCCCCTTCACGCCAAAGATCCTGTTCAAGGAAACTTGGAGTAAGCTATCTATCGCAAAAAAGGTTCATAAACCAACTTCGAAAGTCTTGGAATCCCTGGGGCTGACACCTTGTCAGTTTCTATGTCGATAACAGGCAAATATCTTCCATACAATGAAGGCTTTCACGACCGGATGTTTCAGCGGCCGGGAATTCTTCCGGGTTGTATGGCCGTGGTGCATGGAACTGTTCTATCCCTGACGTTTCGTCCAAAGCTACTTTGGACTTCTTCAGAGGTGCTCCTGGTTGTACTGAGTCTTGCCGAGTCAGCACAACCAGCACAAGACGTCACCAAGACAACCAGGAGCACCCCCGAGAATGTTCAACGTAGTTTTGGACGAAACGTCAGGTGTAGAAGAGTTCCATGCACCACGGCCATATCGCCGGAGTGGCCGAGCGGTTCTAGGCGCTACAGTCTGGAACCGCGTGACCGCAACGGTCGCAGGTTCGAATCCTGCCTCGGGCATGGATGTGTGTCATATTCTTAGGTTGGTTAGGTTTATGTAGTTCTAAGTTCTAGGGGACTGATGACCTCACAAATTAAGTCCCGTAGTGTTCAGAGCCATTTGAACCATTTTTTGGAACCACGGCCATACAACCCGGAAGAATTCTCGGCAGCTTAAGAATCATCCAAATCCTCGATTCTCAGAATGGATGAACCGTTCATATAGATAAATGAATTTGTACGAACCTTCAGTTTGCGAGTCCTTCTCGCACCTGGACAGATTTTTCCTCCTTAAATTTCTCACCACCTTAAATGCTACGTCCGCATTTTGCTACCACTCTCTCTCCTAATTCAACAGCCCAGCCACTATTGTGCAACTTTCCATCAGAAATAAATATTAGATATGTTTCATTTACACGAAGAAGCCTTCCTCTTACTGCTACTGTCTAGTCACAGTCATGTATGCCTGAGTACCAGAGGAGACCTAAATACTAGAGGACTAGAGTAGCCAGCGATGTATTCCCCTGGGAGGTTTCGGACACCGCTGCTCCTACTACTTTTCGAGGCAGCAGCTGGCCCCCGTCCACTCCGCCCTTCTCCCAGCGCGCCGCCCGCGGCTGCACAGGTTATTTTCCGCGCGGCCGCAGCTGCGACAAGTGTTTGCAGACGCCTGCCGCTCTGGCTTTTCTGCAGCGAAACACGAGACGGCGCTGGAGGAGAGGCCAATTAGAGCAGTCGCCCGTGTTTTCCCTCAGCGACTCAACTGCAGACTGTAGCCATACTGTCTAAATATCTATGGAGTGAGCATTCGGACGCGCAAAACGAGAATGCTGTCCACAACATCTGCTGCAGCTCAAGTCACGTAATGTTGGGATGGTGGATTTTAGCCTTACAGCGCTTAGCGAATTTTGAATGTTTTGACTTCGCTGCTACAGATTGATAACATTCAGAAATACCGTGAAACTTTGTATCCGAGTTTTACAGAAATCTTAACAGTTTGATGCCAGGAACTCTGGTTGTCTTTAAGATGTGAAGACCAATAGCATTCTGCTTTTTTGCCATGGTATCACACATTCCACATTATTTACGTGTTTTCCGTAACGGGATGAGAACTACAGGCAACTGAATTTCTTTTACTTTATATGGCACTGATAGATAGTGTCACATATCTGCTCTAATCAATTACTTTACATTGACACTGTAAATGGCGCCGATGTATCAGGAAAAAACAAAGCATTTGGAAGTATGAAACTGTCACAGAAAACAAGTGAAGTGATTTGCAGCACCTGCTTCCCTAATTCCTTTCAGTTTCCCTTTATTTGCCCTTCTCCGTTTTAGATACAAGTAAAATATCTATAACATTTTTTCACAATACCACGCGAAAAGTAAAATCATACATTAAGCACAAAAAATAAAACATTGAAGATCAATGCTTGAATTCTGGAGTAAAAAATAAGGAAGTAACGTCCAACAACATTTTTTTACGTTGTCTATTACAGTGATTATATTGTCGAATCTGTTCTAATTATTTGCGTCACAATGACACCGTACAGCAAACTGCCTCATGTAGAAATTCTTAGATACAATAGTTTGAGAACTTCCATAAACTGAAGGAAATTAGTCACGTATTAATTTTATCTGCGTAGGAACTTAGTACTAAGATGTATACATTCACTGGTAGTTTACTCAAACACACTTGGAAATTTATGTAGCAGGTAGCCGGCCATGTGGCCGAGCGGTTCTAGGCGCTTCAGTCTAGAACCGCACGACCGCTACAGTCGCAGGTTCGAATCCTGCCTCGGGCATGGATGTGTGTGATGTCCTTAGGTTAGTTAGGTTGAAGTAGTTCTAAGTTGTAGGGGACTGATGACCTCAGATGTTAAGTCACATAGTACTCAGAGCCATTTGAACCATTTAGTAGCAGTTATCTCGTAAGCACATGCCATAAAATCACAGAAATTCTCTCTGCAGTACAAGACTTTATAACACCAGTGTCACGATATTTTTCAAGACAAAGTGCCTCCTATCAATATTAAATTTACAGTTAAACGTTTGCTTCACATACCTATCAAAAGTAACTGGTCGTGGTTTCACATATTACTATTTACATCCGTAGCAACCACAGTACTGCACCATATCAGCTAGTAAAACTCAAACGTATGTAAAAGCGTACGTAAAACAAGGTGAAAACGTGTAATATTGAAATTAAGGTCATTGCCGCAAATTGTAGACCAGCAGCGTTGTACCAGAATCACGCGACTAGCCCTGTTAGACATTGAGAACATGCGCAGTAAGCTGTTCTCCCATCCATACCAATTACTGTGGTTCTAGTGACTGGTATAGAATCAGCAATGCGTGAAGCTCTCCGCTACGCGGTGCTATAACTAGAGCATCGAACGATGAACAAGGTACACTGATCGTAAGGTAAATTCGGGAGGCCAAGAAATCGAAATAATCTTTATGCGGAAATTTTCAGGTCGGCAGTATACTTTTAATTTGGGGTAACAAAACATCATAATGGTCCTTTTCGGAATGGTTAAATGCAGAGGCACATGACTGAACACGATATATGAAATCCGTACCCAGTGAAATTTAAACCCAAACAGATATTTTTAGAAATTTGCATTCAGCTTTCCAAGGAGCTATCTGTTCAAGGGCACAGTCTAATAGCGGCTAGAGATTTCATCCATCGAAAACGCTACCTGTGACACACGGTCTAAGTACGCTCCGAAAGTCCTCCTGTATCCAGTGGTTGACTGATTGGAGGATGACTGGCTGTACAGTTAACTTTCGTATCTTGCAGTTCGTGCACCATGGAGTTTGTGTGCTTCTATTTTCGATATTGAAATGTCAATGACCATCTGCAGTAAGACATGTGGCAACTATGAAGGTAATTCGAATATTACATGTACAACCTAAGCATATCGGACTGTGATTTGGCGATATTCAAAACATAAATCAGCACACTGCAGAGCTATGTATAACATCAGAAAGTGCAAAGTTCTTTGTACAGATGAGCACCAATGTGGAGCACCGGAAGACGACCACTGAGGAGTACGGAAGGCTGTGGGTCATGTGAAGAAGAGATCACGTGCAGAAGAGACTTTGACTACTAAAATACGAGGATATGCTGAAGAGTTAGGTGTTTTGCCCAAGTAAGGCTGTAGTTTCTTCACAGAATATCAGATAACGAAGCGAACATTGTACAAGCACCAGGCTAAGTTACACGGAAATCGGAAAGAACGAGGAACACGACAGTATGTTGATTTTCACACAGAGGTAATAAATATTAATGATGACAGCAGTTTAAGATGACAACAGCTTTAGAGATAAGATCATATTTCTTAATGGAAAGCCCGAAGAGAAGTTCAAAGAGTAATCACGACTTCTTTAATGGTATTGGTGTTGAAACGCTATAGCAAACAATTTTCTCAAATATGCATTACTCACATAGAGTATGGGCGTTTACATTATGGCACAAATATCTACACCGGTGCCTTTGTCTTCCTACCAAACAAAGGAAAAGAGACATATATCCTCCTCTTCCGCAATGTTATCGATAACGTAACAGAATGGAATCCTAGAAAGTCACCGCTGATTTCGACTCAGCTACGATTTCTGAGCTAAAAATCGCACGTGCATCGACTGGGGAGCATGGCTGAGATATTCACATGAAGAAATCTGCGGAAAAAGTGGAAGACTTACGACATACACAATGTGATAAAAGTATCCGGACACCAGGCTGAAAATGACTTACAAGTTGGTGGCGCCCTCTATTGGTAATGCTGGAACTCAATATGGCCCACCCTTCATCTTGATCAAAGCTCCCACTCTCGCAGGAATACATTCAGTCAGGTGCTGGAAGGTTTCTTGGGGAATGGCAGCCCATTCTTCACGGAGTGCAGCCTTGTGGAGATGCATCGATGTCGGTCGGTGGGGCCTGACACGATATCGGCGCTCAAAAACATCACAGAGGTGTTCTATAGGATTCACGACAGAACTCTGTGCAGGCCAGTCCATTAAAGGCATGTTAGTGTCGTGTAACCACTCCGTTACAGCCCGTGCATTATAAACAGGTGCTCGATCGTGTTGAAAGATGCAGTCGCCTTTTCCGTATTGCTCTTCAAAAGTGGGAAGCAAGAAGTGCTTAAAACATCGATGTAGGCCTGTGCTGTGATAGTGCCACGCAAAACAACAAGGGGTGCGTACCCCCTCCATGAAAAACACGACCACCGCCACCCATTTTATTGTTGGCACTACACACGCTGGCAGGTAACGTTCACCGGGCATTTGCTATACACACACCCTGCCGTCTGATCGCCACATTGTGTCCCGTGATTCGGGACGGTTCGTGATATGGTCACGTCTAGGCTCTCAGTTCGGTTCACAAAAAGAACTGCTCATTCTCTCGTGTTTCTTCTTGTTCGTCTACCAACGTTATTGTATGTCCACAGTTTTTGGAAAAACACCATTAATGCTCTCAACCGGTCGGCTAGTATAGTCTGGTCGTGTCTGCTTCCGGTTACTATAGATGTTATATGTAATGTAAAGTACATAATTAGCGCTGTCATATTAACGGAAAGTTCATGATTATGCAGGTATATAGGAGACACGAGCTGTACATAAATTGTCCTCCCAATCCTATCGTTGCACGCAGGGGTCCTCTATATGTAACCTCAAAACGGGGCAACAACTGGCAAGACATCAGAAAAATTTGAAAATCTATTTTGGAAGAACAGAGTTAAAACTGTGTTTAGAGAAAGACATAATCGTAAAGCGCAAAGGCGTCACAATCTACCACAAAGGGCAGACAAATATGGAAATCTTGTGTTCATAAAATGTGCTGTTATGGTTGTGATAAGACGTGTATTGGCCAGGCAGGAATATCGTACAACACGTGATTTACAGAAAATACTTTGGCTAGCACCAAAACTGCATTAGGTCTTCATTTCGACAAGGAGAGCCGTAGCAAATGTAAACGATGCACAAAGCGGAAAAAGGCAGGCGTCTCCGTGCATGATACGTACGTTGCGAAAAGAAAGAAGCAAAGTTAGTGTGCTACTAACACCTAATTTAAGATGCATGATGATCTGATCTGCTGAGCCAGGTGCTGGAGTTTATTTCTCCTGGAGTTGGCCGTTGCTCTCAATCAGGTGCTGACTGCCCTGTCTCAGTCGCGTCGACACTATCATGTAAATGACCTTCAACACTGACATCCTGCTGTCGGTAAGAGAGCGCCAGAAAGTGGTCGATGTAACGTTCTACAGTATGCTTACTACACTGGTTCTATATACTTTAACCTTTAAATCCTGTTTTACGATTTCCCACGTTTCATACTCTGTCGTAAAATGGAAAATCGTCATGTTTGGTCACCTCAAAAAACTTTTTCTTCATTATTACGTAAGTCACTTTATAATGCATACTCTGTCCTTTTAATGTATATCTAACTTAACATTGTTCTACAATGCTCATGCGTCTTCCATTCTCCAGTACTGGCAATGACATGCAGAATCACAATTACAAAAGAAACTATTTTCCAGTTTGGAAGTCATATGTAGGGGGCGTGGGCATGTACCGCTACGAGAGACAGTAGAAGCTATGTGCAGCTTATTTCACCTCTATATTTGGTAATCCTGCAGTCTTAATCAGTACGACAACGCAACTTATGTACAGTGCGTCTATACATAGTTCCAGTTCCAAAACGCCTTAGAAAAAGCAACATTGCTCTGAACGACGTCAGATTTGAGCAGCATATTATTGATGCAGGGGGAAACGCCATGGAATCAAAACATTTAATGAAAACTTGGCTCATTGATGGTGCCGTTGAGTGTCAAAATAAGCACATCAACAGATGCGCGGTACATGGTTATTCTCCAGTTTGCACCCAATACGCCCAGCACGAACGTGCCCATGACGCATCGCGCGCTGCCGGTAAAGCTTCACGAGGTGCATTCAAGCTCTAAGGCCTCCGATTTTTTTTCTAATTAACTACTCACCCGAAAACGATGAAACTGGCGTTACTTCTCGACGTAATCGCCCTGCAGACGTACACATTTTTCACAACGCCATGGCAGCGGCGAAGGCTTCTTTAGGAGGCTGTTTTCACCACTGGAAAATCGCTGAGACAATTGCAGCACGGCTGGTGAATGTGCGGCCACGGAGAGTGTCTTTCATTGTTGGAAAAAGCCAAAAGTCACTAGGAGCCTGGTCAGGTGAGTAGGGAGCGTGAGGAATCACTTCAAAGTTCTTATCACGAAGAAACTGTTGCTTAACGTTAGCTCGATGTGCGGGTGCGTTGTCTTGGTGAAACAGCGCATGCGCAGCCATTCCCGGAGGTTTTTGTTGCAGTGCAGAAAGGAATTTGTTCTTCAAAACATTATCGTAGGATGCACGTGTTACCGTAGTGCCCTTTGGAACGCAATGGGTAAGGATTACGCCCTCGCTGTCCCAGAACATGGACACCATCATTCTTTTATCACTGGCGGTTACCCGAAATTTTTTTGGTGGCGGTGAATCTGTGTGCTTCCATTGAGCCGACTGGCGCTTTGTTTCTGGATTGAAAAATGGCATCCACGTCTCATCCATTGTCACAACCGACGAAAAGAAAGTTCCATTCATGGCGTCGCTGCGCGTCAACATATTCGGCAACATGCCACACGGGCAGCCATGTGGTTGTCCGTCAGCATTCGTGGCACCCACCTGGATGACACTTTTCGCATTTTCAGGTCGTCATGCAGGATTGTGTGCACAGAACCCTATATAAATGCCAACTCTGGAGGCGATCTGTTCAACAGTCATTCGGCGATCCCCCAAAACAATTCTCTCCACTTTCTCGATCATATCGTCAGACCGGCTTGTGCGAACCCGAGGTTGTTTCGGTTTGTTGTCACACGATATTCTGCGTTCATTAAACTGTCGCACCCACGAACGCACTTTCGACACATCCTTAACTCCATCACCACATCTCTTCTTGAACTGTCAATGCATTTCAATTCGTTTCACACCACGCAAATTCAGAAAACGAATGATTGCACCCTGTTCAAGTAAGGAAAACGTCGCCATTTTAAGTATTTAAAACAGTTCTCATTCTCGCCGCTGGCGGTAAAATTCCATCTGCCGTACGGTGCTGCCATCTCTGGGACGTATTGACAATGAATGCGGCCTCAACTTTAAAACAATGCGCATGTTTCTATCTCTTTCCAGTCCGGAGAAAAAAAATCTGAGGCCTTAGAATTTGAATGCACCTCGTATTACAAGAACACTGACTGTGCGACAGTAGCCATGCTGAAATTCTGGACACTCAAGAATTTGAAGAAAGGTATTGGTCCTATGACTCCTAAAGGAGTGGAGAAAATGATTGCAGGACTTCAAAAGACAGGTTCTCTAGAAATGCACTATGGTAAAGAGATTAAAGCAGTTGATCCGACGTCTGTCCAAGAAGTGGCCACAGTAGTGCAGGAGGGGTCCAGCGGTAGTGTGCAAGCGTGCAGTGCCTGGAGAATTGTTCGAACGTTGGACATGCCTGCGAGCATGATGCACAAAATCTTACGAAACATTGTGCATTCCTGTACATAGAAACTCATCCATGTCCAGGAGTTGTTACCTGCCGGCCTGCCAGTAAGACAAACATTCTCTCTGGAGTTTCTTGCTCACATGGAAGTGGATAGTGAATGTTCGAGGAACACTCTCTGGACAGACGAATCCCATCTCCAAGGATATTTCAGAACGAAGAATTGCAGAATATGGCCAACACAAAGTCTGCACCCACATCAACTGCTACCAGTTCACTCTGAAATGGTGACTGTATGGTGCTAATTGATGGCACTGTTTAGCATAGGGTTATATTTTTCAAAAAAAAAAAAATGTTTCAAATGGCTCTGAGCACTATGGGACTTAACTTCTGTGGTCATCCGTCCCCTAGAACTTAGAACTAATTAAACCTAACCAACCTAAGGACATCACAAACATCCAAGCGCACGGCAGGATTCGAACCTGCGACTTTAGCGGTGGCGAGGCTCCAGACTGTAGCGCCTAGAACCGCTCGGCCAATTCGGCCGGCCATATTTTTCAGAGGATATGATAACCGTGGGACATGTTACCTGCACCATCACAGAGAAAAGCTAGTCTTTTGGACACAAACGTCACTCTAACTCTCGAACAGCATGGACGTGTGGGTAGGATCATTTTTACGCAAGATGGTGCTCCTCTGCATTGTGGCGATAATGGATCAGAAGGTTTCACAACATGTAAATGTATCATTTGAAACAGCACCTCTTGAACCTCGTCTGGGCTACAACCAACCGTGTTAAACAACTCAGACTGACAATTCCCCAGTCTGTCTCCCCTACATTTAACGAGCCGAGAAATTCTGAGGTAACTAGAACCTGGAACATTCTACTTTTCTTCAATTTGGTTAAACATTGCATCCACACATGTAAGTAATTACCAAAAAACTGTAATATTACGGTTGAACACTCATTAGCCCAAATTTAACGGGTTACCACTAACAAAATATTCTCCTAAACAAACTGAATAACTCGTGATGTGTTTCTACCTAGTAATACAGTGGCAGATAATGCACAGCGCGCAAAATCCAGAACAGTTACTCACATGAAATCAAATGCGAAACAATAAAACATGCCAATGAAGATAAACACTTACAAAAGATATAAATAAGCATTGGCAACTAAAACTAAACGAAAACGTAACAATTATACTTTATTTTTCTTCGTTGTAATAATTGACAATAAAATATACATTGTACAGTTTCTTGTCTTTTATTTAATAATCAATACTATACAAATGATTTACAAGCATTTTTTAATTCATCAAACTTTCTCCACCTAATTGTACGTACACGAATATCTTTAAAATCTGGGTGAGAACAAATAACTGGTTGTGAATTTGAAATTAACAATAACGGAGTACGTCTTAATATAGCGTCTCCTTTGTGCTTCACTCTAATATTACAAGCAATTCCTTCACAGACTTTTTTGAAATCCTCAATTGCACCTTCCTCTAAAGAAATTTCATTATCAACAATGACACGTCTATTAACAGCATCTTGCAATGCAAACTGATTTGTTTTATTATTACAACGTCCAATGTGGCCAACATTTAAACCAAGTGAAATTATACAATCAAAAAACCAATTTTTGCCACTATTTGGCGGACCAACAATACATAATGTGTTTAACTTTTTATTTGGTACATATACATTTTTACCTTCAAATTCTTGCCATTGATACAATCATTTTTTATTAAACCAAGATACAAGATTTGTTAAAAATTTTGTAGCCTCGTCAGTATCATCTTCACATTGAAACAATAAAATTTTATTCAGCCAAAAAAGGGAATCTTGTAGAGTATAATAATAGTCCCAAACATTTGTTCAATGAGAATAAAAAATATTATCTTCAGAACCAGAACACAATAAATTTTCTATACCATGTAAATCCAATTCATTTACCTCGTTAGTATTGATAGCAATTGTTTTCAATAATGCGAACCGTGTGAGTCAATGAGTTTGGAAAAGTATTATGATTGTGTAAAGAAAGAAGTTAATGGACAAAACAAGGTTTTAACTACTACTCTATAAATTAATCACCTTGGAAAGCTACTCTTGCTCACGCATATTGAGCTTCTACTTCACTGATTACGGCAATACAGCTCATGGTGTCTCGGCTGACGTACTCTTGCGTCATGTTTGTTACCCACTTTAGCCAAAATTTTCACATTTATGGTGGACAATGGCGGCGCGTCACTTTGCACAGTATATCCGCCCGCACTACAAAGTAAGTCAGGTCGATGATTGAATGATTAGTCCACGGTTTAAGCCGAACAATGGCTGCCATGCACAGTTGTCTATATAATGACTTCAATCACGTGGTGACCAACACACCATACATTCACAATTATAGTTTTTTGTTTCAACTTACGACAAGAAAATGCGTTACATATCTTCTGTTTCACTCCACAGTCCATGATAAACAGTTTGTGCTGTCTACAATTAAAAACAGTATATTTACAGCGTGCACATGGCTTACCGGTCGACGTATTAAATTTTTATGCTTCATGAGTCATGACACAGTTCCGGGATGTGAGTCACCAGTTTCTTAATCGCGGTACACACCTAGATCATAAATGTAGCACTGTCCAAATACTGCTATTTTTCACCGGCCACGAAACAATGTGTAGCAGTGCATAAGCGGAACGACATTCATCACTCTCTTTTTCTCACTCCAGGTTTTTTGTTGATGGCTTCTCGCTCGACCTATGGATATGCTTCTACATCGCACATATACTTCGTTTCACGTAACAGATTCGAAGATTTTGATTACATCGATTTACAGTTTTATACAAAATAACAATTTCACATTACTTGGCCCATAGAAAATTTACTCAAATAACTCGTTAACAAATAAGAAGGTATGCAACATCAAAATAATTGAAAATGGCCATCACATTCATAACAGCTACATTATGTACACAGAAACATAATTATACCAAGGATTAAAGTTAAAAACGCAATCTTAAATAGTGTTCATAATCCATGATGAAAATAAAGCAGAAAAGAAGTAAACGAAAATATGGGAAAAGTGAAAAGTAGTAAAAGGGAAAACGGAAAAACTACATTGTTATCATCACATTAAATTGCACAGCCAGTGCAGCGTTTGCTCCAGAGCCATTGCGGAGATGTTACGAGGGTTGCCCAGAAAGTACTGCATCGCATTTTTTTTTCTCAGCTGAATACAATTCTTCGAATACGAAACGTTAAGTATGTATTATCTGAAGTCTCCTGAGTGGGCGCGCCAAGTTTCCGTAACTTCCGACAAGTAGCGTAGGTGCAGGACTGTTTGAAAATGGCGTCTGTAGGTGATGTATGTTACAAGCAATGTCCCGTCATACAGTTTCTCACTGCAAAGAAAGAAACTGCGGGGAATATTCACAAACACTTGTTCGAAGTCTATGTATCATCTTCTGTCGACAGAAGTCTAGTTAGTCGCTGGACACGGAGGGTGAGGTCATCAGAAGGCGGTTCGCCTGAGCTCCACGGTTTGCAGCGGTCGTGGAGACCAGCCACGGCTGTCACAGCTGACATGTTGCAGCGAACTGATGTTGTCACTCGCGAGGGCAGACGCATTCGTGGAGGACAATTTGAGGACCATAAGAAGATGATTCACTCAGTGAAACACTGGCTCCACCACCAGGACAACGATTGGTACTGACAGGGCATACACGCCCTTGTTTCGCGCTGGAGAAAGGCCATAGAACGGGACTGAGATTACGTGGAAAAATATCATTCCTTTGTGTGTTTAATTGTCATTATGTTGAATAATAAATTGTCGGAAAAATATGCTATGCATTACTTCCTGGGCAACCCTCGTAGATTTTTCAGCGCTGATTTCCCCACAACCTTGGTGCCCAGATCACCCGATATCTACACCTACAACTTCTGGCTACGGGTTTATCTGAAATATGTTGTGAAACTTCCTGGCTGATTAAAACTGTGTGCCCGACCGAAACTCGAACTCGGGACCTTTGCCTTTCGCGGGCAAGTGCTCTACCATCTGAGCCACCGAAGCACGACTCACGACTCACGGCCGGTACTCACAGCCTTACTTCTGCCAGCATCTCGTCTCCTACCTTCCAAACTTTACAGAAGCTCTTCTGCGAACCTTGCAGAACTAGCAATCCTGAAAGAAAGGATACTGCGGAGACATGGCTTAGCCACAGCCGGTGGCCGTGAGTTGTGTTTCGGTAGCTCAGATGGCAGAGCACTTGCCCGCGAAAGGCAAAGGTCCCGAGTTCGAGTCTCGGTCGGGCACACAGTTTTAATCTGCCAGGAAGTTTCATATCAGCGCACACTCCGCTGCAGAGTGAAAATCTCAATCTGAAATATGTTGTGTTCAGTGCTTCATTTACGAACGTAACTGAATTGAAGGCATGCATTGCGCAAAACATTCTGAACGTCATCGCATGACACTCCGGTTTGTCGTGGAACATGCTGTCTCTCTATTTGTACTTTGGCAGATAAGGGTGGACAGCATATCGAACACGTATTGCGCCAGTCTCACGACGTCGGAGCCGATTTCAGTTTGCTTTTTATGCGGTCGACGGCGACAGTACGATCGTTGTCATTCTACTTTCTATGCTGTTTTGCCCTCAGAACAATTAGAAACCGATTTTTCCCATTCGACTTGGTGCGAACTTGCGATGGTCGATAGGCTTACCTAACTAACAGCGCCTGTTGACTGCTTAACTTCTTCAGTCACACACGCTGGATAGTACGTATGGTGTAATCTTTAACTCAAACCACAGCTGTCTTATTGCGATTCATCTGTCATTTGCAGGCGACACCATTTACATTAAGAAGCTAACAGCGCCATTTTTTGGTAAAATTAGCATAATTTTTTTTATTCCATGACGTTTCTCCCCCCCCCCCCCCTCCCCGCATCAATAATATGCTACTCAAATATGACGTCATTCTGAGCAATATTTCTCTTTCTAAAGAATTTTGAAACTGGTACTCTTATTAGCGACACCCCATACGTTACATGCAGTACACGCTGATCCAAGTGTGTGGACTAAACTCTACTTTACGTTTACTTGTAAAGTAAGTTTTTGCCAAGTAGAAACTCCTGTGTTCGGAATTTGTGTGTTACGTTTTCTATTGTAGTTTCAGAGCATACGGTCATAAATAAAAACATTGAACCAGAAAAAGAATGATCACTTTCGATTATAACAATTTAGGCATTACCGGTTTTCGTCCGGGCATCTGTACTCCTGTTGACCAGTAAATCAAGTAAAGCTAAGTAGACGAGTACGGCCACCTATTGCCGTAAAATACGGTCTTTTTCAATGCTCCATAAGAGCCGTAGGCCCTCCTACCTACCGGGCAATTTGCGGAGATCGGACTGGGAGGTTTGTGGACGATTCCTCGAACTTTTTTGGGCGCAAATTCCTCTGGGAGCAAATCTCACTGGCTGCAGTCTACACGACACTAAGAACACAAACACCTTTTTGTGTTAAGAAATGCATTTGTCTGTGTGTGCCGCATTAGGATAGTTTGGCTGAAAGCTTTCCAGTACAGTGTATTCGGTTTGTACTTGTTCTAAAACGCATTTCGACCTTCACCTCTTGGTTGTAAAATAGGGTGTCCATTCGTCCCGTTTTTCCCGGGACAGTCCCGTTTTTCCCGGGACGGTCCCGTTTTTTACCAAATTGTCCCGCTGTCCCGAAAGTTTTTTTGGGGACGCTCAAATGTCCCGTTTTTTATGATTCCGCTTGGCTAGAGTATTTTACGCTACTGGTTATTTGACTTGCTATTAACTGCGCAATTATTTACGCTATTAAGCGTTTGATGACTTTCAGTATACCCCAAACATGTACCGAACTGTCAAAAATCGCAAGTAATTTCAAACGCACTATAGGTTACGAATAACAACGAAGATTCTTCTCTTCTAAATCGATCTACTGAATCCGTCCTTTCGGTCCAGAGATACTCTACACCACTGATACTTGCTCTCTGGCTTTCGTCACCACACTGTTAATGTTTTTCACTGTGCAATCACTGTTTCATTACGCCAAAACGAAAGTGTAGTTTCAACAGCAATATAAAAAGTGAGTTTTTTAATGACTGGTAGTGGAGAAACTGTAGAATGTACTTTGTGCAGATCAAAATTTGCTATTGGTCATGGTGGAAGGTCTGACATTGTGAATCACATCAAGACGAAGAAACATCACATGAGTGATCAAACGAAAAGAGCAAATTAATGCGTGAGTGACTACTATGTAAACTAAAAATCAGTAACAGAAATGGATAGGCAGTTGGCAGCACAAGAAGCTACGTTTGCATAACACAGTGCAATGTATAACCATAGCTATAAGTCAATGGACTGTACTACAGCAGTTGTTAAAAAACTTTTCAATCCTAAATTCACATGTGGACACACAAAATGTAATGCAATCATTTGAAATGATATTACTCCGTATACAGCTCAGCAGGTTTTAAATGAACTGAAAAGTGCTCGATTCATTTCTGTAATGATTGATACATCGAATCTTCTCGATTTGAAGTTGGTTCCTCTCCTCATCAGGTATTTTCACCCTGAAAATGGCATCACGGTGAAAGTGCTCGAATTCATTAATTTAGCTGGAGAAACTTCAGATTTACTTCAGAATTTTGTGCTGGAGGTTTTAAAGAAATATGATCTTGAGGGAAAAGTGATGGCAGTTTCTGCAGACAACACTAACACCAATTTTGGTGGTAAGAAGAGGAAAGGAAAAAAAAAAAAACAATTTGTTCTATAAACTGCAACAGAACACAGCGAATAATATAGTAGGTGTTGGCTGTCCAGCACATGTTTTGCACAATTCCTTACAAACTGGCTCAGATTGCCTACCCATCGACTGCCAGTTAATTGTAAACAAAATCTACCAGCATTTACACATATATACAGTAAGGGTTGAATCTCTGAAGCCATTCTGTAAGTTTACTGAAACTGAATACAAAACTGTACTTGGGCACAGCAAGACAAGGTGGCTATCTCTGCGACCAGCATTGGAAAGAATTGTAGAGATATTTCCTGCTTTGAAATCATATTTCACTTCCCTTGATAAGTGTCCTGTTATCCTTAAACAATTCTTTGATAACCCTGTGTCTATTGTTCTTCTACATTTTATTGTTAGCCAGCTGAAACCTTTCTCCCCAACAATTAAATGTATTGAGAAACAAGAAATCACAATAGTAGAAGTTTATCAAGAAATAAACAAATTATTGGGCAAATTAGAATGTAGAAAATCTATAAGATTTCTCACAACCTTTGTACATGAGACTCTAATAAAGCTGGAAGAAGAGGGTGAAATTACTGTAGAACAATTTCATGTTTATGCTGACATCTTCTACGACTCTTGCATTGAGTATATTAAAGAATGGTGTTTACCATTTCTCACACCTTTTAAAGCATCTGACTGAGTTAATAGTGAAAGGAGCAGCTACAGTTGAAGGATATTCAGGACTTTTGTGTTTTTATTAAAAGTATTGCACCAAATTTTCATGTCATGTGCACAGAACTTCATATAAAGTGAAGAAGGAGACAAAGAAAGTGTTAGTGCTACGTGGTGTAAAATATTTGCTTATTTCAAAAGTAAAAACATTAACATCAGAAACACGATTCACTTGGTCTGGCAATTCCTGGGTCAAATGCTGCTGTGGAATGTGTGTTTTCGTTAATGAACTCTTTGTGGTCAGATGAAAAAAACAGAATGAAAGTGGAAACAGTGAGGGCCTTGCTCATTGTCAGAACACACTTTAATGGTGTATCGTGTACTGACTTTTCTTATACAATTTCAAACTAAATTGAAAGTGAAAAGTACGGTGATAATGTGGCAGAATAATTGTAAAAAGTGATTTGGGATCATCTGAGTGCACGTTGTAAACTTGTATGTGTATCAAATATAGTCAATACAATATTTATGTCCCGTTTTTTTTTCTTCATTGTCCCAGATTTTTCTCTAATTTATTTTAAATGTCCCCTTTTTCAGTGAAAATGAAATGGACACCCTACTCTAGAACTTTGGCGTGTAACCGTTACTCGGTGAATCTTATTCAGTCTCGTTTGCGCAAGACAGTGTCGAAAATATAGCATCATATTTATGGCTCCACCAGACACATATGTCTTCAGTGCAGTAAGTACAATACAATCATCTGTATTTACTGGATTCATTTCTACACAAACATTTTCAGTACGGGGGTGCACCATCTACTAGCACCGCCATGAACGGGTGACAACTCGGATACAGGGAATCATGCACACTTTCAGAAGGAGGTCCAAAAACATCGCCGTCCATTCAACTGAAGCTTCTTATCGCCTACGGCTTGGCCGGCCACGGAGTGACAAATTTGAGTGGGTGCGTGGGCAGCGGGCGTGCCGACGATCGGCCTGTCTCGGCTTTGCTCGGCCCTCCTCGGAAGCACCCTGAACAGCCCGACACTCCATTTAGTATTACGGCGTAGCATTTTACCGTCGTGACTACTCTCTTCAATTCGCGAGAATCGTGGTGCCCGTGCTGTTTAGTCTTCGCCATTTGTTTTAAGTATGAAGGATTTTCACAGTTCCAGTGGCTGTTTCCAGAAAACGAGACAGTGTGACGAGCTGTCCTCACAGACCTTTATAAATGAATGAGAATGACAGAATAGAGGTATGAGAATTCTCAACAGATATTATGCATTACATAAACTATGGGCACTGCAAATTTACTACGAAATGACATTACAGTATCATTCAGAAAGGGTTAAAAGATCTAGTTGACAATGACAGAGCAACAGATACAACGATGGAGAGACGGCATTCATTATTCTGTAGATAAAGAAGCACCTTGGTTTATACTTCATGGCATGAAATAAGTGAAGCAATTGGTAGTAAGAACAGTATAATTTGTGAAGTCTCTCGCATTATTCCTCTGCATTTGCACCGATTTTTCATTGCAACTGAACGAAGAATATGCAAACTTAACACTGAGGTGGCAAAAGTCCTGAGATATCTCCTTTTGCCCGACGTAGTGCAGCAACTGGAAGTGGCATGGATTCAACACGTAGTTGGAAGTCCGCTGCAGAAATATTGAGCCATGCTGCCACTACAGCCGCCTATATTTGTGAAAGTGTTGCACTTGCAGGATTTTGTGCACGAACTGGCCTTTTCTTTCTTCTTTATTGTAATTTTAAAAACCTTATACAAAGGCAGGCTGTCAGCAGCACAGTACGCCGCTCTTCAGCCTCGAGTTGACAATAAGTAAGTACATATAGGTGGCACAGAGAATACAATCAATACGGCGGGCAAAAATGTAGACACTAAAAAACAAAAAAACAAGGAGCCGTTCACGCTGGATGAGAAACATCACTAACACTAGTTGACACGGCGCACATAATATGGAGGATGGCGACGGCACACGTGAAAAGTGGTGGCGTAATGGCGAACAAACACTAAACACAAACGAAGGCACACACACGAGACTCTGAAGGCGATGATCTCCGGCGCGCGAATGTTCACTGAGCATGTGCGAGTCCGGGGACCTGCCAAGAGAGGAGGAGGAGGAAGGGGAGTGGGAGAGAGAGAGGGGAGAGCAGAGATGCCAGGGGCATGGGAGAGAGGGGGAGGGAGGAAGGGGGAGGGGAAGCCCGGGGGAAGAGGTGTGGAGGGAGGGGATGGGGGAAAAGGAAAGAGAAGGGAGGGAGGGTGCCTAAGGGAAAGGACACACGAAGTGGGGGGAGGATCAAAGTTGATAGGAGGGGTAGATGGAGGGGAGGAGGACATCAGCAGGGAGGGGGAGCTGGCGGAAGCCACCTTGGGGGAGGGTAGGGAGGGTGGAGAGATGGAGACGGGGTGGGATGTGGGAATACAGGTGCGGCAGTGGGCGGGGGTGGGAGAGGATGGGTGAGACAAGCGGGTGAGGAGGATTGAATTGCGGGAGGTGTACAGGATCCGTATCCTTTCAAGGAAGAGGAGCAGGTGGGGGAAGGGGATGATATCATACAGGATCCACGTGGGGGAGGGGAGACGGATGCGATAGGCGAGGCTGAGAGCATGGCGTTCAAGGATTTGGGGGGATTTATAAAAGGTAGGGGGGGTGGAGATCCAGGACGGATGAGCATAACAAAGGATAGGGCAGATGAGGGATTTATAGGTGTGGAGGATGGTGGAGGGGTCCAGACCCCACGTACGGCGGGAAAGGAGCTTGAGGAGACGGAGTCGGGCACGTGCCTCGGCTTGGTTTGTCCAGAGATAGGGAGTCCAGGAGAGACGAGGGTCGAGGGTGACGCCAAGGTACTTAAGGGTGGGAGTGAGGGCGATAGGACGGCCATAGATGGTGAGATAGAAATCAAGGAGGCGGAAGGAAGGGGTGGTTTTGCCTACAATGATCGTCTGGGTTTTGGAGGGATTGACCTTGAGCAACCACTGGTTGCACCAAGCAATGAACAGGTCAAGATGGGATTGCAGAAGGTGTTGGGAGAGCTGCAGGGTGGGGGCAAGGGCAAGGAAGGCGGTGTCATCGGCAAACTGGAGAAGGTGGATGGGGGGGGGGGTGACGGCGGCGGGATGTCCTCCGTGTACAAAAGGCACAGAAGGGGGGAGACGACGGAGCCTTGGGGCACACCGGCGGAGGGGAAAAAGGTGTAGGAATCTGCGTTATGGATGGTGACATAGGAAGGACGGCGGGAGAGAAAGGAGCCGATCAGACGGACGTAGTTAATGGGAAGGGCGAAGGTTTGGAGCTTGAAGAGGAGACCGGAATGCCATATGCGGTCATAAGCTCGTTCTAGGTCCAGGGAGAGGAAGATTGCGGAGCGACGGGAATTAAGCTGGTCGGAAAGGAGATGAGTGAGGTGAAGGAGAAGGTCGTCGGAAGACAAGGACGGCCGAAAGCCATACTGGGCTAACTAGCCTTACAGTTATGTCCCATAAATGTTCGATGAGATTCTTGTCTGGCGATGAAAACGAAGTCTTTCGCGACGGCGCTTGTATGTAAAACATTGTCGATTATCTTGCCGCGTCAGGTCGGGGTAAAATCTCGAGCTTTCGACGATAGCCTCCATAGTCATCGTCAGGAGCAACTGACTGTCTTCACTGCTGCTGTGGTGGCCTTTTTATAGCCCGTCTGGCTTCTGATTGGTCGGCTTCTGATTGGTCGGCGATTACGTACTGCTGTCGCAGTCGGTGTCAGTGTGTGCGATGTCGGCGCCGCCGATTATGTTGGAACGTAAACCTTGGATGGAACGTCTCTGCTGCTTCTCTGCATCGAGCGCTCGTTTCCATGTACCGCTCAGATAGTATCCGCTATCACGTTTAAAGTTCTTTTCGCTCGTTCTTATTTCAACAGTCACCTTAATAACTGAATCCCAGTATGTGGAGCCATGGGACAGAATTTGTAGACCGGCCATGGCAAGGAAAGCGTTTCTGAAGAAATCTGTTAACATCGGGTATAGATTTAAGTGTCATGAAGTTGTTTCTGAAAGTATTTGTATGGAGTGTAGCCATGTATGAAAGTGACACATGAACAATAAATGGTTTATACAAGAAGAGAAGAGAAGCTTTCGAAATGTGGCGCTACAGAAGAACGCTGAAGATTAGACGGGTAGATCACGTAACTAATGAGGAGATAATGAACAGAACTGAAGAGAAGAGTGATTTGTGACACAGCTTGATTAGAATAAGCATCTAGGGATAACCAATTTAGTTCTGGAGGGAAGCATGAAGGATAAAAACCGTACAGGGGACTATAAGATAAATATACTAAGCAGATTCAGAATGTTGTTGCTTGCAGTAGTTACTCGATGATGAAGAAGCTTGCACAGTATAGAGTAGCATGGAGAGCTGCATCGAAACAATCTCTGGACTGAAGACCACAACGAGAGCAACATATACGTTTTTGAGAAATGCGAAAAATAAAACCAAATTGTATGCCATGCGACTGTACTGTTATTTAAATGCAGTGCGTGTGCAGTTTCCCCCTCATCACCTTCCTCACGCTCAGATAGCATGGCGTGCTGTTGGGGAAAATGTGCCTGGACTTGGCTCCCGATCTGTTGTGTACAGTGTCAGTACACCTAGGGTCAAGGTACCAGATAATACTGATAATGGTGTTATCCTTACTACATATCATATACTTTAAGTTTTCTGTTCTTCCCTAACATGTATCCTGGCTATCACGTGGTCCACTTTGTTGTGTGGTACTTAAGATAGGTAAATAAATTAGTGAAGTCAATGTGAAGTGAAGTAGAAATAAGAAAATAAATGAAAAACTTAGTCTAGTTTAGAAGAATTACACACTGGCAAACAGCAGGCAGAGCAGCAGTGACAGAAGAGCCAATGACCATGAAGTCAGCACGTTAAGAAGCCATCGCCCTCCCCACATAAGCGGAAGCTGTCGATTCAGCCGTCAGGGCATCGACCAACTGGCTCATGTGTTTCTCAATTGTCACATGTGATCAAAGGCCCTCGCCTACATTCTAGGAGCCAATGACCGACGTTAAGAAGATTCTTCGGGAAGCTTTTCAATGTGGCAGAAGAGTCAATGACCGGCCCACGTGTTTCTCAATTGTCACATGTGATCATAGGCCCTCGCCTACATTCCAAGAGCCAATGACCGATTCGCACAAGATTCTTCGAGAAGTTTTTCAACGTGACAGAAGAGGCAATGACCGTCAAGTCATTCACCTCCAGTGAACTGAAGTGAATAAATACGCGAGACGCAGTGGGTCCGACAAGAGTAGTTTTCAGTTCAGTTCCAGTACAGTTCAGTCAGTGCTGAAGACCGTCATGCAGGAAGAGAGTTCATTGTATACAGAAGCACTAAGTCCGCCGATGTAATGGAATAGCAAGCAGCAGCCTCGCCACCATAAGACAGAAGTTAGAAGGTATTTGAAGACTGATTTTTACGTACCCGGATGACTCGTGAGGACGGGAAAGAGACGCCCTCACATCAGCAGTCACCTTTGAGCTGGTGATGAAGATCTGACAGCCGAAGACTGGCAAGCTGGAGTCCGTTGTTCGACTCCGGGACACTGGCCTTCACCCGCTGCGCCGCTCCGCTGGCCGACGCACAACACTGACACACGCGGCCGCTTAGAGAATAGAAACACTGGGACGCCACATCCAAGGTATCACCATCCGATTCACGACTTCGTTCTCAATAATTAAACGGGCCACAGCACGATGCACGTCTCCAGTCAACTGGGCGAGACGGCGACACGAGATAACCACCACCACGCGTAATCAGATTCCGCCGCTCACGCAAGCAGAAGGCTTTGCAAACGACACAGCTGCCGCTCTCCCAGCCAGAACAATCCCCTAAGGAAACCGTTGTACAAATCTTCAATAAAAGTTATCTTGTGTAAAAATGCTGTTTCATTCTACCTCAAACGCGAGCCAAGGAAGAACCCACCCTGCCCTCATGTTGTTAAGAGAGATAAAGTAATTTATTTAGTGTTTTTCACCCTGACCTGATGCCTTAGAATCAAATGCCCTTTGCAGTAATGCTCATCCTGACAGTTGACTAGCATCAACAGAGAAAACCCAGTTACAACTTTTCAGTGTATCACAGATTTTTTTTACTATTGAACTTTGGGACTGATGCCATTCCTGATAACACAGTAGTCAAGGTGGTCAAAGTTAGGAAATTAGTGGAAATCGTGTAAAATTTATTTTTACGTATATTATTCCGTAAGGTGGAATTAGGGGACTGCCACTTCGTTTGCCTAAACTATCTGAGGAAGCCGCCTACAAGCCACACCCTTTCTGGCCTTTGCTCAATCCGCAGATATCATTCAACTGCACTGATTCGACCCGAGTGTGGCACACCTCCCTGTCTCCCACTCTAGTGTGCTGCACATTATTCTGTACGGGCAGGTAGCAAACAGTTACAACAGGTATAGCAATATTAAATGACATACTATCATTGCTTAAAGTTGCGTAGCACTTACTCATATCGGACCATCGAATGTTATTTGGTGTAATTGAATGGTTGATAATGCAGGTGTTCTCGTGCTTGTACTTGAAATTTGTTGAAATTAATTTCTGTGCCTCTATATTTAAGTACAAGGAGCACCGAGTGCCACGATTTTGCATTAACCGAATGAGTGTCTTGAGTTGTTAGTCATCTTGGTCCAGCGAATTTGATGCCCACCAAAAGAAATGGGCTTATGCAGCGGATAGTCGGTGGCAGTAGCTATGAATTGCTGCAGCCGCCAAGTTAACTGTACCCCTCATTCTTCATCTGTTTGGTCCACTCAAGAGCTTTGGCCGCTGCCAAGACAAACACAGCCGCACCGACGGCGATCTAGGAGGTCGGTACTCACTTCCGCTGCGTATAGTCTCGGCAACCCTGACTCCACGTTACCTCTACTGTGCTACTGCATGATCTTTGTTTCTTGACAGATCTCTGTCAGGAAACCGCTTGCTTGTACTGTCACCGGAACATCAAAGAGGTTCACGGTGGGAAGTTAATGTGGGGTTATCAATAATTAACTTCTGTCCTCGAATATTCTACTGCACTGAACCACCCTTTGCGTACATCGCTATGGAACTGTGCGCAGTGGATGATTTAAAAGGGAGTGAGTGATTTGGGAAGCTAGCAATGAAACTGCAGTTAACACTCTGTATTATATTGGAAATAACTTGTGTTATCTCCCACATGAATGAACCAAAATAATAAATGATCAAGGTATATTATTCACTGAAATGAGACGTGGCTTTCATGATAAAGATAGATTTATTAGAAATAAAACGGAATGAAATCAGGAATGAACAGAAATAAACAACCATTAATTACATTGAGCATCTGTTTAACGCAATATATGGCTGACCAAGTTGTGGACTGGGTGAAGTAATTTATAATATGCTTCTCATTTTGGTTGACAGTGACTGAACTACTTTGGTGCAAGCTAACATGATATGCACGACTTAAACAGCGACTGCTGCAGAGTGAAATAGCACAACGCAGACGCTGGGAATTTACCTTAATGGTTCTAATGTGCCGGAGCTACAAAATGCTCGCCATGCACCTGCAAGAGCCAGGAATGCTGCTACCAACGAGGCCCTGCGTGGGGCTCAGTTGCCTTCTCCCGTCACAGAATCCAAGACCGGCCACATCTCCAGATCAGGCCTAAATCTACGATATAATATTTCCTGAATATTCGATCAGACTCGTCTCACGGCCAAAGTCCGAATACCCTTCTCAGTCTCTTCAGTATCATTTCAAAAACACTACACATCGAGAAATTTCGAAATAATAAAGCTACCAATGGAGATGCAACATACAGCTCTTTCGATATAATAAACCAACCAATCGAAATGCGACAGCGTTTCTTTACGCCAATCGCAGAATTCTCCTCTCTCAGCACATCCTCCCTCCGGAGACCGGCAAATTCGATTCCTCCATTCCTGTCGTTTTCGGTGAGAAGCATCAGATGCCTTGCGGTGCGTAATTTGACGTCATCGACGGATTCCCAATCACAACGCTGTTTCACTATTCACTTCAAAATCCGCTTAGCGTGTACGCCTACATGGCTTCCAAAAAACGCAATGGCTGTCCCGGTGACAGCGAGTCGGCCGCTCTGCCCCGTCTGCTCATTTCAGCAACCGAGGCGAAATGTGTTCACGATTCTTACGGATACGCATCTCGCAGGACGGTCTAAAGAAAACACTGTCGTAGATACGTGCAGAATCTGAAGAATGCACTTTCTTCACCAGCCATTAACAGGGCTACGGGCCACTATCACTCCGTTAAAGAAAAAAGGTCGCGTCGCAGGTTTCTAGGGAAACGTACTGCAGCCTTTTAACAGCACTTCCCTGCACGCTACTGGGGGACACCCTCTTGTTCTAGTCATGTCTGACAGCTTCCCACCGAGCGAGTTGGCGCAGTGGTTAGACACTGGACTCGCATTCGGGAGGACGACGGTTAAATCCCACGTCCGGCCATCCTGATTTAGGTTTTCCGTGATTTCCCTGAATCACTCCAGGCAAATGCCGGGATGGTTCCTCTGAAAGGGCACGGCCGGCTTCCTTCCCCATCCTTCCCTAATCCGATGAGACCGATGACCACACTGTCTGGTCTCCTTCCCCAAACAACCAACCATCCAACCAACAGCTTCCCACCCTCTGCGTAGAAGCAGGCCTACCCGATATAGTTGTATCTGCGTCCATTCCTTGTTCCCCGAAATTCCCGTGATTAAAAAATTAAAGCGGCCTCTTCGCTAAGGAGAGCGAGGTTTTCTTCACCCAGTGTCTAACAAAACATATTGTCAGACACAAACTCAGTTAGGCTACATCAAAATATTCGGTGAAATTAGAAACCAACGAACTCAGACCCGGCCACTGTCAACCCCTCTTTAACAAGCATCATATCGGTCCAGTGCCTTCGTAACTAAATACATTTGGCTTAACTGCATATATTCCCGTGATTTGAATAATTGATTAAAGTGAAATGAAGTTGAAACCAAAGGACCTGCCGTCCTCAATATACAGTAAATTTTTCCACGGGTAGTAAAATGGTTCAAATGGCCCTGAGCACTATGCGACTTAACTTCTGAGGTCATTAGTAGCCTAGAACTTAGAACTAATTAAACCTAACTAACCTATGGACATCACACACATCCATGCCCGAGGCAGGATTCGAACCTGCGACTGGAGTGGTCGCTCGGCTCCAGACTGTAGCGCCTAGAACCGCACGGCCACTCCGATCGGCATCATGGGGAGTATCACGCTTAAAATATGTTAGTGGGGCATGGACCAAAAGCGTTTTCGTCTCAACATTCTAGATACATATACCTTTCAAGAATTGCAATAAAGATCGAATTTTTTGCCATTTTGAATGAGAAGCTGACGTTAATGGTTCCTAACGTGCCGGAGCTGCAAACTGCTCACTATGTATCTGGAGAAACCTGCAGTGTCGCTTTGACTCGAATAGGGGATCTCAGTCTCCTTCTCTCGTCCCAGGACAGTGACCGTTTCTCCCGATCTATCCCGTCGTAAACTACAATCTAACTGGAATCCGTGCTCTTTCCTAAATATTCCGTGAGACTCAGCTTATGGCCAAAGCCTGAAGATGTTTCGCAGTCTCTTCACTATCATTTCCAGAAGTACTCTACAGTTTGTGTCGCTGCCTTCGGATTCCCAATGGAAGCGATGTCTCTCTGCTCTCGCGGGAAACGATTTAGTGTGGCTGCCTATATTAATAACGCAATGACTACCCCGGCGACATCGTGTCGGATGTCAGTCCAGTTCAACGGCCGAAGCGAAATGTTTTCGTGTTCTCTACAGATACGGATTTCACAAAAATGTCCTTGGAAAACTTCGTCGTGATACCTGGAGAATATGCACTCCCCTCGACATGTATCAGTTATTAGGGAGCAGTTCCGTTTTGACTTGAATCAAGAAGCTACAACAAAATAACGTGCTGTAAGTCGTTGAGACAGTGCACTGTAGCCTACTAAGAGCGCTTCTCTTCTGCACACGGCTGGGGGACCTCCTACTGGTCAGGCAATATCCGCCGGCTTGCCACCCTCTGCGTGAAAGCAGTGACGTAGTATCGCAGGTTCGGCCAATATACCTGCAACTGTATCATTTCCTTGCTCCCCTTTCTTAAACCATCAAAGCAGCCTCTTCGCTATCAATACCCGACCAGCTTCCCTTCACACAGCTGCAGCCCGTATCGTTACCGCCTCTAATATGCTGCGAGATCTGAGATTAACTGTCAAATCTAATAATAGGCAAATGTAGAACCAAACAATGCAGTTATGTACTTTTGATTTATCGTATTTAATTTGCAAGACATACAAGAATAATTACTACCATTATCAGTTTCTTAGCGATGTTTCAGAAATTAGCAACGGCCTACAGTTCCATTGGAGAACATTTCGTTTGGCAGTGTTTTATTTGACCACGACCAGAGATAACGTTCTCCCTTCGGTAAATGTTATCCACAAACATTATCGAACTTCAAAAAATAGATGTGACTGCAGGTTATAACGATTGCATCACTTAAATGGTAACCACGCACAAAATGGCGCGTAGAAAGATCGCATACCTATGGTTTTCACTGACTGCATGATTAAATAACGTAGTCTATGCGCAAAAAACACTTTTTTTATATTATAATGTGAAACCACCTTAGGCCACTTATAATAAGTTATTGGGTACAGCAACACTGTCGTGTCAGAAGTGATACTTGAGAAAATGGCTTAAAATAGAAAGACAGCAAGAGAGACCAGAACCCAACACCAGGACACTCGGGTAACAAGAAATCTTCACACACTATTAAACGTCTTTGTATAGTATTTCATCAGCATCCTCTGCGCCTATTTATTATCTTGATAATAGTTACAAAGTTCATGCGTTGCTGCATTTAATAGATGCTTGTCAGAATATTTCATCATTATTATCTTTGCGTATTTTTTATCTTAATAATGCTTACAAAATTCACGCATGGCAACATTCCATAGATGCCTGTCACGATAAAATAGAATATTATTTTACTTAAGCATTCTAGAAGCAAGGTTCGCAGGAGAGCTTCTGTAAAGTTTGGAATGTAGGAGACGAGATACTCGCAGAAGTAAAGCTGTGAGTACCGGGCGTGAGTCGTGCTTCGGTAGCTCAGATGGTAGAGCACTTGAACGCAAAAGGCAAAGGTCCCGAGTTCGAGTTTCGGTCGGGCACACAGTTTTAATCTGCGGAAGTATCATATCAGCGCACACTCCGCTGCAGAGTGAAAATCTGAATCTGGATTCTAGAAGCAGTCATTTAATAATTGTTTCTCTTGATTTGCAGGAATATTTTTCAGGATTTCCTGTGACACCACAAGCCGAAACTTTTCAACAGAACATTCTGCCAAATACAAAATCAGATCTGTCACCTCAAATTTCTCCGTCTAATCACATACTAATGATCCCATACCCAACGACTGTCAACACTCTGTAATCAGCTACATTTCGGTTCCAGTGCCTTCACAACTAGACAGAAGTGCGCTAATTCCATACGTTTGTATGGATAATTAGAGTGAAAGGAAAGACTTCCCGTCGCCCAATATTTCGCTTGAGACACTTGTACTTTGTTCTCTCCATCGCCCTGCGAGTCAGCTTTTGTCGTCTCCACTTTCACTGTCAAACTGATTGTTTCCTCTTCTATTGAGCTGAGTAACGCTGCGGTTAGCGGACTGTACTCGTATTTCGGAGGACGAGGGTTCAAATCTGTGTCTGGCCATCTACATTTAGTTTTTCCATGATATCCCTAAAACATTAAGCCAAATGCTGGGATCGTTCCTTCGAAAGGGCACGGCCGCTTTCCTTCGCCATCCTTCAGTAATCCGAGCTTGTACTCCGTCTCTAATGATCTCCTTGTTGATGGCACGTTAAACACTAATTTCCTCCGCTTCTTTCCTCTTTTAACAGACAGGAAAATTATACTATTTTTGGGTAACTGATTCACAACGTCTGGTGGGCACACTCGATTTCATCAGCGACGATCCCGAATGCAGGGCATCTTATACAGAAACCTTAAATAACGACATCACTAATCGTCTATTTGCAGATCCGAAGTTTCACACTGCCACTATGAAACCGATCCACTCATCTACAGAAGATATTTTATGAAATACCTACTAGTTCTAAATCCTCTCAGCGGCTAACGAACGCATCACTGAAAGACCACAAGTAGTTACAGTCCAGGTACTGCACCGGGCTCCATCCTCACATGGCTTACACAGGGTGATCCCCAGAGAGCAGCAACGTCGTAATTCATTAATATCATACATTTACGAGTACGGAGATCTCGACCCTGGGGCTCAGAAAGCATTTCCACCCATTCACGATCAGATAGTCTAGATTTATGGGAGCTCTGCACGTGCTGATCCTCCAGATCGGTGGGAGCACTGCACACGCTGCAGAAAAGAGGAACACCTCTGATCAGTGAGTCGGAACCAGGCATCGTACTGCAGTCTTGCAACACGCTCCCAACTGCATTCCGTAACCTCTACAGGTGATTTTGTATTGTGAAAAGTGTCCGCTGCTCCAAGGATTTCCAATTTCCGTTTCTTGTTCGACGAAATATATATGCCACTTGATTCAAAGCATCCAGAAACCTTTTAGTGGACATTAATGTGGAGTGTGTCCACCATACGGCTTTATGACTGCTTGACCTCTGCTATCGACGTTGTCAATGGCGTGTCTGAATCTTTGTGGTCGAAAGGCGGCCCATTCTTCCTCAACAACAGAAACCAGAAAAAGTAGTGACGTTGGAGGCTGGCGTCTGGAGCGAAGGCGACGTAGTAATTCAGCCCAAAAGTGTACCATTGGGCAGGGCACTCAATTTCAGGAACGTTATTGTCCACAATTGCCCTAATGTTGCTGCTTTACGGCAGCGTGCACTGTCTTGCTGATACCAACACTCACCGTCTCAGAACTGTTCCCCTACTGTAAACAGTACAGAATGCTGTGAAATGTGTTCCTGTGTTTCCTGAAAATGGTTCAAATGGCTCTGAGCACTATCGGACTGACCATCTGAGGTCATCAGTCCCCTAGAACTTAGAACTACTTAAACCTAACCAACCTAAGGACATCACACACATCCATGCCCGAGGCAGGATTCGAACCTGCGACCATAGCGGTCGCGCGGTTCCAGACTGAAGCACCTAGAACCGCTCGGCCACACCGGCCGGCTGTGTTTCCTGATTTAGAATTAACTGCAACAAAGAGAATGATCATATAAAGTTGATCGTCGGTAAAGCAGATGACAGACAGATTCATTGGAAGAATCCTAAGGAAATGCAATCCGATAACAAAGGAAGTAGGTTACAAAAAAATGGTTCTAATGGCTCTGAGCACTATGGGACTGAACATCTACGGTCATAAGTCCCCTAGAACTTAGAACTACTTAAACCTAACTAACCTAAGGACAGCACACAACACCCAGTCATCACGAGGCAGAGAAAATCCCTGACCCCGCCGGGAATCGAACCCGGGAACCCGGGCGTGGGAAGTGAGACCGCTATCGCACGACCACGAGCTGCGGACGAAGCAGGTTACAGTACACTTGTTCGCCCACTGCTTGAATACTGCTCAGCGGTGTGGGATCCGTACCAGATAGGGTTGATAGAAGAGATAGAGAAGATCCAACGAAAAGCAGCGCGCTTCGTCACAGGATCATTTAGTAATCGCGAAAGCGTCACGGAGATTATAGATAAACTCCAGTGGAAGACTCTGCAGGAGAGACGCTCAGTAGCTCGGTACCGGCTTTTCTTGAAGTTTCGAGAACATACCTTCACCGAGGAGTCAAGCAGTATATTGCTCCCTCCTACGTATATCTCGCGAAGAGACCATGGGGATAAAATCAGAGAGATTAGAGCCCACACAGAGGCATACCGACAATCCTTCTTTCCACGAACTTTCCACGAACTACTCAAGGTACATTCCACCACACACCGTCAGGTGGATTGCGGAGTAGGGATGTAGATATAGATGTAGAGACCACTCCTAAACGACGAAAAACACTGCCCTACTGTTACACAGCTCTTTTATACTTCACTGCAGGCGCTACATGTGGTAGGAGGTGAGTTTCTCCAGGCATTTGCCAAACCCACATCCTCGCATGGGATTGCCACATGGTATATCGTCATTCATTACTCCAAACCAAGTCAACCGCTCTGCACTACCGTAGCTCTATACAGAACCTCAGGTCTCGTTCAGCACTCAGTACAGACGTGTAGCTTATGAGGAATATTATTGTACCCCATTCTCTTTTAGTTCCTACGCGAATTCCTTATCCTAGCTACGCTGCTGGTAACAGTCTGGGACTCACGAGTGATTCCTCTCCCTACTTTCATGCGATTTCTTATTAACTCCCTTCGCAATGCCGAATGTTTCCTGTCCGTCAGTGCATGAAATCTGCCTGGGCTTGCATTAGCTGCACTTGGTCCTTCACGTTTCCACTTCACAATCACACCCAGAACAGACGAATTCGGTAGCTTCAGAAGTGTTGTAATATCCCCAGTGGATGTGTTACTTATGTGACCTCCAGTGACTAGTCCACATTCGAAGTCACTGAACTATCCTGACCAACCATACTACGACTATTACGGCGTCTGTAATGACAACGCCGTGCTGCCCGCCTTCTTCTATGCTGGTAATATCGTCTCTCATGATATGTAATTGTCAACAGCGGGTTACCCAGTTACCTCGGATGCTTCTGTTCAAACACTTTATGAATACATATTATAAAATTTAGTGTTTGTGTGTCTGCATGTCCCATATCTCCATCTAAGCGACTGGAAAAAAGCGCAGGTGACGCCTGTATATAAGAAGGGTAGAAGGACGGATCCACAAAATTACAGACGAATATCCTTAACATCGCTTTGTTGCAGGATTCTCGAACATATTCTCAGTTCGAATATAATGAATTTCCTTGAGACAGACCCGTTGCTGTCTATGCATCAGCACGGCTTTAGAAAGCATCGCTCCTGCGAAACGCAACTCGCCCTTTTTTCACACGATATCTTGCGAACCATGAATGAATGGTATCAGACGGGTGCCATATTGCTTGACTTCCGGAAAGCGTTTGACTCGGTCCCTCAGTGCAGACTCCTAACTACGGTATGAGCATATGGGACTGGTTCCCAAGTAAGTGAGTGGCTCGAAGACTTCTTAAGTAATAGAACCCAGTACGTTGTCCTCGATGGTGAGTGTTCATCGGAGGTGAGGGTATCATCTGGAGTGCCCCAGGGAAGTGTTGTAGGTCCGCTGTTGTTTTCTGTCTATATAAATGATCTTTTGGATAGGATGGATACCAATGTGCAGCTGTTTGCTGATGATGCTGTGGTGTACGGGAAGGTGTCGTCATTTAGTGACTGTAGGAGGATACAAGATGACTTGGACAGGATTTGTGATTGGTGTAAGGAATGGCAGCTAGCTCTAAATATAGATAAATGTAAATTAATGCAGATGAACAAGAAAAAGAATCCCGTAAAGTTTGAACACTCCATTATTAGTGTAGCACTTGACACAGTCACGTCGATTAAATATTTCGGCGTAACATTTCAGAGCGATATGAATTGGGACAAGCATGTAATGGCAGATGTGGGGAAGGCGGATAGTCGTCTTCGGTTCATTGGTAGTATTTTGGGAAGATGTGGTTCATCTGTAAAGCAGACCGCTTATAAAACACTAATACGAACTATTCTTGGGTACTGCTCGAGCGTTTGGTATCCCTATCAGGTCGGATTGAGGGAGGACATAGAAGCAATTCAGAGACGGGCTGCTAGATTTGTTACTGGTAGGTTTGATCATCACGCGACTGTTACGGAAATGCTTCAGGAACTCGGGTGGGAGTCTCTGGAGGAAAGGAGGCCTTCTTTTCGTGAATCGCTACTGAGGAAATTTAGAGAACCAGCATTTGAGGCTGACTGCAGTTCAGTTTTACTGCCGCCAACTTATATTTCACGGAAAGACCACAAAGATAAGATAAGAGAGATTAGGGCTTGTACAGAGGCAAATAGGCAGTAATTTTTCCCTCGTTCTCTTTGGGAGTGCAACAGGGAGAGAAGATGGTAGTTGTGGTACGAAGTACCCTCCGCCAAGCACAGTATGGTGGATTGCGGAGTATGTATGTAGGTTTAGATGTAAGTCTCAAGGTACCGATTTCAACCAAATTTGGAACACCCATCCCTTACTCTCAGGCAACAACCGCTTTGGGGATGAGAACCAGCTGCCTATCATAACTCAGTAGATATGGCACCATGGAGAATGATAGTCGTGAGAAATTGCAGCGTTTTGCCTGACGTTTATTACTTACGTGCTACTTAATCTGCTTGCGAGACATTACGCAGACAGTATGCACATATGCCGCTAAATTCAACTTGAAAGTTGTACCAAAGTACCACACATATTTCAGGAGATATGACGTCATGAACACAGAGATGCGTGACAAATTACCGCACCACGCACGGCAGTATCCGCTTATGCACCTGAACGCATCTACACAAACATATCGTTATACAACCTATAGTTCAATAGATGTAACGTCAAAAACGTAGGCGCCTGAAGAAAATGCCGCAGAATGCATTAAGTTTTAATACATATATTCTTTAGCACTGTTGCACTCACATAGCCGAATCTGGCAGCGCTTTTGGCAAATTTCGACTACGAAACGCAGAAGGCTGTAGGAGGAAACAACAGCTCTTTATACACGTATGAAGAAGCGTTGTTCTAAAGGCGTTTACAACACCGTATTGTAGACACGCGAAACAGCAGAAAGTATCTGGGGCAATGTACCTATAGATTTGTACATTGAGTTTATTTCTTTGTACGACAGTTTCACAATTTCAAGGCAAATTAAATTTTTTCGGTATTGCACAATTTCTTGTTTTTGTTTCTAACAGAAGATTGGTAACATGAATATCGGAGCAATGCCAGGTTTCTCAGCTATTCTACGCTAAACATGAAACAGGACTTAATAAAAGAATACTTTGTCTGTTACAGGCTGTACTGCGCTTTATTCAAATCGTGCTATTTGATAATTCCCGGCGTGAGTCACTATCAAGCTCACTTGCTATGTCATGTATGGCAGGTAGTGCTCATCACATTCTTCATTTATCTCACAAACATAAAATTAGAAGTCGTACTCCACCGTAATATAATCTAGCTGCTGCTGCCTGCAGCACACGATGGAGTACGACTTCTGGTTTGACGGTGTGCTTAATTATGGGTCACTGCCGATTACTAGATCGTCCACATAAGCATTGCAGCTGAATACATGCCCAATGAGAGACAGCCCAGCCAGGAGGCCGCAGAACAACGGTTCCATGGCGACAGCATGCAACAGTGTAGCTTTGTCGTCCGCAGCTCGTAGTCGTGCCGTAGCGTTCTCGCTTCCCGCGCCCGGGTCCCCGGGTTCGATTCCCGGCGGGGTCAGGGATTTTCTCTGCCTCGTGATGATTAGGTGTTGTGTGATGTCCTTAGGTTAGTTAGGTTTAAGTAGTTCTAAGATCTAGGGGACTGATGACCATAGATGTTAAGTCCCATAGTGCTCAGAGCCATTTGAACCATTTTTTGTAGCTTTGTCGCACCCAACGGTGGATGAAGGTGAGAAGAGTTAGACGGCCATTGTAGAAACCACGGGGTGTAGATCCATTAAGAGGACGCATTACGTCGTCTACGGTAGTGTCAGTGTGTCCCATATTACAGAGCACCCCTTCCAGGTAGTCATGATCGAAACGATGTGAGCGCGTGGGTGCTATTCTGTCTTTCTGCGCAACGGAATAATGCGAGATGTAATCTTTACCCTGTGGCTCCCGCAAGATGCAATTTCCACCCCCACACTACTACAGAAGTCAGACAGACGCTCCTAACGTTCTAAAGAGAAATACCTGAAAAACTTTCAGCAATAATTATCTTCTCGAGTCGTCCGCTGTAAGTAAATGTCATAAATATTCACAAAATACCTTACGTAACTGTTGGGATACTTGGGTATGGGAGTAGTGCTAGTTACTGTAAGAAAAACAAGAAACTAACGAAAATTATTATTTATTTTGCAAAAATTCTGAGGAATCAAAATAGCACTTTTAGTTATGAACTGAATAAATTATTTCCGGGTTCTTTTCGGAATGTGAAGTTACCTCTTAAGGATAGGACTCGCTAATGAAATTTCTATACCTCGTCTTCTTTAAACAAAAATTCACGTTCCCATAAAGCCTCTTTGAATTCTTCGGTATTTTCATTTTTTCCTACTGTGGCCTATTGATACTTTACCGGTAATTTCATTCTACATAGACACATTAGCTCTCCGTTACTGTATGGTTTGTCTAGGCATTGATTCTTTTTGTCAACTGTATCAAAGAATTTTACCACGCTTTTCTCTCCTCAGTTTTCATGTGATGTCATCTAAAGTAACTCGTATTTAATTTTGTTTTGTGCCTCCTTAGACCAATATCTTTCGAGGAATGCTGTTCTGAACTGTAGGTAAGACGTACAGGTAGTTTGCATCACCTCTGCTACTGTCCCTGACATGTGTGCACAAATGAAGTCAAGTTTGTGAGCTACGCTCCAGTGGTTTGGTAAGCCTACTTGAAACTGGTCGATGAATGTGCGTGCATGCAAGATACCGTCTCCTTCCTTGAAATGTTGAAATGTTCCAACTGTAAGGAAGTGTCTGTATCATATCTACTCATAAATCCGGTTTGTGGCTGATTCATGGACTCAAATAATGTGCCACTGCTTGTATCGTCGTGTTTATTCTCTGGTAATCTACTGCCTGTCTGCCTATTCTCAATTTCCCGACTCATATCGCGTCATATCGTATCATTGGTGTACAAAAGTGTTGGTCGTGTGTTTCTACTCTCGTCGTTCGCGGCATAGTTCCTGTGCTGCTGTTATGTTGTGTCATTGGATTGCCTATCTTTCGATTGATATCGGCTGAATGGGTGTTTTCCGTTTTTCTAGATACTGTGCCTGGTCCTGTGGCATGTCATGTATTACTTAATCGTGGTTTTCTGTTTCGATTACTGCGCGAGTGTTACGTCTAGCCTTGGTTCTACTTGAAATTTCTTAGACGACGCGTATTCGTGTACTGAATTTATACTTGACGTGTCAGTTGTTTCGCTACAGGTCTTGATCTTTTCTTCGATAGTTTGTATCAACTCTGTTCGAAGCTTTCGAAACTGATCTTTGTTTTTAAGTTCTATTTTATTGATCCGCTGATCATATTTTTTCAGTGCAACCTTTGAGACCTTGCTCTGAATTGCTTGTTCTTCCGAAATTTGTATTGCTGTTCGAGTGGCTTTTTTCGTAAAACGTTCCACCTTTTTGTCAACGTTTACTATGTCCAATTGGACCTTGTCCACGCCAGTGTGTGATTGCTGCTGGCCTTGTGTTAGGACCTGAATTATTTCTCTAAACTATTTCGCGTTTTTGTTTATCTGAGTGATCTGAATATCAATTCTGGTGATCCCTTCTTCCATCTGGATTTTAATCTGTTGGATCTGTGTCTTAATAGCCTGATAATCCTGTTTCAATTCCTGATACTGTTTTGTCATCTGTGTATTAATATCCTGATTCTGTTTCGTGATACCAGTTTTCATTTTTTGTAACATCTCCATGATCACGTCCTGTCTTGCAACACTACCTTCTGATGAACTATGTATTCTCGATCTATTGTTTTCTACTCGTTCAGCTACGTCGTTTACTGGGCTATGCTGTGGCGTTTCTAAGTTTGATAACTGCATTAACTCGTGCTGTCTGTGTTGAGGACTAGTTACTCTTGTCATTGAAGCATTACGTGGCGCAAACAACTCCGCATTCTGCCCTCTCTGTTGTGTATGTCTTGTGTTTGCAGGTACAGTTGCGTCTGTTACGGAAGCTTTTCGTGGCGCTCGTAACTCCGCAAAAATCTGTGTCTGTTGTTGGGGCATATTTAGAATGTGTACGATAGGTTCGACGTATTCGAAATGTTCCCCCTCGTCCTCACTGTCTACTTCTCTCTGAACGTTAGCTAACTGCCAGTTCATTGACTTTATTGACGCGTATTCTGTCCCTGAAAATGCGGCAAGCAAACTCGTTTCCTGTGCTCGTTTCGCTTCTAATCTTTGCCATTTCTTACGTGGGCAGTCTATTCCTGGTTCAGAATGTGCCCTACCTCGAATTTCATATTCTGGAAATTCGATGTTCTCGTCCCTTCGATTCCCATCTGTCTGATCTGTCTTAATTTTATCCCAGTCTAACTGAGCCTCCTGTTTCTGCAGCTCCCCGACTGTCCTATTCTCTGATTCACCGCCTGTCCCATTCTCAGGTTCACCTTCTGTTCCATTCTCAATAAGCTCGTTTACTTGCTGTGTATCTGGTTGATTCTCCCCCATCTTGTCTACTTGCTGTCTCTCACGTAACCTTTTGGCTAGTGCTCTCGTTAACATGGAAATTCTTTCAACACACCACAACCCTATCTCTAAAACTGTACGACCACTTACCAGTTGGTTGAACCAACAACGACAACAAAGTCGTGACTTCTCGGCTTATGTTCTGTTTGCTGTGCTACAGTCTCCAATCTCCACCTGTGCGCTTGCAAAGGGAGAAAAATGTAATTTCTTAATTCTAACTTATATGATGCTGCGTCACACTGCGTCTCTGCGTCACTCTGAGTCTGTGCCTATCACCTCAAAAACCTATGCCCTAACAGTTACACAAAAATCGTAAAAAAAGCAAAACTTTCCAACACAATAACACATGCCCTTTTCCCTACAGTTCTGATTTCTTCACTACCTGTATCTATTCGGATCCCAATCTTTGCAAATAGCTATTTAATACATTAAAGAAAATTCTTCAAAATGCTACTGCTGCTACCTGCCATACCTAACTATCCTGACACTTTCCTATCCTGGCAGCTTACCTATTTTACCTAACCTGCCAGGGTCACCATTTTCTGTGAGCGTGTAGGTGCTATTCTGTCATTCTGCACAATGGATTAATCTGAGATGAAATCTTTACCCTGTGGCTCCTGCAAGATGCAGTTTCCACCCCCACACTGCTACAGAAGTCAGACAGACGCTCTGAAAAACTTTCAGCAATAAATATCTTCTCGAGTCCTCCACTGTAAGGAAATGACACAAAAATTCACAAAGTTTCTTACGTAACTGGTGGGATGCTTGGGTACTGGAGTAGTGCTGGTTAGTGTAAGAAAAACATGAAACTAACGAAAATTATTATTTATTTTGTATAAATTCAGAGAAATCACAATGGCACTTTTAGTTATGAACTGAATAAATTATTTCCGGGCTCTTTTCGGAATGTGAAGTTACCTCTTAAGAAGAGGATTCACTAATTAAATTTCGATACAAAGTTTAAGGTTGTTATCAACTTGGCAGAATGGTTGAGAGCTGCGTCTACTCAACTTCAAAAATTATCCATTAGAATGTTGCTAGGTACAGTTGAGGCTATCGCATGTGAAATGCAGTAAAGTGTACAGTTGTGGAGGAAATATGGGGCTCTCAATAGCTGCAGCGCACAATACTGTAAGCTGCGATGACTGCTGTCTGCTCCGCTCACTGCTGACATATAAGATAACTCTCGTTCAATCTGGATTCACCTTCAGCAATCAAACTCTCCCTATGCCTTGATGAGTTCATGTACTCCTATTTGCCCCTAGTCAAACTATTGGCGTGGTACACCGGTCAGATAACCAGCCATCGCGATGCCACTCAAAAATTCGCTCGCAGGTGTTTAACTATAACTCTGTCCGTTCACACTGCACAATAAGTGTGACGGCCAACACAGTGAACAATGCTTAATCACAAGGACTCAATATAGAGTCGCACTCCGATTCGCTGTCCACAGAGGTGCTCTCCCAGTGAAGTACTGAGGAGAGACTTGTTCCTCGCTCTTTGAGTACACGTATGAGTGCACACGCTCTTGTTACGTGTTCTCACTCCAAGAACGACAAAGGAATGGCCTCTCTCCATGCCAGAAATGAAGGGGTATATCTTTTGGTCTCTTCCATTACTTCTTCAGCTCAAGGGATCAGCAATATCGTCTGCCAATCAGCATTGCTCTTCTAAAACGAGAGAATGACGTTTCGACTAAGGTGACCATACCAGAAATCTGTAGCATTGGCGTTTGTCGTTTGCTGTCTCCCTGTGGAAACCTCTGAAACTGTGTGCTATATTTGTAAGGAATGTGTAGGCTGGGCGCTCCCACGCAATGTAGTGGAATTTGCTTTTAAGCCGAACACGGGCTCGTTCACACTTTCACTGGGGCAAACGCTGTCTGCTCTACAGGCGGTCGCCGGCCGACGTAGATAGGTTGACTCGTCCTCCGTCCTCTGAAGGGACTTGCCCCCCGGCAGTTGGTTTGCCTCTCCTGAACTAAAAGCCCCTGCGACCGTCGTGTCTTGAATGTGTGTGTGTGCGTATGCCAGCTTCGAGTATTTCAATCTCGGTGTGCACTTGTGATTTACTAGTTATTTGCATATCGTTTACGTGAATTCATACAACATTACCTTTATCTTATCGAGTTTGGGTTCGAATGAAGCGTCTTGATATGCGGTATATGATTGTGAGGGCGGAATATGTAAGCAATGAAGGTCAGGAGACCATGATGTCTTACAACGATCGAACGCTTGGCTGAAGACAAGAGCTGGGAAAAGTCCAGGTACATGAGAGCCTGAGCAAGTGTTTATGTCCCAATAGTGACAAAGGGCAAAGTGGATGTTATTGGCACCTCCGAGGTATGTTTGATCGGGGGAATCCACGAACTGCGATATCCGTTTAAGCCACGCAGCCAACAGCCAGGTAAAGATCTTTGTATCGCTGTTGAGCACTTCAAGGGGCGGTAACCACATGTCCGTTAGGTACCCTGAGGCTTGTAGATGGGAACGTGGAGTTGGGCGAGGAGATCGTCTAGTACCTGCATGAGACGAGACACTAGGTACCGAAAAACCTTCGTCTACACCGGTGCCATTAGGGGACGACATGTCCGATGAAATTCCAGTGGAAGGCCGTCAGGGCTAGGTGACTTTCATATCATGGGCCTCGCCCTTCGTGACGTCGCCCAGCATCCACAGAAACTGAGCCCAAGGAGAGTTGGTAAACCACCGTAGTGCTGGCAGCGTGGTGGCGTTGTGCAGACTGCAGCATAATATAGTTTGCATGGAGGGCAGACCCTTTATCACGTTTGGTATATAGGCGCCGCCCATCATCAGCGTTAAGAACATTAATGACAGTACTCCGGCGTCATAGTACATCCTGGCAAATGGTGAAAAGAAAACACGGTTTCGTCGCCGCCACGCCGCGGTCTCCCTTTGTAACGCCGGAAATGCATATCCTCCTATTTCCATCTATTGTGCTATTATTTTCTTTCCTTGCTTTGTTACCTCAAGATATGACATTTCTGTCTCTTTGTATATTGTAATTGTTTTACTATTTGTATATTTATGCATTTATGTCGATGTATAATTGGTTTGTTTCGTAAATATTATTTGTATTTTTACGCTGGGTCTTGCCTAGGGAAAACTGGTGAAGAATCAAAGTGTGTAGGACCTTCGGTGGTGTTAACTCTGCCGCGTGGAGCGCGGGCTGAGCAGAAGGAGTGTGGCGGGAGTAGCGAGTGGAGCAGGTGTGTTGTGTGACGCTCCCGCGAGTTGCCGCGCTTTCGGGGTTTGGCAGCATGTAATTGCGCTCGACTTGCGATGATAGTTTCTGACATGGTGTCGCGGACGGGAAACATTAACTAGCGCACATCAAGAGCCCGTTTCGTCTGGTGACCGTGTCGAGAAGAAGGCGCGCCAACATCCAGCTTCTGCAACAGCGACGGCCGACAATGAGTGACTGTCGCCACCTCCTCGACCGACGGCTTCAAACCTTCAATCAACCGACAAGGAAGACTGGACGCACGTAAAGTTTTAGAACTGTATGGCAGACCTCAGCTTTTCAAACTGTTCCATTTTCGTCACTATAATTACAGCAACTTAGCATGAACGTTTGTTGCTCATTGTCCCAATTGCATTACCAAGCAGAGTCCCTTCCTTTTCCGAAATGAACCCGAGTGTCGTTGAAATTCAAACGCCAGCATTAAAGTAATATAGCTAACTCGTTTTCACTGCTTTAATTTCAAAATTCGGTTAAAGTATTTATAGCTGGCTACACTATTTAGATTACACAAGCACAAATTAAGAGTGCGAGTTTTGTTACCATATTTTAGCTTACCTGTGACTGCAGCTCAGCTTGGTACGTACTAAATTTTACTATTGTTAATTGTTTCGGAATCATTTAATTCAAGTTCAAAGTTAAATCTCTTATTTCTAAATTGCGTAGATTCAAGTAGTTTTTGAAATGATTGTTGAGGTAGTCCAAGACTAACCGTATTTTACTGAATTTCGATGTGCTTCAGAAAGAAAGCTCACTATTAACTTCAGTCACTAAATTAACTTTCGATTTTCCGGTTTTATTAATTATTTTGCTAAATTAAGTCAGGGTGTAGCGAAATTTATTACTTCTGACAAACTTTCAGTTTTCATACTACACGTGTCAACCTTCAGTTGCCACGCTTCTGGTGCTAATTATATGTGTAATAACTTATCTTTTTCAGTTACTATAGTAATTGTCCTTAGGACTGGCGACCGTGATTTCCCCCAAATCTCAAATACCTAATTACCGCTAGTTAATTGTTAACGTAACGGCTGCACATTTACTTTCTTTATTAACTTTACCCCTTTTCAAAGTTAATTTCCACCAGTTTCATTAGCACATTTCCTTTCATTTAGATGTAACCCTTTCCTCCCTCTTTACCGACAGGTTAACTTCGGTGACGATTGCTTTTCCAAAACTCCCATTAGGTACACGCGGTTTCATTTTTCACTGTCATTAAGGTCGGTAAGTGAGGGGGAGGTTACACGTGGCGACGTGGTGACAGGACAATCTTCGGATTTGAGGTTGTTCTGGACACGAATTTTGCATTGTGCAAATCTCGTAACGAAGTACTGGTTACGTACAGGCCGTTACGTCAGCGAGAATTAGTAGTGGGAGTAATTCTAACTATATTTGAGATTTGTCATTTATATTGAAAACTATTAAAATGAGTGAAGGCAACAATTACCAAAATTTGGTAGACTTGGATATGGAACAATCGGTCGAACAGTGGGAAACGCGCACGGCGGTTCCCATTGTTCAGGGGCAGGCGGCTAGCATGAAAGACGCGACCGCCGAAACGCAACAAAGAGCAGAAATGGAATTCCAAACTTTAGAAAATGTTTCGGAATCGGAAGCGAAAATCAAATCTGTACCCCTTGGTGATGAATACGGGGGAACATATATAGAGGAACCAGCTACGGAAGTAAAACCGGTAGTCTCCGGGAATTTAACTGATTTATTGAATGTTTTGATTAATGAAATCAAGAGTCAATCGGCAGAAATTATAGCTCTGTCTGCCAAGCAAGAAGCTCAGTCTGCCAAGCAAGAAGCTCAGGCTGCCAAGCAAGAAGCTCAGGCTGTCAAGCAAGAGGCTCGGGCTGCCAAGCAAGAAGCTCAGGCTGCCAAGCAAGAAGCTCAGTCTGAAAAAATTGAACGGATGCTAGACAATCAGAACAAAGCTATTAACGTTGTTAACAACAATGTTGGAGTTGTTAATACAAAAGTTGATAAAATCAAAGAAGAAATTGTTGTAATTAATACCGAAATCGGTAATCTTAAACAGGAAATGATAGGCGTTCAGGCGGAAATTGCGAGCATAAATACTCGTTTTGATTCCGAAATTAGCAGAATCGAGAAAAGTGTAGGAGAAGCAGTTGCTCCGATCATCGAGAATAAGGTGACGGAACAAATTCAATTAGTGAAAAAAGAGGATCAACAGAAGGTGGAAACTTTAAAGGCTTTAGTGTACGAAGTACACACTAAAGTGAGGGAGCAGGCTAATACCTGCGAAGAGAAAAAGAGGGAAGTGGAAACGCTTGCGACAACCACTTGCCAAGTAATTACGAGAGTGTCGGAATTAGAAAAGAAACTTGACGAAAAACAGAGCTATTTGCCAATCTGTGCACATAGTTCGGAATTGTTGACGAAAGAGGAGCGGTTCGACCTCTTGAAAAAAGGCGGTATACACGCGACGGATTTCATTAAAAATTGTGAAAGAGTTTTACCCAGATTATGGACTAATGAGAGATAAATTAATGCGGTTATTGATGTGCTGGCTGGTGATGCCAAGCGTTGGGGCTTAAACCTCAACATTACGAACCTGACTTTTGAAGAGTTTAAAAATTTGTTTCTGGCTGAATACTGGTCAGAGCAAAAACAGCAAAGTATCTGGCGCGAATTTGTCGTATCGAGGCCTTTCGATGCGAATTCGCGTGGTTCGATGAGGGAGTTTTGTGAGGGCTGGATCCGCAAGTTGGAATATTTGCGTGATCGCCGCACGGAATCCGAAATAGTCTGCGAACTCTACAAGAAGCTTCCAGATGATACAAAACGCTACGTAGGAAGCAATTACAGGACAATCAATGATTTCCTGGAAGGAGTTGAGGACGAGGACAATTGGCGCAATAATCGCGACAGTGGTAGAGGCCATGGTAACAACAACGGGTACCACCCCAACCATAACAACGATAACCATGGGAATAATGCATACCGCAGCAATAACAATAATGGTTCGGACTGTAATAACAATCGGTACAATGCAAATAATAACAGGAATGACAGAAACTAGTATCATACTAACGTGATACGGGCTTCACAGAATAGTAATAACGCCAGAGGGTGTGATCAGCCGCCTCAGCAGCATCCGGGGAGCGTATCTGCTGGGACGAGACAGGGAAACCATTAGCCGCGCCGGTGAGGGGCCGAGCGGGCGTGGAGAGATTTTGGCGGCCCAATAACAGGAGAAAACCCAGGTATCGTCATTATGAAAATTCCTTGTGGAATAATCAACGGCGGGAGTGTGTGCCAGTGTTAGGAGAAAGGAGTGCGCCCACAAGTAGTAGATCAGCTGTATACACGGCAGTAGGCAGTACATTCACTGTCAGTGAGAACAATTTAAGTAGTGTTCCGGAAATCGATTATAAAGTGGCAGCTGTAATACCCACAGCGGAACTGGAGATTGAGTTTAAGAATGATTCGCAATTGTTGAGAGAAGATCAGATGTCGGATAACACGTCCGTCATCGAGCGAGGGGATGCAGAGAGGGATGAGGTCTGGTTAAGGCAGTTCGGTCGCTTATACGACGAACTAAGAGATTATAAGGGTCTGTATGGGAGAAGTGTTTATGGGAAGCGCGTGCAGGATTTGCCGCGTCTCGTCCCGCAGGAAGATAGTGTTTGTGAAGTGATAGAAAGTTCTGGCCCCAACCGGCAGACACCAGAAATAGTTGATGTTAATGGGGAGCACGAGCAAGATTCGTCGTGTTTCGTCCCGCAGGAGTTAGATGTTGAGGTAGTAACGGAAAGTTCTGGCCCTAACCGGCAGACCTCACCGAAAGTTTCAGTGGTAGAAGTAACCGACCCATCCGACGCAAACCTCCAGTTTAAACATTGCGAGAGTATTAAGGAGAAAGATTGCGAAAATTTTAGTGATAGCCGGACACGATTGGTAGAAAAGCACATAGATTACAACGTGTATGAGGTTAGAGCTGACGTTATACGGTCGGACGATAGCAGTGGGGGTTGCGCAGATCCAGAGGAAGTAATTGCAGATACTACTGGGCACATTCCTCCAGGTAGATTGGCAGATGAGATTAATCTGACCAAAGTGGAATCAACGAAGGTGACGATTAATGAATTGATAGCAAAGCAACACTCACTAGTTGACGAGTTACAGGAAAAGGTTTCGGTATTGGAGGCGAAGCTACAGACTAAGCCTCAGGACAAACGTGTTGAAATTAAAACTCTATGTGAACAGAGGCTGAAAAGGCCGCCAGATAAGCCGGATTTAGGATCAAAGCCGGATGGTTTTTTCTGGAATGACCTGGATATAGACGAGGATTTACTGTGGGAAAATAAAGATACAGTCGAGGACAAGTGTAGACAGATAGTAGTGGCTGTTAATATGCACGACCTACAACTAAACGTGTTGATTGACACCGGTGCAGAATTGAATGCTGTATCTGGGAAAATATTTGAGTTACTGAAAGACAGACCTGGCATCGTAGTTATGCCAGTAACAGGAGTGAAAATTATCGGTGCTACTGGGAAGGCCAGTAAACCGGTCACAAAACAGATTTTTGTCAACTTCGAGATATGTGGGGCACGATTTCAACAAGAGTTTGTCGTCATGCCAGACTTGACTACGGAAGTAATTATCGGGTTAGATTGGCTATTAAAGTACCGTGCAGTGATTAATTGCGAAAGCAAAACTTTGACATGTACGTCACAAGATAAAACAATAGTAGTTAGTTTTGACGAGGCAGGAGACGGTGTGCATAGGCAATACCAGCCTATACACATTGTTAACTGGCCGGATGCTATTGACGTAGATATGAATTTGAACTACTGTAATGTGAGGAATCTCGGCATTGACAAAAGTGTAGAAAGTAAAGTGGAAGAGATAATCAAATTCCCTCCACGGATTTACATTAGTATTGGTGTGAAAAAAGATCGTTTGCAAGAAGTAATGAAGCTAAAAGCCGATGCTCGCATACGTCGTCATGACGCTAAAGCGCGTTTTGCTAAGTTTGCAATCGGAGACTTAGTACTTGTGAAAGCTCATGAGAAATCGAGCGAGATAGACAATGAAATCTCTAAATTTAAGTTTGTTTATAATGGACCATATAAAGTCATTGGTATACCTCACACAAATGCTTATTGCTTAGAGTATCCAAGCTCTGGAAAACGATTAGGTATACGGAATATTGTAGACTAGAAATTGTACCAACCTAGGATCGTTTAATACGACACAATGGGTAATTTGTACAGTATGTAAATATAGAGTGTAAGATTTAAGGATGTGCCATGTTACGATGCTTTTGCCTGACCTAGAGGTCATTAAAGAAGTTGAAATTAATAAGTAATTAATTTTGAATAAATGATTTAAGAGTAACTGATTAGTAATCATCTGAAAAATCCAAGCTGCTAGTTTAAGTTTTCTGCTGAGTCACAGTAGATTAAGGAATGTAAATATGATTTTGTAACTTTCTGTGATATTTCATGAATGTGTGTTTTTATTAGTCATTGCCGATGTACTTAGACGCTGTTTTAAGTTTCAGGCTAGTACATGCGTGTGATGATGGACAGTGTTGAGTTATCCACTGTGATAGTGTTTATGGACTCCTTGAGATTACTCGGGAGTGAGTTTTTCCGAATGAATTCAGTGAAACGGACGTTCTGCAAATGCCGTTACACAGGCGAGTGAGATCAAGCGTGCCGCACAGGCGGGCGCAACAATATTGGCAAGGCGGAACAGCTGTCGGCTCTTGTGTCGCTGTCGGCATTCTTTGTACTCGTGAGTACGGAATGTGGAGTTGCTTTACTTCCCGGACAGCTGATGTGAAAGAATTCTGCTGTCAATATTTATGTTTTTTTTCGATCTGCTGTATATTATTTTTTGTTTAGCGTTAATTGGACATGACGAGAAAATTAATTATGAAAAGGTTGCATAAAAATGTGTATTCTATGTAATTAATCATTAGTTTGCGTATTTTGATATACCTGTTTTTTATGACCATGTACTCTGATTAATTTTGCAAATAGTATTCCATTTCTTATAGTGTTACGAATTTTAATCATTTTGGAATAGCTAAACCATTTTCTATGTTTTTTATGAATTTTGATATGTTGTCAACCTGTTTTACTTTGTGCAAGATGACAGAGTGGATAAAGATTAGGAGTGTCTCCACTCAATTATTATTGTCTAAATATTGGTTTATGGTTAATTAGACGAATGCTAAATTTTTTTGATGTTTTGAGCATATGCATTTCCGCTGTTTCTTTTTTGGGACATTTTCTGAGTCTGCTTACGTTACACGAACATCCTCAGACAATGTGGGGCACGTGTAACGCCGGAAATGCATATCCTCCTATTTCCATCTATTGTGCTGTTATTTTCTTTCCTTGCTTTGTTACCTCAAGATATGACATTTCTGTCTCTTTGTATATTGTAATTGTTTTACTATTTGTATATTTATGCATTTATGTCGATGTATAATTGGTTTGTTTCGTAAATATTATTTGTATTTTTACGCTGGGTCTTGCCTAGGGAAAACTGCTATCGAACGATTACGTCGATAGGTCGTGTGAAGAATCAAAGTGTGTAGGATCTTTGGTGGTGTTAACTCTGCCGCGTGGAGCGCGGGCTGAGCAGAAGGAGTGTGGCGGGAGTAGCGAGTGGAGCAGGTGTGTTGTGTGACGCTCCCGCGAGTTGCCGCGCTTTCGGGGTTTGGCAGCATGTAATTGCGCTCGACTTGCGATGATCTACATCTACATCTACATTTATACTCCGCAAGCCACCCAACGGTGTGTGGCGGAGAGCACTTTACGTGCCACTGTCATTATCTCCCTTTCCTGTTCCAGTCGCGTATGGTTCGCGGGAAGAACGACTGTCTGAAAGCCTCTGTGCGCGCTCTAATCTCTCTAATTTTACATTCGTGATCTCCTCGGGAGGTATAAGTAGGGGGAAGCAATATATTCGATACCTCACCCAGAAACGCACTCTCTCGAAACCTGGCGAGCAAGCTACACCGCGATGCAGAGCGCCTCTCTTGCAGAGTCTGCCACTTGAGTTTGTTAAACATCTCCGTAACGCTATCACGGTTACCAAATAACCCTGTGACGAAACGCGCCGCTCTTCTTTGGATCTTCTCTATCTCCTCCGTCAACCCGATCTGGTACGGATCCCACACTGATGAGCAATACTCAAGTATAGGTCGAACGAGTGTTTTGTAAGCCACCTCCTTTGTTGATGAACTACATTTTCTAAGGACTCTCCCAATGAATCTCAACCGGGTACCCGCCTTACCAACAATTTATTTTATATGATCATTCCACTTCAAATCGTTCCGCACGCATACTCCCAGATATTTTACAGAAGTTACTGCTACCAGTGTTTGTTCCGCTATCATATAATCATACAATAAAGGATCCTTCTTTCTATGTATTCGCAATACATTACATTTGTCTATGTTAAGGGTCAGTTGCCACTCCCTGCACCAAGTGCCTATCCGCTGCAGATCTTCCTGCATTTCGCTACAATTTTCTAATGCTGCAACTTCTCTGTATACTACAGCATCATCCGCGAAAAGCCGCATGGAACTTCCGACACTATCTACTAGGTCATTTATATATATTGTGAAAAGCAATGGTCCCATAACATTCCCCTGTGGCACGCCAGAGGTTACTTTAATGTCTGTAGACGTCTCTCCGTTGATAACAACATGCTGTGTTCTGTTTGCTAAAAACTCTTCAATCCAGCCACACAGCTGGTCTGATATTCCGTAGGCTCTTACTTTGTTTATCAGGCGACAGTGCGGAACTGTATCGAACGCCTTCCGGAAGTCAAGAAAAATAGCATCTACCTGGGAGCCTGTATCTAATATTTTCTGGGTCTCATGAACAAATAAAGCGAGTTGGGTTTCACACGATCGCTGTTTCCGGAATCCATGTTGATTCCTACATAGTAGATTCTGAGTTTCCAAAAACGACATGATACTCGAGCAAAACACATGTTCTAAAATTCTACAACACCTGAAATCTCAGACTGAAGTTCGAAAACGCTCAAAATTCCCAGGCCAAGACCAGCGCGATCTATCGCGACAGCAACTGTATGGCCGTCGGAGTAACTGAAATTCACACGGTTAGCATGGTATCGCACAACGTAGGAGCATAGCTCGTCATTCGTCAGCCTTACAGACACAGCGGTACGAAAGATCGAATATAAATTCCGAGAACATATTGCGGCGGGAGACGCTTTTCGTTCCGTATAAACCGTTCAACTTCATACGCATTTGATCTTTCATGATCGAAAGGAAATGCTAATTTAATCGCTGCCTATCGACAGGAAAACACCTGCGTAGACGACGAATTCGGACACGAAGACCAGTGGCAACGCGGAAGTAAACAAATGCGTGCTCGCTGTCAAGCAACACAACAGGCAAGACTCAAACAAGGCGCGCACGCCTCACCACTCCCGAAAGCGGACTAATACACCACGGGTGTATGTCAAAATCTTGACTCTACATCAACATCTACATTTAAACTCCGCAAGCCACCCAAGGAGGGCACTTTACGTGCCACTGTCATTATCTCCCTTTCCTGTTCCAGTCGCGTATGGTTCGCGGGAAGAACGACTGCCGCAAGACCTCCGTGCACGCTCGAATCTCTCTAATTTTACATTCTTGATCTCCTCGGGAGGTATAAATATGGGGAAGCAATATATTCGATACCTCATCCAGAAACACACCCTCTCGAAACTTGACAGCAAGCTACAACGTGATGGAGAGCGCCTGTCTTGCGGAGTCTGCCACTTGAGTTTGCTAAACGTCACGCTTACCAAATAACCCTGTGACGAAACACGCCGCTCTTCTTTGGATCTTCTCCATCTCCTCTATGACAATCTGACCTGGTACGGACCCCATACTGATGAGCAATACTTAAGTATAGGTCGAACGAGTGTCTTGTAAACCACCATTTTCTGACTCTCCCAATGAATCTCAACCTGGCACCTGCCTTACCAACAACCAATTTTATATGATCATTCCACTTCCAATAGCTTCGTACGCATGCTCTCAGATATTTTACAGAAGTAACTTCTACCAGTGTTTGTTCCGCTATCATATAATCATGCGACCAGGTCACGGTTTTCCAATAGTCTGGGGTCCAAATGATATGGTCCTATCTCTATGGTTACCAGCGCGGAAGAGGAGCTGCACACGATGTCGTGCTGTTAACAAAGGCACAGGCGATGGTCGTCTGCTTCTATAGTCCATTAACGCCAAATTTCGCCGCCTTGTCCTAACGGATACGTTTGTCGTATAAGTTCCACATTGATTTCTGCGGTTATTTTACGTAGTGTGGCTTGTCTGTTAGCACCGGTACTCTCGGCACTCTCTTGACAGTGTGGATCTCAGAATGCCGAATTTCCCAACGATTACAGAAATGGAATGGTCCATGCGGCTACCTCCAACTGCCTTTCCTCGCTCATAGTCCGTCAATTACCGTCGTGCGACCCTTGTAAGCTTATCAGTCCGTCGCTGAATTAGAATACTGCAAACCTTCTTTCCTTCCAGTCTGGGCAAGCTTTCATCTACATCTACATCTACATTTATACTCCGCAAGCCACCCAACGGTGTGTGGCGGAGGGCACTTTACGTGCCACTGTCATTATCTCCCTTTCCTGTTCCAGTCGCGTATGGTTCGCGGGAAGAACGACTGTCTGAAAGCCTCTGTGCGCGCTCTAATCTCTCTAATTTTACATTCGTGATCTCCTCGGAAGGTGTAAGTAGGGGGAAGCAATATATTCGATACCTCATCCAGAAACGCACCCTCTCGAAACCTGGCGAGCAAGCTACACCGCGATGCAGAGCGCCTCTCTTGCAGAGTCTGCCACTTGAGTTTGTTAAACATCTCCGTAACGCTATCACGGTTACCAAATAACCCTGTGACGAAACGCGCCGCTCTTCTTTGGATCTTCTCTATCTCCTCCGTCAACCCGATCTGGTACGGATCCCACACTGATGAGCAATACTCAAGTATAGGTCGAACGAGTGTTTTGTAAGCCACCTCCTTTGTTGATGGACTACATTTTCTAAGGACTCTCCCAATGAATCTCAACCTGGTACCCGCCTTACCAACAATTAATTTTATATGATCATTCCACTTCAAATCGTTCCGCACGCATACTCCCAGATATTTTACAGAAGTAACTGCTACCAGTGTTTGTTCCGCTATCATATAATCATACAATAAAGGATCCTTCTTTCTATGTATTCGCAATACATTACATTTGTCTATGTTAAGGGTCAGTTGTCACTCCCTGCACCAAGTGCCTATCCGCTGCAGATCTTCCTGCATTTCGCTACAATTTTCTAATGCTGCAACTTCTCTGTATACTACGGCATCATCCGCGAAAAGCCGCATGGAACTTCCGACACTATCTACTAGGTCATTTATATATATTGTGAAAAGCAATGGTCCCATAACACTCCCCTGTGGCACGCCAGAGGTTACTTTAACGTCTGTAGATGTCTCTCCATTGAGAACAACATGCTGTGTTCTGTTTGCTAAAAACTCTTCAATCCAGCCACACAGCTGGTCTGATATTCCGTAGGCTCTTACTTTGTTTATCAGGCGACAGTGCGGAACTGTATCGAACGCCTTCCGGAAGTCAAGGAAAATGGCATCTACCTGGGAGCCTGTATCTAATATTTTCTGGGTTTCTTGAACAAATAAAGCGAGTTGGGTTTCACACGATCGCTGTTTCCGGAATCCATGTTGATTCCTACATAGTAGATTCTGAGTTTCCAAAAACGACATGATACTCGAGCAAAAGACATGTTCTAAAATTCTACAACAGATCGACGTCAGAGAGATAGGTCTATAGTTTTGCGCATCTGCTCGACGACCCTTCTTGAAGACTGGGACTACCTGTGCTCTTTTCCAATCATTTGGAACCTTCTGTTCCTCTAGAGACTTGCGGTACACGGCTGTTAGAAGGGGGGCAAGTTCTTTCGCGTAGTGCAGTGACTAGAGTACATGTAAAGCTTACTGGGTCCGGGTAAATGCTAGCTACAATGAAGTCGTAATATTGGCATTTTAATTTGATATTCCCCACAACTGACAAAATTTACAGAAAAAAAATGTTAATCTCTTTGTCCACCCACACAGTCCTGACAAGGGCACATTAACACTTTGCAATTACGCGCCCCTATTACCGGCAGCTGCGTTGATAAATACTCGGCACCTCGCAAGGATAACTTCTAGATCGAAAATATTAGGTAAGCTGTTGGAAGTGGTTAGGATTTGGTGAAAATCTCATTTCTGAGGACACAAAGAGCTCTAACCGCAGAACTCTGCACGGAACACGCGTTGGTGCAATGCTGCGATACAGACCGTATATCTTCCTTCGAAGACGATGGCCAAGACGCCATATCCAAGTCCGTAACCGCTCGATGGCTGAAGGCGAAGTCCGTCCACAATTCTCTCGTCTCCCACGCGTACGAAAACGCGTCGGACGAATACTCAGTTTCGGCAAATGTCGAACGCTCTATCATCGCCGAAATCCGTCCACTGAGATCTACCCACTGATCGAGTAGGTCATAACGCCCCTAGGCAAACGAAATTCCCGTCTTCGCCACGTGTTGCCCAGCACAGGTGGCTACGGATGCCGAGCTATCCCCAAAAGCACCGTATTGTCCCGCGTTTCCGGTGACCGCTACCTGCCGCCCACAGCGGCCCGGCGAGCTACGGCCATTTGCAGACTTTACATTGCACAGTTCTCAACTTCCGACGCTTTTCACCAACGCTTTTAGTGGCTCAATCCTTCAGACACGCAGGGAGTGCTGCTCGAGAGTGCCTCATATTTATCGTGATTCAATAGAGTCATGATCTGATGGCTTTGCGAGTCCCTTTATTATTAATACTAATGTTGGTAAGCTAACGGGTAAGTGCCCAAGTCCTGGCACCTTACACCCTAATAGCGTCGAAAACCTTTTCACATCAGTCAGCTGAGTACATATGACAGCCCTCCCAATTCACTGGCCTTTTATACCTTGTTTACGGAGTTCAAATACTTATGAATTCCTTAGGAACGAAACCGCTAAGGTTATCGATTCGTAGACTCACATACTATTTAAACTAACCTATGCTAAGGAAAACACACACACACACACAAACACACACACACACCTATGCCCGAGGGAGGACTTGAACCTCCGGCGTGAGAGACCACGCAATCCGTGAGATGGCGTTCTAAACCGCGCGGTCACTCCGCGCGCCTTTAGGCTATTCTATTGCCATCTGTATATCTGTATACGCGCAATTTGCAGACCCACAATGAAGTGTCGGCAGAAGTGCCAACACTGTTTTGTCTGAGGAGACCGAAATGCACGCAATAATCTCACGCAGGCTGGCGTGAGGTCTGAAACAGGATACGTAATGAATGCTATAAGAAAAGTACGTAACTTCTGGAATACTTAACTTTAATCCACATTTGTAGAACATCTCTCGTTACTGTACAGGCTTTATAATCACAATATCAATTGGTAATGGCGCCTTGCTAGGTCGTAGCAAAAGTAGCTGAAGGCTATGCTAACTATCGCCTCGGCAAATGAGAGCGTAATTCTCAGTGAACCATGGCTAGCAACGTCGGCTGTACAACTGGGGCGAGTGCTAGTACGTCTCTCTAGACCTGCCGTGTGGTGGCGCTCGGTCTGCAATTACTGACAGTGGCGACACGCGGGTCCGTCGTATACTAGCGGACCGCGGCCGAATTAAAAGCTACCACCTACCAAGTGTGGTGTCTGGCGGTGACACCACACATAACTTTTGTCACCTAAGTGTATATTTGTTGATACCCAATATTTGTAGTTGGTTAATCAAGTGCTTTTCTCGAAAGAATGTGAAACATTCTTCATTATATGAGTCGTTTTCTGTTAGATGATCATCAGTGGTTGAATTTGTCTAACTTCATCTCTAGTTTCTCTCGTGTTCAAAGAACCTAATAGCCAGTTATTTTATTTAAAATTGTTCATATGTAAAGCGAGTTAAGGTGGTGTACTGGCTAGCATACGCATGTCACTTTCAGGGTGATGCATTAGCGCAAATAATTTTCTGGGACGGTGTAACACCGGAAATTCATATTCTCCTATTTCCATCTATTGTACTATAAATTTTTTTCCTTATTTTGCTGCCTGAAAATACGGCACGTCTGTGTCTTTATATGTTGTTATTGTTTTACAATATATATATATATATATATATATATATATATATATATATATATGTGTGTGTGTGTGTGTGTGTGTGTGTGTGTGTGTGTGTGTGTGTGTGTCTATGTATAATTGGTTTGTTTTGTAAATATTATTTGTATTTTTAAGCTGGGTCTTGCCTAGGGAAAACTATGCTATCGAACGATTACATCGATAGGTCGTGTTTATGATCTTTGGTAGTGTTAACTCTGAAGCGTGGTGCGCGGGCAGGGCAGCGTCTGGCTGGAGTAGTGCAGTGGAGCAGGTGTGTTGTGTGAAGCTCCCGCGAGTTGCCGTGCTTTCGGGGTAAGGCAGCATGTAATTGCACTCGACTTGCTGTGATAGTTTCTGGCATGGTGTCGCAGACGGGAAACATTAGTTGGCACACATCAAGAGCCCGTTTCGCCTGGTGACCATGTCGAGAAGAAGGCGCGCCAACATGCAGCTTCTGCAACTGCGACGGACGACAATAGGTGATTGTCGCCACCTCCTCGATCGACGACTTCAAACCTTCAGTCAACCAACAAGGAAGATTGAAAGCACGTAAAGTTTTAGAACTGTATGGTAGACCTCAGCTTTTTCAAACTGTTCCTTTGCATCACTACAATACAGGAACTTAGCATGTTCTTGCTCATTATCCCAATTGCATTACCAAGCAGGGTCCATTCCTTTTCCGAAATGAACCTGAGTGTCGTTGAAATTCAAACACCAGCATTAAAGTAATATCATTCCATTTCACTGCCTTAATTTCTAATTTCAGTTCAAGTATTCATAGCTGGCTACAATAACCAAACAGAACTATATTTAGATTACACCAGCACAAATTAAGAGTGCTAGTTTTGTTACCATATTTTAGCTTATCTGTGACTCCAGCTCAGCTTGGTACGTACTAAATGTTACTATTGTTAATTGTTCAAAATCATTTAATTCAAGTTCAAAGTTAAATCTCTTATTTCTAAATTGCATAGATTCAAGTTTCTTTTGAGATAATTGTTGAGGTAGCCCAAAACTAACCTTGTTTTATTTAATTTCGTAGTGCTTCAGAAACAAAGTCCACTATTTATTTCAGTCACTATATTAACTTTCAGTTTTCCGGTTTTATTAATTATTTTGCTAAATTAAGTCAGAGTCCTCCCCCATGAACCATGGACCTTGCCGTTGGTGGGGAGGCTTGCGTGCCTCAGCGATACAGATAGCCGTACCGTAGGTACAACCACAACGGAGGGGTATCTGTTGAGAGGCCAGACAAACGTGTGGTTCCTGAAGAGGGGCAGCAGCCTTTTCAGTAGTTGCAAGGGCAACAGTCTGGATGATTGACTGATCTGGCCTTGTAACAATAACCAAAACGGCCTTGCTGTGCTGGTACTGCGAACGGCTGAAAGCAAGGGGAAACTACGGCCGTAATTTTTCCCGAGGGCATGCAGCTTTACGGTATGATTAAATGATGATGGCGTCCTCTTGGGTAAAATATTCCGGAGGTAAAATAGTCCCCCATTCGGATCTCCGGGCGGGGACTACTCAAGAGGATGTCGTTATCAGCAGAAAGAAAACTGGCGTTCTACGGATCAGAGCGTGGAATGTCAGATCCATTAATCGGGCAGGTAGGTTAGAAAATTTAAAAAGGGAAATGGATAGGTTAAAGTTAGATATAGTGGGAATTAGTGAAGTTCGGTGGCAGGAGGAACAATACTTCTGGTCAGGTGACTACAGGGTTATAAACACAAAGTCAAATAGGGGTAATGCAGGAGTAGGTTTAATAATGAATAGGAAAATAGGAATGCGGGTAAGCTACTACAAACAGCATAGTGAACGCATTATTGTGGCCAAGATAGATACGAAGCCCACGCCTACTACAGTAGTACAAGTTTATATGCCAATTAGCTCTGCAGATGATGAAGAAATTGAAGAAATGTATGATGAAATAAAAGAAATTATTCAGACAGTGAAGGGAGACGAAAATTTAATAGTCATTGGTGACTGGAATTCGAGTGTAGGAAAAGGGAGAGAAGGAAACGTAGTAGGTGAATTTGGATTGGGGCTAAGAAATGAAAGAGGAAGCCGCCTGGTAGAATTTTGCACAGAGCACAACTTAATCATAGCTAACACTTGGTTTAAGAATCATGATAGAAGGTTGTATACATGGAAGAACCCTGGAGACACTAAAAGGTATCAGATAGATTATATAATGGTCAGACAGAGATTTAGGAACCAGGTTTTAAATTGTAAGACATTTCCAGGGGCAGATGTGGACTCTGACCACAATCTATTGGTTATGACCTGTAGATTAAAACTGAAGAAACTGCAAAAAGGTGGGAATTTAAGGAGATGGGACCTGGATAAACTGAAAGAACCAGAGGTTGTACAGAGTTTCAGGGAGAGCATAAGGGAACAATTGACAGGAATGGGGGAAAGAAATACAGTAGAAGAAGAATGGGTAGCTTTGAGGGACGAAGTAGTGAAGGCAGCAGAGGATCAAGTAGGTAAAAAGATGAGGGCTAGTAGAAATCCTTGGGTAACAGAAGAAATATTGGATTTAATTGATGAAAGGAGAAAATATAAAAATGCAGTAAATGAAGCAGGCAAAAAGGAATACAAACGTCTCAAAAATGAGATCGACAGGAAGTGCAAAATGGCTAAGCAGGGATGGCTAGAGGACAAATGTAAGGATGTAGAGGCGTATCTCACTAGGGGTAAGATAGATACTGCCTACAGGAAAATTAAAGAGACTTTTGGAGATAAGAGAACCACTTGTATGAACATCAAGAGCTCAGACGGAAACCCAGTTCTAAGCAAAGAAGGGAAAGCAGAAAGGTGGAAGGAGTATATAGAGGGTCTATACAAGGGCGATGCACTTGAGGACAATATTATGGAAATGGAAGAGGATGTAGATGAAGATGAAATGGGAGATACGATACTGCGTGAAGAGTTTGACAGAGCACTGAAAGCCATGAGTCGAAACAAGGCCCCCGGAGTAGACAACATTCCATTGGAACTACTGACGGCCTTGGGAGAGCCAGTCCTGACAAAACTCTACCATCTGGTGAGCAAGATGTATGAAACAGGCGAAATACCCTCAGACTTCAAGAAGAATATAATAATTCCAATTCCAAAGAAAGCAGGTGTTGACAGATGTGAAAATTACCGAACAATCAGTTTAATAAGCCACAGCTGCAAAATACTAACACGAATTCTTTACAGGCGAATGGAAAAACTAGTAGAAGCCGACCTCGGGGAAGATCAGTTTGGATTCCGTAGAAATACTGGAACACGTGAGGCAATACTGACCTTACGACTTATCTTAGAAGAAAGATTAAGGAAAGGCAAACCTACGTTTCTAGCATTTGTAGACTTAGAGAAAGCTTTTGACAATGTTGACTGGAATACTCTCTTTCAATTTCTAAAGGTGGCAGGGGTAAAATACAGTGAGCGAAAGGCTATTTACAATTTGTACAGAAACCAGATGGCAGTTATAAGAGTCGAGGGACATGAAAGGGAAGCAGTGGTTGGGAAGGGAGTAAGACAGGGTTGTAGCCTCTCCCCGATGTTATTCAATCTGTATATTGAGCAAGCAGTGAAGGAAACAAAAGAAAAATTTGGGGTAGGTATTAAAATCCATGGAGAAGAAATAAAAACTTTGAGGTTCGCCGATGACATTGTAATTCTGTCAGAGACAGCAAAGGACTTGGAAGAGCAGTTGAACGGAATGGATGGTGTCTTGAAGGGAGGATATAAGATGAACATCAACAAAAACAAAACGAGAATAATGGAATGTAGTCGAATTAAGTCGGGTGATGTTGAGGGTATTAGATTAGGAAATGAGACACTTAAAGTAGTAAAGGAGTTTTGCTATTTGGGGAGCAAAATAACTGATGATGGTCGAAGTAGAGAGGATATAAAATGTAGACTGGCAATGGCAAGGAAAGCGTTTCTGAAGAAGAGAAATTTGTTAACATCGAGTTTAGATTTAAGTGTCAGGAAGTCATTTCTGAAAGTATTTGTATGGAGTGTAGCCATGTATGGAAGTGAAACATGGACGGTAAATAGTTTGGACAAGAAGAGAATAGAAGCTTTCGAAATGTGGTGCTACAGAAGAATGCTGAAGATTAGATGGGTAGATCACATAACTAATGAGGAAGTATTGCATAGGATTGGGGAGAAGAGAAGTTTGTGGCACAACTTGACCAGAAGAAGGGATCGGTTGGTAGGACATGTTCTGAGGCATCAAGGGATCACCAATTTAGTATTGGAGGGCAGCGTGGAGGGTAAAAATCGTAGGGGGAGACCCAGAGATGAATACACTAAGCAGATTCAGAAGGATGTAGGTTGCAGTAGGTACTGGGAGATGAAGAAGCTTGCACAGGATAGAGTAGCATGGAGAGCTGCATCAAACCAGTCTGATGACTGAAGACAACAACAACAACAACAACAATAAGTCAGAGTGGGGCGAAATTTATTACTTCTGACGAACATTCAGTTTTCACACAACACGTGTCAACCTTCAGTTGCCACGCTTTTACTGCTAAATATATGTGCATTAACCTTGTTTTTCAGTTATTATAGTAGTTGTCCATAGGACTGGCGACCGCAATTTTCCCAAAATCTCAAATATCTAATTAACGCCAGTTAATTGTTAACGTAACGACCGCACATTTACTTTCTTCATTAACTTTACCGTTTTTCAAAATTAATTTCCACCAATTTCATTTGCGTTTATCCTTTCATTTAGATGTATCCCTTCCTCCCTCTTTACCGACATATCAACTTCGGTGACGATTGCTTTCCCCAAATTTCCATTAGGTACACACAGTTTAATTTTTCACTGTCATTAATGTCGATAAGTGAGGGGGAGGTTCCAACGGGTGGAAGTAGTTTAGTGTATATAAGCTTACTAGAATTAGACATAAGTAATTTAGGTAGCTAAGGTGTTATAAGTGTAGGCCTATGGATATAATGACGGCCTATGAATAGTGTTACAATATAACAAAAGGTTATAAATTATGTTGATATAACATCTTCATTTGTAGAATCAAGGGATAGCTTTTGTCCTTTTTCGTACAGATGTGGTAGTGGCTGCAATGAAGGGAAATCTGTTACCCTCCAAAATTACTAATTAAGATAGAAAGTGGGTAAAAACAGAAACGTGTAAATTTGCGTCCGTTCCCGTTGTCAGTCTTCAGTGTGTATTATAGAAATTTCAAAAGTATTACCATCGTTATGAAACTAAAAATTAAGTACATCACGATCTTGCAGACTTTAATAAAGTGCGTGCGCATTTAGGCCAAACTTGAGACTGAAGGGTGCTACTGAGAACGATAACATTGGTATAAAAGGCTGCACTACAGGCGGATACACGCTCCAAAGCCTACTTATGTAACTTCGTAAGATGAAGAGTAGCGATGTCCCCTATCATACAAATGCGTTCTGGCAGCTGCCGGTGATCCTGATAGAAAGAAACGAGATCTCACTCCGCCTCGCCGTGTAATCCTACCGCCGATAAATTTCCTCCTCGGCCGAGATGGTCCTGATGCTCTTGGAGTTTTTGTGAGAACCACACGCTGTCTGCAGATCTCGCTGCTGGGGGCTGGCGGCTCTATATGTAATTCACAGCGGCAGGCGCGTCTCATTCAATAGAGAGCCACTTCGGCTCCTCCCCTTTTCTCGCCTCCCTTCCGCCCCACCACACACTCCCTCTCCCCCTGGAGAGAAAGGACCTTCCACAAGGATTATTCAACAGCTCAGGCTTTCCCGCGTCAGCTGTTCGCTCACTGGCAGCCACAAAATATTTGTGGGCTGCAAGTAAACTGCGCTGAATACCAACGGGGTAGACTCTACAGAGTAACAGTCACATCAACAGATTATAACATTTATCGTAATAACATAACTTTCTAAATTTAGCCTCAAGAAACATGTCCAGAACTGATTTACTTTTCACGATATTTCTACTACTCTTCAGTGACGGGAAGTTAAGAAAATGTACATACCTGTTGTAACGAAATCGCAGTACGACTGTGGTAAGTGCTTCTGGAATAAATGAAATACTTTTGTCGGTTGCTTTTCAGGTTTTCCACTGTTGTTGTTGTTGTTGTGGTCTTCAGTCCTGAGACTGGTTGGATGCAGCTATCCATGATAATCTATCCTGTACAAGCTCCTTCATCTCCCAGTACCTACTGCAACCTACATCCTTCTGAATCTGCTTAGTGTATTCATCTCTTGGTCTCCCTCAACGATTTTTACCCTCCACGCTGACCTCCAATGCTAAATTTGTGATCCCTTGATGCCTCAAGACATGTCCTACCAACCGATCCCTTCTTCAAGTCAAGTTGTGCCACGAACTTCTCTTCTCCCCAATCCTATTCAATACCTACTCATTAGTTATGTGATCTACCCACCTAATCTTCAACATTCTTCTGTAGCACCACATTTCGAAAGTTTCTATTCTCTTCTGGTCCATACTATTTATTGTCCATGTTTCACTTCCATACATGGCTACACTCCATACAAATACTTTCATAAACGACTTCCTGAAAAATCTATACTCGATGTTAACAAATTTCTCTTCTTCAGAAACGCTTTCCTTCCCATAGCCAGCCTACATTTTATATCCTCTCTACTTCGACCATCATCAGTTATTTTGCTCCCCAAATAGCAAAACTCCTTTACTACTTTAAGTGTCTCATTTCCTAATCTAATTCCCTCAGCATCAGTCGACTTTATTCGACTACATTCCACTATCTTCGTTTTGCTTATGTTGATGTTCATCTTATATCCTCCATTCAAGACACTGTCCATTCCGTTCAATTGCTCTTCCAAGTCCTTTGCTGTATCTGAAAGAATTACAATGTCATCGGCGAACCTCAAAGTTTTTATTTCTTCTCCCTGGATTTTAATAACGACTCCAATTTTTCTTTTGTTTCCTTTATTGGTTGCTCAATATACAGATTTAATGACATCGGGGAGAGGCTACAACCCTGTCTCACTCCCTTCCCAACCACTGCTTCCCTTTTGTGCCCCTCAACTATTATAACTGCAGTCTGGTTTCTGTACACGTTGTAAATAGCCTTTCGCTCCCTTTTTACCCAGGCCGGCCGGTGTGGCCGAGCGGTTCTAGGCGCATCAGTCTGGAACAGTGCGACCGCTACGGTTGCAGGATCGAATCCTGCCTCCGGCATGGATGTGTGTGATGTCCTTAGGTTAGTTAGGTTTAAGTAGTTCTAAGTTCTAGGGGACTCATGACCATAGATTTTAAGTCCAATAGTACTCAGAGCCATTTGAACCATTTGAACCTTTTTACCCCTGCCACCTTTAGAATTTTAAACAGAGTAATCCAGTCAACATTGTCAAAAGCTTTCTCTAAGTCTACAAATTCTAAAAACGTAGGTTTGCCTTTCCTAAATCTTTCTTCTAAGATAAGTCGTAAGGTCAGTATGGCCTCACGTGTTCCAACATATCTGCGGAATCCAAACTGATCTTCGCCGAGGTCGGCTTCTACCAGTTATTCCATTCGTCAGTAAGTAATTCGCGTTAGTAGTTTGCAGCTGCGACTTATTAAACTGGTAGTTCGGTAATTTGCACATCTGTCAACACCCGCTTTCCTTGGGATTGGAATTATTACATTCTTCTTTAAGTCTAGGGTATTTCGCCTGTCTCGTACATGTTGCTCACCAGATGGTAGAGTTTTGTCAGGACTGGCTCTCCCAAGGCCGTCAGTAGTTCTAATGGAATGGTGTCTACCCCCGGGGCCTTGTTTCGACTCAGGTCTTTCAGTGCTCTGTCAAACTCTTCACGCAGTATCCTATCTCCCATTTCATCTTCATCTACATCCTCTTCAGTTTCCATAATATTGTCCTCAAGTATATCGCCCTTGTATACACCCTCTATATACTCCTTCCCCCTTTTTGCTTTACCCTCTTTGCTTAGAACTGGGTTTCCATCTGAGCTCTTGGTATTCGTACAGGTGGCTCTCTTTTCTCCAAAGGTGTCTTTAATTTTCCTGTAGGCCGTATCTATCTTACCCCTAGTGAGATAAGCCTCTGCATCCTTACATTTGTCCTGTAGCCATGCCTGCTTAGCCATTTTGCACTTCCTGTCGGTCTCATTTTTGAGACGTTTGTATTCGTTTTTGCCTGCTTCATTTACTGCATTTTTATATTTTCTCCTTTCATCAGTTAAATTCAATATTTCTTGTGTGACCCAAGGATTTCTACTCGTCTTTTTGCCTACTTGATCCTCTGCTGTCTTCACTACTTCATCCCTCAGAGCTACTCATTCATTTTGTACTGTATTTCTTTCCCCCTTTCCTGTCAATTGTTCCCTTATGCTGTCCCTGACACTCTGTACAACCTCTGGTTTAGTCAGTTTATCCAGGTCCCATCTCCTTAAATTCCCACCTTTTTGCAATTTCTTCAGTTTTAATCTACAGTTCATAACCAATAGATTGTGGTCAGAGTCCACATCTGCCCCTGGAAATGTCCTACAATTTAAAACCTGGTTCCTAAATCTCTGTTTTAGCATTATATAATCTATCTGATACCCTTTTCGTCTCCCTTCACTACCTGAATAATTTCTTTTATCTCATCATCCATTTCTTCATCATCTGCAGAGCCAGTTGGCATATAAACTTGTAGAACTGTAGTAGGCATGGGCTTCGTGTCTATCTTCGCCACTATAATACGTTCACTATGCTGTTTGTAGTAGCTAACCCGCACACTTATTTTTGTATGCATTATTAAACCTACTCCTGCATTACCCCTATTTGCTTTTGTATTTATAACCCTGTATTCACCTGACCAAAAGTCTTGTTCCTCCTGCCACCGAACTTCACTAATTCCCACTATATCTAACTTTAACCTATCCATTTCCCTTTTTAAATTTTCTAACGTACCTGCCGGATTAAGGGATCTGACATTCCACGCTCCGATCCGTAGAACGCCAGTTTTCTTTCTCCTGATAACGACGTCCTCTTGAGTAGTCACGGCCCGGATATCCGAATGGGGGCTATTTTACCTTCGGAATATTTTACCCAAGAGGACGGCATCATCATTTAACCATATAGTAAAGCTGCATGCCCTCTGGAAAAATTACGGCTGTAGTTTCCCTTTGCTTTCAGCCGTTCGCAGTACCACAACAGCAAGGCTGTTTTGGTTAGTGTTACAAGCCCAGATCAGCCAGTCATCAAGACTGTTGCCCCTGCAACTACTGAAAAGGCTGCTGCCCCTCTTCAGGAACCACACGTTTGTCTGGCCTCTCAACAGATACCCATCCGTTGAGGTTACACCTACGGTACGGCTATCTGTATCGTTGAGGCACACAAGCCTCCCCACCAACTGCAAGGGCCATGGTTCATGAAGGGAGGGGTTTATCACTAAGATACGCAATTGTAAGAACATAGTCTGGAAATCAAGCTACGTTGTATTAAATCGATCCATATGAAAGGCCGCTTCTACGTCTGCATCTACTTCGATACTCTCCAGATAACACTTACGTGCTTGTCAGATGGTTCATCGAACGACCTTCACAATAATTCTCTATTAATCCGATCTCGAACAGCGCACGGAGAAAACGAACACCTACAACTTCCCGTGCGAGCTCTAATTTCCCTTATTTTGTTATTATGAGCGTTTCTCCCTATGTTGTCAGCGTCCACAAAATATTTTCACATTCGGAGGTGAAAATTGGTGAATGAAATTTCGTGAGAAGATTCCGCCGCAACGAATAACGCCTATTTTTAATGATGTCCACCCCGAACAATGTATCATGTCAGTGACACTCTCTCCGCTATTTCGCGACATTACAAAAGTGCTGCTCTTCTTTGAAATTTTTCGACGTACTCCGTTAATATTATGTGGCAAGGGCACCAGACCGCGCAGCAGTGTTCCGAGACAAGACGGACGAGCGTAGAGCAGGCGGTCTCTTTTGGTAGATGTGTTGCATTTTCTAAGTGTTCTGCTAGTAAAAATCAGTCTGGTTTGCGATTCCCACGACGTTTTATATTTGTTATTTCCATTTTAAGTTGTCCGTTGTTTTAATTCCTTATGTACACTACTGGCCATTAAAATTGCTACACTACGACGATGACGTGCTACAGACGCGAAATTTAACCAACAGGAAGAGGATGCTGTGATATGCGAAAGATTAACTTTTCAGAGCATTCACACAAGATTGGCGCCGGAGGCGACACCTGCAACGTGACATGAGGAAAGTTTCCATCGATTTCTCATACACAAGCAGCAGTTGACCGGTTTAGCCTGGTGAAACGTTGATGTGATGCCTCGTGTAAGGAGGTTAGATTAGATTAGATTAGAGTAGATTAATACTAGTTCCATGGATCATGAATACGGTATTTCGTAATGATGTGGAACGAGTCAAATTTTCCAATACATGATATCATTAAGTTAATTGATCAACATACTTAAGTTAATATAACAACTTTATTTTTTTGTGCTTTTTATTTTTTATTTTTTATAATTTTTTGTTTGTTTTTTCTTAATTTATGTCTAAAAATTCTTCTATGGAATAGAAGGAGTTGTCATTCAGAAATTCTTTTAATTTCTTCTTAAATACTTGTTGGTTATCTATCAGACTTTTGATACCATTTGGTAAGTGATCAAAGACTTTAGTGGCAGTATAATTCACCCCTTTCTGTGCCAAAGTTAGATTTAATCTCGAATAGTGAAGATCATCCTTTCTCCTAGTATTGTAGTTATGCACACTGCTATTACTTTTTAATTGGGTTTGGTTGTTAATAACAAATTTCATAAGAGAGTACATATACTGAGAAGCTACTGTGAATATCCGTAGATCCTTAAATAAATGTCTGCAGGATGATCTTGGGTGGACTCCAGCTATTATTCTGATTACACGCTTTTGTGCAATAAATACTTTATTCTCCAGTGATGAATTCCCCCAAAATATGATGCCATAAGAAAGCAATGAGTGAAAATAGGCGTAGTAAGCTAATTTACTAAGATGTTTATCACCAAAATTTGCAATGACCCTTATTGCATAAGTAGCTGAACTCAACCGTTTCAGCATATCATCAATGTGTTTCTTCCAATTTAATCTCTCATCAATGGACACACCTAAAAATTAGGAATATTCTACCTTAGCTATATGCTTCTGATTAAGGTCTATATTTATTAATGGCGTCATACCATTCACTGTACGGAACTGTATGTACTGTGTCTTATCAAAATTCAGTGAGAGTCTGTTTACAAGGAACCACTTAGTAATTTTCTGAAAGACAGTATTGACAATTTCATCAGTTAATTATTGTCTGTCAGATGTGATTACTGTACTTGTATCATCAGCAAAGAGAACTAACTTTGCCTCTTCATGAATATAGAATGGGAAGTCATTAATATATATTAAGAACAACAAAGAACCCAAGACTGACCCTTGTGGAACCCTATTCTAGATAGTTCCCCAATTTGAGGAATGTGTTGATCTTATTTCAACTTTCTTCACTCTTGCAGTTAGGTATGAATTAAACCATTTGTGCACTGTCCCACTCATGCCACAATATTTGAGCTTATCTAGCAGAATTTCATGATTTACTCAATCAAAAGCCTTCGAGAGATCACAAAAAATCCCAATGGTTGGTATTCGGTTATTCAGATCATTCAAAATTTGATTGGTGAAAGCATATATGACATTTTCTGTTGAAAAACCTTTCTGGAAACCAAACTGACATTTTGTTAGTACTTCATTTTTACAGATGTGTGAAGCTACTCTTGAATACATTACTTTCTCAAAAACTTTGGATAAAGCTGTTAGAAGGGAGATTGGATGGTAATTGTTGACATCAGATCTATCCCCCTTTTTATGCAAAGGTATAACAATAGCATATTTCAGTCTATCAGGGAAAATGCTCTGTTCCAGAGAGCTATTACACAGGTGGCTGAGAATCTTACTTATCTGTTGAGAACAAGCTTTTAGTATTTTGCTGTAAATGCCATCAATTCCATGTGAGTTTTTGCTTTTAAGAAAGTTTATTATTTTCCTAATTTCAGAGGGAGAAGTGGGTGAGATTTCAATTGTATCAAATTTCATAGGTATGGCCTGTTCCATTAACAGCCTAGCATCTTCTAATGAACACCTGGATCCTACTATATCCACAACATTTAGAAGTTAATTATTAAAAATATTTTCAACTTCTGACTTTTTGTTCATAAAGTTTTCATTCAATTGGATGGTAATACTGTCTTCCTGTGCTCTTGGTTGACCTGTTCCTCTTTTAATAATATTCCAAATTGTTTTAATTTTATTATCAGAGTTGCTGATTTCAGACATTATACGCATACTTCTGGATTTTTTAATAACTTTTCTTAATATAACACAGTAGTTTTTATAATGTTTGATAGTTTCTGGGTCACTACTCTTTCTTGCTGTCAGATACATTTCCCTTTTCTGGTTACAAGATATTATTATACCCTTAGTAAGCCATGGTTTGTTACAAGGTTTCTTACGAGTACATTTAACTATTTTCTTGGGGAAGCAGTTTTCAAATGCATTTACAAAAATGTCATGAAATAAATTATATTTTAAATTGGCATCAGGTTCACGGTACACCTCATCCCAGTCTAACGGCTGTAGTCTTCCCTGAAATTGACAATTGTTAAATCGTTGACTGAATGTACTACTGTTTAGTATTGCTGACTGGAGTTATGTCATATATTGTAACTAGCTGTGCACCACGATTAGAAAGACCATTCTCAACAGGCTGAGAATTTATCTGGTTAAACTTATCTTGGTCTATAAAGAAGTTATCTATCAGTGAGCTGCTATCCTTTACCACCCGAGTAGGAAAATCAATAACGGGTGTCAAATTGAAAGAACAGAGTAATACTTCAAGGTCATTTTTCCTATTACCCTCTTCCAGAGAATCTACATTGAAGTCCCCACAAATAATAAATTGCTTCCCCCTGTCTGACAGATAGCACAACAAGGAGACCAAATTTTTCAGAAATAGATGATAATTTCCTGATGGGGACCTACATACAGTTACAATTATAAATGTGCCTTTATTTAATTTAAGCTCACAGGCACGTGCTTTTATATGTTTCTCTACACAAAACGTTTTTGTTTCTCTACTTTTTGCACAATGATAACTTTTGACATATATGGCAACTCCTCCTTTCTCCATATTTTCTCTCATTACATGTGCAGAGAGCTTATATCCACTTACATTTACCTTATCCATATCAGTAACAATGTGATGCTCAGACAGGCATAGTATATCTATTTCATCCTCAGCTTCTAAATCTTCTAAACAAACCAGAAGCTATTTTATTATTTAAACTCCCAATATTTTGATGAAATATACTTACATTATTTTTAATTATACTTTCATGAGAACCTTTCCTTATTATAACATTTGCAGTTCTCTCCTGTCTGAGTTTCTCATTGTGCTTAGGCCTAGTTCCTATACCAGTGGTCACATGGTGTTCAGAGAGACAGATTATGTCAACTGGGTTGGGTGACTAATACATCAATGCAATTACCTAGGACCGAGATACAACTTGGTGGAGATAAAACTTCTGGTTACTGGTGAAAATTTATAATCGACAGCTGTGATTGGTGATCCAATGTGATAGAATTGTGCTGTTTAATTTCTTTCCTAAACTGAAGATTTGTTTCAATCCTGACCTCTCGTAGAACTCGACATCTTTCTGTCTTACCTATCCTAAAAAAGGTGGTGCTCCAACACCTGTAACCACTGGTATTTTACCATTCATGGCAGTGCCTCACCCCCTTAAATTTCCTATTACCCTAGCCAGTTTCCCCTTCCCTTTCCTGTTGAGATGTAGGCTGTGCCTGGTCTAGACCCACCTACTGAGAGAATCAGAAGGAACCACGCCAATATGAACCCACGCACCATACCGAGGCAGCCGTTCCAACTCCAAATTAACTCTCCCAACAGAAGAGTTCAAATGAGGCCTGTCACGGCGTCTCAGGAAAGATACAAATTCAACATTGGTGTGTCTCGATGCCGACGCAATCTTTACCACAAATGCGTACCATCACATTTACAACTTTGATAAAGACGGATTGTAGCCTATCGCGATTGCGGTTTATCGTATCGCGACATTGCTGCTCGCGTTGGTCGAGATCCAATGACTGTCAGCAGAATATCGAATCGGTGGGTTCAGGAGGGTAATACGGAACGCCGTGCTGGATACCAACGGCCTCGTGTCACTAGCAGTCGAGATGATAGGGATCTTATCCGCATGGCTGTAGCGGATCGTGCAGCCACGTCTCGATCCCTGAGTCAACAGATGTGGATGTTTGCAAGACTACAACCATCTGCACGAACAGTTCGACGACTTTTGCAGCAGCAGGGACTATCAGCTCGGAGACCGTGGCTGCGGCTACCCTTCACGCTGCATCACAGGCAGGAGCGCCTGCGATGGTGTACTCAACGACGAACCTGGGTGCACGAATGGCAAAACGTCATTTTTCGGATGAATCCAGGTTCTGTTTACAGCATCATGATGGTCGCATCCGTGTTTGGCGACATCGCGGTGAACGCACATTGGAAACGTGTATTCATCATCGCCATACTGGCGTATCACCCGGCGCGATGGTATGGGGTGCCATTGGTTACTCGTCTCGGTTATCTCTTGTTCGCATTGCCGGCACTTTGAACAGTGGAATTTACATTTCAGATGTGCTACGACCCGTGGCTCTATCCTTCATTCGATCCCTGCGAAATCCTACATTTCAGCAGGATAATGCACGACGGCATGTTGCAGGTGCTGTACGGGCCTTTCTGGATAAAGAAAATGTTCGACTGCTGCCCTGGGCAGCACATTCTCCTGATCTCTCACCAATTGAAAACGTCTGGTCAATGGTGGCCAAGCAACTGGCTCGTCAGAATATGCCAGTCACTGCTCATGATAAACTGTGGTATTGTGTTGAAGCTGCATGGGCAATTGTACCTGTACACGCTACCCGTGCTCTGTTTGACTATGCCCAGGCGTATCAAGGCCGTTATTACGGCCAGAGGTGGTTGTTCTGGATACTGATTTCTCAGAATCTATGCACCCAAACTGCGTGAAAATGTAATCACATGTCAGTTCTAATATAATATATTTGTCCAATGAATACCCGTTTATCATCTGCCTCTGTTTCTGGTGTAGCAATTGTAGTGGCCAGTAGTGTATATAGTTGAAGTTACGCGTTTAGATTTGACTGATTTATCGTGTAACTTAAGTTTGACGGATTCCTTTTAGGACTTTACAGTACCATTAACCATGGGTTGAACAAGAAATGTTATTAAACGTAATGGCCGGTATGTTAAATCATCTTAACTGTTACACAGCAGCTCTGCCATATCACTGGTCAATGTCCAGGCTCTTGACTGCAAAAATTACCGAGCGCTTAGATCTCACGCTTTTTCCCTCTATCTGAAACATGTCAATCTCCTTCCAGATCTTGTAGCTCGGCACGTCATATATCTCCCAGACAAGTCGGTGCGAAAAAAAAAGAAAGAAAAGTCTCTCACATTCTTGAAGATATGAGACGGGGAAAACGTAGGAAGAAAATAAAGAACAGAACTCGTGATGAGCTTACCAGAGTCGTTCGTGTAGTATATAATATGCACTAATATATAGGCAACGGCGTGTTCTCTTCTTCTTCAGAGACGCTGCGTGGTGCATGTCTGCCATGTCTGTCGACCTTCGTTAAAGGCTTTTACCCAACGTGCCACTGTTCTGTACGGCTATAACGATTCGCCACACGCCTCTTGAAGACCTTTATGACACTGTCGTGCTGTACGACCCATGGTCCATTCAATCTTGATCCGACTCCTTTGTTCCTGTTTCGAAATCGTAACGTCAGACCGCTCGCTCACAAGTGAGTGTGTTTCCCTCGATTGTGCGTACGCCAGTGACGTGGGACGGGCGAGTCCGTTTGTTCGGAGGTAAGGTAGGTATGTCTACAGCGTATGCTAACAGCGACAATAGTAGATTCCTTTGCATAGTGTCTCCACAACAGTGTTCAAAAAATTGCTCTGAGCACTATGGGACTTAACATCTATGGTCATCAGTCCCCTAGAACTTAGAACTACACTCCTGCAAATTGAAATAAGAACACCGTGAATTCATTGTCCCAGGAAGGGGAAACTTTATTGACACATTCCTGGGGTCAGATACATCACATGATCACACTGACAGAACCACAGGCACATAGACACAGGCAACAGAGCATGCACAATGTCGGCACTAGTACAGTGTATATCCACCTTTCGCAGCAATGCAGGCTGCTATTCTCCCATGGAGACGATCGTAGAGATGCTGGATGTAGTCCTGTGGAACGGCTTGCCATGCCATTTCCACCTGGCGCCTCAGTTGGACCAGCGTTTGTGCTGGACGTGCAGACCGCGTGAGACGACGCTTCATCCAGTCCCAAACATGCTCAATGGGAAACAGATCCGGAGATCTTGCTGGCCAGGGTAGTTGACTTACACCTTCTAGAGCACGTTGGGTGGCACGGGATACATGCGGACGTGCATTGTCCTGTTGGAACAGCAAGTTCCCTTGCCGGTCTAGGAATGGTAGAACGATGGGTTCGATGACGGTTTGGATGTACCGTGCACTATTCAGTGTCCCCTCGACGATCACCAGTGGTGTACGGCCAGTGTAGGAGATCGCTCCCCACACCATGATGCCGGGTGTTGGCCCTGTGTGCCCCGGTCGTATGCAGTCCTGATTGTGGCGCTCACCTGCACGGCGCCAAACACGCATACGACCATCATTGGCACCAATGCAGAAGCGACTCTCATCGCTGAAGACGACACGTCTCCTTTCGTCCCTCCATTCACGCCTGTCGCGACACCACTGGAGGCGGGCTGCACGATGTTGGGGCGTGAGCGGAAGACGGCCTAACGGTGTGCGGGACCGTAGCCCAGCTTCATGGAGACGGTTGCGAATGGTCCTCGCCGATACCCCAGGAGCAACAGTGTCCCTAATTTGCTGGGAAGTGGCGGTGCGGTCCCCTACGGCACTGCGTAGGATCCTACGGTCTTGGCGTGCATCCGTGCGTCGCTGCGGTCCGGTCGCAGGTCGACGGGGACGTGCAACTTCCGCCGACCACTGGCGACAACATCGATGTACTGTGGAGACCTCACGCCCCACGTGTTGAGCAATTCGGCGGTACGTCCACCCGGCCTCCCGCATGCCCACTATACGCCCTCGCTCAAAGTCCGTCAACTGCACATACGGTTCACGTCCACGCTGTCGCGGCATGCTACCAGTGTTAAAGACTGCGATGGGGTTCCGTATGCCACGGCAAACTGGCTGACACTGACGGCGGCGGTGCACAAATTCTGCGCACCTAGCGCCATTCGACGGCCAACACCGCGGTTCCTGGTGTGTCCGCTGTGCCGTGCGTGTGATCCTTGCTTGTACAGCCTACTCGCAGTGTCCGGAGCAAGTATGGTGGGTCTGACACACCGGTGTCAATGTGTTCTTTTTTCCATTTCCAGGAGTGTATTTAAACCTAACTAACCTAAGGACAACACAACACCCAGTCATCACGAGGCAGAGAAACAGCAGTGTTGCCACTACTTAAGTTCCAACCTATGCATATACCTTAACAAACGACTGAGCTGATCCCCCTGGTACACAAAACGTATTAGAACACTGTTCAGAAACAATGAATCAAGCATGCCAACTTTAAAAGAATGCAAACTCCCAAAAATTGGTAATCTTTTGCAGAAGTTCGAAATTTAGCGCAGACCTCAGTATCAGATGCTTACAATAGTTTCCACCACTAAACGTTGCTCAAAACCTGGCAGAAAATCTAAAGAGATTCTTGTAGTGTTTAAAGTATGCTAATGGCAAGACAAAATCAGTGCCTTCTCTGCGCAATAGCAATGGAAATACTATCGATGACAGTGTTGCTAAAGCAGACTTACTAAACATAGCCTTCCGAAGTTCCTTCACCAAAGAAGACGAAGTAAATATTCCAGAATTCGAATCAAGAGCACGTGCCAACCTGAGTGACTTAGAAGTACACATCCTAGAATATAGAGCAGTGAAGCAACTTAAATCACTTAACAAAAACAAATCTTCCGCTCCAGACTGTATACCACTTTTGTTCCTTTCAGCCTATGTTGATACAATAGCTCCATATTTAAAAATCATATTCAACAGCTCGCTCGTCGAAAGATCCGTATCCAAAGACTGGAAAGTTGCACAGGTCGCACCATTATTCAAGAATGGCAATAGTAGTATTACACTAAATTGCAGGCGCATGTCATTATTGTCGATATGCAGCAGGTATTTGGAACATATGTTGCGTTCGATCATTATGAATTAAATTGAAGACAACGGTCTGTTGACAGTCTACACAGATTTAGGCAACATCACGCTTCTGACATTGTGCCTCACAAGCGTCTTGTATGATATTGCCTGCTTGTAGAAAATCGTCTCAGTTATGAGATTGGATTCCTGATTTCCTGTCAGAGAGGTCACAGCTCGTCAACGAGTAAAACAGAAGTGATTTCTGGAGTTCTCCAAGGTAGTGTTACAGGCCCTCTGCTGTTCCCTGTCAACATGAACGATTCAGGAGGCAGACAGCAGCCGTCTTAGGTTGTTTGCGGATGATACTGTCGTTTATCGTCTAGCAGGTCATCAGAAAATCAAACCAATTTGCAAAACGATTTAGAAAAAAACGTTTGTATGGTGGAAAATACGGCAATTAATCCCTAGTAATAAAAAAAAGTGATTTAGCCCAAATGAATGCTAAAAGGAATACACTAAATGGGACTACAAGAAAAATCAATGAAATACGAAGGCCTAAATTCAACCAAATACCTAGGATTTACATTTATGAACAACATAAATCAGAAAGAACACATTGAAAATGCTCTGTGGAAGATGAACGGAAGAATGCGATTTTTTGGCATAACGCTTAGAAGATGCAGCAGATCTTCTAAAGAGACTACCTACGGTACGCTAATCCGTCCGCTTTTAGAGTACTGCACCACGGTGTGACATACGTACCAGATTCGACTTAGGGAGAACACTGAGAAATTCCAAAGAAGAGCAGCACTTTTGTAGTATCGATAAATGGGGAAGAGAGTGTCACTAACATGATACAGGATTAAGAGTGGACATCATTAAAACAAATCCGCTTCTGGTTCTGGGGTGGGATCTTCAAGAGATTTTAATCATCACATTTCTCCTCTGAATGCGAAACTGTTTTGTTGACTTCGACATACATAGCAATAAACTATTATCCTAATAAAATAAGGGAAATCGGAGCTCCCATGGAGATATACAGGTTTTCGTTTTCTTCCGCGTGCTGTTCGTGATTGGAATGATAGGGAATTATTGTGATGGTGGTTCGTGGGACCCACTGCTAGGCACTTACACTATGTGATGAAAAGTATCCGGACACCTGATTGAAAACGACTGACGAGTTCATGGCGCCCTCCATCGGTAATGCTGGAATTCAATACGGAGTCGGCCAACCCTCAAACCCTCAGCCTTGATGACAGCTTCCACTGTCGCAGGCATACGTTGAATCACTTGCTGGAAGGTTTCTTGGAGAATGGCAGCCCATTCTTCACGGAGTTCTATGTTATGGTTTGGCAAGACAGCCAACCCACTATGAGAGGAATCCGAAAGGCACGCGTTTTAGCTCACGCAGGCTGGCGTGAGGTCTGGAACAGGTCAAGGAAATGAGACTAGCAAAAAACGTACGTAGCTGCTGGAATACTTAACTTTAATCGACAATTGGTGAACATCGCTCTTGACGGTACTTGTTTTACAGCATCAATAGTAACTGGTAATGACGCCTTGCTAGGTCGTAGCAAATGACGTAGCTGAAGGCTATGCTAACTATCGTCTCGGCAAATGAGAGCGTATTTTGTCAGTGAACCATCGCTAGTAAAGTCGGCTGTACAACTGGGGCGAGTGCTAGGAAGTCTCTCTAGACCTGCCGTGTGGCGGCGCTCGATCTGCAATCACTGGTAGTGGCGACACGCGGGTCCGACGTATACTAACGGACCGCTGCCAATTTAAAGGCTACCACCTAGCAAGGGTGGTGTCTGGCGGTGACACCACATTCTACACTGAGGAGAGGTATCTATGTCGATCGGTGAGGCCTGGCACGAAGTCGACGTCCTAAAACACCCGAAAGGTGTTCTATAGGACTCAGGTCAGGACTCAGTGCAGGCCAGTCCATTACAGGGGTCGCGTAACCAGTGCGCCACAGGCCATCCTCGATCGTGTTGAAAGATGCAATCGCCATCCCCGAATTGTTCTTCAATATTGCGAAGCAAGAAGGCGTTTAAAACATCAGTGTAGGCCTGTGCTGTGATAGTGCCACGCGAAACAACAAGGGGTGCAAGACCCTTCCATGAAAAACACGACCACACAATAACACCACCGCCTCCGAATTTTACTGTTGCCACTACACACGCTGGCAGATGAGGTTCAACGGGCAGTCGCCATACTCACACCCTGCCATCGGATCGCCACATTGTGTACCGTGATTCGTCACTCCACACAACATTTTTCCACGTGTGGCTTATAAGCAGCTGTACGGTCATGAAATCCACGTTTTCTCACCTCCCGCCTCATTGTCATAGTACTTGCAGTGGGTCCTGACGCAGTTTGGAATTTCTGTGTGATGCTCTGGATAGATGTCTGCCTGCGTTTTTGTGCTGTACGCGTCCCTTCACGTTTTCACCTCACTATCACACTTGCTCAATATACAGATTGAATAACATCGGGGAGAGGCTACAACCCTGTCTTACTCCCTTCCCCACCGCTGCTTCCCTTTCATGTCCCTCCATTATTATAACTGCCATCTGGTTTCTGTACAAATTTTAAATAGCCTTTCGCTCCCTGTATTTTACCCCTGCCACCTTTAGAGTTTGAAAGAGAGTATTCCACTCAACATTGTCAAAAGCTTTCTCAAGGTCTACAAATGCTAGATACGTAGGTTTACCTTTCCTTAATCTTTCTTCTAAGATAAGTCGTAAGGTCAGTATTGCCTCACGAGTTCCAGTATTTCTACGGAATCCAAAAGAAAAATTCGGAGCAGGTATTAAAATCCAGGGAGAAGAAATAAAAACTTTGAGGTTTGCCGATGACATTGTAATTCTGTCAGAGACAGCAAAGGACTTGGAAGAGCAGTTGAACGGAATGGATGGTATCTTGAAGGGAGGATATAAGATGAACATCAACAAAAGTAAAACGAGGATAATGGAATGTAGTGGAATTAAGTCGGGTGATGCTGAGGGAATTATATTGGGAAATGAGACACTTAATGTGGTAAAGGAGTTTTGCTATTTGGGGAGCAAAATAACTGATGATGGTCGAAGTAGAGAGGATATAAAATGTAGACTGGCAATGGCAAGGAAAGCGTTTCTGAAGAAGAGAAATTTGTTTACATCGTGTATAGATTTAAGTGTCAGGAAGTCATTTCTGAAAGTATTTGTATGGAGTGTATGCATGTATGCAAGTGAAACATGGACGGTAAATAGTTTGGACAAGAAGAGAATAGAAGCTTTCGAAATGTGGTGCTACAGAAGAATGCTGAGGATTAGATGGGTAGATCACATAACTAATGAGGAAGTATTGAATCGGATTGGGGAGAAGAGAAGTTTGTGGCACAACTTGACCAGAAGAAGGGATCGGTTGGTAGGACATGTTCTGAGGCATCAAGGGATCACCAATTTAGTATTGGAGGGCAGCGTGGAGGGTAAAAGTCGTAGGGGGAGACCAAGAGATGAATACACTAAGCAGATTCTGAAGGATGTAGGTTGCAGTAGGTACTGGGAGATGAAGAAGCTTGCACAGGCTAGATTAGCATGGAGAGCTGCATCAAACCAGTCTCAGGACTGAAGACCACAACAACAACAACATCACACTGGAAACAGTGGACCTAGGAATGCTTAGGAGTTTATAACTCTCACATACAGACGTATGACAGAAGTGACACAATCACCTGACCATGTCCGAAGTCCGTGAGTTCCACGGAGCGCACCATTCTGCTCTCTCGCGGTGTCTAAAGACTAATGAGGTCGCTTATGCGGAGTACCTGGCAGTATGTGGCAGCACAATGCACCTAACATGAGAAACGTATGTTTTTGTGTGTGTTCGGATACTTTTGATCACGTAGTGTAAGTATAATTTCCAGAGTATGCATGAAGATGTAGATGTGTTTTACTACAGTTGTCCAAATTAATCTAAACTGATACGTAGACTAATCCATTGTTTAGCCACGCGTACATCATTGTGGTGAATGTAATGCTGCATGCATACAATTGGAAACTTGTCATTTATAGCGTATATATCACTGACACAGATTTAGAGTTAGGTATAAATGGTTAGGTTTTGTTCATATAAGCGTCCTCATTTGCTGCCTTTCCTGCATGTGTACACACAGAGAGACAAACACACACACGCACACATCCTCCCCCCCCCCCACACACACACATACACACACATTCACAGTTTTTTAATGTTTACATAAAATATTTTAGTATTGTTATAATTTCAGTCATGCATATGATATTTAGAAAGTTTTTGACCTCATTGTACAAATGTGAGACTTTTTCGCAGTTGCTCACCATTACACATCTACAGTATTTGTTAACGATAGTGTGATGATAACCTTGTCGGACGAAAACCGATTATTTGAGTAAATTAGTACTGAAGAGCATTCACATACCTCTGCTTTTCATTTACGAATCCCCGACACACTTACCTACAGAAATTTAAATACTGCATCTAAGAAAACCGAAAATTTTCCTCAGTTAATAATATTGGCCAAAATTTTATCATTAATGCAATTCTCTCCATGTATAAGCAACTATTTAAGCGTTATTTCTACATTTCCGCAAAACTGACTTATTCTATAAATTGCAAAACAGCTTTTTCAGTTTCATTGCCAAATCCGGTGAAAAATTACCTCCGAGATGAAATATTTCATAAAGTTCGTACTGTTGAAGGGTTTAAAGCAGAATGAAAAGAATAACTGCATGCAAAATTTAAAATTTTCCTGAGTGCGGTCGACTGTAGATTATTAATACTAGCAAACAACATGTAGCATTTTTTTACTTCTTTTCCCTTCAGCAATATCATTGAAGTATTTTTGGTGCACGCGTCTCCAAGTTCTCACGTACGATATATTTACTTTTTAAACAAAGTCTGGGTCCATTTTAATAAGCAGTACACGATAACGTAATTAACAATACCTGTCTGGCATCAGTACATATATCAGCAGGGTGGTACGTCTAACACAGAAAATGTTGATGTCGTTATTTCCCCTCACAGATTATTTCATTCGGGCTAATTGTAACATGCAGTCAAAAAATGTAGCCGAGCGAAATGGAAACGACACAAGCGCCACAGTTCTTGTATCACATTTCATAGTTTCTACGCGTTTCACTGTCCCCATAATTGCCGCGTGGAGTTAGAGCGTCGAAATGAAATTGACGAGGGGGATGGACACAAATGGTTCAGCCACAGACAGAGGGAAAGCATCGCTAATGGCACAAGCGCGAGTAATCATCCGGGTAAACGCCGCACGTAATCAAAACGCTATTTAGACTGCGAGGGGACGAGAAATAAAGAGTCAGGAAGTGGGTGGATTACAAAGACAACTGGTTTGACATACGAGGCAGATCTATTTAGCTTGGGTTGCTGGAACACCAGCAAGCGAGGGAACTCTGCGGGTGGAGAGAGGGGAATTCAAACCTTCCAGTGAGCTCTTACTCAACTGCTGTTCTCATTCAATTCTTAAATCAACAGCAAACCACTCTCCCAACACGCCTACTCGTCTGGAAAATCGTTATGTGAGTCTAAATACTCCAAACTTGCGTGAAGTCTTATACATGTGTACAGTGCATGAAATACAGAAACGCTTTGAATACGACTTTTGGACAGGGCGTAAAAAATTTGTTATACAACTGGATATTATTCCCTTTAGTTCCGAAAGCAATTGATACGAGATGCAGATTTTTGAATAAAATTACTTCACTCTACTTTTTCCTCATGTCCCACCAACTGTTCGATCATTCTTGTAAATTTAAGTTTCCTACTTTACAAAAATTTATAAGGTTTTTGATGAAGATTCCTTGGTACAGGATCGACGGTTTCTCAGAATGTGGGCCTTTCTGCAGCTTTCCACGGTACAGAGTAAGTTCTGATAAGGTCTGCAGCTTCGGAGATGATACATAAAAGATATTGTGACAAAACATTTTCAGGCACTTGCTTACAACTGTTGTAGGCAGTATCACTGTGGAAATCCAAATTGAAGTGAAACGAAAGGTTTGAGATGTGGTGCTATGGAAGGAAATTCAAAATCGTTGTTGTTGTTGTGGTCTTCATTCCTGAGACTGGTTTGATACAGCTCTCCATGCTACTTAATCCGGTGCATGCTTCTTCATCTCCCAGTACCTACTGCAACCTACATCCTCCTGAAACTGCTTAGTGTATTCATCTCTTGGTCTCCCCCTACGATTTTTACCCTCCACGTTGCCCTCCAATACTAAATTGGTGATCCCTTGATGCCTCAGAACATGACCTACCAACCGATCCCTTCTTCTAGTCAAGTTGTGCCACAAACTTCACTTCTCCCCAATGCTATTCAACACCTCCTCATTAGTTATGTGATCTACCCATCTAATCTTCAGCATTCTTCTGTAACACCACATTTCGAAAGCTTCTATTCTCTTCTTGTCTAATCCATGTTTCACTTCCATACATGGCTACACTCCATACAAATACTTTCAGAAACGACTTCCTGACACTTAAATCTATACTCGATGTTAAAAAGTTTTTCTTCTTCAGAAATGCTTTCCTTCCCATTGCCAGTCTACATTTTATATCCTCCCTACTTCGATCATCAGTCATTCTGCTCCCCAAATAGCAAATCTCCTTTACTACTTTAAGTGTCTCATTTCCTAATCTAATACCCTCAGCATCACCCGACTTTATTCGACTACATTCCATTATCCTCGTTTTGCTTTTGTTGATGTTCATCTCATATCCTCCTTTCAAGACACTGTCCATCCCGTTCAACTGCTCTTCCAAGTCCTTTGCTGTCTCTGACAGAATTACAATGTCATCAGCGAACCTCAAAGTTTTTATTACTTCTCCGTGGATTTTAATACCTACTCCGAATTTTTCTTTTGTTTCCTTCACTGCTTGCTCAATATACAGATTTAATAACATCGGGGAGAGGCTACAACCCTGTCTCACTCCCTTCCCAACCACTGCTTCCCTTTCATGTCATTTGGTTTCTAAACAAATTTTATCCCTGCCACCTTCAGAATTTGAAAGAGAGTATTCCAGTCAACATTGTCAAAAGCTTTCTCTATGTCTAAAAATGCTAGAAACGTAGGTTTGCCTTTCCTTAATCTAGCTTTTAAGATAAGTCGTAGTGCCAGTATTGCCTCACGTGTTCCAGTATTTCTACGGAACCCAAACTGATCTCCCCCTAAGTCGGCTTCTACTAGTTTTTTCGTTCGTCTGTACAGAATTCGCGTTAGTATTTTGGAGCCGTGACTTATTAAACTGGTAGTTCGGTAATTTTAACATCTGTCAACACCTGCTTTCTTTGGGATTGGAATTATTACATTGTTCTTGAAGTCTGAGGGTATTTCGTCTCCCTCATACATCTTCCTCACCAGATGGTAGAGTTTTGTCAGTACTGGTTCTCCCAATGCCGTTAGTAGTTCTAATGGAATGTTGTCTAATCCTGGGGCCTTGTTTCGACTCAGGTCTTTCAATGCTCTGTCAAACTCTTTACGCAGTATCATATCTCCCATTTCATCTTCATCTACATCCTCTTCCATTTCCATAATATTGTCCTCAAGTACATTGCCCTTGTACAGACCAGCAATATACTCCTTCCACATATCTGCTTTCCCTTCTTTGCTTGGAACTGGGTTTCCATCTGAGCTCTTAGTATTCATACAAGTGGTTGTCTTTCCTCCAACGGTCTTTTTAATTTTCCTGTAGGCAGTATCTATCTTACATCTAGTGTGATAAGCCTCTACATCCTTACATTTATCCTCTAGCTATCCCTGCTTAGCCATTTTGCACTTCCTGTCTATTTTATTTTTGAGACGTTTGTATTCCTTTTTGCCTGCTTCATTTACTGCATTTTTATATTTTCTCCTTTCATCAATTAAATTCAATATTTCTTGTGTAACCAAGGATTTGCCTTCACTACTTCATCCCTCAGAACTACCCATTCTTCTTCTACTGTATTTATTTCCCCCATTCCTGCCATTTGTTTCCTTACGCTCTCTCTGAAACTCTGTACAACCTCTAGTTTAGCCAGTTTATCCAGGTCCCACTGTAACAACAACAACGCTGTACTATTGTACATATAAAATTTTTTTCTTCTGATGTTCGATAAATTAGTGTAATCGATGTTCTGATTTTGTTTGATGCCATTATGTTACGGAAACTGTAAATAAGTTTCAATGTGAATATTAATGTTTATGTCAATTGTCAAGCAATATTGTAATAGAATTGAAAGGTAACTAATGTTAAAACTGTTGTAACATGTTTAAAATTTTAACTGTGCGTCTGGTCCATACGTAGGCAATGTATTAGGATATGTAGAATGCAAAACTTCGGGTGAATACCCTGTCCGTAGGGGAGCGGTAAGAGGTGGATGGCAGGCGAGCGCGGGAAAATGCACGCGGGCATTTTACGGCACAACGGGCTCAGCAGTAGTAGTTGGAGTTTGGCATTGGTCTGAGCAACACGTTCTGGAGCGAGGAAGCTCTCCTGTAAGACGTAGTTTCATCGAGCCTCGGATATGCCGTTCCAACGCCTATACAGCATGGCAAAATTCCATAGGCACTAAATGGAAAAGTATTGCGACGCTATGAAGAAATAAAGTGCCGATACATCAAGGGCCACAGCTGTGGTTGTATGTGTGCTCTGTGCCTCGCCATCTCACCGCCTGCCAACCGCCGCATCGGTACGAATAGGTTGAAACTCTTAGTACTGTATTCGTGTGGACCAGTGTTACTTTTGTTCCATACTGTTCAATAACAATTTAAATTTTACCAGAACTGTCCTATCGTTTAATTATCCCCACAAATAACCTAGACAGGGTCCTCTCCAAAAGTTGTGCAATCCGAGTGTCCCGAAATGAAGAATTAAAGTTTGTGTTTATAATAATTACCTGCAGAACTAACTATGTTAGAATGATGTATAAAGGACTGTCTTGTTAATGAACTAATAGATGAAGAACGAAGGTCTGACAAAGTTGGAAGATAATTTTGATATTGATTTAGTAACGAAGTTTAATTATTTCGAGACAGATATTAAGGTATTTTAATGAACAGGAAATAAGATGAAAAGAGTAGTAACTCATATACTGGAAATCTTGAGCACATAATGATTTCAGTAATCAAATTTTTTAATACAGTGATCATAACAGTTTCAGGGTCCTCCCCCCTTTTTTTATTCATTTGAATTCTGAAGTGTTCTAAACTGATTTGACCAGCAAAGTTAAAGTCAATATAAAAACCAAATTTATCAGTGTTTTATCTTTATCAAAATTGACATTGTGTGTGTGATTCGAAAGTACTATTTCTAGGGTACCCTATGCCCGATTTTAATCAGATCAATAGACAGTACGAAGTTTTGTAGTAAACATTATAGTGTGGTGTTATGTATTTATGGTTTATCCATATCAGTACAGAAAGTGAAATTATCAGTTCAATAGATTTTCTGGTTCTAAAATTTACCATATTATGCAGTGTTACTACGTGTTGTTTTGCAGGAACGTACATCAACTTGTACAGGGAAGAAACTCAGTTAATGCCTAATTAGGCTGGCGACCGTTTTATTAACAAATTAGTAGCATCTGCTGTGTTGCTTTTTGTCCGTCCTAACGTGTAGTTGCATTGCGGACTTACTTGAAGTATCATTGTTATCAGAGTGGGTGTAAGTCTGATCTGCCTCCGTTCAGGTACACGCGGTCAACATCTATACAAAAATCCTTTCTCATAATTTGAAGCCCGTCAACTTACCATAGTACAGGCTTTAAAGTGTATCGTGTGCCACGCCCACGCGCGCGTTCAGAGATCACGTCTGTCCCTGGAAATGTCTTACAATTTAAAACCTGGTTCCTAAATCTCTGTCTTACCATTATATAATCTATCTGAAATCTGTCAGTATTTCCAGGCTTCTTCCATGCATACAACCTTCTTTTATGATTCTTGAACCAAGTGTTAGCTATGATTAAGTTGTGCTCTGTGCAAAATTCTACCAGGCCGCTTCCTCTTTCATTTCTTAGCCCCAATCCATATTCACCTACTACGTTTCCTTCTCTCCCTTTTCCTACTACCGAATTCCAGTCACCCATGACTATTAAATTTTCGTCTCCCTTCAGTATCTGAATAATTTCTTTTATTTCGTCATACATTTCTTCAATTTCTTCGTCATCTGCAGATATAGTTGGCATATAAACTTGTACTACTGTAGTAGGCGTGGGCTTCGTGTCTATCTTGGCCAAAATAATTCGTTCACTATGCTGTTTGTAGTAGCTTACCCGCATTCCTATTTTTTTATTCATTTTTAAACCTTCTCCTGCACTACCCCTATTTGAAGTTGTATTCAATACCCTGTATTCGCCTGACCAAAAGTCTTGTTCCTCCTGCCTCCGAACTTCACTAATTCCCACTATATCTAAATTTAACCTGTCCATTTCCCTTTTTAAATTTTCTAACCTACCTGCCCGATTAAGGGATCTGACATTCCACGCTCCGATCCGTAGAACGCCAATTTTCTTTCTCCTGATAACGACGTCCTCTTGAGTAGTCCCCGCCCGGAGATCCGAATGGGGGCTATTTTACCTCCGGAATATTTTACCTAAGAGGACGCCATCATCATTTAACCATACAGTAAAGCTGCATGCCCTCGGGAAAAATTACGGTTCTAGTTTCCCCGTGCTTTCAACCGTTCGTAGTACCAGCACAGCAAGACTGTTTTGGTTAGTGTTACAAGGCCAGATCAGTGAATCATCCAGACTGTTGCCCCTGCAACTACTGAAAAGGCTGCTGCCCCTCTTCAGGAACCACACGTTTGTCTGGCCTCTCAACAGATACCCCTCCGTTGTGGTTGCACCTACGGTACGACTATCTATATCGCTGAGGCACCCAAGCTCCCCACCAACGGATATGTCCATGGTTCGTGGGGGGGGGGGGAGGGAGTTATAATATAAGGAGTGAAGTAGTTCCCCATGGCATCGGCGAAGGAAGGAATATATGGGAAACCTTTACAAGAAGAAGGGACAGGTTGATAGGACATACATTACGACATCACTGAATAACTTCCATGGTACTATAGGAAGCTGATGTGGCTAAAAACTCTAGCGGAAGACAGACATTAGAATACAGGCAACAAATAATTGAGACTTAGGGTGGAGGTACTACTCTGACATGAAGTGATTGCCTCAAGAGATGTATTGTTACATTTAATCGATCAGAATATGCCTCTAAAAATTGACACGGGAATTGAACAGTATAGTTACTTAGAAATTAAATGGATTTTTAAACAACTTAGAAAATAACTGGATTTTTAAATAGGCTAAAACAGAATGACTGGCAGAGAAATACAAAGGTAGACAGAAACATGATGTACGCATTCGTCTATGGGTGTCCATGTGGGTTACAAATTTGGGTAAATTACAGTTGAATGAGCACACGATGTCCCGCGGTTAATTGCGGAAGGAAGAGATGTAGTTGCAGTGCTGCACTATTAAGTTATTTATTGTAGACGAAGAAAGTGATTCTGGGGAGTAGTCAGAGCAGAATGTGACACACCACTGAAAGATATGAGCTCAATGAAATCAACAGATGTCGACTATATAATTAGGAGGTACCGCAGTCTCTGGAAAGCTCATAGTGTGGAAGGTTGTCTCTATGAGTTACTTATCAGATATCCAAGAAATAATAATCACATTACTGAAGAAGACGTGACAGAATAAAAATAAGTACACGTCCTGTAGGGTATTACACAAGGAAATGAGGGAAAAAACATCCGCTGCTGGAGGAATGTTAGTTTAGTTTCAGGAAAGCAACAAGTTTAATGAGAAATGAGGATACTTTTCTTACAAATACGAGCTTCAAGAAACCTTCTGACAACGTAATGTGGAACAAAATGGCCTGGATGCTGAGCGACATTAAAATATTAAGACTAACGAAAAATATACATTACCAACAAAAAAAAGTCAGTGTCATGAATTAAGACGCCAAAGAAAGACAAATTCGTCTTCATTTAAGTGTAAATCAGCATGCATCTTATCACCAAGGAGTATTAACTTGCGTCTACGGAGCAGTGAAGGACGTGAAGAAAATTCACAAGTGGAATGAAACTGAAAACAGACAAAACTATTCTGACCGAACACAATAAGACTTATACGACTTATCATTGGGAATGGCCGTTATACTTGTCAGGGAATTCGAGTAACTTAAATAAACCTAAAGCGAATGTTATGTTGAGTAGTAGAATGGTGAACCTCACCTGGGTTAATATCAAAACTGGATCTGATGAAGTAGATGACTGATCCAAAGATGATATGAGAAGTACATAGCGCAAGCAAGGAGAGCGTTTAGAGAGCGCTGTTGGTACAAAACATTAACATGGAAATAAGGAAGAAAGTTTCAAAAATTTACGTCTGAAATCAAGTATTACCTCGAGCTGAAGAGTGTTCCTCATAAGTTGTTGGAATACGAAACTGAAGGAAATTAAAATGTTATTCCATAACTGAATGGCAAAAATTAGGTACATGAGATATGCCAAAACACATAGCATTCTGGCACATACTGTTTATTAGTACAATTTTGTTTTTCCTCCTCTGTTGAAGGAGATTAGTTGACCCTGAAGCCTTCCGGCAGTACCGATTGTTCTATCACACCAGTCCACCATTGCACTGAAGCACTGGGCTTCCCTTTGTATGCAACTTCAAGTAGCAAGAGTTCCGGGAATCCTTGCTAGTATTGACTATTTCTCAATCCACAGCCACAGATGAGCTCGCACGGCTCGCTATTTAATTTTTGGCATTTTGTTTCTTGAAACCAATTGCCACGATGTCAATATCGAAATCGGATTGGAGTCTCTGGTCGTCGCATTTCTTTGGCGAGTTGGCTTCCCGCGCGCCGAGAGGCGGACAGAACGAAGGAGAAGGGACTCGCTGGGACTTACTCTGGACTGTGCGTGAGCAGCGACGTCGGCGTCGGAGGACAAAGCCTGTAACGTCCTCCTCACTTATCGACCTTAATGACAGTGAAAAATTAAACCGCGTGTACCTAATGTAAATTCTGGAAAAGCAATCGTGACCGAAGTTAATTTGACGGTGAAGAGGGAGGAAAGGGTTACATCTAAATGAAAGGAAAATGCAAATTAAACTGGTGGAAATTAATTTTGAAAAAGGGTAAAGTTAATAAAGAAAGTAAATGTGCGGCCGTTACGTTAACAATTAACTCGCGGTAATTAGATATTTGAGATTTGGGGGAAATTACGGTCGCCAGTCCTAAGGACTATTACTATAGTAACTGAAAAAGAAAGGTTATTACACATATAATTAGCACTAGAAGCGTGGCAACTGAAGGTTGACACGTGTAGTGTGAAAACTGAAAGTTTGTCAGAAGTAATAAATTTCGCTACACTCTGACTTAATTTAGCAAAAGAATTAATAAAACCGGAAAATCGAAAGTTAATTTAGTGACTGAAGTTAATAGTGAGCTTTCTTTCTGAAGCACATCGAAATTCAGTAAAGTACGGTTAGTCTTGGACTACCTCAACAATCATTTCAAAAGCTACTTGAATCTACGCAATTTAGGAATAAGAGATTTAACTTTGAACTTGAATTAAATGATTCTGAACAATTAACAATAGTAAAATTTAGTACGTACCAAGCTGAGCTGCAGTCACAGGTAAGCTAAAATACGGTAACAAAACTCGCACTCTTAATTTTTGCTTGTGTAATCTAAATATTGTAGCCAGTTATGAATACTTTAACTGAACTTTGAAATGAATGCAGTGAAATCGAATGATGCTGGCGATTGAATTTCAACGACACTCGGGTTCATTCCGGAAAAGGAAGGGACCCTGCTTGGTAATGGAATTGGGACAATGAGCAACATACGTTCATGCTAAGTTGCTGTAATTTAGTTATGAAAATGGAACAGTTTGAAAGGCTGAGATCTGCCATACAGTTCTAAAACTTTACGTGCTGCCAGTCTTCCTTGTTGGTTGATTGAAGGTTTGAAGCCGTCGATCGTGGAGGTGGCGACAGTCACTCATTGTCGGCCATCACTGTTGCAGAAGCTGGATGTTGGCGCGCCTTCTTCTCGACACGGTCGCCAGGCGAAACGGGCTCTTGATGTGCGCCAGCTAATGCTTCCCGTCCGTGACACCGTGTCAGAAACTATCATAGCAAGTCGAGCGCAATTACATGCTGCCCAACCCTGAAAGCGCGGTAACTCGCGGGAGCGTCACACAACACACCTGCTCCACTGCACCACCCCAGCCACACTCTCCCTCTGCCCACGCTCCACGCGACAGAGTTAACACTACCAAAGATCCTAAACACTTTGGTTCTCCACACGACCTATCGATGTATTCGTTCGATAGCATAGTTTTCCCTAGGCAAGATCCAGCGTATAAATACAAATAATATTCACAAAACAAACCAATTATACATCGACATAAATGCATATATATACAAATAGTAAAACAATTCAATACACGAAGACACAGAAATGATATATCTTCAGGTAACAAAATAAGGAAAAAAAATTGCAGTGCAATAGATGGAAAGAGGAGGATATGCATTTCCGGCGTTACAAGCCGCCTGGTCGGTGGGCCCTGAAGAAGCGGTCAGTTGGGGACGGAACGCCAATGGCTCGGAGATCCTAGCCTGAATACCCGGCATTCTCCCGACGGTGATCATGGTGTTGTTATTCAAGGGCTGAAAAATGATTTCTTGGTTCTGCCTTTGGATTCCGACGAAGAATTACGGCAAGTTTTGTATATGACGTAAACATAATAAATCTAAGAAAGGTGCACGTTGGTGGCGCATATATCAGACTGGAGTGGTGTAAGCTTTGCTTCGGCACTGCAGTCTCCAGTAAGAGTGCTGCTTGGGAGGAGAGCATTGATATCCGCATTGTCATCTATTTAGTTGCTTTAAAGTTAATGACGGTTTTGGATCGAAGGTGGACCCAAGTGAAGGACCGACTCATTGCTTATCTTATTAAGAAACCTAAATCGGCCCCCAGTGCGTTAAACTGTTATCTACAGTTAAACGAGTATTTGAGACACTTGGTGTGTTCACGAGTGAACTTTGAAGGTACTGTTAAGTGTTTGTCGTAAGGGAAAGATTGAATTTGGAGCTTTTCAGTGTGGTGCTTATGAATCGTGTGGTATTTTACGGCTCTACATGTCGTGGCGAAATCGCCGAAAGTAGTTTCATAATTTAGCTCGGGACGTCATTCTGTGGTTTGGTGTGGCTATCCCAGGAGTTTACAGTCCCAAATATCTTCTTACTGCCTTGCTGAGGTTGCCTTGAAAAAGTCGTCGATGTCTCTCGGCTACTCTACAGTACTACTGGTTTTTTTTTTTTTTTCTCCATACTCCGCAAGGCACCTAACGGTGTGTACCTCTATCGGTTCTCCCTTCTATTCCAGTCTCGTATTGTTCGTAGAAAGAAGGATTGTCTGTATCCTTCTGTGTGGGCTCTAATCTCTCTGATTTTATCCTGATGGTCTCTTCGCGAGATATACGTAGGAGGGAGCAATTAACTGCTGGACTCTTCGGTGAAGGTATGTTCTCGAAACTTTAACAAACGCCCGTACCGAGCTACTGAGCATCTCTCCTGCAGAGTCTTCATGATTACTAAACGATCCTGTAACGAAGCGCGCTGCTTTCCGTTGGATCTTCTCTATCTCTTCTATCAACCCCATCTGGTTCGGATCCCACACCGCTGAGCAGTATTCAAGCAGTGGGCGAACAAGCGTACTGCAACCTACTTCCTTTGTGTGGTGTGGTGCGATTAGTCGCAGTGTTAAGTAGTACCGCATCTATTCTCTTTCTCGTTTTAAGATTTGCGAGCCGCATCCACATCGACGAATAATCCCAGTATGCAATATGTGTTAGTGGTGCCCTGTTAACGTTTTGTACATCGTGATAAATCTTTCCCCTGCCGCATGTGATCCTGAAGGAGAACACGATGCACAACAGCGCACGACCACGACGAAATCAAAAGATCTGTATTTTATATTTTTTAACGGGTGTAACCTCTGAGGTTCAGCGTTGATTTGTGTTTTTAACTTATTTTGAAAGAAAAAGATGACATACCTGGTAAGCTATAACATCTATGCTTGTCATAATTCGTTGGGTGTAGTATGCGTCACATGTAGAGTGGTATATGGTGTAAAGTGTTTAAAAGGAAGGAAAATATTTTGTGATACGGTGCGCATTGTAGAGGTTACGGGGTTTGAGTGTACGGTGACAGTAAACATATTTTATTGCATTTAAATTCTTCTAATCAAAAACTTCGTTATCAATATTTAATAGCTTTCAGAGAACACAGCTGATACCAACGAAAATTTAGTTACTGTCATGTGACGTTACAGTATTTTATTTAACCTTGCATTATGCAATTTGTTTTTTTTTTTCCTTTGCTTAGAAACGAATTTTCAGTTTTAAGCGTTGTAAATTGATTCTCGGAGCTGTTCTTTGATCTGTTAAAATAACACTTCAGAAACGTTCATTAAAAATCTATATTGAGGGTCTTCTTGTTCATGATAAACAATATTCACTTACTATTTTAAAATCAAGTTAATAAAGTTTTAAAATTTTAAAGTTAAGAAAATGACTTTTATTAGAGAAACGGTGCCTGCCCGTTCTCCCCATTACCTCCAAGTATTCAAAGCACTGAACTTCGGGCGTTGTCTGGTGTTTTCCCCGGTATTTTTCCCGGCTAACACCAGCGGTGCCATGTCAACATATTTCAATCCAGTGCTGCTATGCATTAAAGTAGTATCTACTTATTTATTCTTGTGTTATCATTTTCGTTGCTGCAACCAAACAGTATAGTTATTCACCTTATCTTGTCATAAATGGAAGCGTTGCTTTTCGTTACAAGTCACCGTTTGCCGCATCTGCGAATTATTAAATACTTAACTGTTACAGAAAGTGACACATTCACCGTTACTGTGATTTCCATGTGCTGCGACAACTAGCATTTATTAGTTTTTGAAAGTAAATATTGTCATAGTAGAGATGAAAAGTAGACTGAGTTTTAAGGGATTAGTTGGGAAGATCCAACACGCAAAGAACAGGGAGCCGGAGGTACTAACGAATGACGAGATACGGTTGAAGTTCCCTAAGGCCCTAGACACAGCAATAAGGGATAGTTCAGTAGGCAGTACAGTTGAAGTGGAATAGACGTATCTAAAAAGGGCAATCATACAAGTTACAAAAAGAACATCGGTTCAAAGAAAGTAACCGTGGATAACGGAAGGAATACTTCAGTTGATCGATGAAAGAATTTGGAACAAAAATTTTCTGAGGAATTAAGGAATACAGAAATAAAAGTCACTGAGGAATGATAAAAATACGAAGTGCAGGAAAGCTAAGACGAAATGATTGCACGAAAAACGTGAAGAAATCGAAAAAGAGTTAATAAGTGGAAGGACTGACTCACCATATACAAAAGTCAAAACGACCTTCGGTGAAATTAAAAGCAAAGGGGGTAACATTAAGACCGCAACGGGAATTCCCCTGTCAAATGCAGAGGAGAGAGGGTATATATACAAAGAGTTCATTGGAGGCCTCTATGGGGGTGGGCAGATTTGTCTGGTGTGATAGAGGAAGAAACAGGAATATATTTAGAAGAGATAGATGGTCCAGTATTACAATCAGAAATTAAAAAAGCGCTGGAAGTTTTAAGATCAGATAAGGCAGAAGAGGAAAGATAACATTCCATCAGTTTCTAAAATCGTTTGGGAAAATGGCAACAAAACGACTATTTATGTTGGTGTGTAATATGTATGAGTCAGGCAACATAAAATCTGACCTTCTGGAAAATACCCACACAATTCCGACGCCTTAAAGAGCTGGTAGGTGCGAGAATTGTCACGCTATGCGTTTAACAGCTCATGCATCCAAGTTGATGACGAGAATAATATACAGAAGAATGGAAAAAAAACTTATTACGGTCAGTCCGGCTTTAGGAAAGGTAAAAGCACTTGATAATGGAAGCTCAAACCTGAACCAGCACCAAGACCACCACACCACGATTCTATGCGCGGCCTTCTTAAACTATGGTGCTTCCGCGCTGTATTGTTTAATTAAACTGTTTATCAATGTTTACTCGAATAAAACTCGCACTTGTCTTAGCAGAGAGCTATATCAATTGCCAACAGCCTCAAACGCTATTTGGTGTATGACATTCAGCTTTCGACATTAAGGAAAGAAGGAAGGCATATTTTTTTTTTTTTTCCGCAAGCCACCTGACGGTGTGTGGCGGAGGGTACCTTCAGTACCTCTATCGGTTCTCCCTTCTATTCCAGTCTCGTATTGTTCGTGGAAAGAAGGATTGTCGGTATGCCTCTGTGTGGGCTCTAATCTCTCTGATTTTATCCTCATGGTCTCTTCGCGAGATATACGTAGGAGGGAGCAATATACTGCTTGACTCTTCGGTGAAGGTATGTTCTCGAAACTTTGACAAAAGCCCGTACCGAGCTACTGAGCGTCTTTCCTGCAGAGTCTTCCACTGGAGTTTATCTATCATCTCCGTAACGCTTTCGTGATTACTAAATGATCCTGTAACGAAGCGCGCTGCTCTCCGTTGGATCTTCTCTATGTCTTGTATCAACCGTATCTGGTACGGATCCCACACTGCTGAGCAGTATTCAAGCAGTGGGCGAACAAGCGTACTGTAGCCTACTTCCTTTGTTTTCGGATTGCATTTCCTTAGGATTCTTCCAATGAATCTGTCTGGCATCTGCTTTACCGACAATCAACATTATATGATCATTCCATTTTAAATCACTCCTAATGCGTACTCCCAGATAATTTATGGTATTAACTGCTTCCATGTCTGAGCCTGCTTTAATCGCGACCTTCACCCAAATCATTTCACATTTCGGATCTCCGTCAATTTCCTTCGATACTATTGCACTTCTTATCGCTATAAACACGCCTCCCCCTTCACTGTTCAGCCTGTCTCTGCGGTATACATTCCAATCTGAGTTTAGGATTTCGTTACTGTTTACGTCTGGTTTCAGCCAACTTTCTGTCCCTAGTACTATATGGGCGTTGTGATCGTTTATTAATGAGAGCAGTTCTGGGACCTTTCTATAGACGCTCCTGCAGTTTACTATTAGCACATTAATATTGTTATTCCCTGTTGCATTTTGCCTACTCCTATCTTGCAGCGTCTCAGGAGGCGTCTTGTCGGGCCTAGGGAGGGGATTCACTAACCTAAAAAAACCCCATGTGCACTCCACACGTACTCCGCTACCCTTGTAGCCGCTTCCGGCGTGTAGTGCACGCCTGACCTATTCAGGGGGACCCTACATTTCTCCACCCGATAGCGGAGGTCGAGAAATTTGCACCCCAGATCTCCGCAGAATCGTCTGAGCCTCTGGTTTAAGCCTTCCACTCGGCTCCAAACCAGAGGACCGCGATCGGTTCTGGGAACGATACTACAAATAGTTAGCTCTGATTCCACCCCGCGAGCGAGGCTTTCCGCCTTCACCAATTCCGCCAACCGCCTGTACGAACTGAGGATGACCTCTGAATCCAGACGGCAGGAGTCATTGGTGCCGACATGAGCAACAATTTGCAGTCGGGTGCACCCAGTGCTCTCTGTCGCCGCCGGTAGGGCCTCCTCCACATCTCTGATGAGACCCCCCGGCAAACAGACAGAGTGAACACTGGCCTTCTTCCCCGACCTTCTCGCTATTTCCCTAAGGGGCTCCATCACCCGCCTAACGTTGGAGCTCCCAATAACTAATAAACCCCTCCCCCCGTGTGCCTGCTCGGACCTTGCTGAAGGAGCAGGCACATGTCCCCTCACAGGCAGAGCGGGCGATGCCACACGGCCAGCCTCCACATTGACCCTCCGCCTCGTGCGCCGCGAACGCCGCTGAACCCGCCACTCCCCTTGGGGAGAGGGTGGCCCAACCGCGCCCGGTACCCGCGAAGATGTCTCGACAGCAGGGACAGTGGGTGAAGCATGTAACACCTGGGGTGTACCTTGCGACGCACCAGACTCCCCACTGCCGCTACACTCCGAGGCAGCAGCCTGAAGACGGCTGACCGCGGCCATCAACACGCTCAGCTGTTCGCGAATAGTGGCCACCTCCTCCTGCGTCCGTACACAGCAGTCACACATCCTATCCATCCTAAGCAAACAATTTACTGAAGAGAGTTAATCAACCTTTAACTAGACTGCTAATTCACTAAAGGCGGCTGCTTATTCACTAAACTGTGGTTGCTAGCCACTTCTTGTAGAAAACAATGAAAATAGCACTACCTGTCTCTGGACTGTATTGAAAACAAACTCTAGCACTACTGGCACTATGGTTGACTACAGGGACTCTCTCTGACTGTATTCAAAACAAACACGAAATCTTTGGAACACTATTAAGAGCACTCGAAAATTAAAGCTTCCTAAAAGCAAATACACACGGAAGAAGAAGTGACAAGTAAGAAAAATACAGTTAGTACTCAAATTAAGGTAGCTCGCTGAACAGCAGACGTGAAGCAGGCGGCAGTTACGACGACACTGACACTGACTATGGCTGACTAAAGGGACTCTCTCTGACTGTATTCAAAACAAACACGAAATCTATGGAACACTAAGAGCACTCGAAAATTAAAGCTTCCTAAAAGCAAATACACACGGAAGAAGAAGTGACAAGTAAGAAAAATACAGTTAATACTTAAATTAAGGTAGCTCGCTGCACAGCAGACGTGAAGCAGGCGGCAGTTACGACGACACTGACACTGACTATGGCTGACTAAAGGGACTCTCTCTGACTGTATTCAAAACAAACACGAAATCTATGGAACACTATTAAGAGCACTCGAAAATTAAAGCTTCCTAAAAGCAAATACACACGGAAGAAGAAGTGACAAGTAAGAAAAATACAGTTAATACTTAAATTAAGGTAGCTCGCTGCACAGCAGACGTGAAGCAGGCGGCAGTTACGACGACACTGACACTGACTATGGCTGACTAAAGGGACTCTCTCTGACTGTATTCAAAACAAACACGAAATCTATGGAACACTATTAAGAGTACTCGAAAATTAAAGCTTCCTAAAAGCAAATACACACGGAAGAAGAAGTGACAAGTAAGAAAAATACAGTTAATACTTAAATTAAGGTAGCTCGCTGCACAGCAGACGTGAAGCAGGCGGCAGTTCTTCCTCTTTCCGCGAAAACGGACAACAATTGCAAACCGATATCGAGAAATACAGATACTAATTGGCTGAGGGCACATTAATATAGAGAAATACAGAAATTGAATGATGTTCATTTTCACGTCCTTCGGAGAATGTCCGAATAATAATTGCTAATCATTTACGAAATGAGCATCTTTTCTAGAAGTTAACAGCTCTACTCGTTCTGTCTGGCTATCCGTACTTGGTACATTCAAGTTATAACACCTCCGATTTTTTTATCAGGGCTGGAAACAGGCAGACAAGCGGTTTGTTTTAAAACATGTATACTCTCGTTGGGAATGCGTGACAGATATAACAGCGCTGCACTGCACACAGAAATCTAGCGGCAGCGAGGAGAATGAGGACTGGTTTTTGTACTTAAAAATACGAAAATTTATTTCAGATGGATGTTACGAAAGACAAGGGAAGACCACTTGGCTACACACGTGAATGCGCCAGGCGAAGTTGACGCTTGATAACGGGTGATCATGATACGGGTTGATAATGGAAGGAAGACTAAAAAAATCAACACCCATTCATATGATCTGTCGACCTGGAAAAAGAATTCGACAGTGTAAAATGGTACAAGATTATCGAAACTCTGAGCAAAGTAGGTTAAGCTATAGGGAGAGATGGGTAATATACAACATGTACAAGAGCGAAGATGAAGTAATTAGACGACCAAGAACGAAGTATTCAAATGAAAAAGCGTGCAGGACAGGAATGTAGTTTTTCGCCCTTATTGTTCAATCTGTACATCTGATTATCAAAGGTGGAAATAAATGAAAGATCAGGAGTGTAATTAAAATTCAGGGTGAAAGATAATCAATGATGCGATTCGCTGATGACATTGCTATCCTGATTGAAAGTGAAGAAAAATTACATGATGTTCTGAATGGAAGGAACAGTCTAATGTTTATAGAATGTAAACTGAGAGTACATGTAAAGAAGACGGAAGTAATGAGAAATAGTAGAAACTTAACATCAGATTAAAGTAAATCCAAGAATGACGAAAGTAGTGACGTTGCAGAAATGAGATCTGCGAGAAACTTGACATCAAGTTTGATGGTCACGATGCAGTTAAAGTTAAATAATTCTGCTACCTAGGAAGCAAAATAGCCAATGACGGACGGAGCAAGGATGACATCAAAAACAGACTAGCACAGGCAAAAAGGGCATTCCTGGCCAAGAGAAGTCTACTGGTATCAAACATAGGACTTGATTTGAGGAAGCAATTTCTGAGAATGTACGTCTGGAGAACAGAATTGTATGGTAGTGAAACCTCTATTGTGGGAAACTCCATACAGAAGAAATCGAAGCATTTGAGCTGTGCTACAGACTGAAGCTGAAAACTACGTGGACTGATAGGGCAAGAAATGAGGTTCTGCGCAGAATCGGAGAGGAAAGGAATGTGTGTAAAACACTGACAAGGGCGATAGGACCTCTGTTAAGACATCAGGAAATGATTTCCATGGTACTAGAGGAGCTGTTGAGGGCAAGAGTGTAGAAGAAGACAGGGATTGGAATACATCCAGCAAATAGTAGAAGTAGGTTGCATGTGCTTGTCCGAGGTTGAAGTTGGCACAGGAGAGGTTTTTTCCGCTGGCCGCATCAAAACAATCAGTTAACTAATGATTCAGGGAACAAAATTGTCGTAGGAAACACACATTTCAATAGTTTTATGCGATTTTACGTATCAGCTAGGGAGCTTCACATGATCAGAAGTATCTGACGCACACATTACATACAAGGTTTATTATTTGAGTTAATATTAATTTGTTGATTTATCAGTTGTGTGGAAAGTACAAACGTATTTTCTGATGACTGTTTTGGCAATAGCAATTATTTGGTTTTTCTTAATATGTTAAATCTGTTGTCGGTACAAAGAGTAGAAATATACTTCAAACAGATGTAAACATTTAATAAAACTAATTTTTATAATCAACAGCGTCAGTTGCACCGATTAGCTAGAATTTTCCTTGGTTTCAGTCGGGATAACCCAACCTTCTTCAGAGTAACTGTAAGTACCGTTCCAGTACAGCTGCATCGCGTTCGCGAAGTGGGGCCGAGGCAGTTCCAGATAAGTTTTACAGTCTGACGATAATTTATGGATTAGTGGTTTTAGCTTGACGATGTCCCCTGTGAACAAACGGTAGTTACTGTTATTCTGAAGAAGGTTGGGTTATCCCGACTGAAACCTACGTAAATTATAGGTGCAATAAAGTGACACTGAACATAAAGAAAACTAAGACTATGAATTTCAGTTTGAAGAGGCAAAATGGCAATGTCAAATTAAATGTAGATGGTACCTCTATAGACTGATGCAAAATTTCTAGGAATGAATATTGATTCTCAGCTGAAGTTGTGTGAACACACAAAAGTACTTGCAATAAGAATGTCATCAGCATGTTATGCCCTTAGAATCCTATCATCGGTGTGTAACATGCAGTTTGTTTTAGTAACATGTTGTTCATATGCACACTCAACTCTTAGGTATGGCATTCTTTTTTGGGGAACAAACGCACAAAATATGAACACAATTTTCAAACTCCAGAAAAGAGCCATAAGAACAGTGACCAAAAATACTAGTCGAGCTCATTGTAAAGATCAGTTCTAAACACTGGGCCTCTCTGGGGCTCAGCATTCGTTTGCTGAGCATGGGCCTGGCAACCCCGGGGTTCCTGAGCTGGGGACTGGTAACCGCCACCAGTCCTCTGTCGCTGTAAGCTGTGGGCATTCTTCAACGACTACCGTGCGGAGCAGCGCTGGAATGTTGTGTGTTTCGCAGGACGGGGGTCTTGGCTTCACCGCCTGGACCACGAGGAAGGTACACACCGCAATAAAGAAAACCTCAACCTCTAGGTGTGCTCTGTGCTGAGGAGGTGAATGGCTGTTGAGGTAAAACAGTCTTTAGCAGGCAACCACTGGGACACCTGCCGCCACTCCCTCCCCCCAGTTGTATCAGGCTTGCTCAAGCATGCAGGGCTCTGCCTGGGACGACGGTTGTTTCCCTTGCTTCTAGTGGGATCCTTATGGAACTGTCTCATGAAACTACTACTCCTGATGGGACGGGTGTACCATCAGGCAACACCTACACCCACTCCTTAAAGAGAGCTCGGTTGGTCAGTCCTTCCGAAAAGAAGCCTCAGAGTAATAGTAGTAGGGCATTAGTGTCCCATAACACTTTCATTGTAATCAAGCAAAATGGGGGAAGCTTTGAGAAGATATCCCCTTTCTACATTTACAAGGCATTGGGAGGTATTGCTGAGACTCTGAAAAGTGTCAAACGACTTCGTAATGGAACGCTTTTAGTTGAAACTGCTAATTCCAACCAAATATCTAAGCTTCTGGCATGTTACATGAGGTGACTATCCAGTTGAGGCTGAATTTGCATAACACCATTAACTATAGTAAGGGCGTGGTTACCTTCTCCGATATAATGGAGGTGGACTCCTTGGAGTTACGTGAAGAGTGGAGGACTGTGGGCGTCACGGAAGTGCAGAATTATACAAGGAGAGTCAATGGCAAACTGGAAAAATCGACAACGTTTATTCTAACGTCTAGTCCTCCATAATGACCGGAACATATCCTTGCAGGCTATATCCGCCTTAAGGTTCGCTGTTTCTTCTTAACCTCATCCTATGCTATAAATGTCAAAGATTTGGCCATACCACTATGGGATGTAGAGGGAAGGCTACGTGTGGGAGTTGTGGAGGCTTCGCTTACGGGTCAGGGACTTCTTGTACACTTCCTCCGAAATGTGTTAACTGCACTGGGGATCAGCCAGTGTGGAGCAGACAGTGTAGTGTTTACAACGAGGAAAAGAAAATACAAGAGTTGAAAGTAAAGAGACGCATACCCTATGGTGAAGCTAAACAGGCTTACAAAACCATGCAACCACCAGTTTTTGCTACTGCTTTAGCATCACCCCTTAAGTCACCAATAGCTAAGTGTAATGCCTTCAGATACACTCAGACCACAGATTCCAGTACGAGCACATGCACTTGTCGATGTACCTGTGAGGGAAACGCCGCACTTGCAACTGATGTCGTTCGGAAGCCGTCAGCAGAAGGCTTACCACCTAAACCACATACCACTGCCCCAACATCAGAAGCCAACTAAGCCATCCCCGCAAACCTGGCAGCCACCTCCTCCTGTCAGTAAAGAAAAACGTTCTTCGAAAAGTAGTTCTAACTCCAAGAAAGCGGTAGGTAAACCTTCAGATCGACAAGCTCTCTCACTTTTTGATGGTGGCTGTTCTCTTGAGGATATGGACTTCCAATCGGTGGAACCAGAGAGAGGAACCTGCTAACGTCCAGCCCGACCTCCCCGGTAAATCACTGCCTCTGAGGGAGAAAGAAAAGAGCCACCATCGCTAACCAAAGGCTTCCATAGGGACTCGAATGGATATCGCTCACATTTAGAATAATTGCAGCTGCGGGTCCAGTATAAATCTTTCTGCATCTGATTACAAGAAACGCGTCTTGAAGTCACAGACAAACCGCATTATGGGGCTACCACATACACAGGCAGGATGGTACTACTGGAGAAAGGGCTAAAGCTGGAGTGGCTGTTTTGTTTGATGACAGATGCCAGTCCTCTCCTTTCCCTCTTACCACGACCATACAAGCAATTACCGTGAAAGTTCTCGCACCCTTTACTATCACAGTGTGATCTTTTTACCTGCCCCCCAATAACGCTTTGGATGCGGACGCACTGCCAGACCTCTTCCAGGAATTCCCAAGCCCATTCCTCCTTGTGCGGGACCTCAGTGCCCACAATGTGCTATGGGGCTCGGCAACTACTTGCTCCACGGGTCGGATGATCGGGCGACTCGTCCCATTCTGAGAATATCTGCTTTCTGAACGCGAGTCAGATTACTCACTTTTCCACAGCTACAAGGTCTTTTTCAGCTATTGATCTCTGTTTTTATTCCCCAGCTATTGTAGACTCAGTGGGAAGAGGCTCCAGAAACTCATTCTAGTGACGACTTCCCAATGTGGCTACTTTTGAACGAAAGGATTGTGCACAGGAGGTGGTGGCCCATATCACTCATGAGATTAAAAGAGCTGCCGCAGAGTCCATCAACAGGTCTAGTAACAACCTCGGACGACGGCCAGTACCTTGGTGGTATGACGACTGTCGATTGGCAATCAGGGCCAGACGGACGGCTCTGTGGAACTTCAGTGTCCAGCTACAGACATTCCTCATGCCTTCAGGTCTGCGAGAGTACGTGGAAGGCGTGTGATCAGAGAACGGAAGTGGGCTTCCTGGAGGGAATTCACGACTTCCATTAATCGATCCACTTCCGCTGTACACGTTTGGGACTCAATAAGACGGATTTCAGGAAAGGGTAGTCCACAACCCCTTACGGCCATGTCAGATAATGGGGTCTTGGTGGACAAGCGAGAAGACATGGCTCACATTTTAGCTTAACACTTCTTTACTGTTGCTAAGTCAGCCAGACAAGCTCCTATTGTTCAGGTATTCCGTCGTACTGCTGAGATGAGAAAGCACAATTTCGTCTCACGTAATGAGGGAACTGGAGTCAGCTGTATCTGCAGCCAGAGACACTGCTCCAGGTCTTAATGAGATCCTTTATGCCATGCTTTGTCATCTGTGCCCTGAAGCGAAAGATCAGCTCCCCTCTTGTTTCAATCAGATCTGGTTTGATGGACAGTACCCCACGATTTGGAAGGAGGCAATATTAATTCCATTCTGGAAACCAGGCAAGGACCGTAGGGCCTCTAACTATTATTGGAGTGGCACCCTAGCCAGTTGTATAAGGTTCTTGAAAGCATGGTCAACCGTAGCTTCGTCTGGCTGCTCTAGTCCCGAGGTCACCTGAGAAGCTCCCAGTGCGGTTTCAGGCGCTACCGTTCCACTCTTGACAACTTAAAAGACGGCAATACAGGAGTCCTTCTTACTCGAAACCATTTAGTGTGTGTGTTTTTGATCTCGAAAAAGCATATGACATTACTTGGAGGTACAACATCCCTCGCCAACTTCATAAATGGGAACTACGTGGGCGCCTGCCGCTTCTGATCCGATCCTTTCTCGAGGACCGGCATTTTCGTTATCGCATTGGCGATGCTATATCTGATTGCTTTGTTCAGGAGCCCTGTCAAATGCTCTTTGTTTGTTGATGACTTTGCATTCTTCTACGCTTCCCCTGATCTTACGACAATGACGAGGTAGCTACAGCTGACAACTGGGCCCAGACAACTGGTTTACGGTTCTCACCTGAGAGGCCTGTGTGTGTCAATTTTAATCGTGCTCGTCGGAGTTTTAATGAACCAGAGTCTACAATTGGCACCGTATTTTACGTTTTCAACACACTGTGCGCTTTTTGGGTTTATTATTTGAATCGAAATTAAAATGACTCCCACACCTGAAAGACCTAAGAACAAAGGGCTTCCGGTTGTTGAACATTTTGAAATGTCTTGGTTAAAACACATGGGGAGCTGACATCCCGGCTCCTGCAGTTTTATAGGGCATTTGTTCGATCACGCTTTGACTATAGCAGCGTGGTCTATGGATCGGCCCGTCCTGCCTACCTCCAGACTTAAGATATTGTCCACCACGAGGGCATTCGGATACCGACTGGAGCCTTTCGCACCAGCCCAGTTCAGAGTCCGTGTGCAGAGGCTGGTGAACCACCACTGTGGATTCGGTGACGTATTCTTTTGTCTCGATAGGCGCTGAAAATGTCTGCGTCACCTGTCATTGGCATTTAGTTCAGTGATTCAGCCCACCTTCAAACGACTGTTCAGGAATCGGCCCCAAGCGACCCTGCCATTTAGTATACGTGCTACAGACTGTCTCAAGGATCTGGATCTCTTTGGCATGAAAATGCACACCCAGGGATGGAATGCACTGCAACTTTGGTGTCTTCAGAGGCCCAAAGTGATTTTAAGCTTGACAGAGTATACGAAAAGTTGTACACTAGATACGGTTCTTACAACTTTATTTTCGTCTGAAGTTTGTACCATAGTTTTAGCGTTATTTATACAGATGGATCGCAGCAGGAGAATGCTCACGGTTGTTCCGTGGCTTTCCCTGATGGGGTTTTTAAAGTGCGTCTTCCAGAACAATGTGCAAATTATGATGCGGTGTTATATCGCATTCTGATGGTACTGGAGGGGGTTCACAGCATCACCGCATGAGTTCTCTTCTCTGTTCTGACTCTCTTAGTGCACTGAAAGCACGTCACCAAACGTATCCGGTAGACCCGCTGATTCTGCTCATCCATGACTTCTTACAGCGGCTCCAGCACCGTGGCAAGGACGTGATCTTTTAGTGGGTACCTTGCTACGTTGGGATACAAGGTAACGACATGGCTGACAAAGCTCCCAAGGAAGCATGTTGGCTTGGTGCTGTCCATGAATGTCCCATCCCCTTGCACGGCATTATCTCATTTTATGACTGATGCATCATGGATCAGTGGGAGACTGGATGGTTGCAGGTGTCAGACAACAAACTGCGGTCGCTCCAATCGACCACAAAGGCTTTGCGGACTTCGTGTCAGCCTCGCCGCTGGAAGGAGGTTTTGCTTACCAGACTGCACATCGGGCGTAGCCCTTTCACACATGGCTTCCTCCCGGAATGCTTGACATAGCTGTATTGACATCTTCAACTTTCCCTGTCAACATGTACACCAGGTTCAAGAAAATACATCTGAGACTCCACAAGACGAAACAGCACTTAAAATTCAACAAAGCATGCAAAAAGAACGATTTAAATCCAAGTTTCATTAATCTAAACTTTAAAAACAGTTCTACAGTGGCATAAAAGTCGAAATCAGCTGCAGAACGATGTTGGTTACTAAATGAAATTAAGTTGCTATATTCGAAAAAAAACAGTACCTAAACATGATGCTCTATGAGACTCATCTAGAATTGGCAAAAAAACATACAAAACGCCAGTCTTCATGGCACTAGTAGAAAAAACTGAACCAATACATCAACATCAGTGAAACATTTACTAAACTAG